>NW_018744537.1:151937-1543539 GCF_001683475.1 Chenopodium quinoa
CAGTCCTTGATCTTAAGACACACTTACATCATGTCATCAGTATCAAGGATTTGGGGAGACTTAATTTCTTCCTAGGAATTGAAGTTACACATACTCCTCAGGGAATTATCTTGTCTCAAAGAAAATTCACTAAGGAGTTACTTCAGGATTGTTTTTTGGATGTTTCAAAGACAGCAAAGACTCCTCATCCTGTCAATCTACCGGGTCGGCGGGTCATCGGATCGGGTCAACCGGGTCGGGTGTTTTTGAACACCCCTAATGTCTGCTACTGCTTCAGAGATCACTTGGCTGGTTAGATTATTGCAGGAGCTTGGTAATTCTGATTTGTTGCCTGTAAAGCTTAACTGTGATAATCAAGTTGCTATACATATTGGGAAGAACCCTGTCTTCCATGAGAGGAAAAAACATATAAAATTGACTGCCATTTCACCAGGGATAAGGTGCTTGAAGGCCTTATTGAACTTTCTTATGTTTCAAGTGCTGATGAGTTGGCTGATTTGCTCACTAAGCCATTGTCTGCTGCTCAACATGTTGAACTCAGTTCCAAGCTAGGACAAATTGATTCTCAATCACCTTCTAGCTTGAGGGGGGGGGGGTATACAGATTCTACTTCTGCCAGCTCAGCAAGTGCCACGTCTGCAAGTTTGTTATAACAAACTTCTTCATTCTGTTATTTCCTATGTAATGAATGCTTTAAATAGCTTTTCTAGTTGTTAATTGTCATAATAACAATTACAGAAACTTCTTTTTCTAAAAGTTCTCTCCCTCTTCTTCTTCCCTTTTTTCTCCCCTTCTTCTCCCTAAATTTAAGTTCATCAATGGAGTTAACTGTGCTCTTCAGATTTTCTGGTCTTTGTATATTTTGTCATATATATAATACAATTAGATCATATATACCTTTAAGTAACTTGGTGATTGCAAAGTAAATTAACTCGGTCTTTAAATTAGCTAAAGACCTAAAATACACATAGATCATCTATATCAAACAGCATTACTAAAGTAATTCGCCACCAAAAGTTGCTAAAATCGTCAACCATTGTACTGTGCACAGGTCATCCTTTCATGAAAATAACCACCAGAAAGAAAAGGTAAAACATTGCTTATGAAATTTAAGGTACATTCATCACATTAGACAATTGAAATTCAAAACACTCTTTAAATGGAAAGTTTCACACATTCGAAAACCCTAAAAACGAACAAAAGAAAATTACATCTCAACATCTAGAAGCACAAACTAACCCTGCGCATACTAGTAGATGCACATAGATTATTCAACATACAACAAAATTAAAAGCCTTCAACTCTGGCCTGTACATGAGGTCACATCCAAAGGTACAAAATGGCAAAAACTATAACGAAATTGAAAAACCGAACTCCATAACTAACTAGTGGTGGCCAGGCAACTTGTCCTTAATCTTGTCCATTAGACCTTTCTTCTCAGCGGGCTCATCCTCATGGTGCTGGATTGTGGTAGTGGTGGTTGTGGCCATGGTGGTTGTCGCGGTATGGTCTACCTCCTGATCCTTGTGCTTCCCACCCGGCATTAACTTATCCTTGATTTTCTCCCCCAATCCTTTCTTCTTCCTTCTCCCACCCGTGGGTGTATGTCCTTCTTCCTCGGACTACAGCAAATTCAACAAAGAATATATTGCATTGAGATTAATTAAATGAAATTCAACAATTGAGTATTTTATTTTATATCCAATTTTTAGACTACAATCATATAATGTGTGTGAAGCTCAAAGATTCCATAACACTTAAAAAAAAAAAAAAATCATGTATATAAAATTTTAGAGCTCATGACTATTTATTTTTTATTTATAAAAGATAAGGGGGGAAAAAAAAAAAAGCCTTATTAGATAACCGGGAAAATTTTAAAAGCTCATACTACAATTGACATAAAAATATAGTACATAAAAATTTTGATACGATGTACTAGGACTATTACTCGTATTAGGGGCCGACCTATTCATGTGCACAGTGATATACATGACTCACCAATAAAAGAAAAAAAATTGATTTCATGATTTTTGCCCTGCTTTCTTTTATAATTAAAGAGACCTATTATATTCAATAATCTCTCAAGTTATCTCAGCTTTTTTTTTTTTTTCATAAAAAATAATAACTTTTGCCTCTATTTATATCTTGTATTTGTGCAACCAATTTTAATATTTTCCCTCAAAGCTTATCAATTAAGTAAAAATCATAAAGTTAATGTAATACTCCGTAGTTTTATAGTACCATTTGTTTATAACATGTTATTTTTAGTACTTTCGACCTATAAGATTGAATTTTTAAGTATTATTTGGTGGTAGTATGAATTTTTATGTCCTATTTTGGATTGAAATTTATTTGGTGAAATATTATTGTTATAGATCTGGAAAAAAAATTTGTATTTTCACAAGTGATTTGAAAGTGACTCACCATCTCGAAAATCATGAATCCGCCACGGACTCATATCTGCCTTAGAAAAATGGTTACTTATTTTTAGGTCAAAGTTTAAATTTCTTTGACTAAATATATATTGTCAGTTTCACTCATAAACATATACATCAAAAAATCATCGTATGAATCCTATTACATTCGTCTTCACGAGTATTTTAAATGTATCAAATATTTATACACGCATGCAATTATAAAGGATATTAATTGTCAAAATGTTTGTTTTTTAAGGGAGAGCACAACAAATTAGTTAGTTTACACATTTTATTTTAACAAATTACTATTTATCAAACATGGAGTCATGGAGAGAAATTTTCTTGCAATATTATGAAATGAAACGATATATTGCATGAAGTTACTAAGAATATATACTAACCGATTCACCGGAGCTCGTGCCACTTCGTCGAATCTCTTTAGTAACAATACCAACAGCAGTCCCTCCTGGCTGATCTCTCCTCGGCTGGTGCTGCCCGCCTCCCAAAACATCTCCTAGCGTCCCAGGGGCACGGTGTCCGGGCTCATCATGACCATGCATGCCGCCACCGAGAGTCGCGGACGGCATCCCGCTAGTCATGGGACCTCCATGAGTTCCATGAGCTGCGCCCCAAGTGTCGAAGATTGCATCCCAGTGGTCAAGGGATTTTTTGGTAACACGGCATCACGAGTGGCAGAAGAGTGCGTCCCATGGGTGGCCGTAGAACTGTCATGTCCCACGCCACCATGAGTCCACCCGTGGGTGTCTGAGAGGTTGTCATGTCCCACGCCAGTATGAGTCGTAGTAGACTGCATCCCATGGGTGCCTACGCCGTGGGTGCCCATGAGATTGTCATGTCCCACGCCACCACCATGAGTCTTATTAGACTGCATACCATGGATACCATGGATTGTCATGTCCCACGCCACCATGAGTCGTAGTCGTAGTAGAGTGCGTCCTATGGGTACCCATGAGATTGTCATGTCCCACACCACCACCATGAGTTGCAGCCCCGCGGGCGCCCATGAGAACTACCCATGAGATCGTCATGTCCCACGCACCATGATTACCCCGCGGGTACCATGGTACTGTCATGTCCTACGTCACCATGAGTCGCAGTAGAGTGCAACCCGCGGGTGTCCACGGGGTTACCATGTTCATCAGTACAAGCGACGCCGGTGAGA
This sequence comes from Chenopodium quinoa, assembly GCF_001683475.1. NCBI lineage: Eukaryota > Viridiplantae > Streptophyta > Magnoliopsida > Caryophyllales > Amaranthaceae > Chenopodium > Chenopodium quinoa. Next base: position 155,538 of record NW_018744537.1, read on the forward strand.
TGAATGGGAATGGCCATGTTCATCAGTAAGCTTAACTGGATGACCATGCTCGTCCGTCAGCTCAACCGGATTACCATGCTCATCCTTAAATGTTGTTGTTGTGATGCATCTTCTCCTAACAAAAACACAAATTTTTTCCTATATGATTTTTCTTACACTACTTCAAGTAACTTTTTTATTTTTACTTTGCTCTAACTTTGGATAGTGATATGATTTTAATTTAGAAAGAGGATAACAATATGATGAAAGAGGTGATAGAGATATAGACAAATTACGTTGCATGGAAACAAATAGAGTAGTGGAGCTTTGTGTATGGTTTAGAGAAAGAGAGTAAACACGTGTTTTGATAGATATCGTGAGGTGCTTCACGTTTGTAATTATATGGTTGATTAGTGTCTTAGTGCAAGGTTAACACGTGCTACGGATGTTTTCGGTTGGCTGATGACTATTGAGTTGGGATGTTTTCGGGTAAGCTCTACGCTGCAAATACATCTACTTGTATTATTATACATTTAAATGTATCATGTGCACGATTCACTAGTTGAAAAATATGCTTATTTATCTTGTTTAAACTTATTATTCTATGCTCATTTTTGTTTAAACTTATCTTATTTATACTTATTATCTTAAATTATTTACACCGTATCCATAAATATTATTAATGCAATAACTTAATTACTATTATTTTTTTTATGGCAGAACTTAATTACTATTAATGATGAGTATCAAAACTTTTGTATGAATTAGATAAGTAAAGCAAAACTGAGCTTATTAAATTAACAACTGTATGAAAAATAGTTTTGAGATAAGCATAATTTTGCTTATTTTAATGAAAAAAATTGCACTTTTCAATAGATAACTTGCAGGGGAAAGAGTTAAATTCCAAGTTAAGAGATGTTAAGGAAAATCATATCACCAAATTAAACAATATAAAAACCTTGTATAATGTATATTATGATATGGAGTTACACTTATATTAGGATATATTCCCCTTATTTTAAGATTGTTTTAATACAAATAAGATAAGAGAATTAAAATTCAAGTGACAAGAACACTCTTTGAGCTAAGTCTCTTGAAAGTGAAATTTTTTATAGTACACCCAAGTGTACCATGCTTGGTACACTAGATGAAAAACTATAGTAATTTTGTTGTTTTTTTTAGAAAAAAGAAAAATCAGTTTTTAAATATGTCTTGCTTAATTGAAGGAATTTGTTAATTATATCCATATTTACAACTTTCAAAATATTAATCTCCATAATTCTCGATAATTTAATTTGTGAAATATAGAGAGAATTCGTTTAGAGAGAGAATTGACGGTGCGTGGTGAATTTCATCACGATTATGATCGAAGATCTCATAATAATGCTTATTAGAATGATACTTTTGAAAATGAAGGTTGAATTAAGGAGTTCATGACCAAATAAGAAGGTAGTTTTTAGAATTTTTTATTTTAAATTTCATAATTTTGGTGTTATTGATGAAAATGATGATTTTTTATATTATTATATTTTTTATTATTATTATTGTTAACAAATTCGTTATTGAAAGTATATAATTTTCAATTAATTTTAGTTTCTACATTTTTTTTCTTGAATTCGTGTTATTTCTAAGGTTGAAGGATGATGTTCTTCATATTATGATGAATGTTCTTTTAAAATTAAATAGAATGAAATATATACTTTCTAGTCTGATCAATATATGTTTATTGAGTCTGAACTATATGTTCTTTTTTACATAACAAAATATGTTCATTAATGTATGTAGATTAAAAATGTTCCTTGGATTTTAACAATACGAAGTATGTTCTTTTTACTTGAATAGTATGTTCTTATACTTTTATATAATCATCCAATGCATGGTTTATTATCAATTTTGATATTTGATGAATCTATATATTAAATTTGAGATTTAATGTTTATTTTCAATTTTGATATTTGATGAATCTGTATATTAAATTTGAGATCAATCTGACAAAGGTTGAGGAGCGATGTTCTTTTTAAATATGGTTAAGTTCATTGTTATCAAACTAATTGCTCTGAAATCAATGATGAATTTTAATTTAATTCACATGTTCTATTTAAATATTACTTATATATATATATATATATATATATATATATATATATATTTTTGTGAAGCCAAGAAAGCATAATTATATTAAATCAATTTCTGCCAAAGTATGAAGGCTTTGGGGAAAAGAGTTCGTACAAATAAGTTCCGAGTTTGCATTCACAACCCATCGAGCAACCAAGTGAGCTAATGAATTACCACTCCTTTTCACATGCTTACATTGGAAAAAAATTAAACAAATTACTAACAGTAGAGATATCCTCATAAAGAAGAAAAATAGGAGCATGCCCCTTTTGCCTAGACTGAATAGCACGAGTTACTTGCAAAGCATCACACTCAGAGGACCACTTCATCATAGCCAAGCCTATATCCAAGCTCCACCCCAAAGCGCGCAGCACCAGCCTCTACCATATATAACCGGACTCTAGTGAACATCAATGTGCTTCATAGCAGCTGGTAACAGATGCCCTCTTGACCCTCTAATCACTGCTCCAAATTTTATCCCCTGCACTGCATCACATGAGCATCTACATTAATTTTCACCCTTCCACTCAACGGGGGCTACCAAGATCCTCTCAAAGCAGGAGAAGACCCCCACTTGGCTTGCAAACTTTAACATTATAAGCACAATAGTCGTAGAAAATCTTCACAAACCCAGTGCCAATACGCACAGCATCAACACTAGTTCCACCCTTGAAAATGGGGCTATTTCTACAATGCCATATAGCCCAAGCCAGAGAAGCAAAAACACTCAGGCGTTCTTTGCTAACCATCACAGCCATCCATAGAAGCCTAGCATCAAAAGAGGTTGTAGGAGCAGTATTTAATGAATCACCAAAGCCACTCCTCTCCCATATCGCCACTGCATAAGTACAACTAAATAGTGAATGCATGATGGACTCATCATCACATCCACATATAGAGCAGCGAGAAGAAGCACTTATGTGGTGCCTATGAAGCACTCCCATTACTGCCAACAACCCCTTACACGCACTCCATAAAAAATGGTTGAGTTTAGGAGGACCTCCAACACTCCAAATCAACTTCCACAAGGAATTAGAATTTTCCCCATGGAATAGATCCTGTTTGGGTCCAATTTAGTCCAATTGGGCCTGGTCACTGAATGATCCAATTAAAAGCCCAAGGCAAAGGTTCAACTCTCCAAATATGCTAAAGTCAAAAATCAACATCCTCAAAGCCATGTCAAGGTCAGTCAACGGCCCAATCAGCTTGGCCCAGCCCAACTGATTTCCGGGCCCAATCCGCCTCCTTCATTAGCCAAGGTATAAAAGCCAACAATTTGGTCAATTCTTGGTAAGAAGAGTAAGACAAAAAAGACAAAGACAATAAAGCCTCAAGCAACTAAACTCTTGCACAGCTTTCTCTCTCTAATATACTGACTTAAGCATCGGAGGGGCCTTCCTCGGCGTCCCCCCGAGGCTAGTTTACGTGTATTTGTCGTGCAGGAAACCCTCGGCACCTGCGTCGTTCGGACCGAGACCAAGTTCCCTCAAGATAAAAGGATCTTCCGAGATTCGATTGTTTTCATCCGAAACAATTTGGCGCCGTCTGTGGGGAACGCTACTAAATTTCGCGTCAGTCATCAAACACTCCGGCAGTCGCCATGACTAAGAGTGGAAAGAGTTCCAAGAAGGCTAAGAAGGGAGGAGGCCGGATTACGGTGAGGGAACGCCAGCCGGTTTATCCCTCCCCGGAGCAAGCCTCTTCCGAATCGGAGGCCCCCATTTCTCCGGAAAGGGAAGCCTCAAGAGGTCCTAGCCTCCAGGAGGAGAACACCTCGCACCACACTCGGCAGCCGGGGCCATCCCCGAGACCGAGTGGCTCAGGTGCGAGGAACTCCCCGCCGCGCCATAGCGTGCAATCCAGGTCACATCCGCAGGAGACTCCTCCCTCCGGACCCTCCACCGAGGAAGTGGCCAGAGCAGTGGCCATCTGCATGGAGTTCCTTAAAGCTCAAGGGGCTCCAATCCAGATGCCTGATGATCACCAGCCGAGAAACCTGAAAAGGAGGATCGGTCAGGATGATGGTGGACAAGTTCCACCACATAGACAGCTCGGCCAGAGGTGGCGAGGGGACACCCGAAACTCCAGTAAGGAGAGGAGGAGGAACCCTCAACCCTCTGACCACTCTGAAGCTCAGAATTCTATGGGGCCCTCCAAGGACCCGGAATTCGCCCGCCGAAGCATTCACGAACGCTTGGGTTCGAGGGAGGTGAGTGTGCATAGCCGCCTCACCTTCCCAGAGGATACCGGACCCCACCCAACCTTGTCTCAGCCGGGGACGAAAACCACTTCCACCTCTGAGAGAGGAGGGAGCGAGGTCCCTGAGGCTGGGTACAAGGGGAAGGCGGTCATGGTTCCATCGAACTCGCCCTTCCAGAAGTGGATTCTGGAAGAGCATGTGCCAACGGTCAAAATCCCGGCACATATTACTTACGATGGTACCTCAGATCCTAAGGATCACGTTGCCTCTTACGAGGGGCACATGTATCTGAACCCGAGGTCTGAGGCTACCTGGTGTAAATACTTTCCTACGACCCTCAAAGGTGTTGCCCAATCCTGGATCACCAAAGGGCTCAAGGAAGGCTCCATAACCGGTTGGAACGACCTCTCCAACAAGTTCAAGAGCAAATTCTCTACGGCCAACCGCCGAGAGAAGACCACTGCAGAGCTAATGAGTCTGCAGCAGGCGGAGGACGAGAGCCTCCGCGACTATCTGACTCGCTTCAGCAACGAGTCATCCGGAATCACGAGCCTGGATCAAGGCCTGGCCGTGTTCGCGCTACGGAACGGCCTCCAAGCTGGAAAGTTCCTGGACTTCATGGTCATGCATCCCCCGCAGACCCTGGAGGAAGCCTTGGAAGCATCGGATAGGTTCATCCGAGCCGAGGAGTGGAACAGATCCAGGTCTCAGTCTCGTCCGAGAATTGAGAAGCCGAAAGGGCAGCAGCCCGAAGTCTCGGCGCAGAGGAAAGGGAAGGCTAAGGCCTCAGAACCGTCCTCTGCTGCCGAGCCGAAGAAGGAAAGACACTTTCCCTACACGGGAAGGTACGATTCATACACTCCACTCTCCCTTCCCCGTGCTAAGATTTTCAGCACGACGAAGGACGAGGGGAGATTCAAAAAACCTCGTCCGTTGCCTCCCTGGCATCAGACGAGGGGAAAGGACCAGTGGTGCGAGTTCCATGACTCACCCGGACATCGCACCGAGGACTGCGTCCAGCTGAAGGACCAGATTGAGGATCTGGTCCGCAAGGGGTACCTGAGCCAATACCTCGCGGACAGGCGCGAGGAGAAAAAAGCTGAAAAAGATTCTCGGCAGGACCTCAACTTCGCTCGGAAGAAGGATAAGGGACCTCAGGGCAAGGAGTCCCTCGACATCCTAGTTATTTCCGGGGGAATCTCGCGAGGCACAGCCAAACGCCAACTGAGGGGTCTAACCCATCAGATTCATCAGGCTGAGCTTCGGCAGTCCCAGTCACCGGCGCCGAACATCCTGTTCACAGCCGAAGACTGTGAGGGGGTGGTATACCCCCACGATGACCCACTAGTAATCATTCTGGGCATCGCCAACCGCAACGTCTGGCGGACCCTCGTCGACGGCGGTAGCGGGGCGAACATCCTCTTCCGAGGAGCGTTCGACCAGCTGAGGATGGGAGCCGAGCACCTGGACCCCGCACCCTACCCGGTGTCTGGATTCAACGGCTCTTCATCGTATCCTGACGGGAAGATTACACTTCCTGTCACCATCGGCGAAGGCCGAGCAGCTAGGAATATCATGGCCGAATTTTTGGTCGTAGATGCTCCATCTGCATACAACGTGATCATGGGGAGACCCCTCATTCACGGCATTCAAGGAGTCGTCTCCACGTATCATCAAATCATGATATACGTTTCAGACGAGGGACGCTCCGAGAAAATAAAGGGCAGTCAAAAAGAAGCCCGCCGATGCAATCACCTCAAGCCATCCACGTCTCGCCGAGGCGACCGTGGCGATGGGGAGGAAAAGCACCGGGGCCGAAACGCCAAAAAGCCGAGAGGCTCAGACGTTTCGGCTAATGAAGCCCCAGACAACGAGAAATCTGATGGGGGCCAAGAGGCTGACTCCGCCTCAGAGCCGAACGACTCTGATGGCCAGCCGCGGTCAGGAAAGTCTGCTAATATTGATAGCAGGCCGGAATTCGAGGAATCCAACTCTAAGAGCATGGAAACGGATGACCTGACCGAGTCAATAGAACTGACCGTAGGAGATCCGAACAGATGTGTTAGCATTGGGTCGTCACTGGAGCCAAACACCCGTGCGGCACTCGTCCAACTCCTACGGGCCAGTGGAGACGTGTTCGCCTTCTCAGCCGCAGAAATGCCCGGGATTGATCCGGACTTCGTCTCCCATAGGCTTAATGTCGACCCCTCCAGTCGACCCATTAAGCAGAAAAAGCGGAACTACTCCGCCGAAAAGAACCAGAACATCGCAGCTGAGGTCGATAAGCTCCTAGATGCTGGGTTCATTGAACCCTGTCAGTATCCGGAGTGGCTGGCCAATGTTGTAATGGTTCAGAAGGCAAATGGTAACTGGAGGATGTGCGTTGACTTCACGGACCTGAATAGGGCATGTCCCAAGGACTCCTATCCGCTGCCGAGGATCGACCAACTGGTCGACTCGACAAGCGGGCATGCTCTGCTCAGTTTCATGGACGCATTCTCGGGATACCATCAGATCTTCATGCACCCCGAGGACCGAGCTAAAACAGCGTTCATAACAAGTTCCGGGTTGTACAATTACAGAATGATGCCCTTCGGATTGAAAAATGCGGGGGCAACATATCAGAGGTTGGTTGATCAGGTTTTCGCCGAGCAAAAAGGCCGAAACATGGAGGTTTATGTTGACGACTCAATCGTCAAAAGCATAAAAGAAAAAGATCATGTCACGGACCTAGCCGAAACCTTCGCCACCCTCAGAAAATACAAAATGAAGCTGAATCCGAAGAAATGTGTCTTCGGCGTGAAGTCAGGCAAGTTCCTCGGCTTCATGGTCAGCAAGAGGGGGATTGATGCAAACCCCGCCAAAGTACAAGCTGCTTTAGACCTCCCCGAGCCGAAGACAAAAAGGGATATTCAGCGTCTAGCCGGGAGAATGGCTGCCTTGTCCAGGTTCATCTCACGAGCCTCAGACAAAGGGCTCCCTTTCTTCAAGGCGCTGAAGCTCCAAAATTCAAAAGGCATTGAATGGGGAGACGACCAAAAGTCAGCCTTTCAGCAGCTCCGTGAACACCTGGCTCAACTCCCAACACTGGCAAGGCCAGTCGTAGGAGACATCCTATACTTATACGTGGCGGTCAGTCCAGCCACGGTAAGCGCGGTGCTGCTAAGGGAAGAAGAAAAAGTTCAACAGCCGATCTATTTCGTCAGCCACACCCTGACGGATGCCGAGACGCGCTACCCATTGTTAGAAAAAGTGGCTTATGCAGTGGTGGTGGCTGCTCGGAAGTTGCGACCCTATTTTGATTCTCATCAAATAGCGGTTCTAACTGATCAGCCGTTAGAGAAAGTCCTCGGCAAGGTTGAAAAATCCGGTAGACTAGCAAAGTGGGCTTTCGAGCTCACCGAGTTCAGTATCGGTTATCAGCCGAGAACAGCCATCAAGGCGCAAGCCTTGGCAGACTTCTTGGCCGAGTGCTCCTATCAGGAAACTCTGGATGCAAGGAGGAAAATCTGGACCGTCTTCACGGATGGGTCCTCCACCGTGAACGGTTCGGGGGCAGGGGTCGTCATTACCTCTCCCGAAGGCAAAACCTTCGAGTATGCACTAAAATTTTCATTCAAAGCCTCTAACAACGAGGCCGAATATGAAGCAGCCATTGCTGGCTTAGACCTGTGCATATCGTTGGAAGCCGAGCATGTCTACCTCAAGACAGATTCTCAGCTGGTCGCCAATCAGATCCGGGGGGAGTATGAGGCTAAAGAGCCTTCAATGGCAGCTTACCTCACAAGGATCAAATCGACAATTGCGAAGCTGAGATCTTTCGAAGTAGAGCTGATCCCAAGGGGTCAAAATGCTCAAGCGGACGCACTCTCCAAACTTGCAAGCTCAACTCTGACTGAGTTAAGCCGTTCTGTCTATGTGGAGGTGCGCCGAGAAAAGAGTGTAGCCGAAGCAATATCAATCTGCTGCGCTGCACTCGAGCCGAGCTGGATGGATGACATCCTGGCTTATAAACTCAGGGACGAGCTCCCCGAGGATAGGAATTCGGCCTCCAAGATAAAGCGGATCAGTTCACGATTCCTCGTCTTCGGCGGCCAACTCCTCAGAAAATCCTTCTCCGCTCCATTGTTGAAATGCGTGGGTCCAACGGATGCCGACTATATTCTCCGAGAGATTCACCTCGGCATCTGCGGAAACCACATAGGAGGGAGAACCTTAGCCCACAAAGCTCTCAGGGCAGGGTATTTTTGGCCTACAATGATCTCGGATGCAAAGAACATGGTCAGAAAATGCGAGAAATGCCAAAAATTTGCACCGGTGATCCATCGGCCATGCCAAGATCTCCAGCCAATTCTTAATCCTCTTCCATTTGCACAATGGGGGTTGGATATTCTGGGACCCTTTCCCGAGGCCCCATACAAAAGAAAGTGGCTGATAGTCGGAATCGACTATTTCAGCAAATGGATTGAAGCGGAAGCTGCTTCAAGCATATCTGAGCAAACTGTCAGACAGTTCATCTGGCAGAACATAATAACTCGGTTCGGCATCCCAAAAGTTTTTGTGTTCGACCACGGCAGACAGTTTGACAACCTGCCCTTGCGCCGATACACTGATCAATTCGGGATAAAATTGGCTTACTCCGCGGTTTGCCACCCTCAGAGTAATGGCCAAGCCGAAGCCGCAAATAAACAGATCCTTAACGCTCTCAGAAAAAGAGTAGAGGATCAAAAGTCCAAGTGGGTAGAGGAACTTCCGGGAACCCTCTGGTCACTCCGGACAACCGAGAAGGAGGCAACGGGGCATTCACCTTTTCAGCTGGTGTATGGATCCGAAGCAGTGCTTCCAGTGGAAGTGGGCTCAGAAAGCCTACGAGTGAATCTCTTCTCAGCCGAGGAAAATGAGCAGCTCATGAAAGAGTCCCTCGACTTCCTTGACGAGATTAGAGATCTAGCCCGAGAAAGGATGGCTGCACACAAGCTCAGAATGAGCAAGTCCTACAACCGAAGAGTCTATCAACGACCTCTCAGAGTTGGGGATTTAGTTCTGAGGAATGCTGCAGCTGTTCAAAAAAGTCGCATTCATGGCAAACTCTCAGCATCTTGGGAGGGACCTTATGAAATTTATCAAGAGCTTCAGCCCGGTACTTTCAGACTCAAACAAATGGATGGCACCGAGCTGAAAAACCATTGGAATGCCGATGTGCTCAAAAAATACTATGTGTAAATCCTTCGGATAGTACAATCTATGTAAGTACACTGATTTTGTTTACAAAAAGGCCATCGAGCCAGTATTCATTCAGATTGCGTGTATTCTTTAAGTCTTTATGCTTTCTACGGTTTTTCAAAAATTCAAGGTTTCATTCGGCGCTGTCCGGGGTATTGCATAATGATGCCTTGTACCTCGGCAAGCCGTAAAACCTGCCAAAAAAGGATACAAGCCCGAAGTATTGCATAGTGATGCCTTGTACTTCGGAGAATCTGTTCCTTTGGGCAAAAAGGCCATAGACTTATCCGAAACATAGCCTAAAAAATAGGAACTGATAAAGCCCCGAAGTATTGCATAGTGATGCCTTGTACTTCGGATGAATCAGTTCCGGGTGGTAGTTGCAACTCTGAAGTATTGCATGATGATGCCTCGTACTTCAGATAAACTGCTGCCCCGGCATGGTGTTTCGGATAGTTGTTCCCTTGGATGAATTGAAGAAAGTGTCACAAGAGTACCATCTCTAGAGTGAAAACTCTCAGGTGGGAAATCAGTACTTTAAAAACAGATGTAGAAAATAAAGCAAGGTGTTCAAAGATCCTCGGCTTAGCCGAGAAAAATTATCAGCCATTCCAGAATTCAGAAGACCTCATCTTCAGATTTCTGGGGGGGCAGAGGGAAATAGAGAAATGGCACAACTGATCTAATACCCTTCAGCTCAGCCGAAGTTTGATACTTATGTCAGTTTTTTCACAAGTTGAAAACATCCGAGTACAAACGGCAAAAAGAAGTCTCAGCAGAAATGATTCTCGCTAGCCGAAGTTCTGCACTTAGCAAATATTTGAAAGATCATTCAAAGAAAGCAATAAAGTGCGAAGACTGGTAAAGCGAAGAAAAAAAATACACAAGAAAGCTGAGAAAGTGAACTTCTTTGAAATAAAAGTGTTGAATTACAAAAATAGTCGGCAGCCGCCCACAAGCGGAAAATAACAGCTGCCGAAATACGTACATAAGCAAAAAGTAAAACTGCTGTACGACAAGGCAAGCTGAAGCAAAAAACAAGGCAAAAAACTCAGAAAGCGGCGAGTCTAAAGTTGAGCACATGATGAACCGCAAGATTCTGAAGACGACTGCCCGAGTTCCTATGCTTCAGCCTGAGGATCAGACTGATCAGCTTCATTGGGCCCAATGGTGGTCTCAGCTCCAGCAGCAGAAGAAGCAGGCTTTGCACTCTGCCGAGCCTCCCTTTCCCTCTGCTCAGCCTCCAACTCCATCCTCTCAGCTTCTTCCTCGGCTTCCTCAGCCTTAAGGATTTCAGCTTCGATTGGAGTGGCATACTTCATGTGAGGGTCTTCGGGATCTTGGACCCATTCAGCACATTTGGACCAGTCCAGCTTCGGCTCAGCATGAAGGCAGACCCTTCGGCACACTCTGAACCCGTTTCTAAAACCCATTTCATACTCTTCTTGGGTATAGATACGGACTTTGAGTAGAGCCTCAGCATCGGCCAACTTCTTCTTCGTCTCCTCCAAGTCTTCCTCGGATCTCTTCAGCTCATCGACGAGCTTGGAGGAGGAGCCTTTCAGCTCGGTAAACTCTTGCTGAACCCGGGAAGCCACGGCCTGAACTTGGACCATTTCTTCCTTCTTGGCAGTGAGCTGATCCTCAGCCTCTTGTAGCTTAGCTCTTTGAGCTTCAGCAGCAGCAGCAGCCTCTGAGAGTTGGACGTCTTTGGCCAAGAGCAACTCTTCAGCAGCCATTCGGCTGGCTTCAAGAGCCTCTAGACGCTGCTGCACTTCAGCTTGTGCAGCAGTTCCTTGAATTCGGCTCTCAATAGCAGCCTTGAACTTGGAGACGTCCACTCCCATATGCTCCTGGAGGAATTTTTCCCCTTCCATCAGTGGGGGAAAAACCTCCATCTCCATAGCATCGCAGAAGGTTTTCAGAGCTTCGGCAGCTTTTTTACCGTACTCCTCAACCTCCTGCTGCTTCTCTTCAGCTGCTGCTTGCTTCAGCTTAGCAAGCTTAACTTCCTCTTCAGCCACCTTCCTTTCGTGCACAGCAGCGTCCACCCTATCTTGTAGGGAATCTATCAGCTCTACAGTGAGAGTCTGATTGTGCACGAACTGAAAACAGGGGCACAAGTTAAAAAAGTAAAAAATAATAGCTGAAAGGTTGAGTTCAGAAAGAAATCAAGGCAAGGAAAATTACCTGCATCATCAGCAGTTGGTTAGACCTGGCTGGGTCAGGAACTGATCTACTGGATTCGCCCATCCCAGCAGTGGCCTTCAGCGACCAGATCCTTGCCCTGTCTACTTCGGACATGCCAGCAAAACTGCCGAAGTAGGCTTCAGCTCCTTCTCGGTTTTGACCCCATATGAGGTCCCAGATGTGATCTGGGATTGGAATTCGGGGGGCCGAGAAACCCATTTCTCCAGAATGCAGAGTCTGGAAAGAAGGGAAGGACGACGATGGAGCTTGATTAGCTTTGGTTGTCTCAGCATCGTCCTTCTCAGAGGAGTCAAGTACTATGACCTCCTCTTCTTCAGGGGTGAGGACGAAAGCCTCAACCTCTCTTGCGATATCTGCCGTGAAGCCTTCAGCACTTGACATCACGGCATCTTTATTTTCGTGCTCAGCAGCACTCTCCTTGATTTCTTCTTGGACCCCTCCCTTAGGTCCGGGAGTTCTCTGATCCACCTCCATCTCAGGAGGTGGTGGAGGGGTCTTTTGAGGAGATTGGGGTGTTGGCTGGGGAACCCTCGGCGATCCATTGCCTTCCTCAGGTTCCCTTATTGCGACGCCGATGGTCATCGGCCTCTGCTGAAAATCATGAGGGCCGATGATGGCCATCCTTCGGCGCCTTTTCAGAAGGGGCTGCTCGTCCATATCTGAATCTGAAGACTCTTGTATTTGATCTTCGGGACGAACAGGAGCTTTGCCTTCTCTGTGTCTGTTACTCTCTTCAGACTGTAACAGACAGGGGGGAAGAAGAGTGTGAGTAAAAAAAAAAAAAAAGAAAAAAAGAAAGAAAAAAGTTGTCTAAAAACTCACCGAGGTCTTCAGCAAAGCCTCGTCTTCTTCAGCTGCTCTAGCTGCAGCTTCGGCTTCAGCAGCTCTGGAGGACCCTTCTCCTCCTTCACAAGCTTCAATAACCCGTGCAACCTCTTCGGCTGTACGGGCAGCTTCAGCTTCTTCTTCCAGCAGCTGAAACAAGGGATCCCTCTTCTTCCACCAAGGCTTCTGCCTCTGATACAGAGCAACAGCCTCAATTTGGAAGTGGGAAGAGTCTAGGTGAACCTCTCGGCGCCTTGGTTCAGTGATAGGGGGAGCCCGATCAGTTACGACTCGTTCTCGGTTGACGCCAAGGCGAGCGTAATCAATGCCGATGTTGGTCTCGTCCCGTTCTGAAAAAGAAAAGGGGAGAAGTCCATTCAGTTAGTTCGGCACATCACAAGAAAGCAAAATGAAAGAAGAAAAGAGATAATTAAAAGGCCTCGGCCCCAGCCGAAGAAGATTACCATCCCTAAACTTTCGGCTGAGGCCGACAGCTGCCAGCATATTCTCTTGGAAAACATAGTGCGTATCGGGGAGCCAAGTCTCCGGGATATGCTGCATTCGGCCGCTGCCTCCCCGGTTCGGCAGCTTGCCGAAGATGTTCTGCTGATTAAGGTTCGGGTCTGGCCCGCTATCTTCGGGAGGACCTAAACTTCCCATATCAGGATCCGGCTCGGCAAGATACCGGGGAGCGCTGAAAACATAAGGATGGCTCGGCTCCGTGGGCGCCCTAACCCAAATCCATTGACCTCTCCAGTCCTTGTCTGAAGAGTCGTTCGGCCACATGGTTAGGAACGGGGGCCGAGACTCAATCCGATACCACCCAGAACCATGGCTTCCGTGCCCACTCTGAATATTTGGCACTAGCCGATGGAGCTTTCTGAAGCAGTGCAGGTTCGGCACGTATCTGAAGAATTTGCAGACCCATAAGTACGTCATTACCCTTCGGATGCTGGTGGGGGTCAGCTGGCACAGGGAAATGTTGTAATGGATCAGCAAGTCTCGGACGAATACGTCCAAAGGGAACCTCAGCCCATACTGAAGCTGTCTCGTGTACACCCCCACATACCCCGGGGGTGGACGATGGATTCTATCGGATGCTGAGGGCATTCGGCACCAATATCCATCAGCTTCAAAAATGCCGTAGTGCAACTCAATTTGCTCAGCAAATCGATATTGATCGGCGTTCTCTACCCACCATGAGTAGGGACGGTTCTTTATCATGGCCGAAGCTACTTCGGCATCCTCCCACTCTGAAAACCCTGGGAGGATATCCCAAAGGACAGCGGGAACTTCATCATCCCGTCCTGAAGCTCTCACCCCCTCAGCCCTCTGAGGAGGAGCCGAAGAAATGGGAGTCGCCCTAACCCCTTCAGCAGGGTCAGACTCTGTCCTTCGTCCATTCCAGGTCCCAATCCTGACCCTGGGATCGGGAATTAGCCTTGCTCTTCTTGGAGCACGGGCTCCACCTCTAACTCCCCTCACCATCGACGAATTTCGAAGGAAAAAGTCGAAAAAGGGGAAAGAGTGCAAAGTCGAGGAAAAATGAAATAAAATCAAAGGAATTTACCTTGATCTGAAGCAAAAGCCGCCGATTTACGAATTGGTAGTGACAAGTCTCAGCTTCTAAGCTTAATGCTCGGGGAATTTGCGAAGTTTTGATGCGGGCTCTTGAGCGTTCTTGAGAATTCTGGGTTTGTGTTGATGAGTGAGTGGGGAGAGAAGACGCGCCTCTATTTATATCTCCAGAAATGGGAATTCAAGGAGTCTGCGTTTCAATTTCTCTCAAGCACCCCACTAAGTAACCGTTAAACACACAACCTTGCAGTTAAATCGCCCACTACCCGTCCAACTTCCGCAATCATCCACATTAACTGTTGTTATCTCATTAATCATGGGTTAATTACGGTTTAAATTCACATTTTTGGATCAGCAAATCATTCACTTCCCTCCTTTTCTGGTTAAATCAAACCCGACCCGTCATCCTTCCAAATCGGGTCTGGGGGGCAAGTTGTTTGGGTCCAATTTAGTCCAATTGGGCCTGGTCACTGAATGATCCAATTAAAAGCCCAAGGCAAAGGTTCAACTCTCCAAATATGCTAAAGTCAAAAATCAACATCCTCAAAGCCATGTCAAGGTCAGTCAACGGCCCAATCAGCTTGGCCCAGCCCAACTGATTTCCGGGCCCAATCCGCCTCCTTCATTAGCCAAGGTATAAAAGCCAACAATTTGGTCAATTCTTGGTAAGAAGAGTAAGACAAAAAAGACAAAGACAATAAAGCCTCAAGCAACTAAACTCTTGCACAGCTTTCTCTCTCTAATATACTGACTTAAGCATCGGAGGGGCCTTCCTCGGCGTCCCCCCGAGGCTAGTTTACGTGTATTTGTCGTGCAGGAAACCCTCGGCACCTGCGTCGTTCGGACCGAGACCAAGTTCCCTCAAGATAAAAGGATCTTCCGAGATTCGATTGTTTTCATCCGAAACAGATCCCATGCTCGCAGCTGTTTCCCATACGCCGAAGCCAGTACCCGCTTTTTACAGTAAATATTCCATCCTTCGTAGGCCACCAATAACGAGTGTCCTTTTGACCAGTGCAAAGCAGAGGTATATCAAGAATTGCATTTCTATTAGCAGCACTAAAGTTCAACTCAATCATATTATCATTCCAGCAATGCAAATTATCATCAATCAAATCACATACCATTAGGTCTGGATTGCTGCTGCCAATAGGAGTAGGCACGATATAAGCACTGTCACCAGGCAACCATGATTCCTCCCACACTCTAATGCTCCTACCATCCCCCACCCTCCATTTCAAACCATCAAGCAGCTAGCCCTTTGCTCCCCACATACTACGCCACCTGTAACTCGGGTCATACCCTCTTCGAGCCTCAAGGAAATCATTATGCTTAAAATATCGCGCTTTCAACACACAATGTAGCAGAGAAGAACTATCATGCAATAATCTCCAACCTTGTTTTGCCAACAACGCTTGATTAAAGACACGTAAATCACGAAACCCCATAACCCCTTTTGACTTTGGAAGGCAAAGGTCCTCCCATTTGCCAGTGCATCTTTCTTTCCGAACCAACGGTTTCCCACCAAAATCTTGCCAACAAGGAATGAATGTCGTCAATCAAGCCATCGGGAATTTTAAAGATACACATCATATAAGTAGGGATCGCTTGTGCCACCGCCTTAATGAGTATCTCCTTACTCGGTCTAGAGAGGAGTTTTTCTTTCCATCCTTGCAACTTCTTCCAGATACGCTCCTTCAAGCAAGCAAAAATGGTCTTCTTTGATTTCCCAATAATTGTCGGCAACCCCAAATACTTCTCATGCTTGTCCATTTCCCTCACCCCAAGAGTCCCTACAATGGCATTTCTCTTTTCCACACTCACACATTTACTAAAAGCGACTTCAGTTTTGCTTAGATTAACTTTCTAACCCGATGCTCTTTCATATGTACTGATAATTTCAACAATTTTAGAGCATTCTTGCAAAGTTTCTTTCGCAAAGAGAATACTACCGTTCGCAAAGAACAAGTGGGACACTCTAGGAGCCCCTCGGCACACCCTTGCCTCATAAATCTTATTCTCTTTAGCCACTTTCGAAATTAGAGTAGAAAAGGCATCCGCACAAATCAAGAACAAGTACGGGGAAATAGGATCCCCTTGCCGAAGCCCTCGAGAAAGAACCAATGAACCTGAAATCGAGCCATTATACTTGAAGGAAAAAAACACACTCTCCAAGCATTTCATCACACGACTAATCCAAGCTATCTTGAATCCCATCCGAATCATAACTTTTTTAAGAAAACTCTACTCCACTCTATCATAAGCGTTGCTCATATCAAGTTTGAGGGCGATCGAGCCATTCTTACCCTCTCCTTTTCTCTTCATGGAGTACGTGAAAAATTTCGAAAGCTATGAGTGCATTATCATAAATCAACCTGTTAGGAACAAAAGCACTCTGATTCACTGAGTTTACCGATCCAAGCATAGGCTTCAATTTATTAGCAAGGGTTTTTGAGATAATTTTGTACAAAACATTGCATAAGCTTATGGGCCTAAACTCCGTCATCCTCTTTGGCTCGTTACATTTTGGAATAAGGACAATGCAAGTGCGGTTGACCTTATTTAAATCCACCTCACCGCGCCACCATGCTTTGACAAAGTGTATCACATCACTCCCCACAATTCCCAAGAACTTCTGAAAAAATAGAGCATGTAACCCATCCGGACCCGGAGCCTTGTTGGGGTGCATTTGAAAGAGTGCCTCTCTAATCTCATCCCCCGTCGGTTCTTTGTCAAGAGCCATATTCATATCCTCGGTAACAAGTGCCTCAATCCCTTCTAAAGCATCATCAAACTCAACCGGCTGATAAGACTTGAAAAGTTCATCAAAATAGCGAGAAAATACCCAGTCAATAGATGAAGACGAGGTCTGCCAATCACCATTCTCATTAAACAATCCCATAATAGCATTTTTCTTCCGTCGTTGGCTTGCTTTATGGTGAAAGTATTTCGTATTTTTGTCCCCGTCTCAAAGCTCATTTGCCCTCGATCGAGCATACCAATATGATTCTTCCATTCACCTCAACTCATTCAACTTGCCACTAACTGTCTGACATTGCTGAAGCATAGTTGTATCCATACGCCCACCTTGTAGCTCACGCAATTTATTTTCAGCTTTTTGGATTTTTTTTTCTTCAAGCCACCAAAAGTTTTCCCAGCCCACGCCTTGAGTCTCTCCTCCATAATAGCAATCCAGTCAGTGATAGGAGCAGCCAACCCCTCACACCAAGCGTCCCCCACCACCTTCCCACACTCATCATTCGAAAGCCATATAGCCTCGAACCTAAACACCTTATCTCTTCTATCAAGGTCATTTCGATCCCCATATTTGAGAAGAATGGGAGCATGATCAGAATGGCACATTGGAAGATGGATCACCTCTGAGCACTGAAATAACGCACACCACCACGCATCCGCCACATACCTATCAAGCCTCTCTCGAACAAGAGCCTCCATAGAATTCCCACGCTGCCAAGCATAAATATTTCCTTTATACCCAAGATCTCTACAGCCACAATCATCTAAGGCCCCCCTAAATGCATCCATCAACCTCTCCTCTCGCACCACCCCTCCACTCTTCTCATTCATCCCAGAATTTCATTAAAATCACCAAAACAAAGCATAGGTACACTAGCTCCCTTCTTCAACCTCCTCAAAAGATCCCAAGTCTTAACGCTGTCTCTGACCAACCATACACCCCCACAACCTTCCACACAAGAACATTATCATTACTACAAACATCCACCTTGATATGGTGCGCTGAAAAAGAGCACACTGTCACATTCATGTCCCTCCACCGCATCCCCAACCCTCCCGATCGCCCATCACTACTAAGACACAAGCCATTTATGAACCCACATCTATTTCGAATTAACTCCAATCGATGATTATCAATCTTAGTCTCCGAAACAAAAACCAACTTTGGCCTATCCCTCCAACACCAATCCTGGAGGGCTCGCATTGTCAATGGGTTGCCAAGCCCATTGCAGTTCCAAGCCAAGATTTTCATTACCCTTCGCGGGATTAGTTGCCACCAATCGCCGCTACTTGAGTTGTTTCGACCCAACCCGAGGTATCATGACTACTCTTCAATTTTTTAGAGTCCACCCCTCCTAACCCCGTACCACTTTCCTCCCCCTTCTTCACAGCCTTTCTTTTTCCTACACACACACCTTCTACCTCTCCATCCCCATCCTCCTCCATCACATCAGCAATTAATCCATCCCCAACAATCAGCTTTCCCACATCAATTTCCTTCCCTTCCTTGAACCTCCCCGAAAAACGGAGTACTTTCTTTTGCTTTTTAGTCTGTGACTGTGGGGCAAAAGTTCCAATTGAGAGCGACAAATTTTGAACGGGCATCACATTCAGAGACAAATTCTGAGGAAAGGTATCATTTGTCATCATCTCTACACTATTCAAATCAATCTTATAGGCACTCTTCAATAGCACAGGTATTTGTTTTAGGGTACAAATAGGCACTATGTCAGCATCACTTCTTTTGTCATCAATCGCACTCTGCTTCAGCATAGAAGAGTCCTCCCCATTATTCAATACAGTAACTGAGCTCGTCCCTTCAATTAAACGCTGTGCACTATTCCCAGCCATCTCTTTCCCTTTTTCCCACCTGGACCTCCTCCTCCCTTCTAGAATCATTCTATTACGTGATAAAAAGTTGGCGCCTACTCTGAGTGATATTAATAACCTCCTTATTCATCTTACTGAAACCTCTTCCCGGAGACGCTTTAAGAAATGTCCCCTAACCCAGTTTCTTCGATTTTTCCTCCTAAAAAATAGCCACACAATCTCTTTCTGAATGTCTGATTGTACCACACGCAAAGCAAAAGAACGGAAGTCGTTCATACTTAAATTCAATCTTAACCATCTCCCCCTTCCTATATTTCACCCATTGGTATCGCCGCAAAGGTTTTTCAATGTTCATCATAACACGAACTCTGCGATATCTATTCAGTCCAAGGTATCCTCTTCCAGCTCCATAAATTCCTCCAAATTCGAGATTAGGGCTTTTGCATATGCATCGGTTCGACAATTAAAAGGCAAATTCATGATCCTCATCCAAAAAGGTGAATGTGGAATTTCACCTGTTCAGATTGTTCGTTCCCATCAATTTCTTTCAAAATCAACAAATTATTTTCCTAACACCATGGTCTCCCCTTCAATACTTTCTCCTTATCCTTCCAATGGAAAAATTGAAAAGCATAAAGATTAGGACTAATTACCCTAATTATCAAGTCATGAGCAAGGGACCAAACCTTTAACATACTTCTTTTAAATGCTTCAACATTATACGGCTATTCAGTGCACAGCCACCCTACAAGTAGTAAATCAATTTTATCATCGGACTCCGAACAATCAATTTCACCAGCATCAATTAGATCGCCTTCCTCATCCTCAATTCTCAGAGACGAGTATTTTGGTTGCCAATTCGTCGGCCATCACCGGAGAAACCACGCTCAGCAAGGCACGGAGCGTAGCGCGGTTGTTCGAGACGGAGAAGATGGTCTTTCTTTCGAGAGAGTTTAGCCCTTTCTTTCGAGGGAGTGCTTACTTATGTTCTTTCATATATTCCTTATCTTCTTTTGTTATGTCCTTTATGTTCTTTTGTTTTATCAATATATGTAGTTGTTGTATGATTTTATTGTTTTTGTTAATCTTGTATATGTTTTACGCAGATGTTCTTTTAATTAATCTATTATGTTCTTTGATGTATTGAATTAAGGGACACAAAATTTCTATTTTAACGGATGTTATTTTAAAATTATTTTTAGCATCATTTTTTAATTTTTATAATTAATTTTGAATATTATTTGATAATTCTATATTTTTTTCAATATTAATTATTAATATGTATATATATATATATTTTTTTTTTGAAATCAAGATCTTGAAGGTTGATGAGTATATTATTTTGGGACCTCCTCTATTGATGATTGATTTTTAGACCTAAAAGGCATTTGTGTTATTAATAAAGAACATGATAATATTATATAATGCACATTATTTATATTGACCTACCATGATCCGAGGGCAAAATTCAAAGAACATTTCACAATAAACAATGAATATTATGTGACTATAGAAGTACATTAAGCTTAACATCAAAGAACATGGACATTTAATATAATTTATTAAAAGATCCACAAAAAATATCTCTATATGATAATAATGAATATATGGAAATAATATAGCGGTAATATATATTGCAAACAAATATAAAGTACATCTTCTTTTCTGATAAAGAACATTGTTAAATCATACAAAGAACATTACAACTAATACGCATCGCCATTAGACCATATTATAAGTGTGTATATATATATATATATATATATATATATATATATATATATATATATATATATATATATATATATATATATATATATATATATATATATATATATATATATACACGATAATACTATGTAATGAACATTATTTAGATTGTAACCAGCATGACAAAATTTTGAAAATGAAATTTTGAATTTTGAAAATTGAAACTTGATTTATTTATACGAACAAAATTTTTTTAGAGACAATTAGTAAAAAGATTTACCATTAGATGCGCGATAAAAAGATATAGTAGCAGTTATCTTTTACTTATTTAAAATCTACGCTCAAAATTATCGCGTTCTTTACATTTTAACAATGTGTTCTTTTCGTTCTAATTATATGTTCTTTACATTCCATCTCAAAGATTTCAAACACCATGTTCTTTATGTGTAAACATGATGCACTTTCCACTTTTTTTAAACAGGTGTACCTTGCATTGCTTGAAAGATTATATTTCATTTATTTAATCTAGTTTGTTTGTTGTTTCCTCTTTCGATTTTTCCTCGATGGAGTTTCAGAAGATTACCCCTTGGTTTCCTTTGCTTTAACATAGTAATGGATTTTCAATCTATTACTTTGAAAAATACCAATCTTAACACTACTCCTCAAAATGAAATGTTTGAGGGCCTTCAAAATACAATTTTGAAGGTTCATAGTATGTCAATGATCTCATCCTTAGAGAATAGATCAATGGTACCTACAGTAAGGTACCGAATCACTTAAATGTGATTCAATTTGTGTTGTTAAGTCTTGACCACTTTGTTTTCCTTCCCCATTTACTTAATATTATAAGATGTTAGTTTCCTTTTCAGCTTGTTTATATGTATGCCAATTTTTGTGTGTTCGTTGTCCTCTTATACACTCTCCAAGTTCAATGGAAAGACGTGGGATCAAAAAATGGAATGTTGTATTCCTCGCCGCATGTTCGAAGGCAGATAGTAGATTTCTCAAACCGGCAAGATCTAGCTCGGAAGATGGACTTTAGTTTAATTTATTCTCGTTGTAACAAAGGAGGTAGTAAGGCTCGTAGTTTGTAATACTTTCATATATATATATATATATATATATATATAAACCTTTGTCAAAACAAAAATAAAAATAAAAAATAAAAAATACAATAAAATTTATTAATTGAAATAATAATTTCAGTTATGAGTATATTATTACTACGTAGGTTCTTATGTTGTTGATCAAATATTTTCAGTTATACTATAATTTTAGACATTTTCTTAACAACTACTCTTCGTATAGCTAATTAAGTAAGAAATTGTATACTTTAGTTAGCAATTTTTCTAAAAAGAAAAATTGCAACAATGGAGATTTATACAATTGTTGCTTTTGCTTGATTCATGCAACTACACCACCAAAACACACATGCTATTTTTTTTTAAGAGAGATAGGTAATCAGTGGGCGGACGAAAAGTCGACAAAAGTAGAAATTAATTTAAATGCAAGCGATGAACAATCAACTTTAGGATTCTGAAGTTGGTATACATCCTTTGACCACACAAACATCACGGTTATGCATTTCTGTACATTTGTATAGCGATGTAGAATCTCCCAACTAAATAACAACTGTTAAGGGTACATCGATAACAAGACAAGTAACACCCAAATTAATTACTTGAGCACTTTTTTTTTTTTTTTTTTTTTTAACAAACTTAAGCACTTTTTTACACTTTGTGGTTCAACTTTTGGTTATTCCTTTATACTATTGTACTATGTTGTTGATCTTCGAAAAAAAATATTGTTAATATAATCACAACCACCATAAACGACCAATTAACATATTATACGCCCAAAGTATCATTTATGCATTTGTAGAAGTGTGGTATGAATTTGAATTCAGGAATGAAAAAAGAGTGATGCAATGGAAAAACTTTATCCTTAATACCATTTGTTCGGCTTTGTTTAATTGTTTGGGAATGAACATTTTTTAAAGTTGATACCTAAAGTACCACTTCCCCTTATTGGATTTATAAACCCCATACCTAGTGGATTGAATACTTAAAATATGGGTTCAATGATTGAAATTTTCTTAAACAAACACTAGGGAAGACTTTTGATCATTCTAACCCATATCCCATTCCAAAGTATGCTAACTCAACACCCCCCTAAAGTACCATTCGAGATTTTATAGGTCTATATAATACTACCAGATAGATACAATATACCTTCAAAAATATAGAAACGTTCATTTTGTTGTATCCTGAGATTAACTATTTCCTTGAAGAGACGAACCATTGATAGAAAAATATGCACCCTTTGCTTGTTCACATAGTAGGAATTTATGACAATTAAGTCTATCAGATGACTTGAGTAAAAAGAGAACGTTTCTTTCGAAACATAATTGAATTCTTGTTTCAAACAAATATAAATGTACATAACATGAATAAAGATCAAAACCCTCATAAATCACTTGCCAACTTGATTTCCCTACCTATAACTTCCTATCATACTTTATATCCTATATTTCCTTCTTTACAATGTCATATCACCAAACTAAACCCTTTATATCAGAGAAGATATATCAAATCAATCGAGACCTAAAACGAGAGCCATATTCAGCTTCTGCTGTGTAATTTGTGTCGCCAATTTGTCATCATGTTACGCAAGTAACAAACTCACAGACAACCTGCAAAAGAAGCTTAATCAATGTTGGGAGTGAAAATTAAACGTAAGCTTTAAATCTACCTTCGAGACTAAACCACAAAACATGAAACATTAAAAAGGAGCTCAAGTAACACTATATGAGTGATACCCCCATCATTACAATTTTTTGCATTCACCCGATTGTACCAACTTTATATTGGTGACCTCAAAAAATGGGTAAAATTGGCTCAAATCTCAGGTATTTTTACATATTTCTGGCATGCATAGAAGTGTTTTGAAATTTCCTGCCTTTAGATTATAATTTTAATCAATCTCTGAGATGAAGGTATCATTACTTCCGACATAGTTGCATATCTTTAAGCAAACATAACTTGTTATGGATAGGAGCACTAACCTCCAATCTTTCATACTAAGCTATAGGGCTTATTCCCTGCTAGACTTAGCCCAAAACAATCCCTTTTTCCTTATTGATGGACTTTCTGAAGCAGACTTGTTGCCCCTTGATCCAAAGGAGAAATGCCGCTTTAGAAAAGGCTTTGCGGCAGAAATCTTCAAGCTAGAGCTGTTGCCAAGCTTGGGACTCTTCCCTTCATGTGCACCAGCACTTCTCTTCCAAGAATCAAAATCAAAAGAGGCATTGGTATCTACAACCCGGTTCCTTGACTTCTTGCTACTCCTAGCTTTCAAATCCTTTTCTGCCTTCAGCATTTTCCCAGCCAATTTCAAAGTCTGCTTCTCCCCAAATGTACAAACCGGACAGGCAGGATCATATTTATTGACTTCAGGCGTTATGGTCTCCAAGCACTCAGCATGGTATACATGCCCACAAATTAAAACAGCGACAACAGATAATTCATTACCCGCTATAAATTTTTGGGTGCTCCAAGGTGACTTCTCAGACAAGAGTTTGGAGCAAATACCACATGTTTGAAAATCAATAGAGATTGACCGGGAATTACGACCACTTGTTTTACACAATTTATCAAGAGGAAAGCTGCAGGAATCACTATCAAAAGACCAACGTTCTCTCTGTGAGGCCGACATAAGTTCTGAGAAGGCATGAGCTGACCAACCATCAGAGGACCTTCCATAGGATCCCCGAGTTGACACATTGCTTACAGCAGAGTTCCCAAATGGCACCTGCCCTTCTTCAGAAACAGAGTTATTACTCGGTGAGTTTCTCCCAGAACTGTGGTTATCGGATGCCTGATGGGCAAGCTCGTGAGCTGGCGAACCTCGGGCCCATCTGGATGGGGTTGGTGATGGTGGAGGTGGATGGCTTTGGGATGAGACTGGTGACATGCATACAGAAGATGTATGAACTGAGGGTGATAGTTTGACAGAAGCAGGGTCTGATAATGGTGGAGATTCTGTAGATTGTTTCACCTAAATACATCAAATTACGAAATATTGGAAAGACAAATTATTAGAGCATTGCATAGTGAGAAACAAAAGTACATAGCTAGAAACCACAAAACTTTCCCTATATACCTCAGTACAGGCATTCCTCCCAGCAGATTCACCTGCCATATATGAAAGCAAAACTCCACTTAGATTTACAATTTCAATTTTTAAGTAACCAATATAACTGACATCTATGGAGTTGAAGATAACAGATATGTTGAAAAATGTAGTGCAATAATAATTAAAGATCTTAACAGGATACACTGAAAACAGCTACCAATCCACATTTAAATTGGTAGAGCATAAACAGTCATTTAAGCAACAAGAATAAACCTCAATAACTTCCCAGGGTGAATCTTACATTTTTTAATAGTAGCCTTCTGATCCTCTAAGCAATCTACCAGTATCATGACAATAATTAAATCAAAGGAAATCAAAACAACCAAATGATACGTTTCTCAAACTCGACTACAAAAACTGAATTGCTTTACAGAGATTCAAGGTACGCAATCAAGATCAACATATAGAAAGGCCAGCAGCAGCTTTCACTATGGAGGTCAACTGCATAACTATAGTGAGATCCAGAAGCACAACTATAGAGAGTAGTGAACATAGTGAGTGAAGACGCAATAAACTACCCCACATTCAAAAAACATGACTTGGCAATCACTATTTGCCTTTAAAAACAAGTATTTGCATCTCTCTTAACTTGAACAGGAAATGCAATGAGCTAAAACTCTTTTCAGCAATAACAATAAACTGACCACGACCAGAGCTAAAACTCTAAAAAGGACAAGTACATACAATCCAAATGCAATCAAGATTGAAAAGGATAACCTAACTTGTTTATCCGTCAAGCTGTTCTTTTATTTTCTATACCCCTTTTCCTTCCCTCCTATTTTTTTGAGCAAAAGCTTTAGCAATAATCTCAAACCCTTCACATCTCTATATAACGGAAAAAGGGGATGGGGCCAAATTGATGAGCATCATTCTGATAATTGGCAACAGAAACCAGTTCTTAGCATAGGTACATCAAAAGTAGAAAATGAAAAGACTAACCATGATATTCCAATATCTAACCAAGTCTAGATAAATTTTGAACAGTCAAATCAAATAAGAAATATTATAATGCAAGGCAAACCAAGAAGGCTTTACCTGAGGCAGATGTTTTTAGGCTCTTAGTCGTATCCTGGTTCACTGGAGACTTGCGCCATGCTCCTGTTCGATAACTCTCCAATGAACTACCTCCATCTGACACCTGTGCTGATACATCAGTTGCAGATTTTACATCCAAGGCATCATTCCTACTAGCACCATCAGACAACCAGCCTACGGAAGTATCTTCACCAGCTACCCCAACTCGACTATCCCATCGAAAACTCCATGTTGGAGAATGCCTAAAATTTCTATGCAGAAATTCACCACTAGATCCTGGTGGTATGGCTTTGTCTCTAGAGGCAACGCAACAAGCAGCTCCCATATTTGCTCATATACCAGTTCCAATTTTCAGCTGCTAGCAATCAAAGATGTTTGCCCCTTGACCACATATAGCGCCAACAGAACCAATCACATATATTCCAAAAGACAAAAAAAATTCTGAAAAAGAGGGGCACACTAATGAATAAACAAAGACAACCATCTGTAACATATTGAAAAATACATTTACTCAACTAAGATATTTCTCAATCTACCAAAATTTTCACACCCAATTGCTGCAATGCAATTGATCCAGAATTGGCTCATACCCAAAGTTCAAACAACTATGAGAGTTCCAAAATGGTTTGTACCCAAACACAACAATCCCGAGATCACGAACATCATAAACAAAGCTAATAAGAATGAATGATATTCCGTAGTAGCAACATATGCAAGTTCTGAATAACAAAGTGACATTTCATACGAGTATACATTATGAAATAAAAAAAACACAAAAAATAGCCATCAGAAACAACCACCAAATCTCAACATCATAATCACGAGTCTCAGATTCAGAGAAGAATACGAAAAAGGAGGAACCCCACAATCAAAATCCAAAATGTAAGTCAATGCTAATTTGTTTAGTTGGTTTAAGTCTAGCGCGTTAATTTCTAAGACCTCGGATCAAATCCCGTCTAAATGCGTTTCCTGGCTACCCATTACCAAAAGGTTTTATCAAATCATATACTCAACAAATGTTTCCTCTCATTCAAAACACCAACTAAGTAAACATTAAACATGCCCAATTGAAGCTCGAAAAAATTGCAAAATTTAAATTTAATTAAACTCAATACAACAATCTCAAAATTAATACTAAAATAAAAGAAAATTAAACTAAAAATAAATAATAAATAAAAATTAAAAAAAAAAACCTTGAAGAGTGAAGCAGCAAGTAGAGCAAATGAAGTTATGAATATGAAGAGTACAGGCAGAAAAATAGTATCAAAAATTAATTAGTTTTATTAATTAAATTAAATATTTATTAAACCCCTGAAAAAGTAGTGGGAAAAATCATGAAAATTCAGGAAAAAAAATATACAGAGGTCAGAAGATCCGAAAATAATGGCGATTAACCATAAAAGCAAAAAAATTGAACAGTCAGAAGAAGAAAAAATCTATTCAAAATTCCACGATTCAGATGATCAAATACCCGAAAATTAAAATTAAAAATCCAGCAATATAAAACAACTAAATAATCGCAAGATTTAGTTACCAAAAATCACGCTCATCAAATCAAACAAAATCATTATTAATAATCTATTTTCTTACAATAAATTGTTAAAAAAAAAATAGAATAAAATCAAAAAAATGTATCAAAATTAAGAAAAAAAAATGGAGAAATTACCTTAAGAAACAGCACCTGAGAAGGCGCCACAGAAGAGAGAGGAGAGAGATTCTGATTCTAGTTAATGGTTTTTGGGTATAAGAGAAAGAGAGGTCGTTTTTAACGGTTGAAAATAAACGGAGTTAAAATGATGCTTTTCATTATTAACTTGTTTTACACTCTCAGTGATTGATTTGTAGTTGGTACAGTGAGGGGTGTGTGTAACGTCGTTAAGAATATGTCGACCACCCTTTCGCCTTTCTTTTTGGTGAGTTTGGCGGATGTGGAAGTTGCTTTTTTAAAAGTCTTTTTTTTTTGTATTTATATATACGGATTACGTATATTTCTTCTACGGAGTATATTTTTATACAACAAAAAAAATACGGAGTAATGTATTGACTTTTAGCGCGTTGTCGGCATGGTCGGCTGACACACACCAAAACACTTAACAGGTTGACCATGACCGAGTACCATCTGAGCACACGGAACCATTTTCTTTCTATCAAGAAAATTATGGAAGACTAACCCTCTGATCGAGTAACCTCTGACCGACTGAGTAACCCTGACCGACCGAGTAACCCCTGAATAAGTAACCCCGATCACACGATGTGGCCATCCACATATAAAGATTTGTGGTTCACTTTTGTTATTATTCACGTAAATTTTTAAAAGATTTTTTTTGTCAAAAACTATCTAATAAAACCCAGATTTTGTGAGAAACTACTTAATAACAAATATGTTGTAATAAACTACGTAATAAAGGTAAAATGTTGTAAAATACTACCAATATCGGATTTCTCCTGTCGACCGACCTCAAAACACTCTCAAAACCACCGCTTTCATTCCCAAAATTAACACAACTTGCTTAAAATCGCCTCCACCACACCTAAACCACTTTTCAACCCAAAACCACCACCTCTAACCCCGAAAACCACCATCCCGAAGCACTAATCTACCCTCATCAACAACTCGAAATATCCTCTAACCACCCCGAAAATAACCTTACCACCTTGAAAACCAACCCTCACAATGGTTTTGGGGGTGTTTTAAGGTGGATCAACGTCATAAAATTAAATCAACGATGGAAATTCGGTCAAAGGTAGCATCTTACAACATTTTATCTTTTATTAGGTAGTTTCTCACAAAATTTATGTTTTATAAGGTAGTTTCTCACAAAAAGTCATTTTTAAAATTATAATTTATACCCATTTTACCACATAATCTAAAAGCTACTCCATATGTAACAATAACAAATAAATAAATACTATCTCTATTCTTTTTTATCTTTCCACTTATTGTTCATATAAAATGAAAAATAACAAGTCAATGTTGTTAGATAGGTATTAATATAAAGCATGTTGTTAGATAGTTATTAATTGATGATCGATTTTTATCTTTATCATAAAATATGTTGTTTTAAGTATTAATATTAAGTATCATAATATAACTTTTTTTTTTTTTTAATTTCATTAAGATTTTACTGATATTAAAATAAGGTTAAATTAGTGCATTATCATGTGTGCAAATTTTGATTGTGTAAATTATTCTGGAACAGAGGGAGTAATATCACATGTTTACTTGACATGGTTTAGCAAATAAGAGTCTTTGGGAGTAGACAAAAAGAGTATGTAAATAAATGAATCTTAATCCTCAAGTTGTCCCTAGTGAAGATTGATCCCACAATAGTATTACTTGATGAACGTAACCAAGTATTGCTTGGTAGCCTATCATCTACAATACACTATTTTATAAACACATATGTTTTCGTAAAATACACTTATACACTTGTTTAAAAGTTCTTACCTTAAAAATATATAGCTAAAACATTTTTAAAAAATTTTGAAACATATTGACTACCTACAATTACATAATAATATGTCCTTTTACTAACTTACCTTTCAATTTGAATTACGTATGGTACTAGATAATTTTGTAGGTTTTAAACTTAGCAAAATTGATCATCAATAGTTTAAACTCATACCACGCGGCGTGATCATCAATAGTTTGAACTAAGTAATAGACTAATAGGCTAGTAACTCAACAATTGAAGAGCAAAGTAATTGTCATGCTTCATGCATCTATAGCTTAACAAAACTATTTCGTCAAAAAAAAAAAAAAAAATAACTATAAGCTTAACGTAGGTGCAGTGCAAACTACAATTGTTTAGTAATTCGTCAATTGTCATTTGATGGAGTTTATAGCATGAATATAGTGTACGTTGAAAATCCAATGAGGCAAGTCAAGTTATATCTATACTATTGAAGTTGCTCCAGTATGTAACATTATTGGGAAAGTGTAATTTCTTTTTCTTAAATGTGATTATATCGAATAATTTGCTTATCATAATTTACATTTTTGGGGGGAAAAAAATAATCATATACTACTATATAATTTGTCCGTCATCTTTACTTTAGATTTTTTTTTTTTTTTTTTTTTTTTTTTTTTTTTAATTTTGTTGCCATCTATTGTCATAAAGAAAAACAAATAATCAAAATACGAAGTATATAGTAGCTGGGTGATTTAAATTATTTTGTATTTAGTTTTTTGCCGGTGGAATGTAGCCTTTTTTTTTTTTCTATAATTTCAAACCCAAATGGGAATTCAATATTCAATAAATACTTGGTCCAATACCACGGTTTAATTTCAATGTGTATGCATGAGTTGACTTAACTTTTGAAAAATCAAATATTCATATATTCTACAATCTTCACCATATGTTTAGGTGAGAATGTGACTTGAATTAGAAACTTATTCGAGCGAATCAACAAAGGCAGAGTTTAACTCATACTTCCTCCGTCTTAGGTCATTAATTGGAACACTTGCATTTTTTATTTTTTTTTATCAGTTTTTAATTAATTGTAACACTTCTTAATTAATTTGGTAAATAATGTAGTACTCATATTATACATCTCTCTTTCTAATCCCATTACCTTACATCTTTTTATTAAATCGTCATTTATCTCTCTCACTAACTTGCATTATTTTATTTTTTTAGTGTTTATACTTTATATCTCTCAAACTACTAATTAAATATATCATCACTAGTTATACTTGTTTTATATTATTAAATATCCTTGTTGGCTCTCACTCTACAATTTTCCTTAATATATGTGTCAAGCTGATTGCGATTGATCCCAAACGAAATGAGTATGTTGTTATATGAGTATCTTATCTAAAAAAAATTTAATAAATAAATAAATAAAAATCTGTAAATCTTGAATTGTACTGTTGAGGATGGGTTGTGGAATTTTTGAAAGGCTAGTGAAAAAGCAACTTAACTTCTTTCTTGCATGGTACGCGGAGTGCATGGAACGCATTCCATGCTTTTAATCACCTTTCAAGAAAGTAATATGTGTTGTTTGATAATTAATTTAGTGAATTTAATTTATTTGTTATAATAGAGAAATCAAACTTAATTCAAATTATAACTTATATTCTTTCAAAAAAAAAAAAATATAACTTATATTAAATGTGATGTTAACGCTAGTACAGCTCACCGATCAGCTTAATATAAAAATAAATAAATAAATAAATAAAATTAAAAATAAAAATTTAGAATATACTAGATTGATGAAAAGGAAATATTACTAATCAATGTGATTAAACTAGTTTGTAGAGGGTAATACCTTAATTGTTGAGACACATATGCCAACTTACGGCAAATTAAGGATCCGTTAATATTTAATAGTAGAAATAGCTATGATTATTTTTTCATGAAATCTGAAGAATTAGAACTTTCATTTCTGTTTCGAAACTATTAATTACATACATGTATATATCATTTCTCAATAATTGAGCTTTGTGCCTTTGTGGTTGACATTGTAAATTCGTAATGGACACTATTTTTATTTTTTTGGCAAACATTGGTTAAGTTATGAAAGGTGTCTAAATCATTAGAATATTTGATTGACTATACACTAGTATATAGGATCAAGTAATCAAGTGTTTATAGATATTAATTATTAAAGGTCAATTGTTACACCACCATGCACTACACCTGCTTGCACTGTCTAATTTGCTATTAAAGATGGGCTTAGAAACAATGGGATATCGTTCATGGCGTTTTTGCATTAGATTTAGGTGCATATTAATCAAAAGCCAAACTAATTCTAGCTAAAAGCAAAAATATGATACCAAAATTTACTTAAACAACTTATAACTCAAAGATCGAAATTTAACAGAAAAAACTAAATTATCTAAATGTTTACACTTGATTGATCTACAATCACAATAATATTCATCTTTATCCCCGAACTTTCATGAACCATATATAAGTTTTTATAAGTTTTCAACTTCACATACATGATTTATAATAAAGTTATAGTAGTATACAACCAAGTTTTCTATTACGTGGATTGAGGTTCACTCTTATGTAGTGGCATCAAACAATAAAAAGGACAATTTGTGCACGTAATTTGATTAAAAAGACAAATGACAAGTATTGAAGTGACCATGTAATCAAAATTTCTACATAAAATGATAAAAATACAATTTGGTTGATGCTACCGTTAGTTCAACTTCATTTATCATTTATGTATGCTTTGTTAACATTTGAAGTCAAAGGAAGTTGACAAGTAGTTGCCTTAAACTATATTTAATGACGATTTTACCCTTTAACTTATTTAATGGTTTTATAGCAAATTAAAGGGTAATATAGGAAATTTGTACACGTGGACCTCTTATAATGGGGTGCGTTTGCTTTAGGTCATTAATCTAATGTAGCGTATCAAGTGATCACACGAATTTTATCCACTTATATATTTGTTCTTTTTTGGATTTTGTCACACCAATCAATTTCAGATTAACTACTAATCACCATATCCAACTATATACATAACTACGTAATACATATAGACAACGCAGTTTTGTAAAAAAACTATATGTTAAATTTATGAAATAGGACTCGAAGAGTTCGATCAATTTCTAGAACTTTAGTTTGACAAGGATTAAAGTTGTTCGAAAATTTGCCATAATATTAGTGGACTTTCTTTTCTTGTTGAATTTTGATTACCATAAAGTGGCTCGTCAAAGACTCAACAGAGGCAAATCAGGCCAAATGGGTTCTTGGTAGATATTGGACCAAAAGTAAAGAAGATAAAGATTTGAACTTTTAACATCTAGTTAAAAATATTGATACTCCGTAAAAGCAACACATTATTTATAATAATACAAAGCATGCATGTAATATTGTAATAGCACTGAATAAAGAATTACGACGAGTTAGATCAGACCTCTATGAGCCTGAATGAATCACTGGCAAAGGTAGTGAGTATATAATAAGCATTTTTCCTTATTGGGGTTTTAGTTGACACATCATCCCTTTTTTTTAATGGTAAATTACGGGGGTGGCCCCCCCTCTTATCATAGAAAAGGGGGGCTATGAAGAATTGAACCCCCATCATATGGGGGGAGATGGAGGGACTAACCATCCCTCCATCTCCTCATTCCTCACATCATGCATTTTAATGGTTTAAATACTACTTTGTACTCTATACGTAGTAAAGATAATTATTAAGATCAGATAAAGAGATAAACATAGCTAACACTATTTTTATTTTTTTATCAAGGTTAAAAAAAAAAAACGAAAATCAGAACACTAGCTCTATTCACAAGGGATATCTGAAGCAATTTTTGGGCTAAGGTTACGAACTAGCCCAACTAGGCAACTATCCTCGATCTAATGGCCTTTTGGCAATTTCCCCAATTTCCTAGCTGTCCATCAGTCCATCTAATTATTTTTGCTAAGCTTTTGGTAATTGAATGGAGTTATTGTTTTTATTTTTATTTTTTTTTTAAGTGTTTCATTTTGGCTAGGTACGTATATAACTTTAAAAATTTAACTTAATTATATCATTTTTAAACTTCACTGAGCATAAATTATACAAAAGTGATACCTGAAAACTATAGATCGAGACAATTTTAATTAGACTACATATGACTATTTTTTCTTAAATATAAATGACCGTGGCTTCAAGTCAAGTATATATATGAATATTGCCAAATTGCATCCTTAAAGATTGTATATAACATTACCCTTCAAATTATTAGACCATCCAATAATAAGATATCCCCAATTATGGGATTAAGGTTTTGATTGATTGAAGAAAAGCAAGTTGCGTTACACACAATTTCATTGCATGTCACAACACATAGGATGACAGGAGTAGTATGAGTGTATGTTAAAAATATAAGTATATTAGGAAAATTTCAAAAATAATCATAGTAACATACATGTATTTAAATGTGTAGGTAGAGAACATTTATATAATAATAGTTTATTTTACGGAAGCAAAACATCCTGCTTATAAAGTTATAAGCCACTAAGGTTATTAGTATGTTGCATGGCCTACATAGTTATGGGTTAGAATCCCCATTAGATGCTCTAGGAATGAGTTTGTGACCAGGCTTTTGAATAGGTGGCGTTGATGGATCGTCGAATTTTCCATAGTCCTGGGTACTTAGCATCCTTTCTTGAACTATGGTTACTTCTACATTTTCGTCTTCCGCCAATGGTATTTCCTACACGTCCAAACAAACATAATTAATAACATACAACAGATATACGACTTAGGAAAAATAATCTATGACTTATCACTGTATAATTGTTTAAAGATAATATAAGACAATCTTGAATTTGTTTTAAACAATTTTTATACTCTCTACGTCTATAATTAATTAAGTAATATGACGTATGTATGAAAGATGTTTTGTTTCTGATGAAGAAAATGGAAATCATTATTTGGATATATAAGTTGATATTTGTTTTGATATCTTAGATTTAATGGTACAATTGTATGCGTCAATTGTTTCATGTTGACTAGTTTACCTCAAAGGCTCCAAGGCCTCCAACAAAATCCTCAGCATAACGACCTACATACAAATCAAAAGGCAACTATAAGTTCGTTGTTAGTCAAGAACGTGCAAGGTTTACTCAAAATGAGGTTATTTTAGAACTAATAATTCATCATGGTCGCGCCTGTACGGTTATGTATGGCCATGGCCAAAAAATTCCTGCCCATTTCGGCCCAGATGGTCACATTTTCGTGACGAAAAAAGCCGGTCCAATTGTCCAAACCCGAACAAATTAAATCAGAATGGTACATTACCTGCATATGAAGTTGATATAAGTAATGCGGAAATGATGAGGAAAAGAAGGCTCAATTTTCTGGTTGGCAAGAAATCCATGTGGAGGTCTCTTTTTTATAAGTTTTCTCCTTTTTGTTTAAGGGATGCACAAGAAATGGTATGGTATGATATTACAAAAATGTATATATAAGAGATTAATTTAGGTTGTTCATGATATTAGAGAAGGTGAGAATAAATAGGATAAATGAAGGATATCTATTCATTTGTTAATTTGTCACATTATATTCATAGAATGTAATTATATTTATTGTACTAAAATTTAAAAAGTGCCATTATATTTTTCTTGAGCGTAAAGCGTAATTATAGTGAGTGTCCATGCTTCTAATCAACATTTAGGGGTCAATGAAGTTAATGGATAGAATTTTAATAGGGAAATCAAACTACAGTATTATATTATACCAAGTACGTAGAAGAATATTAGTATGCAATTTAATTGCATGTCATGGATTCATGTGAATTATTGGTTATCAACCTTTGCATTTCTTTTTCTTTGGTGACAAACTGACAATTATAAATTTATAATGTGATAACCCTAAATTTATAGTTTAAGCGTTTTAATTTCAAAATAATAAATAACAGAAACGATTAATGGTGTAATATGGTTTGCAATTTGAGCCATGAACCACATTAAAATGCATTTCTGGTTCAATTTTGTTTATAACTTTTCTAAATCACAAATCGGTTGCATCATAAATTTTAAAACACACTGAATTGCTAGAAAACTATCCGTGCAGTTTGTATACGCAGTTTGGACTGCACTCTAAACAACGATTCGAACAACCAATATAAGATGTTTTAAGGAAGAAAAAAAAAAACTAGCGTAACACAAAAAATTCACTATATATATGTCACAAAAACATATAGGAGTATATGATATAATACTATAGGGAAATAAAAAGCTTATATAGTATATACACAAACATATAGTTTTAGATTTGTAGGTAGAGATCATATATAGTGTCCCTTAGCTAGCTGGCTAACTTAGCTTATAGTTTTATTTAATTAAAGCAAAATTAAACATCCTTCTAAGCCACTTAGATAATTAGCATGCATGCTGAATATCTTAGATGACCTGCTTAATTAATTAATTAAAACCCTTATTAATTAATTAATTAATTAATTAATTAATTAGGAATGAGTTTGTGACGAGGCCTTCGAAATGATGGCGATGGATCGTATCTTCCATAATCATGCGTGTTCATATGCCTTAACATCCTTTCATGGATAACGGTGATCTCTTCATTATCATCTCCCTTTAATAGCATTTCCTGCATATTTATTCAAGCAAATAATTTAGCATCAATTATGGATGTATTTACTTAACTAATCTTAGCCTTCAACCAAGGCAGACTTAATTCAATTTAATTGTATTCTAGTTTAGTACGTAAGTCATATTTCTATTTTTAAGTCATCTCATATATAATACGCCGTTTTATAGATTTTGCAAGTTAAACTTTGAATCTTTTCTCGGGATGCTTTATAACTTGTATAGTTTGTAGCTAAGAATACCAAAGAAAGTCTACATTAGTATGGACTGTATGATGATGGAGCGTAAAAGTTTAAATAGTGAGTGATATATAGTTATGAATCAAAAGAAAAAGTGAGCTTATTATTTTTAACTAATTTGACTCAAGATAATCCCAAACAAATTGTGGTCTTTAATTAATTACGAATGTATTAGGATATTGTAACAAAAACAATTTTGTTTCTCTAAAACTTATATTAAATTTGCCTCGACTCATATATATATATGAATCATGTAAAAAAAAAAAATATATATATATATATATGAGAATGAATTACACTTGTCAACTTAGCCTGTATTTTGTATGCATGGGAGAGCATGCAACCTAAGATCACTTCTCTTCAAGTATATATTTTGTCATTTATTCCTAATATTTTCATTTTAGACATGACACAACATTAATGTAAATTAATTAAAGAGGTTATTTTTTAATAATCTAATGACTAGTTTACCTCATAGGCTCCAACAAATTCCTCAGCTGAGCTTTCAGTCAAGAACTTGGATTGACGACCTACAAATTAAAAAGCAACTTAAATTAAACTATTATTCATGAACATGAACCGTTCACTTAGCTTGTTTTCAACATAAACATATAACTGATGATCATCATGGCCGGCCGTGCCAACGTGCACGGCCGTGTGCCAAAAAAAGAAAACTTGCTCATTTCAGCTAGGCTGGTCTCAATTCCAGGCTGAAAAACTCGGCCCAAACCCGAAGAAATCGTGCCATGGTACATTAATTACCTGCATATGAAGTTGATATAAGTAGAGCAGAAATGATGAGGAAAAGAAAGCTGAGTTTTCTTAGTGGCAAGAAACCCATGTTCAAGCAACTCTTTCTCTCTCTCTCTCTATAATTCTCTAATATTTGGTCTTTCTTTTATTCAAGGGAAGTACAAGAAATGGTGGCTTCTTGTTAGTATGATGCAAAAGACATAAACTTTACTTTGAAGTGGTATTTCTAGCTAGATAAAGTAAGATAACAGAATGATTAATTAATATTAATAATTACGCAAAGAATTAATTTTAATATAATCTGTTAGCCTTTTAGTTTAAAAATTTTGAAAATAATAAAGCCTAAAGGGAATAGCAGACCACTTTCCTTTTGTTGGGGCAAGAAGTCTATGAAGTTAGTGGATTAAATAGGGTTTTCAAGATTGTCAATATTGTTATGCCAAGGAGAAGAATATTTGTGTACCACTTTTTATGTACCTAATATAATTCGTTCAAATGATTTACTAGTCATTCATTACTTTTGCATTTTGACTTTTTATATAATACTGTTCTAAGATTATCATCTTCCAAGTTCTTATCATGAATAGGGAAATGTGTAGGTATGTTGTGTGACCAACTTTGGAAAATTTTATTACATATACTTTTTAATCCATTCTATTTTACTAATTGATCTTATTTGATTAAAAAGTTCTCATAAACAGTGGTTAACTGGGACGAGGTAATACTTAACATATGAGACGAGGGAATACTTGATAGTTAATATTGTATAAATTAAAGCGATCCAACACACTCAAAGTGATCATCAATTATTTTATCAAGTAATATAAATTAAATGCATTGCATGCATGTAGAAATAATGTGGGATTATTTTTCATTACATAGTTGATTTTGTATAGTGGCATGTACTTTGTAGAACTATATGTACATAATCCCAAACATGTTTTTGTCACTTTTTCCTAAACCATATAAGGAAAAGCAAAATTGTAACTAGTTAAAAACTCATCCTTTTTACTATGAAATATAAAGATGCATAAACCCCTACTTGAAGTTCAATACTTCGAATATGTTTACGCGAATTAAGATATCGATATTTCATTAATAATCATTATTTTAGTCTTATTGTAAATATCACATTGTTACCTACATGCATACTAGTATATAATTTGCTTATACTACATAGAGTATTATGTATTTTCTTTGTCTCAAATTTATCTTTTGGTAATTAGTTTTCTTCTATAATGAAAACATTAATTGCACCAAAAAAGCTTCCAAAGATATTATTATGTGATGAATGCAATAATTATTGGATTATGTAGGATAATGTAACATTGCTTGCTAGCTGTGTTAGTTTTCCTTAAATATAATGTGTCAGTGTTACTAATAGTGGGATTTGTAATTGTAACCAATCATAGTTGCAAGACTTGCATCTTTACCTATTTGGCTTCCTGGTCCACTAGCAATGGAGATCCTAGTTGGAGGTTTGACTTTGAGCTGACTCGTGTTAGAATGCTTTCCTAATTTTGATGGCTTGGATAGTCTTTAACTAACCTACATGAAATAGACACTTTCAATTCTTAAATACTAAATTAAACACCAATTAGAAGAAGTTTGATTTAATTTGTATATCTTTTTAATTTTTAGTTATTTTTGGTGGGAATGTGAGGGAGAAAGCGCTCTCTCTCTCTCTCTTTTGGCAAATACTCCGTGTATAAAAAAGATTTTTTTTTTTTTTTTTTTTTATTATTGAATAGCTAGTTAGTCATATACATACTATATTGAAATATCAAGAAAAAATTAATTCGATAAACTCATTTGATTATAGCGATAAAATTATTGCGTACAAAATTGAATGTAATTATGTTCTAAATTAGTAAAGAATAAAGTATTTAAATATAACAGGTGACTAGTGACACTCGATAACCAACATTAGACGAGAGAATATAACATACAGGCCTTGCTTGGATTGGGGGTAACATATTAAGGGGGTAATAAAAGTCAAACTTGAAAAAATATAAGTAATTAGAGGTGGTGTTGTAGGAGGCATAGTGTTTACAAATGAAATAAAGTAATTGTGCAATGAGGAAAAGAGAGAGATGGAGGAATTATTACCCTCATAATGAAGGTAATAGTTACCCACTCTCCCCCTAGTGTAACTATTACCCCC
The DNA here is from genome assembly GCF_001683475.1 of Chenopodium quinoa. Taxonomy (NCBI): domain Eukaryota; kingdom Viridiplantae; phylum Streptophyta; class Magnoliopsida; order Caryophyllales; family Amaranthaceae; genus Chenopodium; species Chenopodium quinoa. The sequence continues at coordinate 194,409 of NW_018744537.1, forward strand.
AAAATGAGGGTATTAGTTCCTCTTTCTTCACCTCATACCACACCATCACTACATAATTTTCCTTACAATCACACCATCACTATCTCCTCCTTCCCTATTTTCACTTTCATTTTGCTTAGTTTGACTTTTATTACCCTAGTAATACATCTCCTTCAATCAAAGCATGCCCACAGAGTAAACAAATTTACGCCTTAGAAGCATAGCTATAAGGGGATTGATACAAATATCAGTAAATTTCCATCACTATCATTTTCTATATAGAGAGAGCCCTTTTCTAAAGGATTACTACCTAACAAATTACTAGACTAAGATATTTGATTTTGTCTTTGATTAAGATAAATAGGTAATTAATAATAGATGACTAGTGTTTCCAATAATACTTAACGACAAAAGAACCCACCAAATACCACACATTTGATAAGACATTGGTGGAGAATAAAGAGTGAGCCACTAAAAGCTATCTTAATCTAGTTTTATTGATTATTTAGGGTTCTCTTTCTTGAGCAATCAAATTGAAGATAATTTTCCTAACTATTTTTTTAAGTTGGCTAAAGAGGCATTATCTTATTAAGGAGCACAAAAGTACTTTTAATTGCTTGTTTTAATCCTTAGAATTTGACACTTTGATTGTGCTTTTTGTAATCATGGCTTACGTCTATAATCACCTTCAATGGCCGTACCACGAAGTAGCGGCTGCATGCCTGCATTTTCGCAACATAGTATGGAAATTTAATTGATCATAGCATGGAAATTTAATTGATTACTGACCATCAGAAAAAGATTGATATAAATCACTAACGAGCTATAGTGAATTATAAGGGGGTGTTACAAAAAAAAAAAAAAAAAAAAAAATGTTGGGGACGAGTTTCTGCAAGACCAATAGTTATCAGTCTTATACCGTTGTACGTGGGCAAGGCCAAGAAAACCCCTTCGATACCTGTTGGATGTCAAAAAATGGAACGCGTATTGCTAACAAATTGAAAAATGACTTACAATTTTGTTATTTTGGTCAATTATTATGAATAGAAGAGAAAGGAAACTAATGCTAGAAAATGTCCATTGATATATCCTTCGTATGAGTTACATAAGTTAGAAAATATTTTGTCTCAAACATTTTGTCAACTTAATTATATGTTGTAAAGTTATTCTATTTCTTTTTCCTTGCAATTCTTAGGCCCTGTTCTTTAGAGCTGCTCTGCTATGCTAGTCCTGCTCTGCTCTGCTTCAATCTGCTCTGCTCTGTCCCGCTTAAAAATAATAATTAATATTGAATTATTATAATAATAATTAATATTTAATAATAATAAATAATTAATATTTAATAATAATAATAAAAATAGTAATAATAATAATAATGACAATAATAATAATAATAATAATAATAATAATATAATTGATTTTTTATAATAAAAATTAATATTTTAAAGATAATAACTAATATTTAAAGATAATAATTATTAGTTTTAATGCAATAATAATAATAGTGATAATAATAATAGTAGTAGTAATTTGCTCTGCTCTGTTGTGCTGAAATCTGCTCTGTTCTACTCTGCTCTGCTACAATCTACTGTGCTAAAATCTGCTCTGCTGACTCCTGCTCTGCCCAGAATCTCAAAAGAACAGGGTCTTATCTAGCATGTTACTGTAGTAAATTCTAGAGTAACTGAAATAATGTGACATTTCTTAAACAAGGTTGGCTACGTACTTAATTAGATCAATCAATTATTAATAAAAAAAATATATACTTTTGAATTTACACAAAAAGGTGCAAAACAAAAAACAGGTTACATAATGTGTAAAACCAGATGTTAGTGAACCCCAACGGCTAAATTCGTTCGTATTAAAAATGAGTTTAAAAGCACCAGTCATTCTTTCTCCACTGCAAAGAAAAATAATTACTATCAATCTTTGGGGATATCAAAAATAAAATCGTCACAGTTTATCATCATATTTATAAATTATAATACATGAAGACTCTGTGATTTAATCAATAATGTAGACGTAAACTAATTTGATTGGTAAAAATTTTAAAACAAGCAAAATGTAAAACGTTCAACATTTCTTTTTTTTTTTATTTGAGGGAAAGGAAACGTTCCACATTTATTTAGCACAAGTGTCAATTCACAATTTTATTTTTATTTATTTATTTTTTTTTTAATCCCAATGTTTTGGCTCTAATATAATAATAATTACAATAAATCGTGGACAAAAAGCCTAGTTTGACTTCAGGCAACAGATTTAGCTGATCCCTGCCAAGTGCTAACTCTAACCAACTACAACGTTGACTTCAGGCTTCTTTATTTTGTCGAGTAAAAAGGTTGAAGAATGACAAGAAAAACCATATGCAAATAGTTTCAAAAGACACCAATATGATCATTATTATAATTTAGTAAATTAAACTAAGGTCTTTGGTGCATTAAGTCTCAAAGTAATAAAATTAATTTGATATGCAAAAGTTTTGAGGAGGGGGGTAAGAATAATTTAGAAGAGAACAAACCGGTTCATCGATAAAGATAACCAAACCAACTCCGACCACGGGAATTAGCAACAAGCAAATCACATTATTAAGCAAAACCATCTCATCATAGCATTTCATCCACTAATGCAAGAGTTCTAAGGTGATAATGAACACCAGATTGAAGGCAAATAATTTACAATACAACAGTAGCAAAGAATCAAGTCTAGTGGTTTGTGTACAGCGACTAGGTTGAGCCAAATAAATGAAAAGCACATAATCAATATGCTAAATACATACACAACAAAGAGGAAGTGTCGATTGAGATTCAAAATTCAAGATTGAATTGACCCTGATGTGTCCGCTTGGGGGGGCACTTCACTCCGGAGACTGTTCTCTCTCTTGTAAGGAGCCTTAGCGCCCTGAAACAAAGCAAGATTTTGGGAATTTGTTCATGAACCTAATTCTGGAAACCCACAATAACCACCAACTCATAAGAGCTCGTGTTTGTATCTACACGGAATAGTAAACTACACATTCTAATCTCAAAATGTTTGCCTAATTTCTGTATAGTATGAATTTCTTCAAAATACCTGGATCAAGCATACGACAAATGAGAAGATGAAGGTTGGATTATTCAGGCAATCTCAGTCACTCAAATAGGAACCTACATATTTTTACTCTACAACGGAGCCAGATTTCAATTGGTGAATAATGGTGATGGTCAACATCCACAATTACAACCTAACTTTTTAAACATGCTGAAAACAGCTCATACATAGCTTTCACCTTACATAATCCATTTTGAAAACCTTGTTCCTAATAATTATATGAGGATTTTATCAACATCTTGATTCCCAATGCTTGGATATACCTTGGATACTTAAGGCTGGTTGTTCAGTGGAATTTGTAATCTTGACAATCTTGCTTTTATGCTTTAGTAACAAGGTAACCCCTCCATGAATGATTAACACTAGCATAATTATTACAACTAAAACATGATAGAATAACTACCACTGCCTAATATGGATCCCACAGGAGAAAAGTTGGGAAGATCTAGATGAAAGAAACCTAAGCCGGTAACCCCTAACCAGTAAACACGCAAAAACATACACAACACATATATACAATACAAATAACCAGAAAATAGATCCAGATTGTTGACAAGATTGATCACACTAAACTTACTTGAAAAATTGTTCCCAGTTTCTTCAATGCCTTAGCACGCGACTTGAGAACATCCTTTGAAACAGTAGTATCCCTTAGAACCTACAATGAACAAAATTTTTAATACAAATCAGTTTTCATCGAAGCAGCAACTTCACCAATTTTGGTCTGAATTTCTTTCATGTACCAATTCAAACCAAAATTTCAAGTAATGTCAACCAGCAAAAATTTAAATGCTATGGGAAAGCATATATTTTTAACAGTATTGCAAGAAAAATGGCAACCTCTTATGACAGCCTAAAATGGAAAAGCAACTTTTTTTTTATGTCGGAAAGAGCATATCATACTGGTGTAATTACCACGCATCAAAGAAAGATAAATACACCCATATAAATTAGACACAACTTCGCTTCAGAACTTTAAACCAAAAATTTTAACTGGTAAGAATATATGATGAAGCTTTCACAGGACCCATAATACTGGTTTTAATTTCACAAAAAATCACATATGCACCAAAATGAACATATGAGGCCATATGTTTGGTTATCCCCTTTTTAAAAAATAGAAAGCTTCACTCTGGATACTTTTCACAGATGGAATTTATCATCTCAGAATGTACCAAAAACTACCCCGTAACCTTGGTATTAGTAATATAATTATACTCACTGCTTGGCAGACACGTGACAAGGTTGTCTCTATATCAATAACATTGAGCTGCCAAAGGGAATTAAGCATAGCATCGTTCTTCTCTTCCATGGCTTTCATCATGTTCTCTTCCTTGTTTTCTCCTTGACTCAGCCGCTTCAAATCTTCTTGTATTTGAATTAATGACACAGCTCCTACGTACCAAAAGTGTGAAGTTATAATTGGAATTTGGGAGTTAAAGTCTTCGAACTCAGAAGATCACAAACTCCCTATAGATCTTGCCTACAAGATCTAAGACCACTCTTACCTGAAGCTGCCATCACCTGTGACTTTATCTGGTGTCCTTTGTCCCGAACCCATTCTGCTATATAGGGTACTTTGAAGAACTTTTTATCCTTTCCGATTTCTTTGGCAGCTTGTCTTGTATATATATAACCAATTGTGTGTAGCATGGCCTCACCAAACACTGTAAACAGAGATCGAGAATTACAAAACTACATATATAAATAGATTAGCACAATTAGTTTTAAGCAAGCAAGAACAGACTCTACTTTAAGTTATCAATCCATATTATTGAGATAATTTTAGCAATAAAAAAGTAGTTAAAAAAAAAGTGAAATAAAACCTTTAATTGTTTAGACCCAACTCAAACCCTATATATGCATGCCTATGAGAAACAGGAACTTTAAATAGGGAAAGGAGGGAAATATAACACAGTACTCCCTTTGTTCCTTAAAGTTCTTTCTATTTTCCGGTTCAAATTGTTCCTCAACGTTTTTCTCACTCTTGCTATATTCTTTATGCAGTAATTGTCAGTTCCCTTTCTACCAAGAAAAACAAAAAGGAACTCGCTTTTACACACTCTCTCTTCTTATATCTAGTAAGCGTTGCTACTGCAAAGAACTTTAGGGAACAGAGAGAGTACAATATTTGTGAGTGAAAATATACCCATACATGGGAAAATGGAGTTCATATCTGTTCTCAGTACCAGAATGTGGCCCGAGTCTTCTTACCATACTGGCAGCACTCATCAGCAACAATTCCCTTTTCAATATATTCTATTGCATTCACCCAACAAATTCCTGATATCCTTGTGTTTTTTTACCATTCGATAATCCTTTCACATTAGCTTGTTTCACTGTCATAGTGCCACACAGCCTTAAAAGGCTTACATAGCTACCAGGGTAATAAGGAAATCTCCTACAGTCTACACCCCCCCACCCCCAAGAGGACAATGAAAGCTGTTGTCTATATATATAAATAATACAATATCTCAATCAACAACCACCTAGTATAAATCCTGACAATGCACAAATGCAGAACAAAGAGTTGAGCAAAACTATCCAAAAATCTGATCTGATAATCTCAGATCTCATATAATCGATATCCAATCGAAATGTCAAAAACTTTGGGATTTAAACATTTTTTATAGAAGTTTAGAATCTTCATAAAACCCTATATTAAGACGTTATGATTTTTTTGTTTATGATACATATTGTTGTTGACAAATTATTACTGTAAAGAGAATAACATAGTGCTTCAGATATAAGATATCTGAAATTACACATATCAGATAATGCAAATTTCAGATATCCGATCCTTGATGCAGCCCTAGTCTGGGTAGACAGCATTAACAAAATAATGAAAACCGAAAACAAGAGAGAAAAAGAAGTAACATAAAGTCACAAATCGTACAACGCATCTACTATGTGTTAAGGACCATATCTTCCATTATTGCAATATTCACCAGACCCAGCCTTGGTAATATTTTTTATTTTATTTTTTTTTGACAGGGCCTTAGTAATATTCAAAGCGACACAAATCAGATGAAAAATTTCAACTCTAGTCTGCCTCACCAGAGCCTGTTGATTTATTCAAGCACATGATTAAAAACCCTTATATATACTCCGTAATTTTTTTTCATACTTGTATAAAAGTTAACAAATTGGTTGCTTGAATCTTTTATGACTCAAAGAAACATCTGAAATTTCTCCTACGTCTTCTACTCTTCATTGTATAAACTGATGTTGTACTCAGAACTCAAGAACATGCAACAGTCACCACTCACCAAGTACCATGAATAACATAATTATAGTAGAAAGTAAAATTAGGTTTACCAGCTTTTGAGAGATTAGATGCTTCTGATTTAGCCCAATCCACAAACTCATCAATGCGACCATCTACATATGGTTGAAGACGGTCTTTTAGGGTCACTATGAGTTTTTCTTGCCTTTCTTGTTGCATTGTCTGCGAAGTAATCACAGACCAAATCAGCTATGCTTTAACGCAAGAACAATTAATGACATGTTACAATAATAGAATGGAATACCTTCAGCTTTTCCTGAACTTTCTGCCGCCTGAGTTCAGCAGGAATCTGGGGATCCTCTTCTAACTCAACAGATGCTACAGATGCCAACGCAAGTTGGCCAATATAATCTTCGAAAAAGTCACTTCCAAAAAGCATCCCAAATACTGCCGCTGGATCTACCATGGCATCCCTGCCAATGATAGTGAAATACCAATGAGGATAACATCAGCTTAAGGATACTGAATACACAACAATAATCAGGACCAGGAGGATCAGAATGCTGAAGATTTGATATCTATCATACTGGATAGACTAAGAAGCAAATAAATCAGTCGTAAGCGGTTTTCTAAAGCATAATTTAAAGCAGCTCGACATCTTCCTTAGAACTGTCAACACTTACTGTGGTACACCTGACTTTCCATACTTATCATATGCCTCACGTTTCTCAGGATCACTTAGTACTTGATAAGCCTCACCAAGTTCCTACAATTCCACAAAAGAACATTTGTAAAAGACAAAATCTAGTACATCAAGTAAAGATGAAGAACCTCGAACTTGGAGCAAGAGTTTTTAAAAAAAGTAAAACGTGATAAATAATTCAATATTTCAATCTGCCATTTTACTTATTTGGTAATTTCCTGTATAACCAGTGACTTATCAGCACGCCAGAGAGGATATTCGGCACCATCAAATATCATACCTGAAACTTCCGGGCAGCTTGTGGATCTCCGGGATTTTTATCAGGGTGGACAAGTCTTGCCTGAGGGAAGCAAAAACATGATTAATAGCAAACACATACAATTTTGGAACATAAAAGGTCCACTTAGAGAGACCTCTTTGGCGTTTGAACTTAGAAATTTAATCGTGTAGTTGTTAAACCAAACTAAAACAACTTGCTAACAATATTAGTTAGTCCTACTTCTAAAGCTATGGTGTCATTTCACCAAATACGGGCAGTTAATAAGTGTGACTCATAATCAACTAAATAAAGAAACATTCAAAGGTATACATAACTCTGTAAGCACAGCAAAGTTCAAAACTTGATTACTATCACTTAAGGGCTTGTTCGGTATCACTGTAGTTTTCAATGTCTTGGTTTTTTGTTTTTGAAAACTATATGATATATTTCATAAAAAGAATTAATAATTAATCAAATTAATTGGAATCATCAAGATTTTGAAAACCAACAACCAAAAAGTGCAAACCCTTGTTTTTTGTTTGCAAAAAAATGAAAATGAACAGGCCCTTAAGAAATCAGCAAGGTCATCCTTTGTGGGGTTCTTTTTGTGTAAGTTAAGAAAAGACATTAGCATGGCAAAACTTGACTAAAGAAGTAGCAGTATCCTATGAGTGCATCAGAATAATGCAACTAAAGGACCATTGTAGGATATTATCCTTCTGCAGTTACCATAAACAGTAGATAAATCGCTAAGATTGCTTCTGTGAAGGACTTCCTTCTTCTAAAATTAGTTTATATTAATTTACCCGGGAAGGGAGCAATAAATGTACATTTATCGGCATTCTCATTATCTCTCGACATCTTATCCAAAAATATCTTCAACATGCAACTTTAACTAAAATGATAGCCCATTGACTTTTATGGCTAGCTAACGGAATATGCAGTTGGCAAAAGTCTAGCATCGTATTCTCTTTTTATTTCCCCCTTCTTCTGTTCTGCATTTTTTACTTCAAATTACTTTTCTGGCATTTGTCATACACATCAGGTTCAGACTCCCAATTTCCCCTTATCCATATCACTATGTCACCACATATCTGGCACCTTAGGGAATAATAATACTTAGATTTCCATATTGACTGACGAGTAAATTTCCCAAAGTCCTAACAAGTAATAACAAGGTTCATACAAACTATGCAGCTAAAGAACATCAAGACAACACTATTGCTTTGTTCTTTGGAGAGGGGAAGGGAGGTGGAAGCATCAAATAACCTTGACACAATCAATTTAGTGGCTCAATGCTAAAATCAAAATTGAACAATAAATTTTCAATAACTTTGTTCTGTGCGTAATAGCATCTCAGATGAAATCTAAAAAAAAAAAAGGCAGGATCCAAAGAAGCCAACTCACTCCCCTATAATAAGGGATGTTGATATGGAAGATGATGCATAATTTAAAATTAAATCATGGCCAAGTGAGTAATCTTAACATCAGCCAAATAAGCATTGATCTCCAAATGCAATATTCCCAAAGGCTGCAGAATGAAGTCACAATCTCCTCTACCCCCAGGCTTTACCTCTAATTGATTCCCACACCTCCTGACCTACCTTACTATGTTAACTCCATCAACTCATTCTAATCCAACGCAAATTATGAGATAACATAAGTAAATTCTTCGTATAATAAGACTGACAAAGGCACCCCATTTCTCATAGACCCACCTCATATCCACTTGAATCTTAGTCCTCAACCACTGCATAATGGTAACTCCTTAAATTCACTCCATATCCATCTTTGATATACGCTGCCCTAAATATTAACTATAAGTATCAAATATATCTCCTAAACCAGCATTGTAGTGTAAAAATTAAGGACAAGATCACTAAATCATTTTCATCAGCGTAATCAATGTTTAGTTAATGCTTTCTTGCCGCGCACCCCAAAATTTAAGGACAAGATCACGAAGATCATTTTCATCAGCGTAATCAATGTTTTCTTGCCGCGCACGGTCTAAATCATACACATACTCCAAACCTCGAAAATCCATGTTAACTCTCAAATCCTCTATACAATAAGAAGACGCTATAGAGTTGGGACAACTTCAAACTACACCATAATTCACAAAAAACCCGGATTCAAAATTGAATTCTAAAACATCATAGCTCACAAACATCATTTACTAGTTGAATCAAATGAAAACAAAACAATCAACAAACACCAGCACACGTAAACTCATAAATTAAAGAAAATAAGTTGAAATTGGCAATGTAAAACGCTTGCCTGAACATAGTAAGCCTTCTTAATCTCTGTTGGCGTAGCCTCAATCCCAACTCCTAGTAAATCATAATACCCAGTTTCCTTCACCATTTTCTACTGAATTCTCTGCATATATAAATTTCATCATAATTGTTATTTTATAATACACTAACTTTAGCAAAATAAAATCACCAGAAAAACAACATAACATTAGTACAACAAACAATATAAAGATGAAAAAACCCTAACTCAATAAAATTCACATATAAATACAGAAATTCACTACAAATTAAGCAATAAATTCGAGTAAAAATCATGAAATGAGCAAAAAATGTTACCTAAATTAACAAAATTAAAAGATATTATGACTTACCAGAAATTCAAATGCACCAAATATTGTATAGAGTGAAAATTAAGGATGAATAAATGTGAAATTAATGCGATCTGTTCTTGAGCTTCCCTGCACGTATGATAGATCTGATTATAATTCTGAGAATTGCAAAGTAAAATCCAATCTTAATTGTTCTTTTTTTTTTTTTATTAATTTGGAATGTACGAGGAAACGACGATGTTTTGGTGTAATCAGATACAGATTTTTTTTTTTTTTTTTTTGAGGGGATACATCAGATAGTGCCATGCTGGACGAATAATTTTGGTGGTATGAGGGTGTCGATAAGGCCAGATGATATTCAATCAATAATATCTTTGTCCAACTAATGTGGTGACGTCCCATTTTTTGACGAACAAAAGTTACAAAATTAGCATAACTAGTGAGTTTATTTGTAGATGGTCACACTTGTCAATAGAATGAATAAATTCTCCATCGTATTATCTCACTTAATTAAAGTATCTTTATTATTAAAAGACGTATTAGCGCTAACACATTATAAGAGACTTTCCATCTGATGTGGATGTGGAAGAAACGGGTGTATAGCGGTTAACCTTGACATAAGTAAAGCTTACGGATCGTGATCAATGAATTTTCTTGAAAGAGGGTGGTAAAAAAATAAGCCTCAAGCTAAGGCTGGTTGGGTTAATTTAATCAACAAGTGTGTCAACTTGGTATTGGGTGTGGCACTGTGGCTGAAATTAGTTATGGGGAGCTGCATGCCCATTTTTTAAGTCCTTTCCCATATCACCATATCACTTTATAGCTTGTGTTAAAGTACTCTTTTAAGCTTTGTTTTGCGAAATGTAGTGTGAAGATAGTCTTTAGTTGGGGTTGTAATTGTAAATTGTATTAGAACTTTTTAGATGTCTGTCAACAAATTTGTTAACTTTGATATGTAGATAGATATAGTTAAATTATGAGTGTTCAATAAATTAGATAACACAAATTCTCTAAAAAGGAGGATGTATATTAATTTATTGTAAAACGGGTTAAAATTATCTTAAAAGTAGTTAAAGTTGTCCTTTATATATACTATAAAAGTTATTATTTTTTTAATAATAAATTTTATCTTACAAAAACTTATAATGTATTATATTAGTCCTATTAGCCTTTATTATATATAATCATGAATCTATAAGAAATTATACATAAAATAAAATTCAAACCAACGACAAATTAAAAGTTATCCTTTAAGGGGTTAAAGTTACCATAAAAATAGTTAAAGTTACCCTCAAAACGGACCGTTTTACAATAAAATTAATGTACACCCGCCTTACACAAGACTTATTGATTAGATATTTGACTAATTGCTACGCATGAAGGTATATATATTAGTTTCCTAAAAATATAGAAAATTACCAACAATTAATCGTATTACAAAAGTTAAAGAGGGTGTTTGGTGGTGACTAGTGAGATTATTTCACCAAATAAGCTCATTTTAAATAAGTTGCTTGCTGGAGTTTTTTCAAGTATATTAAGGTGAAATGACGATTATTTTTCATTTAATAACCTAATATCCTACTAGGCTACCACAATGAAAATATGTCAATGTCTTTTTTTTCACCATACACGACCAAAGTGTTATTAATATACATGTTGAGAGTACAAGAAAAAATGAATTGTGCATAAGTGAAAAAATAAAAATAAAAATTTACCTTCGTTAATTATTATGTGCAGTTTTGGATTATTATATCTCATAAATAATACCCAAAATTTGCACATATAAATTAACGGAGGCAGTTAAAAAAAAAAAGGGGGGGGGAGAGAGAAAGAGATCAGAAAGTTAGGCCATGTTCTTTTGAGCTTCTGAGTAGAGCAGAGTACGTGTCAGCAGAGTAAAGCAGATTTCTGCAGAGCAAAGCAAAGTAATTATTATTGTATTTTATTTTTCGCTTTTAAATATTGTTTTAATAATTAAAATTAATTATTAACGTTACTAATTATTTATTAATTTTAATTTATTATTTATTAATTATCAATATTATTAATTTTATTAATTACTATTTATCTATTAGTTAATATATATTAATCATTAATATTAAGCAGAGTAGATTTCAGTAGAGTAGAGTTGGACCTAGCAAAACAGAGTAGAGAAGCTCAAAAGAATAGGGCTTTACAGTATAATCTAACCGAAAACTCGAGCTTGTATGTTTGACATAAAAAAACATGGGAAGTGAAACTTCCTACGTTTTGCAAGTTTTATGTGTTGTTTGGTTGACAAATATTTAGTAAAATAGGGAAAGTAGAATTTCCTAGGAATTTTGAGTTCTCACAAAATGTAGGAACTTACTTACCTAGCCCCCCATAGGTAAGTAGAAATTCCCATAGGAAGTTATTTCTCTCGTTAATAACTAAACAATTTTAGAAAATTCCCATGAATTTGATAATAGGAATTTAATTCCCATAAATTTGTGATCTATGAGAAGTTCTAATTCTCATGTGAACCAAACAACACCTCAATAATATTGTGTTTGTAATAGTGTAATTTACATGTTTCCTTGTAACGGCAATTCGTTTAAGACAGATGCCTCCAAAGTTGGGGCTTGGTCTAGTCAAGTTCTTGAAGTTGGCGACCAACTTCATGAGTTGTCACCTAACAATAATCGAGGTTTAAAGATAACACAAAGTGGAAAAGGAAAAAAAAGAAGAAAGATTAAAAAAAATCTTTGCATGCACGTAAAGTACTCTTATTGTCTAACTGATCATTATGGTTTCGAGTTGTTTCCTTAGTGTTGCGTGCTTACTTCTACTATTATGAAAACATGCAATGCCATGCTTAAATTATTTTTCACTTAACTTTATTATTTAAAGCCTGTTTTTGGTTGACAATACATGAAACTCGAGATTTATTTTGTTGATTTGCGCAACTGCCGGGCTGTTACATTCCCCATTACGAGTATTTTATTGGATTCGGTTACTAATACGAGTATTTTATTAAACTCGGAAGTATTTTGGACATTACTATATTTATCCTTTCTAATGAATAGACAATTCATTACTCACATAGAACTGTTAATTCCTAACCCGACTTAATAACTTGGCTCAACCCAACCTGATTCCAAACCCGAGTTACTGAGAGAAAACCCGACGCAATTTAAAATGATTTGAACTCGACCCAATTTGACCCATTTATTTTGTAATGATCCTAAAAACTTGACCCAAACGGCCTAAACTGACCCGTTGACTCGAATTGATGGTTTTACTCACAGACCATTAAATAAAGTGAAAATTTTAAAATGTGAAGTTGGTTTGAATTTCACTATCACTAATCTCTATTTGTGGTAAAATAAATTATCTAAAGTGATATTCCCACCATCTATCCCTACAACATTGCCCCAAATGTAAGAAAAAAATTAAAGTAAATTTGCATACATAGGTGAGCGCAAGTATTAATGAGAAAATAGATAAAGAGAGCAAGTACGTGGTTATTGGATTGTACGTGAGAAGATTTGCCAATAACTGAAAAAGGTATGGGACAATCTTTTAAAGACGCTCTTTTTAGAATACATGTCAATCTTTTAGAGATGAAGGGTTACATTAGTATCCAATACTCATTATCCAAATCTTGTTCAATCTACAATATTTGTGGATTTTTGTACACTATGAAAAATGATATTTTGAGCTTCAAGACGATATTCCTTAATTAAAATTAGTCACCCATAATATAGAAAAATTACTGATTACTTTATCAACTAGACTAGCTTCATAGCGTGTGAGTGTAATATAATCTATGCTATGGTCTAGCCTAATTAATCTTATTTGATTTTCATTGATTAGACTAACAACTTATATCATCTCTTATTTAGCAGCAAGAGATTGACACTAGGTAAAAACATCATAAAATGAGATTTTATGGTCCTTTACGTACTCCTTGCCAAATAATTTTCATATTTTTTTTGTTAGTGCACTTAAAATATTTAATAATAAGTAGTCAAAAGTTTAAATTTATGACCTTATATATGTTATATACTTCTATACGAATATTCTGTAGAAGTTAAAAAGATAAAAACGTAATAAGATTTTTTAAAATAAGTTGAAGTTAAAGTTCTTATGAGTAAGACCCTGTTCAGTTCACCTTTAAAAAAAATATTTAGTAAAAATAATTTCAATTTAGTAAAAAAAGTTCAGTCCAGCAATAATAGGTTCAGTTCAGTAAATTAATTTCAATTCAGTAAAAATAATTTCAGTTTAGTAAAAATCAGTAACTTTAAAGAAGAAATATAATAGAGAATCGGTAAAAAATTATTTCAGTTCAACAAAATTAATTTCAGTTTAATAAAAATAATTTAAAGTTTAGCAAAAATAATTTAAATTCAATAAAATTAATTTCAGTTTAGCGGAATAAACAGGGCCTAATTTACTTCCTGCAACAATTACAGATTTAAGGGACAATGCCGACACCGAAATATGTCGATAGATGAGCACCGAAACTTTATCCAAGAGTAAAAAAAGTTTGTAAAAGACGGGGAACAATGAACATGGAGTTTGTAGTAAGGTTTTCTTTTTTAAAAAGGTCTTCTACAGCTTATCTCCTAGTTGACCATGCTGTACGCGCAAGGAAATACATGGATCGACAACTACATTTTAAGTTTTTAACACCCAATTTTTGTATTACGGTATATATTGTTTTACATTCAAATTATTGAGTAGAATTATATGTTTGCTTAAACAATATCTTTTACGGACCCTCCTTGTGCCTTGTTGGCAAAAATAGCCTCTTGTTAGCTACTACAGTGCAAGAATGAAGCATTGTAATACATTATGGTAAGAATTAGTGAATTACCAAGTATTTGTCACAATCACAAGATTTTGGGATTAATTGCTATATTTAGCCCTTACGGCTATGGATAAGCATTTAATAACTTTCCATATTTGGTACTCCGTATTAATTTAGAAATTTATGACAAAATTACGCGCAAATCAGTGTAAATAATATTATATTTTCATATGTTTTTTCCATTTCTAACTTCCTAAGGGCTATATATAACGTTTTCCCCCCAAAAAAAAAAAATACTTCAATAATATTCAAGTTTCATAGACTTAAACAGAGTTATTACAACATGATGTTTCTCAGTGTCCCACCTTATATGAAGGGTTGGAGACACATAACACATCATGTGCTAATTAATACGAAGTACAACTATATACAAGTAAATGAAGTGAATACTACAAGTATTTGTGCTTTAAAATAACTGTATCCTATTGATTTCGGGCAGTATCCCCTTTTTTTTTTTTTTTTTTCCCCTTGTAAATTTTTACCGTATTTTTTCTATGAACTTAACTAACATAGGAAACCCAATATCATTATGTAAATTGCTAATAAATTGTTTTCTTATAAGTTTAATCACTCTATACATTTTTAATAAATCGGTCCTCTTTTTTTTTTATATAAGTTTAACAAATAGTAGATTGATAATATATATCAATGGTCAAAGATGTGTTGACAAATACAAAGTCAAAATGGTGTGATTATTTTAAAACGAATGATATAATACGGAGTATATGTGTAAAACACTATGAGTACACAATGCTTGTTAACATACTATAAGAGTTGTATGTCTTAACTATATAAAAAGCCAATAGAGAAAATAGAATACTACCCCATAATTGATATGCTTCAGATTAGGTTATCTCGTAAAAAAAAATAAGGTTATTGATCCAAAATCACACTCGATAACCAATTTGATAACCATACCAATCACAAATTGATATTTATTCGCATTTTTTTCCCTCAAAAATCTAAATTCCTATTTTGTTTAGAAATTAATTCAATTCATCAACCCCTATATTAGTTTGGAAATCTTATACATGCACAAAGAATAGTAGTGATCCAAACAAAGAAAAGGTTAAAAAATGAGACAATTTATAGGAGTCCATAGGACCATGCACTTAAAAAGGCATTGATGATCAATATAAGTAGTATTATGATTTATGAGACAAATAAATGGAAAAACAAAAAAAAAAAAAAAAAAAAAAAAGGTATGCAAACTATTATCTGAAACTTCACTTTGTAAAATGGTATCATGTATATTTTTTTTTTGAGGCACGGTATCATGTATATTTGATCAACTGATCATATGGATCTAAACTACAAGGCATCAAGTATTTTTTTTTTTTTTTTTTTTTTTTTTTTTTTATTTTATTTTTTTTTTGTTTTTACCAAGTGTTTCTCACTTTCTCTCCACACCGTACAAAAATAGGTACCATCCATTTCACAATCACAAAAAAGTCACTTATATATCTTTCTTCTCATAACAAATCAATTTAAAATAATAATTGATTGACATTTGATCAATTCTTACAACTAATATGTATTTAGTATTTCATTCTAACAAATTATTGCCAACAATTCAAATAATATATATATATTGTTTCAACATCAAATTGAACATTCTTTTCACTTTTTCATCATTATTGTATTTCTCTTTGACTAATAATAATTTCTCCCCACCAAGCAAAACCCATTTCTTAATTACAATTAGTCAAATTAAAACAACATCTCTCCTCATAGGCTCATAGCTACTCAATTTTAAATTAAATTGTACTGTATTGATTTATTAATTCTCACAATAGTCTCCCCTACAAATTTAAGGTATCCCCTCACATTTAGTTAGATAATAACACAATTATACAAAGACCAAAAAATATCCATAAACTTATTAAACCCGAGTATATAATCGAAATTCCAAATTTCCAATATTTATCTCGCTGCGATATTTATTTTGTTCTAACCAACGAGACCAAAAGACGAAGCCAAAGCATTCTGCTAAAAGCCGAGCTTAGGCAAACAGCATAATACCATCCCTCCCTTTCGTCTCCGCTCCACCTTCCAACCATACCGCCACGTGTCAACTTAAAACAAATTGGCCCCACACCAAGTGGGTCCCACCTCAACACTACCTTCCAATCACAGTTCATCTACCCTTCTTTTTTCTAATTTTCTCTCTCTTCAAATTACTCTTTCTCTTCCCTTTTTCTCTCTCCTCTTTTTCTCTCTCCAAAATCGCCGTCAAATTCGGGAGAATCAGAATTTTACCAGAGTACCAAAATCGGAAGAATTTAATTCCAAAAAATTATCATAATCATAATTTTCTTACAAAAAAAATTAATTCAAATTTCATTGACCATATCCTTTTAACCTAAGATCATCATCATCATTGTCAATTTGTCATAGTTTTTGGTATAATTTTGGAAAAATTATCGTTTCGAATTCTGAAAATTTCAGCTCCCTTAAATTTTGGAATCTTTCAATTTCTTCTCAGCTTTCTCTCTCCTCCTTAAATTAGCAATTTAGCACCGACAATTCAGGTTACTCGAAATTTCTCACCCTTTTTCTGTGATCTGGGTTTTTGAGGTATAAGGTTTTTGAATTCTTTTGCTTTTTCGGCTTTGATTTTTTTTTTTTAAAATCATTTTTGTTTGAATTAGTTAGGGTTTGGGGGATTGATGATTTTAGGGTTTTTTTCTTCGAAATGCAGGCTCCGGTGATGCAAATTTGCTCGTAAAATAATTGATCGGAAATTTCTGAGAAATGTCGGGACCTCTTGATCGATTTGCTCGCCCTTGTGAGTTTTTCTAATTTTCAATTCCTTGTATAATTTATTTGGATTTATTTAAATTTTTTTTGTAAAATTTCTATTTGGGTTTAATTATCTTTAGCTTAAATTTTAGGGTTTTCTTTTTGTTCCGTAATTTCTCTCAATTTGAATTTCTAGCTAATTTATTATTTAGTCAGTTTAGGGGTTTTCTCAAAATCAGAATCCTAGGATTTCTTTTTAATTTATTTAATAATTTGTAGATAATTTGTGGATTTTTTGGAATTATTAATTAATTTATTAATTTTCTGTAAATTTTTGGTGGTAGTGGTTGGGGAAGAAAGGGTAGCTGGTAAAGACGCGTCACATTGTTGTAACAATGTCAATGACAACACTATGAACTACGAGGAGAAATGTATGTTGAATTGCAGAGTTAGATTTTAGGTTAGCAGTTGATTAAAATAAACCGAAGCTGTGAAGTTTGATGTAAATGACTTGGGTCTAGGAAGTTATGTTGTTGAGTTTAACAGGTGGCTTGGGATTTGATAGCATTTGTTTTTTACTGTAGCTGGGCAGTAATTTTGAAGTTGTGGTATAATATTGAGGTGAAGAAGGCAGAATCCGGGAGTTCTCGAATTAGTTATGGGAAACCTGATGAGTGATAGGGTGAAACTTTAAGGATTTGCTAAGGATTTCTCCCCACGTCTTTGTTATCGTACTCCTTACCTTATCCCTTGGTCTTATGGAGCTTTTTAGCTTTTACAAGGGCAGTGATCAAAGCGTTTCTTGATGACTGTTAAATACTTTTCTTCTTTAGCTTGTTTGGATAGTGATTTAGAGTGGAAGGGGAGGAAAGGGTAAGGAAGGGAAGGGGAGGATGGAGAAAAAAGAGAGGGGGGGGGGGGGGGAGAGACGTGGAACTCTCATCTGGATTACAAAGATGATAAGGGAAGGGAAGAGGAGATATGAATCATATGATTTGCTTTTAATTTAGCTCAATGCTAAATAGTAAATACTTAAGTTGTCGACAAAAAGCTAGATTCAATCATCCATCAAATACAAGTTTGTCTAACGGAACTCGAGTACAAATATGATTGGGGATTGGGGGGTGCATCCTCTCGAAAATAATAAATATGGAATAATAAAAAAAAAGAGGAATGGGAGTTATAATAAATATGGCCAAATGCATTCGTTTGCTTTGTTGATTATTTGCATTACTCTTATACCTCCCCTTGACATTATTTAATTTATTGCAGGTTTTGAGGGAATCTCTGGAAGTGATGAGAGAAGGGAAAGAAAATCTGATTTTGAGAATTCAGAGGATGAGAGGAGGTCAAGAAATTGGTCCTTGAAGAAGAAAGCAATAAACGCATCAACCAAATTAAAACATTCTCTTAAGAAAAAGAGCAGCAGAAGAAAAAGTGATGGACGTGTCAGTTCGGTTTCTATAGAAGATATCCGTGATGTAGAAGAGTTGCGGGCTGTTGATGCATTTCGACAAGCGTTGGTATTGGAAGAACTTTTACCTGATAAACATGATGATTATCATATGATGTTGAGGTGAGCTATCTGTCTTATGTTTTCTTGATCGTCATTTTGCTTATCAACTTTGCAGAGGTAAAAATATGTTTATCTTTCTGTGCAGGTTCCTTAAAGCAAGGAAATTTGACATTGAAAAAGCAAGAAGTATGTGGGCTGATATGATTCAGTGGAGGAAAGAGTTTGGTGTTGATAATATTGTGCAGGTAATAGCTCTTGGCTATCGTTGATGATTATTTTTTATATTAACCCATTATTCTTTCTGATGGTATATTGTCTGTAAGCATGCCATATTTGCTCACCCTATTATAAATTTCTGATTATTTCAGTTATGTTTGACAATTTTATCTGATGTTTCCAGGAATTTGAGTTTAAAGAGATAGATGAAGTCTTGAAGTATTATCCCCATGGCTATCATGGCGTGGACAAAGAAGGTAGACCTATTTACATTGAAAGATTAGGAAAAGTTGATCCAAACAAACTTATGCAAGTAACTACGATGGATCGTTACATAAAATATCATGTCCGTGAATTTGAGAAAGCCTTCTCAATTAAGTTCCCGGCGTGCACCATTGCTGCAAAACGACACATAGATTCAAGCACTACTATCTTAGATGTTCAGGGCGTGGTATGTTGTCTGTATTTACATGCTTTTTCTTTAAATGTTACAATTTGTATATACGTGTCTAAGCTATACGTTTTTTTTGTTTAAATGAATTCAGGGTTTAAAAAATTTCACAAAGTCTGCTAGGGAACTTGTAACACGTCTGCAGAAGATTGATGGTGACAATTATCCTGAGGTTTGTTCCATTGTTTTTTCGAGGGGAATAATGTATTTACTAGATTAAAAATTTAGAAGTGACCATAACTGTAGTGGTTTACTTTTGCAGACCCTTTACCAGATGTTCATTGTTAATGCTGGTCCAGGATTTAGGCTTCTGTGGAGTACTGTGAAGTCTTTCATAGATCCAAAAACCACCTCAAAGATTCATGTATGAATAAACAGATTCTTTTTAGCTACTTATATCGATACGTTCTTTGGGTAGGAGGCCTTATTGGTTGGTTTGATGACATTTTGTTTTCATAGGTTCTTGGCACCAAATTCCAGAGCAAATTACTTGAAGTAATTGACGCCAGGTAATGTGGTCTTATCTTGAAGCATATTTTTAATTGAATAATATAGACCTTCTGTCGCTGCGGTGCACATGATATGTTATTTGGCTGTAATTTTCTCTCAACTTTGTTACTACCATATGCAGTGAGTTACCAGATTTTCTTGGAGGCACTTGCACTTGTGCTGAGCAAGGGGGATGTATGCTCTCTGACAAGGGACCTTGGAGAACTCCTGAGATATTAAAGGTGTGTTTTTTCTCTTATAAATTCCTTTTCTGTATCTGTTTTTGCTGAGATGACAACAGTTTCAACTGGCTTAGATTGCAATTGAATCCCTTGAGAGGTTGCATTCATTTATTTTCTTTAGAAATAATTATGGCATGCAATTTCACTCTTTTGCAGATGGTTCTTAATGGGGAGCCACGGCGTGCAAGGCAAATTTTTAAAGTGTCGAGCAGTGATGGAAAGGTTCTTGCTTATGCTAAGCCTCAGTTTCCAATGGTATGGCTGTTTATGTCTTAAAATGAATGAAATTTCCAATTTTTGAGCTTTTGGTTTCAATATATGACTTACTTTTAAACAGTTAAAAGGAAGTGATACATCTACTGCTGAGTCGGGATCTGAAGCTGAAGATATTGCTTCACCTAAGGCAGCAGTGAATTATTCACATCTGAGGTTGACTCCTGTTCGTGAAGAGGTAAACTTTATACAAATTCTAATCTTTGTAATAGTCTAAATTGCACTTTTAGTATCAGATGAAGTCACTTTTTATACTTTGTTATGGACTTGTTAAATTTACTTGATAAAATATCCATTTCTTTTGCTGTTGTGACCATATAGGTCAAGGTAACTGGAAAGACAGCCTATGCTGGTAGTTATTCGGGCTATGATGAATATGTACCCATGGTGGACAAGCCTGTTGATGCTGGCTGGAAGAAGCAATCATCCATTCAGAGATCTTTTTCTTCTAAAGGTCAGCACATTTGCTCAAGATAGCAGTTGTATTTCATCTATGTAACGTTTATCACTGCGCGTAAATTTCCCAGTAACTCTGATGTGTAGATTGATTTGCTGCTTTGAGGTTCATTTTGGCCATACTATGTTGGTGCCCCATACTAAATTCGTTGTTTTCAATCAGCTTCCTCTTTTGAAGCATTACCATCATGATATCCACATAATTTCCCCTGCCACAGCTGCCGGTAACTTATTACCTGTTAAACTTTTGACTCTTCAGGCTTGGTATGATAATAAAATCCTGTTTTTTGATCATCCTGCTGCTTCAGAGTTTTGCATTGTTTGCTAATAGAGTACATCTTTAAAAAACTCTTTAGTATAAGTATGTGGAAAAAGCCGTGGTCATGGAAAAGTTATCAGCTAATATAATGTGATATTAAATGTTGGCATTTGGTTTATCTTGTAATATATTCTTGTAAAAGTTAAGTCCTGACAGAACAATTCTTGTGTTCAATGCAGCGACACTTCCATTGGCGGATGCAAAGAAGACTCCAAAAGGAATCCGAGATCGTGTGATGATGGTTATTGTGGCTTTCTTCATGACTTTGCTCACAATTTTCCGCTCATTGGCTGGTCGTGTGACTAAAAAGTTACCTGATGCATCTCCTATTGATGAGCTTAGTATCAAAGACGTCACCTTAGATACAGTTCCACAGGAATCTCGTCCCCCTTCTCCGCCTCCAGCATTCACTGAAACTGATCTGATGTCCAATGTACTGAAGAGGCTGGGTGAGCTTGAGGAAAAAGTTGGTACACTTCAATCAAAGCCTTCTGAAATGCCATATGAGAAGGAAGAATTGTTGAATGCTGCTGTATGTCGCGTGGATGCATTGGAGGCAGAGTTAATTGCTACTAAAAAGGTAAGGCTGCTTAATTTGATATTCTGCCGTCTGACAGTAAAGGGTTACATATGATTTGCATAGCACATGAAATCCATTGCTTGTTGATGATTGCATTGAGAATGATGTATGCTGTTTTCTTAAAGATTGGACCGTGTTGTCCTTTTGAGCAAAAAAATTATGGTTCTTTCATCGTAATTTTCCCCAGTGTAATGTGTCTATTTTACATTGTTTGTCAATATCCTTTTGTCAATTTTTTCATCAATGCCAAGTTGCTTTAAAATCATGCAGCACAATGGAGTACAAGTTGTAGATTTGACCTGCCTCATGATGTTTTTTTTTATTTGCCAAGTCACTGTTATGGCCATTCTTAATGCTATAGCTTATGTTGTCATACCTAACATTAGGTGAAATGCATAATTGTTTAAATAAAACTGTATTTGTTTGATCCTTGTGTTGGTGCCAGTTTTGTTATTGATTAAGGATTATGATATTGGTGAATGCAAAGTCATACCTAATTTTCCTTGCTCGGTCAATAATCTTGGATACTATAGCTGACATACATGGTACAATTTGTAATGTGTGGACCGTGTGATAAGTGGAGTCCATCTAGGCTAGATTTTCCAGTTTACGTAGTATTTGATATTTCTTCCATGGACGTCTCTTATCCTGCAAACTGTTTGTCACTGCAATGGATCAATGATACAATATTTGATTTTCTAGGTGCGGACAATATTGTTAACTGAAATGGGATTTCGCTGGAAATTGAAAATTATCCCAAGTCTTGTAGTAGCTGCAATTTCCTGCAATTAAGAAAAGGGTGTCCATATACTGTAGTTGTGAAAAAGTAGGAAATACAGTGAATATGCCTATATGGTTTCTTGATTTTTTATGCGCTGCGACTCTTCGAGTAACTTGAAAATTCACATGTGCTTTTACAAACTTTAAAATGTTCTGCAGTTCCATGGTTTACATATAGGGTTCTAAGTCTCCTTATTTACAGGCTCTACATGAAGCTCTAATGAGGCAAGAGGAGCTGCTTGCTTATATTGATCGTCAAGAAGCAGCCAAGTACCAGGTAAAGCACCGACTATATATAATTATTCATTTGACTAGTTTACTGAAACTGCTGTATCTATTAATCGAGGCCTGTGTTCTTACTGTTATCGCCTCTATTTTACATTGGGTGCAGAAGAAAAAGTTTTGCTGGTGAGCGGAAGCATTGAAAGAAGATGAAACGGGAACGTTGATGATAACAAGAGCTGAGACATTTTCTTAACCTTACCTTTTCTATATGTAAAACTATATCTACTTCATATTTGACAAAACGAGCTACTGCCCGCAACGATGTAAAGAGATGCAGAAAATGTGTATGTAGACTTCACAGCCCCAGTTCCAACTAAGCGGAGGGTTGAAAAAGAATTACATAATGTTTTCTGAAAACTTGCGTGTGTTTATTTCGTTTTAAATACAATCCATCGAATCTCCAATATCGTTGCTATGTCTCTCCGGTTAGATGACTTTTTAGTTTTCATGTTATTATCCATAAACCCTCAAGATTTTTATTGTTTGATCTGGGTTTACGCATTCTCCCTGCTAAAATAAAAGTTGGGTTATCCTTTATAATAATCAAATGATGCCACCAAAAAAATAAATTAATAGGGAACATTCTTGATATGAAGCTAAATATTTGCTTTTTTAGTTCAATGATTGGAACAATAGGCTTCAACAGTGTTGAATGGAAATTTAAAATTTGATAAAATTTCAGCCATGATAGCCAAACTTGCGTTGCGTTTGCATATTGCTACCCTATTAAAGATGTTCGAAAACGCTCATTAGCAAATGTTACTGACTTTATCAGGCAGTTGTGCAGAAAACCTGAGGGGAGAAGTGTATGCAGTAATGCACCACAGAACCAATGAACAATTTTGTTAGTAACATAATGCAAGTTGTTTGACGGACTGAATCACTGAATAATTTTGGAAAATAAGGCGTTGTAGCTAATCTTGTAATATGTTTCAGGCTGCAAGAAATTAGTATTATTTGCTTACATGTATCTGTTAGAAGTTCCAAAACATCAGGCCTTTATTTAATTTCGACGACGTTCACAATAAAACACATCAAAAAGAAAAACAATACATTGGCATAGAGAAATAAAAAATAAAAAAACACAAATCCAAGATGACTGGAGAAAGGACATATGAGGCAATGATCCTCTTTGAGCTATCAGCTGTGGCCAATTGAGTTTAGGGAGTACAGTTAGCGGCCGATTGATTTAGGGAGTACAATAAGTGGCCGATGAGGGATTATAGGGTTGAGGGTTCTGCGCTAATTGGTCCGTAATGACAAGCCCTTTCTATTTTAGTAGGTATTGTCTTAATTAAGTAATCGTTTCCCTGTAAATTGTGGCACAGCCAACATGATGAGAAACTGAACTGCATAGTCCAGTTTCTTATCCACCAAAAGTCACAAAACACAAGGGGTCATAGTCTCATTGAGTACAAGTGTCCGCTGAAGTCATTTTTACGATGTACAAACTTTTCAGAAGTAATATCAAAGAAAAAATATAAGATAGATAACTTTGGTGATAGTATATTAGTCATATACAAAGCAACAGGCAAACATCGAGGGGGATAGCGGGGGATATAACTCGCAATCGCCTCCAGGTTAGAGACTCTTCGACTCTTAATATTACAGCAAGGCAGCGGACAGTTTACAGACAACTCACTTCTACTATCTCTGACCAGAAGAACTGATGTGCTCAAAAAAGGAACTGCAGGTGCAACATAAGGAGAAGAAATCAGTAACTCCAAATTGTGCTGCAAGGAAGTTATAACAAAAATGAAATGAATACAAATGCATACCATCTTCTTCTTCTTTTTCTTCTTTTCGAGGAATGCTAACAGCTCTCCCTGTCTTTGCATTGATTCCTCAAGAAGCTGCAACAGGTCATTTTTGTCACAATTTGATTTTTCATATAAAAAACCTCTCCAAATTCTATGTATTAGTTTATCAAACTTATGATACTTGTCAGAAACAGTTTATTTGCCTGATTAATTAGGTGACTAATTCTAGATATATGATTAACTCCAGCTTGGCTTGAATTAAGGACACTTTTGATATGTTGCTCTTGTTAGATGCCTTAAGGTTGCTAGACAATTTATACAGGAATGAATTCTTGTTCTTAGCCTAGGATATTTTTCAGAAACAACTGCAGGTGAATTTTTGTCAATATTTCAGTCTTAAGCTCAGAAAACTATCTAGGATTTAAACTTAATGATTAAGATGTATAAAATACCTTCTTTGTTGCGGAAAGTTCCTGCTCGAGGACTTCTACACGGTTCATTGCATTGTTGAGCATTTCCTCTTTTTCGGGAGGCATGATTGCTGGTTTTGCACTAAGGGAAATCACCTTCCCTTCCAATTCACCCATGCGCTTCATCATTGCAAAATACTCAACCTCAGAGATTGCATGTCCAGGCAATTTATGTGAGTCCTTCACAGCAGACTCATCACAGTAAGTATATAAGGTTGCATCAGTGAGCTTCTTGGGCATGTTTCGAGTCAATCTGATCATCGTTACAATGCCCATCATCACGGACATGAGACCAGTGACTAAATGGTTGCTGAATTTCTGATTAGAACCATCAAAACTGTTCTTTGATGGTAAACAACCTGCAGTTTCAGGAAGTAAAGATCAGTAACAGAATGCAAACCTTTTAACTCTCCTATAAATAAACATGCTTCAGTTACTAATTTACTACAACTATTACAGAAAGCATCTGTTAGGCAGAATAAAGCAACAACAAAAAAAATCCACTACACCTAGTGAAGTAAATCCATAGTTGCAAAATAGAAACTACATAAATTCTATAATGTGAGTAGACTTATATACTTATTTTACTACTTAGATAAGCATATAGATTACACCATTTGTAGGTCTCGTGACATAGTAGTCATGTACACATTTTAGTTCAACTAGTTTATATTTCAGAAAAGGCCAGGCATTAATTCTTTTCGCTCCTGGCTTAAATCCTTTCCCTTTGGGTGCAAGTCCATTAATTAAAGTAGAGACACATTTGCAAAATTTCATGTCAAAAGAGGGCAGAGATGCCGATACCTTTGGTCATGGCCAGCTTGTTCATGTTGATATCAACAGGTTTGCTCCACGATTTTTCCATGTCCTTGTCTACTATTGGGATGAAGTTGTCATATGGGAAGGGACTAGGTGCATCTTTGCACATAGGTTCCTGCAAATAATAGACACAAAAACTAAATTAGGATTCTATAAACAAAGTTGTCACCTTTCTAAATGTTGTGATAGTATATACTTTTTTTATTTTCTATTATTCCCTCATTTGAATTAAATGACGGGGAATTACAACTACTGTAAAGGTCATTCTGTGTGTTATATACTCTTAATCATTAGAGGTTGAGACAATGTGGATGTGACAACTAATACAAGGAGGGAGTAAGTTTGAAAGTATGATCCTGTTCATTATCGTCTAAAGAATGGTACGGACTATATAGAAGAATTAACATCAAGAAATAGTTATAATTCATTATCAGTCATCACTGCACTGCAGAAATTTCTGCATAGTATCTGTTTGCTGCTGTTAGCTACTTACGGAGTACAATACTATGAAGTCTGTATTACAATGAATGACATAGTGACACTTACTTTGGATGCATAATACTGGAAAGCATCTGAGTCGCATGAGTTGCATCCCTTCACATTATGAAAACAAAGAAGCGAAGTTAGTAAATATGCTGTACATGACTACATACCCCTACAAGACATTTTCAGTTTGGAGATAAGTACATTCCCCAGAAGTCAGAAGACTACCTTTGGTTTTGCCATCTCATCTTCACCAATGGTTTTCTCGTCTATCACTGGGAAGGGACCCCTTACGTTGCATTTGGCCTCACCATTACGAACCATCTGCAGAAGCCGGAACAATAGGAAGAAAAAAAAAAAACCAGTTAACACGTGAAAGAAAGATAATGTAAGTTCAACTGGAAGAAATGATGTAAAGAGATTTTCTGCTATAATCGAACCTTCATTATCTCAGGATCATTCCATGGCCCTTTATCAGATTTCAAGCAGCCACCTTTTTCTGCACAGGTGCAGGTACCGCCCAAAAATTCTGGCAGTTCACTGTAATCATATGAAAATGAGGCTTCGTTAGTATAAAGATGATGCAACTCCAACTATATACAGAGTAGTTTAAGCCATCTCTCGTTCTATCAAACAGTCACTTTCTGGATTTTGTAAACTTATTTCATTCTAACTAATGTTAGAGAAGTAAAATTTTGGAGTCTGACACTTGCAATACTTAGTGTTAAATACTTAATAACAATTCCTAATAAATATGACCTATTATGCTTTATGTAGGAACGGAGGGAGTATAAATCAATACAGTAACAGATAAGAATAGTAACCTGGCATCAATAATCTCAAGCAGTTTGCTTTGGTACTTGTTGCCCAGGACCTTTGCACAAATAAATTAATATTAGGCCTAAAATCCTCAATCAAAAATTACAGTACAGTAGAACAGGAAGAAATATTTAAGATATTTATTGAGTACTTACATGAATCTTCTGGGTGGTCTTAGGATCAAGAAATGACTTAACGGTGCTCCACAACAGCCTGAAACCAGATCCTGCATTGATGATGTACATCCTGCACAAGGTCTGAGCATAGCGAAACATATGTCAAATTTTCTTGTTTCTCAGTTTGGCAACCAATCATACCATAAGCAAACTAGTAAAACTTGTGTATGGAAGCTAGAAAATTTGTACCTCAGGGTAGTTGTCACCATCTATCTTTTGTAGGGTCTGGATGAGTTCCCTTGCTGCCTTGTTGAAGTTCTTAAGCCCCTGCACATCACACATACTAAAGATTAATTTTCGGTCCTGGTCTTAATGCTTTGCTCCCTCTGGCTAGTAATATAATTTCTTTTAATTTTAACTTGGGTTTTAATAGAAATAACACTTCAACTATAAATTTATGTTACGGTACTGTTCATCTCATACATACCACTCCTTGAACATCCAGAATAGTGGTACTCTGATCGATGTGTTTCTTTGCAGCAATCGAACAAGCTGGAAACTTATCAATAAAGGTCCTCTCAAACTCTTGGACGTGATATTTAAGATATCGGTCCATGGAGGTGACTTGCATCAACTTATTCGGATCAACCTGACCCAACTTCTCAATGTAAACTGGCCGGCCTTCCTTGTCAACTCCATGGTGTCCTTGAGGATAGTATTGCTTGACTTCTTCAACTTCCTTGAACTCAAAATCCTATACAGGTAAATTGAAAGGTATGGCAAGGCACTTAGAAAACATCACTACATCACTTGAGACTAGATGAGTACTAAACATGTCAAAAACTGACCCAATCTGAGCCCAACCGAAGAAAACTTGTCTAAAACAGAAAATCTTGAAGATAGGTTAAAAAATTCTCTTCAAACCCATTAAAAATAGGCATAAGATTGCATCTAACCTGAGAACCTGACCTGAACAAAATCCGATCAAATTTGAAGAATGAAATTCACAAAGGCTTATTAAAATTTAAAAAACAAAAAAAAAAAAAAAAAATCTAATCAAAACATTAGATCGATCAATCTAAAGATTCTAAACCGGATGACCCAACTGATCTGTTTGATTCAACTGACAGAAACATATTGTATATTATAAGAACATCATTCCTCAGAATATACAGTATATACCTCCATGATTGTGTCAGCACCAAAATCCTTTCTCCATTGGATCATGTCAGACCACATTTGCTTTGACTTCTCAATATCAAACTTCCTGGCCTTCAAGAATCTGTCAAATTATACATTATTTGTTATCAACTATTAAAACCAAGAAAAATTCAAACTAATTTCAGACAAATTGAAATAATATGTCTAGGAACAATTTTGAAATCAAGTTAAAATAAAGATGGAAAATGTTACCTAAGCAGCATGTGATAATCATCATGCTTTGAAGGCAGCAATTCTTCCAAACTAAGGGCCTGACGAAATGCATCTACTGCCTTCATTTCCTCTGCATCATGTTCATCTTCGAAAGCAAAAGACATGACCCTGCTGTTCCTTCTACCTTTCTTTGTCAGCGAGTTTCTAAACATGCTTGAGACATTAAAAGCCGCCTTCTTGAAGGAACCAAGCTTCGTTCTCTTCTCATCATCGTAGAAATCAATGTCAGGTTTCTCAAGTCCTGAGAAAGGTAACGAAAATAGCCGAATAAGATCAACTTAATAGCATATCAATCAAAAGGCCTACATTTTCATCAGAAGCATAAATTGTCAGAAACTCAGAATAAAGCACCTTGAGAACAAGAGAGAAAAAAAAAAAAAAAAAAAAAAAAAAAAAAACACTTACCCGGTTTAAGGGACTGCGCAACAGATCCAGACATTGTTTCGGTCATGGTCATTGCTTCTACACTCATAAAACGCGGAAAAAACTCTGCAAAGAATAGACAATCAAACACTCATATCACATTGTGATGCCAATATATACAAGTACCATATAAGATTGATTTTCCAGTTATTTTGTTCCATCTATATAACATATTTGTGAAAGATCATGTAGGATATTGATACACATAAGAGCGCAAATCATTTGAAATAGCTTCAAGATATATTTGTTCATCACATTTGATTACTCTGACCTCAAGTATACCTTTACAAAATCACAAGGTGAAATCACCATCAAGATCAACAGCTCTCAGATATCAGTATCATAATTTGTTACCCCAAAATATAACTTAGTTAATTTTTTATAATGGATCAAACACATTCAATAATAGAGGTCAATTACTTACACTACATAATCATGGAGTAATATAAAAAGGATTTATCAAACAAATCAACACAATAGTAATGTTATTCATTGAACAAAATAACCAACTTGACATTCAATATTAAATCTCGTCTACATCACTACTTTACGTGACTCTCTATGACATTCATTCAATCTCGTCTACATCAACGCCATATCCATACACGTACCCAAAAAAAAAAAAAAAAAAAAAAAAAAAAAAACCCAAAAGCCCTTAGGAGATTTTAACATTGTAGAAAAAATCATTATCAGCTCAATAACACCCCCAAAAAAAAATCTACAATTTCATAAGCTAACAAGAAGAAATATACCAACTTAATGCAGAATTATCTCAATTGAGCAACAATAAATGCAAAAAATTGTTGCTTCTTCTTCTTTTTTTTTTTTTTTTTTTTTTTTTTGAAATAGATAATTATGTAATTAGGATAAGAAGAAGAAATTATTACCTGGAAACAAAATATTTTTAGCAGCAAAAAAAAAAATGAAGGGAAGAGAGAGAATTTGGAGGGAGTTATAGAATTGCTAGGCTCTTCACAACGGCTAGGAGACAACTCTCATAGTAAGACAGCATAATCATATATTTTTTTTTTAATAAAAATAATTTTTGATATTGTATTTGATACAGATGTTTTTATAACACCATTGACATAGTCTTAGATTTATGTAAATTCCTTTTCTGTAATTTAGTCATTAAAGAGATAGGAAAAAGAGAAAGGCATAAAAGTAATTAAATTAATAAAGAATAAAAGATGGGAGAACTAAGACGGCTAAGTGAGAAATGCAAGGCACTCCGTCCATATTAATGATCATTTTCAATGTTAACAGATGGGAAAACTAAGCTAGTATTGATTTCGAGCATGTACGTATTTTGTACGTATCATTTCCCTCGAAATATTTGTACTTTGGCCGAACTTGAGTTGCAATAAGTTTCTCCAAGCTGACCTTATATCTACGGTTTAATAGTTTTTGATTTTGAATAAATCAAAGTTAGTTAATACTTTTGATGTTGAGAATGATGATCATATTTGTCAATTGTCTTTTTAAGAAGTTTCTTTGCCTTCTTCTCGTTAAAGTGCCCGCAATCTTACCAACCGTGGCCAACTACCTACCTAGGTACTAGCCATTCTCTTTTATCCCTTATGATTTTGCCATACGAAAATCATGGAGTATTATTCCTTCAAACATTAATAATCTTAAGCATAAGGTAATGGGCATGGACCGCATGGTATTAAGATAAGGATGCAAAATTATATGGAGTACCAGTCTATGTAAAAGCATCGTTTATAAACATTGGCATGATAAATATGCGAGTTTAAAAGATCACCAAAATATGTTTGTTTTCGCATTTGTGTCCCTATTTAGTTTACACCCTATCGGTAAATACCAACATATTTCGTATTTGAAAAGGCATTATCATATTGTATTTATCAATATTAATGCTCAAAATTGATTATTGGAAACCATGTAAAATACAAGTGGGTAAAACTTAGACAAAAGATAGAAATTGATTGACATTATTATCAGATGAAAAGTCAAAAACTTTGATAAGTACATTTATTCCAAACAAAAATTCCACCAAATCTACATATATCCATAAATTATCAATGTTGGTAATTTCAAAATTTCACTTCCAAACCTCCAATTGATTCTTTCTCAATTTGACTAGAAGAGTGGGCAATTAATTCGCGACAAGAAATCCAGGATACCGACAGCATGGAAGAGCCAAATTGAGGCCAACATGTAATGTTTGTATAGTAACACAAAATATTCAAGCATATTATATAATTAGTCATTTATTATAAGGTAGTTAAATTTGATGATGAAATTCAGAAGAATAGTTCCAATTCTCCAATTATGTTTGAGGTCCTCCACTAAGTATTGGGTCAGCCTCGTTACATCTAATCATAAACTATACTGATTATGGCCTGCCCAAGTCAAACAAAGGAAATGCATGTTATAAGTAAGATCTTTACTACTACTAGTATTCATTAAATCATAAATAGTTGATGCCTACTCAGCTACTTCTGCCTATTGCTTGGCCTAAATCTATTTCGAAATCAGTTGTTATATTGTCTCAATCTCTTATAAATATAGAGTAATAATTTTATTCTATATTAAAAAAAAAAAAAAATCTTTCATATGATTAATGCATATACAAATTTTCTCATTAATAGAAAATTTGATCATATAGCATTAATAGCTTTAATATATAATTTTAAAAGCAAGGTCAAATTTTCTATATATATACTTCCACCGTTTAATATTAGTTAATACATTTTGTGATTGGTACAAAAAAGAAATTATAGTCATGTAGGATCATATTAAAACTTTCTCAATATAATGTATATTTTTCTTATTACACATCACTTTTTAAATGTTTTTTTCTTATTAGTAACTAATTGAATTAATAATGTTTGCAAACATGTGTCGATCAATCGATGACAAACATGCTTAAAGAAATGTGTCAACTAATATGAAAATGGAGGAAGTAATAATGATGATATACAACTATACCAGTACTCCTCCGTTTCATATAATTATAATTACCGTGAAGGATTACCTATATTTATATATCAAGCTTTTAATTAAGTAGTTTAGAAAACTACTCATTGCCTCCAACCTGCCCACCTACCCTCCTTTTGTTTACGATAGAGTAA
Source organism: Chenopodium quinoa (assembly GCF_001683475.1). Classification (NCBI taxonomy): domain Eukaryota; kingdom Viridiplantae; phylum Streptophyta; class Magnoliopsida; order Caryophyllales; family Amaranthaceae; genus Chenopodium; species Chenopodium quinoa. The sequence goes on from NW_018744537.1 coordinate 226,855, forward strand.
GATATTCAAGTAATTAATTTATTGCCAAAAGCCCAAAATATGTCCTCATAATGTAAAGCAAGAAAAATTGCATTTAATATTTTTTGGAAAAAAAGAAAATTACATAATTGTCTGCAAATAACTGGCACAATCTAAATGTTTCAGCCAAAAAAAAAAAAAAGTGTTATTAATTAATATTAATATAATCATAAAGATATTAGCTAAAGATTGTAATTTAAACCAATTATTGGTGTATATGGTGGGTGAGTGACTTTGAGAGTAAGAAGCAAGCTTACACGTCATATATCATTATATCAATTTTTTTTGAACTTTTTAGTCAATGATCACAGCTTAAATATACAGGTACTACTGAGTAATATTAGCACACACAAAAAAAAGGGGTATTCAGCAATATTGATTGGAACCTATATTAGTTAAGAATTTTAAGTGCTTTATGTAGTCATTGCTAGTTAAATATAGGAAAATTTGTCAGAAAGGTTTTTTTAAATAGGTCTTTTTTATTATAAAGGTCTTTTTATAAAAAAGGTGGCATAAAAGGTCGTTTTATCACACTTAGGTTGTGGAGAAAGTCCTTTGACTGGGTTCCGACCATTGACTTTTTTTCCAGCCAAAAAAAAAGTCACGTGTGTTGTACATGAGTACATGACTACTTAAAATCCTTTTTTCCCCTTTTCCCCACTTTTCCCTCTCACTTAGTTTGATTTGTCATCAATTTCCTTCCATTTTAATTTGAGGGACTAGAATTGGAGTTTGATGATTTTTTTTTCACAAAATAGGGTTCGCGTTGAGGTTGATGATGAAGAAATTAGGGTCTTATAAGGGAAAAGGGGAAAGATGGATTTTTGGGCAAGACACGTGAATTTTTTTGGCCAAAAAAAAAACAACTGGTGAAATCCAGTCTAAGACCCCCGTCACCACTTAAATACGATAAAAGGACCTTTTGTGCCAACTTTTTTTTATAAAAGGACCTTTACAACAAAAAAGCCTACTTAAAAATATCTTTGTAACAAATTTTCCTTAAACCTAATGTGTTACATAACATAAGTAAGGCCCCTTTTACCAAGTGCCCAAGTCTACAAAATAGCTAGAAGGCCAACTATTGTTGTGTTGCACAAGAAAGTGCTCTTTCTCTAACTGTTCGTAGAAGAATTTGATAAAACATAAACACGACTCATTATGTATACTACATATATTTTAAGAATTTCTTCCCTAGTAGGTTTAAATTGAGAACTATCGATGGGGTATAGCCGTATAGGATATACTTCCTTTGTTTTTTTTTTTAATAAGTGTATGTAATTGTACAAGTCAACGTTTGCAATGACAGACGCATTTGCCAATACATAAGTTTGACTATTAATATATTTAATTTTCTTATAACATGAATTATAAACAGTTGAAAAGTTAAAAAAAAATAGAGAATATTTGATGCACAAAAATGAAAAATAACTTGTAACAAAAAAACTTTCATAAGAGGTGAACAATATTGAATGTATTATAAATTTATAACCCTTTCATAAGGTTTTAGTTGACTTTAGCATATTGGTGAGTCCAATTGTACATTTTTTTTTTAATAATAAGAAAAATAAAATCATTAGGAAACCCTAATTATACATTTGTACATGTAAGTGTTCATGTAACTAACATTCCAATATGTACAGCGTAAAACACAATTCATAATATGGAGCAAGTCGAATACATGTACATTATTTTGCTATTACATGCTTAATACACACTGTTATTTGTTGCATGACAGCATGCTGCTCAGTACGTAAGAGTGTTATAATCTCTTTTTTTTTGGTGAAGTGAGTATGATATAATCTAAGAGTATGATGATATTACCATGCCTGTTCACGGATCGGATATCAGAAATTGATATTCAAATTCGATCCGAAAATTTCGGATATCTAAAATTTTCGGATCGAATGCTTCGAATATCCATTATCCAATATTAAGTAAAATTGGTTATGATTATTTTCTAAATTTCACTAATTTTACCGCTTTTTTATCGCTAAATTGTACAACATATTTTAACAAAATAGTAGTCTTTTTGGAATAAATATTATCATCAAATATATTAAGAATATTATAATAAGTTAATAATACAAGGTCAGTTTTATATGAACAATTTAAAAATTAAATATATATATTTCACTATTTCAACCTTTATATTTCGGATATCGGATATCCGAAATTTTGAAAATCAATATCCAAATCCGCATCCGATATCCGCTTTTTCGAATCGGATATCCAAAAAATCAGATCGGTTGCGAATTGGATTATCGGATTTTTGGATAGTTTTGTATAGGCCTAGATATTACATTACCACACATTATAAAGTGTCAAATGAAAGTTTACATGTCATGTGGTGTTATCTATGGTTCAATGTTTCTTATTTTATGTCATCAACTTACATTCAATTAATTAGAAATGTGGTTTATAACTAATTCAATCATGCAACCTCATGGCCTAGCACTAAAAGTCTTACTAGCTAGCTATTACTAAGATAGTAAGATATGTCATTATTTATTTACAGAAAACCAAAAAACAAAATTTAATACTCCGTGTTTGGGTCCAATTTAGTCCAATTGGGCCTGGTCACTGAATGATCCAATTAAAAGCCCAAGGCAAAGGTTCAACTCTCCAAATATGCTAAAGTCAAAAATCAACATCCTCAAAGCCATGTCAAGGTCAGTCAACGGCCCAATCAGCTTGGCCCAGCCCAACTGATTTCCGGGCCCAATCCGCCTCCTTCATTAGCCAAGGTATAAAAGCCAACAATTTGGTCAATTCTTGGTAAGAAGAGTAAGAAAAAGACAAAGACAAAGACAATAAGCCTCAAGCAACTAAACTCTTGCACAGCTTTCTCTCTCTAATATACTGACTTAAGCATCGGAGGGGCCTTCCTCGGCGTCCCCCCCGAGGCTAGTTTACGTGTATTTGTTGTGCAGGAAACCCTCGGCTCCGGCGTCGTTCGGACCGAGACCAAGTTCCCTCAAGATAAAAGGATCTTCCGAGATTCGATTGTTTTCATCCGAAACAATTTGGCGCCGTCTGTGGGGAACGCTACTAAATTTCGCGTCAGTCATCAAACACTCCGGCAGTCGCCATGACTAAGAGTGGAAAGAGTTCCAAGAAGGCTAAGAAGGGAGGAGGCCGGATTACGGTGAGGGAACGCCAGCCGGTTTATCCCTCCCCGGAGCAAGCCTCTTCCGAATCGGAGGCCCCCATTTCTCCGGAAAGGGAAGCCTCAAGAGGTCCTAGCCTCCAGGAGGAGAACACCTCGCACCACACTCGGCAGCCGGGGCCATCCCCGAGACCGAGTGGCTCAGGTGCGAGGAACTCCCCGCCGCGCCATAGCGTGCAATCCAGGTCACATCCGCAGGAGACTCCTCCCTCCGGACCCTCCACCGAGGAAGTGGCCAGAGCAGTGGCCATCTGCATGGAGTTCCTTAAAGCTCAAGGGGCTCCAATCCAGATGCCTGATGATCACCAGCCGAGAAACCTGAAAAGGAGGATCGGTCAGGATGATGGTGGACAAGTTCCACCACATAGACAGCTCGGCCAGAGGTGGCGAGGGGACACCCGAAACTCCAGTAAGGAGAGGAGGAGGAACCCTCAACCCTCTGACCACTCTGAAGCTCAGAATTCTATGGGGCCCTCCAAGGACCCGGAATTCGCCCGCCGAAGCATTCACGAACGCTTGGGTTCGAGGGAGGTGAGTGTGCATAGCCGCCTCACCTTCCCAGAGGATACCGGACCCCACCCAACCTTGTCTCAGCCGGGGACGAAAACCACTTCCACCTCTGAGAGAGGAGGGAGCGAGGTCCCTGAGGCTGGGTACAAGGGGAAGGCGGTCATGGTTCCATCGAACTCGCCCTTCCAGAAGTGGATTCTGGAAGAGCATGTGCCAACGGTCAAAATCCCGGCACATATTACTTACGATGGTACCTCAGATCCTAAGGATCACGTTGCCTCTTACGAGGGGCACATGTATCTGAACCCGAGGTCTGAGGCTACCTGGTGTAAATACTTTCCTACGACCCTCAAAGGTGTTGCCCAATCCTGGATCACCAAAGGGCTCAAGGAAGGCTCCATAACCGGTTGGAACGACCTCTCCAACAAGTTCAAGAGCAAATTCTCTACGGCCAACCGCCGAGAGAAGACCACTGCAGAGCTAATGAGTCTGCAGCAGGCGGAGGACGAGAGCCTCCGCGACTATCTGACTCGCTTCAGCAACGAGTCATCCGGAATCACGAGCCTGGATCAAGGCCTGGCCGTGTTCGCGCTACGGAACGGCCTCCAAGCTGGAAAGTTCCTGGACTTCATGGTCATGCATCCCCCGCAGACCCTGGAGGAAGCCTTGGAAGCATCGGATAGGTTCATCCGAGCCGAGGAGTGGAACAGATCCAGGTCTCAGTCTCGTCCGAGAATTGAGAAGCCGAAAGGGCAGCAGCCCGAAGTCTCGGCGCAGAGGAAAGGGAAGGCTAAGGCCTCAGAACCGTCCTCTGCTGCCGAGCCGAAGAAGGAAAGACACTTTCCCTACACGGGAAGGTACGATTCATACACTCCACTCTCCCTTCCCCGTGCTAAGATTTTCAGCACGACGAAGGACGAGGGGAGATTCAAAAAACCTCGTCCGTTGCCTCCCTGGCATCAGACGAGGGGAAAGGACCAGTGGTGCGAGTTCCATGACTCACCCGGACATCGCACCGAGGACTGCGTCCAGCTGAAGGACCAGATTGAGGATCTGGTCCGCAAGGGGTACCTGAGCCAATACCTCGCGGACAGGCGCGAGGAGAAAAAAGCTGAAAAAGATTCTCGGCAGGACCTCAACTTCGCTCGGAAGAAGGATAAGGGACCTCAGGGCAAGGAGTCCCTCGACATCCTAGTTATTTCCGGGGGAATCTCGCGAGGCACAGCCAAACGCCAACTGAGGGGTCTAACCCATCAGATTCATCAGGCTGAGCTTCGGCAGTCCCAGTCACCGGCGCCGAACATCCTGTTCACAGCCGAAGACTGTGAGGGGGTGGTATACCCCCACGATGACCCACTAGTAATCATTCTGGGCATCGCCAACCGCAACGTCTGGCGGACCCTCGTCGACGGCGGTAGCGGGGCGAACATCCTCTTCCGAGGAGCGTTCGACCAGCTGAGGATGGGAGCCGAGCACCTGGACCCCGCACCCTACCCGGTGTCTGGATTCAACGGCTCTTCATCGTATCCTGACGGGAAGATTACACTTCCTGTCACCATCGGCGAAGGCCGAGCAGCTAGGAATATCATGGCCGAATTTTTGGTCGTAGATGCTCCATCTGCATACAACGTGATCATGGGGAGACCCCTCATTCACGGCATTCAAGGAGTCGTCTCCACGTATCATCAAATCATGATATACGTTTCAGACGAGGGACGCTCCGAGAAAATAAAGGGCAGTCAAAAAGAAGCCCGCCGATGCAATCACCTCAAGCCATCCACGTCTCGCCGAGGCGACCGTGGCGATGGGGAGGAAAAGCACCGGGGCCGAAACGCCAAAAAGCCGAGAGGCTCAGACGTTTCGGCTAATGAAGCCCCAGACAACGAGAAATCTGATGGGGGCCAAGAGGCTGACTCCGCCTCAGAGCCGAACGACTCTGATGGCCAGCCGCGGTCAGGAAAGTCTGCTAATATTGATAGCAGGCCGGAATTCGAGGAATCCAACTCTAAGAGCATGGAAACGGATGACCTGACCGAGTCAATAGAACTGACCGTAGGAGATCCGAACAGATGTGTTAGCATTGGGTCGTCACTGGAGCCAAACACCCGTGCGGCACTCGTCCAACTCCTACGGGCCAGTGGAGACGTGTTCGCCTTCTCAGCCGCAGAAATGCCCGGGATTGATCCGGACTTCGTCTCCCATAGGCTTAATGTCGACCCCTCCAGTCGACCCATTAAGCAGAAAAAGCGGAACTACTCCGCCGAAAAGAACCAGAACATCGCAGCTGAGGTCGATAAGCTCCTAGATGCTGGGTTCATTGAACCCTGTCAGTATCCGGAGTGGCTGGCCAATGTTGTAATGGTTCAGAAGGCAAATGGTAACTGGAGGATGTGCGTTGACTTCACGGACCTGAATAGGGCATGTCCCAAGGACTCCTATCCGCTGCCGAGGATCGACCAACTGGTCGACTCGACAAGCGGGCATGCTCTGCTCAGTTTCATGGACGCATTCTCGGGATACCATCAGATCTTCATGCACCCCGAGGACCGAGCTAAAACAGCGTTCATAACAAGTTCCGGGTTGTACAATTACAGAATGATGCCCTTCGGATTGAAAAATGCGGGGGCAACATATCAGAGGTTGGTTGATCAGGTTTTCGCCGAGCAAAAAGGCCGAAACATGGAGGTTTATGTTGACGACTCAATCGTCAAAAGCATAAAAGAAAAAGATCATGTCACGGACCTAGCCGAAACCTTCGCCACCCTCAGAAAATACAAAATGAAGCTGAATCCGAAGAAATGTGTCTTCGGCGTGAAGTCAGGCAAGTTCCTCGGCTTCATGGTCAGCAAGAGGGGGATTGATGCAAACCCCGCCAAAGTACAAGCTGCTTTAGACCTCCCCGAGCCGAAGACAAAAAGGGATATTCAGCGTCTAGCCGGGAGAATGGCTGCCTTGTCCAGGTTCATCTCACGAGCCTCAGACAAAGGGCTCCCTTTCTTCAAGGCGCTGAAGCTCCAAAATTCAAAAGGCATTGAATGGGGAGACGACCAAAAGTCAGCCTTTCAGCAGCTCCGTGAACACCTGGCTCAACTCCCAACACTGGCAAGGCCAGTCGTAGGAGACATCCTATACTTATACGTGGCGGTCAGTCCAGCCACGGTAAGCGCGGTGCTGCTAAGGGAAGAAGAAAAAGTTCAACAGCCGATCTATTTCGTCAGCCACACCCTGACGGATGCCGAGACGCGCTACCCATTGTTAGAAAAAGTGGCTTATGCAGTGGTGGTGGCTGCTCGGAAGTTGCGACCCTATTTTGATTCTCATCAAATAGCGGTTCTAACTGATCAGCCGTTAGAGAAAGTCCTCGGCAAGGTTGAAAAATCCGGTAGACTAGCAAAGTGGGCTTTCGAGCTCACCGAGTTCAGTATCGGTTATCAGCCGAGAACAGCCATCAAGGCGCAAGCCTTGGCAGACTTCTTGGCCGAGTGCTCCTATCAGGAAACTCTGGATGCAAGGAGGAAAATCTGGACCGTCTTCACGGATGGGTCCTCCACCGTGAACGGTTCGGGGGCAGGGGTCGTCATTACCTCTCCCGAAGGCAAAACCTTCGAGTATGCACTAAAATTTTCATTCAAAGCCTCTAACAACGAGGCCGAATATGAAGCAGCCATTGCTGGCTTAGACCTGTGCATATCGTTGGAAGCCGAGCATGTCTACCTCAAGACAGATTCTCAGCTGGTCGCCAATCAGATCCGGGGGGAGTATGAGGCTAAAGAGCCTTCAATGGCAGCTTACCTCACAAGGATCAAATCGACAATTGCGAAGCTGAGATCTTTCGAAGTAGAGCTGATCCCAAGGGGTCAAAATGCTCAAGCGGACGCACTCTCCAAACTTGCAAGCTCAACTCTGACTGAGTTAAGCCGTTCTGTCTATGTGGAGGTGCGCCGAGAAAAGAGTGTAGCCGAAGCAATATCAATCTGCTGCGCTGCACTCGAGCCGAGCTGGATGGATGACATCCTGGCTTATAAACTCAGGGACGAGCTCCCCGAGGATAGGAATTCGGCCTCCAAGATAAAGCGGATCAGTTCACGATTCCTCGTCTTCGGCGGCCAACTCCTCAGAAAATCCTTCTCCGCTCCATTGTTGAAATGCGTGGGTCCAACGGATGCCGACTATATTCTCCGAGAGATTCACCTCGGCATCTGCGGAAACCACATAGGAGGGAGAACCTTAGCCCACAAAGCTCTCAGGGCAGGGTATTTTTGGCCTACAATGATCTCGGATGCAAAGAACATGGTCAGAAAATGCGAGAAATGCCAAAAATTTGCACCGGTGATCCATCGGCCATGCCAAGATCTCCAGCCAATTCTTAATCCTCTTCCATTTGCACAATGGGGGTTGGATATTCTGGGACCCTTTCCCGAGGCCCCATACAAAAGAAAGTGGCTGATAGTCGGAATCGACTATTTCAGCAAATGGATTGAAGCGGAAGCTGCTTCAAGCATATCTGAGCAAACTGTCAGACAGTTCATCTGGCAGAACATAATAACTCGGTTCGGCATCCCAAAAGTTTTTGTGTTCGACCACGGCAGACAGTTTGACAACCTGCCCTTGCGCCGATACACTGATCAATTCGGGATAAAATTGGCTTACTCCGCGGTTTGCCACCCTCAGAGTAATGGCCAAGCCGAAGCCGCAAATAAACAGATCCTTAACGCTCTCAGAAAAAGAGTAGAGGATCAAAAGTCCAAGTGGGTAGAGGAACTTCCGGGAACCCTCTGGTCACTCCGGACAACCGAGAAGGAGGCAACGGGGCATTCACCTTTTCAGCTGGTGTATGGATCCGAAGCAGTGCTTCCAGTGGAAGTGGGCTCAGAAAGCCTACGAGTGAATCTCTTCTCAGCCGAGGAAAATGAGCAGCTCATGAAAGAGTCCCTCGACTTCCTTGACGAGATTAGAGATCTAGCCCGAGAAAGGATGGCTGCACACAAGCTCAGAATGAGCAAGTCCTACAACCGAAGAGTCTATCAACGACCTCTCAGAGTTGGGGATTTAGTTCTGAGGAATGCTGCAGCTGTTCAAAAAAGTCGCATTCATGGCAAACTCTCAGCATCTTGGGAGGGACCTTATGAAATTTATCAAGAGCTTCAGCCCGGTACTTTCAGACTCAAACAAATGGATGGCACCGAGCTGAAAAACCATTGGAATGCCGATGTGCTCAAAAAATACTATGTGTAAATCCTTCGGATAGTACAATCTATGTAAGTACACTGATTTTGTTTACAAAAAGGCCATCGAGCCAGTATTCATTCAGATTGCGTGTATTCTTTAAGTCTTTATGCTTTCTACGGTTTTTCAAAAATTCAAGGTTTCATTCGGCGCTGTCCGGGGTATTGCATAATGATGCCTTGTACCTCGGCAAGCCGTAAAACCTGCCAAAAAAGGATACAAGCCCGAAGTATTGCATAGTGATGCCTTGTACTTCGGAGAATCTGTTCCTTTGGGCAAAAAGGCCATAGACTTATCCGAAACATAGCCTAAAAAATAGGAACTGATAAAGCCCCGAAGTATTGCATAGTGATGCCTTGTACTTCGGATGAATCAGTTCCGGGTGGTAGTTGCAACTCTGAAGTATTGCATGATGATGCCTCGTACTTCAGATAAACTGCTGCCCCGGCATGGTGTTTCGGATAGTTGTTCCCTTGGATGAATTGAAGAAAGTGTCACAAGAGTACCATCTCTAGAGTGAAAACTCTCAGGTGGGAAATCAGTACTTTAAAAACAGATGTAGAAAATAAAGCAAGGTGTTCAAAGATCCTCGGCTTAGCCGAGAAAAATTATCAGCCATTCCAGAATTCAGAAGACCTCATCTTCAGATTTCTGGGGGGGCAGAGGGAAATAGAGAAATGGCACAACTGATCTAATACCCTTCAGCTCAGCCGAAGTTTGATACTTATGTCAGTTTTTTCACAAGTTGAAAACATCCGAGTACAAACGGCAAAAAGAAGTCTCAGCAGAAATGATTCTCGCTAGCCGAAGTTCTGCACTTAGCAAATATTTGAAAGATCATTCAAAGAAAGCAATAAAGTGCGAAGACTGGTAAAGCGAAGAAAAAAAATACACAAGAAAGCTGAGAAAGTGAACTTCTTTGAAATAAAAGTGTTGAATTACAAAAATAGTCGGCAGCCGCCCACAAGCGGAAAATAACAGCTGCCGAAATACGTACATAAGCAAAAAGTAAAACTGCTGTACGACAAGGCAAGCTGAAGCAAAAAACAAGGCAAAAAACTCAGAAAGCGGCGAGTCTAAAGTTGAGCACATGATGAACCGCAAGATTCTGAAGACGACTGCCCGAGTTCCTATGCTTCAGCCTGAGGATCAGACTGATCAGCTTCATTGGGCCCAATGGTGGTCTCAGCTCCAGCAGCAGAAGAAGCAGGCTTTGCACTCTGCCGAGCCTCCCTTTCCCTCTGCTCAGCCTCCAACTCCATCCTCTCAGCTTCTTCCTCGGCTTCCTCAGCCTTAAGGATTTCAGCTTCGATTGGAGTGGCATACTTCATGTGAGGGTCTTCGGGATCTTGGACCCATTCAGCACATTTGGACCAGTCCAGCTTCGGCTCAGCATGAAGGCAGACCCTTCGGCACACTCTGAACCCGTTTCTAAAACCCATTTCATACTCTTCTTGGGTATAGATACGGACTTTGAGTAGAGCCTCAGCATCGGCCAACTTCTTCTTCGTCTCCTCCAAGTCTTCCTCGGATCTCTTCAGCTCATCGACGAGCTTGGAGGAGGAGCCTTTCAGCTCGGTAAACTCTTGCTGAACCCGGGAAGCCACGGCCTGAACTTGGACCATTTCTTCCTTCTTGGCAGTGAGCTGATCCTCAGCCTCTTGTAGCTTAGCTCTTTGAGCTTCAGCAGCAGCAGCAGCCTCTGAGAGTTGGACGTCTTTGGCCAAGAGCAACTCTTCAGCAGCCATTCGGCTGGCTTCAAGAGCCTCTAGACGCTGCTGCACTTCAGCTTGTGCAGCAGTTCCTTGAATTCGGCTCTCAATAGCAGCCTTGAACTTGGAGACGTCCACTCCCATATGCTCCTGGAGGAATTTTTCCCCTTCCATCAGTGGGGGAAAAACCTCCATCTCCATAGCATCGCAGAAGGTTTTCAGAGCTTCGGCAGCTTTTTTACCGTACTCCTCAACCTCCTGCTGCTTCTCTTCAGCTGCTGCTTGCTTCAGCTTAGCAAGCTTAACTTCCTCTTCAGCCACCTTCCTTTCGTGCACAGCAGCGTCCACCCTATCTTGTAGGGAATCTATCAGCTCTACAGTGAGAGTCTGATTGTGCACGAACTGAAAACAGGGGCACAAGTTAAAAAAGTAAAAAATAATAGCTGAAAGGTTGAGTTCAGAAAGAAATCAAGGCAAGGAAAATTACCTGCATCATCAGCAGTTGGTTAGACCTGGCTGGGTCAGGAACTGATCTACTGGATTCGCCCATCCCAGCAGTGGCCTTCAGCGACCAGATCCTTGCCCTGTCTACTTCGGACATGCCAGCAAAACTGCCGAAGTAGGCTTCAGCTCCTTCTCGGTTTTGACCCCATATGAGGTCCCAGATGTGATCTGGGATTGGAATTCGGGGGGCCGAGAAACCCATTTCTCCAGAATGCAGAGTCTGGAAAGAAGGGAAGGACGACGATGGAGCTTGATTAGCTTTGGTTGTCTCAGCATCGTCCTTCTCAGAGGAGTCAAGTACTATGACCTCCTCTTCTTCAGGGGTGAGGACGAAAGCCTCAACCTCTCTTGCGATATCTGCCGTGAAGCCTTCAGCACTTGACATCACGGCATCTTTATTTTCGTGCTCAGCAGCACTCTCCTTGATTTCTTCTTGGACCCCTCCCTTAGGTCCGGGAGTTCTCTGATCCACCTCCATCTCAGGAGGTGGTGGAGGGGTCTTTTGAGGAGATTGGGGTGTTGGCTGGGGAACCCTCGGCGATCCATTGCCTTCCTCAGGTTCCCTTATTGCGACGCCGATGGTCATCGGCCTCTGCTGAAAATCATGAGGGCCGATGATGGCCATCCTTCGGCGCCTTTTCAGAAGGGGCTGCTCGTCCATATCTGAATCTGAAGACTCTTGTATTTGATCTTCGGGACGAACAGGAGCTTTGCCTTCTCTGTGTCTGTTACTCTCTTCAGACTGTAACAGACAGGGGGGAAGAAGAGTGTGAGTAAAAAAAAAAAAAAAGAAAAAAAGAAAGAAAAAAGTTGTCTAAAAACTCACCGAGGTCTTCAGCAAAGCCTCGTCTTCTTCAGCTGCTCTAGCTGCAGCTTCGGCTTCAGCAGCTCTGGAGGACCCTTCTCCTCCTTCACAAGCTTCAATAACCCGTGCAACCTCTTCGGCTGTACGGGCAGCTTCAGCTTCTTCTTCCAGCAGCTGAAACAAGGGATCCCTCTTCTTCCACCAAGGCTTCTGCCTCTGATACAGAGCAACAGCCTCAATTTGGAAGTGGGAAGAGTCTAGGTGAACCTCTCGGCGCCTTGGTTCAGTGATAGGGGGAGCCCGATCAGTTACGACTCGTTCTCGGTTGACGCCAAGGCGAGCGTAATCAATGCCGATGTTGGTCTCGTCCCGTTCTGAAAAAGAAAAGGGGAGAAGTCCATTCAGTTAGTTCGGCACATCACAAGAAAGCAAAATGAAAGAAGAAAAGAGATAATTAAAAGGCCTCGGCCCCAGCCGAAGAAGATTACCATCCCTAAACTTTCGGCTGAGGCCGACAGCTGCCAGCATATTCTCTTGGAAAACATAGTGCGTATCGGGGAGCCAAGTCTCCGGGATATGCTGCATTCGGCCGCTGCCTCCCCGGTTCGGCAGCTTGCCGAAGATGTTCTGCTGATTAAGGTTCGGGTCTGGCCCGCTATCTTCGGGAGGACCTAAACTTCCCATATCAGGATCCGGCTCGGCAAGATACCGGGGAGCGCTGAAAACATAAGGATGGCTCGGCTCCGTGGGCGCCCTAACCCAAATCCATTGACCTCTCCAGTCCTTGTCTGAAGAGTCGTTCGGCCACATGGTTAGGAACGGGGGCCGAGACTCAATCCGATACCACCCAGAACCATGGCTTCCGTGCCCACTCTGAATATTTGGCACTAGCCGATGGAGCTTTCTGAAGCAGTGCAGGTTCGGCACGTATCTGAAGAATTTGCAGACCCATAAGTACGTCATTACCCTTCGGATGCTGGTGGGGGTCAGCTGGCACAGGGAAATGTTGTAATGGATCAGCAAGTCTCGGACGAATACGTCCAAAGGGAACCTCAGCCCATACTGAAGCTGTCTCGTGTACACCCCCACATACCCCGGGGGTGGACGATGGATTCTATCGGATGCTGAGGGCATTCGGCACCAATATCCATCAGCTTCAAAAATGCCGTAGTGCAACTCAATTTGCTCAGCAAATCGATATTGATCGGCGTTCTCTACCCACCATGAGTAGGGACGGTTCTTTATCATGGCCGAAGCTACTTCGGCATCCTCCCACTCTGAAAACCCTGGGAGGATATCCCAAAGGACAGCGGGAACTTCATCATCCCGTCCTGAAGCTCTCACCCCCTCAGCCCTCTGAGGAGGAGCCGAAGAAATGGGAGTCGCCCTAACCCCTTCAGCAGGGTCAGACTCTGTCCTTCGTCCATTCCAGGTCCCAATCCTGACCCTGGGATCGGGAATTAGCCTTGCTCTTCTTGGAGCACGGGCTCCACCTCTAACTCCCCTCACCATCGACGAATTTCGAAGGAAAAAGTCGAAAAAGGGGAAAGAGTGCAAAGTCGAGGAAAAATGAAATAAAATCAAAGGAATTTACCTTGATCTGAAGCAAAAGCCGCCGATTTACGAATTGGTAGTGACAAGTCTCAGCTTCTAAGCTTAATGCTCGGGGAATTTGCGAAGTTTTGATGCGGGCTCTTGAGCGTTCTTGAGAATTCTGGGTTTGTGTTGATGAGTGAGTGGGGAGAGAAGACGCGCCTCTATTTATATCTCCAGAAATGGGAATTCAAGGAGTCTGCGTTTCAATTTCTCTCAAGCACCCCACTAAGTAACCGTTAAACACACAACCTTGCAGTTAAATCGCCCACTACCCGTCCAACTTCCGCAATCATCCACATTAACTGTTGTTATCTCATTAATCATGGGTTAATTACGGTTTAAATTCACATTTTTGGATCAGCAAATCATTCACTTCCCTCCTTTTCTGGTTAAATCAAACCCGACCCGTCATCCTTCCAAATCGGGTCTGGGGGGCAAGTTGTTTGGGTCCAATTTAGTCCAATTGGGCCTGGTCACTGAATGATCCAATTAAAAGCCCAAGGCAAAGGTTCAACTCTCCAAATATGCTAAAGTCAAAAATCAACATCCTCAAAGCCATGTCAAGGTCAGTCAACGGCCCAATCAGCTTGGCCCAGCCCAACTGATTTCCGGGCCCAATCCGCCTCCTTCATTAGCCAAGGTATAAAAGCCAACAATTTGGTCAATTCTTGGTAAGAAGAGTAAGAAAAAGACAAAGACAAAGACAATAAGCCTCAAGCAACTAAACTCTTGCACAGCTTTCTCTCTCTAATATACTGACTTAAGCATCGGAGGGGCCTTCCTCGGCGTCCCCCCCGAGGCTAGTTTACGTGTATTTGTTGTGCAGGAAACCCTCGGCTCCGGCGTCGTTCGGACCGAGACCAAGTTCCCTCAAGATAAAAGGATCTTCCGAGATTCGATTGTTTTCATCCGAAACACTCCGTAAATGACTATATACTTACTTTGTATGTGACAAGTAATTTTTAAAAATAAATTCATGCAATTATATTCCTAATTATCTCATGATCAATGTGAAACAAAAGGAGTAATTGTTATCCCTCCTTATAATGATACGGGATCCAAATACTACTCCGTGGACCGTACTATCGTAGTTTATATGAAGTATTTTAGATCAATTTTCTTGTTAATTATGGGATATCATTTGATTGGGGCTTCCTTAGTTTGGGATGGGTGTTAGTGTTAGACTGTTGGTTGGGCTTGGGCCATCCTACTCCTAACAGTTCTAAGGCCATCAAATGCAGGCAACTTCATTCCTATATTGGCTAGTACCTAAGTAATGTTCCCTTGAAAAAAATACAGTACTTCATAACAACAACAAATCAAGTAGCGCTATAAAATTGAGTCTACGGTCGATTATAGCCAGGGTCTACTTGGGTTGAGCCTCTTGGTATGAAGGTTTATATGAGATCACTATATGAAAACGCGGATTCTAGCATAAATGGTTTTTTTTTTTTTTTTTTTTTTCGGGTCACTTCGAGATGTGTCAGGTTGTGGCCAGATCGAATTAGTTTTTGCTATCTCCCATATTAGGTTTATAAATTAGGTCTAATCGAGTTGAGCCTTTTAAATGAAGGTTTATAACTTTATATGGGATTACTATGCCAATGTGGATTTGATGCATAATTGGTATAAATTTTTTTCAATCACTTCGGTATGTGTCGGGCTGTGGTTAGATCGGATTAGTTTTTGATATTCCCTCCTTGTTTTAATAAGTGTTACAATTTGACTTTTTCACTATTCACATAATGGTATTGACTTGATTAATTTACTATTATATAAAAAAACAAATGTTATTGTATAATACATTGTTGGATACTTTTATAATATCAATTTTCTTATAATTTTACTAATATATAATTAAATAAATTAATTGTTAAAGTCGTGTCTCACCATAGTCAAATTATAACAATTATGAAAACAAGGAGGGAGTACTCCCGTACCAGTTTTGGAACCCGCTGCATTTTCTCCATCTTACGAGTAGTAAGTAGATTCGTTGACCACTACAAAGAGGTGACCTATTGCCCTACACTGTCACTTCCTTTCTCTCTCCTACTGTTACTCTTCCTCAACCATGGCGGCCACCCACCTTCTCTCTCAATCCACAACCCTCAATCAAACCCCTAACCTCTCTTCAAAACCCCAAACCCCTTTTCTTTCAAACCGCCTTATCACCTTCAACAAACCCTTTTCCCCAAAACCCTCAATCACCTTCAACAAACCTCTCTTAACCCCAAAACCCTTAACTCTCAAAGCAGCTGCTTCCCAAAACGCGGCAACAATAGAGCCCCAAACTAGCGATTTCAAGCATTGTTTCTCAAAAAAAGAAGATGGGTATTTGTATTGTGAAGGGCAAAAGGTGCAAGATGTTATGGAAAGTGTTGAAAAGAGGCCATTTTATTTGTATAGTAAACCCCAAATTACTAGAAATGTTGTGGCTTATAAAAATGCTCTTGAAGGGTTGAGATCAATTATTGGTTATGCTATTAAGGCTAATAATAATGTGAAGATTTTGGAACATTTGAGGGAATTGGGTTGTGGGGCTGTTCTTGTTAGTGGTAATGAGCTCAGGCTTGCTTTGGCTACTGGTTTTGATCCCACTAAGTAAGATTACTTTTCTTTCTTTCTCAATTTGGGTAATTTGCTGTAGTTTATGATTGTATTTTGCTGTTTATGTGCTTGGAAATAGATGATTTTCATGTAATTTGCGAAGTTTGAAATGGTGTATTTGTGGCTTTTATGTGTGAATTAGTGTTCCTAATTCGCGGTAGAATTGGTACTCGAAACGGGTATGGAAATGCAATTTGCTGCCTAATTCGAAGTTTTCGATGTGTGTGTTGAAGGGAGGGTGATGGTAGGTTATTGTTCATTGCTTGGAAAATGGTCATTGATCATGGTATTGATATGGAGCTAGTTAATAAACTTTTATGAATCATTACTTTGTTTCTTTGCATTGACTAATGTTACAGTTTTATTATACTCTGTAGTTGACTGCTAGAAGTTGAAGCATTGGGGATATTGGTTTGTTTATAGCTTGTGTGTACCCTTAGTTGATTGGACTCTGAAATAATGTAGCTTGTCCACTAAGATGATGTCTTGATGGTAGGTGTATCTTCAATGGAAATGGGAAGACATTGGAGGATTTAGTCCTTGCTGCTGAGAGCGGTGTATTCGTGAACATTGACAGTGAGTTTGACTTGGACAACATCATTTCAGCTGCTAAAATTACAGGGAAAAGGGTGAATGTATTGCTTCGAATTAACCCTGATGTTGATCCTCAGGTATGTCTGTTAAGATGTCATTTTATTTATACATATATTATTTTTCCTTCTTAACACTAATATACTTTTAGTTGTTTGAGATAAACCTATTGTCTTCAATTGGTATGGCATGTGTAGTGAATATGTCAAATGTTATGGAAGCTTGGAATCTTGGCTTGTTAAAGATTTTCTTGAGGCATGTTTGCTACAGTATTTAGTCCCTTTTTTTGGGGCGTAGGAATCTGGTATATCTCCGTGATTCTATTGCATTGCCTTAGCTGAACAGTCTGTAGGTCATTCTGTGGTATCGTTGCTTTAACCTTTTTCATGCACATGGGAGACCAGAGTCCTGTGTTGAGTATTCCATATTTCCGTTGGAGAAAAGGAGAACTGATATAAAATTGTGGCAGAGCTCTGGGAGAATCAGAGTCTAGCAATATTCATCAATTTGTTTTCCTTGACATTACTCCCTTTGTCTCCTAATGTTATTCTTCAATTTGTTTTCCTTGACATTATTCCTTTGTCCAATTTGTCTTTTTTTTTTGTGTCAGATAAGGAAAGGTTACCAAATAAGATACAGGGCAAACTCAAATTGACAAACCAAATAGGAAATTTGGGCAATCTTTAAGGGACGGAGGGGTTATTCTTTTTAGTCAAACTCAAAATCATTTATCATCTTTCACAAGCCAACATGGCCTTGGGTCCCTACTCCCTAGTGCAATGCTTTGACTATAAGTGGTTTAAAATTTTGAATCGCATCCACATCTTCCTTTTAGTTTTCAAATTATGAAATTTTAAATGTCTTAAAGTGCTTGTTGAATCCTGTCAATATGCAACTATACATGATTTTCATCATTGAAAGTAATAGGTGAGTGTATAGGGGAGAGAGACCGGGAGGCCTAAATTGCCATTTATGAACAATGGTAGGTGTAGTTGCATATACATTCATTTAGGCAAGATAAATTCTTTCATGCCTTTTTTCTTGTGTTTCCATATGGCTTACCTATTGGTCGTTACTTTTAGGTCCATCCTTATGTTGCCACAGGGAACAAGAACTCCAAATTCGGTATTAGAAATGAGAAATTACAATGGTTTTTGGATGCTGTGAAAGCTCATCCTAATGAGCTAAAGCTAGTTGGAGCTCATTGCCATCTTGGATCAACAATCACCAAGGTATTTAAGTATCGTCTTTTTTTCTTAAGAGTTATGATTACTTTCAGTTTATTGATTCTGAGATGCCCATATAAACTGTCTAATCTTCGGGACTACTTTGTTGGTGTCTGTTTATTTTGCTTTGTAATTCATACTCCATAGCCTCTCATTAGTTAAAAAATATTTTTGTACCCATGTACAGGTGGATATATTCAGGGATGCTGCTGTCCTTATGGTAGACTATATAGACCAAATTCGTGACCAAGGTTTCGAGATTAGTTACTTGAACATCGGAGGTGGTCTGGGAATAGATTACTATCATGCCGGTGCTGTTCTTCCTACACCTAGAGATCTTATTAACACAGTAAGGCCATAGCAGATCTGTACATGCAGATCTATATTACTCTAAGTCATATAATTAGGCTGAATTGATGTTGATGATAAAATTGGTTATGACCATTTATGCTTGTTGCAGGTGCGTGAATTGGTCCTCTCACGAGATCTCAACCTTATCATTGAACCAGGAAGATCACTTATTGCAAATACCTGTTGCCTAGTTAATCGTGTCACTGGTGTCAAAACTAATGGTACAAAGAATTTTATTGTGATTGATGGGAGCATGGCAGAACTTATCCGTCCGAGTCTTTATGATGCTTACCAAGTAAGTAGATTTCCTGGCAGTTGTATTCAATTTAACCACTAGGCTAGTACTGCGCTAAATTGTAGTACTGTAATTTACATGGGTCCAGCAACTGTCGAAACGGCTTTCTAACTACTGTAAATAATATCTGCAGCATATAGAGCTAGTTTCTCCAGCTCCATCAGATGTAGAGTTATTTACCTTTGATGTGGTTGGCCCAGTCTGTGAGTCAGCTGATTTCTTGGGCAAGGAGCGCAAACTTCCTACTCCACAAAGTGTAATGATAATGCCTTTTTCTCCTATTCGATCCCTTTGGTTTAAGTTGTTAAGAATAAATTTCATATAATCATGTTTTAATACTTGGTTTTTGGTTTGCAGGGAGCTGGATTAGTAGTTCATGATGCTGGTGCCTATTGCATGAGCATGGCCTCCACCTACAATCTCAAGATGCGCCCACCAGAATACTGGGTACTGAGTCTTATCCCTTATTTATGGGAAAATATCTGTTTCCGCATCTTGCTCCCTGATTATCCATTTCTTAACTTAAATGAGGATTGTCACTGTGTCTTGATTATGAACTTAGATCTATTTTTTTTTGACAAAATCACATCATTGGAAGCCAGTTTTAATCCTTATTTTTCCTTTGTTTAGTTCCTTAGTAGAAAAATCAGAAAATCAATCTAAAGACTGTTTGTTTCAACCATTAAAAAAGAAATGGAATGGAATGGGATTAGAGGGAGGAATGATTCATATACAATCCATTCCACTAATCCGATAAAGTTGCTTTGTTCAGCAAATTGGGGCTCACCATATGGTTTTACTCTTGCACTTGGATCTTCCTCCTTGTTCTTCCTTTCTTTCTCTTCTTTGTGCTATATCAGGCTCTTCCATGGTTTACACTTGTACTTGTGATCTTTATTATCAACCTAATAATATTATTGACCCCTTCGCAAACCAAATAGTCGGATAATAGAAAAATTCTGCAACCAAATGTTGGGTTTAGTTAAATGGATAATTTTTTTTCCTGACTTTCCATTTTCTTTCATTTGGATTGTAAAAGGAGTGAAACCAAATAGGAAGAATTTTTAGAGATTGTGAGGGATTGTTTCATTTATGGACTGAGCAAGTCGTCTATTTTTTTGGTGGTGGTGAGGTCGCTTTGTGTTTTTGTTAGTAATGCTTTTGTGAGTGTACTAAATACTATAATCTCTTTGTAGATTGAAGAAGATGGATCAGTTGCCAAAATCCGCCATGGTGAGACATTCGAAGACCACATGAGATACTTTTCTGGTCTCTAATCATTAGTCGGTGAAATGTTGCTATCATCCAACTTGAAGAGGATTGAGTACTTGCCTGTTGTAGGGAAAATGATGTAATCTATTGGATAAGCATTTGCCTGGAGAGTGCTGCATGCTTTGTAATATTCACAGTATATTAGTCTTCTTCTTTCCAGTTTACTGAGAGCACTGATTTACTTCGGCGTAATTGAAAGGCATTTGCCAGATTATGGTATTATTAGTTAATACACTGCCACATTTTTTTTCTCTCCCGTCCTTCCCTTAGTTCCCTGCTCTCTTCTTCTTGTGTTACTGGAAGGCATTTGCCTGTAAATGGTGTTTAGTTGATTAGTTCATCCATAAATTCACTGCCCCTGATTTTCTTCTCTCATTCTTCATTTTCTCTAATTTATATCAAGACATTTGCAATAATGGCCTTAATGGGTCCCTAATTAAGGTCCGTATATTGCATCATTTTTTTAACTTATTTTATCTTATTTCAGAAAAATTAAGTTCAAATAAGTTTAGACAAAATAAGTTCTAAAAAAATAATACAGATAAAATAAATTTAGAGGAGATAAAATAAAATAATAAACAAAAAAAAGTTCAAGCAAAATAAAATAAAACAAGATTAAATAAAAGAAAATAAGTTCAGATTAAATGATGAATCAGGCAAAGCCTAATATTTTACTTAGAGGTCATCTCTCTTACAGTAGTTTGAAATCTACATATGGTTTCATATTAATATCCGCACCAAGATACCCTTTTGTTAAGGGCAAGGAGCCATCAATTAATCAATTTGAATAAAAGATAATTATATCTCAAATATGGATGTTTTACACTAAAAAACTCACTTAAGAGTCCAGCAAAGTCTTTGCTTCACTTTCTCCCTTAGAGCATCCATAATGAATTAGCTACAATCCTTGTAGTTTTGTGTGTTATATTTCCCAAACAACAAGAAGTTACACAACTTTGGAGAGCAACATATGTATCTCCAAATTACAAGTAGGTCACTCTCCAATGGCAAGTATGTTGCTATTGCATTGTATTTTTGGTTATTTGCAAGCAAGTTATCTTATACAACCAGCGTAGATACTCTTATATGTCACACTCCTAATAATTTACTCGTATTTATAACACAAAAATTACTCAAGGGAGGGTACGAGAAATTCTTCACACACTCCCAAAAAGGTTCGAACACAGATGGTGAGGAACACCCACTCATACCAAG
Source organism: Chenopodium quinoa (assembly GCF_001683475.1). Classification (NCBI taxonomy): domain Eukaryota; kingdom Viridiplantae; phylum Streptophyta; class Magnoliopsida; order Caryophyllales; family Amaranthaceae; genus Chenopodium; species Chenopodium quinoa. The sequence goes on from NW_018744537.1 coordinate 247,949, forward strand.
GGAAAATTGATCCTTAAAGATTTAGATAAAATATCCAATCACTAAAAGTCTAAAACATGTAATTTGGCGCGAATTTGCGCGCCCTTTCTTCCTCTAAACCTCACTTCTTTCTTCACCATATTTTCATGTCCTATTTTCCAAAAATTGCTGCTGCGATTCAATCAATTAATTCGATCTCTTCTATCAGATTACGATTGGTAAGCTTCTCTTTCGATCTGATTTTCTAATAACCTCAATTAGTAATTCCATATTGTTTCATGCTTAAACCCTAAATTTTCAATTTTTTTGCTAATCTTGTTTTATTACAGTATTTAATTCATGAAACTTGCTTCATTACTGCTTAATTTCATGTTGAATTATTTTGATTTGTCAATAATTTCAATTACAAAGAGTGAAATGGTTACATCATATCGGAATTCTGTAAAAAAAAATTGTTTTTCTACTGCAGAAATTTCTCGATATATGTGCCGTTTCGATGGCTAGTGAGATTAGAAACGTTAGCAATGGAACAAGCAATGATAAAATTGATTTGAGAAGGGGATACCAAGTAGTTGTTGCGGCAACTAAGGAAATGGGTATTGGAAAAGATGGGAAATTGCCATGGAAATTGCCTTCTGACCTTAAATTTTTTAAGGATATTACTTTGCAAACTTCTAATGCTGAAAAAAAGAATGCTATTATAATGGGGAGAAAGACATGGGAGAGTATTCCTCGTAAGAATCGGCCTTTGCCCGGTAGACTTAACGTTGTTCTCACTCATTCTCGGGATTATGATGTTGGAAGTTTGGAAGATGTTGTGACTTGTGGAAGCATCAATTCTGCTTTGGAGTTGTTGGGAATGCGCCCGTATGATCTTTTGATTGAGAGGGTGTTTGTCATTGGTGGTGGTCAGATCTTGAGGTTGGCATTTATATTGTGTTTCCATGAACTTTGAGTAGGAATGTATCTTTTGCATAAAGGGATTAATGCTTTTTGTATGTAGGGAGGCGCTTAATGCTCCAGCTTGCGATGCGATTCATATTACAGAGATTGAGACCGATATAGAGTGTGACACATTTATGCCCCCTGTGGATAATTCTTTGTTTCAGCCTTGGTATTCGTCTTTTCCTTCGGTTGAGAACAACATACGACACTCTTTCGTTACATATGTCCGTGTGAGAAGGACTGCGACTGATATTGGTACACAAATCAATACTACCAAGGCACTATCTAGTAAGTCTAAGGTACAGGACTTCTCCTTCCTGCCTCAAATGGTATTTGATAGACATCAGGAGCATTTGTACCTTAAGCTAGTTCAAGAGATCTTGTCGAGTGGGAATCTTAAGGATGATAGGACAGGGACGGGGACCCTATCAAAATTTGGTTGCCAGGTGCATCAAGCTGTTTGTTTATACTGAGTTCTTATTTTGTTTTTGTTTTGGTTTTTAGTTATTGATTTGATGGTTTTTGCCCACAGATGCGGTTCAATTTGCGCAAGAGTTTCCCACTTCTTACAACCAAGGCATGTAATGTCTAATTAAGTTTCCAGCTTATATTGCTTCTCTCTATGATTTTTTTGAAGGTTTTAGCAATTTATGTTTTCCTTAAATGGCTTGTTGATTTGATTATACATACAGATTTGGAAAAAATATCGTGGATACTGAATATTATTTGTGGAAAAAATCTATTCGAACTCTTAAGCTATGTATATTGACAATTATCTTTATCATTTCAAATTACAGAGGGTATTTTGGCGAGGTGTTGTAGAGGAACTATTGTGGTTTATTAGTGGTTCCACAAATGCCAAGGTATTGTATAATAACTCTAGCATTATTTTGTTTTGTTGGTTCAACATTGCTTTGTTTTTTAATGAAGTTGCTGCTTCCCTGCTGTTAATCTAATACTTATCTGAGATTCACACGAGGCTGAAGATGCCTTTGAGACATAATGCTACTTTTTTGTGGAAATTACCATAAACTGCTTAGTCTGTTCTATTGCTATGAGCTGATTTTTCAAGCCTGCCTTGATGCAAACCTCTGAGTTTTGATGCTTTGAATGGAGACTTTTTACTGAGGGGCAATTTTGAATTCTATTTTAGACCTTTCAGTGAATTGGTATAATGTAAAATATCACTTCACAACATTGGACTGTTGCCATACCCTTATCAATTTAGGAATTCAGATTTCAGAAGCTGGAATGGATAATAGAATAGAAAGGCACGATAAACCACCAGAGTAAATGCAGAAGAGTTTGCTCAAGCATGATGGACTATTCGTCTATGAATACATATTATATCCTGGTTATGAGGAATATATACACTTGCATATAAGATTCAGTCTTTTGTATGTAGTAAATGACTATCTTCCTTCCTCCAAGTGTCTATACTAATTTTGGTTTTAATGACCTTTGGGGTTTGATAACTGAAATTCAAGGTGTAACAAGTGTTTTCATTTTTTTTAAGGTTCTGCAAGAGAAAGGCATACATATTTGGGATGGAAATGCATCCAGAATTTACCTTGATAGGTAAACCAAAAACGTGCAGCCCAAACTTTGTCTAGTGATATGTTACTGACTTACTGTTGTGCATATATGCCTTGACATGCATCTATTCCTGTCGCAGCATTGGTCTACCGGACAGGGAAGAGGGGGATCTAGGACCTGTTTATGGATTCCAGTGGCGGTACTTTGGTGCTAGGTTGATTCATGATGTTCGAGAGATTATTATATGTTGCTTCACATGAAGAAGCCGGATGTTAGTTCTTATGTCTACTTGTTACTTCTACAGATATACTAGCATGCATGCTGACTACACTGGGCAAGGATTTGATCAGTTGTTAGATGTTATACACAAGATTAAGAATAAACCAGATGACAGGCGTATTATCCTCTCAGCTTGGAATCCTTCTGATCTTAAATTAATGGCACTGCCTCCATGCCACATGTTTTCTCAGGTATTTGTTGAGATTCAAGTTATTTGCTTTATGTATTCTTTTATTTCTTTAGCGCTTACTTTTTCTGTTACAGTTCTATGTAGCAAATGGTGAGCTATCCTGTCAAATGTACCAGCGGTCAGCAGACATGGGCTTGGGGGTTCCCTTTAATATTGCGTCTTATGCTCTATTGACGTGTATGATTGCTCATGTCTGTGGTAAGCATATTTGTTGCTACTTTTTCTTTTCTTTTGTCTTTTCTTTTTCTTCTAATACTGCTGGTGTGCAAAATATCTGAATACATCATTCAAATGTCGCATCTTAAGAGACAAATGAGGTAATACTTGGTACATGGATTCTACTCTACCTCAGATTTATGGTGTTTAGTTGTGGTTTATAATATATGTGGCATTACTTTTATCTAATTTTGCTCAGGCTAGTTGATTTTGGATGTATACGCTTAACAAAATTTTCTTCATTGCAGATCTTATTCCTGGGGATTTCATCCATGTCATTGGAGATACTCATGTTTATCGCAACCATATTGAGCCTTTGCAAGAACAATTACAGAATCTGCCTAAACCTTTTCCTGTAAGCATGATATTAGTGATGTAGCTAGCTTTGATTTGAAATAGGATAGTTACCTTTTCTTTTTTAGGCTATTGTGTTTCTCTTTCCAAATGAAATCTAATGTTTGTATTTTAACAGGTTTTGAAGATCAACACTCAGAAGAAGAATATAGATTCTTTTGTAGCAACTGATTTCGAGCTTGTGGGTTATGATCCTCACCAGAAAATTGAAATGAAGATGGCAGTTTGAAGTTCACTCTTGACTGTGAGTCTGTTATGTTAATATTAGCCATTGATTAATTGAAACTATGTTGTCGTGTACCTTTTCAAGATCATGTATACAGTTGCCTATTTATTGATTAGGTATTTAAGTCGCTACAATACATTTTTATGTATTAACTGTACTGAGTTTTTGTGCTGTTGATCCTTTCTTTTACTTAATCTAATATTTTGTATTCATTTGGCAATGTAGTATAGGAATAAGTTTAGTATGTTGATACACAATTAATGAATAGAAAAGGTTAATTAAAAAAAAAAGATATACCAAGATTTGAAGCTCTAAACATCTTATATACTGTAGAAGTTTCAAAATTAATACACTGGATAATTATTGCAAGATGAAAGTCCCATACTCCCATTACATATTCTTATGGGGTCATAGCATTGTGCTGTACTATCTGGAACATATAATTCTTAATTCAGTATTTGAACACTTTCCTTGATCTCCTCTTCCAACTCCTTACTTCCCACTTCTGCTACCGCTTTCTGCTGAGTGCTTCTGAGATCCTCACTTTTCTTTTTCTCAGCAATGAAATTCATTAGCATTTTCAATGCCTCCTCTGAATTTTCACTTTTCATCAACTGTTCAGCTACTTCTGCAGGGGTGACCTTTGTTTCCTGCACCTGTTGTTCAATTTCCGTCAAAAGTGGGTGCTCTGTGATGCCAAGGTAATTTGAAGATAATGTTCTGAGTGCAGATTGGGTGCAATAGGACATGTGGATATGCAAATCCATCCGTCCTGGTCGCAAGAGTGCTGGATCCAGTCTGTCTTTGTGGTTTGTTGTGAACACAATGATCCTCTCATCTCCACAGCTTGACCATAACCCGTCCATAAAATTAAGCATGCCTGATAGGGTCACCTAGGTTATAGAACAGAAAATGTCAGTTCTAGATCATTACTCGTGAAAATTTCTCTTAGAATAATTTTAATAATTTACCTCATTCCCTTGTTGTAAATATGGATCTTGCAAGTTTTTCTGGCGTTCCTTTATCGTCTTCTGCAAGTCGATAGATCAGTCAATATCTTCCACCACGAGTATCGATCTATTAGCTGTTTCTATCAGTAGTCTCCTAAGATCAGAGTTTCTCCTAACATCAGTCAGCTCTAGATCATATATATCAAAATTGAGGTAATTAGCCATGGCTGCGATCAGACTAGATTTTCCTGTACCAGGAGGTCCAAACAGCAAGTATCCCCGTTTCCATGCCTTTCCAACTTTCCTGTAGAAGTCTTTCCTCTTCACGAACCTATCCAAATCCTCCATTATCATCTTCTTCATCTCCGTGTCCATGGCTGAAGTGCCAAAATTTGCTGGGTGATCTAGATTTACTGATTGCCAAGCCGTTCCCCTGCTCCTACGCATTAATTCAGAATCCAGTGTGTGCAGCTTTGGGGTCCTTTTCTGTTTTTTGACCACCTGTGCTTGTTCTAGGATGTGGTGGAAGTAGGTGGTGAATACCATATCTTTGTGCTTCTTATGGAAGCTCAAGTTGTAGTATTGGATTTCATGATTCTCTTTGTTGGATCTCTTTGTTTTCACCTGTTTAGTCACTTTTTCCCAAGTGAGCTTGACTCCATTGAATATGTCAATCACCTCTTGATTTTTATCCATGAAAAATAGGATATTCGTCTCTTTCATAGGCAAGGTGGCTCGGAATCTGTGGGTTAAAGGCGAGAGTTTGGTGCCCAAGTAAAGGTCTGCAGCATCAAAAAGCTGGTTTCTAACCATTCCATCAACTTCACTGATGATTATGGTTACCTCTGAGGAGAAAGAAGCAAAGAGAGCCCTGATTTTATAGGAAATGTAGTATTGAAATTCATTGGGTACGTAGTCTCTAGCAATGCTACGTATCAGCATAGCAGCCGCAGCGGCAGAGGTAGCAGTGGAGATGATTGTTTTAGCGGTAGGCATTTGGATGTTGGTGTCGAACATTTTGAGAGGTTTTTCTGATCTTGTTTTAGAGATCAGGTAAGGAGTGTTTTAAGGTGCTGCATTTGGTTTTTCTTCCTGTGTTTACTTTAATAGAGATTGTGGTCTTGTGGATATGCAATGGAAATTTCGACTTAGTATGTGGGATTGTGGAGTAATTGGACTTTTTGGGAGCAGTGGATTTGGGTAGTTTCACTGGCACTTCCTATTAAGCTTTTTCTGCACGTAATAAATTAAGAATTGACCCTGCTGACTTTGAATTAGAAAGTTCTGAAGTGATGATGCTTTGTTGTGTCTTTTCGTTACTTTTCCAAAGTTAAGTTAAGGTTTTTTTTACGAGTATTGAGAAAAATGTTATTGGAGTAGGTAAAATGGGAATATGTATTTTAGGAGTAGGTAAATATGTAGTACTTTAGCTACAATATTTTATATGCTTTGGGACTTGAAAGTGGGTAAATATTTTGATAAATGAGAATAGTTGCTTTGGAATTATGTAAATACAATATGGTATTTTGAACTGAGAATTGGTGCATAGAAAATAGCTAAATATGATGGTAAGCGTGTAAAAATATTATTCAATCAATCAAAGCCTTAATCCCATAAGTGTGTAATAATATTATTAACCAAAGAGAGGAAACACTAAAAATGAAAACTTAACTACAGATAAGAAAAATGTTATGGGAGTAGTTAAATTGAAAATATTCATGAAAGAAATGAAGAGAGTAGCAAATTTTATGCTTACAAAGTTAGCGATTTGTTTTTTAGAGTGTCTTAGAAATCGCAAAAAGTCAAATATGAAATTTTTTAGGGGTGAAGTTTCGCCAAAAAAAGAGGGGGAGGGGGTAAAGGAGTACTCCATATTTTATTTCAGACTTGTGCCTAGGGCCTAATTTTTTTTTCTTTGAAGTAGGTATGCATAAATGCAAAAGCTAGGGATAGGATGGGAAATTGAAAAGATACATGTATTCTTGTATAGAACCGCAATTGTATTGTATATCCGGGTGCACAGTTGATATGAAAACTTGATCTGTCCTACTACTACATTGTATAAAGTCTGATGTATCCTTCACTGTAAATAAACTCTGACAGTTGATATAGATAATGTAAAAAGGCTTTTCACCAGAATACTTTTCCTTAACAATCTAAGCCATCTAGCAATATGTAGTAAGTGTATAATAGTTGTTCTGAGGTTTAGGAAACTCCAACTTTAAACCCTCTTAGTCACTGAGACCACAATATTTAAGTATTCACTTCGTTCTCGAGCCATACGTTCCTTGACCATTATTTTGAACCTGAGAAACAAATCATCCATGGCTGCCTCCTTAAATGCAGTTGTAAGGAGAGATTCTGTAACAGCTCTTATAGTCATGGCAATGAATTTGGCTCGGTTTTCGAGGTTTTGATTTGTGTCAACGCTCGAATCAACTGTAAAAGCTTCAAGTTTGTTAACAGAAAATGATCCTTCAGCCTCCACTAAATTTTTTATCTCTTCCACTGTAGGAGCGTAAAATGGCATGTTGAATCTGTCTAGTTTTTCCTGTTCAATCAAACCCTGCTGAACACTAGAAGAGTTATATATGGCTCAAGTAATGATTTAGTCACCCTTTCATGTTTTCATATATAAAAATGTGGATTATGACTCATAGTTATAAGTATGACCTTAGTATTTATATGTACTTTTTATCCGAACTTATTCATATCTATCTTTACATATATAGGTGTGTAAATATATTTCGAAGCCCTCATCAGAAGTCAGAATTTATCTAAACTTGTTGGCGTATTGGGTATTTTTGGCAAACTTAGGAGTATTTTAAGATGAAAATAATAAGACCATAGTCACCTCTAGAACCATAGTTTGGAGGGTAGAGCCAAGCAATTCCCAAATTGAATCAGGGTCATTTCTCTGAAAGCTACCCTGCAGAGTCAAGACCATACGGCCACCAGGTACCATCTCCTTCGCTTGTGACCTCAAGAAGAGAACGAAGTCCCTCTTAAACTGTGCATAGTATGCCTGTAATATCTCTGGAGGGCTTGTTTTTGCTATATATATACTCCCTTTGTTCAATGCTTCTCCAGTGCTACTTTCCAATTCTCTTGGTACCTGCCATTGCAATCCCATATCCAAGTTAACTTAGTTAAGAATTACTCCGTAACTTACCAAGTATATGCAGAAAAATTAAGACATACGAAGTATAATCCTAAGAAGAAAATATATCCATTTTCTGTGCATATGCCCTAGAAGTAGCAGATCTTGCTCTGCACCAAGGGCTTCTATGTCATGCTTCTCATTTTAATGTAAAGATCTCGTTATCTTGGTTTTTCTGAACTGTATCCCAGATCCTTACCGAGGAACCGAGACTCAGATTTAGACCAAACAACGAGAATAGTAACAAAAGCAACCACACTGAGGTCAGATTTTGATCAGTAATAGAATAAAACAGCAAATTCTGATTCTGAAACAAGAGGAAACTCTTTCACAGTACTGAGTACCTACTGACATTGTCCCAAGTAACAAACTCATTAAAGAACATTATAATGTGACAACTGTTTTTGGATATTCTACAGTATTACTGTGTATATGGTGTATATGCAGTAGGTTTTACCTGAGAGAGCCAATGAACACTGTAAGAAGAGTGTACAAAGTGAAGGAATTGGTCAGGAAAAATTCTTCCATAGAATGATTTAGGTGTTCCTGATACATAACATGGTCCGAAGTCACCGCCTTTTTCTTCTTTTAGACTCTGGTAAAAGCTTGGGAGCAAGTTAAATATAGCACTGAAATCATTCCCTGGGAGATCATTGAGGAATACTCCAAATTTAGGGCATTTTCGATCAAATTTCTGTCGTTCCTCATCGATTATATCAATGATTTCAGAGACTACCAACAACGAGTTAGGCCCAGAAGAACAGCCTAAGTCAGCCATCATTAGACATTCTGGCTGTAAGGCATGGTACAGATCTCTTATGCTTTCTTGTAGTACCGGCCTCGCCTTGTTTATCATGGTTCTCTGCTCCACAAAACAAGAAAAAAAAAGGGCCTTAAAGGGGTAGCTGTAGAGTAAACTTTTATGTGTTTTAAATTTTAGTACAATACATTTATGATTTTATGGAAAGAAAATTTTACAACATTTGAGTCATTTTCATACTCGCTCATGATTGGGTGTCCCGTGAGACGAGTATGAAATGGGTTTCCCAGCCATGAGACGAGTATGCTGTTTCAGAAAAGGTGCTACATGTTTCATGTATCTCTATATTACGGAGTACTACATTTCGTATATATGACTATTATATCCGAAAGCTGAATGTATTTATAGATGTTCTAAGCCATTTACGTTTACAAAGGTGATTAGAGATGTTTAAACCTGAAGTAAGGAGTTCTTTGCATAACTACTTTGCCCATCTCCTTCCTTCATGTGGAGGACATTCTCTACTTCCATGTGAGCACCTGTCTATTCTTTTAGTCTAAGTATATTATTAATGATAATTTTTTAAGTTTTGTGTCTTAGATACTCTATATTACTAGTTCAGGTGTAAATATATGCGTACCAAATAGGCAAATACTACAAGCTTACTAAATTAGTTCTAAAGCTTGAGTGATGGTACTGTAAGTGCAAAGGTTGTGCTGCGTGATTCACGTCTCTGCTACCACCCCATCTTCTTTCTCTCATTTTTATGCTCTTATTATTATTAAAGCTTTCACAATATTAAATGTCCCATAAAACTAGGGTACCCTGGTAGCTTAAGGGTTAAGAAGGAAGTTCTACATTAGTTAATTCAATTTTTTTAGGATTTTTTAGAAAATAACACCACAAAATTGTCACATAATGGATTACAATACCACCAAAAAAAAAAAAAAAAAAATAAATAATTATTATAACACCACAAAAAAAACCCAAGAATTTGATTTCACCGCAACTTAACGGATTCTTGGATGAAATTCGTTAGTGGGCCCATAACAGACACGTGTCGCTAATCTATTAATTTAACAAAAAAAATAATAATAAAAAAAAAAAATTAAAAAAAAAAAAAGAAAAAACCCTAAACAACCAAACCTAGCCCAACCCCACCACCAGCACCACCTGTCCCCCACCGCCGACACCCCTGTCCCACCAAAATCGGCGAAACCCTCCTTTCCCCCTTCCCATAAACCACCCCAGCTCTGCCTTGCCTCACAAATTCACACCGAGCAACCCCCGCAACCACCTTCGCCACTGCACACAACGAATTCCCACTCCTTCAGCCACCGAAACCCTCCTCCAACACACCCCCAACCATCGAAAACCTCCTGCGACACACCCCAGCCACCGCAACGCTCCTCCTTTCCCCACTCAAAACCGACAGCCACCACCATTATTCTTCCAAAACAAAAATAGCTACTAGCAGTCGAGATCGGCCAATTTAGAGTCGAATTTGACCACTCAGGCCCTAAACCGCCGATTTCAACCGTTAGTGGCCGTTTTTGGTGGTGGCTAGGGTTTAGGGAGTTTCGGGCTGGGGTCAATCGGTGCGTCTGGTGGTCGATAGGGTTTTTCGGGGTTGGTTAAGGAGGGTGGGGGTGATCGGGTGAACGCTGGTGTGGCTTGGCGGCAGCGGAGGGTAGTGCCGGCGGTGGGATGTAGGAGCTGCCGGTGGTGGGATTGGTGGCTGGCTTAGGGTTTAGTTTTTTTTTTTTTTTTTCTCCTTTTTTTTAACCAATATATAAGTGACACGTGTACTTGGCGGGGTCCACAAACGGTTTTTTGGACGGCATCCACTAGATGGTGGTGAAATCAATTTTTTGGATTTTTTTTGTGGTATTATAATTAAAGTTTTTTTTTCTCTTTTTGTGGTGTTATAATCAAAATCGTGACTTTTTTTTTTTGTGTTATTTTCTAAAATTTCGTTTTTTTATTTATTTAAATTCTTATTTATTTAGTTTTAGGTTTTTAACCAAGATTCTACCAAACATTAGGAATTTAGGGAGTAGACTATTGCATCTACTTTCTCAAGGTGATCTTTTATTCCTCTTAGTCAAAGTATAAAAAATGTAAGACATATTACTTCAATAGTTTTTAGAAATTTCATTGTAAGTTATAAAATTTAAGGTAGAACCCGAGAACAATAAAACCCCTTGTGATAATAATACGAAGTATATAAGTAGCAGAATAACTGTGTGAGTGCATGTATGCGACACACGTGTTACTATACTACTATATATTGTATGTTTGAAACGTGATACATGCACCAACAAAGAGCATGATTTTCCGAGCAATCGTTAATCGTTTGCTTATAGGAGAGACCTAGAGACTAGGGGAATCAAGATAGTCTCTCCTATACTAATAATAAAGTTGTTGACATTAGATGACCCTTTTTCTCCCTCCACCCAACTTCACGTTTGAAATTTAGAGAGTTAATCAACTATTCTAACCTCTTATCTCATGATCCTCCGTGCATTTGGAATATTGTATGTATAAGATAACATAATTTGTTTGTAAATAGTACGTACTTTGCACAATGTAATACTTCACATTAAGCTGTTTTGTATTCCTTCTAGATTATCCAGTGGAAAGCTGAACAAATGCAGCCTAGATATTTAAGTGGTTAGTACAGATCTTGGCTCATAGAGTTTCAAAATTATAATCCTTAAGCCTTAAATTTACGTTATGTCCCAGCCTTAATCCACTTTTATGTGGTCGCTCTTCTGCTTTGGCCTTCCTTTTTTTCTTTAATTCTTTAATTCTCTTTTTATTGTCTTTTCCCCTTAGAATAAAGTGAATCATTTTATTTACCAAAATGCAAACATAAAAAAGTAAGTTAATAAACAAGCATCTAAGATATCACGAAGTAATTGTTTGGAAGGAAAAAAAAAAAAAAAAATCATAGATAGAAGTGAAAACTCATTAGATATTTAAGATTGGAAGATGTAACATCCTAATCGTGGTTGATATTTTAGGAGAACACTTATCTTCTACATAAAATCCAGCATTATCTGCAACATGTTATCTTATTATTGGATGGAAAAACAAAGTACGAATAAAGCGGTGGTCCTAAATTCGACACATTTGTTAACGTGGTTACACTAATGATAAAATTGTTACGGGGTTCTGTCTTGCAAAAATGGCTAATTATAGGCTTCCTAGTAGCTAGCCTTAAAAATAATTAAATAAAGAAGGTTGGCAAGATTAAAGGATTTCCTTTGAACTTAATCAAATTAATTAGGTACTAGATAATGATCCATGGATGTACACCAGCATTCTTTTGCCTTTATGATCTTTATAATTCTGCTCCACCTAATCACTTAGCTAAAAACTTCCAGATCATTCATTAAATCATATTAGAACGAACTTTCTTTTGGATTGTCTAAACATAGGGTATGTATTATGTATAAAGTACCTAAAAGTACAAGTATTAAATCCCAATAACATTGTATCACACGTTGCATGATATTGTTATAAATTACGACCTTTACATTGTACTGTGTTATAAAATGCATCTACTCCGTGTCACTTAAACTTTTGGATTCTTAAACAGTTATATAACTTAACATCGATAAGTTGAACTTGAAAATCTTCACTGTAATTACAATTATCAATTGGATCTATATATACGTAGTATATATGATACTTGAACAATAGGAACTTTGAAATTGACAGACTTATATAATATTCCTTCATGTGCATTAGCTTTACCACGAAGATCATCAACATATACTGGCCATCCACCAGGAGGTAAGGAGGACATATTCTTTAGGGTATAAAATTCTCATTGTCGGTTACTTATTTTTTTCCCTGCATCTAGATACCGAAAATTCGAACAATTTTAGCAGCAGAGAATATATCAGTATATTGCATCATATGCAGTAGAACAAAATAAATGTCATAGATTTTAGATTTTGCCCCTTAACAGACAGATGCATTTCATCTCTTTATCATATATTCTTCTTTTTTTTTTTTTTTTTTTTTTGACAAGAAGAAGAGGGATTTCATTAATAAAATATAGCCACACAGCACTTACATATAATTTCTAAGAAATCAAGAATTCCAACACAAGTACATAACACCTTAAAAGTAAATACATCGTAAATTTGATAAACAATTGCCTTAATAAAAACTTCATCTGAAGCAATACAATCTGTGGGTTCGCACTAATTCGACTTGAAATCCACTGATGTGTAGCCGTTTGAGTGAAAATACTCATATGGTCCTCCGAATTCTTGTAGAGATATTGAAACCCTAGATATTCAATTCTCGCCATACAAATATAAAAAGAAAATAAATTCTAGAGAAAAATCATCATTTGATCAAGGATGAGATCTATTTATTGAAAGCAATTAAAAGGTTTTTTGGGGCTTATCGCCGATAAGAACACCAGTGGAAGCCCCTATAAAGATTCACAATTGAGACCAAGAGGAAAAAAGATGGTAGAGATGGATAGAAAATGGAGAAGAGTGAAGGAAAACCTTCAAAAAAAATTAAAAAAAACCTAGCAAAGGAGGCTAGGAAAAACCTCCCAAGGAAGAAACCCTAGAGGGAACCAAAAAAACCCTCCCAAAAAGAAAACCTAGAGAGAACATTGTATTTTTAATTATTATCACATTGTCCCAACCTTTTATATATTCTTCTTGCTTGGCTACTTGCGGATTTTTTATTTTTTTTTTCCTCCTTTCTTCCATCAAAGCTTTCATTTATTTTGACCATCAAATTAGAAAATAATATTCATAAATAAATGTATTTATGTTATACTTCACACAAATGAAGAAAGAGACATAAAATTACATGAAGAAAGAGACATAAAATTACAAACTGTTAGAAAAAGAAATACTACAGCACATTGCTTACATTATAAATTCGAAGTCATAAATAAGCTCTACCAAGGAAAGTGCTCTTTATGGGCTACACGTAATGAAATTCATTTGATCGACTTACTTTTAGGTATCAACAATCATGTTTAGAATGTAAAAATAATAGGTTAATGTTAAACGTAACTCTAAGGATTATGAATAAGTAGTTAAAAGTATATATAGAAATTTATAGTCGCAACTCACAAGTGACATAACTAAACGTGTTACATGTTCATGGCTTTAGCCTTTTATTACCTTATTCAAGATATACATATGAAACTTTCCTTTTTCACTTTTACTGTGGATTTGTTTATTATGTTCTCTTACCTTTTCACAATTGATACAGAAGAGACAAAATAAGGTATTTCTAAATTGCTAATTTAGAAAGTGGAAGCTTAGATAAAATCATAAGATTGGAATTTTTTGATTTTAGGCCTTGTTTTTTCCATCTTGACCTCTTTATCTTAATTTCACTTATATTAGGTCGTCTAATAAGTTTGAAGTTGGATTATATACTTATATGGATAAATTAAGCTTAAAGCTAAAAAGTTCAATTGATAATATAAATTTAGATAAGATAAGCTCATGATAAATTAATTAGTTTAGATAAAGTGACATAATTGAAATTCAAGTGAAAACAACACTAACTTAAGCCAATAGAGGTGATTGACTAATAGATTTCCATTTTGACATGCAAACAGATTAACATAATATATTAACTGCAGCATCTGAATGTATTGGCATATCTGAGAGCATCTGATTCTGTTAGAGAATGTAATTAGCTAGTAAAAACAAATGTTTACCTTTCTTAGTGACTTTAAGCTGATTAATGTACTTAACAAGGTGATGATGATCTTGGTTTATCAGACCCATGTCAAAACCAAGTAGAGGACGGCCTGGATTCGAATAATATCTGTGGCATCCCTTCATTCTTAATTATTGTCACATTGTCCCAACCTTTTATATATGTAATTACATCAAATCATAGTTTAGGGGATTATTTCTTAGCAGATCACACAGGGGACATGCCTAGTATAACAAGTTTACTTATTACAATGGAGAGAGTGAAATTTGAACTTAGTACCTACGTATATGTTACCTTACCAAGTAATGCATGGTCTAGTGGTAAAGGTTTGTATCTTTAAACCTCGAGGTTTTCTTTTAGGCTGAGCCGGCTAAGCCTAGTTGAGTTATGCGAGATTCTAATTCAATACTATAGGACACTTCTCCTTTCCGTATCAAAAAAACATGTACTAAAGACCTTAATTGTGAAAAAAGATAAGAGTCCAGGAAATTTTCCAAGCAAAAAACTTGTATTTTTATACTAAAGTTTAAAACCCTTAAGGCAAACTATAGCAAATAACAAGTACACTACCATTTTCAGAAGTAAAACTGTACAAAAACCTTCCAAAAACAACTAAAATCCACCCCCCCAGGCCCCAACCCCCCATTCTTCTGCAAGAACAAAGTAGTACTATTGCACAAAAATCTACTCTATAAGAGCAGAGTACTCTTCTTCTCTCAAAAACCTCTGTTGTCTAGCAATAAAGTTTTCTACTGTCTTCTGAAATTCTTCATTACTCATATGATCTTCAGGGTAATGACCTTCTTTTGCAACCTTACTACATCCACAACCTCTCAAACTCTTAATCTCCGTGTTCGACCTTCGTAATCCACAGCACTTATCCTCTACCTTTTCCCTCCTCACCTTGTCAGACTTACTCCTGTGGTAAATTTTGATCACCTGCTGCTGCTCTGAAGTCGAAAAAATCATTGCCATCATCGCGTTTTCCTCTGGCATTACCTGTTTCTTAACAGACTTCTGCACTGTCTTCATGTTCTTACGCTCTAATGAAGAAGTTTTAGGTGACTTAAGGTTGCTGTTTAGATGCCCCGAGTTCACGAAAAGAGTGATCACGATTGCGTTCCCTAAGATGAACACGAACTGAGGGCTAACTAGGAAGATAGATAAAGTGTGGATGAATTCATTTGATAGCTGGAATAATGCTAAGGGTAATTGAAAGGATAGCCTTGAGATCACTGCAAGAATTAGGATGATTTCGAAAACTCGAAAAAAATGTGTGATATTTCTTAGTTTTTGGTACCTAAGTTTGATGGATTTTGCTTTCTCTACTTTGATGTGGTTTATGTTTAAGGGATTCATTTGCTAATCTAGAAAGTTGAAGAAATTTTTGCTAGCAAATTGTTTAGTTGCTAGCTTAATAATCTTAACCAAAAAAAGAGTTTGGAATATTGAAATTTGCGATCAAAACATAGTTTGATAAATTAAGTTTTTGGATATTAAGAGGGAAAATTGAAGTGTGAAGGAGAAATAATGAGAAAAATGGTTGAGTTGGGTGCACAAAGAGTGAGTGAGCCACTATATATAAAGGCAAAGGATATAAAGTAAAGTACACTCAGAGTAATTAGTTTTAGTGATTTATTTAGAAAAATTATTTGAGTGTGGGTTTGGTATACATAATAGAATAAGGAACATCTTTTCTCTTTTAATCACTTTTACTAAATCTATTATCTATGATTTAGTGCTTATTTATATGTTTTTAAAATTTTATTGCTACCTCTACCAAAGAATTTTTTTTTCATTGTTGAAATAATAATAGATGATAAAATTTTACACCATATTAGATACGTAGTAGGGTTTTTTTTTTTTTTTTTTTCACATTGTTTTAGTTAACTCTTCAATTGCTACACTATTAGTGTGGCTTATAAAACATGCCTATCAAAAGCTTAATAAATACTTTGTAATTTTGTCTAAAATCAGTCAAATAAGTTAAATCAAACAAGTGCGGATTAAATGATTGATTAAGGTAAACTATCGTGTTTTATCGTTTTAGCTAACCTGAAGAGAGAACTAGGTTAGAAGCTAAATTGTCACATCCTAAATTAGGCTCTTTGCCATTAAGAATTGCCATGTGGCAAAAGACAACATTATCATTGGCCATCCTTTTCTTACTTCCTTACTAAGATAGTGTCACGGAAATTAGCAGCCATAAATTTTAAAATCAACTTCCACTGTGCTTGACAAAATTCACTTTAATCATACCAATTACTTCATAGCCCCACCAAAAAAAAATAATGCAACAACTTTAGTCTAAAAATTAAAAATAATGTATACTTGTATACAATATGTCTTGGGTCTTTATTTATTTTTTTGGTGCTTTATTTTAGTAGGTCCCTTCAAATTTTACCGTTTTTCTGTTAAACTTTCCGTTACTTTGAGACCATGATGGAGATATCAAAATGGTGGAGAGTGGAGACATCAAATTCATATCAAATAAGCTTCTCTTAAGTTTTTATTTGCTTTTGAAAAGATAGTGTTACGTTACAACAATCAATTTTTCGCGTATCTAACCATATACTAACATCAAGGGTTGCAGATATATAATTGCACCACTTAGTTTGGACATTGTATAAACTTTTGGTGCATCAACGACGTGTTTTGATGTCCATATTTGATGGTGGTTGTTAAGGGTAGGTGTACATACATCGCAAGTTGGTCGTCGGAGATGCATATGTGCCCTTCCATAGCATGTTTATTGTGCAGGTGATGGATCAAATTAATCTATATTACTTTCGAGAGCACAAATTTGTAATGAAGTGGAGTATAAATGAAGACACTTACAACCAATCTAATACAGAGTAAATAGTTATTACGGATTACAACACATGTAAGTTGTCATAATGATAAAGTAACCAACAGTTCATTCGATTAAATGCATAATTTTTTTTCATGCAGTGTGATATAAATATCAATTTAAGATATATATTTTTTTTTAAAATCGTCTTGTAAGGAGTACCATAATTTCAGTGCGTATTGTAAGCCGTAGTGAACTTCTAGAGCTAAAGTATTACAAGTACTTTTTAGTGCTGAGATTTGACCCATTATTGACCATATTTTCAACGTTACTAGGTTAGTATATTAAGTAAGGACTATAAATGTCTAGAACTCTTCTAAAAGAGTAGAATAAATATCTCTGCTTTAGAGAAATAATAGTATTATAGTAAAACAATAGTGATAATAAAAATAGTTTTAACTTTTATTTTCACTATAGTATAGATCTTTGATCATGTAGTTCACTTTTAGAGATTATCTTTGATCACGTAGTTCACTTTTAGAGATTGAATTTTAACCCTTAGTTTATTACGGACTATCATTTTTTTCATGGCCACCCCACCATTTATATATACTTGGTAAATGATTTAGGCTACACTTTATATATATGTAGGCATTTGATAGTCATTTGTTATGCATCAGTAGCTAGCTAATCTAGCTATTAGATATGCTCAAATCTCAACTGCACGCACATTCTTGACCATTGTAAGAGGCAAAGGAAAAGCACAACTTCTGTCAATCTACATATGCACAATTGGAGGATAATCCAATTAAGCGACGTGTGTCTCTTTATTGTTAAATTCTTATTATGTCTACTTTTAACTTCTTATACGTAATCTTTAGAACTACACTTGACCATACAAACTCCTTAACAAATCGTACTGGTTTTTAATAAGGCCAACATATGCACACCTCGCATCAAATCACTCTGGATCATCCAACCTCTAGTACAAGTAAACTGATTTAGAATACTTGAGTTGAATTCAGCTTGAATCGACCAATAGACTATCTTATAAGGTGTACACTAATGTCCCTTCAAAAATTTAAAGATGATTTCTATTGTCATACTTTAAGCTTTAAAGTAGGACCAAAAGAAAGAATTGTACAAACTTCACATATTAAAAGTGAAGTGAATTGAATCTTAGTTAGGAGGTTAGGATAACACATTAACACTAGCTAGACTACAAGAGTATTAGTTACTACACTAATAATCCAGGCCATTAAACAAAACATTAGTAATAGATTAAGTTTTGTCATGATATAATCCTATATAATATAATGTACAAATTGGCAGACAATCTTTGTGAATGATTGAAACTTTTGGAACCTATACCAAAAGCAAACCTAGCTAGCCAATCTTTGTCTTGGTCAATTATTTAGTTTATCTGACAATGATCTATGTGGACATCCTGCAAAAGGGTAGAAGAATTGTGCTAAAATGCTCTTAAAATTATCAGCATGTGTGCTTCATTCATTTTTCTATATTTCAAAATTATGGAGAAAAGTGGTAACTCTATTATTTTGATTCTAATTTGCATGTAGCTGATTCAAAAGATACATCTTTTTGTCTAACACAAGTTCCCACGAGAGTTCTGCTTAGAGAAATGTTGAGAAGAGATGTGGTAATGAGAGATACGCGTAATTGGCAATTGCTATGGATTTTAAAGTTTTTTTATTAGGTATGTAGAGTTTGTCGATAATCACGAATAGAAAATATAATATTCAGGATTTAATCTCAAATCTTAGTATTGCTTTTTTTTTTCTTTTTTTTTCACAAATTAAAGTATTGGACAATAATAGTGCATGCATAAACAAGTTGCAAAAGACATCAAATATTGTACAATAATGTACACCATATAGGCATATACTATAGTTACAAATTAAATGAAACACGTCTGAAATTCCAATTGGAAACCTACTTGTGTAAATAAAGTGCATGAATGAAGCCTACTCGGCCTCAAATTCTACCATCACGGGCATATTATATGCAAGAGATAGATATGCCTAGATTGTGTATTCGTTTTAGTTTATACCCATGCTATTATTAGATAAATTCTTGATTTAGAGATAAATAATTACAAACAAATTACCAAATTTAGAAATTAAATTAAATTATTTTCATGGATTATAATGTGTATGCATGCAACTTATAAACCTGTTCTCTTATAATAAACCTTCAATCTTAGACAAATATGTATTTTTAAGGCTTGAAAATTTAATTTGGTCGGAATCTTTTTTATTTTTTCATATTTCATACTGCATTTCTTATTTCATGTGATTTGATATTTGATTGTTTGAATCACATGCAACTATGCAAGAGAGAGATGCTTATTCTTCCATTTCTAACAAACTTTTTCCTTATCAGAAATTATACTTGTATATTTTATGTCTCAATCTCTTCGATGCGTGCATTAGAGCATGATAATTAGTATACTATAATATCCTCCTAATTCACCTGTGGTGTATGCCTATTAAAAAGTGGATTTTGTCACGTCGGATATGACCATAATGCATCAGATCCAACATATAATTCTCATGCAATATGACAAGTCTTCGTAATCCACTGCATTTTCCAACTCATTTCCTTATTTTTATATCCCTATGTACAAATACAATTTGACTTTCACGGTTATAAATACAATACCTGGAGTCCATCCTTGATTATTATTATATACTTGTAAAATTTATCTTACTAAACTTATTTTAAAATAATCTATGAGAATATACATTAAAACTATATTAGTTTCAAAATATTTATATATCATCAAAATTATTATATGAATAGTTTTCAGAAAATAGTTTAATATTTTATCTAGTACTAGTATAGAGATATACTGTAGATACATGGCATTAAGAAAGCTTTTGAGTTTAAGGTTCATTTCGATTTAAAAAAGAGATAAATGTATTATAGCTATTCGTGATCAGATATGTATTTGGTAGAGAGATTCAGAGATATAAGGACAAATTATGTGAACGAAATTTAATCTCATATAACCAGCTAAATATAAAAGCTGATTTTTATTCTCTGCTGACATTTATCAGATTGAAAAAGAAGTACTTCATATTCTCCATCTAATAGTCAATCCAAATACTTATAGCCCAAGCCCATGGATTGGGCCCATTCTTGTTTCAATTAATTAGATTTTCATCATTGGCTTCATTTACACAAGCCTCCAGCTTATAAAGAGTACTTCCTCCGTCCCATAATATAGTTTCTGTTTTCTTATTTTGGAGATTCAAAATGTTGTTCCTATTTTTATTTTTGGATTGTATGTAAAGACTATTATACCCTCACTTTTTTAACTTTATTCACTACACTTCCTGATTTACCCTTTTGCACATGCTTTGTACTTTTTTCCACTTTCTCTCTTTAACTTTTGTAGTCCTTTAGACGTCCAACCCTCGTAAGGGTAAAACCCTGTTCACTTCACCTTAAAAAAATAATATTAAGTAAAAATAATTTCAGTTCAATAAAAATAAGTTCAGTTCAGCAAAAATAATTTATGTTCACTAAAAATCAGTAAACTTAAAAAAGAAATATAATAGCAATTCAGCAAAAATAGTTCAGTAAAAATAATTTCAGTTCAGCAAAAATAATTTCGGTTCAGCAAAAATAAGATAAAGTGAACGGGGCCTAAGTGAGCATGTAACGAGGGTTATTTGGAACCATGTAACTCCGCCAGTTAGTCACTTAGTCATATAAAAGCCTGCGGTGGGTTTTGACTTTTGAGATAATCTAAGGAGCCAAAGGAGGTGTGTATGTACCCTGTTAAATTGATAGTATAAGGGTAAATGGACAGTACCAACCAGTCAACCACTTATATGGCCTTCCGTGGATCATAGGAAGCAATCCATCTCTTCTTTACCGAGCACAAAATTGTCGAAAATTATCTAAAAACAAAGGCTATAATCCGTTTCACACTATTGAACGGTTTTTGAGAAATTTTTACAAAACAGATGAATGTTGGGGACTTGGGGGGTGTTCATAACAATTGATTTAAAACTACAATAGGTCTACCAATAAGTATATAAAATCTCGAGACTAATTATGTTTGATTATATGACTGTTTTAAAATTATAATATAGTGATATAATAGAGATAAATTCAATCATTAACTCAGTGGTCTATTAAGACGTTGGAAATTCTTCATTACATTATCATACCCAAACTCGCCCATTATCATTGTTGTTGCATTCGTATACTCATATATACTTAGTATAATAGTATGTGATACTTAGTGGAGGTGGAAAAACATTTAGCCCACATTAACTTCCTTTAGCTAGTGTTGTGAGAATGTAACTACGTATCACTAGTCAGTCA
This sequence comes from Chenopodium quinoa, assembly GCF_001683475.1. NCBI lineage: Eukaryota > Viridiplantae > Streptophyta > Magnoliopsida > Caryophyllales > Amaranthaceae > Chenopodium > Chenopodium quinoa. Next base: position 269,412 of record NW_018744537.1, read on the forward strand.
TATAAATGTAAGGTAGATTTGAATTAATTAAAGATGTAGGTAATTAAGGAAAGGGTGTTTGTCTGTGTGCTTATGTGTGTAACAGTGTAACCAGCTAAATTGATAAAATTAAGGCTAAGTGGACCGTTCCTACCATAAATATGGATAATCCTTCATTAGGTTGCCATAACCAAACCCACCCATTAATGCCATTATCATTGTTGATGCATGCATACATGGTGATGAAAGTCCTTCTTTGGGTTACCATACCCTAACCCACCCATTATCATTGTTAAACAGATATGGATTGTTTTTTTAAGTGTCACACCTCTCACCATTACCATCGTCTAGGGATGACAATGGGACGGGTCGGATGCAGAGGATGGTACCTCCACACCCATACGCCTCTCCGTCCCACCACCAATGGCGGATACAATATTCACATCTATACCCGCCCCACCAGGTACAAGCTAATATTCATCCTCGTCCCACCACCCATTTGGATATTCATACCCACCTTATCCGCCCCAAACCCACTACCATAATACCACATTATATCACAATAATATGAAAAATTATCATTTCTAACAAATCTTTATTGTCATTTACTTGGCGAAATTCATACGATATGGTGTTAATGCCAATAAGTGACGGGTACACTTATTCCCATCTCCACCCCATCACCAGCCAAACGTCCCTTCATCCCCGCCCAAGGTCTCCCATTTATCCCGACCCACTATCATCCCTATTACGATCATGGTTGTTTATACTCCGTAATTGTTTATCAAAACCTTTGTTTATTAAAGAGTATAATTGTATCCACAACAAATGGAAGTTCATCTCATGCTTAGCAAAATTACGGAGTACAATTTAACACTATTGATGGATAATTATCACATATTTATCCACAACGTTCCCTGTTTTCGTCTTACTTTTCCCAATTTTCCTCTATCTATCAGATTCATAAAACACAATCCTGATAAATGCCCCTCATCGCCAACACAATCAACACTTTCAATCATTTAAGGACGGAGTAGCAATGAGAATCATGAAAAAAAAGCACTTCCTAATAGAAATTTTGCATTCTTAACACACTGAGAGTAGAAAGTTCAACGATGGAAATAAAATAATTTCTCGAAGGCTAAGAGTTCTAGTCGAGTATTTGCCTCAAAGAAAGGTGTCAAAAACAAAATTATCCTACAAGATGATGATCAAAACTAGCTGCCCATGGCAACCATCAGATGTACTAAAGAAATTAAGCAGCAGCAACTACTTTCTCATTGGTTGATCTGGTGTAAATCTGCAAGCTTGAGTGATGAGCTACCATCTTAATAGCACCCCTTGTCACAAGCTCTCTGATTGCCCTCCTTGCAAGAGACCCATTAATCTGACAGAAGGAAAACCAAAAACAGTGTAGATGAATCAGTAAAAGGAATTAGTGTAGCTAATATTTTGATGTTGCAGAGATATTTAAGACTGAAATCAGCGAAAGAACATTGATCTCGAGGCTAATCAGTGACAAGCTTAACAATGCCATAAGAACTTACACACAAGTTCAAGTATTTATTTGACTCGGTCATATAATTAAACGGCTACTTCAATACTAACCCAAGGCTTAGGAAGAAAAAACAGTACAGCTGCTGTTCAAGGATAACATAATCTCATGTCCTTAAACAGGTTCTCTCTATAAAAGAATATACCCAAAGGGATGGTCACTTCAATTTTGTTTAATCAATCAAAGTCTCACTCCAAGATCAAATCAATTCCAACACCCCTTCTTCACTATGAGATCGGTTAAGCAGAAGAGCACTGACACAACAGCAATACAAACCCAACAATGAAGACTATATAATTGCATGTTAATTAAATTCTTAAGTCTAAACTATGGATCCGTTGTAGTCTTTAGATAATACAATATATGAAACCTCGTAATAATAGTTACTTGACAAATCTCCAACAACTACTAGAAATATCATACTACTAGAAATTGAAAAGCAACAACAAATTCAGCACATCATTCTTATGTGTATATCAATCAAAATTGTCTACCTCACATTGCTTCATAACACAAACATATGTCATAAAAAAGGCAGAAAAACTTCAACTACAAACACCTGGGCACTTAATAATCGTGATAAGTAAATACCTTAATTCATTTGCAGTAAATTCTAATTAACTCACTCATAATGAACACTAAATTCTAATTAAGTAAACCCTAAATCGCACAACAATTTTATTGTGCCCTAATAATTTATATTCAGAGAAATTCATAGAAAACCCGAAGCTTGATAAATATTCAAATATCACTACTAAACGCACTGACACATCGTAATATAAATCATACAAACCAGCAAAAAAACACAAAACGACGAAACCTAATCAGATCACAAATAAAACCTCTTTTGTATTTTTCTACCATATATTCAAAACCCTAAAATCCTAACTTATACAATCAGATCGAAATACCCAAATTTAATACAACTTTCAGAACTTTAAGCAAAAAAAAATCAAATCAAATTAAAAACAAAAAAATTGAGATGGAATTAGATAGAAATCATACCCTGAAACGCTCAGAAAGAGTAGCAGCAGTAACGACCTTCTGCTTAGCAGCTTCAGAAAGAAGCTTGTCAAAAGTAGCGTTATCAAACAACACCAAGTTGTTCACCTTCTCCTTTTGCTTTCCCTTACTCCACTTCTGCAATTTTCACCCAATATAAAAATCTATTGATCTCAAATTAAACATACAAATTATCAAAGATAAAAAATTAGGAGATGAATTATTAAGAAATTAACCTTCTTCTTCTGCTTTCCACCACCAGATTTAGCCGGTTTTGATGAAGGTGCAGCCTTAGTATCCTTCTTTGGAGCCTGAAATTAATCGAAAAAAACCCAGAAAATTATAAATCAAACACATAAAACCGAAAATCAGGGATCAATTTTCTGTAATTTGATGAGAGAGAAGGAGAGAGAATCGAAATGTGTACCATGGTTGAAGAGAGGCGGAACTGCAATGAAGAGAGAGAAAGTGAAGGAAGGAGATAATAAAAAGGAGGTGAAGCGAGCTAGGGTTTTAGATTGAATATAAATGTTCTTTTTTTTAGGTTTTGAAGGTTTTATTGGGCTTTTCTGGACTGTGTGAGTTTAAAAAAAGTTGGGCTTATATGGTTATAATAATATGGGTATATTATAGCAGGCTTATAGAAGCATAGAACCAAAAGGATTAATTCAATGATCCAAACGAATACAGTGTTTGGGACCTATTTGGTATCCTCTATAGGTTTAGGATAGACAAGTATGAGAAAGTTATCAAAGACACTCAAGTAGATCGAGCTCATTGAAAGGCACTTGGGCATTCCCTTGGCTGATCGAACATATTATCAAAGACATTCGGTCTCTCCTCACTCGGTTTCATAATTGGAGTATTCAGCACATTTACCGAGAAGTAAATCAAGCAGTAGTTTGGATCGCTAATGTTAGGTCTAGTGTCTGATAATATGGATATTGATGTTTGTAATAGCTCTATCCTATGTCCTATTCTTTAATCTGACCCGTTAGGAATTCCCTTCGTGAGAAGGGCTTTCTAATCTTATTTTCCTTACCTTTTTTTAAGAAAAAAAAGTATGAGAAAGTTATGAGTTCGGACCCACAGTGGAACGGGGATAAATTATTGGACATTTCATATAACTTTTTTACCATCGACATATTATATCAATTTTTGAGAATTTCATAAAGTTAATAGAGGCGAATGCAAGATGATATTTTGAAAACTGATACATCTACTGAGGGCGGATGCAAGGTGGTATTTTGAAAACTGGTCTACTAAGGGCGAATGCAAGGTCCTACCCAAAACAACAAGACATGCTGGGTGATCTTGAATAAATAATGAATATATAGATAGAAACACGAAGATAAATTTGGAGAAAAAAAAAAAAGACAAATTAACGTAGTAGCATGAACTTTGACTAGTGGCCATAACAACACCAACTTTTTCATCAGGTGCACAAAATATCATAAATAAAACCCGACATCGGAGATTTTGTCCACGACACGAAATCATTAATATTTTATTAACTTTTTGCAAATTTTGATTTTATATTTAGTCCTTAAGGTCCAAATTGAGCCTAGACTTTAACCGAAATATTTTATGGCACGCAAATTGATGCGTTTTTGGTAAGTTTATGCTAATAAATTTGATCTCAAAATTGACCCTATGGACTAAAATGACCCCCGAAATCTTGTTTGATCATTATTCCGCAAATAAATTGAGGCATGCAATCCAACACGATTTTTTATAATAATAAATTATTAAAAATACCCTGTCTTCAACAAAATCTCTGGTGTCGGATTTCATTTATGATATTTTGTGCACTCGATGAAGAAGTTTGTGCTGTTATAGCTACTAGTCAAAGTTCATGCTGCTACATACATCTTGTTAAAAGTTCATGCTGTTGAGGCCAATTTTGCCAAAAAAAAAATTTGTCAAGGATCAAAGCACTAATCCTTAATCAATTAATAAAAAAAAAAGACATATCGGGTAATCTTGAATAAATAATGATAGCAAGATCGACCTGGTCATGCAAATGAACAAATAGAACAGCAAAATTAAGAATAGAAAGTTAACGTGTACAATGGTATTCACTCAATCCATATGATGTAATCCAATGGATATATGACCCTTAACACAAGTAAAAAAAATCCAAACATGAACAACACAACCTAAAAGCTTTAATCGGCTTCTGTTGAACTAAATTATTAAATAAAACATGACGCCTGTGTAAATTTTTAACTGAGTACTTTTAAAAAATTGAACAAGGTCACATTAGAGATGTCAAAAGCTGACCCGATTCGAAAAATGTATTCGAACCCGATTATTAACCGACCTATTTGAACCCGTAAAAATGGTAATTCGAACCCGATATGACACGACCTAAAATTAACCCTAGATTTAACTTAACCCGAGTATTTGAGACCCGAACCCAAACGTGAACCAGCCTGGAGATAACCTGACCTGAATATTACCTGTAAATTATTGACGTAAACCGAACCAGACTCGAACCCAAGAATGACCCTAACTTGTTTTAACCCGTTAAAACCCGAATTAAACTCGACCTATTATTCGCCCGACCCGAATGTAACCCAAGGTCTATTATTGACCCGACCTAAACCCGACCCAAACTCGATAAAATGTATGACCCGACGTGACCCGACTCAAGCTTGACTAGAAGTTCAATTATAGGCTATAGTTCCCTAGTATATTGTCGTATATATTGTTATATAGTCAAAGGAGATAATTAGCTTGATAATTATCTGCATATAGTTAGATAGAGTTTAGCCTATGATGATTGACAAAGGCATGTACATTGTATACATGCGGTTATTCTCTTAAAGATAAGTAAGGAAAATTTTCCCTCAAGCTTTCAGTAAGAGCCAGATTATATTGGCATAACCGCATAAGCTTGTTTATTATCATTCTAAAATCAATTATAGCCATAGATGTAGTCTAGCTTTTTGGGTCTAATTTTAATAATAACTGAGAATATTATTTGCTCTCCCTTAATTTGCTGGACTAATGTCCTTAATTTTTTTCTAATCATTTTGACCTTGCTCGATTTGGAAGAGATACCCAAGAATCAGGATCTAATCACTTTTAATAGCTAGATAATAATTAGAGCAAATAATAACTTAGGTTAATGCCTTGAAATTTATTGGCTTTGTGAACGTCGATGCATAAATTTTTAACAAACCGATCTGAAAAATATACTCGAACCCGATATGGCCCGAGCTGAAATCAACCCGAGACCCAAATTAACCCAATATTTGAGACCCGAGCCCAAACATGACCTGGTTTGGAAATGACCCGACCTGATTATAACCTGCAAATTATTGGCTTGAACCGAACTCGAGAATGACCCTAACTCGTTTTAACCTGTTAAAACCCGAATTAAACCCGACATATTATTCACCTAACCCAACTCAAGCATGACCCAACCCGAACCCAACCTACATAAGTTACGACATTAACCCAACCTGAGTTGACTTGATCGGATGACCCACACTAACCCGACCCGTTTACCCGAATTGACAACTTTATTCATATTCCTAAAAGCAACTTACAAATGATAATTGATAAACCCAAACTACTAGACTAAAGATAGAGGAATTAAGTGCATGTTACCTTCAAATTCTATGATATACGAAGTATCTACAAGACTTTTAAATTTTAATTTTTTTATTTAGATAAGAAGAAATGTTTCCATCAAACTTTGATTGAAAGTTCGGTTTTACAGATTTCTGCAAGGACCAAGGGAGATTGTGGTACAATTGACTCCTCTATCGCTATCATTGGAGGATGTGATACCAATAGGGATGCAAGAGTTTTGGAGGGATTGGGAGGTATACTACCTTCCATTGAACCCACTCCCGACTGATCGCCCACGTGTAACTCTTCAGCGTCCTGTTCCGAATTTAAAGATGAAGTTCATTCTTTGGAACGTTCGAGGAGCGACAAGGGACGAGTTTATCCCACATGCATGGCATTTGGTTAATTTACAGTGTTTGTTTTTCTTGAAACAAAATCGGAGGACCTTAGAGCAAGGCAGGTTATGCTACAATTGGGGCTTCATGACTATTAGGCAATTGAAGCTAATGAAAAAAAGGGAGGTATTTGGATATTCTGGAAAAATGTGGTTGATCTAGCTGATTTTAGAGAAAATGAAACTTTTTTTCAGGGTTTGTTCCATTTTAAGAATCTGAATTCGGAAGCTTTGGTTACTGGCATGCATGCCCCTGCTACTCCAAGAGAAAGGCATGCTCTTTGGAGGGAATTGCAAGATGATCTTCCTCCTCCTAATGCTCCATGGCTGCTATTTGGTGACCTTAATGAGGTGAGGTTACTTCACAAAATGAAAAGTTTGGGGGAAGGCGTTTTCGCCATGGTCAGTGTCGTGATCTAAACAATTTCACTAATGCAGCAGGGGTGGTTGGTTTAGGATATAATGAAAACCCTTTTACTTGGAGTAATGCAAGGCAGGGTGCAACTTTGATTAAGGTGCGGCTTGATCGTGCTTTAGGCAATTTGGCTTGGTTGGAGAAATTCCCTCACACAAAGGTACATCACTTACTCTGATCATGCCCCTATTCTAATTCATTGCTCTAACCATAGTGTTGCTGGTCCTTTTCCTTTAAGATGTAAGGAAGTTTGGTTAAGTCATCCTGAATTTTCTTCTTTTTTTTTACTGCTAATTGGCTGTCTCCTAATGAAAGTTATTTACTGGGTGTAAAGAATTTTCATCATAAAATAAAAGATTGGAATCACAATATTTTTGGAAATTTAAAGTACAAAAAAGATAGACTTCTAGCTAGATTAGGTGGTATACAAACTTATGTTGCTAGGAATCCTTCGAATTTTCTGATAAATTTGGAAAAGGATTTATTGTTGGAATTAAAGTATATATATATATAAAAAAAAAAAAAAAAGAATTGTTTGGGCACAAAAGGCAGGAGTAAATTGGCGCAAATATGGGGATTTTAATACAAAATATTTCCATATATTGGCTAAAATTAAAAAGAGTTGTGGAAAAATTAATCACAAAAGTCTTCAAAAAGACGGGTGTACATTAATTTATTGTAAAACGTGTTAAAGTTGTGTTAAAAGTACATAATGTTACCCTTTATATTGCTAAAGTTATTATTTTTCTATTAATAACTTGTATCTTACAAAAAACTTATAATGTATTAAATTAATCATATTAATCTTTATATTATGTAATCACGTATCTATAAGAAATTACACATTAAAATAAAATTCAAAACAACGACAAATTAAAAGTTACCCTTTAAGTGGTTAAAGTTACCATAAAAATAGTTAAAGTTACGCTCAAACCGACCGTTTTACAATAAAATTAATGTACACCCGTTGTACACAAAACTTATTTAAAATTAATTGCCTACAAGATAATGATAATAATTGGGTAACAGATAATAAAATTTTGAAAGATATGGCTACTGATTTTTACAGAAATATTTTTCAATCTAAGATAAGGAATAGGGGAGGATCAGGATTTTTTTCTCCTAAAAATAAGCTATGTGATAATTCTAGTCAATTACTAGCCTTATTTAGGCCTAATTTGGAGGAAGTTAAGCCTTGCTTGTTTAGTATGGAGCCTATGAAGTGCCCAGGTCCTGATGGGGTGCAACCTTGTTTTTTACAAGCACATTGGGAGTCTTTAGGCAAAATCATTCATAAAGTTTGTGAGGATAGTTTTGCTCAAAATGTTTTTTCCAACTGAGATTAATAAATCTTACATTTCTTTAATCCCTGAAGTTGAGAATCCCTCTAATTTAACTCAGTTTAGGCCTATAGGATTATGCAACACAATGTATAAACTGAAATCTAAGCTTATTTCTTCTAAGCTTCGTCTTTATTTGCATGATCTTATTAGTCCCTTACAATCAAGCTTTATACAAGGAAATGTTATTATAATCAAGGAAATGACGCGTATTTTTAACAAGGCAAAGGTTGGGAAAAATATCATGGCTCTTAAACTTGGTTTTAATTTTCCCACAAATCTGGTCAAGCTACTTATGTTTTACATAACCACTCCCCAAATTTCGGTTTTGTGGAATGGAGAAATCACCAATGAATTTCAACCTTCAAGAGGGATTAGGCAAGGTGACCCAATGTCTTCATACATCTTTGTTTTGTGTCTTGAGAGATTATCTCTTATGATTGAAGAAAGGGTAAGCCAGAATCTCTGGAAACCAATCAAGGTAACTAATTTAATTCATTTGTCACATATTTTTTATGCAGATGATGTTTTCTTGTTTGGTCAAGCCTCAAAGTCGAACATTAAAGTAATAATAGATGTTTTAACAGAATTTGGGGATATTTCTGGTCTAAGGGTCAATCAAAATAAATCCACTGTTATTTTTCCAAAGAAAATGTCTTATAATATAAGGAAGGATTTAGTTCAGGAATTTAATTTCACCTCTTCAATATCATTTGGCAAATACTTAGGAGTTGAAATTAATCCTAATAAGTTAAAAAAAGGAGACTACTTTGGTTTGCTAGATAAAACTTTTGACAGAATAAAAGGATGGCAATCTAAGCTTCTAAATATGGTCGAAAGATCCACACTAATAAAATCTGTTTTATCTTCTTTACCGGTTTATTTGATGCAAACAAGTCTTCTTCCTATATCTATTTTGGAGGATATAGAAAAGCAATGTAGAAAGTTTCTTTGGAATAAAGTTGACAGAACAAAATATACTTCAAGAATTAGTTGGAGTCACATTACCGAACCTATGGAAATAGGGGGGTTAGGCATTAGGAGACTCAAGTTATGGAATGTTTCATTTATGGCTAAGTTAGGATGGACTCTTCTTAATAATCCTACCAAGCTTTGGGTTAGGATTTTTAATGAAAAATATTAGGTAAAGACTGCTTTCTTTGACTGTAATGCTAAAACTTCACATTCTCTAATATGGAAGGATGTTTTACAAGGAAGAGAGCTTTTGGCCTCGGGTTTAAGGATTGGAATTGGTAATGGTAATACCACTTCCCTTTGGTGTCACCATTGGGTTGGAAATGCTCCTTTATACAGACTTATGAACTGTGAGGTTCCTAATTCTAAAGGGCATTGGAAGGTGTCAAATATAATAAGAAATGGAACTTGGTTTTTAATTGACATTTTGCTTCTTTTACCTTTGCCAATTATTGACATGATTAAGGCTAGTCCTCTCTCAAGAACACAAAATATGGAAGATTTTATCATTTGGGATCATAGTAAATCTGGCAATTTTACTATTCGATCTGCATATCATCATTTACTAAAAGGTTCTTGTGTTCCTTCTACTAATTTGCATTCTCGGAAAGTTTAATGGAGAATCCATGCTCCTTTTAAATATAGGATGTTTGCTTGGAACTGTGCTCATGCTATTCTGCCAGTTGCTGAGACTATTTCTGTTTACATGCCTCTTATATCTCCCATTTGCACTAGATGCAATCTTTATTCTAAATCTCATATTGATTTGTTTAGAGATTGCTTTTCTTCTTCTATTTTATGGAATAATGTTTTTGCTAGAGTTTATCAGCCATCCAAGTTCGATTTTCATATTTTCAAAAATGTAAATTGGAAGGATAGGATGAACTATAACTTAAGTATAGATAAAAAATGGAGATTGATCTTTATCACTGTTTTATGGCATCTGTGATCTCAAAGAAATCAGATGGGTTTTGAGCAAAAAGATATATCCTCTCACTCCCTTTTTACAAAGTTTCTTCTTGACTACCAATTTAATAAAACTATTTTACAGGATGCAAAAAAAAGGAGCAGGAACCAGCAAGGTGCAGTCAGCTAGCAAGGCTTGGGAAGCACCAAAAGCAGGATGTTATAAGATAAATACGGATGGTGCTTGATTGAACACTGCTGTTTCTGCTGGGGGAGGAGTTATTAGGAGGTCAGATGGCACTTGGTATGTTGGATTTTCATGCAAGTACACTGCTGTTTCACCCTTAGCTGTTGAACTCTATGCTCTTAATGATGGCCTATCCAATGCTGAGGACTTGAGGATCAAAAAAGTCGAGATTGAGACTGATGTTGAATCCCTTAGGACTATGTTGCTTACCACAGGTCCTAATCCTCACCATGAGTTAGCAGCAGCTGTGTGTGATGTGGCTGCAGTCCTACGCAAGTTTGAGGCGGCTATAATCACCCATGTTCCAAGGAGAAGAATGTTTTAGCACATAAGCTAGCTGTCTTTGGGAAGGATATGTCAGTGGGTTACAAAACCCATTACCTAGTTCCTGACTGTGTTCGTGCTAATTATAAAGCTGATTTGCAAGGTGTGGCTGCTGCTGCAGCAAGTAACTAGCTGTGCAAGGATATGCAGGGATGACAGTAGGTTTCTTTTGGGTATATATGGATGTTACGGGTGCAGTACTATGGTAGACTAATTATCGGATGTATTAATGCCTATTTCATAAGCTATATTTTGTGCAGCATCATTTTTCTTTGTACAAGTTATAGGATGCTTGATGTAATTATAAATAAGGCATTAGCCAATCAATATAAGTCTTTTATTTTGAGTTAAAAAAAAAGAAGGAAAATTCCACCCACTTTAACTAAAATACTTTACCCTTTCAAACTTATGCTTTGTCTTTTAACAATAATCTTGTCATATACCTTTAAATGAGTGATTTCAATATACGACTTTTTTATAATTTTAACTTATCAATATTAAACGTGTCAACTAATTTGAAATAAAGAAATTATTCTACTTGTACTCCATATAATACAAATGGTAGTGTCGTTAAATGATGTTTTGAGATGCAATTCTTCCCCTAAAACCAAAGTCTATTGTGTAACATACATGTGCTTGTTCGGACTTGCTGTGTCCCTTTCTATCTGACCACTTTGTTTGTGTAATTTGGGATATTGGACTTCTATTAAATGTGGGAATTTGTGGGCCAATTATAACTGACATTCTACGGCCCTTACTTATAGGCTTTAGTCCTTGTTGGGCCCACTTCTGTGATACGTCCAGCTGGGGCCCAGTAGCAATAAAATGACTTAAGAAATTTCTAGTACCTCCCATATTATATGGGACTTTGAAATATTATTTATGAGATAAATAATATTCCCAAGTTGCATATAAAATAATCGGAGGTAGTATTTTTTTTTGAGAAAAAAAAAATTTAAGCCGTGAATTCCTGACACATGTGCGGTCAGGAAGATATTTTCAGTTTTCCAGAAAATTATTGGCATCCTGTGTCTGGTAAACACCAACCTTTGTAGTTTACCTTCATTTTGCATATGTTAAAGCATACTGTACTAAAAATATGGTCCTTACCTTCTATGTTTCCAAATTAAGTGTATAATTGATCCTTGTGTACCTACAGTGGTTCTTTGACTCAATACTTTGTTTCCTCTTGGTAGTGTATGTTAATCATTCATCTAAAATAAACTATCGCAGCTTTTTGTTGGTCGTGTAACACCGGAGTATGAACGTGTAATGTAAAAACCAAATTCGATTAGCAAACGTTTAATTATATAATGTAATAAATCTAAATTATTTCCATAAAGTTTTTTAACTAAGCATAATGAAAAGAAATCAAAATAAGTACATTACTATATGTAGAGTTTATACTAGTTTGTCTTCCAAGTTTACTACTCAAAATAAGTACATTACTATATGTAGAGTTTATACTAGTTTGTCTTCCAAGTTTACTACGTTAGGTTCCCCAATACTGAATCTTGTTTGATACTTGAACTAGTTGAGCTATAGAAAATAACCAAAAGATTACAGTGATTCATATCATTTATCAACCTTATAGAGTTATAGGTTAGGCTTCCAATAATGCTATTATCAATTCAATGGATGCTCAATTTTACTTATTCAGAGTTAGATGATGTATCAAAACTTAAAGATTATTGAATCTCATTTACATCAACTTTCTATTTTGGTTCTGTATACAGAAAACTAAACATAAATATATAGATTCAATTTTACATATAAATTTCCAATGATTATTCCAAATACGCGATACTACAAGAAATGAAAATAAATTATGCTGAAATTAGTAAAAATATTTTGGTTCTGTATACAGAAAACTAAACATAAATATATAGTTAGGCCCTGTTCACTTCACCTTAAAAAAATAATATTTAGTAAAAATAATTTTAGTTCAGCACAGTAAAAATAAGTTCATTTCGGTAAAAATAATTTCAGTTCAGTAAAAATCAGTAATATTAAATAATAAATATAACAGAGAATCAATAAAAATAATTTCAGTTCAGTAAAAATAATTTCAGTTCAACAAAAATAAGATGAAATAAACGGATCCTTACACTATGGTAGATCTAACTCCAAAGCTTTCTATTAGAGAATTGAAACAAACAAAATTCATATATCCTATTCTTGCAAAGATGATTTATCACATCGCTCTTACTCCTCTTTCCATATAATCATGTCGTACAATTAACAATAAAGGTTTTTGAAACAACTCTACAATTCTTTATAATAGTTGTAGTTGACTAGTTGATTATCATCACGCTTTTACCGTACATAATCTTAGTATCGATTTTTCGAAAAATCAACTACAATTCCTAATGTTGATTGCAATGACGGTTACTTTGTACCATATTTAAAATTAGATTTTTTTTTTTTTCCTGTTACATCAATTTCAGCATAATTGATTATTTTCATTTATATAGGGAGTTTGAAAAAACAAGAGGACATATCACAAATCCTATCAAGCGTCAATTATATCAAACACCTCAAATGTGAACCAACGAACAAGACAACGGATAATCCCTCCTTTCTCGGTGGTTAAACAGTCAAAAACTTTGAATCAACTTCTTCTTCTTCTTATTATTATTTAATTTTTTATTTTTTATAACTTTTGGAAAGGGTCAAGCTCCAATTAAAATTAGATATGCTTAAAATGAATAAGGGATTGCATTAATGAACTAACGATCCTACTAGCCAATAGATTGGTCCAAAACTCCACTTCTTATCCCTTGTAAGTTGTAACAATGCTAATTTGCTAGACAAGGATAATGCCGTGCATTACATACTTAAAGGAAAAAAGTCACTCTAAATACCATTAATAGCAAATAAATAATGATCGAGACAAGGAAAAAAAAAAAAAAATGGAATGTACAATATTTATTTAGGACAATTTACTACGCAGTAACTCATTTAGGATCGCGCGCTAATTGTTTCATGCCTTTGAATCTCATCTCTCAAGTACCCAAGAACATACGATGTTATAATTTGACGCGTGCACAACTCTAACAAAGAGTTTTAATACTCACATATGGAGTATAATCAGATGTACGTAAAAACTTTGTATTAACAACTAACACAAGGCGAAAACATGATATTACATATCAACACAAACCAACTAATCTTCTTTCCATTACAAGTTCAACTCTTTCTATTTGTAATCAAATAATTAAACTTAGAATTCCCTCGTTATCAAACAACTCTAATTTGACACTAATTTATTAGATTATTTTTAGTATAATTTGTGGAAAAAATTATAATCATGAGATATTTTGTTAAAGTAATTTCAATATAAAAGTATATGTAATTTCAAATTATTTTACTCGTTGAAAATTAAAGATATTAATAAGTTAAATTTTTTTTTTGTCCCTAAACAATTGACACAATCAAATGTGAAAATTTTATACAACCTTCGTTTCTTAAAGTTTGACTCACTTACTATTCATGCGGATATAATAAAATAACTTTAACTATATTTTATGATTAATACAATAGAAATAAATTAATATGTGAGATCTTATTGTATTCCCTTTATTATAATATTTTTAAATATCAAATTTTTATAATATATTAACAATTACTAAAATAAAACGTTGCTAACATCATCACTGTCCACATGTCACTCACATAATATAAATTTTCCCGCTTAAATGTAAAGATGATGTCATTTTTTTTTTTGGTTTTTGTTTTTTGTGGAGCTACCATATTTAACAATTTTGAAATTTGAATATTAGAAGTTTTTACATTACAACTACAACCTATCAATTTATCTTTAAAAAATGAAACAATTGTAAATAGCACACTAATAAATGGACTCCTACATTAAAATATGTATTAGATGACGTTGAACGGGTACTATATCATAATTTTGATGAAAATCTAAAACTATAAAATTACAAATATTTTTGTATAAGGTGCATAATTCTTATTTGTATTTATCCCATTTTTTTAAATATACAAATTATAAAAATAGATTTTATATAAACCGTGCGTCACACGGGTTAAAAACCCTAGTTTTCACTTATATATAAAAATATTCATAATCATATTGATAAAAAATATTCATTAAAGATTGCGCAAATATAGAGTGAATTGAACATAAGACTAGTACATTATTTGAAAGACGAAGAAAGATTTTTTTTACGTTAATCATACATTGCCTAATTTGTCTGCTTGTCTCTGAATATGGACAGGTGTTTGGCTGCTAGTGACTAATGAGTGGGATTTTTAAGCAGCAATACACGGAAAGCAATGATATCATCTTGAAAGGCAGTAATTACATTTTGCAAACCAAAAATTACTTTATAAATTTATTTATTGGGTCAAACTCAAAGTGGCCAATAAATAAAAATTCACTCTTGCACATTTTAAGAGAGAAAAAATAGAACAAAAACAATATACAAATAAGGAAGAAGATTTCACTGTCAATAAATTTAGTTTTTCAAGGCATGTAAAATAACAAAATAAAATTTTCCAGTTATCATAAGAAGAGGATTTTCGTGAAAAGAGGGCTCACAGGCCAATAAAGCCCATACTTTCACCATCATTCATGCTTGTTTGCCTCCTTATTTAGTCTTCATCTTCTACCATTTCTTCATTCTCCATTATAATTGATCTTTGCAGCTTTTGGGTGTTTTCCTATTTGAAAGGTAACAACTTTCCTTATGCCACTCCTTTTATATTACGCGCGGCCACTGCGCGGGATTTGATCTCGTGTCTTGAGTACCATCTATCACGACTTTATTGGCTATGTTAGTTGATATAGTAAATTATTTGTTGTTTGTTTATAATGTTGCTTGTTTTAGTGGGTTTACTTTGTTAATGGAGTTTTAATTATAGTTTTTGTAGTACCAATATAACACATGGAACTATTATTTTAGAAATTAAGTACAATTTTGTGATCTAATTACTTTACTTTGGTTTACTTGGTTGCTTAGATTGGAGTTGGTGCTTTATTTGTTTTCTTAGGATTCTTCAATCTTCATCATCATCTTTATCTTTATTCAGGTCTTCTGATTTGTGGGTCATTGCTAAAAATAAAAATTACCCAAAAAGGAAAAAAGTTTGAATTTTTGGGATGGATTCTTATTGTGCAACAATTGGAGCAAATACCAAATTAGCAAGAACTGGTAAATTTTATGGAGGAAACGGTATTTGGGGAGAGAAAATCAGAGGAAGTTTAAAATATGGCAATGTGTTGGTTAATCATCTGTCAAGGAGCTTGAAGACTGATCAAAGAGGCAGAAATATTAAACCTGGTGTTGCTTTTTCTGTCTTGACATCAAACAATGCCACTGAGACACTTGTAAGTTCAATTTTAATGTAATTTACCTTTTCAGTCTTTTTAATTTGGTTTGATTCATGCCCTTGTACAAGTTATGTTGATCATTCATATTTGTGTATGTGTAACATGTCACCCTTAGACGTCATTAAATCTATTTTTGTTAACACATTCTATTTTTGCTTTCGTATATTTTTATCTTTTAGTTCAATATATATTTTTGTATGGCCAGTTTGGTCTAAAATAATATGATCACACATAGTTCAATCTAGGCTTGTATGACCACCTGTAGTTCAATCTAGGCTTGTATGACCACCCGTAATCTAGGCTTGTATTACCACCTGTAGTTCAATCTATTTTATGTTAGTAATATTTCATATGGTGTGTGTACAATTCCAATGAAAAAAATTAGTAGTTCCTTTAATTTTAAACTTCAAAATAATTAAATTTATTGCAGATTAGGGAGGCACCAATCCTCGAAAGGAAAAGTGCTGATCCAAAAAATGTGGCATCAATTATACTGGGAGGAGGTGCAGGAGCTCAGTTATTTCCACTTACCAGCAGAACAGCAACACCTGCTGTAAGTAGACCTTTGGAATTACGTATAGAACTATGAAGAGTAATATTATGGAATTGTGTAAATGTTATGCACATAAATGTTGTGCAACAAATAAAGTTTTGTATCAGGTTTTTGGTATGGACCATGTATATTAAATCAAGTATGATGCAGGTTCCTGTTGGGGGATGCTACAGGCTTATTGATATTCCAATGAGTAACTGCATCAACAGTGGTATAAACAAAGTATTCATCTTAACTCAGTTCAATTCAGCTTCCCTTAATCGCCACATATACCGTACTTATCATGGGAATGGTATCAACTTTGGTGACGGATTTGTGGAGGTAAACTTCTGAGCTGGATACCATAGCCCAATTTAGGATGTAGATTTGAATTTTTTTAATCATATGTGAGTAGCAGAATTGACCGCGAATTATGTAACAGGTTTTGGCAGCTACGCAAACACAAGGAGAAGCTGGAAAGAACTGGTTCCAAGGAACAGCTGATGCTGTCAGACAGTTTATATGGCTGTTTGAGGTAGGACAGTTGATTTCATAGTTCTTTTACTGTTATTTTGGAAACATAGATTCAATTGCATTGGACTGTGGGAAAAGTGTATGTGCTGAATGGCTTTAATATATACAGGATGCGAGGAATAAGAATATTGAGAATATTCTGATCTTGTCTGGTGATCAGCTCTATAGAATGGACTATATGGACCTTGTGCAGGTATTGAATGAGGGTCTTCTTGATTTCAGTTATATAAACTGATCATCATATAATGATATTAACTATCTTTCAATTACTTACTTGCAGAATCACATTGACAGGAACTCTGATATCACAGTTTCTTGTGTTCCTGTGGGTGAGAGGTATGCTGACACTTCCTCTTTGGTGGTTGATATCCTTTCATTATCTGAATATTTCTTTGTTCATATGTTAATATAAGTTTCCTGTTTGTATTTGGCTTCAAATTTATGCCTTCTCCCAGCTGTGCATCGGATTATGGACTGATGAAGATAGACAGCAGAGGCCGAATTGTCCAATTTTGGGAGAAACCCAAGGGAGCTGATTTGGAAGCAATGGTGACCCAATCTTTCTATGATTTTTCATGTTCTTTGTCTATAAAACTTGATTTGGTGGACACTAAATTTTTTTCGATGTCTGGTTTGCTGCAGAAAGTGGACACACAAATTCTGGGATTATCTCGAGAAGATGCTTCAACTAGTCCTTACATTGCATCCATGGGAGTTTATGTGTTTAAGACAGATGTTTTACTTAAGCTTCTGAAACAGTCATACCCAAAATCCAATGACTTTGGGTCTGAAATCCTTCCTTCTGCTGTAAAGGAGCAGAATATTCAGGTATGTCATTAATTTTTGATTAAGATGATCTTTCTCTGATTTTCCTTCTCTTTGTTAGATTTCGTACTCTTCAATCACCATACATGATTTCAGCATTCTGATATACGAAGAGTTTTTTTCGTGTCTTATCAGGCATATCTGTTCAGAGACTACTGGGAAGACATCGGAACCCTGAAGACTTTCTTTGATGCTAATTTAGCACTCACTAAAGAGGTGATCAAGCTTCTTAATCCACAGTTTGATAAGTCATCTATATTAAAACATGCTTGCATTGACATTGAGATAAACGTGTTGAATAACACAAATCATCTTGTTTTATTTTCAAACAGTCACCAAAATTTCAGTTTTATGACCCAAAGACGCCCTTCTACACATCTCCTCGGTTCCTACCACCTACGAAAATGGACAAGTGCAAGGTATGCTCTACTCTAATAAGTAATAACCTAGTACATGCAGTCACTAGTTAAATTAATGACCTTATTTGAACTGTACAGATTAAGGATGCTATTATTTCCCATGGATGCTTCCTGCGAGAATGTACAGTTGAGCACTCTATCGTGGGAGAAAGGTCACGTTTGGACTCTGGTGTAGAGCTTAAGGTATAGATCTAGAAGTTTCCTATCTATCAATCTGTGTAGTATCATGGAACTCCATTTTCTTCTTTTTTCCTGCTCTTTTCAGCAATATCTGATAAGCTGTTCTTTTGGCCTTCCAGGATACCTTGATGATGGGTGCAGACTACTATCAAACTGAATCTGAGATTGCGTCTCTTTTGGCAGAGGGTAAGGCACCAATTGGGATTGGACGAAACACGAAAATCAGGTATAGACTCTTGTCAGAATGGATTGCTGATCACACTTTAAGGGAATTTTTTTTTGCTCAACTGAAAATAAGTCAGATTACTATAGCATTTGGAAACAGTTTTATTACATGTGTTTTTTAAAAAGGTGATTTTTTTCTTTTGTAGGAACTGTATCATTGACAAGAATGCAAAGATAGGTAAAAATGTGATCATCACCAACAAAGACGTGAGCATACTTGACCCTATATGTCCGCCTTTATATGCACCATTTATTCTTTAATGCTTTCATTAAGCACAAGACTGAACACTGTCTTTTTTCGCCACATTTTTAGGGTGTTGTGGAAGCTGATCGGCCAGAACAAGGGTTCTATATTCGATCAGGAATCACCGTTGTAGTGGAGAAGGCAACCATTGAAGATGGCACTGTCATATAGTCATCTTCCAAGTTCAGTGATGAAACATCTTTCAATACATTAAGGCTTGAAGCAGGGGATTCGGATTAGGAACCTTCAGAAGACATTATGTCAAAAGGTGAGAAGTACCGTGAGCATGGACTACAAAGAACGAGCTGCCAGAGATCATATATCGCCGTATGCCTGTATGTTCAACTAGAGACCAGCTTGGCTATGCTGTGTACAAAAGAGAAAAGTGGAGAAATAATAACAAGCTGACCTCATGCTTATAATCATACTACTACTACTACTACTACTACTAGAACTACATACTACTACTACTACTACTACTACTACTACAACTAGAACTACATTATATAGCAACATTCTGTATGAAATGAGAGTTTTTGGGTAGGGAATAATAATGTGTTCAGCTGTCAATTAATCATAGATTGAAATCTTGTATCAAACTTTAGTTTATACATCAATAAAAAAGTTGTACACTTTTGGGAATTACACAAATTCTTTCATGCTTTTTTATATTTTTTACTTTATCCTTTGCTTGACCATACTATCCCACATTATGGAGTTTTTTTTTTTTTTTCTTGTAAATAAATTACTTTAGATTTTAATATTCAACAATTTGTTATTATTAATTTTCTTAAAATTAAAAATTTAGTAGATCTGTGCAGCATTTGTGGTATCAAATTTCAACTAAACCAAGAAAATGATGTGATGATTTTCATAGCCATGTGGCACATAGTGAAAATTTCAAGGAATAAAACCAAAACACGGAATGTAGCTTAATTAGTTATCCAGTTACAAATTTGCAGCAATGTGACCATCATTTTTTCTCTTCTTGAAAAACAAAAGATGGAGAATGATTCAAAAGACTATTCCTCCGCTCCCCAAACCTACCTTTACAGCATCTCCATCTCCTCCTTGCCTGGCATCAGAGATGCACCAGGTTAGTATCCTTCATTTTTCCGACAATTATGTGCCTGCTTATTATTACTATGCGCGTATGTATCTATTTGTCGTGTTAGTACGTTACTCTTACTAGATCATTATCATATTACATCATCAATGTGACTAGGTAATCTCAATGGAGGGAGTAATATTACTCATAACTGTCACAAGTCGAAAACCAATATTGTTGGTGCACCAAATTTAAATTTTTTGTGATATTTTTGTTCACATAATGTTTTATACGAAGTATTATCTAAATAGATCTTAACTCCCCTTTCTTTTTTATTCTTTCCTGCTGAACAATGTATTGATGGCACAAGTACTGGAAGTAAAGGCTGGGGATTCACTAAGAGATGCAATACGCTTGCTGTATGAGAAGAATGCAGCAGTAGCACTCATCACAGACAACTCTAGTGCTAATAATGCTGCCACTTCAAAGCTCTCGGATCGCTACATTGGTGTCATTAGTTTTGCTTCCATGGTCCTATGGTGCATAGAGGTACAGTACCCTACTTGTCAAGTATACAAAATACCAGTCATCTGATAGTTTATTTTGATATCAGTCATGGTTAATCGTTTATTTGTAAGCAAGTGCCTCCATATGTTATATGTTCAGCCGTACAGGAACAACAGATAACCATATCAATGCATACAATATTAATTTCTATGGTGTTAACAGATGAACCAGTGGAATAATCAACTATCTCTTGTTTGTTTATTTTCGATAGTCGATGCAGTATATATGCATATATTTTACTTCAACAATTTCTAAATCTGTCCAGTTTTTCAGTCCTGGTTCTGTGGTCATTTAGTGATTATGTAACATTGTAGAGGCTTAAAAAGGATGGAGCTAATCAAAGCCAAAAGGAAGCTGGACAACATGCAGTCGAGGGCTTCATCTCGAGGCTAGATCAGAATCCTGATTTGAAGCAAGCTAAGGTACAATTCTCTACTCCCAATGTCCGGAGGAAGAATTATACGATAGCCACTAGAAACGAGTCAGACTATGTATTATGCCACATCTCCCTTTTACTTAACATTTTATGGCATCATATACTAATTCAACAGGTGGGAGAGCTAGCAAAATACTTTCTATGGGATCCATACATTCCTGTGCATTTGGAAGACGATACTCTCTTTCAAGTGCTCCTGCTTCTATCCAAGCATCAGCTCCTCGTTCTGCCTGTCATAAAACGAGCCACAGATCACGTTATCGGTTTCATTTCACAGGTACTCTTCTTGCCAAATCTTTCACGATCTTCCATGGTAAGACTGCAAAGATTTTCATTGTATAAAACTGCAGAGAACTTATTATCTTCAGTTTGGTAGCAGAATGCAGTAGTCAAGTTCCTTCTCCGATCAAGTGGGTTAGAGTGGTTTGACAGCATCGCTAATGTTACCTTGTCAAAATTTCGGTACTAAAACAAGTTCAAGGATTGTATATTAGAGGAAAAATTGAAAACACTAATCTAAGCAACATTAATGTCTATGACAGATTTCAGAGGAAGAACTCTGTCTATCAAGTATATGGAGACCAAAGTATATCAGAAGCATTGTTAGTTCTGACGGAAAACAGATTCGCTACAGTTGCTGCAGTAGACAGAATAACTGGAGAGTTGATTGGAACAGTAAGAAAAGATGACAACACCCTTCTAAACAACTATCAACTGTTTTCAAAATCCAAGTGAGTTACATCCTTATTATGGAGTAGTATTACCTGTAACTGTAGGCTCATTTTCGAAGAGTTGTTGCTAAAACAGTTTCTCTTGCTCTTGTTATAGGACTATGACTTTGGCAGAGTTCATTAAAATAGCCAGCAATGAGGACAGCTACAACCTTATTACTGATAATCAGCAGCATGATCCGGTGGCCCAAAGTCTCCGCCTAAGAAATAATTTTATCCTGAGAATGGATTCACCAGTCATCCACAAAGAACCCGACACCCTTAAGCAGGTCATGGTAAAAATGACGGAGACAAACAATGAGTCCAGCTTCATAGTTGATGAATTGAACAGAATGATAGCTGCACTTACCTTTAAAGACATTATAATAGAGTTTGCTCCACCCTGTTTGGAATCGAGGATCAATGGAGGTGGGTTCTTTGAACCCGCTTTACAGAAAACTGGATGCCATATAGAGAATGGTACCTTAGTGTCTGACCAGTAAGCTCCTTTGTGTCTTTTTTCTTTCTGTAATTTAGGGTGAAGTGAAGATGCTATAGAAATGACTGTTTTAATCAGGTCTAGTTAAGATTGAATGTCATGCTGACAAAAGTTGAGTATCATAAGCCCTTTCGAATTAGACTTCTTATTATTGTGTGATTTTTGAAACTTTACGAATATGTGTAGTGTGTAGCTCAACACTCAAGCTGTGCACAACCTTGCAATCTAATTTTTCAGCTGTTTGACTCGATTCTGATTTTTAGGGTCTCCAGTCAGATGCTTGGAGTTAGATTGAATTTTACAGCAGAGATTAAAACCGTCTAATAAACAATCTCTAATGAAATTATCATGCCAATGGCAATCTACATAGTCTCAAACCACAAACTAGGCAAATGGAGTACAAAAAAGCACAATAGAATTAAAATATTAACAAAGGATCCCTTTATAATGAAGTAATTGACAAAAAAAAAAAAAAAATCATTAAAAACTGACCACATCAAACTACAGCAGAAACACTGGGGATCATCTGGGAACTCTCCATGACCTGTTTGGAAATGCCGTGTAAGAAGTTTATGCCTCACATAGCCTCCAAAGAATTAAATCATGCCTCGTTGTTGAGAAATGACGCATCATTGTCTTAGCTATTCATTTCAGGATCGGTTGCAGGAAAGTGATGCCTACTTGGATTCTAGACCCAAAAAAAGAGGTCCTGCCACAGAGTGGCTGCATCCAGGAGGAAAAACACTTCTGCAGGATGACCCGCCATTATAAAGAACCCCACTGAAAAATGTAGAATGCTAGTGGTCTCTAAATAATAATCCTGTCCATCAATTGTTGGATTAAGAAATAAGGATAGTTCTATATATCCACATTATAAAATCACCAAGAGCATCTCCCAATGGTTCGGTAGTTCATTGCAGATTATTCTTAGTACTCCTTGGTATTCCAAACTACAATGGATCCTCTTTTCTTAAATTCACATGATCTGATTCCATTCATGGCTTTCCCCATCAACGCCATGGCAGCAATACTTGGGAACTGTTTCTTTGCAAGCTCATCCTGCCCTATCTTCAAGCGATGAGGCTCACAGATCACCAGGGGCTCAGGATTACTCGGTGGGGGAGCAGTGCTATTCTGACACCATCTCTGAATCCAAGAACAACCGGGCATACTTCGGTTCTTGTTTGTTGCCACCAGGGATGAGGATCCACCATTTCTTGTAGACTCCACAATTTGATCTATCTCCATCTGTGCCTTGCCATGATTCTTGCGTAACTTGGCATCAAAGCTCTCTCTATTGTATTTTGTTATTCTGTTGAAGAACGTATTAAATTTCTCATGCGAAGAGCCTTCCCCCACATCTGAACTCTTGGTACCAACCCCTAATGAATCAGAAGAACTTACCTTCAGACGCTTAATCCATCTGTTACCCGGATCTGGGCCAAGAGAACGTTCTTGTCGGGTATTACTCTCAGACCTTGAGGTCTGTTCATGAGATGAGAAGAGCTGTTTGGCATTCAAACTACGGACTCTTGAAGTACTTGGGTCTTTTCCATCTGTTGAGCTTACTGCAGGTTGAAGCCCAGGTTGCTCTTCTGCCTCTTCATTTATATCAGGTATCTCTGTGATAAGCCTTTTGCTTCTGGTTTTCTCTGTGCTTGAATCACAGGCAGTTGGTGGGCAACTTTCAGCCATAGTATCATCCTGCATGCAAAGCATCAGGCAACTACATGAACTTCTTTAATTTGGAGAAGCACATCTTTGTCAAGCAATTTATAATTATTCCAATTGAAATGCTTCGAGTCACCAATATCCCATCAAAACTAGTACTGTATAAGTTCAGAGAAAATTCTAGTTTGATATACTTAAATGAGGATATTGCATGTACAAGTATTCTTGTTAAATGACCATGCAACCCATAATCAACAAGAATTAAGAAATAGATACCTTAGTTGATGGGGATGGTTCCATACCTGTAATAAAATAAAGAAACATGCTGAATTAGTTTAAGAGAATTGCTCTAGAACAGCTCAACTTCCTGCTTAGGTAAAGACAAGAAATAAAGGCATGGTTCAGAAAAGTCTAAACTACATTGAGAGAGCTGCAAAATACCCAATAGAATATGCCGGTTCTTAGGAGCTTCTACTTGCATTCCGTTAGTTTCAGCAGATGCTTCATTCCTTGAACCCGTTTTACAGATGGAAGGGTTTGCAGTATTTTCCTTCTCTTCACTATCATCAGTGGAGCTCCACAGAAGTTGGATCTTCACTCCTCTTGAACGAGGAGCAACGTTAGTAAACATGCTAAAAGGCCCACCAAATGTCTTATCTTCTTGATGAGCTGAAGTTGGTTCAACCATTACCTGATGTCCTTTTGACATATTAACACAAGTTTCTTTGGTGAATAGAATGTGGTGGGCTCTCTGAGAGATTTTGGGAGGATCTCCAGGTGAATTCTCCACAGAATCAACCATTGTACAAATCCTCATAGTCTCCACATTGCGGAAAGAACATGGAACGCTATCGAGGGGTTGGCCCCCATTTTGAGACTGCTGCTTGAGAAAAAAGGACTGAAAATTCTTTTTCCCTGAGGGACAACCATGTTGCAAACGTACTCCATCACTCAGTCCAGAATCATGACAAAGGTCATTTCCCATTTTCTTTTCATGAAACAGGACTGAAGAGGATTTTTGATACTTGCAACGATCCTGACTAAAACATGTGAAATTATCATTCGAAAAGTGTCGTTCAAATACCACAACTGGCTTTGATGCATCAGATTTGTTATTGTTAAAAGATCTTGATACACTTTTGCCTTTCTGTTCTTGGAATAAATTCGACATAGCTTGTTGCTTGCTATTCCTCAAATTGAAATCCCTCGAAGTATCCTCTTTACCAACAGCTAAGGTTAGAGCCATGGACTTGTGGCCAAACTCGTGATCAACTTCTGTCCCGACTGTGGAAGCATTCTCTTTGTATTGGCCAAGGGTGAGACTAGGAAAAGATAAATTACTGAGTTTATTCTTAAAATTTCCCAGTTTCTTAGTCAAATCCTCATTAGCACATCCCCCGGTTTTTATTTCTTCAGGACTTTTACTTACTCCTTTCCCAGATTGAAGACTATCTTCTGTCTTAAGCCCACTTTGCATCAGGGAACCTCTTGTATCAACATGTCCTTTATTGTAACGCAAAAATGAGGAACTGTCAGCAGTTGATCTCGGCTTAGAGCTGTTTTTCATCCAGCGGGACATCCAGCTGGGCTGATGGGCACGTGAGGATGTCATCGATGTTGCATCCTCATCATGAGAAAGCCTAGCAGCATTATCAGACATGTAGCTGGAAAATGCAAGTATCCTTTTCTACTCTTCCTTTAAGCACTTTACTTACTCTCAAGATGCAATTGCCCCCTGAAATGCACACACGCAATCAAAATTCATTTTACAGAAAAAATAAACGAATACAAAGTTAATCAAACATTCAGGCATATATCCATGCATTAAGGTGAGCTCATGTACATCAATCAAGTTTCTCCATCAAGGCACTATGTTAACTATAAGCTCCTTATATAAAATCCTGACTTGAACAAAAATTTCCCGAGAACAACAGATGAACTCAACAACAGTTTACTGGAGAGCCAGTAATATCAGTATAACATGACAAAGAATTAGATTGCAGCCAACTTTCAACTCAGCAGTACATCCTTGAAAAATTCTTCTTAAGAGAAAACAAAGATTTGACATTGATAATTATCACAAAACCCTTGGATTACATATAGGAAAAGAACAAAGTGAGCCTTATGACCAATGTCAGAGGCAGACTGACTGCATCAACCAAGGACAACCTCCCACCAGTGATCTGACATCAAAAAATTAGCAGCCTTACTCATTTGCAGTTATTTCCTTTACACCCATAATTGTAAATATATCAACTACTTGTATAATACAGTACTAGTTTGTGATCAATATAATAATAATAATATTTAAAAAAAATTACTTCTTACATTTTAAGTCAGGATTATAGTTTTATCGTGCAAACTCCGTTGTTTCTTAGAAGGCCGATATTGAACTATCAATAAAGCTTTGGATAACGTGCCCAGAAGACATATTTGGTCCCTAGTTTCTTAAAAAATAATGAAGCACTGCTATCTGCTTTGTACACGTCTGACAAAGTTTACTTCTTTATTTATTTCCTCACAACAGACCATCAAACTTAAGCTCCAAAGTTCAAGATAAACAGCCATAGACTATTCAAATTCAAACAAGGTCACAAAAAACCCATCTGGGTCTAGCTGCATACAAGTCAATTTCATGCTCCAAGAACTTAATGATGTAAACGACATTTGATCCCGGATTTTAGATACCACCCCAAAAACTTTACTTACCTAAGCTAACTCAAATCCACAGAGCATAATTAATCATGAATTTACCATGATAGACAAAAGTTTAGTACTTTAACAAATAAAATTACCAAAATTCAGATCATATGAACTTAATTGAATTCCACTTAATTGAATTCCACCCAATTGTAAAAGTGAGTAAAACCCACATTCAACAAATGAAAAAGAACAGAAATAAAATCCCAAAAATATAAAACAAGTGCATTGAAATTCTATGAAATTGGGAGATCAAAATGAACAAAAAAAGCAGAATTTGAAGATGAACTGACCTGAAGAAGAAGAAAGTTAGGAGAAAATTGGTGCACCCAGATAAACAAATAATGTTAGAAGTATGGAGATGGATATGATTTTCCTTTTCAAGTAATTACTACAATAGTTGTACAACTTGTTGGGAATTTGGGTAGGCATGGAATCTGGGACCTTTTTTTTAATAAGTATATAATGTATGGTCTTAATATGAAGATTATGATTTTGTGGATGATATTGCTTTGAAGAGGGCAGTCTATGGAGGAAAAGGTCATGGTGTCAATTCATATGGTTCTACACTTACAAGTTGGGTACTACAAAGACACAAAGTGTTTTTGTGATGTAAAGTTTTTCTTCCCCTCTTCCATTAGTGTAATGTGTGTTTGGTATTATGGTCAATTTTCCGTTTTTTCGTTTTGAAATTTTTTTTATTAAATGAACAGCGCGTTTTATGTACAACTAGCCAAATTATGTGGTTGGACAAAATAACCCCTATAAAAACTGACAAAGTAACCCATGTAATACCTAACAAGTATCCCCTAACACTAACCGAGCAGCCCCTATAACACTGACGAAGTAACCCTTGTAACACTGACCAAGTAATCCTTATAACACTCACGAAGTAACTCTCATAATGACTGGCCACACGGTGTGGTCAACCACATATAAATGTTTGTGTTAAATGAATAGGTTGTGTCATAAATTTATATTTATCGTGTTCACATTAGAGATATTAATTTTGGAAATTGACAACCGATCATTACTGTGTTGACCACCGAGGTTGAATATACAAGCCTTAACAAGGGCCAAACTACTATCTTTGGTGGTCAACTCTTATTGTTCCTGAGCTATTGTGAACTTAATCATTAAATGTCATTTGAAGAAGATAGTGGGTGGTGTTTTTCAAGATGTAAGGATAGATGACGAAGGAATATGAGGGAAAATGTTATGGGATCTCGTAGAGAAAAAAGGTATATACAAGACTTCTTTGATGTTGGAGTTTGTGTTTCAATGTACTTTTAAATTACTTTTCTTCACGTTTATATAGAAGTATAAATGCTCATTTCAAAGTTGTGAAGATCCTTTTTAAGAATGCATAAGCCCAATTCATTATAAGCCAAAATTTTTTAAGGTGACACAAATTATCTTGAGCCTCCTTTTCTTTTCCGGTAATTGTCATCTTATGATGTAATTAAGTGTAACTTTCCAAGGCACGATTTTATTTTTCCCCTTAAAATAAAAAAGTGTCACTCAAAAAGCACCAAACTGCAACATAATTGAGACAATTTTAGTATACATTACTAAATGGAGAAAAAAAGATATCCTAAGAATACTTAATTTAAATCAATATCTAATAGACTAAAATGTATGTAGGTATATATAAATTTAGTTAAAGTGAGTAACAAATTACATTAAGTTAAATTAAATTTACAAAAAGTAAGTAAAATGACTTCAAGTAGCTGGACAACTTGTATGCATTAGTGCGTCTTTAATTAGAAAATGACAATATCAATGTGGTGAAATTGGTTGATAGAGCAGTGGCTCACCTAGTAGCAATGTGGGACACTAAGGGTAGTTTAGAACTAGTATGTTCTAACACTTGTCCTTAAAGCATCCTAACTTTGACGAACCCTGAGTTGCAATAATAATCTTGCCTAAATTTTCCTCTAAAAAAACAAATTAAAACTTAAAAGTTACTCCTAAATAAGTTCAAAATTACCGTATAACTAGCGTTATATGAATACCCGCGTTATATGAATTGTAATTTTAATTTATTTTTTTAACCTTAAATAGAATGATTTAAAATATAATAAAAATTAAACAGTAATAATTTTTGTAAAACAAATTAGGGATTTTCCACATTGCTCCAAAAATTCTAAAACTTGAGTCAACTCATTTGCCATCTACCGACCTAGAAATTTCGTCAAAATAGGGAGTTTCCAATTTTCCATACGCTAGCAATAGCATATTGCAAATTTGCAATCACTTGGAATAATAAAATGGAATAACAAATTCAACAAGTACAGAAAATAAATACGAGCAAACTCAGAGGCCAGAGATAGGTAGGCAGAAGAAGCATTGAAGAGAGAGAAAAAATCGGGATAAAGAGAAGAAAAAAAAAATATAAATAAAAATCCCCAAATCTCTCAATTCTACTCTAGGACTATTCAAGCATCGCATTTTTCACCATTACTACTGTCGGTCTAAGTCGGATTTCACTCGCCATTTCTAAAGCTTCAACTCTTACAGGTAAATCAAACTTTTCTCTCTCCTCCATTTATTACCAAATTAACAAGAAAAGATTCATCTTTTTCTCGTGAAAACAACCAGATCACACTATTTCGACCTTATTATAAAATTTAAAGAAAAACCCACATCGTAAAATTCTTTAATTTAGCTGATTTCCCCATAAATTTCCCTAATTTTGTGTAATTTTTGGTGGGCAGATCTTGTATTGCAGCAAACCCTAATAAATCTAGGGTGTATTAATGGAGGGAATAGGTGGGTCATCTTCAGAATCTCCGGCGAGCAAGAAACTTCATGAACTTTCGAGAATTTACCAGTATTACTTAGATAAGACGACCCCACATGCAGTTCCAAGGTGGGTAGGAACCCTAGTTCTTGCTGTGATTTATGGATTGAGGGTTTACTTTGTTGAAGGGTTTTATGTAATTACATATGCTCTTGGGATCTACCTCTTGAATCTGCTAATTGGGTTTTTATCCCCTTTGGTTGATCCTGAGCTTGAGGTTTCTGATGGCCCCACTTTACCCACAAAAGGTTCTGATGAATTCAAGCCCTTCATTCGTCGTCTCCCTGAGTTTAAGTTCTGGTAAATTCTTATTTTTTTTATTAATTTCTGTTGGTTTGTGCAGTTTCAGCTTTAATCTTGATTTGTTTTTGGTTTGACTTTGTGGTGGATTTGATTTAGGTTTTCCTTAAAGCTTGGTAGAAGAATGTATGTAACGTTGTTGAATGATTTAGGGAAATGATTAGCGTTGTAGATTATAGGTTTGAGAATGTAACAATGTGTTTCGCGGCATTAAAAAATTAATGGGACTATTGCCAGTGGATTACTGTTGATGAGTTTGTCAGTGAGGTTGATAGGTTGGAGACCAAGGTAATGAGATTTTTTGTTTCTTGGAGAATAGAGTTTGAAGTTGTTGCCTTGTTGGTCATTGATCGTTGTACAATTTTCTTGATCGTTGATATTGTTAGATAAGTGATCTTTATAGTAGCTTCAGGCTTTTGGAAGTCTCGATTCGGACAATAGTTGATGAGGAATTTTGGAGAGTGCTGGGATTTGTGTGTTTATCTTTTAATGGCAGTAGTTGTTGGTGAAAGAGGGGCATTGTGTGAAAATGTTATTAGAGAATCAGTTCTTAAAGGCTTTGTAACAATTCTTGTCAAGTTTAGCCACATTGCTCCCATGGACTCCCACCTCCTAAAACTCAAGTCAACTCATTTGCCATCTGCCGACCTAGACATTTCATCAAAATATGGATTTGGTTTTGGTTTTCCTTAAATCTTGGCCGAGGAATGTTTGTAGTAAGACGCTAAGTTGTTGGATGATTTAAGGAAATGATTAGCATTGTAGACTTTGGGTTTGGGAATGCAACAATGGTTTTTGCGGACTATGCCAGTCGCAGTACTTGTTGATAACGCTTGTCAGTTAAGTTGATCGGTTGGAGATCAAGGTTATGGGGGTTTTGTTCTTAAAGAATAGAGTTTGGAGTTGTTGGCTATTGGTTTGTATAGTTTTGTTGATCATTGAAAGTTCTAGATAAGTGATCATTATAGTAGCTTTGGGCTTTGGAAGTCTGGACAATATATGATGAGGCATTGGGAGATAGCTGGGATTTGTGTGTTTATTTGTTAATGGTAATAGTTGATGGGGTGCATTGTGTAAAAAAGTTATTGCCATTCTGAGGCTTTGAAATTGATATCCTTGTTTTTTTTTTGATAGGGTGGTGATTATGTTGCCTAGATTAACCGCTCCAATCCTAGTAACATACTTACATGAAATTTGAAAGGCAGGTGGCACTCTTTTGACCTCAAGGAGGATGTCTAAGGTTAAGATTTTTGTTGAGGGCATCGGAAATTTTCAATGGACAAGCCTTTTTACGCCTATTACTTCATTCCTTACTGGCTTTTACACTATCTCATGTGGTTAATCTTTAAGACTGATGTTTTCTATGGCTACGATTACTTGGTATTCCTTTGTTTCTGTTCCGGGTTGAGGCTATGGTTTCTTTCATATCTTACTGTTACTTGAGAATGTTGAGGGACCCTTGGTAGAGATGTTGATTTGTTTCTTGTAGACATTTGGTAATTTATATCAGAAGTCCTGGCCTTGTAGAGCAGATTACACTACACCCACTGCTCAAAGGATTCAAAGTAAGAAATTTCTGCACCTGGCCTTGTCAGACCTTTCATTTGATTTAGACAGTTCCAAAAGTCTATATGGAAATTTGGCTCTCTTTAGATGCATAGATGTTGATTAATTGCCGAAGAAGAGCTGTCTGTGTCTTGTAAGAAAAGGTTGCTGGCTTCGTTTGAGTCTTTGCATTTATGCTTTCATAACATTTCAGTGAAGTGTATCACAAAACCTACATAATGAAAAAATTTCCGTTTAAAATCAATGAAATGTCTTTGTTCCAAAATTTGATTTGGTCCTTCAGTTTTCGCGATGAATAGACATTTTACTGTCTTAGTGGATGCCTGGATTGACATGTGAGAAGATAGATTTTTATTTATTTTATTTTTTGGTGTAGAGGGAGCCACAAAGGGCATATGGGGAAGATATATGATTGAATAAATAGGTAGCATAAGTTGTATTGAATCAGCTAGAAGCTGAGAAACAGATCATCTATTCTATGAAATGAATTCTTAATTCTTGAATAGTGGAATATGGACCCTAGAGGACTACCGTGGAATTTGGGTTGCTACCATTATGAAGACGGATATATTTAGTGAAGGACTTTGGATTATATAAATATTCTACTAGTTCAATGATTTGTGGTGCTTGTTATTAAGACACTTGTACTCATTCCTGTACTGTACATTCTCAAATATGTTGTCTTATTATGCTCTTGATGAGCTTTCCCAAGGATCAGCATTACCATCTTTGTAATCCTTTCAGTATACTTGGGGGTCCACTGTTCTTAGCATAAGTTGTTATGTGAAGTGGGAAGACGTATTATTTTACCCATGAAGCAGGGAGCTATTGTTTGGATACAAGTAACTGGCTTCCTTAGTGTAATTGATCCTTTTTACAGTTGATTGTTTTAGCTACCTTATAGCATTGTAGGTTTATGTTCATGGTATACAGTCTACATATGGGGGTGGCCTTGACTCTTGATTGCAAGATATGGGTGATGAATATAACCTCGTGTTTTTTTGGTCATCTGTAGGAGAGATTAGGGAATATAGTTATTACATAGGTTATCATGGAAATGAAAAAGTATGCCACTTTTTGCTTGGTTATTGAAAATTAAGGAAGGTTGTAGCTTACAACAGATATCAATGATTATTGGGTAGTGGAGGTTGATTCTTAAAATTTGTTAAGTGTTGAAAAGGGGTGGGAAGAATTTTTATTTATTTTTTATTATTATTTGTGATGGAGGGAGTGTTTCATTTTACAATTAACTAGCTTGAAAAAGAAGAAACGTTCTATCAATCTATATTAATATAAACTAATGGACTATGGAAGGCCTAGATATGATATTGGTCACTTGTTTACTCAAAAGTGAAGGAAGTTTAGATAATAGTATTAATATCCTGCCTACGTACCATTTTGGTGGTTTAAGCTCTTCTTCATGTAAGCTGTACATTGTGCATGGTGAGCTTATCCAAGGATTGGTAAGTTGTTGGATGATCCTTTTGGTAAGTTGTTGGATGATCCTTTTGGTTTTACTTGGTCTTAACTTGGGTTAGTTGAAGTTGCTATGTGAATTTGATCAGACATTTCTTATTAGTTATTACCAATGAAACGAGGAGCTTGATTTAGGATTGAATTAGTGGACATGTTGGCCTGCCTACCATATCTGGTTCTTGTTTTACTGTTGATTATTCTGATGCCTTGGAGCATCACAGGTTTGAGTTCATGGCATCGGACTATATTGATGTGATCTTGGCTCTCAATGAGAATAACTAATGAGTTGATGATATTTAAGAATTGTTATCCTGTTTGTGAGGATTGTGACTTGTGACTCAATGAGAATTTAGGCCTAAGGTGTACTAAGTGTCTTAACACTCTAACTTCAAGAAAGCACTTAGCTGTCAACTGTAATGTAACACATTCTTAGTACTTTTTAAATATATACATAGATTGGCCTTTTTTTTTTTTTGTAACAATCTCCTCTTTTACCCTTGCAGGCACTCCATTACTAAGTCATTCTGCATAGCATTTGTTATGACTTTCTTCTCTGTGTTCGATGTCCCTGTATTCTGGCCAATATTGCTGTGTTACTGGGTTGTGCTGTTTGTTCTCACCATGAAGCGTCAAATAGCACACATGATCAAGTACAGATATATTCCTTTCAGCATCGGAAAGCAGGTGGGTGTTCCTCTATAGTTGCAATTTCTGTATATTTTTTTTTGGCAGTCTCTGACTCTTTGTTCATGATATAATCTTCTAATTACTTTCTGATAATTCGACACAGAAATATGGAGGAAAGAAACCTGCTGCATCAACCAGTGGTTCTCGCGCTGACTGAATCATCAAGAATTCGCAGGTATTGGAGAAGTGAAAGATCAATCCTTCCTCAAAATTAGTTTAGGACAAGAGTGAAGGGGCATATTGTGAAGATTCAGACCAAATATATCTTTTTATCTGCGTTTTTCAGAAGTATATACGGTATCTGGTTGCATTTTATTACCCTGCAGCTTTTCCTCTCACCAGGAGATTTGTTGTTGCTTAGATTGGACCTGGCCTTGTTTTCTTAACCGTATTGATTTATCGGTGTATTAAAGCTCCAAGTATTATTAGCAAGGCACATCCCCTATTCATTTATTTTCTTGTTCTCTTTTCTCCTTTAATACATCCTACTATTCTGGATTTTGAATACACTATATATCAACTGTGCTACTTGAAGTGCATTCCATACTATGCTCTACAGTCTACACTATATATATTTTTTGCAAAATATGTGCTATATATTGTTGGTGGCGAAAAATTTTGGTTTAATTGTAGATTTTTGGTGCTTAGTCTTTTGTCCTTTCTACTTAAACAGTTTGTCAAAAAAAATGTCATATAAGGGCAATTAAGCTCATATAAAGGCTAACAAGTCTTTCAGGTTTGGAGACGGGTCAATAATCTTGACAAGGACATTTAAATTTCGATAAGTTTCAGTTGGAGCTAGTTGTGACCTTTTCACTCCATTTATTGCAAGTTTCAGCATCAGTTTTTATTGTAGAATTTCAGAGCTGATTTTGATAGCTCAACTGGAAAACTTAAAACTTGAACTCTTTAAATATGATCATTGGTAGATTTAGGGCATTTAGTAATTGTGTAATTCTACATCTGATTTTTTAATTTATTTGGCATGATTATAATGCAGGTAATTTATACTCAACTTATTACCAAGGGTCTAGTGTATGGCCATTGAGCAACAAGCCTAGGAACTAGGAAGTACAAAGCTATACATTACTCCTTTTAAGCCAAATAATATTGCATGAAAAAGGATTACTCCGTACATATGTGAGATGAGTGATACGATAAGATGTGGTTGACATAGAATGTTTCGATATCTAAATATTGAACCCACTTCCTACCGCTACGTAATCTTAATTAGCTTTGCTATTTCTTTTAAGATTGTTTATCAATGTACAACTTACCATAGTCAATTTAGTGACCACAACTCTTCCTAAACCATTGATAAACCTTGAGTACATCATGAAATTGGCACTGACAATTCACCAGTCATTTCTCAATTTAGTGTCCACAACACTTTCAAGTAAGATATCTGATTATTTGCATTTATTACTCCGTAGCTTCTAGGGGTCAGCAAATTGGATACCCGGTCAAAATTTTAGGAATCAGATCCGAAATTGGTTGGTATCGGGTCCTAAAATTCGAAACAGGAATTAAGAATAGGTTCAACTGGTCCTAAAATTTAGGAATTGGAATTGAAACTGGAACCACCGGGTATCGGTTCAGGTTTCGGGTATCCACTTATGTATGTAATTGCTAAAATATAAAACAAATTATAATATCTATTTTGGTCTATTTCATTTTTAGCGTTTAATACTTATATTTGTATATGCATTAAGCTATTTGTATTTATGTTAGGTATTAATAATACTTTTTTATTTTACTAACTAGATACATTCAACATATTTTTTGTTATTAAAAATTTATTTAGTTTAGCATATATTGGGTAACCGGGTACCCAACCGGTTCCGATTCCAAAAAGTTGAGAATTGGAACCGGAATTTTTGCTCACCTCTATTAGCTTTCGGGTTATGGGTATACATGAACATTGATCGTTTTTAATACTCCTTCTGTCCCACAATATAGTTCCTGTTTTCATATTTTGGAGATCCAAAATGTTGTTCATGTTTCTATTTTTGGATAGTATGTAAAGATCATTATACCCTCATTTTTTTAACTTTATTCATTGAACTTCCTAATTTACCCTTAACTTATCCACTTGTATTGTACTTTTTTCCACTTTCTCTCTCTAACCTTTGTCTATAATTGTACTTTTTACTTTTTTTTTCCATTAAATTATGCACTTGCCTTGTACTTTTGTCTAGCTATTTTCTATTTTTAATCTACTTCTTCCACTTCTACTTCCATTTATTAATACCGTGAAAAAAACACAATAGAAACTATACTATGGAACGGAGCGAGTATGTTATTATTTGTCCCACACTAAAATAAAAATTTGCTTATCCTTGTACTAAATGAATAGTTACAGATTAAAGCACAAAAGAAAGTATGAATTAATGGTTGAAACTCACACAATTGTGGCCACATATATAACTTGTTATAGTATAGCTTCTCTCTACCACAGTACCCATTGGTAGATTGAATACGAGTACATGTTAACATTCTGACATTTATTAATCGACAACAATACTACAAATAAAATAAATTGATTTATTTGAGAGACATCAATTATGAAACGTGAACCCTCAAAATTGACTCAACTGATGAACTAGGACATGGAGTAGTCATTTAGTCAATATGAAAAATTTCGTTAATTTTTATCATTCCTTCAAAAAAAAGTAATTTTTTATCATTATAAATAATCATAATTAAGGAGTTGTGAAATACTGGCTAGCTATTGTGCATTTGTATAAGTCAAAATAAGAACAAGTACACAATTTGATACTCGTATTCATCGTAGTATCGTACTCGTATTGTTTTGTTCCATTATTTCAGACAAATAAATTCAAGAGACAAAATATAATAGTTTCATACTACTTATGTTTGTAGAACATATCCTAACATAATATGAAGTATATATTGATTCATTTTTTTAGTAAACCAATAATATGAATAATATCATTATATTTCCTTAATGGGTGTTGCTGAAAATTGAGGATTGCGAAAAACATTAAAGCCTCTCACTTTTATTATCCATTAAAAAAAAAAAGTCCTTCATATTCCCTCACAACATGGTTGGTAGAGAACTGAAGATATAGTGGCAACTGCCTTAGGCCTACTATGGTGCTATCATGGATTCATGGTTCTTTGGACCCAATTTTCCACTTTGGTTGTTTTTTTATGATGTCCAAAATATGGAAAATGGCCTCCATTTACTTATCTTTGTGCTGTAAACCTGTACCGGCTCATAATTTATTGCGTCACCCACCTATTATTTTATGTAATGCTGATCAAGGGTTTTTTTTTTTTTAATTATATTTATTACTTTGTATAATATTTATTATGTATTTTGATAAAGATAAATTTTTGAATAAAATTTGGGTAATGTCATTTGAGTTAGATCAAAATCGAATTATCATTATTAGCTAAGTGTCATCTTGGTCACATCAGTTCAAGTTGGGTATTTGAAATTGATTCATTTTTGCTATCCCTTTTAAAACAATGATTTATGGTATGGACTATGGAACGCATTTCAACAACACTATTTAATGCACGAAATATATAGTTCCATGATAACATCCAGGTGGATATATTATTTAGCTACATCAAATATTACAAGTGATCATATAGTTTATAATACAAAGCAAAGTTTTCACATTCTTAACATCAAAAGGGAAAGCTGAGAAATGTGATCCCTTAATTCATTTTTTTTCTTCATGGTTTTCTGTTTAATAATTAGGTAGAAGAAACACTTGCATCTTGAAAAGATATAAACCTTGGAAAATTGATTGCCAAGATGTTTCAAATCCACAGAGGTGTATTTGACATCAGGATAGAGTTCAGAAGCTTCCACTCCAAACGATGGCTCGATCTCGAAGTTAGTCTGATCACCCCTCACAAAAACAGCATGTCCAATAGCCAAAATGACATTGACTGGAGGTGGAGAATCTGCAATAGTAGCATTATACCAATATATCAACCTCTACATATCAATTAGACTGAAATCCTAATCAAGAGTTGTTTAAAACAAAAGATATCAGGTGCAATGGTCACATAGTGCTACCAAACATGCCACTGATTAACTAACGAGTATAAAATGTCACAAAGTACATTACACCTTACACGCAATACCTTTCTAAGCTTAAACTAATGATTGAAGTCCATGATTGGTTTGTATACTCTATCACAACATAATTAACTGACATACCTTGGATATTCTTCAAGACTTGTTCTTCAGGAACATACTCTTTCTCAAGAGTTTTACCGATCTTTTTCTCCCACAATTAAACAAGCTCGTTGAAAGACAATATGTTACCAGCAGGTTTAATGTAGAGAATCTTGTTTAGGGTCCTTGGATCGTCCACTGCTCTGATTGTGTAGGTTCCAATGTCGTCTTCCTTGTTGTAAACCGCTGTAACATAACATTTTGACAAATAATATCATTGTCAACTTCAGATACATAGTAAAAAGGCTAAAAACATTATGAAAACTGTAAGCATATGACTGAATCAAGTTAATAAATGAATTAATATTATTCAACTAACTACTAATGACAACCTTATAAAAACTGTGTATCAGATTACCTGTAGCATTTCCATCACCCAAGATGACAACTTTATCTCTTGGCGGAGCAGTGGCTCCAGGCTGAGAGAAACTAGGGAGAAAGTAGCCAGCAAAGTTGTTGGATGACACATAAGTGTAGGGAATTCCAGCAGCCTCCACTGATCGCCGGATTTGGGATTTAATTACAAATGTCGATTTTGCAGGCTCCACAGCACTTGTACGATCCACATGACCACATCCACACCAAACTCCGAGGGGAAGAACCTCTATACATCCC
This sequence comes from Chenopodium quinoa, assembly GCF_001683475.1. Classification (NCBI taxonomy): domain Eukaryota; kingdom Viridiplantae; phylum Streptophyta; class Magnoliopsida; order Caryophyllales; family Amaranthaceae; genus Chenopodium; species Chenopodium quinoa. The sequence continues at coordinate 307,743 of NW_018744537.1, forward strand.
AAATATAAAATTTCCATAATTAGTAAAGATTAAGATCAAGGAAACTTTTCATTCTCATAATCTTCAATAACATTTAGAGTTTATGTTTGTATAATTAATACATGTATAATCAATAAAAAGTAAATACAGTATTTTTTTTACTGATCTTTATTAGTGTGATTTCATAGTATGGAGTAAAAATTGGATCAGATCAAAGCAACAGAAAAAGATGGAGTAACACTAATTGCTTCTCAATCTTCTCATACACCAACACTCACTCTTGGGACCATTCGAAAAAAGAGAAAAAATATGACCGAAAACGAAAAGCACCGAGAATTCAGTGGAATGTCTCAACATCAACAGTCTATAATGAATGTATTAGGCTCCATTTGTTCATTACATCAATAAGTTTCTCCTAAGACACAATTAATTTGCAATATTTTTAGTTAATTAACTTAAATACACTTCACCAGCAGTTTATAAGAACAAGGCTACTATTAGTATGATTTAGATCAACACGGGTTGGTATTCCCTTTGTACGAAAATAATAGTCACACATCATTTTAAATGTTCGAAGAAAAAAAGTCATCACATTTCCTATAATATACCACAAATTAGAACACATTTTGCTCCTGAAACAACATACAATTCTTCATAATAAAGTGAGTGAAGGATCAATACCTTAATATTGCCAGCTTCCTTAATTGCATCAATAATTTTCACTTGATCGGCCAACAAAAGGTACCCAACAGTCGAGATTACCACATCTACTTGCTTAATTGCTTTCACCAAACTTTCACGATCATAAACATCTCCCTACATACAATAACATATAAACAACTAACCAAATTAACATCATCTCATATTTCCTTGAAAAAATCACAACAAAAAAAAGACATTAATAAAAGCTAGCCAAGAACATTTTTTACGTACCGAGACAAAATTGACACCTAAACTCTTGAAGTTGTCTATGATGGAAGCCTTAGCAGGGTTAGAGAGTGTCATTACGAACAAGAGCGAACGTTGGGTGGCCCTCTTTAGCGCTCGCTTCGACGACGAATTTTCCGATGTATCCTGTGCCTCCGATCACCAAAATCTTGCTCTTCTCGGCCATTGTCAAATAATGTTTTTTTTCAAGGAAATTTTGTGAACAAAAGTTTTACTAGAAAGGAGCTAGAGGATGATGATTGTGTAGGAGAACTTCATGTCACGCTATTTAAAGTCGCTAAGGAAGGTGTAATTCCTTTCAAAAAAAAAAAAAAGGTGTAATTACGGTTATGACCTTGTGTTTTAATCGTAGTACATTGTTATGAATAACGTCTACTTTCATTTCTTCGATCATTAACATGTCTACATTAACGTTATCTTTGTTTAAGGGTGAAAAAAGCTCTGTATTCAATTTTTCTGAGATGTCGTTGACTTTTAGTTTACAATTTATTTTAGGAAAAAGGTGACAACTAATCCAAAATTGTAAAACTTGACAATATGTTTCAACAATAATAAGCTTATATAATTTACAATGTATGAATAATGATATAGATATGTATTCCAGAACCGCATTATAAAAAGAAAAATGCTTAAACCCGAACTATATATAAGGAATTAAAAAAAGAATTAATTACTACGGAGTACTACGGATTAATATTTTAGGAAAAGCATTTAATACTTAGGTGTATAGTGATCTTCTTATAACAGACTTTGTACATTATTTTATGATGACTAGAAAAAGTTCATTAATACTTAAGTGGGCTAAATCCGAATAACATTATAATACTAGTATATATTCCAAATTTCTAAAATGTTACTAATAGAATAATGTGGTTGAGAGAGAATGAATATAACCCAAAGATCCAACTATGGTAAATTGTCATATGAAGTACTTCCTATTATATACTGCATTTGTCCTTCACACGGATTTAACTATCACCGTACAGGTTCAATCACACTATCAACAAGGCTATTAATTCCGAAAAGGATTAAGTATTTGAAGACGAGCAAAAAAACAATCATCATCTACGGTATGGAATTGAACTATGGATGATGCTGCAACATCGTTACCTAAAGAGAAAAACGACACCTTGGTACTAGAAGTTGTTAGTTGGTCATCATCATCAAGACTAATGTTGGTCACCTTCATATAGTTTCTTAGACTAATTTTGATTTATTTTGTGTGGCTAATATAAAGTAATGGTGTTTGGTGGTCGAAGCTTCAGTAAAATATACTCATCTTTAAGAACACGCAAAATAAGATAATTAGACTAAAAGAGAGTAGTTTAGTCATCACTTTGTGCTGTACTGCTGTGCTAGTGTGCTACAACATGGGTTCATGAGTTCATGACTACGAATTATTGAGTCACCCATTCAGCGTGCAACCATGATTTGGTTACTGAAATCATGTCATGAGAACAATATTTTATACAATATGCAGCAAAGTGATCAAATTACAAAAATGAAATACTGCATTTTAATTATCAATGGGACCTATTGTTACAAATTAAATTAAAATATGGCTTCCAATTTATTTATTTTTATTTTTATTTATTTATTTATTTTTATTATTATAGTATTATATTAAAACTAGGACCTGATTAGTTTCACAAAATTTAACCTCTTTTCCTCCAAAATATTTCTAAAAACGGTTGTCTATTACCCACAGAGGTGTGAACCTACTAGTTCAAGGTACATCTGACGGTCACACCCAGGTTCAATTAGTCTCATGTACCTTTTAATATAACTCCAAATTCAATTTATCACATGTACATTTTTATATAACTGCACGGTCACCAATCCACATTCTAAAATATTCTCCGTATGGGTGCATGTAAGGAAGAAGAAGAAAAAAAAAAAGAGTATCAGGAAGCCTTGACGACAACTGTTAAGTGTTTAGGCAAAGGCATGAGTATCATTTTCAACGTACTGTTACAGTAACTCAATTCGTCACTGGGCCTCCAAATTCTACCTATATGATACGGTAATGCTCAACCTTAAAATAACCAGTATAATTGATATACACTAAGTTTCACAGAAGGGTGTCCAAATACTGGCTTATTGTAGTGTAAAGGTGAGGGTATAACTTAGTTCCTTCCACGCCACCAGATGCCTCGATATCAAAGTACGTCTGATCCCCCTTCACAAAAGCAGAGTATATGAAGATAAGCTCCATGTTGTTAGGATATTGGGTTTCTGCAACACAGAGGAATAGTCTTAGAGAAATCCATACAGCATATGGTATAAAACCATACAGCATGTGTCCCCCATCTACTGAAGAATATAATAAGTAATACCATAATATTGGAGAGCTTAAAGCACTTTTTATTTAATCTTGGTGAATGCCCTGACTTTCAACCCTATCACCCTAATTAGACCATGTTGGTCACTCAAAGGCTCCACGACCTTGAACAATTGAACCTTCGGGAAACGATCAAGACATAGTTAACAAAGAAGAAAGTTACTACAAACCTTGAACAGTTATCTACTACCATAGTTTTCAGAATTGAGAGATTGGGCTTCTTGGTTAAATCACAACACTACAAACCCAATACACCATACTCCTGTCCAAAATATTATACCTCCCCAAAATAGTAGGCCACTTTCTAAATCTAGCAAATTGATATTTGAATGTCCACAATGGTAAGGTGAAGCTATAATAAATGATATCAGATCTAAAACAGCCTGTTTCTGTTTTATAGGGACAGTGGGAAAAACTTATATATTCCGCTTCTCTTGTATTTAAAACCTAGTAAAGGATAGTCATGGTAGTGATGTAAAAATAGAATTGGTGAAGAAAAGCAGTGGAATTTTTACTTAAATTCTTAGAACGACTATTAATCAAATGAGGCACATTATTTAGGGACAGTGAGAGTGACTTATTTCAGGTTCTGTTTCTCAGTATAATCATGAAGAAGACCAGCAGAATAACACTCCATAAGTGAATTAACAAAAAGTCAAAAGTCCGAAGCACTGCAATACCTTTGATTTTGGTAAGGAGCTCTTCTTCTGAAACATATGCTTTCTCTAATTCTTTCCCAATCTTCCTTTCCCAAACATCGACCAGTTCGTTCACGAAGTAAACGTTACCTTGTGGTCTCAAATACATCGCCTTATTCAAGGTACGTGGATCATCCACTGCACTAATTGTGAAGGCAGCAACATCAATTTCTTTCACGAACACACCTATACATGAGAGCAAGAAAACAATTACTTCTTGCATTCTCGAAATTCCTAATAACAATATAATACTAAATAATATCAATCTAGACAATCTCTTATGCAGCCTATACAGGATAGACAAAGGAGCTGAACTACAATTTGACAGACCTTTGACATTTCCATCTCCAAAGATTGTAACTTTGTCCCTTGAAAGAGCTTTAATCCCAGGTTGAACCAAAGACGGGAGTAAATAGCTCATGAAGAAGTTGCAACAGATGTATGTGTATGGAATCTCTTCAGCTTCCACAAGCCGCCTTATTTCAGCTTTTCTTGAATAAAAATTGTGGTCCATGCCAGATATTTGCACCATGTCTGGATCTGATCCAAATTCCGAAGGAATGAATCTCTGTGAAATTATAGGACTGTTAAGGATACAACATTGCATATAGAAGCATGATCTGGCATAAAAGTATAAAAATTTAGCACTCTTAGTCCAAGTACACTCTTATTTTTCTGTCACATCATTACTTTAATCACTCCATTGACAAATTGACTACATTTACAGTCCCATGATCATACGATAGTTGCATTGTTCAGACTTCAGAACGATAGCTAAAAACAAATATCATCCTAATTTCTATTTCATTTAGGATGACTCGAACAGCTAGGAGTTTTTTCCTTTAGTTTTCCACTGATTTAGAACAAAGCAACTCGAGTTGAATGGGATATAGTTGATTTATGTATTGGATGGAAATGCAACAAGACTATATTCTGAATTCTAGCAACGTTTTCCATTTCCATGACAAAGAGCAGGACCTCAAGTCATGGTAATATGGTATGTCCTTACGTAATGATTGTAATGCAAAGAATTTTTCAGATTTCCATTTCCATGACAATGAGTAGGCCTCAAGTCATGGTAATATGGTATGTCCCTTACATGATTTACATGATGATTGGCAAGCAAAGAATTTTCACTCAAAAGAGGATAAACTGGGAAATTATATCAAAAAGATCTTGAAACCTTTTAATTTTCAAATAGAGTGAGTAAACTGACATGAAACTCCATTAAGCTCTACCAAGCCGAACTTGATCTAGTTGTAAGCTTCTCATAACTTGAAGTTATTGGACCAGATCCTACTAGCGATACATTAAGGGTAGGGTTTCCTTGCATTGCCCTTGCCCTCAGGTCTGACCTTTAGGGATGCATAAACAGTACAACTCTAACCAAGTCATTTACCTTACCTATCCTAAATAAATCTTCATTGAACTCTAATCACACACAATTCTTCCCTGGAAAATAAATAAGGGATCCAATCATATTAGAAAGTACGTACTAATCAACTCAGATCTACTCTAAGCACAAGATCTGGAGAGTAATAAGGAACGTGTGAGCAAGTGTGTATTAAACAAATAGTGTTCTATTCACCTTTAAAAAATCTTGAAAAGTAAAATTGAGATAAAGGTCAATAAGTTTTATTAAACGCAACCAGGTTCACTTTACAACTTTGACTTCATATAAGTTCAGGTAAGTTCAAAAACTCATCTAAAGTTCGGATGAGGAAATACAAGTGAAATGAACGACAACCTTTGTTACTTTCTTCGGAGTACATCCTAGATTCCTAGTATAACCACTATGCCACCACTGTCATAAATTGCTCACCACAGTCACACACAAACTCAAACAAAGAAATCACACTTATTAAACAAATCCGAAACAAAGATTAAAATAATTGTGATTAAGCATCTAGAAATCAAACTCTACTAATAGCACGTATTCTTATGCAATTTACTATATTTCCTCCACACCTAATCACCTTTTTCTTAATTAATGTAGTTTTGCATGTTTCCATGATCCCAGCAAACCTAATTTAACAATTAAACAAAAGTACAAACAGAACAAAAACTATAATCTACTGTATCACAATATCACACAATAAAATTCAAACTATAAATAATAAATGAAAAATAATTGACCTTTATACAACCAGCAAGTCTAATAGCACGAATCAAACTCTTCTGAGCAAGAACTTGCTTAGATGGAATAGCACAAATTACAACATCCACTTTTTTCACTGCTTCAAGTAAACTCTCCTCATCTTCCAAACAACCCTTCAACAAAAATTATCAAAAATAACTAATTAAATATATAAAAATACCCACAAAAATTAATGAATTACCCCGAAAACCCACAAAAAATTAAGAAGAGGGTAGAAAAAAGACCTTTAAAAGAAGGGCACCAGCATCTGAAAGAATGTGGAGCTTCTGAGATTTAAGAGGGTCGGAAAATGCTGTTTCTCTGATAAGAGCAAATGTAGGGTGGGATGCATCAATACTAGCTTGTGCGATGTGATAACCCAATTTTCCGGTTGCTCCAATTATTAATATTCGGCTTTTCTCCATTTTCCGGTTACCGGAGATTTCATCACACTTTTTGCCTTTTTTTTTTTTCTTAAGTTTTTCGATGTATTTTATTAAAAAAAATTATGGGCGTTTGAGGTTGAGGCTTCTGTAGAGTTATCAAAATTCAGGCCGGGCTTTAACATCAAATATCGTCCAAACCCGTAAAAGTTGTTTTTTTTTTTTTTTTAACTAAAAAGGTGTTTTTTGACTTGCTCAAATCCGTTCTTTCCATACCGGACGTTGGGGAAGGCATAGGGGAAATGTACAATGAACTAATGAAGTAATCTTTAAACCCACATGCTACATGTATGATGCTCGTTGTAAATATGTTACATGTGTTCTGCTCGTATTTTATCGAGCACATGTTCTAAATTGGAGCTCATATCTATGATAAGTTCTAATTAGTCAAAACAAGCTCATATCCATCAATGGTGAACTGGCTGCTCATATATACGAAGTATCTATCAATAATATAGAGACTAGAGATGGATGGAGTAACGCCAAAAGAATAGTGAGAAACATAAATAAATAAATAAATAACTACAGATGGGGGAGTATTAATTTTATTATTGTCATTATTTTCACAATAATGATAGACTAATAAATATTGTTATACTAGGAAAAAAAGTAATTTTACTTTATACATTATTCTTTTTGTTTGTCTTGTTTTATTTTTTACATGGTATTCAATGCAGCACATTTAAGCGTTTACAATTATGTATTATATCTTCAAAGTGAACAAAAATATATAAATAATATTATAAAAAAACAAAAATGGATTATATCATACACTATGGTTTGTTTCAATTAGAGACAAGCTGGTACACAAATAATTCAAAATTTTCTTTATATAAAAAAAAGACCTCTACTCTCTAGCTCCCGTAGTAAGACTCTTCCACCCTACTACCCAATTTTAAACACATTAGACTTCATCCATCACCCATACAAATAACAGAACTTCATCCCAGCCTCCTGCTTCGACTAATCCTAGGATTGATGCCAGTAAGTTCCCCTTCATAACTAAGCTTCGGTCGCTTAACTTCACGCACCTGCCCCTTGCGGCTATTGACCGCTTTTTTATGCTGTAACTGCATAAATTTAAAAAGAGCACATCAGAGAAAGGAAACCAAGCAATCACAGAAGAAACATAATTCACAAGATGAACAAAACAATAGTTCTAATCAAGTACCTTGTACTTCTTCCGTGGATTTTTTATTTGCTTCTTTCGATCACGAGTAAGTCCTCTATTTTTCTCCATCTAAAAGTATATATATAAAAATAAAAATAAATATTAGGACAATCCATAGGAATTTATGAGATTTGCCATACTTTTTACAGGAGAGAGTGAGCTTGTAGTTTACCTGCATGGAAATGTGACGTTTTCCATCAGCAGTAATCTCTAGTTCATATTGATCTTGTGGGTTTCTGAAAGACAGATTATTGTGAGAAACATGCCATGATGCCAATTAGAAAAGTACATGATGTGACAAAAGTTCAGTATCTCACCTTGAAAACTTCGCTGCCTTCAATTTAAGCTTGGCTTCTTTTTGTTTTTTAACTAAATTGTAGAAGTCTGCAAATTCGTTATTATCTTCATCACTATCCCCAGCATCAGCTCCATTTCCAGTTTTGCCACCCAAACTCTCTGGCTCGTTATCAAGTTCAGCATCATCATTATCTTTTGACTTGATTCCGGCTCTAGCCAGAACCCGAAGTTCGTGTTTCCATCTCCTTTCTCCTAGATCATCTCTTTCTGGCAAGTCATCGTCGCCAGAAACACCCTTTCAAAAGTCGCAAGAAAATAACAGTTAATACCAGGTTGCCAGAGAATGTTTTTAGCCAACAGTACATAAGCAGTCTGATTATACAGATATCTAATGTAAAACAAATAAATTCAAATTTCCTGGTGGGGTGGGGGGAGAGAGGGGTGGTGGATCTTCTGACCTGATTAATAGCAAAGAAGATACTAGAAAAACTAGCAATCGCTGGACAATGTAGACATAATGAATAGGATCACAGACAGATGGTGTGATTCAGAGCAAAGGTATCAAGTTTGGTAGTAAATAATATTGAGCAATGAGCTTATTTTACTGTAGTACAAGTTGACTATGTATACCTGTCCAGAAATAAAAGTCACATAGTCCCTCCCACCGCCTCAAATTCAGCATATAAAAGAATTTTACTCAAAGACCCATTATTACATACTTATTGTTTGGCCATTCCCATAGTCTCCTGGTCTCTACATCACTCTATATAGGCAAGGGTATCATGGTAAAAACCAATCACACAGCATAGCTAAAATAATACGCTTACTTCATATGTGATGCTAATATCTCTGGACAAAGTGAAAATGTTTTTTGCAGTGAACAGTCCTTCACAAGCTGTAGCTAGAATGTTGACGCTCTCTTTAAAAAAGTAGAAAAACAAAACTTAAGCCACTATGAAGCTTACAAAGTCTACTCAAAAAAAAAAAAAAAAAAAATACGGGAATGCCAAACCATGCTCTCCAAGGCATGAGAAATTTTAGCATTTATATCAATTTAAGTTATCAAAGTACGGGAATGCTGCTACAAAATCAAACACATTGCAATCGACATATTGACACAGGGATTATTGTCAAAAGAAAAAAGTTAACAATGTACCTTGAGCCTGTTTCCCTTGGCAGGAACGATCTGGGAGAGTTTACTAGAAAGAGTGGAGGCACGCCTACTGCCACGAGTAGCACCCTCCAAAGCCATGACATCATCATCATAATCATCAGTCGTTTCAAGCTTTCTGTTAATTTTACCAATCACACCACAACAAAATCATATATTTAAAATAAAAAAAAAAAAAGGTCCATCTCACATAGCAAATATTCGTGTTAAACTAGCAAAACAAAATATACCCAGGAATTTTCTTTAGTTTCATGTTCTTGCTGTTGTTGGTTTTGGGCACAACAGAATCGGCTCTCTGCTTCAATTGTTTCTGAAGTCCAGCTCGATATTGCAACATTTGCACACTCTCTGAGCTCATTGGCTGTTCCTGCCATACAACACATCATTACTCTTAACTTCTAAAATTAAAATACAGACATGAGAAGCTGCTAGAAGAGATAGAAACAAGAAAACTCTACCTGGTCTTTTATCATCCTAAGCCTTTTCTCATTAACCTCCACAGATTGCTTCTGAACTGGTTCAGCAGCTTCTCTTAACTGCAGTACAGTATAGATATCAGAGATCTTAGCAAACAAGAAAACAATCAAGTTGAGTAATCAAGTTTAAGATAGTGATCACCTTAGATGGTTTTTGTTTCTCAATTGATGACCCTGTGAGCTCATCAAGTTTAGCAAAAAGATCAGACGATAATTCATGTCCTTTCACGACTGGCTTCTGAGCACTTGCAATATGACTTGTTTGGACCAACACATCCTCAAGGTTGTCTGGAATATGCACATCAAGTTCTTTCATCTAAACAAGAACAAGAGAGTGAAATGAAAATTAGATTTTCAAGAACTAGGTTTCAGAGCACAAATAAAAAGATGGAAATGAATCAGATAATTGATATTTAGCAGTTACACTAGGCAAAAAGCATGATGCAGTTACTCTAGGCAACATAAACACAAACAAACATAACCATAAATGTTGGTCAGGATTTCTGTATTGCAAGCAAAATAGAATCCACAAAAGGGAGAATTAATGAATTGATGGTACATCATGGATCATTTTTTGTATATTAGCAATGAAGCAGGTTTCTGCACCTTGCTGCAGAACGATTATGAGCTAAGGTTCGGCATAGAAAACCAGCAAGGGAGAAAAGTAAGCCCAAGACAGCCAAAAGCATATAATTTTAGCAAGCAATGGCAGACACCACTACAATAGAAATAAAGGCAACTATCAAGACATGGAAGATAATGGAAGGAGGATAACTATGTGATGAACCCACCAAGTGAGCACCCTATGGCTGTGTACACAAGGAGGAAACGACCAGCAGGGGGCCAGGTGACAGCAGCAAGACAATGGTGAAGCACCTTTGGAAGAAGCAGACAAAACTAATTAAAGATACACTAAGTGGTGTGGTAGCATCGCAAGGAGAGGGCAACTGCAGTAACAGAAGAAGACAAGCAGTAATTAAAGCTAGAGTGTACTTTGAGTAGCTTGATTGTATATATAAGAAATGAGTAGCATTAGTAGCAGTTGTGCAATTTGAAATTTGAATATCAAGAACCTTGTTTAGAGATTTGCAGCCTAAAGTTGCTAAGGAGAGTGATAAACTAAAGCTATCAAATCTATCTTTGTTCTTCCATCAATGAAACAGTAACTTGGGTGCTATTTCTGTTTATTATTTGTCTGCCATAGTCAGTTCATATCAAACTAATTTAGTTCAGACACGTGAAGTGTAGAGGAATCATAGCAGAGGTATAACAGTAGAACTGTAGAAGGATGGGATAGTTGGTCAACAGATCAAGGCCTCACAAAATCTCTGCAGACAGAGTTAATAGGGAAAGAGATACAAGTAGCTCACTCCAAACATGCACGCTAAGTTTAGATATAGTAGGAAAAAAATTTACAACCACCCTGTAATATCTCATCAAGATGAGCCTATCTAAATGATGACCTAAACTCTCCCAGACCAAAACTGTCTTGGAAAATGTGAAACCCCAACATCTAAATGCCATATATATTGCGCAAGCATCCTCAAAGAGAGCAAAAGGTTAAGGGAAAAAGACCAGCTAACTCAACAGCTCATCAAGCAATTCTCCATATTCTGGAGTTACACAAAATAAAATAAAATAAAATAAACAATAGGAAAGAAAAGAAAAAAAAAAAAAAAAAAACCTTTTCCAACAAGTTTTTGATCTCCACAAGGCGGGCTATAACTGGATGATCACGAATAGGCTGCCCTTCAGATTTCAGAAGAAGGTAAAAGGTAATAGCTTGGCAATAAGCAAGCAACAGGAGTTGTTTCACTTCCAGATAATGTAATCCTTCTTTCTTCGCATTCTCCCCCTTCCTAACCTGTGAGCAACAAAAAAGGCTCAATGTATGGTGAATGGCATGTTGAAATTTTAGAAGGACTAGTCGGCAGTCAGTCAGATAGGAGGTGGGCATCAACTTAACACTAGTGAAACCAAATACGTAGTACTTATTACAGTTAATTATACATTCCTATGATTCACAGCTGTTACAAAAATGATTCCAGATAATTAGTCATCAATTAAACTCCATGCTTCCTAGCCGGGATTAAAAAAGAAAAAAAAAATTACAAGTACAAAGGCATCAAGCGTACCAAGCTAAAAGACATCGCAGATTACATGAAGAAAATCAACATACATTTTAAAATTATATGAAAAGAAAATATATACCTTAGACAGAAGGGGATTAACATGGGTCTCGAGTTGCTTGGTTGCATCATTTAACTCAGCAAGCAATCCAACTAATTCTGGAGCCGAACTGCAGCAGAAAGAACAGTAAGCGCAATAAACATCAGTTGAGCTTGGGTCAGTCAAATTCATTTAGTGCCTTAGTTAAATTAAAGTCATTTCAAATACATGACCATTTGCATTTGAAGTAAACACCAAGTTATGGAAACCAGGAATAGAGTTCTCAAAGCTGCCAGAAACAGTGATTATTTGCGTTCCCTATACAATACCCAACCAAACATTACTTAGTCTATATATCTCAAAATTCAATTTTTTTTCTTAACTATTGAACTCATCCAATATCTCATATCATGTGTATAATACTCAATGAAACACGTGTAATATCTCTAAAACCTGTACTCTACAGTCTAGACAGCTAGTCATGCATCACCCGAACAAAGAATTTTAACTCTGAAAATTCATTCTCTCATTTATGCATTATGATCATGTTATGCACACGAAGCTAAGGGTTTTATAATACTACATTATGCAGTGAAAATGTAAGGCAAATATAATTTCATAGCTCCAAATATAAAGCACTAATGCTCCAAGTATAACATGAGCACCTAGCAATTCCACAGTAACATACTTTTTACAATTTATACCTGATATTATAGAAGTGGATTAATGCATGCAGAATTTTGGAATTCATAGGTGTACAAGAGAGTTAACATGACAATTTCAAAATTCCAGTGTAAAGACATATGCTTGAAAATGAAGTACTTACCTATATACAACATCCATTTGCTCATCCCTTGATAATGCATTCAAATCTTTCTTCACCTCTTCAAACATCAGGGCAGCATCGACTTCAGCTTCTTTATTACCTGAAGATTTTGACTTAGTCTTTCCTTTGACCATCATTTCCTAAAATTATAAAAAGTATAGAATATATACACACCAAGAGACTCCAACAATTGTCAACATCCAAATTTACAGCATCGGTTTCTTTATCATCAAAAGTGGGAAATAGTTGACAGCTTTATAGCCAATAATTACCTCTAGAGTCGGCTCTTGATCACTGTCATCTTGCTCATCACCCTGGAGGCCAAAATCCTCAGCCCTCAAGGACTCTGCCCTTTCTTTCTGCATTTTTATCACCTCTTCCTCTTCCTCTGCAGGGGTATCCTCACCACTTGATTGTGACTAAGATATGAACAAAGACATGATCAACAGGTTTGATAAACATCTTATGGGAGTATCTTGTTGTTAAACTCCAGAAACTGATTTTTCATTTATCAGCACATGGTTCTTTACTACAATTACATCTACAGCTTCTATCTGATTGATACAACAGCTCATTAATGAGTTACCTCATAATCGGTATTTTCACCACCATAGTGGATGCCCTTTTTACTGGACCACACTTTTGGTATCTTCTCATCCTCCTCGGCATCATCATCCACCTCATCATCAACACCACCAGTCTTTTCTCGCATAAATTTCTGCTGCCTTGCCACTGAGAATAATTCACCGTACACCAAGTAATAAGATATGGCACCAAACATAGCTTAAAACATACTAACATAACAGAGAAAGAATATGGGATGGACAACAGGAAGTACACACGTATACAACAGTTAACAACAGAAGAAAAAAAATGCAGCCAAAATGATTCCTTCAGATTAGAAAAATATATTAGAATGGATCTTCTCTGACCAATAAGTTGATGCTACACCAATGGAACATTATGATATGAAATACAAAACTCAAAAGTTTCGTGTAGATACTATCGTAAATCCTGATTTTCCAACAGGACAAGGTGGCATGACCTGGAGGATGTATCCAACCTTCCTGAAGCTGTGTAACATATATGGAGTATGAGATACCTATAGTCTTGCCAACATAAAAGGTAGCAAATTTCTCATATCTCATGTGAAATGTCTATGCTTACTAGAGTATGGCAACAATACTTGGGAAATTACAAGACACTCATCTAATCATATACACAAACAAAATGCCTTATGAAGACACAATAGAGCATCATCCATCCCACAACACTTGGAAGGACCCTTGTCCTCTAACACTGAACATTATTGAAGCGTACTGATAAAAAGAAACAATAAAAGAACTACTCAAGATTAAATAACGCCAATCACATAATCAGTCAATGTAACTAAACACACACACACACACACACACACACACCAACACTCCCAACTTCCCACAAAAGATGGATTTGCTTTAAATTTCACCAAAAATGAGTTTCTAATCATAACCTTGGAATTACATACCAGTAAACAATCCTCATCCCAACAAATACATACAACAACACCAAATTACATCTTACATTTTGCAGCAAAGCCTGTCAAGTTGCTGTCATCTTCATCGTCGTCATCATCATCATCATACTCATCGTCATCCTTATCTTCATCCTCATCGTCATCCTCATCCCCATCAATACCCTAGAATAAAGCATTGAGAAGACAAATTCAAGTAAGACTCGATTACTATAACAACCAGCAGCAACTTAAGTCTCTTTTTAACACTTAAGTTTCAACAGAATCACCATAACTCCATAAGAAGCAATAACATTAACAATTAACAATCAAAGAAAAGTTCATGCTTTTCAGCTAACATACCAAAAATAACCAAAGTAAAACATAACATAGCATTTATTCAATTAAATCATACACACAAATATAAGAAGCAAACCTCATAATCAAAAACAGGCAATTCTTCATCATCTTCATCAGAATCAACATTATCATCGTTAATATCCAATGGAATTATATCCCTCTTCTTATGAACTGCAATTAACACAGTTATTCATCAATACCCACATCCCATTTATCTATTTCTCTTCAAAAGAAAAAAAATACTAATTATCCAACAAAATTAAAAGAGCATTAATTTAGTGCATGAAATAATAATAAAATTAAAAGAAAGAAAATATTACAGACATCAATTTCATCCTCCATATCGTTTACATCCTTATTATTATGCAGCTTAGTTTTCTTCAAAATTTGAGGGCTTTTCTTCTGATTCTTCCCACGCTTCCCCATTTTCTGAGGAAAATAATGCAAAACCCCCAATTAAATAAAAATTAATTAAACCCCTGAAAAATCAAAACAAAAAATTAGCAAAAAAAAGAAATAAATGGAAGGAAGATTAAATAGTGCACGTAGTATGAATTTGAAATTGATAAATTTTCGAGTCTAATGTACGAACTTTCGATCAGTTGCGGCGAAGCAGAGCAGGGCAGAGGGGTTTTAGGGGCGGCAAACTGCGGAGGGGTTTTGTGTCTCTCTAATTGACGAATAGTACTAGTATGCCTATATTGAGTAATTGATAATAATAATAATGAGGCGTTTGGTTCGCGAAGGGTAAACGGAATGGAATTTCGAAGGGTAACAAGGAGAAAGGTAAGGAATGAGGAATGGAATCCCGAAATGGAAAACAAAAAGTTAATTAATTTTACATCTTTCATTAAGTGCAAAACTAAACGTCGTCCTCATTTTACATACTAAACCCGTATTTTGACTTAAACAGACTATTTCCCCCCCCCCCTCTTTTTCTCACTCTCATCCATTGAATCAGCTACTCTGTTTCCTCCATTAAAAGTGGGATGGCTTAGGAACTTTCTCCTAAAATTGGTAATACACACAATACATCGGACACACAATCAATCCAATACACTAATTTTATTTATATGAATGACATTTGCAAACAACTTAAATTGCTGATTTTTCACATATACAAGATTACAAGTATGTAATTGTAAAAAAGACCTTAATAAACCATAAAATTGAAAATAATTTAAATGGGATTAAAATTACCACCTCTTCACAGAGACGTTTAATGGGGTAGCGAAAATCAAAGAAAGAAGGTGGTCGGAAAACACCTGGAAATATCGTAACCCGCGGGTGGAAACGCCTGAATTTTTTGTTCCCACCAACGGGTTACGATATCTTTAGGCGTTTTGTTGGAAACAACTGAAGTTTTCAAAACCTACAGGTGGGAACGAAAAATTCAGGCGTTTTCACCTACGGCCCTACGGGATACGATTTATTTAGGCGTTTCCTCTAAAAAAAAAAAAAAAAAAAAAAAAAAAAAGAAAAAAAGAAAAAAAAAAAAACCCTTAAAGCCGGTGACGGTGGTGCCGTGGTGGTGGGCCTAATGAGGGCGATGTTTAACAACACCCATCATGAATTAAAAAAAAATATGATTTTTTTATTGTAAAAAATAAAAATAAAATACCTTCTCGACAGCCAACACCACCACCAAGGCGTGGAATGAGATCAAAGGAATGATTTGTTACCAAAAAATGCAAGGGGTAGAGAGTTTTGCTTCAGAAGGTTGAATGAGGAGGGAGAATACGGGTTGGATTTTAGTTTTGCGACGGCGGAGAAACATGGGGCAGGTGGAAGAGGTTTTGGCCTTTCAGTGCTGCTGGAGGGTGCGCGGGGGTTAGGGTTTCGGGCTGAGGGGTGGGAATTGGTTGTTTGGGCTGGTGGGGGTTGTGTGGGGTGTTTCAGGCTGGTGGGGGTTGCGGTAGGTGGTAGCTGGGCGAGTGGTGGCCCGTGATGGGTAAGGAGTTGATAGGATGGGTGTTTGTTTTTATTTTTTATTTATTTAATTTTTTTCCCCTTAATTAAGACCTGTTTTTCAATAAAAAAAAATTGTAAAATCATTTTTAAAAATTCAACCAATTACAATGCATCACGTGTCATTATTAACTTATCAATCAGGTTACCTTCTATTTTGAGAAAATTCCTTTCAAAAGTCGTACTATTATTTTGAGATAATCAAAAAGCCATTTTATTTTTGAAAAATTGGACAAAGGTCTTGTTATTCTTGACAATTTTTCCTAATACGGAGCACTAATAATGATACCCCTTATAAACTTTTTTATACTCCCTATGTACGCGGTATATGTTTAAGACTTGTAGTTGCATCACTTTACCATTTATATACCAAGCAAGTTTGGTGGGGCTCGAACTTGTGACGAGGTAAGGGTATTCCCTTACCTTCCCCTCTACTTTCAAGCATTGAAATGTGGAGTTGGGTTGTTTAATCTTACCTTTAAAATAATAATAATAATAATGATTACCATTTCTATTTTGATATTATAAAAATACGCATTGTAACTAATTCAATCAAAATTTATACTTCGTATAGTAACATTTGGTTTTTATATACTTTGTATTACTCCCTCTATTTCATAATTAATATTACGTACAAAGTAATTGATAATTATTTATATATTAACTTGATTATTTTTTGTTTTTTGAACGACATATATGAACTTGATTATGATTTTTTATTAGCATAATATAAAAAAATGATCATGTCTAATATCTATATTATATATTAAAAGGCGTTCCTAAAGAAGATTAGGTGTCACGTGGCACCTTCCTTAAATTCACGTGTTTAAAAATATAGCTTGTATAAGATTTGAACCCACTATCTTAAGTTTTAAAAGTATAGGGTTAGCCATTGAGTTATTACCATATTATAAATCATTCTATTAAAATTAAGGGGTCGTTTGGTTAGGGGTATTTAACAAAGGGAATGGAAATCGACGGGAATCATTCCCTTTGTTGTTGTTTGTTAGGCCACTTTTTCATTTCCCCTTTCCCCCTTCATTCCCCCAAATCCCTCCAAGTTCATTCCCCACCCCCCCCCAAGGTATTTCCATTCCATTCCTTGGCCACCACCACACCACCATACCACCACCCTCCTACCTACCTACATCACCAGAAAACTGCACCACCGCACCACCGCCTACCCTTTGCCGCACCTCCCCCACCCCTCGCAGGCCATCCCTTCAACTCCACCACCCCTCGCCGGCCATCCCCTCAACTCCCTCGAAAAAAATCCCTAATCCTGGCCATCCCCACGTCGCACCAGTCACCGCCCTTCCCTAACCCTTCGCCGCCCCCTGAAACTACCTTCCCTCCCCGGAAAACCTTCCCCACACCCACGCATAGCCCTTGAAAACGCCACCCCCTCTCCTCGAAAATGCCACTCCGACCCTAGAAACCCTTCTAAGTCGACCACCGTGTAATTGGAGGGGTTAGGTCTGAGCGGCGAGGGGTTAGGGATGGGCGGCGAGGGGTAGGGATGGGGGTTAGGGTTTCGTCCAGCCACCACAACCTTCGAAAATGCGGTGAGGGTGTGTGGTTGTGGTGGTGGTGAATCTAGTGATTCCCATTGTTTTTTTACAACCAAACAACATACTACATTTAAGGGATTTTCATTCCGTTCCATTTCATTCCCTTTGTTCATTCCATTCCGTTTACCCCGTGCAAACCAAACGGCCCCTAAATATAATTAAGGATTTCAATCATGGAATTAATACAGTAGCCCGGGGCATCGCCCAGGCCAAAAAATAAGTTGTTGATTAAATATATTGATCAATATAAAGTGAATATATTGGCAGCAATCATATATGACTGTCGAGACTCTAAATTTATTTTTATAACTTCACCTCTAATCGTGTCAAAGGACGATGTAGTTCGATGATCAATTAATCATGTACTAGTAGAAAAAATGAATAAAGCACCGCACTTTTCGCACCGGTTCTTGAAAACCGGTGGTAAAAGAAAAGGGCGAAATTAGGGAAAAGACTTTTCGCACCGGTTTAATCAAACCGGTGGGGAAAGAAACTTTTCGCACCGGTTCGAACCGGTGCGAAAGCAATTGTTAAATAAAATAAAAAACCGGTCTCCAATATCTTACTTTTCCTCTTCCGTAGTTCCTCACTCCTTATTTCATCTCAAACCCCTGTATAATCTCAAACCCTACTCCGCTTTTCTCTTTCATCTCAATCCCCTCTATAATCTCCTTTTCTCTCCTCTCCCCGTCCTCAGATTTTTGTGGTGGGATTTCGATTCGTTTCCTTGGTGGTGGTAAGTTGGGGTTTCAGATCTAAATTAGCGGTGGTTTGTTGGGGTTTCGTTTTGTTGGAGGTGGTAACAAGGTGGTTGTTTTGGTTCGCTTGTGGTCGTGCGAGTTGGTTGGGTGGGTTCCTTGGTGGTCGTCTGGTCGGTGGTGGTCGTGCGAGTTAGTTGGGGTTTCGGTTTGTTGGAGGTGGTAAGGTGGTCGGCTGGTCGCTGGTGGACGTGCGAGTTGGTTGGGTGGGTTTGTTGGTGGTCGTTGGTGACGTGGGGCTTTAATTGGTGGTGGTGCGAGTTGGTTGGGTGGATTTTGGGTGGTTGTGGTGGGGTTTCAGATATTCATGGCGGTGAGAGGGTGGTTACAAGGTGGGTGCTGGTGGGGAAAAAGGACTTTTCGCACCGGTTTTCCCTAAGAACCGGTGCGAAAAGTCCTTTTGCCCACCGGTTTTGAACCGGTGCGAAATCTATGGGGTTTTAGCACCCCCCAAATACAACCCGGTTCAAAACCGGTGGGAAAGGGGGGGTTTGAACTGGTAGGGAATTCGTTTTTTTGCATAGTGATGTGACCTAATATTTTTCAAAACAAATTTCTTAGTCCTTTAAATTAAGCCTCATAATAAAAGCTGGCTTACACCTTTTTTTTTTATTTCCAATGAAAGTAAGGAAAAAAACATTAGGAAACCCTCATTACAAAGAAAATTCGTTGCTAATACATTAAAAGAGAAGATGGAAACAAGAGTAATAAATGAAAGATGCGATTAGAAAATAAAATTCAACTTAATAAATATGAAGTACTCTGTAGCAATCAACATAGATAAACAATGATATTATATTACATCGTATATATATACAATAAAAATTAATAAGATATACTTAGTATATACTCCATATTAAAATGCGACCTAATTAATTAATTTCTATTTGAATGGTGCTTCATAGAATGAGCAGAAAAGCCTTTCTTAAACTTGGTTGGTGCAGGTCTAATCCAGGCTCTTCCACCAATCATGTCCTTGCTTAGGAATGGTGCAGCTTCATTGTTAGTGAGACTCTTCGACCATGAAACCCTCATTGCTCTATTAGACCCTGGTCCATAGCATTTGTATTCTCCATACACCACATTACTACAACACAACATAAAATACCAAGAGTCCAAGACATTATTATCATTATTATTATCCAATCAAAGCTTATGCAAAGTCACAAAAGAGGGCGAAGGAATAAAAGAAATCTCAGCTCCATGCCACTACACAAGTTATTTTAATTCTTCTCATTTTATATTTGTTTGTTCATTTCAAAATCAAATGAACATAAAAAAAAACACTCTTAACTAGGTGCATGTCGTGTACCTAGGCGTATATAAAAAGGTTAGGAATAAATTCAAGTGGGTCAATGGTTGATTTGAATTGATTAGCAACCTCAAAGTTACACTAAAGTACTAAACTAAGCCACTTAAGATTGTAGGAAAAATTACTTATGCCTTATTAATTGTGATATGATATCTCCATATTATTTGCACGAATTGAAATTAAAAAAAAAAAAAAAAAAA
The DNA here is from genome assembly GCF_001683475.1 of Chenopodium quinoa. Taxonomy (NCBI): domain Eukaryota; kingdom Viridiplantae; phylum Streptophyta; class Magnoliopsida; order Caryophyllales; family Amaranthaceae; genus Chenopodium; species Chenopodium quinoa. Next base: position 328,060 of record NW_018744537.1, read on the forward strand.
AAACTTTAAATTTAAATAGTACTCTATATATATGCATATATATAGTTATATACCTCTCCTTTTTGGGATCATTCCAGTTATTCCATCCTTCAGGCGAAACTACATTAGATAAGTAACTTAGTGTATAAATAACCCTCGAATGTGCTCCCCATGGCCTTCCAAGGTCAGCTGTTCCAACCCCTTTGCCGGTGATTTTGCATCCCAGGAAGATATAACCAGTATTCTCCCACGGTGTCTCCCTCCTTTGGGCAGTAATAGCTCCGTTTTCGGCTGTTAGCACCGAATGTATATGACATTTCTATAAAATTCATAAAAAAATACGAACAATAATTAGAAAACACTGGTGCAAATTGATAATATAAATAAACATTCTCCATCTCTCCATTTTTATTTATTTTGTTACAATGCGATAATATAGTACTTCATATTATAAAGATCTTGTTATCTTCAACTTATATAAGAAATCAACTTTGATAAACTACGACAAATAGTTTAATTTAATTGAAACAAATGACCAAAGTTTCGAAGGAATTGAATTGAAGCTTACCTCAAAGAGAGAAGCAGCGTTACCACAAATGAAATCAGTGGCTCCTTCAATGTAACAATTTTTGTAATAGTGTCTTCCAACATCATCAAGGAGAGTATCCTGGTATGAAATCATCCTACAGCCATAGAAAGCTGCCTTATCCCCTGCCACTCTCAAAGCAACCCCCTTCCCTCTTGCCCCATACGTATTCTGCACGTACATATTCGAGAGAAAGTTTAATTTAGTACTCGTACTAATTATTATAATAAAAAGTATAGAGCATCCTAAACATAAACTTTTACGGAGTACACATGTTAATGCTTAGGATATCATAGAACATATACTTGTACATGATTAATAATACTACAGAGTTAAAAGACGGTTCTTTTTAGGGAAAATTCTTGTGAGCGAGAGTATACTTGGAAGAAAATTATTTATCTTTCATCACATGCAACATACACTAGAGCTTTTATTTGTGTGCTCGATTGCTCGAACGTTGTGTGGCATGTATACTAGTACTTGTAAAATGTATATATGACATAAAGTATAGAAATTTGCATAAGACTATAGTATAGAAATAAACTTGCCTCGAATGTAAGGTATCGCCCCACAAAATTAGAAGCCAAGACAGAGACAGTAGGGGAATCATAAATGTGATCACCATCAGCCCAAGTTATTATGGTGTCCTTTGCTTGCTTTCCACTTAGAGTTATGTAGGGCTTATCAGCTGGCACAACAATCTTTTCACTGCAACAAGGATTTGCAATAATAATAATCATGCAAACATCCAAAACATAATTAAGCCTCAAATTAAACATGCAACCTCACACCAACCAAATTAAAATTATTACTTGAATTAATTTAATATAAGAGAAAATAATACAATTATTAGGGTTGAGCAAAACTATCTGAAAATCCGATCCATATTCAATCCGAAAATTATGGATAATCGATCCGAAATCAATTTCGGATCGGATATTTGATCCGAAAAACTTGGATATCGGATCGGATATCGGATATTGAAATATTGAATTTCGGATATCCGATATCTGAAAAAAATCGGATTTCGGTTATCGGATATCCGATCCGATATCCGGAAAAATACCCGAAACCAGCAAACCTTAAATACTTGCAAAGTCCCAAATACCCCCAAAGGCCCAAATAACTAAACCAGCAAACCCTAACTCATTTCCTCAAAATACAACTCTTAACCCACCGCCCCTCTCTCCCTATCTTCTCTCTCCTCTCTCCTCTCTGTCGTCCTCAGCGTTCCCTTCATCCTCACCGCCCCCTTCAATATCTTCTTTCTCCTCTCTCTTCTCTGTCATGCTCCATTCTCCTCCTTCAATATATGTGACCCCACCGCCCACCTGACCGACTTCCTCCTTCGACTCTCACGGCTGGTTCACCAGCGGTCCTCGCAACACCCTCTTCCAACCACCGTCATCAACAACCGCAACCATACACATTATCGCTAGCTCGACCTTCAAACCCGCAACACCAACAATGGCTTTTCTTCTCAATCACAATTAAATTTTCTTTGTTTTGTTTTTTGAGACAATTAGTTTACAGATTTGTGTCAAATTTCTTTATTTTGTACTTGGGTTTGTGTAAAATTTCTTTTCTTGTAATTTGCAAAAATTATTTGTTGGATATTTTTTAAATTCTAGTCTATTTAATATTCTATATTCTTCTGATTCAAGTAGCAATGAATTAAGTTTTTTAGTGAATTGATGTAGTATTAATTTTCTTGCTCAAGTTCAATTCAGCGAATATATCAATGAAAAAAAATTAATTTACCATTAAATAGGTTCGGATATTGGATACGAATATCAGATATGGGAATTTTCGGATACGGATATCCAATCCGAAACCCAATTTTGAATCAAATATCCGATCCATGCTCACCCCTAACAGTTATAGTATCCTCCTAGAGCTATTCAATTCCTACGAAATCAAATGCGTTTTGGAAATAACTCATATTTTTCACATCTAGCTAGTAGTCATTAGTGAATTAATAATATAGTGTTCGGTCTAAAAAAAATTAAAAATTGTGTAATTATAAAAATCGATCCTAGGAAGAAAGTAGATGTTCCAAAAAAATCTCTCCATGATCGATCCAATATTCATTACCACTCAATATACTCCGTATAATCGTATATCCCTGTGGAAAGTAATAAGTACCTAGAGTACTTATTATGGAGTAATTATAATAAAACACACATATTAATCATTATCATGTCATGTATCAGAAAATATATCATCTATTTAAATTTTTTTTTGAATTGCTACCCCTTCTAATATTAGGCGATATAGATTTAATTGTGTGTTACTCTAAGAACACTAATTACTAGTTAGGTGCTTAGGTCTAAATGAGTTGATCGTATTTCTATATAGCCTAGTCTTCTAGCCCGTGCAATGCACGACTTATTCATAGGTACTTGGACAAAAAACCCGTACCCCAAAAGAGATAAATTTTATTTTTGGTACGGATTTTTGTCGGTAAAAAAAAATCCAAATAGAATAAATGGATTCAAATGGAATTTTCTGAACTATATCAATAACCTAGACCCATACTGCGAGTGGTTTCATGCCATAGATAAACTCGAACACTTAAAAAATCCGTTGGACAAGCGGATTCACATCTCTTACAACCAACACAATCTTCTGTTCTTGGAGCTGAAGTTATTTGTTTCGCTTTACATCCATCCCAAGGTATCATTTCTAATACATCTGTGGGACAACCTCGGACACATTGAGTACACCCTATACATGTATCATAAATTTTAAATAACTTTTAAGAGATATTAAGTTGGAGGAGAATGAACTAAACAACATTAATATGTATTGACTTGAGGCTATTTTTTTATTTTTTTATTATATGTTAGAAAGGGGATTAAAAGGATAGGTTTTTTTTTTTGTTCAAAAAAAAAAAGGATAGGTTTTTTATTTTTATTTTTTATATATGTTAGAAAGGGGATTAAATGGATAGGTTTTTTTTTTTTTTTTTTTTTGTTTCAAAAAAAAAAAAAAAAGGATAGGTTTTTTATTTTTATTTTTTATTATATGTTAGAAAGGGGATTAAAAGAATAGGTTAAATAAGGTGACATGTGGCATTATTCAACAAAAAAAAAAGGTGATATGTGACAATGAATGTATGATGGTTTGTGTTTTTAAATGTTAGGTATAGATGTGATAAACAGAACAAAAAAAAGTCAAATGAGTTATGCGTGGCCCTACGTAGTAGGGCTGTAGGCCAGGGGTTTTGATTTTTGGATTATATATCATAAGACCTAATTAAGAGTAAGCATTTTATGAAGTCTTAAAAATGGCTATTGTACTCCTTTTGTCCCTTTTTTTTTGCCCCATTTGATTTTGCATGGTCTTTAAGACGTGTCTTTAAACGTATATATCCGTAAAAATTATAAAAACTTAATATTAATAAAATATACAATGAGACGATTCTAACAAGATTCACATGAATATTTTATCACTTATATATTAACAAGAATTCATGGTCAAAGTTTTAAAAGTTTGACCAATATATCTGTAATGGGGCAAAAAATAAGGGATGGAGGGAGTATTATTTAGAATGAATATCCTTTAACTTAAAAAACATTCACATTTCTAAATTCTTGTACTCGTCGTACACCATGTATATAGAATCAATGAATCTTGCATGCATGCAATCAAACTTAGCTTGCAAATAAAAATTACCTATAATTTCCGGGCTTAACCCAAATATAAACAAACTCAGTATTATTAGAAGGCACAGCATCAATTGCATCTTGTATCTTCTTATAGTCACCGTGACCGGATTGATCGACTCTAATAAGGACCGCCACGGACGGGTCCGTGGGAGCAGCCGAAGACGAGGAGGAAGCCATAAGTGTGGATAAAATGAAGAAGAGTACAATATTTTCAAACAAGTGAACAATGTAGTTGTAGTAGTAACGATGATTATGATAGTATCGAAGATGTTTAATATAAAGGCCACAACCTCCTCCCATGCATGTGCGCATGTGATTGGTTTCTTGCAAACAAAATTCTCCTTACTCGATGGAAGTGCAAAAGGGTTAGAGTTGAAGAACAAAGCTAAGGAAGTATGGTATGTGCAATTAATTCTCTCAATTATTATTGCTCAAGATTATTAAGCAAAAGGTACGTGTTTGTGAAAGTATTTATTATACATGTTTTTTAGAGTATATTAATTTGTACGTATAATATAAGGTTTTGACGAATTATCTGTATATGTGATGATTGCTGACTTTTTATGTAATGGTTATTATTATATGATCTTCATGTAGTTAGCCGATTTCTTACCAACAACGTACAAGCATGCATATATGGTAGCTTTAATTTCTACGTTTTTGTGTCATCACTCATGATTAGAATTTTATAACTTCTTGGCATAATTAGCTAGTAATGTATGTGCTATCATGGCTGCTTAAATAGTTGAACCAACTCATCTATTAGTCTATTACAACTTTTGCAAGTTAATCCGTACTAGAAGTTACTACTCCATGCCATAAATTTTCGAGTTAGGTTTTTCACCCATTAATTCACAATATAAACGCAAATAATTACGTACTCTTTTAGTTCTTTTGTTCTCCAACTTACGACTTTTAACATTTTCGTTTTCTATTGTCATCATTCACAATATACAATAACTCAAACATGAAGTAGATTAGGAAAATGTTCATAATTGTAAGGGAATTGAATCGAAAAAGTATTAAATTGATGTGATGATGTTATTAATACAAATAATTTGCATTATGTAACAATAAAATCCAAATATAGTATGAGAACTTATGCACTTTAATTTATAGTAAATCTTATTGAATTGTTATTTACATGGCAATGTACGTATCATCATATTGGAAAGAAAAAAAGAATTTCAAAAAAAGCTAACAAAATTGTATTGATCAATTCAATGAAATCTAGAAGCATTGATATATATGTTTTGACTTCAGATTCAAATGGTTAAAATGAAGAGTAGATTAACTTCCAAGTCACTAAGATGAGATATAAAAAATACTTAACTGACTTGGTCCTTTCTAAACGAAATGAAGTTAATTAATGATTACACTTTATTTTAGTATACCAATTTTATTTTATTTTTAATTTTTTTTTTTTCATATTATATAATGTCGTACATAAATTGGTGAGGTAGAGGAAAAAGGGATAGAAGATATTGCTGCAATCCAAAGAAGCTATTATATTGGATGTTTTGATTAATGTTCAAGCTTTATAAATATTTTAATATAATAAGTTGATGATTAAATTACAACTGTTAATTAAAGTCTTCTATATGACAGGAATACTGGCGGTCATTATGAGTTGAAGATAATTTACAGGTTATAATCCCAGATTTTGCGTTTGACATTCTTACTAGAATTTTGAGTAAACTGAACTCTAATACTTGTCAAAGTATTTGGTTCTTAATTCTTAGCCGATAATTATTGATAAACAATAGACGTGTGTTTGATATGGCGCAGTCTTTCTTTATGACACGCATAAACGGTGAGATGGTTTAACTACGTAAACCATTGCAAAATTTGACTTTCTTACATTTGAAAATGTCATAACAATTGGCAGTTACCAATGATGAATAAGTACATTAGGTGATTTTTGGTCAACATGTGCATACCTTATGATGGCGTTATTCCATCCCTACTCCATATCTTGGCAAGTTGGTGTAACTTGTTCAATCTACGTGTGAATTGCTACACATAAAAAAACAAAGAATAGATTTTTATCATAAGAGATGATGATGAATTAGTTCATATTGAATAAGAAAAAGTTTCATTGAATATGATTAATCCAATATTTCAAGTTCTTAAACATGCTTCCTAACATTATTTTAATTATTAATTAGTTAACATCTATTTAATAATAAAAATAAAAAACTAATTAATTACCTTTCACATGGATAGGAATTAACTACTACGTAGCACGTACTATACAAGTATGTAAAGGGTATATGTATATTGTGTGATACCAATACTATCTTATTTGATTAAAGTTTTGCAATTGGTGTCAAAAGAGTTTATTTGGAATCAAATCATCTATATTTGACCATCAATTTTCCATGTCGACCTAACATAAAGGACACGTTTGATTTGAGCACAAAGTCCTCTTTTGGTGATTTGGTCATCAGGATAAACCGATAAATATTATATGAGTACGTATTTTTTTTGAGAGGTATTATATGAGTACGTATATCATGAATCATCATGCAGTGTTACATAAGCGGTGAAAATTCAAAGAGACAAAGAAAAGACAACGAATAGTTATCCCACCAAATTTCAATTCCATCCATTCATCACAGATGTAAGTGGTACAAATGAGGAAGGATACCTAATTTAGCTTCTAAAAGTTTCCAAAAAACATTCTAATACAAAGTATAATAATTTATGAGTAGGTTTTAAGGAGAAAGCTCCAAAGAAAAAAAAAAAACCTTGATAAAATACCCACCTCAACAACCTTCCTAAAAAACAAGATATTGTGTGCATTAGTATTATCACATTCTAGTACTAATACTAAAGTCCAAAGAATTGAGGTGTAATTTTGTATACATCTATGTAAAAAAAAAAAAAAAAAAATAATAAAATAAAATTGTATACATCAATTTATCTATCTATCTATATATATACTAAAATAAAGGGCGCCTAGATGCAAAAATGACATATGTCACTCTGTCAATTAATATTTTCCCGCCCATTTACAAACTCTTAAATAAAGAAATTTTTATAATATCTTTTAATTATTATTGCAATATTTCATTTTATTATTGATTTTTATCTAAGATAATATCTTTCACATCTTTTGACTCATTTCGGTAAGTACGATTATATCTAATTAAAAAAAATCTACGCCTTTTTATTCTTTCTTTTTTTAAAATTTAATTTAATTTAATTTAATCATTTAATTTTTATCAAATCTTCAAATATTATAATATACAAAGTACTTTGTAAAATATTTTCTTTAAGTAGAAATTATTATAATATACAAAGTACTTTGTAAAAAATCTACGCCATTTTGAAAATTACGTTTAATAATCTCCTACTTAGTATATATGAATCATAATGTACTTTAGACTTTTATTAGTACTTTAGACTTTTATTAGTATCTTGAAACACACATCATGTATAATATAACCTGGTCACTTAAAAATAATCTCCTACTTAGTCCTACTGGTCACTTTGATATAGCTGTTTAAAAACCTTTGTCTACTAAAAAAGGTTCTGAAACCAATCTTTTAGAATGCCCAAAAGTTAGATTTTAAGAGTGATTATAAAAGTATATATCCTATGTAAATACGTATTGGACTTACTGGATGTTAGTCTTCAATCTTACCCCAAAAGTTAATAATTAATGGCGGATTTTGATGAGAATAATTAATTGGTGGAGTTGGAATGATTTTAATTGGAATATATAACTACTAAAATCACACAAATTTTTATATGTGATTGGCCACACCGTGTGGTCGGGGTTACATGAGTTACTTAGTCAGGGGTTACTTGAGTTACTCGATCAGGGTTACTCAGTCAGAGGTTACTTAAGGGATTCGGTCAGGGGTTACTTAAGGGGTTCGGTCAGGGGTAACTCGATCAGAAGTTACTTGAGGGGTTCGGTTAGGGGTTTACTCAGTTAGGGGTTACTTGAGGGTTCGGTCAGGGGTTACTTGAGGGTTCGATCAGGGGTTACTCGGTTAGGAGTTACTTGAGGGATTATTTCAGTCAGGGGTTACTCGGTCAAGGGTTACTCAAGGGGTTACTTGTCAGGGGTTACTTCCCGATTAGGAGTAACTCGAGTAACCCCTGAACAAGTAACTTGAGTAACCCCGGCAACTCGAGTAACCCTTGAGCGAGTAACTCGAGTAACCTCGGCCACACGGCCAGCCATACAGAAAAATCCCCCCTTAAATTATAGTTAATAGAATATTACAAAAGATTATTGGTAATAAAATATTATCAAAAGATTGCAAAATATTTCATTGAATTATTACTAAGTTTGATATATATTGATTTTCATAAATATTGGGTCGGGGTAGATAATTTGGCCTTGGGCGTGGATTTTTTTGCCTTGGCAATATCAACATAATTATTTATACACCTACATATATGCTGACCACATATTTAGAATAAATCATACATATATATTTGGACTAATGTATTCTCCATACATACTTTGAAAATTCTAGAATTACTACTATGAGTATTATTATGAAATATCATGCATATAAAAATTTTATAATATTACATTGTTTGATAATTTCCTATAGAATATGGCATTATGCTATCTAAATTATTGTAAATAGATAATTTAACAATATATTATACAAGTAATAAGTAGTCAATTTATTTGTATAAAAAGTAGTCCTTCATCATTACAAATACAAAAAGAATTACATAAGAAAATTAGTGATAATAATAAGTTGGCAGGTAATTGAGCGGGTACGCAGGTTATAGATGGGTATGACATCAAATCCTCCGCTTACCCGTTACCCACGGTGGCTATGACTTATGTACTCGTACCAGCCTACTTACTCGCCAAAGTTGGACCCATATCCGCTCCATCTACGGCAGGTGCAGTACGGGATCAGCGTTTTTATACCCACTTGTCATCCCTAATTTTAAGGTTATAAATAATTTAATAGATAAAATAATAGTAGAATAATTATGTAAATACCAACGTTAAATCATGCTATGATATTTCTAGCAAGGAGCTATATATGTTAGAGCGTAACTTTTGATTTCTAATTCACTATTATTATTTAAATTTATTTTGATAAGTAAATTATACATATGAACTTATAGGTTACTATACTAGTTACATCATATTTGGCAATTTGCTAGCTTTGACACACCTGTGCACACATCTGCACATTAAATACTCCGTAACTTAAAAGATAAAATATAAGTTTATCATTACTCCGTATGAGATAGGGTCACAACTCTCACAAGTTTGCAATGACTAAAAAAAATAGTCTTATAATAATAAGACGATTTTATACTACGTACAAATGTCCTCTACTCCTCTTAATAGAATATAATAAGAGTAAATATTATAAAAAATGAACTGAAAAAAGAAGGCCAAATTCCTCCGCAAGTCCGCAGATGTAAGCCCAACAATCAAAGGCCAATTAAAACCCAACGTAGGAGTTCATCAATTTTCAGGTTTCGAAAACCAAATGACACTCTATAAAAGCTCCCATCTAAAACCCCTAATAAAAACCCTACTTCACATTGTAACATCTCCCGCCGCTTCGCTTCTCTGCTCTTCGTCTGCTCATCCCACTTTTTTTCATTTTCAAACACAATTAATGATTAGTTCTACTCCTATGTAATTTCAAATTAATTAGGGTTGAAGGTGCGATGATGATTGAATTAATCTCGTTAATCCGAGTGATTAAGCTGCAGATAATTTTTCAATTCCATTCTAATTACCTCTGAGCACCTTCTACTTTACCCTTCGTTATGTTTTGCAAATCAAATAAATTCGTGCAATATTTTTGTTTTAAAAAGCCTAATCTGTATGGTTTTTATTATGATTGAGGTTTTTAACTTCAAATGCAAAATCTAAACCATAATAAGCGTTGTGGTTTTTCTTGTAATTTAATTTTATTTTAGTGTTTTCACTACATATTTCCTTGAATGTATGAAAAATTTCAATTACTTTAGTAAGAAAATGAGTCAGTAAATAAATTCTTATTGGTGCTATCAAAATTATACAAAAATCTTACTATTTGAAATTGATGGCATTTGATTTTGTATAAATAATACAATCAATTTTCTATTTTGGTTATTATAAAAATGGCGAGGAGAATGTCGAAATTAATCATGTCTAGTATTGATATAACATCTGGAGCACAAAGATGAAAAATGTGGCATGAATTTTATTTGGACAGGGACTAATATGGACACTCAATACAGTCACTAACCAAAGGCCTAACTTTGAGTTTGACAATAGCATTTTATTTGATGGTCAAATATGAAACATTAACTTTGACTTTGCATAAAATGCTACTCGTTAGGAGTAGTGGCATACAAGTATACAACCTAACTTATGCTAATGTCCATTAGTATTGTATGAATTTATGCTTATAATTGTATTTAGAATTGTATTGGCATTCCATTAGCATTGTATTAACTTATCCCTATAACCAAATGAGTAGATTAGTACAATTTGCATTGGATGAATTTATCTCTCAGATACACAAACTGTTAATTGTACTCGAATAAAAGCTTGGTACTCTCCGTATGAGCTAAGTTTGGTCGACACAAATATGGTCCAACTTAACACAAGCCACATTAAGTTCACATTAATGGGTTGTGAACTTTGTATAGACAATATTTTTAAAATCTGAGATGAGTCCGATACGAGCATAGCATAATGAGCTAGTTTGCTGTTTGCATGATGGCTCATTTATATATGACTATCGAGTAATTGACTAATTGACAAAAAGTATAGAAATAATTATTGGGGATTTGGGGGTCTACTCTCTACATGGCGTTGTACAACACTATAGTACAAAATTATATTCTCGAAATGTTTGTTTACCCATATGTTCCTATTGATATGATATAATTGCTTTAAGCATTTCATCGTGTGATGTAATGATTTAACTTTTATGAATAATGTTCGGACAACTATACTCTCTAAATTATTTATTTACTTATTTGCCATCTTTAATGCTAACTAGATGAAGCCCGTGCGATACGCGGTTTGTTTGTATTTTTTCAAATAAAATATTTTACTAAATATATATTTATCTAATAACTTTGTGATATTTGTCTGCTTACTACTTGATTTTTTTTATTATAAAATGAATTATTAACTTTGTTTCTCATATTTAGATAAAATTCGTAATGTAAAAAGATAATATTTTATTTCACAAAGTTTCATATGTGGCTGGTCACACTGTGTGGTCGGGATTACTTGGTCAGGAGTTACTTGGTTGGTCAAGGGTTACTCAATCGATCAGGGGTTACTCGGACGGCCAAGGGTTACTCAGTCAGTGTTTGGGTGTGTCTCAGCGGGCCTTACATATGGCCAGCAACACAAAAAACGCGCTGATTTTATTTTTATAATTAGTATAAAAAAATTTATCTAAAATAAATTGCAATTCTTTTTTTTTTCATTGGCTAAAATATAACATTTTCCTATGTGACACTCTAAAATTAATTTTACGTGGTATAATCCTATTTAGGGGTGAGCAAAGACCCAGGGTATCCGGTACCGGACCCGGCGGGTCCAAACTCGGAACCGGTCTCACTGGTTCCGAGACCGGGTCCAAAAATTCGGACCCAGTTAGAACCAGTTCCGGAATCGGGTCCTGAAAATTTGGACCCGGACCCGGTGGGTACCCGGTTGTTTGATATTTTTATTTTTTTTTTAAAGTTCTTAATTTCCTCTTCCTCCACTCTGAATCTCTGATCTTCATGTAAACCCATCCACTTTCTTTCTCTCTCCTCCCTTTCTTTTTCCTCCAGAATTCCAGATCATTATCTTCTTCACGCAGACTCGCCGTTGTCTCGCTTTCGCACAGTCCCACCCTCGCACCGGCAACGGCGGTAATCTCTCGGATCTGTCCGGCTGTCCGCCGGTAAGTTCTCTCGGATCTTTCCTCTGTTCTCTGTTTCGGTCTTTCACGAAGCCACCAGTCCACCACCAATCCGCCGGTCTCGTCTCCCCCTCTCCTCTCTTTCGCACAGCAGCCTCCGACCCTCCGTGATGCACTTGGTTCCGGACTTCCGGCGCCGTCCTCTCCCCATCTCTCTGTTTCAGTCTCTTGGTACAAGATTACATGAGTTACAGCTCAAAAAATTAAAAAATAAAATAAAAATCTAAGGATGAAGATTGAAGAAACGGGTACCCGGTTTTGGAACCGGTTCCGAAATTCCTGGACTCGGTGCAACCGGTTCCGGGACCGGGTCCTGTGAAATGCACTGGGTACCCGGTTCTGCTCACCCTAATCCTATTGTAGCGTTTTAAAATTATTAATCTTACGTGGCGCTTTTTTATTATAACCCTACGTAGCGCTTTAAAAAAAACTAATCTTATGTGGCATAATCCGATTGTAGCGTTTTAAAAATATTAATCCTAAGTGGCGCTCTAAAAACTCGGGAAAAAACTCCCCTTTATATATATACTAGTTTTGTGCCCGGACGATATCCGGATGGTTGATAATAAGATACCATTTGTACTTGAATGTTAAATACGGTCAAATAATTCGTTATGATAATGTAGGATATTTAGACATACGATATCATATGACTTATATATTTACATAATAATACTTTTTGTAGTTTTGTTTGTAAATAAATATCTATGTTATTATTGACTTGAAATTATTTTTATTGAGCTTAAGTTATTTTTACTGAACTGAAAGTATTTTTACCAAACTAAAATTAATTATACTGATTAAAGTTAATACTAACTGAGTAACATCTAACACTGACTAAGTAACCCCTATCTATAACATTGATTGAGTAACTACTATAACATTGACCAAGTAACCCCTATAGCACTAACGAAGTAACTCTTGTAATAGTTAGTGACACGGTTTGGTCAGCTACGTATAAAAGTTTGTGATTAAATATATTATAAATGGATCTTATTTTAAAGAGTTTTTTAAAACGAATTTGATGATGGAAATAGAATTGAGTTATAAAATATTAATTAAAAGTTATGATTAATTTTGTATATATGAAATATTATAATTCTATCGATAATAAAACTCTACACAACAATTTTATCTTAAAAAATCTATCCAAAAACCGCTTACTTAGCATCATATGTGTCACAATAATACTATTTATCGCCTACGTAGCGCGACACTTGGCAAAAAATTGGGATGCCAAGTGTCGCTGTCTCGTGGCCTGGCTGCGAGGCACGAGACCAGCTTTATTTATTAGTAATATGATATGATATTAGATTGCCTTTTTTTTTTGGAACTCTTAAAAATAGGTGTAGACATTTAAACCCTAAAAATATTTATTATTTCCCTCACTAATGTTGCCACACTGAAAGGGCTCTCTGGACATAGCTAGCTAAGACGAATAAAATTGCAATAAATCTTGGCGGGCTTCTTTAATTTTATTGTTAGAATATCAATTTGAGGGTAACTTTAATAATTTTTATGGTAACTTTAATTCCTTTAAACTTAACTTTTAATTTACAACGAGTTTAATTGTATTTTAATGTGTAATTTCTATTAGGTACATGTCATTAAAGCTAATATGATTAATCTTATACAATAACTTAATGAAAGTTCACCTTAATCATAAATTTGTGATAAAATTGACATAAATTCCATTTAAGAACTTTTTTGGCTAGTTTTAGGCACAAGGCTAGAGGTGTTAAAAATTAACCCGATCGATCTAATCTAGCATGAAAAACAATCCAATTTAGATTTTGACTCATTTGGTTATAATAATTTAGGCCCTGTTCAATTCACTTTAAAATAATAATATTTAGTAAAAATAATTTCAGTTTAGTAAAAATAATTTCAGTTCTGCAAAAATAATTTCATTTCAGTAAAAATTTGTAACTTTAAAGAAGAAATATAAAATAGAATCAGTAAAAATAATTTCAGTTCAGTAAAAATAATTTAACTTCGGCAAAATTAATTTCAGTTCAGTAAAAATAATTTCAGTTCAGCAAAAATAAGGTCAAGTGAATAGTGCCTTAGCATGACATTTATAATAAAGTCAACTTAATCCAAGTACCCGAATTAACATCTCTAGGCACAACTCGCTCAATTACGAGTCTAGCTGATAGCCTGATACAAATACAGACCATTATACTTCGTACAAATGATACAATACGTGAGGTTGTTCTATCCAGACCGGGCAGGCGGCCCGTTCTCAGTCTCCCCACTTCTAAGCTGACTGGTTAAAGGTAGTTAGCGTTAAGCGATAACCGTGGGCCAGTGCATGAATCCCATTAAAAACACGTGGACATTAAACCAACACATCAGCAGTTCGCAATCTTCGCATAGTACTCGTCGTATTCCCTTTGATCATTTCTATCTCGTGAAAACGATCAAATATTCAACATTGGCGGCTCCTCTATAAACTTTAATCACACCACCTTATTTTTCCACTTTTATTTTTCTTTAATTATTTTTTTTAAATCAACAAAATAAAATTAAAAAAAATAACTCAAACCACCCTCACCCGCTGCCAGCCCCTCTTCCTCCCTCCCCCCGCTTTGGCAAATCGTTCTCCATTAAATCCCCAAATCAAAACTAAACCAATTTCCTAATTTCATAATAATAAACTTATTCTTGAATTTCAAAAGGAGAGAGAAAATGATGACAATAGAAGAAGATCAAGAAGAATACAACTGGAGAGAAGTGCAATTACCGTCGCAAATACCAAAACCTGAATTAGAGAGAGAAACTGGAGAGAGAAGGAGAGGCCGTGATGTTGTAATTGCAGTGGATCATGGGCCCAATAGTAAGCACGCCTTTGATTGGGCCTTGGCCCATTTTTGCCGCCTCGCTGATACTCTTCACCTTGTTCACGCTGTCTCCAGTTCGTATTCTCATTTTTTTTTTGAGGCGTTTATAATAAATTGTGAAAAATAAGAATTGTGGATTTAATTCTTATCTAATTTTGGGTTATTTGTGGTTTAGATGTGAAAAATGAGGATGTTTACCAAGCAACTCAGATCCTGATGGACAAATTAGCTGTCGAGGCTTTCCAAGTTGAAATGGCGAGTTTTAAGTTTTATGTTTTTTAATTTTGATTTATTTTGCTCTGGCTTCTTTGGTGACATTACAAAATACAAAGACACTATTAAATATGAACGTGACTATTAATTCCGAACAGCTTTTTTGCCTTTGTACGTGCAAAAGTTGCAGATATTCCCATATTCCGATATAAATTGATCTTAGGAAAATTTATCACCAAAAATTAGTGATTGATATACTTGTAGTACATTATAATTTTTGTTCTGTGTTGGTAAAGCCTTGGAGATTAATTCTTGTGATTCTGGAGATGGATCAGTAGTCCGAAATGGGCAAATGACATCTAATTTTAATGCAAATTTTGTAAGGAAGTAAGTTATTTCAAGCATGTGAAATCTGTTCTTAGAAAATTGATGCAGAACATTGCAACTCTAGCATCACTTTGAAGTCGAGTCTGCCATAATGTTGTACTCCTTCCATTCTAAAAAGCCTAGTTGGAAACGATATAGTAGGTTCCAATTTCCGTGTTTTTGGTTTCTTTGCACTTTGATCGAACATCTTAGTATAATTCAATGTAGTTGTATATACAAGTGAAGAACTTAGGGATAACTGAATAGTTTCCAATTCGTTGTTTGAACTAAGGGATGTCAACATGGATATATATATGAATATATGATTGTGAGTATCACGATTCATAGTAAGCTGAACGCTCATAGCATCTTAAGATCGTGTGAAATTCAAATGTATAGGTACATGAGGGAAGAATGAGCTAGAGAATTGAAATAAGTACCAACTCATTCATCATTGACATCATTATTGTTAAAACTGAGGGTTATTATTAAGATGATCGCCTTTCACAGTAATTTGAAAGGAGGACATCTACTTTGACTACTTGTGCTAGCACGAGAATCAAGCTCGTGTGTCATGTTGCTAAGAAGCCAACAGGGTGTCCATATGTTCTTTGCTGAATGGTTTGTTCTATCCAAATTGAAAGATCATTTTGAGAACTAATGCTAGGTTACAAATACATTATATTGTTTAGGTGAAGTCTGTCGCTAGGATAGTGGAAGGCGATGCAGGAAAGGTCATCTGTAAGGAAGCAGAGAGGTTAAGGCCTGCTGCTGTGATCATGGGTTCTAGAGGCAGAGGTCTGGTTCAAAGGTATTCTCTCGTCTCTGTTGCATTTTAGGGGTTCCTTAATTTTCACAACTCGTAGGATTTTTTTGATCAGTTTTCTTATTCGTGTTAACTAGTGTGTTGCAAGGGAGTGTTGGTGAATACTGCATACATCACTGTAAGACAGCACCAATCATAATTGTTCCTGGGAAAGGTACGTTCCGTTCTCAAGTTAGTCACAATTTTACCTAGTTAAGTAAAATCAGCTTGTGATGTGGTTATTTGGTTTGCACTATGCAGAAGCTGGTGAGCTATCAGCGGTTTAGTTGTGAAGGTCACAAGTCATTCGATTGTGTTGATCGGTTGTGTTTGTATTTACTATAATGTGTGTAGTGTGTAGTACATTAAGATTGTATGTAATGAAAACTTTATTTCTGTAGTTAAATTTGTTGTTCTAAGCATTTGTATAATTATATATCTCTTTTGTTGTAAGCTTATGAGTACTTAAAATGCTTTCTTCATTTCTGTGGGCCAGGCTTTTGATTTAATTGCATAAATAGAGCTACGTGGAAAATTTTCAAGGACAATGCGCAAGAAGATGGGGTGGTGTCTTGACTCCCGATCTCAGTATATCTCACGTAGTAGGTCAATAAACAAGCAGGATTTGCAAAAAAAAAGCACAAAACATATCGAATCACATAAAGGGATGAATGAAAATACATTTTGCATTAATAAGGAGAATGGCTTTAGATAAATGATTATACATGAAGAGAGAATACTCTATTAAATTGGTTCCACTTCATTGAAATGAGCAATGAAAATTTAGGTATTGTTTTGGTTGCTTGTTGTTTGGTTAGCTTGAAATTTGTTAATTGGGGTAAAATGCATGCAATGATTCAACTTCCTTGAAAAATTGTACTCGTACTAGTATTTCTCAAATAACATGAGTATTATTTACCAAATCTCTTTGATAGCTCATGTTTTTCACGAATTGCATTTAACCAAATT
This sequence comes from Chenopodium quinoa, assembly GCF_001683475.1. NCBI lineage: Eukaryota > Viridiplantae > Streptophyta > Magnoliopsida > Caryophyllales > Amaranthaceae > Chenopodium > Chenopodium quinoa. The sequence continues at coordinate 345,411 of NW_018744537.1, forward strand.
ACAACTAAATAAGTTCAAGCAATTTATGAGAAATTACCATAGAATATTTAACTCATGATGTAATCAAACAAATGAGAATCAGGTTTTGTATCGGGTCAACTTTTGTTGAATCTAAATCTCTAATATCAATTCTTTTAGCATAAAATATAAAATTAAAATGATGGATATATTAAAAAATGGAGGTATGACACTTATATCAAACACGAGTACTAAACATGAAATAAGCCCAATTATTACGGAGTAGCATCAAGGAAATCAGGTCAGGACCCACAATATTTCTACTATAGTTCACCCTCCATTTCTATCTAACCAAATTTATTACCTCAAGTTCAGGTAATCAAGCGAGTCGATCACGAGCTGAGGGGTGCTCGACTCGACTCGAAATTTTTTTACATGTGCTCAACTCGTGCTCGCTAAAGTTTCGAGCTAATATAATATGCTTGACTCATGCTCGTTAAAGTTTCGAGTCGACTCGAGTAGCTCACGATCTGCTCGTTAAAGTTTTGGCCCTTCTATATATATATATATATATATATATATATATATATATATATATTTGTTCATTTTATATTGTTTTTTTTTTTATATATTTATTATTAAAGATTTACTCTTTCTTTTTTGATAATATAAATTCACACTTATTAAGTGTCTAATTGTTTAAACATGGTAATTTTGTTTGTAAATTCTATATTAATAAAATATATTATCAATTTGCTCACGAGTTTATCGAGTCGAGTTAGAGCTTGCTCAACTCGTGCTTGTTAACATCTCGAGTCGAGTTTTGACCGAGCGTTAATCGAGTCAAGTTCAAGTTGCTCGCGAGCTGCTCAACTCAATTAGCACCCCTAAGTCTAGGTTTTAAGGTTTAACTATGTCAACGTTTGAAACTTTACATTTCATCTCCATTTTCAAAAGACAAAGTTCCCGCCGTTTATCTTTTCTCTCTCCTCCTTCGGGCCTCATCACAAAAATCTCTATCACATTCGATCATCATCAGAATAGAAGATCTTCAAGCTGTAATTGATCACAAATTCGACAATCATAGGTGCGATTTCTTCTAACCCTAGCTTCAATTTTCGGTTTCGAATTTTCTTTTCGGTTGATCTTGCGCTAATATAGTGAGTTGCGTAAAATCGCTTCAACATTTGCGCTAATATATATACATTTGAGGAATTTACTTTGAATTCGGAGTAAGGAGGAATGAGATTAGGTGTTTGATAAAATTCATACAGAAAATTCATAATTTGATTGTTTTATTTGAAGAGATTGATCTTCAATGGAGCTCGAATTCTTCAATTTTCACATAATAATTATGTTAATATATCTTATTGTAACTCACTAATAACTGTCAATTTCGTAATTGTATGCGCTTATTTTCGTTGCGTTGTGAATTTTGTGCATTGGTGCAGTGGCTGCGAATTTGTGAATTAAAGATTAATTAATGAATTTTACTTTGAGAAGATAGCTATATTCGGTTCCGCTTTGGTGTTTTCCCTCTAAAATGATTCTAAAATTACTTTTTAGATCATTAGATTCCTCTGGCTTTAGTTGAGGTCTTGTACCTGTGAACGTGCTCGCATATTGTACTGAGAATTCCGTGTCATCATAGGTAGATTGAACTTTGAAACATTAGGTTTTGAGAAACCAACACTCTTACGTAGTTACGTGCCTTTTGTATTTGGTTGATCAATATAGTTTATGAATGTGGCTAAATTGCGCGTGCATGTTTTCTTAGGAACTCTAAGGTTGTTCACTGTGAGGTATGAGATAATCCAATGCCATGTTTCTAGGGTTATTGTAGACTTGTGGTGGTACTTTGGACAGATATGGTGGTATCACATAGGGCTGTAGTGGTGTGTCGTTTTAATGTCGAGGTTAGTTGTGTACATGCTTGTGGTGATACCTCAAATGGTTGTCATGCACTCATGCTACTTTGATTACTCGTGCTACTTTGATTTGTTGTAAGTGTTAGGAGGTGCAAATTTTAGTATGTCTCCAGGAGGAATCTATCAATGTTTCCATTTTTTCTGTGGCTCACTTGCTTTCCTTGCAATTAAGATACTCTGAAGGAATTAAAAAGTACTTGGGTCTTCTGTTGTATTTCAGTTGTTACTCTTTCTTTCTGCTGGTGTAATTACATAGGGAAGAAAATCTGTTTCTGGGTCCATGAATTAGACAGAACAAGGTCATCCTTTTGTATTTCCTATTCACAGGATAAATGGTGCTTGGAGACTGTAATAAATGGATATGTCATTCCGAATTTTTCGCTGAAACCTGGAGAATAGAGTTTGATTAGCTTGACAAGTTTAGAGGACCACTTATGTACTGTTACATATGCCTTGTAAGGGAGGGAAGTTGAGGCTGTTAAGCTATTATCTCTGGAAGAAGATATTTTCCTGAGTTGATCCGTTCCCTGGCTTTCTACATTTATAAATCGAGAAAAATCGGTCAAGTCGTTTGTTGCTTGAATGATACCTAGAGGTCTGGTTCTATAGCTCAATCTCTAATATCAAAAGAGGAATAAAAATTTTCCATGTATAGAATGTATGTAGGTCTTTTAAGGTCATCGGTCTAACTCCTAAAAAAATTCAGATAACTACCTATGAAGAAGAGCATGGCTCCATTTTACCCTTTTTCTGCCTCCCTGGATCCTGTTTGTTTCTTACTTACTCTGTTCTTTTTTACTTGACCTGTTTCATTTATCACGCTTGCCAAATTTTAACGATCAATAACTTTAATTCTCCATAAGTAAAAATTATGGAAACTATATATTATTGAGACAAATCTAACATTATCTCACATGAATATGTTTTTACTTACATATAATTCACAAAAGATGGTCAAAGGAGGGGTGGTGAATAGTGTAATAGTCAAAGCGGGTCAAGTAAAAAAGAACGGAGGAAGTATTAAGAAGCTAACATTATCTGTCTTGAGTTTCAACAATGATTTTTTTTGATAAGTTCTTAGATTTGGCATATTTTCTAGTAATCACTGATTTTGTAGTATTTGGACTTCAGAATTCCTAATTTCCTATAATAAAGAAAGCTTGTTTATAACATACTGAGACTGCACTTATATTATACTTAAGAATGGTAGATCAATCTTAGTCAAATTAGTTATTGTTATTGGTCAATTCAAGTTATGGAGTTTAGCTACATTATGTATTGGTCCAATTTTGCAAAGTCTACAAAATTTTGTTCTTTGGGTATGTTGTTTACTACTTAAATAAGAGTGGCTTTTAATTAGATGTTTCAAGGTGGCATATTCGGTTTTTTTTTTTTTTTTTTTTTTTTTTTTTTTTTTTTTTTTTTTTAAGTGAAAGGTATCAGTCTACTAGTTACATACAAGTACTTTTTGCAAATTCGAGATTGATAAGCTCATTACAGATTGTGATTGATAAAAGTAGTAGTTTATCAGCTACACAAATTACAGCTCAATAATCTCATTGCAGATTAAGTTTGGTAAAAAGTAATCACTGTAGCAGTTTTTCAGTCACACTTAGTAGCACAAATTCTGCAATTTCAACAGATTGGGGTTGGGGATATCAAATTAACAAATGTGAAATCAGAAATCTAATTTCCTGTGGAAAACTGTGCAAGAGCATCAGCAACAGCATGTAGAAGGATAAAACTCTAAAGCATACACAGTTGACATGCTCTCTATGATCCAGATCCAGTTTATAATTACTTTTAGAGTATAAGCCATTATTTGTGTTAAATCATCGATTATTCAGGACCTTGGCACGATCCAAGTATCATTGTGTTACATGAATTCAACATGTAATTTGCTCACACCAACTACTCTATTATTGTTTGCAGTAGTAATTTATGCGGTTAAAAACTATCTCTTATGCTTCTGGTCCCACATTCCCAGGGGTGTCTACAGTTTCAGATCAACAATATTCTCAGTTTATATGTGTTTTGAATGCTCTAAGTTGGTTGAAGTAAAGTATTTTTGCACAGGTTGGGGATCCTTACTGAAAAGTTAAGAGAAGTAGTGGGGAGGCCTACGGAAATTTGCATAAAAGTAAAAGTGGTAGGGAACAAGGGAGAGCAGCAGGTCACTGAAAACGAAAACAGTACTACATACAAGTAAGTAACAGTTTAGAGAAGCGACAGATTATTCACAGTATTAATCAGTTTTATTGTCTGTTTTTCAGCTAAATAATCTCTAGAAATGTCTGTTTGGTTTTCACAAGTTTATGGATTAATCAACTGTTCTTGCTCTTTCTCAACTTCTGTTCCAGGTCATATTATATTTTGTAAGACCTCTACGTAAAAAGCATAAAAATATTTGTTTTATTGACTGGGTTGGCGATCTTTACCTCCTTGAATTGTTGATGAATATAAGTTGTACAAAATTGAGTCCAATTATCTGACTCTAACTTCATATTTTTAGTAACATAGAAGAATTGCTCTAAGGTTTTGTTGGAAGTTGTTGATGTTTTTGTAATTGCCAAATGTAATGTTAAATTGATCCATGACATTTTTATAATTACTTTCCTTCAGTAGCTGTTAAATTTTTTTCATCAAGTGAAAGAAGCTATAATATATTGTGCAACTTTATCAGCTGTCTTTCATCCTACAGTTACTTAAAATCCTTTCTATCATAAATTCACAATTCTTCTTGTTTCAGTTTGCTTGGTCCCCTTAGTTGAAGATTTCACAAGTTTATAAAAGAACGCTAAACGGATTAGATGTGCATGATTGAAAACAACTTTCATATTCCCTTTCTGTTCTCTCTTTTCCCATCAATAAGTTTCTCTCATAACTTTGCTCTCTGGTCCCCTCTGCTTATTTTCAGGCTCTAATGAAGAACCTACTATTGCACTGTCTTCTAAATGTTGCAATTCAGCAGAAGTAAGATGCCAACAGGTGCTAAAATTATGCATTTCATCTCATTGCCTTTGACTTTATACATAGTTACATTCATATATATACCTATATACTAAACAGAATCAGAAAAGAATCCTAGTTAAGCAATCTGGTTCAATCTCCATGAAGGGTTAACTTCTAAGATGGGCCAACTGAGTTACATCTCCATTTTTAAACTGCTTGATTCAACGGTGCCTGCACAAGTATAATATAACGTTAGGAGAACTGCAAAGTGATACATGAGATCTTTGTTTTACCATGACTTGGGAAATTAATTGTTGCCCTTTTTAACTACGTTTTGTTGCTTTTGTTGATTCTACGCTAAGAAAAATCAACAAATGTTAAGGCCAAATACCAGATGCCTGTTTCTGTAGGTATAATTTTCTGCGAGATGATTAATGAGATATTTTCATGCATAAAAAACACCATAGGCAAAGTATGCCTTCATGAGCCTTTTTTTTACATGTCTTTTTCAAGACAAAAACGTATAAGAAAGTTTGGATTGTGTATATTTTTATAGTTAAAAGTAGGTAGACTACACCACATGAGAATGTATAATCAATATTAATTATTAGGGAATTGGATAAGATGTTTTAGTGTTAACTACCTGTGAATGTCTGTAACGGGAATGATGTTGATCTTCCCTGCTGAAATTCCATGTTGTAGATATTTTGTAACTCAGCATCCCATTGTAAAGAGTTTGGAATTTGCTGTTAATATCAGATATAATAGAAGTTAGTGAAAGAAAAGTACCATAGAGAAAAAATTGGTCACTCCAGACTTAAGAGGACGTTACATTAAAGCAGGATGTATCTAGAAAAGTCTCCGGTACTGGCACAGGAGCACTAATGCTTCTCCTCAACCCCAAATCAATTGGGTTCCCCACGACTGTGGATCCGCAAATTGGATCCATTTGTTCAACAGGATTGTATTGTAGGTAGCTGGGATTTGTTAAATCCGGTGATACCCCCATCGTTGGTAGACTGGCAGAGCATGCTGCAAAAACCTGTTGATAAGAGTTGCAGAAATCAATTATATTCAGCTTTTTCTCGTCTTGTTTTGGTTTATCCGTATGACTAGTTATTCTGTATGTGTTTACCTCTTTGGCAATTAATTCATCAATGTTAATATCAAGCCTGGGATTTACTGCTGCCAATTTCATGGAGAGGAACTGATCCAAAGAAACAAGAGGCAAAAATTCAGATAAATTTGGAAGTTATAGACTTATAGGAGCTTTTTTTTTACAAAAATACTTAGAAACTCTGATTACCTCTACTTGTCTTTGAAGAGATTGGACATAGTTGATTATTTCGTCGAGCATTCCAGCTTTTCCTGTGATCTTGTTGCACCCTGGAACTAAATCCTGAAGATATTTCATTCTCTCACTTATTTTTTCTCTCCTTACCTACATCATAACCATAAATGCAGAATATGAGTTATTGGTGAAGTTTATATCAGTGAAGAAATTTTGTAATGTTGGCCTTTGTGTTTTGCTTACTCTTTCAGCTAAGCTGTGGCTATCGGTGGCTTGGCCACGCCTTGCTCTGACATGAATGTAATCAGGCTTTTGTACCTCGGACGCCTTTGAATCCTTAGATGTACACCCTGAAGTTTCTTTGCTTTTCTTGTCATTGCTGTGTCCATTGCTTTCCTTTTGGTCACCCTGGCTGCTGCTGCTGCTATGTTTATTGCTATGTTGTTCTGTGATTTTTGATTCTTCCTCTTCAGCACACCCCTTGCTCTTTTTTGATTGGTTGTCTTCTTCTGCATCCACTACCTGCCACATACCATTTAGAGTAGGTTTTTCAGAGATCAGTCAGTGGCCTACAATCTGTTAAATTTCTATTCTAATCTATTAAATTTTTGTATTCAGGTTTTGCTGATAATATTTCTACTAGCAATATTTTTGGCAATTAATGTAGAATCGAATTCAAAAATCGCAGAGGGATCAATCAATACCTTTGGTGTACTTGGGTTTCTTTCTGCTTTTCTCTTCTTGAAGCTCTCTCTTCCAACTGCTCCACTTAGCTTCTGATCTGACAAGAGGGTCTCTCTTCCTTTGGCATCACGGGCCGCCTTTAGGCTGATTGCTGCTGCCTTTGCTACCGATGGCGGGCAACTGGCTGTTCTTGAAATGCCATAATTCGTCTCATAGCCAGGATTGTTATGGACTTCTCCAGCAGTCTCAATCCCCATGCTCCCAACTGTTACCCCACTTTTTTGCATCCCGAAATCCATCCACCCATTCTCAGCACCCGGATCAGCCTTAATGGGTCGGTTCAGAAGCTCATTCAGAGTTGGGCCAGTTGTAACTGAGCTTGGACAGTAATTCATGTCTGCGCACTGAAAGTCTTGTGCTTCAGGAGGAAAAAAAGAGAGCATACTGAGGTCATTGAAACAACTTAGTTGTTGTGTTGGTTGGACTTGGAAGAGCTGCTCTTGTTGCCACTTAAGAACCATCCTCTGTCTTTCCAAAACACTCATCTCCATGCCTTTTCCTCCGATGATGTTTGCTGGCATGTTCAGGCAGTGCAGCATCTCCGGTAAAGCTCTATTCATTGCCTTAATAAATCCAAAAATAGTAAGGGAAATATGATTGCTTTTGTGCTGTTACGAAGTCTTAATATGTACTACTATAACAGTTTGTTGTTCTTTTGCTTTTATGAAGGTGAAAGGGAAGTTGGTGTGTGCTGCAAGGATTAGGCAGGCTTTTGTAATGCTTTGGTACCTAACACAAGTTCTTCATGAGCAAGGTACTACTACTCTACGACTCTTTCTATCTCCCTTTTTGTTATTTGATGCAGTTTAAGCTGTGGCTGGAAAAATGTTGTGAGAGAAGAATTGGGGAAGAAGTGAGGGTATTTATAGAAAGTGTAAAAAAGGAGTTTGGGTTGAGATATCTGACTATTAGGAGGCTGGTATCTGACGTAACTAACCGGAATAATTAAGAGAGAGAAAAATAAAATTTCATCTTCATTTTGTATTTTCTTTTTCCATCATTTATATTTCAGTATATTTATTTTATATTTTCAGATACACATAGAGTTAGGGGTACATTGAAGTCTATATTACTATTAATTTGCTCATTTGGGGTTACATTAGATATACCTGGGAACACGTAAAAATTTGTTAATATATTTATGGTGTTTTTGGGGGTCCTGAGGGGGCAAGTAGAGAAATGAAATGGATGGATGAGAGAGATAGAAAGGGGCAACTGGGGCAGAGCGCCATCGAATGTAACCATAACTAGAGGCTGTGGGCCGTGGGACCTTCCTGACATATGACTGCCACGCGGGCTTATCCTGCCAACGGAAAAACGGGGTTTGAGATGGTTTTTATTTGGACGGGGTTCAGAAATCAGAACTTCAGATATTCATATGATTAGTTCTTAGATTATTATGATTTGTGACTTAATTGCATGTGTTATTTAATGAGTTCATCTCAGATTTGGTCATGTTTGTTTAAGGACTTGGTTTTTTTGGGTAGATTAGTGACCCCACCGTGATGGCTGCAGGGTAGTCTGGGCCTTGAATACGTTTATGCCCACATGATTAGGTACACGTGGCATGTTTTAGGAGCCCCCATCTATGATATGTCAGCTTTATGATGTGTAAGATGATGAGGTGAAACAAGGCTGTGAGAGGTCTGGTATTTTTTTAGCTACCTTTGCCTGTAGATTCTGAAGGTATTTGGGAATGGGGATCACAATGAGGCATCTTTCAAATTGCATTTCATTTAATTGAGATTAATGTTTACTTTGCTCATCTAAGCAATCTTTGTCTAACTTTATTAACTTCAATGTAACTGGGAGCATAATGTCCATCTAGTTCTCGAGTTTAGAAATCTAATTGCCCCCATAATAGGAATTAGGAGACCATAATCATTATCTAATCATAATGCCATATCGTTAATCATTAATTAGGATAAAGAATGTTTGTTTTTCAAATAGCTTTCATCCTGTCAGTCAATTGGTTTTTGTTTGAAAATTGAGACTTTTATTTGGTTGGTTAGTGGATTGGATCATATGGTTTCTTATGTCTAATTAAATTTGATTTTTGATGTTTACCAAATTACCACTTGCGTCAATGCGTCCTCACTAATGATAGGAGGTGAAAAGGGGATATGAACTTGGACCAATTTAGATACTAATATTAGATCTCTTATCAGAACAACTTAAGGCAAAATTATTTATCTGATTCTGACTCTTCTTCTAGGATTGAGGATTGATTAGTACTTAACACTTTGGAATTAATGAAGAGGAATTTTCGCTTTTCCGTTTTTTTTGAAGGATAAGATATCTGTTTCATGTACCTATATAGCAGATTTTGTCAATCTAATTATGTCTCCAATTGTGGGCTTACTAGATAGTGATTGATGGATTAACATAAGTTTTCCCATTTTATTTTGCTGAGGTGACAAGTTCACTTCAAGCTGAAACCTCAACGGAAAAATAAAATCTACTCTAATTAGCATAAAATTAAGGTTGTGTCTTCCTTTATTATAGATTGATTGATGGCAATTACCACCCAAACCTCTATTGATTGGTGGCCTCGAGTGCTTTCTCCTCCTTCAGGGCTTACTTCATTAGCCGTAAACAAGTTGCCCATTTATTGACTTGATCTCTACTTTGTCTTTGACCTGCACAAACTTGGTTTAGATTGGGGATTTGGGGTGCAGTAAGCATACTAGAGTGATTTTCCTTATTGGGATTATGAGTTGTAATCGTAACAGAATAATTTTATGATCAATTGCAACAAGCCATGATTTCAACATTTATTAGTACTCTCCTTTTTTCACTTGTCAGGGCTGTTTTCTCTGTGCTTGTTTTATTTTTAATTAGTATTTAGGTAAGGTGTATTTCTTTAAAATTCTTAAACCTTTTTCTTATGCTTTTATTTTTATTGAGTATACAATATAAGGTGTGATTTAATTAGGCTCGCTTTGTTCAAATGATGCCTTAGATTAAGCTTAAATACGGTATTTGTGATGTTGTAGAGGCATGATGAAGATAAAATGGATATATGGTGGGGAGCAAGTCCAGTGAGGATGAAGGGTACTTCCATTATCAAGCTCCTGGGCCCTGCAAATTCTAGTGTCAATCTCCCTCCTACCTTTATTGTTAGTAAGTCTCTCTCTTCCTTTCCCTCCCCTCTTTCTCCAAGTTGTAAATAGCCACATAATGATCCTTAAGAAAGAAAATAAAAAAGCTATTAGGGGACCTCTTTCTCATATTTTCCTTTCTATCATTGTCATCTCTGTGGGCTTAATCAACTCAAAAAGATTACCTTTTTTCTCTCTTGCCCCTTCATGGCTTGTAGCCTTTTCGATTACGAGCTTAATACTTTTCCCCTTCACCCTGAATTGTCACCCATAATCAGGCCGTCCATATTTGAATGAGTAGTGGCTTGTGATCTATGGCAGTCCATAATTTTCCAGTTTTAGCTAGGATCATTATTCATGGCATCATGATTTGGACTAGTTATTTGTTCCATTTTTTATGTGCCAATTGACTGTCTTTTAAGCAAGTTTGAGTTTGCTAGAACTTTTGACATAATGATGCAGGTGTAGTGATGAATGGTTAGACTAATTGGTAAAGATGTGAATCTCTTACAGGATAACATTTAAAATATAATTAATTTTTAGCTATCTAATTTTTGGCATAATATTGTACAAAAAGTATACATAATTTTAGTCACTAATGGTTATAACGAACTAGATTAATTATATACCATAGAGAATCGAGAATCATAATACTGCTATATTTAGCTTAACTTGAATACTAGTATTTCATTTTTATCCCCAACAATCGTAATCACTATGACATAGCAACATAGCGTCTTTCCAATATATATATTAAGTGGAAAATGCTATAACTAAGCCAACATAATCATGACAAAGAAAATATTTCAATTACACTGATAACTGTAATAGTTTGCTTTATTAATGCTGATTTTGAATAAAAGATATAATTGTGATGCTGTTCCAAAATAGATAAAGAATTGAGACTAGAGGAATAATGCTTAAATGACGTTATACGCAGTATATTTCATATGAATACATACTAGAGTGCTGAAAAAGTAGAGGATTTTGTGGGAGTATATGGGAAGCGGTCGAGTCGTCAATTTTGGGCAGTATGGTCCTGTTCAAAGCTATGGTGGAAGTAAATAGATCTTCTGCACCAGTAGTTGATATATTAGCAGAGAATTTATTAATACGGAATATACTTTAGTGTATTTTTATATGATATATGACGTATATAAACTATATATACAATATAATATACTTGTACGTATACTGTATTACTCACGCCATATGATTGATGAATTTGGAAGTTTAGAATTTATACGGAGTAATTAGAACGATTGGCAGTATGCCCTTGACAATCTTTGCACTCTTACATGTCACCCTGTGATTGGAGCTCAATTTTCGATGTAATCTCATTGGCTTCAGAGCTAATAATCTTTGGGAAGATACTAATAGTAGTAGTAGTTCAGGGCGAGCCATTGATGCTTAACTACTTGTAGTAGTTTTAAATCATTAAATTTAATTTATATTTTATTAATTTCTTTTATTAAATTTTAGTATCCTATAATCTTATCTCTCTTGTATGATCTAAATGGAAGCTTAGATAGAGAGAGAATGGGGTAGAGATAGGAGATTGAGGGAGGCAGTGAAAGACATGCACCAAATCAAATACAATGGATGGAAATTCCAGTTTAGCCCCTCTCCTTCCTTCTCTCACCTGTGCTTTAATGAGACATCCTTGTTTATGTCATTTTTTTTTTTTTGCGGCTGACAGTTATTGCTAATCATATGCAAATGAAGAAATTAGGACACTATGTGTTCCCTCCTTTTTGGTTTAAGCTAATTAATATTAAGTACAGGCCTCTCATCAAGGCTTTATTGTCTTAACTTTGTTGAATATATTGAACTGATATTAACTGAACTTAGTTGTAGTATAGCAAAGGTTATTGAATGTATTGAACTTATATTAACTGAACTTATATGCGAGTTTGTCAAAATTTATTATAACTTGAATTACTTTGCTTGAAATAAGATAAATTAAGTTAAATGAAGCTGAAACAAACAAGTCTTAATTGAGGATATTGGCTTCATATTAGATCGTTGATATTTTCCTTGTAGGATGTATGTATGAATGACATATTCTCATACATATACATATCGTGACGTTCAGTATCTAAATGTTTGGTTTTTGTACTTTTAGCTATTTTAAACTTTGTAATCATAGACATTAGAGCTATTTATCTTTACATTTACTAAAATTAGGTCACTTAAGTCACCTTCACATTTCGTAAATAAGGAATCCAGTTATAACTGTTTTGATATCGTGAAGTGGCTTTTTGTGTAGGTTTAATTACACGGAATAACCTGTGATCTTATGTTGATTTTACAAATTGATAATCATTGTATGATTCCTTATAGACTTACTCCATGTACTAAAACCAACACAAAATGTTATGTTAATTTTATAAATTAATAGTCATTGTATGATGCCTTATAGAGTTAGTGTAATAAAACTTACACAAATTGTTGTGGCCTTGTGTGGTGGGGAGAGTAGGAGTTCCTAGATCTAATTCAATTCAATTCTACTCTAGTAATAATTTCAATATGCAAGATTTGACGTAGGACCACAATGGAAGTCATCCTTTGCCCATTTCACTGGTTGGTCGTGTCAGAGATGGGTGAGTCAGTGAGTGAGTTGAGTGAGTATGAGCAAAACATTAATTAGGAATGGTCAAGCAACTTTGTTAACTTGTTTACATTTACTTCTGTGAATTCCTTGCTTTCCCTTATGGCCTCCCATTTTTTGTTTTTTTTTTTCTCGTGGTCCTAGAAGATACTATAAATTTATACTGTATAATTTTCTAAGAATATACCTTGAATTCTAATGTTGATAATTTTTAGATATTTTTGCAAATAAGCTAACATTTGTAGAAGATTGTTTTGACTTTTCTTTCTTCTTGGGTATATATGCTTGGAAAATGCCTAGGTTCTTTGTTTACCTTGAAGATTGTTCCTAGATCTAACTTTCTCTGTTTGGCTACTCATTCATTTGGTTGCTTCAAGTTGTTATCTTTGTCTGTTGAAAAACATTAGAGTATTAATTATTTAACGCATAAGGATGTACATACATACTCCGTATGTTAGGTTGACTCCAAATGTCACAGATGTGCAAGTTCATAGGAAGCTGAAAGCAATGGAGTTGTACAATTAAGGAGTATACAAAAAGTCGTGGGATTTTGCTTACCATGATCAATTTAATACGAAGTACAATATGGAGTATAAAAAGGCTATACACATTTCCTAAATGCTTAGAGTACATGAAATACCACCCTAATACCCTTTTTTTGTTTGCGTACAAGTAATGGAGTTCTAGGTATGATGCCATCAGAATTACAGAGCAGGGATTATTTGGACTGCGATTGACTATTGGATGCTCTATTGCAGCTGCATGATAAATTGATAATTTCTTATACATGCTTCTGCTTACACATGATCAAATTGATAACTTTCAATATGATAGAGCTAACCTAGGGGAATGTTTTTCAACTAGAATTGGTACATGCATGCACTCCTTTTGTATGAGGGAGTATTGAAAAATGTGTTCTTCCACAATGCTTGATGTTGAAAATCAACTCTACAATAATTTTTTAGTGTACTATGATCCAACCTATAGAATTTGGCCATAACTTTATAACCAAATTATGTTAAGTTAGAGTAATTAATTACGAGTACAATTTATACGATATTACTAATCACTTATTAGACACTTTATTGAGGATTTAAAGCATATGTTTTGAGTCGAACATTTGATAATTTTAAATGTTTGGATTTCAAATTTTTTTTTCACCGTTTGGAACCTAAAGTTAAATCCAGTTGAAATTTAATAAATCAACTCAAATTGTTGTGGACTCTTAATTATTAAGAGAGTTTGTTTTACCCTATAATATTTTTATAAAAACTTCGAAAAATGATTTTGACACACTAATTGTGAGAACAATTTTTTTTTTTTTTTTTTTTGGTACTATTCTCATATGAAGTTGTGCCTAAATAAATATTTGGTGTGCCAGATCAATTTTCGAAAATTTAACATGTAATAAAACGAGCTTTTCGTACTTGGGTTTTTGGCTTATTTCAGAATTAATACTATGCTTTAATGAAACCTTCTAAAGTTGTTAAACCCCAAGGGCATTGCATGAAGTTTTGAGCCTTACACAAATTCTTATACGTGGCTAGCCACACGGTGTGACCAGCCATAATGAGAGTTATTTCATTAGTGTTATAGCGGTTATTTTATCAGTGTTACAGGGGTTACTTCGTCAGTGTTATAAAGTTACTTAGTTAGTGTTAAAGCGGTTAGCTTTTTCTTTTACAACCAGCCACATAGTGTAACTAGTCACACACAAAACAAACTATGAACCTTAAGGGTGCCTCAATATTCGTTTTTATTTTGTCTTGTATTGTACTTCGTAGTTTATAATATTTTCATTATGCAACTTTTATATGACTATAGATATGTTTCTTAAGTAATACTTCCTCTACTTTTTTTTTTTTTTCCTTTTTTCTTTTCAATTGTAACATTTGAATTCACACATGGCAATATGTACAACTTATACATTTAATATTTTGAATTATCTTTTAATAACAATTATCTCTATTACTTCGTATATGTCAAGACAATTCAACAAGATTTTATATGACAATATTTTATGTATAAATTATAAAAGATAAAATATGTTTTAAAGAGACTGTAAAGGTTCAAACGTAGTAATTACTCGTAAAAACGAGGGTAAGAAATTTCTAATGTTGCATCTCAAGGGATTAATTTACATCATTGACCATGTTCTCTGGTTTACTTCTTTCCTGGCCCCTGGTTATCTGCAAAACATGGAGCTAACTGTCGTTGGCTTCTTAAAATATCCTTCTTTTGTTTTCTATGTTATCATCTTCCTCCAATAAATACATGTATACATCAGGATTTTTTTTCCCAAGTTTCTCATGGCTGTCGATAGAAATGTCATTAAATATTTATGGAGCCAGGACATGCTAAGATAATTTTATTAATTGAGCAAGAGAAAAAAAAAAAAAAAAAAAACTTCATATATAACCAAATAAATGTCTTATAAAGAAAAATAAATTTTACTCTCAAGAATCATCAGTTCAATTGCCTAGTATTAGTTTACTAAATATAATTTTAAATAAGTAAAAATAATTTAAGTCATTAAACATAATTATAGTTCAGTAAAAATAAGATCAATTTAGTAATAATAATTTTAATACAATAAAAATAGTAAAATATTGAAGAAATGTCGTTAAATATTATGGAGCCACAACATGCTAAAATAATTTTATTAAATGATCAACAAGAGGGAAATAAAATAACCACTTCTTATATAACCAAATAAATATCTTATACAAAAAAAAAAATTACCCTTAAGAATCATCAGTATTAGGCTCTGTTTACTTCACTTTAAAAAAAAAAAAATGCACTTTAGTAAAGTAATTGGGAATTTCTCTTAGATAACACCCAACTTTTTATTTTTCTCTTTGGTAAATTGGGAAAAAAGTTGTTATCTTTTGTAAGTATATGAACTTTTTATACAGCTATTTTAATTAAAATACTTAACCATAGTTAGTTTTATACTAATTAAATATATATATTTTAAAAAAAACACCCCTCCCTTGGGGGTTGTTTCAAAAAAAAAAAAAAAAAACCCCTCCCCCTTAATTTCTAGCGCCCGACCACCTTCCTCGCTAACGCCTAGGCTTCCCCCTCTCGCCAATTGACCCTACCTCGACACCCCAACCACCCCTTAATTCATAAACCCTAATTTCACATTTGATCTTCATTTTTTAACAATGTGCGTTGCCAATTGTTATTTATTTTGGATCTAAACTAATTTCATTGCATTTTACCCCAATTTTAGGTTTTTTTTTTTTTTGCCCAGAATTTTTTTAGTGTCGAGGGAAACAAAACGGAGGGGGTATCGTGGTGGGGGTTTAGGGGTAGCGTTCAAGGGATGGGAAAAGGGAGTGAGGGGTGAGGGCTAGGGTGTTAGGATAGGGTCGATCGGCAAGGGTCGGCTTGGGCGCCGACTAGAAAGGTGAGCTAGGCGTCTAGAAGTGAAATTAGGCCTTGTAAGATTTTTTTTTTAATCGAAGAACACATTTTCATTTTAATTTGTCAAATAACAGTAATTGTTGAACTGTACACCCGGGTGTACCATGTGCATGATACACCGGGGCAAAAACGACGCTGCCCAAAAAATAAAACGAGGCAACAAACAAATTAAAAAAACGCAGAAATAACATACTGCTTTGTAACATAAAACACTCAGCTGAAAAAGAACATGTAGATGTGAAACAAAGAATGCGAGTTTTTTTTTAGGTATATTCATTAAATTTCGGAAACGAATCAACCAAATCCCACACTGAATGATACAATCTTTTCAAAAAAATTAAGATTCCACAGTAATTTTCTCTTTCCAAAATTATTTTCTTCAAAATATTTCAAGATTTAATTTTTAAAATTCAAATTCAAAATTCAAATTTAAAAATTCATTTTCATATTTAAAATTTTTGTTACCAATAATTTATTTGATTTTCTTAAATTTAAAAAATCTCTACCAAAATCAATCATATTCTTTCAACAATTTTTTTTATTTTTATTTTTTTTTATTTTTATGTAATTATTATAATATTTGTTATAATAATAGTGGTCATGTGTAATTCTTGTGATGTTCTTTATATATATGATGTACTTTAATTTTGTATGTAAAGTGCAATTAATTATTAGCACTATTTTTCTTCCATATGTCCACTATTAATATTATGATCTTTTGATAAAATATTTTAAATGTCCATATTCTCTAAATGTAATTGTAATGTACATTTATTGTCACATAATATCCATTGCTTATTGTAAAAATGTTCTTTAAATTTTTGTTTGGACCATCCTTGTTAAATTTAAATATTTTAATTTAAGTAGTGTTTATTACATAATATAATCATGTTCTTTATAAATGTTATAAATATTATTTTGATTTGAAAACCAATCATCAATATATGATGTCCAAAAAGAATATCTCCATCAACCATTGTAATCCTGAAAAAAAAAAATGTACACACTTATTTAATGTTGTTAACATAAAAAGAAATATAAATTTAATAAATAATATTGAAGATGAATAGTTTAATAATTAAAAATGATGTAAAAACTAATTTTAAAATAATGTGTGCTATATCTCTCAATACCCAAAAGAACACAACAGTTAAAACAAACGAACATGAACATAGAAGAACATATTATATCAAATAAAAAGAACATAGTTCATATGATTGAAACACAAAGAACATTATACCTTAAAGAACTAATTTGTAATGTAAAGAACATATAGTTTAGACTCAAAGAATATATTAATCGGACTTAAAGAACATACTCCATTACAATTAACAAATTGAATGCGTGATAAAGGAACATTCATCATAATCAAAAGAACATCATTTTCAACCTTTGAAAATAATACCAAAAAAAAACAAAAAACAAAAAAAAAACACCAATTTCCTTTGATTACAAAATAATCCACAAATTATGAAATTTAATAATTTAAGAGAACATTATCATTAGCATTAGCATCGTAATTATAATTATAAAATTTTAATACGAAAAAAGCTATATACAAAAAAAATTACCTTCACATTTGATTATGAAATCCTCATCATCATCACCAACAAGCATCAGAATCACGGCGAAATTTGGATTGATAAATCATTATTAACTTCTTCTACAATGAATTCTATCTATCGGTCGACAAATTTCTCTTTGTAATTTTCTCTCTCTAAAATTTTAGGATCTCTGTATTTTCTCTTTCTAAAATGTTTAAAAAATGGAAAATGTCAATTAAGGATAATTATCAAAAACTAAAAGCTATTAAAACAGAAAAAACTCTCTGTAATTAAGCTAGAATTTTTTTTTTCCAATAATTTGATTGCCACATCACCACGTGCACCGTGTATTATACAAATTTTAAAATAACAGGTACTATTGTAATTCAAAATTTAAAAATATAAATTAATTAAAAAAAAAAAAAATTCATGCAAACGTAATAAAATTAACTAACCAATAACATGGCGCACATAAACGTATCAAATAAAATTCATTGGAGGAGAGTGGACCTTGTATGGCCACCATATAGCCCTACTTTAATGGTCCCATTAATGGTGGAGAAACGATATGATATCCTTTCCAACAGTGAACATTATCAAGTACTCCAGTAAAAATAAAAAGCGATTGATAGCAACTTCTGATAAACTAATTAAGATCCTCCGGCCGATTACTTGGCCTTTTATAGCAATCATAGTCCTGTTTACAAAATCAGTCCCTAGTGTAGGCCACAAATTTGGTAGTCATATGTAGTCACAAAACTACCTCCCAATTTGATATAACTAGTCACAAAATTTGGTAATCATGTAATCACAAATTTGATCTATATATGGAATATATAATTTTTTTATATATGAAATATGTTATTTAATTTTTTATGTTGATAGATGGAATATGTAGTTTTTTAGTCTTATATCATTGCTAACAATTGATCAAATAATTTTCACTATTTAA
This sequence comes from Chenopodium quinoa, assembly GCF_001683475.1. Lineage (NCBI taxonomy): Eukaryota > Viridiplantae > Streptophyta > Magnoliopsida > Caryophyllales > Amaranthaceae > Chenopodium > Chenopodium quinoa. Next base: position 363,924 of record NW_018744537.1, read on the forward strand.
AGGTCTCAGTGGTAAACCATTATTATTGATTTTAATCATTGGCAACCTTGTACTTTGACATTTAAGTTTTTAATTAAAAAAATAATTAAATCTAACGCTAACTAATTATGGTTAAACCAATAATTCCCATCTTCATCCCCTATTGGCCTTCCACTCCTTTTTTGACATTCACTAACCACGGTTAAAATTGTAACAATGATGATAAAAAATTTACTTAACTATCAATGAAAAAGTCAACAATGAGAAATTTCCTAACTTACAGTGTCTGTGTTGTATTCACTTGAATTTTACTTATCTAAACTTATCTCAACTTACCTTAATTTTTATAAACTTAAATAAATTAATCTAAACTTATTAGAATTGAAATAAGTAAAAATAAGGTAAATAGAATTGCCCTTAATCTTATTCCAATATATTCTCAAGACATAAGTGTATGACTAGAAAAAATTTTAATCACTTGGTCAAAATAAGTGTATCCGCAGTATTTTTAAATCTAGCTATAAATACTTAATATGATTCTTGTAGTTGTATTACTTAAAAATATGATTATGTTTCCAATTGGGAGTCTTTCCCGTGGGTCTTTCACTTTGAGACCCCCTCAACTTCTCAAGACTTGATTATCACCACCTAACGTTCATGTGGAGGTCCTTTAGGACTGAGAGACCTAAAAGACTTAATTTGAACGCCCTCCTATTTCCATGTACTTATCTAGGGGTGCTAATCGAGTTGAGCAGTTCGTGAGTAACTCGGACTTGACTCAGTCAAAGCTCGGTCAAAACTCGACTCGAGTTAACTCGACTCAAGATGTTAACGAGCACGAGTTGAGCAAGCTTTAACTCGACTCGATAAGTTCGTGAGCAACTTGATAATATATTTTATTAATATAGAATTTACAAACAAAGTTATTACCATGAATAAATTTGACAATTAATAAGAGTTAATTTATATTATCAAAAAAGAAAGAGTAAATTTTTAATAATAAATAAAATAAATAAAAGAAAACTATATAAAGTGAAAAAAAAAACAATAAAGGCCTATAATTTTAGAAGGGCTAAAACTTTAACGAGCAAATCGTGAGCTACTCGACTCGAAACTTTAATGAGCACGAGTCGAACATGTTTTATTGGCTTGAAACATTAACGAGCATGAGTTGAGCACGTGAAAAAAGTTTCCGAGTCAAGTCTAGCACCCCTTAGCTCGTGATCGACTCGCTCGATTAGTACCCCTTATCCAAAAAAGCATTTCATGATTTAACCCAAATTCCACACTTTGAAGCAAGTAGGCAAACCCCAACTTGTGCTTTAAGTCTACTTAGAGGAGGCCAATTAAGATGAGATTGAATTGATTACTTACCTTTTAAGGGGATGTATTTTATGGCAGAACAGAGACCAAATTATGATGGATTAATTTACACTCACCCAAAGGTATAGCAATTAACAATGAGGGGATGCACGTGAATAACTACATAAAAAAACATATGATGAGGAGCAAATGCACTAATAAAGCAAAATAGCAATTTAAAACAGGAATAGTAAATGTCTGCCTATTACAAGTAATATATTTCACTACTCCGTATTATTCAATGTACCAAGGATAAGGATATATGTTTTGAATTGCCTAAAATATATCTCATTGGATTGTTTTTACACTATTTGCAAGACTAACTGATAGAGTCAAGCATACATGTTCCTTTAAAGACAAAAAAAAAAAAAAAAAAAACAAAAAAAACAAAAAAAAACAAACTTGAGAAAATAAAAATCCATGGCACTTTACTACTTTAGCAAGAGCACACAATAATTCAAATACAGAGTAACAACATAATGACGGGGGATCCTTTGATTTCTAGCTATACATAATTTGCATATATACTGTGTAGATTATGCTTTGAAAATATGTCAAATTAAGCGCACTTATGTATGTATTATGAGTATTGATTTAATATCTGATTATTTTGAAGGAGGAAAAAGGATAAGGGTTCCACTCTACCAATTCGGCTATCTACATTGTTTCCATTAAAGGTTGATGGATTAGGAAAAAGTATTCTAATAAAGATATAGGCTTTCCCTTTAAGGAAAGACATTTTTAAAGGAAACATAATAAATGGTGAAGAACTACTTCGTATAAAAGATAGATGCATGCATATGCAATGGGGTTTATGATGGGATATTAAACACAATATTAAAATAAGGAGTCAATTGGATTATAGTGCAAGTATGGTCAAAGATCACGTGAAGATGCCAAAATAAAACATTAACACTAGAATGACAGGAGGATCGAACTGGAAAACGAAACGACCAGATGAACATCTCCCACCCCTCCCAATGTCAAATCATCCAGTTAAGATGTGATGATTTAACTACCGCAAATTGTATAGTATGAAGATTTTACTACTGACTTATTTTAGAATCATCCAAAAAAAGAAAAAGACTTTACAAGGAGAAGTGATTGTAATTAATCCAAGCTATGGCTAAGTTGATCATGTATTTAAGTATTTTATTATCGAATGTTCGTAATTCGTCCCCCAGCTCTGTCACTGTTTTCAATACTTAGAAACATAATTTAAGGAGTTATGATTCTAGCATGATATGGACTATTATACAATATGGTCTTAAAACCAAAAACTCAAGCTTAGAACTACTCCCTCCATCCCAGAAAATATGGGACACTGGGATGCGCACATAGCTTAGAAAACTTGAGTGAGACCATTTAATACATTTGTTTGATGTAAAAAAAATCATTTTGATTTTTTCATGTGACTGAAATTGTTTCTTAAAAATCAGTAGGGCATGGAAAATTAGAAGAAAATAATTTTTAATTAGTGGTCCCATGCAATATTTAGTAACGTGCAACTGAGACGGATGAAAATGGAAATTGTGTCAGTTATTCTGGGATGGAGCGAATAATAATTTAGACCGTATCAGTAGATGTGAAAAAGTTGCAAATTTGGGCAGCTCTAAGAAACCAAAGGAGTACATCTTTGTCAACTTAAAACTATGGCTTACAACATTTTCATAATGCATATGAAGCTATAAATGAAAGTGAAGTATATGTTATTTGATTTCATATAACATCCCTTAAAAATTTAGCTTGTAAAGCGAAATGATACGAGTATTGTTTAAACAAAATCGCTGTGACAGATGAAAAAGAATAGTAAACATACTAAGACCCTGTTTGATTTGACATAAATCATTTTCAATGAAATATTTTCAAAGAAATTCATAATTGCAAATTAGTTTTCCTTTGTTATTTTACAAGAAAGGTAATTGAGAATATGAAAATAGGCGTGGAATTATGAGGCTGCATGCAAGGAAGAAAAAAATGTGGTAAAAAGGAAAGGGGAAAATGTGGTTTCCTTAATTTAAAAGAGAAAAATGTTTTTCATCATCATTAAAAGTGTAATTTTCCATCCTTTCCTAACCAAACAAAGAAAATAAGGGAAAAATGAGAAAATCATTTTCCATAAAATCATTTTACCTCAAATCAAACACACTCCAAATTGAAATAAAAGGAATACTAGCTCTTAAAATATGCCTCTATACAAAGCTGCGATGACTATATTACTAAGTAACTATCTAGATCCCGATGAGACATGAAACATTAATATGCACAATTCTGCATAAGCAAGAATTAATGACACAACTATTTGAACAAGCCAGAGATGTTTCAGCATACTATTAGTAGTACATTATCTACCACTATTATACATTTATACACCTTTATAAAGGTTTGTGACTGAGAAAGGAGACCATGGCTTTAGAGGTTGCCGGGGTATCTCTAACCCAGATTACTGAACACCATATGGTTTTGTCCCCATTTTATTTGGGCATGAAGGCCATTCCATAACCAACACCCTCAAAATGCATTTTTGCATTACAATTTCTTTAATATATAACTTCTCTAATTAATATCCCATTTAAATTATCATATTATTAGACAGGTACATCGCAAAACTTATTGTTTATTCAACATTCAAGAGTTAAATATACATTTGTTTTATGTATTATGTCTTCTAATCAGAAGCACAAATGTATGGAGCTACCCACTTTGAACCAGTACTATAAAATAAACATGAAAGCAAGAGACATTAAGAATGAAGTACAACAGCAATTAGATACCCAATTTGCCCTACTAAAATTGTCCTATTTGACTATATTTTTTGGATTAAATTGGGCAATTTTAGTGGACAAAGGCAGTAATTAATTTAACTTAATCAAAGCAAATTTATGAAGAGAAAAAGAGAGGGTATGTAAAATGATGTGCGTAAACCCGTAAGGATACTCTAGGCAACAACTGACAGCAAGACAAGAAATCTAATCGTAAAATAATTTGCCTGTACGTCTTTTGGGCACAAAGATCAATCATATCAACAGCCCTCTTATACCAACTTCATTTATAAATTCGCAATTCTTTATTCAATCTAAATAATTGTTTCAGATTACAATTATTGTAAAATGAAAAGAGTACGAAACTCAATATCCTAAAAAGAAGATAACACCAAACCAATAAAACTTCAAAATATAATACACTATCAAGATCTAGCTATCAAGCTACGGAAGGGACCTATATGTTTGTTTTGGTTATTATGAACCAAAAAAACAAATAATAATTAATAAATAAAAAAAAAAAACACAAATGTGGCTTAGTCTCAATTTGAAATTTTTACAAGATCATAAGATTCCTAACTCTCCACACAAAATAAAAGGTTGAATTAAGGCTTGTTTATTTGATATAGAAAAAAAACATGGGAAGTGAGACTTCCTAGGAATTGCAAGTTTTGTGTGTTATTTAATTGACAAAAATTTGTTGAAATGGGGGAAGTGGAACTTCCTAGGAATTTTGAATTCCCACAAAATATAGGAACTTACTTACCTAATCCCCCCTAGGTAAGTATAAATTCCCATGAAAAGTTACTTTCCTCATTGTTAACCAAACAATTTTATGAAATTCCCATGAATTTGATTATAAGAATTTAATTCCCATAAATTTGCAATTCATGGGAAGTTCTAATTCCCAAGTGAACCAAACAACACCTTAGTCACCAAAAAGAAGGCTTTATAATCGACACAGCAACAGCCTATTTGCAAACACCAGAAAAACCTAAATCCCAAAACATTGTAAGAACGAAATATTCAAGCTTACATCAACCCTTTCCAAACCAAAACCATCTTGTGGCTGTCAAAATCCATTCAACTTTAAGGTTGACAATCACGATTTAGAGTAGGGAAAGGCTATATAGGGAAACTCCAAACCTGTCCAATGCCTAAAATAACTAAGGGCTTGAGTAGCCTTAAACATGAGGCCAAAATTTGCAATAGGAAAGACCATTAAAGACCAATACTTCGTACCTAACATAACAAAGGGTTTCAGGATTGTCCGAGCCCAAGAGTTCATGTGGGTAATAATAACACCAGAACATCCTCCCTCCATCCTTTAGTTTGTCTCATTTTTAATTTTCACTATATAAAGGTGAGTCGGATTGAGTGAGTGTTAGAATAGTAAATGAAGTAGAAAGGATTTGTGAAAATTATGTTAATTAAAATGGAATTTGGGCACTCTGTTAAGGACCACCCAAGAGGAAAATGGGGTAATCCTTAAGAGATGGAGGGAGTATACACTAACTAGTTGTAATCTTATATCAAAAGCTATAACTCATGCTTGAGTTTGAGATACATTGCCCCACTTTGGAAATAAAGTCAGGGGGTCTCACAAGGTCATGTCAGGTCTCTTATGAGATCATATACCTAACCACCCACGTGACCTGGAGTCTGGAGAGTAAGGGAGCAAATAACATAACAAGCTTCTTTAATGGTAATAATTGCTCAGCTACGATCCTATTATTAATATGCACATAAGTTTGATCTAAATTATTATTTTAGGCATGTCATGACTTTTAAGGGATCTCATACCAGCTATTGATTTTAAGGATCAAGCAAATTTCCGACCAAGTCACAATGCTTTATTGTGAATTATATTGGTGCGATTGCAAATTTCAGCAGCTAAACTAGATGCATCAAACCAAAAAAAAAAAAAAAAAAAAAGGTGAAGCCTTATTGAGCTCAAAGTTTGAATGGTCATATATAAACATCAAAATATTTAAGTTTACAGGGCAGGTATAAAAATAACACACATAGGCCCTATTCTGTGTACCTTATTTCTAATAATTTCAAGAAAAGTATTTTCAGATAAAGATTTATAAGTTCATGGAAAACAAGTTCATATAAATCCTAATAAGGGTTAATAAAGACTACTCAAGTTCAATTTACACCTAGAATAAGATCTAATAAGTGAATTTAAGATGAATATAGAACATGCCTTTGCTTCAATCTCTATCACACGGAAAAGTGTGAATATTGATTTTGGGGGTGTGAACATCATTTCACATTTTAAGAAATCCATCACAAAAGAGAATTTTTTTTTCAAAAATATCATATGAATCCCAATAAAATGCAAGATCTACAGCCTTTTGGTGCAAAATTATACTTGCATTGAACATTTTATCATTGTAAGATGTTGCCAAATGATAGGAAAGTGATCTTACCCCCATTGCTTGTGATAATTGGAGATGCTTGGGTCCCTTTTGAATTTTGATGTGGGTTCCTCCCAACTGTAAAGACAATACCCATAGGAGAGTTAGTCTTGCAAAATTATGATGGTGCCTGGTGTAAGGTGTAAACAAAGTCAAGATAAATCTGAAAATCCAGCTATACATCGATATATAATCACAATCATTTCATTTCACTTCATTGCTATAATATCTAAATAAGCATTTGAATAAATTATGTAGTTAGCAGCTTTTCATAGGCCCAAATATACGTATTAAAATATATATGAATAGCAATTGAAATAGTTATTTTGAATCAATAAAAAATTGAAATAATTATAATTTTAGAGCCCATTCGTGTAGTGGTAGTACATTAAGGAGAAAAAGGTCAATAAGATGCATACAATCATATTTGAAGATTACCATCCTTGGAAAGATGCTAAGAATTTTGGAGTGGATTGGTTGGAAATCAAAGCCTATAATGAGTGGAACATGATATGATGTAAAACCAACTCTTTTGCCTCATTTCATTTCAGTATTGGCCCCAATAGTGTACATCTAGATAACTTAAACTATGAATTGGGGTTTGGGGTCTTAAAAAATCTCTAAGCAAAAAGCAACTTTTGTTAAAAAAAAAGTTAGTCATTCATCGGTATACCAGAGTTTTATTTGAGTTACCTAAATTGATTTCTGATAAATTTGCAAATATGAGTGAGGCTGTATTCTCCTCATTTAATTTCCACTAGTCATTATATATTTACTTAGATGATTCATATAAGATAAAATAAGTCAAACAAGTTTTGATAAGATAATATATAGACTAATAAGTTCAAATAAAATAAATAAGGCTAATAAAAGGTCTAATAAGGTTTGATAAGGAACAAAAAAAAAATGATAAAATTTGATAAGAGAAAGACTAATAAGTTCAAATAAAATTAACTCAAGACTAATAACATAAAGTACACCATTAGAGAAATTCAGGTATAGAAAACACTACCTTAGTCCCCTTTCCTTGATCATTTGCTAATATATTATTGATGGATGTCAATTAACCATGATATTGATACATCCTTCTTATGAGCTTTTACTCTCTCTATGGACCTTTGACAGATTGACCCACATTTTTTCTTCTCATTGTCATCTTTATAAGATACTCATAGTCACTTCTTATTACATAATTTCATATATACAATAAATGAGAAAATATAAAGAACGAAGGTAGCTAGATGCGTTTCCCATTCTCTATTCATATGGACTAGATCAACAATTGAACTTGAAACCAATTTCGCATAAAGTGATTTTTTTTTTTTAGTACTTTGAGTTACTCTGTTAAGAAAGGATTACATAAAAGAGTAGCTCCACTTAGGAACGGGAGCACAATAACTTATAATAGACTTGATTTAGGCAAAACTAATTGTAAATCCTATGACAGGGAGAACTATTTTACATACTTTGGTGACTTTTTTCCTTCAAGAAGTGTCTTAGGGAAATCTCAATCCTATGACGTGGTAAAAAGCTTAAAACTACTTTCTAGATAATTCCACTCCAAAACATAAACTAAATTAAGTGAGTACCGCAAAAAATCCTAATAAGACACTTAAACAAAACTAAGAGAGTACACGGTTTAGGTGAAATTAGTGTTTGGTCCAAAAATACAAACTTGATATCTTGAGACAGAACAGAACCTAGGATATTTGGACCAAACAGGAAACCATTGGACCAACGTTTACGCATATTCATGACGGTAGTGGACCGAAAACTGACAAGCCTAACACCCATGTTGTTCACTTGTTCTGCCAGCTTAGCCCAGCACTAGGACAAGATAATGTAAGATACCAAGGTAGTGCATATGGATTGAACCTAATGCAAGGAGTCTAATTCCTATCTTAGCCCATAGATGAAAGCACGCTAACTTTATCCACCTAATTGGGCTCTGAAATGAAGCGATCCCAAGGCTTGAAGAGAGAAGGATTCCTGTCATTGTTTTCATATGTCGTCCTGTACTCCTGTGCTCTTGTCCATAATCCAATAACCCATTGTACATTTGTACCAGGCTAAGAGCACGGCATTCAGAGTCAGAATCAAATACGGAGTAAAACTTTCAACTGTTTTACTACTCCCTTCGACCCTAAATAAGAGTCTCATTTCTTTAAAAAATAATTCAGATCTTTCATCCCAGTTAAATGGCACACACAAGAAAAGAGGCTGATTCTACCTATGTTGCAACAACTTTCAATTTTGGACTGTTTGGAATAGTGGTTTCATTGGGTAATGGTGTCTCTATCTTTCTCTCATCGAATAAACAAATAGACACTTCCTCCATCTTTCTCTATGTATCTGCAAATCATATATGCATTTTTAATTTTGTGCCACCCTCTATAATGCACTTAATAAATTATGGAGGAAGAATTTTTCTTGTATTCTTAGGTGGCTCAAAGAGATTCACTTCATTCCTTATAATCCCTTTCGCAAGAGATCAAATTTGGTCAATATCCAAATCTTCGCTTGTGTTTTTTTCCCCCTTGGTTCAGAACAAAGCTAATAAAGTATCAAGTTTAGTAAGGAAAAACTCAAGTGTTCTTTGTTTTTCTTTTTTTATTTATTTATTTATTTATTTATTATTTTTTTATGTTTGTGCTAGGCAACGGATCTCCTTGAACATTTTATTAAATACTTGCTAATTTAGGCAACCTTTTACTTCGTATAAGTTAGGCAATCTATCACCCAATATAAACAGGCCCTTTTGTACAATTAGTCTCTTTGCTTCACTAAATAAATTGCTTATTTAAGTTACTCACAGGAGTCACAGACTCACAGAGCATTACAAAACAAAAATCTACAAGGTCATTAACACATTATCACCATTCACCAACAGTAAGAATCCTACTCCATAACAGTTAGCACATTGTGACCTGAACTACTTAATCCAGTGAGCAAAAGATATATCTACACCTATGCCATTAAAATCTACACATCCAAACATTTATAAACTAAAAGAAATACTCAATGAAAACAGGAAAGATAGTACAGGATACAAGCACTAGGACATGTTCTGATTAGAGATTTGAAATCAACAAGGTTAGAAGAGTATACGAAAAGATCTCAGGCAGCAAAGCAATGTAATTTAACAGCTTTGACAACAAAAATAGACGGCAAATAAATGGTCCAAGTTGGCAAAAATGGTACATAATAAAAGCATAAAAACAGGTTCATTCTAATTTGCTAGTGGGAACAACCAGGCAAGGAGAGAATCATAAGAGTCTTCAGGCATCAGAGCAATGTACGTGGCCAACTCAGAACAATGAAACAGAAAGCAAACATATGAGCTAAGTTGTTACTTTCAGCATTTTGCTTATTAGCGACACTCCAGTGGTAGAAATGAATGGGTGGTAGCAAATCACCAATTGATCTATACTACGGTTGCTAATTTCTACAAGGAGGCCGCTAAAATGTCTTTTTTTGCACTTGGGTTTTCCATTGGTTGCTACAGACAGTTGCATAATTTATTTTCTAATAATAGATCATGCATAACATCATTCTAATTTAATTTTCAATTGAATCAAATGTGATTAGTAGAGACTGTTTTCAAACATCCAAGAGTCAAAGCATTTTAAAAGAAAAGAATTATGCCAAACATAGTTGAAAGAATAGGCATTATGAGAAAGAGAAAATAATAAAAAATAATAATAATAATAATAATAATAAATAAAATAAAAGAGAGAGAGAATGGTGGCAAAATATTGGCATCACACCTTGAAGACTCATAAGAGTCAAAAGAAAAATTCCTAGCACAAAAAGTGACAACGGCCTTAAAATGAGAATGATACTAGTACACTTCTTTGGGAGATCATCATCAGAATATTTCCCTTTCTTTCCCCTATATTTTTTTTCATATTACTATATTTATATACACACATATATTTACACCCCCAACAAATAGCATCAACTCCAAAATCCCACAAGAGTGAAATGAATATTTTACTCTCACTATTTTGCTTTTAATTTTTATTTATTTATTTATTTATTTTTTCATTTTCCAAGTTGGCCATAACACTAATAGTATTAGTATCTCTATCATCACCTTATGCAGCAAGATATTGAATGATTCCTCTTGCTAAAGCATTGTTTCTATTATCTCCTGATCTGCATACAATATTCCTATTCGCATAAAATTGGCTAAAGTAATACCCTCAAGAAGTTCTTAGTAATAAAAAAAGGCAATTGGGTAACAACTGAAATGGGCCAGATCCTAGTGGTGCAACTACTTTAGGCCTATGAAAGGACATGACTCATAAATCTTCTTATCCAATTTGTTGGGGGTGATTTGACACTTAAAAAAGAGAATACACCAAACATTAGAGGAGACCTTTAAAGTGATATCCTATTCTAAAAGGGGCCCTTTTTTTTTTTTTTTTTTCATTTACGCTATTCTAATGCAAAAGTCAAGGACCACAAACCGTAAAATTGGGAAAGGTGAGTTCTATTGTGAAGACCAACCTAACATTAGAAATAACTCTATATTGAAGGCGTCTAAGAACTTCACCTTTCAACTTCAATAAAAAGTTAGTCTAGAACTCTAGAGTAAATCAAAACGATCAAAAAGCAAACTAAATAAGGTCAGTTCCCTTAATTCGTTCTCCATTCCCAAGCCAAGTCATACCTTTCTTGATAGCTTCATTTATCATCGATGTAACCACACATACACTATGGTTATCCTATTGGCCACTACAAGATATGGGGTTCTCCATATGGCAAGGAACCATCAACAACGAACTTCGGGCCCAACTAGTTTGGAAAGTGAGAAATTTGGGGGATTATAATATTTATACCAAACTGCCCAGTTCACAAACCTAAGATAAGGTAAAGCATTTAGGCATTTTGCAAGAAGGTAATTTTGTGAAGCGGATTTTGAAAACATGGGCCAATTAGGTCAGAAAATTAGGTAAGGCATGCTGATCTATTTGATGAGTCTAATAGAAAGAATTTATTTGTGTTTCTTTTTCAGTTTCCATGTTTTTTCCGTTTGTAAATGTCATATAAAAGACTATTTCCTTCGTGAACTAACAAAAATTCAGACACTGACAACAGATCCAAATACTACATATTAAGAATGAAAAACCACAAATTCATACAAGCAACAAGGAGTGAAATTTGGCAACCTAGTCAGCACTATCTTAAGCTACTAAAACTACAACTTTTCAATTATCAAAATGAACCATTCTAGCAAATCATAGAAATTTCTTGCAAGACCTATTTTTCCAAAACCCACATAAATTAAGAAATCTTTTAGATGTCAATTTTCATTTTCATGCACTGAACTTACTGTCCTTCTGACCCTCTCACCTTTTCATATGTGTGCATAAAATCGTATCTTTGGGCCTAAAAAGAGCTAGAGCTTTTTTCAAGTAATTTGCTGGTATTACTTTTAGAGCTAATCTTGGACATACTCAAAGGATCAAGTGACTTTCTTAGTTTGGGACGAGAACGCTGATAGGACCGTGTATTCCAAAGAGACTATTTTTTTAAACTATTCTCTTGTTTTGGCCATAATTTTTACAAAGAAAAATAATATAAAAATAAATACTTATGTAAAATTTTATTAGAATCATCTCAATATATATTCTTGAAATATCAACTATATAAAGCTTTTACTAATAAAATTACATATATTGTTAGACAAAGAAAATGTGTGAATCAAGCGGAAAAATTAACCAAGAAAAAAAAAGAAAAAAAAGAAGAGGGAGTAATCGTAAGCTTAGAAGTAGGACTGGATATAAAGGGAATCGGGAAAGATATAACTAATAAAAAGGGAAGAATAAAATAATTAGTTGAAAACGAAAATTATATGACCCTCCAAGGAAATCTAAGATTTATGCATTAGCTTATTTTTACTTATACTCCAGTTACCCCAACCGGAAATTTAAGATTTTACCGGTTCACGTCAATAGTTCAAAATAGAGGCATTATGAGCATGCATCCTTAAGTGATACGAAAACAAGTGGAATATAAGCCATTTCGATTGGGTTGGGTTGGAGTTAATTATGGTTTGAAGTCGGACCATATGGTGTGAGTAATTCGATTTGGGCAGTAAATTAAGATCTAATAACTAGATTAGCCAAGTCTAGCAACATACTCTCATATTGCATGATTTGCATCTATGATTCTTGCTACAAGTCTACAACATATGGCTCATGCACTTCAACATACTCATAAAACAAGTCAACAAAATAAAGTGGTATCTCATGCTTAGGAGTCTAGATAATATAATATGTTTCGGATGAAAACAATCGAATCTCGGAAGATCCTTTTATCTTGAGGGAACTTGGTCTCGGTCCGAACGACGCAGGAGCCGAGGGTTTCCTGCACAACAAATACACGTAAACTAGCCTCGGGGGGGACGCCGAGGAAGGCCCCTCCGATGCTTAAGTCAGTATATTAGAGAGAGAAAGCTGTGCAAGAGTTTAGTTGCTTGAGGCTTTATTGTCTTACCAAGAATTGACCAAATTGTTGGCTTTTATACCTTGGCTAATGAAGGAGGCGGATTGGGCCCGGAAGTCAGTTGGGCTGGGCCAAGCTGATTGGGCCGTTGACTGACCTTGACATGGCTTTGAGGATGTTTGATTTTTGACTTTAGCACATTTGGAGAGTTGAACCTTAACCTTGGGCTTTTAATTGGATCATTCAGTGACCAGGCCCAATTGGACTAAATTGGACCCAAACAACTTGCCCCCCAGACCCGATTTGGAAGGATGACGGGTCGGGTTTGATTTAATCAGAAAAGGAGGGAAGTGAATGATTTGTTAATCCAAAAATGTGAATTTAAACCGTAATTAACCCATGATTAATGAGATAACAACAGTTAATGTGGATAATTGCGGAAGTTGGACGGGTAGTGGGCGATTTAACTGCAAGGTCGTGTGTTTAACGGTTACTTAGTGGGGTGCTTGAGAGAAATTGAAACGCAGACTCCTTGAATTCCCATTTCTGGAGATATAAATAGAGGCGCGTCTTCTCTCCCCACTCACTCATCAACACAAACCCAGAATTCTCAAGAACGCTCAAGAGCCCGCATCAAAACTTCGCAAATTCCCCGAGCATTAAGCTTAGAAGCTGAGACTTGTCACTACCAATTCGTAAATCGGCGGCTTTTGCTTCAGATCAAGGTAAATTCCTTTGATTTTATTTCATCTTTCTTCGACTTTGCACTCTTTCCCCTTTTTCGACTTTTTCCTTCGAAATTCGTCAATGGTGAGGGGAGTTAGAGGTGGAGCCCGTGCTCCAAGAAGAGCAAGGCTAATCCCCGATCCCAGGGACAGGATTGGGACCTGGAATGGACGAAGGACAGAGTCTGACCCTGCTGAAGGGGTTAGGGCGACTCCCATTTCTTCGGCTCCTCCTCAGAGAACGGATGAGCCGAGTGCTTCTGGACGGGACGATGAAATTCCCGCTGTCCTTTGGGATATCCTCCCTGGGTTTTCAGAGTGGGAGAATGCCGAAGTCGCTTCGGCCATGATAAAGAACCGCCCCTACTCATGGTGGGTAGAGAACGCCGATCAATATCGATTTGCCGAGCAAATTGAGTTGCACTACGGCATTTTTGAAGCTGATGGATATTGGTGCCGAATGCCCTCAGCATCCGATAGAATCCATCGTCCACCCCCGGGGTATGTGGGGGTGTACACGAGACAGCTTCAGTATGGGCTGAGGTTCCCTTTGGACGTTTTCGTCCGAGACTTGCTGATCCATTACAACATTTCCCTGTGCCAGCTGACCCCCACCAGCATCCGAAGGGTAATGACGTACTTATGGGTCTGCAAATTCTTCAGGTACGTGCCGAACCTGCATTGCTTCAAAAGGCTCCATCGGCTAGTGCCAAACATTCAAAGTGGGCACGGATGCCATGGCTCTGGGTGGTATCGGATTGAGTCTCGGCCCCCGTTCCTAACCATGTGGCCGAACGACTCTTCAGACAAGGACTGGAGAGGTCAATGGATTTGGGTTAGGGCACCCACGGAGCCGAGCCACCCTTACGTTTTCAGCGCTCCCCGGTATCTTGCCGAGCCGGATCCTGATATGGGAAGTTTAGGTCCTCCCGAAGATAGCGGGCCAGACCCGAACCTTAATCAGCAGAACATCTTCGGCAAGCTGCCGAACCGGGGAGGCAGCGGCCGAATGCAGCATATCCCGGAGACTTGGCTCCCCGATACGCACTATGTTTTCCAAGAGAATATGCTGGCAGCTGTCGGCCTCAGCCGAAAGTTTAGGGATGGTAATCTTCTTCGGCTGGGGCCGAGGCCTTTTAATTATCTCTTTTCTTCTTTCATTTTGCTTTCTTGTGATGTGCCGAACTAACTGAATTGACTTCTCCCCTTTTCTTTTTCAGAACGGGACGAGACCAACGTCGGCATTGATTACGCTCGCCTTGGCGTCAACCGAGAACGAGTCGTAACTGATCGGGCTCCCCCTATCACTGAACCAAGGCGCCGAGAGGTTCACCTAGACTCTTCCCACTTCCAAATTGAGGCTGTTGCTCTGTATCAGAGGCAGAAGCCTTGGTGGAAGAAGAGGGATCCCTTGTTTCAGCTGCTGGAAGAAGAAGCTGAAGCTGCCCGTACAGCCGAAGAGGTTGCACGGGTTATTGAAGCTTGTGAAGGTGGAGAAGGGTCCTCCAGAGTTGCTGAAGAAGCTGCGGCTAGGGCAGCTGAAGAAGACGAGGCTTTGCTGAAGACCTCGGTGAGCCTTTAGACTTTGTCTTTTTCTTCTTTTTTTTTTTTTTTTTTTTACTCACACTCTTCTTCCCCCCTGTCTGTTACAGTCTGAAGAGAGTAACAGACACAGAGAAGGCAAAGCTCCTGTTCGTCCCGAAGATCAAATACAAGAGTCTTCAGACTCAGATATGGACGAGCAGCCGCTTCAGAAGAGGCGCCGAAGAATGGCCATCATCGGCCCGCATGACTTTCAGCGGAGGCCGATGACCATCGGCGTTGAAATAAGGGAACCCGAGGAAGGCAATGGATCGCCGAGGGTTCCCCGGCCACCGCCTCAATCACCCCCAAGGGCCTCTCCGCCACCCCCCGAGATGGAGGTGGATCAGAGAACTCCCAAACCTAAGGGAGAGGTTCTGGAAGAAGCTCGAGAGAGTGCCGCCGAGGACAAGGATGGAGACGCCGTGATGCCCAGTGCTGAGGGTTTCACGGCGGACATTGCCAGAGAGGTTGGGGCCTTCGTCCTCACACCTGAAGAAGAAGAGGTCACAATAATTGACTCTTCTGAGAAGGAGGAGGACGTTGAGCCACCCAAAGCTAAAGAGGCTCCATCGTCATCCTTCCCTTCCTTCCAGACGCTGCAGTCTGGAGAAATGGGTTTCTCGGCCCCCCGAATTCCAGTCCCAGACCACATCTGGGACCTCATATGGGGTCAGAACCGAGAAGGTGCTGCAGCCTACTTCGGCGATTTTGCTGGCCTGTCCGAAGTAGATAGGGCAAGGATTTGGTCGCTGAAGGCCACTGCTGGGATGGGCGAATCCAGCAGATCAGTTCCTGACCCTGCCAGGTCCAACCAACTGCTGATGATGCAGGTAATTCTCCTTGCCTTGATTTCTTTCTGAACTCAACCTTTCAGCTATTATTTTTTACTTTTTTAACTTGTGCCCCTGTTTTCAGTTCGTGCACAATCAGACTCTCACTGTAGAGCTGATTGATACCCTACAAGATAGGGTAGACGCTGCTGTGCACGAAAGGAAGGTGGCTGAAGAGGAAGTTAAGCTTGCTAAGCTGAAGCAAGCAGCAGCTGAAGAGAAGCAGCAGGAGGTTGAGGAGTACGGTAAAAAAGCTGCCGAAGCTCTGAAAACCTTCTGTGATGCTATGGAGATGGAGGTTTTTCCCCCACTGATGGAAGGGGAAAAATTCCTCCAGGAGCATATGGGAGTGGACGTCTCCAAATTCAAGGCTGCTATTGAGAGCCGAATTCAAGAAGGAACTGCTGCACAAGCTGAAGTGCAGCAGCGTCTAGAGGTTCTTGAAGCCAGCCGAATGGCTGCTGAAGAGTTGCTCTTGGCCAAAGACGTCCAACTCTCAGAGGCTGCTGCTGCTGCTGAAGCTCAAAGAGCTAAATTCCAAGAGGCTGAGGATCAACTGCTGATCCAGAAAGTTGAAGTGGCCCAAGCTCAGACAAAGGCTTTCCAAATTCAGCAAGAGCTGAATGAGCTGAAGGGGTCCTCCTCCAAAGTCGCTGAACAGCTGAAGAAATCCAAGGAGGACTTGGAGGAGACCCAGAAGAAGCTGGCTGATGCTGAGGCTTTACTCAAAGTCCGTGTTTACACCCAAGAGGAATATGAGATGGGTTTCAGAAACGGATTCCGAGTATGCCGAAGACTCTGCCTTCATGCTGAGCCGAAGCTGGACTGGTCTAAATGTGCTGAGTGGGTCCAGAATCCCGAAGACCCTCACATGAAGTATGCAACTCCAGCTGAAGCTGAAATTCTTAAGGCTGAGGAAGCCGAAGAGGAAGCTGAAAGACTGGAGTTGGAAGCTGAGCAGAGGGAAAGGGAGGCTCGGCAAAGTGCAAAGCCCGCCTCTTCTGCTGCTGGGGCTGAGGCCACCAGGGGACTCAACGCTGATCAGTCTGATCCTCCGGCTGAAGCATAGGAACTCGGGCAGTCGTCTTCAGAATCTTGCGGTTCATCATGTGCTTAACTTTAGACTTGCCGCTTTCTGAGTTTTTGCCTTTTGTTTTTTTTTGCTTCAGCTTGCCTTATCGTACAACAGCTTATTATATTTTTATTTTGCCTGTACGTATTTCGGCAGCTGTTACTTTCCGCTTGTGGGCGGCTGCCGACTATTTTTGTAATTCAACATTTTTATTTCAAAGAAGTTCACTTTCTCAGCTTTCTCGTGTATTTTTTTCTCTTCGCTTTACCAGTCTTCGCACTTTACTGCTTTCTTTGAATGATCTTTCAAATATTTGCTAAGTGCAGAACTTCGGCTAGCGAGAATCATTTCTGCTGAGACTTCTTTTTGCCGTTTGTACTCGGATGTTTTCAACTTGTGAAAAAACTGACATAAGTATCAAACTTCGGCTGAGCTGAAGGGTATTAGATCAGTTGTGCCATTTCTCTATTTCCCTCTGCCCCCCCAGAAATCTGAAGATGAGGTCTTCTGAATTCTGGAATGGCTGATAATTTTTCTCGGCTAAGCCGAGGATCTTTGAACACTTTGCTTTATTTTCTACATCTGTTTTTAAAGTACTGATTTCCCACCTGAGAGTTTTCACTCTAGAGATGGTACTCTTGTGACACTTTCTTCAATTCATCCAAGGGAACAACTATCCGAAACACCATGCCGGGGCAGCAGTTTATCTGAAGTACGAGGCATCATCATGCAATACTTCAGAGTTGCAACTACCACCCGGAACTGATTCATCCGAAGTACAAGGCATCACTATGCAATACTTCGGGGCTTTATCAGTTCCTATTTTTTAGGCTATGTTTCGGATAAGTCTATGGCCTTTTTGCCCAAAGGAACAGATTCTCCGAAGTACAAGGCATCACTATGCAATACTTCGGGCTTGTATCCTTTTTTGGCAGGTTTTACGGCTTGCCGAGGTACAAGGCATCATTATGCAATACCCCGGACAGCGCCGAATGAAACCTTGAATTTTTGAAAAACCGTAGAAAGCATAAAGACTTAAAGAATACACGCAATCTGAATGAATACTGGCCCGATGGCCTTTTTGTAAACAAAATCAGTGTACTTACATAGATTGTACTATCCGAAGGATTTACACATAGTATTTTTTTAGCACATCGGCATTCCAATGGTTTTTCAGCTCGGTGCCATCCATTTGTTTGAGTCTGAAGGTACCGGGCTGAAGCTCTTGATAAATTTCATAAGGTCCCTCCCAAGATGCTGAGAGTTTGCCATGAATGTGACTTTTTTGAACAGCTGCAGCATTCCTCAAAACTAAATCCCCAACTCTGAGAGGTCGTTGATAGACTCTTCGGTTGTAGGACTTGCTCATTCTGAGCTTGTGTGCAGCCATCCTTTCTCGGGCTAGATCTCTAATCTCGTCAAGGAAGTCGAGGGACTCTTTCATGAGCTGCTCATTTTCCTCGGCTGAGAAGAGATTCACTCGTAGGCTTTCTGAGCCCACTTCCACTGGAAGCACTGCTTCGGATCCATACACCAGCTGAAAAGGTGAATGCCCCGTTGCCTCCTTCTCGGTTGTCCGGAGTGACCAGAGGGTTCCCGGAAGTTCCTCTACCCACTTGGACTTTTGATCCTCTACTCTTTTTCTGAGAGCGTTAAGGATCTGTTTATTTGCGGCTTCGGCTTGGCCATTACTCTGAGGGTGGCAAACCGCGGAGTAAGCCAATTTTATCCCGAATTGGTCAGTGTATCGGCGCAAGGGCAGGTTGTCAAACTGTCTGCCGTGGTCGAACACAAAAACTTTTGGGATGCCGAACCGAGTTATTATGTTCTGCCAGATGAACTGTCTGACAGTTTGCTCAGATATGCTTGAAGCAGCTTCCGCTTCAATCCATTTGCTGAAATAGTCGATTCCGACTATCAGCCACTTTCTTTTGTATGGGGCCTCGGGAAAGGGTCCCAGAATATCCAACCCCCATTGTGCAAATGGAAGAGGATTAAGAATTGGCTGGAGATCTAGGCATGGCCGATGGATTACCGGTGCAAATTTTTGGCATTTCTCGCATTTTCTGACCATGTTCTTTGCATCCGAGATCATTGTAGGCCAAAAATACCCTGCCCTGAGAGCTTTGTGGGCTAAGGTTCTCCCTCCTATGTGGTTTCCGCAGATGCCGAGGTGAATCTCTCGGAGAATATAGTCGGCATCCGTTGGACCCGCGCATTTCAATAATGGAGCGGAGAAGGATTTTCTGAGGAGTTGGCCGCCGAAGACGAGGAATCGTGAACTGATCCGCTTTATCTTGGAGGCCGAATTCCTATCCTCGGGGAGCTCGTCCCTGAGTTTATAAGCCAGGATGTCATCCATCCAGCTCGGCTCGAGTGCAGCGCAGCAGATTGATATTGCTTCGGCTACACTCTTTTCTCGGCGCACCTCCACATAGACAGAACGGCTTAACTCAGTCAGAGTTGAGCTTGCAAGTTTGGAGAGTGCGTCCGCTTGAGCATTTTGACCCCTTGGGATCAGCTCTACTTCGAAAGATCTCAGCTTCGCAATTGTCGATTTGATCCTTGTGAGGTAAGCTGCCATTGAAGGCTCTTTAGCCTCATACTCCCCCCGGATCTGATTGGCGACCAGCTGAGAATCTGTCTTGAGGTAGACATGCTCGGCTTCCAACGATATGCACAGGTCTAAGCCAGCAATGGCTGCTTCATATTCGGCCTCGTTGTTAGAGGCTTTGAATGAAAATTTTAGTGCATACTCGAAGGTTTTGCCTTCGGGAGAGGTAATGACGACCCCTGCCCCCGAACCGTTCACGGTGGAGGACCCATCCGTGAAGACGGTCCAGATTTTCCTCCTTGCATCCAGAGTCTCCTGATAGGAGCACTCGGCCAAGAAGTCTGCCAAGGCTTGCGCCTTGATGGCTGTTCTCGGCTGATAACCGATACTGAACTCGGTGAGCTCGAAAGCCCACTTTGCTAGTCTACCGGATTTTTCAACCTTGCCGAGGACTTTCTCTAACGGCTGATCAGTTAGAACCGCTATTTGATGAGAATCAAAATAGGGTCGCAACTTCCGAGCAGCCACCACCACTGCATAAGCCACTTTTTCTAACAATGGGTAGCGCGTCTCGGCATCCGTCAGGGTGTGGCTGACGAAATAGATCGGCTGTTGAACTTTTTCTTCTTCCCTTAGCAGCACCGCGCTTACCGTGGCTGGACTGACCGCCACGTATAAGTATAGGATGTCTCCTACGACTGGCCTTGCCAGTGTTGGGAGTTGAGCCAGGTGTTCACGGAGCTGCTGAAAGGCTGACTTTTGTTCGTCTCCCCATTCAATGCCTTTTGAATTTTGGAGCTTCAGCGCCTTGAAGAAAGGGAGCCCTTTGTCTGAGGCTCGTGAGATGAACCTGGACAAGGCAGCCATTCTCCCGGCTAGACGCTGAATATCCCTTTTTGTCTTCGGCTCGGGGAGGTCTAAAGCAGCTTGTACTTTGGCGGGGTTTGCATCAATCCCCCTCTTGCTGACCATGAAGCCGAGGAACTTGCCTGACTTCACGCCGAAGACACATTTCTTCGGATTCAGCTTCATTTTGTATTTTCTGAGGGTGGCGAAGGTTTCGGCTAGGTCCGTGACATGATCTTTTTCTTTTATGCTTTTGACGATTGAGTCGTCAACATAAACCTCCATGTTTCGGCCTTTTTGCTCGGCGAAAACCTGATCAACCAACCTCTGATATGTTGCCCCCGCATTTTTCAATCCGAAGGGCATCATTCTGTAATTGTACAACCCGGAACTTGTTATGAACGCTGTTTTAGCTCGGTCCTCGGGGTGCATTAAGATCTGATGGTATCCCGAGAATGCGTCCATGAAACTGAGCAGAGCATGCCCGCTTGTCGAGTCGACCAGTTGGTCGATCCTCGGCAGCGGATAGGAGTCCTTGGGACATGCCCTATTCAGGTCCGTGAAGTCAACGCACATCCTCCAGTTACCATTTGCCTTCTGAACCATTACAACATTGGCCAGCCACTCCGGATACTGACAGGGTTCAATGAACCCAGCATCTAGGAGCTTATCGACCTCAGCTGCGATGTTCTGGTTCTTTTCGGCGGAGTAGTTCCGCTTTTTCTGCTTAATGGGTCGACTGGAGGGGTCGACATTAAGCCTATGGGAGACGAAGTCCGGATCAATCCCGGGCATTTCTGCGGCTGAGAAGGCGAACACGTCTCCACTGGCCCGTAGGAGTTGGACGAGTGCCGCACGGGTGTTTGGCTCCAGTGACGACCCGATGCTAACACATCTGTTCGGATCTCCTACGGTCAGTTCTATTGACTCGGTCAGGTCATCCGTTTCCATGCTCTTAGAGTTGGATTCCTCGAATTCCGGCCTGCTATCAATATTAGCAGACTTTCCTGACCGCGGCTGGCCATCAGAGTCGTTCGGCTCTAAGGCGGAGTCAGCCTTTTGGCCCCCATCAGATTTCTCGTTGTCTGGGGCTTCATTAGCCGAAACGTCTGAGCCTCTCGGCTTTTTGGCGTTTCGGTCCCGGTGCTTTTCCTCCCCATCGCCACGGTCGCCTCGGCGAGACGTGGATGGCTTGAGGTGATTGCATCGGCGGGCTTCTTTTTGACTGCCCTTTATTTTCTCGGAGCGTCCCTCGTCTGAAACGTATATCATGATTTGATGATACGTGGAGACGACTCCTTGAATGCCGTGAATGAGGGGTCTCCCCATGATCACGTTGTATGCAGATGGAGCATCTACGACCAAAAATTCGGCCATGATATTCCTAGCTGCTCGGCCTTCGCCGATGGTGACAGGAAGTGTAATCTTCCCGTCAGGATACGAGGAAGAGCCGTTGAATCCAGACACCGGGTAGGGTGCGGGGGCCAGGTGCTCGGCTCCCATCCTCAGCTGGTCGAACGCTCCTCGGAAGAGGATGTTCGCCCCGCTACCGCCATCGACGAGGGTCCGCCAAACGTTGCGGTTGGCGATGCCCAGAATGATTACTAGTGGGTCATCGTGGGGGTATACCACCCCCTCACAGTCTTCGGCTGTGAACAGGATGTTCGGCGCCGGTGACTGGGACTGCCGAAGCTCAGCCTGATGAATCTGATGGGTTAGACCCCTCAGTTGGCGTTTGGCTGTGCCTCGCGAGATTCCCCCGGAAATAACCAGGATGTCGAGGGACTCCTTGCCCTGAGGTCCCTTATCCTTCTTCCGAGCGAAGTTGAGGTCCTGCCGAGAATCTTTTTCAGCTTTCTTCTCCTCGCGCCTGTCCGCGAGGTATTGGCTCAGGTACCCCTTGCGGACCAGATCCTCAATCTGGTCCTTCAGCTGGACGCAGTCCTCGGTGCGATGTCCGGGTGAGTCATGGAACTCGCACCACTGGTCCTTTCCCCTCGTCTGATGCCAGGGAGGCAACGGACGAGGTTTTTTGAATCTCCCCTCGTCCTTCGTCGTGCTGAAAATCTTAGCACGGGGAAGGGAGAGTGGAGTGTATGAATCGTACCTTCCCGTGTAGGGAAAGTGTCTTTCCTTCTTCGGCTCGGCAGCAGAGGACGGTTCTGAGGCCTTAGCCTTCCCTTTCCTCTGCGCCGAGACTTCGGGCTGCTGCCCTTTCGGCTTCTCAATTCTCGGACGAGACTGAGACCTGGATCTGTTCCACTCCTCGGCTCGGATGAACCTATCCGATGCTTCCAAGGCTTCCTCCAGGGTCTGCGGGGGATGCATGACCATGAAGTCCAGGAACTTTCCAGCTTGGAGGCCGTTCCGTAGCGCGAACACGGCCAGGCCTTGATCCAGGCTTGTGATTCCGGATGACTCGTTGCTGAAGTGAGTCAGATAGTCGCGGAGGCTCTCGTCCTCCGCCTGCTGCAGACTCATTAGCTCTGCAGTGGTCTTCTCTCGGCGGTTGGCCGTAGAGAATTTGCTCTTGAACTTGTTGGAGAGGTCGTTCCAACCGGTTATGGAGCCTTCCTTGAGCCCTTTGGTGATCCAGGATTGGGCAACACCTTTGAGGGTCGTAGGAAAGTATTTACACCAGGTAGCCTCAGACCTCGGGTTCAGATACATGTGCCCCTCGTAAGAGGCAATGTGATCCTTAGGATCTGAGGTACCATCGTAAGTAATATGTGCCGGGATTTTGACCGTTGGCACATGCTCTTCCAGAATCCACTTCTGGAAGGGCGAGTTCGATGGAACCATGACCGCCTTCCCCTTGTACCCGGCCTCAGGGACCTCGCTCCCTCCTCTCTCAGAGGTGGAAGTGGTTTTCGTCCCCGGCTGAGACAAGGTTGGGTGGGGTCCGGTATCCTCTGGGAAGGTGAGGCGGCTATGCACACTCACCTCCCTCGAACCCAAGCGTTCGTGAACGCTTCGGCGGGCGAATTCCGGGTCCTTGGAGGGCCCCATGGAATTCTGAGCTTCAGAGTGGTCAGAGGGTTGAGGGTTCCTCCTCCTCTCCTTACTGGAGTTTCGGGTGTCCCCTCGCCACCTCTGGCCGAGCTGTCTATGTGGTGGAACTTGTCCACCATCATCCTGACCGATCCTCCTTTTCAGGTTTCTCGGCTGGTGATCATCAGGCATCTGGATTGGAGCCCCTTGAGCTTTAATGAACTCCATGCAGATGGCCACTGCTCTGGCCACTTCCTCGGTGGAGGGTCCGGAGGGAGGAGTCTCCCGCGGATGTGACCTGGATTGCACGCTATGGCGCGGCGGGGAGTTCCTCGCGCCTGAGCCACTCGGTCTCGGGGATGGCCCCGGCTGCCGAGTGTGGTGCGAGGTGTTCTCCTCCTGGGGGCTAGGACCTCTTGAGGCTTCCCTTTCCGGAGAAATGGGGGCCTCCGATTCGGAAGAGGCTTGCTCCGGGGAGGGATAAACCGGCTGGCGTTCCCTCACCGTAATCCGGCCTCCTCCCTTCTTAGCCTTCTTGGAACTCTTTCCACTCTTAGTCATGGCGACTGCCGGAGTGTTTGATGACTGACGCGAAATTTAGTAGCGTTCCCCACAGACGGCGCCAAATTGTTTCGGATGAAAACAATCGAATCTCGGAAGATCCTTTTATCTTGAGGGAACTTGGTCTCGGTCCGAACGACGCAGGAGCCGAGGGTTTCCTGCACAACAAATACACGTAAACTAGCCTCGGGGGGGACGCCGAGGAAGGCCCCTCCGATGCTTAAGTCAGTATATTAGAGAGAGAAAGCTGTGCAAGAGTTTAGTTGCTTGAGGCTTTATTGTCTTACCAAGAATTGACCAAATTGTTGGCTTTTATACCTTGGCTAATGAAGGAGGCGGATTGGGCCCGGAAGTCAGTTGGGCTGGGCCAAGCTGATTGGGCCGTTGACTGACCTTGACATGGCTTTGAGGATGTTTGATTTTTGACTTTAGCACATTTGGAGAGTTGAACCTTAACCTTGGGCTTTTAATTGGATCATTCAGTGACCAGGCCCAATTGGACTAAATTGGACCCAAACATAATATATATATATATAGGTCATATATAAGCAATTATAACATTAATTTATTGAAGTTTTTTTTTAATGAAAAAAAGAATAAACAAAACTTTAAATAAGACCAATTTACTATCATAAGATTACCTTGTAGATAAATTGGACCAAAGGAAGAAAGAAATTGAGACAGGGTTACATGCTTACAATGACTCACAAAAGTGGTTTTATGATTATAAGCCAGTCTAACACAAATATTTCTCAAAAGAAAATATACTTATTCCAAAATCTACCAATATATTCACCACTATAAGCAATTAGGTTTGATTTCAAAAAAAAAAAAAAAAAAAAAAGCAATTGTTTTTTTTTTAAAAAAAGGCATTATAGTGAAATAAACAAGTGGCTTTATGAATGGATGTAGGGTGCTAGATAATATATTTCAGAAAATTACATCTGTTGGTCTTTAAAAGTTGCATTCCATAAGAGATTTGAAAATAATTTTAGGAAGTCCATTCCCAGATTTTTGTCAACTAATATTGTTAATTCGACTTATATAATTTCTTCTTTTTAGTATCCAAAAATGACTACAAATTATTGAGCATGATTTGAAACATAGCCTATATGTTTTATGCTGAGTTGCTTTCAGCCTATCAGTGGGAGTTTTGATATGTATGAAAGGAATGAAGTGAGGTCTTTATTTTCTTTTCATCTTTCTCTTGTATAAAGGTATTAAGCATGTAATGCCAAGTAGTAGAATTCTATAGGACAGCAAAAAGGGAGACATGCACAACTGATTTCACAAGTAGACAACAAGATATGCTCATAAAAATGGCTCAAGATTTAAGCTACCTAGGCTACACAAAATAGTTAGCTAGCTAGTAAATGGTTTTGGAATGTTGTTACTGAGCAAATAAATCCATATCTCAAATACCAAAGATATGTGATAACAATAAAATCTTGTTGTAGATTGCAGAAATCACGTACAAGCCAGATTTAGATGCTGACATGCAAGAAAATAAAAATGATCAATATCGTACAACATGAGAAAGAAACAAACAAAAGAATCACAGTAAATTGTGTTATTTCATCGATTGCCACTCTTCTAGTTTGTACTATCATAAAGTCGTGAAAATCAATATTTATGCAACGATAATGACCCATTGTTTATAAGGAAGCCGAGTTTGAAGAGTTACACTCAAACCAACAATCTTAAAATATTACAGTAACATTTACTAACTCAAAGAAATCCATTCATCTAGGAAAAAAAAAAAGGAATTATACAAAGTATATTAGAAGTCAAGGGATATAAACCAAATTCAAATTACACCTAAAAGTAAAAGTTCTAACAAAAGCCAAAAAACCTAAGTGACCATAAGCTGAGGCAAATTTTACTTTGCATTCACCTCATGAATTTGTAGTCCGTATTTGTTCATGGAGTGAAAAATCACCTCCAAGAACTTCTATCTCAGTTGAAGCTTTAACCATTCACCTTTGCTTTAAGATTCCTAAATTAATTGCGAACGGCTAGTTACATAAGAGCCCATTCAACCTCAAAACAAGAGACAAAACAATTAAAGGGAACAATTCGGCAATATAAGCACCGGAGTAGGATCTAACTCTAATTTAACGAACCCTATATGATCTAACTCCCTCTTTCATTCTAATTCTGTAATGCTTTCCTACTAATATAGATTGTAGTCCAAAAATTTGCAAAAAGTCAATGTTTATAGCATGCCATTACCATCTACTTTGCAATTACAATACCAGAAAACTAAAAAAATCTACCCCAAGCAAACCACTCCAACAGCAAATCCTAGATAGATAGATGCATACATAAAGAATACGAGCAGAATCACAGAGGAGATAAAGATATTTCATAGGATTTTTTTTCCAATTATATCAACAAAATAAAGTAAAGTGCGTATTTATTTTAACCTCAGATGCAAATTTGAAGAATATTTTCTTTATCAGGAAGTAGGAAAAAACAAAGCCATGAATCCTTTTTTAGTCTATCAAAGTGACCCACCTACGGCATAGGTTAGTTTCTCTTAAGCCACATCCCCACCTCAACAAAACTTTAAGACCTTAGTTGCAAAGGAACATCTGATATATATATATATATATATATATATATATATATATATATATATATATATATATATATATATATATATATATAATGCAAAGCAACAAATAATCAAAAAACATAAACAGTTTTCCCCTGGGATTAAGGTTCTCAGTGGAATTATAAGACTATAGAAACCAAGAAGAGATCCCCTATCTCCTTTCCCTTTGTTTTGAAAGTGATTCTTTATGTTCTCTTGCCCTGCTTCTCCATAGGAATTTCGATCCTGTGGTTTCTAAAAAGACGGGTCACTCGTTTTTCTCCATCTTTTAGCTGATAAGCAGATTCGCCAACTGGCTTCTTCTCTCTCTCTCTCCCCCTCACACCCCTTTTTAACCTCCTTATAAGTAGCCTTAATTTGTAACCTCATTCTACAAGTGAAAGCGTGAAAGCCAAAAGCTTCATTTCTTCAAATAACAAATAACAACCTTCCCCATCCCTCCCTAACCTTCAAATAAACCAAATCAAATCTTGTCCTCTCCACTCTTTTCCTTTCAAGTCTCTCAAACTGATATAAACCTATACAATGGCTTCAAGCCGGAACATGAACACACCATGGACAGGAAAACAGAACAAGCAATTCGAGAGGGCTCTTGCGTTGTATGACAAGGATACCAAAGATCGTTGGCAGAATGTTGCCAGGCTTGTGGAAGGGAAATCAGCAGAAGAAGTCAAGAGGCACTATGAGATCCTCCTTGAGGATCTCAATCGGATTGAGGCAGGTCGTGTCCCTATTCCTAACTACAGGCAATCCACCGGTAACTCCATGAACTTCAATGAGGAGCAAAGGTATGTCTCAAGTCTCAACCAACATGTCATTAAACATAGAATATAGTTTTGATCAACATCAATTCTACAAATAAAATGCATAAGAACTTATCAGGAAACAAGGATTAAAGTATAACACATTCATAAATAATTACTTTAATGCAACATGGTCAATGCATATTTAAGTTATTGAAATCAACCTGGCTAAATTTGTACTAAGATATGACAAACAATTAGCGTACGAAATATATCATGCATGTAATTAGGCCAACGTTAATTTAAGTTGCATATGCCCCGTTGTACGAGTTCAATTTCACAGGGATGAAGGGGACCAGGGATCCAACTTCTAAGTTCAGGAAAGTTGATAGGAAAATCTTGGAAAGTTTGGGAGTTTAGATGGCCCATATAATTTGGCTTAATTATCAATTATAGGTTGTTTACTTTGACAGGAAGAATCTGAATCCAAAAATATTCTTTTCTTACCTGCTTATCCTGTCTCAAGTCCAAGATAAAAGTTCACATGTGATCTCATCCTAAATTGATTCCAGATCCCACCTAGTTTTGGTCTGTGCCCCTTTATTTATATTTGTGAAAAGGTATAAGAATTTTATATTTTAAAAATAAAAAACAAGTCTCAGCCCTGCTCTCAGGCTCTCAGCTATTTTTATCTTTTTTAATTATTGACGAAGATGACCCAAATTATCACTCATGAGCAGAGGCAAAGCAAGGTTTGGACAATGAAGAGGACCTATATCAACCTAAATAACTAGTAATCAAAAATATAGATTAAAAATCAAGAGTTGGAAGGGGAGGGGAGGGGGGGCGGGGGGGGGGGGGTGTGGAGGGGAGTGGCATACTTAAATACTTTGGCCCCTTAATAGCCTCACCTTGCAAGAGCACAGTTCCTCTGCATTAGCCAGCAGACAAGGAAGGAAAAAAAATTATACAAACACATGGTATGGTTTTCTATTTTATTGTTTTACAAGGGACAAGTTGGTGTTAAAAAGGAAAAGGAAAAACATTAATTGCTGAAACCATAGCAAAACAAATCTAGAATATAGGCCTGCCATGTAATGCAAAAAAAATGGTGGGTACCAAACAAGATTAAACAGCATCAATGATCCAAGTAAACTTTTCAAAGGCCCAAATTTAAAGGTTGCATGAAAGTCCATGCATGCAAGGTGGTACCTAAATTGCTGCCTATTGAACGGCTCCCTCCCCCAATTCCCCTCAGCATAAAAAAGCCCAAGTGTAATAAAATATAGAAAAAAAGTGGAGGAATTTGTTCCTAAGATTAACTGTTTGCTTTTCATACTTTTCCAGGCAGCTAAGGTATCTCAGGTTGCAGTGATGTTGTAACACCAAGTGCAATAGCTACGATTTTGTCTGGAACAGCCTCTCATGTTCCTTTATCCTTTTCCTGTAACTGCAGTCTAAAACGGTCTTACTTGACCACGGCTTCTGTAATGTTGTATCAATGTGTATTATAAGAATTTTCGAATGACTTGATTTCATGAAACTTTGTTGCATTTTATCTTTTCTGTTCTATAATTGGACACCTAACATAAGAGTGAAGCTTAAACATGAGTGTATCTTACAATTTTAGATACATAAGTTTCCCATAAATCACTTAGCTAATGCAAACAAGTATATCATAGAACTTATTAATATAGATTGACCAGAACTCATACTTTTCTCTTAAGCTCGAATTCCAGAGGTTCTATTTTAGTTCACTGTATAATGTCGGTGTGTCATGTTAAATTTTCCTGATTGGCATATCTTATGTCAAAAAGGTCATCCATTAATACCAAATAATGTTCCCGTTACTATTGAAGATCAACAGATATTTATCATGATATGAAATTCTCCTATCATATTAGACAAAGATTCCTCATCCTGATAAAATTTTAATAGATCAGACAACTAAGAGCATTGTGACCAAATATTCTACAAAAAAGCTAAAACAGAAATTGCCTCCACACATTTATAGGATTAATGCATCAATAAACTATCGGCATGAAACATCTAAAAAAGAAGGTGCACACAGCCAGTTCTATCAGGATGCTTCTGAGTTAAAATAAGGCCCATTGAGCCCCAAGACATTGAAAACTGCAATGTTCGTAATAACAAAGGAGGACATCCATTTTTACACAAGAAATGTCACATTTATAACCAAAAATACTCACAGTTGCCATTGACACTCGACAGGGTGTGCTCCATGAATATACTAATTAGATTAGTTATAGTGTATCATAGAGCTACAGAGGCTAAGGTAATAGATTTCAAATGTTTAATTAGGACCAAAGGTTGGCATCATAGAAAGGGCTGTTATCTTATCTAATACTCTGTCTGTCCTGCTTTTAGTATTCCAACTTACAAATTGACTTTCGATGCAGATTGAAGTAAAAGCACAAAATCAAAATAGTGATGTGATTTTCAAGTGTAAGAAAGAGACAACAAATATAGGAAAGAGGGAGTATTTAACTTGGCATGTTCTACTCCTTAAAACAACTCAAAAGAGATAAAATGGATGTAAAGTACAAACACAAGCTACAGAGCAGAGAGATATAGAAAATTAAGATGAAAAGAGCGAACATGATGAAAACAAAAATAAACCATACAGAAATAAAACCAAGTCACAGAAATCAGTTTCTTAGCTCAGGCAAGAAGTTAAAAAATATGTAGGAGTACCCAAGTTATAACACATCTCAAGATATTACACGTCTAGATTACCCACTGAAAAACATTGGAGCATTTTGTGCATCTCCGAATTGGTTACCTATGGAAAATCTGTTTTAGTAATTTGGATACTTGAGTCATAACTATATATGGTAAAAATCTAATCTCTGAGTTTCCATCTTTTTAAAAGTCTCAAAATTAATTCCGACCAGTAGAATATTTCTCTTTTACAAAAATCAGTACTTTAGCGGCCCATTTGATAGGTGATAATATGTGGCGGTGAAGAAAATAAATTTATCCTTTATCAAGGGAAGTATCATCCTAATGTACATTTTGAAATCCTTTTTGATCAAGCATTCTAAAATTTTGACGCAATACAAATATTCCAATTTGTCACTTCAAATGTCAAAATGTCAATCAAATACTATTACTCTATTAGAGTATGTGTGTATACATAACAATTTAGTACTATAATTGGAGAGATAAAGGACTACAACTTTAGCCAAATAAATACCGGTTCGATTCCCATGGGAATCATTTGTCAGTTGTCACTACACTCATTAGCATAATAAAGCACCTTCTAAACTGAACCTCCCTTTCTTATTGCACTAAATGATTTCAACAAGGACTCCATGGCCCAATGGATAAGGCGCTGGTCTACGAAACCAGAGATTCTGGGTTCGATCCCCAGTGGAGTCGTCTACTACTAATTTTTAGTTTTTTTTTTCACTCAACCTCCAGCAGAAAGTTATCTATCTAACAGAAATCTCTAAAATGCATACTACGATCAAACAAACCAACATAAAGATCGATCACTTTGAATCGATGAAAAAAAAAAACTTAACAGGAACAACAGGTTTAACGCCGATGTTAACTGACCTGAAATTGACGAACGATTCTCCATTGCCATCGGACAGCAAAAACCCTAAGATCGATCACTTTGGTGAAAATCAATGCATTCACCTCGATTTTCGATTACGCGGACACAACTTTAGTGCGAAAATCGAGGAATTCTGGAATTACAAAGATATAAGGGTTAGGATTTGAGTTTGATGTTGTGGTTAAGGTTTTCAATTGCGAAAAATCAACTTGCAATTTTACAACTTCTTGAATAAAAGTGTTCAAATCAGATACATTACCTTGATTGATAGAGATGATGTTGAGGGAAGCGAAAACCCTCAGATCGATCAATTAGGCGAAAATCAATGCATTCACCTCAATTTTCAATTACGCGGGCACAAATTTAGTGCGAAAATTGAGGAATTCTGGGAATTACAAACATATAAGGGTTAAGTTTTGAGTTTGAAATTGTAATTAAGGTTTTCAATTGCGAAAAATCAGCTTGCAATTTTACGATTTCATAAATAAAATTGTACAATCAGATACATTACCTTGATCGATAGAGATGACGTTGAGGGAAGCAAAACCCTTAGATCGACCATTTAGGCGAAAATCAATGCTACTACCTCAATTTTCAATCACGCGAACACAAATTTAGTGCGAAAGTTGAGGAATTCTGGAATTACAAACATATTAGGGTTAGGATTTGATACTGAAGTTGAGATTAAGGTTTTCAATTGCGAAAATTTAACTTGCAATTTTACGATTTCGAGATAAAATTGTTCAAAATCAAATACATCACCTTAATTGTTAGAGATGAAGTTGAGGGAATTTAAAACCCTAAGATCGATCAATTAAGCGATAATCAATATATTCATCTCAATTATACAATTCATGATTAAAATTGTTCAAAATCAAATACATTACCTTGATTGTTAGAGATGAAATTGATAGAGAGAAATTGATCCCGAAATTCATCTGCTTCAATCGCTGTTAGGCCGCGATTGCGAGTTTCAAATGTTTTTGTTTTGGCGGGAAATTCTTCTCCTCTCAAAGAGTATACTTGTATAGTTGTATGTAGGCTGACTATTCTTTGCTTCCCTCCCAAAATGAAATACAATTACAAGTAACAAAATATTGACAATTTATTTATACTCTTTCAGTCTGCCACTCTGGTAGAAACCTGTATTTTTGCTACAAAAATAGGTTTGGCTATTCATTAAAGACTTATAGGGTGTCTTTGTTAGAGATTTATTTTTTATTTTTAAAGTTTGTTACTCCGTAGATATCTTTTATCTAGTTTTTTAAGAGGCTAATAAAGCGTTACAAACCTATAATTACATTACATACTATCGCGGACTATTGCCCATCAAGTTACTCCATGTCTCCGTACTATAGCTACTAGCTAGAGTTTGGGTAGGTACAAATTTGTAAACAAGATTCATTTATCAATATAAGGGTTACAAAATGTAAGTGCTTGCACGTCTGAAAAACTTTAATTTCATTTATCTCAAAGTGAAGATATAGTGGTTCTCCACACACACACACACAAAAAATAGAAATTTTGCTAGGTAATAATAAAAATAAGAATTTTGCCAATTACTGTAGTTAAGATTGGTGTTTAGTCATGAATTGAAAAAAATAAAATTATACAGTACTCCATCTTTGATCACTACACTGTTACAGACCTGCTGAAATTGATGGTTGGGAATATCTTCATCTTTGATCAAAACAGCCTCTAATATATCAACTTTAATTTCTCCTTCCTATTGACATACATGCTCTGGCATCATCACAATTCACAGCAATATGATATTTAAATTTTGAGACATGCATGATTAATAAGCTGATTATATACATACAGTAAATAGGGGAGAAATCCAGTGAAGAATTTCTTTAAATGAGAATGATTCATATTAGCATGTGCATATTTTTTTAAGGAAAATTTGTCAGAAAGGTCCTTTTAATTAGGTCTTTTTTATTGTAAAGGTCCTTTTATAAAAAAAGGTGGCACAAACAGTCATTTTATCACACTTAGGTTGTGGAGAGGGTCCTTTGACCGGGTTCCAACCATTGACTTTTTTTTTCCGACCAAAAAAAGTCACGTGCGTTGTACGTGACTACTTAAAATCCTTTTTTTCCCCTTTTCCCCACTTTCCCCCCTCACCTGGTTCGATTTGCCTTCAATTGCCTTCAATTTTAATTTGAGGGACTAGAATCGGAGTTTGATGATTTTTTTTTCACAAAATAGGGTTCGCGTTGAGGTTGATGATGAAGAAATTAGGGTTTAATAAAGGGAAAATGAGGGAAAAGGGGAAAAATGGATTTTTGTGCAAGGCACGTGAATTTTTTTGGCTGAAAAAAAGTCAACTATCGGAATTCGGTTAAATGACCCTCGTCACAACCTAAGTGCGATAAAATGATCTTTTGTGCCATCTTTTTTTTATAAAAGAACCATTACAACAAAAAAAACCTACTTAAAAGAATCTTTCTAGCAAATTTTCCTTTTTTTAATTGAATAGGATTTTTCTTTCCTAAAATTGAGCCGAGACTATGTTCTTTTCACTTGATATTAAAACTTAAATTATTTTTTATTAACGGAGGGTGTATCAATTTTCCTATAATAATTTAATTTATGTATAAATAGATAAATTAATGGTCAAACTCATGTTTCGATATGCGTATTTGGTTAAAGTGCCACCATTAAAAAAACAGAGATGTAGTACTATAAAATTGAGGGAGGTTAATCAAGTACCTCAAGCCAGTGTTTATAGCAGAATTTAGGCATCCGAGGGAATCTATAAGAAACAATATCAAGAAGAACCTTGACATCTTCAGTAGATTGTGGGACCAAAAACTTCGACCAAGAACGATCTCCAATCTCTTCCAAACACTTACGGCTAAGGGACTCAGACAAAGCCGAAACCGTGCCGCTCGCCACGATCGAGTACACCAGGTCAGGGTGGTGTTCAGCCATTTGGAACGCATGCAACAAACCCACCATAACTAAACCCTATTGCCACACACTTCTCTTCAACACCCAACATCCTTAGCCCTTTTGCAAAACAATCCGCGTGAAATCTTGGAGTTATCTCGGTACTTTTGGTTGTTGTATAGGATCCACCAAAGAAAAATAAGTCAGGTATATAAAAGTCATACTTTTTTCTTAGGGCTAAGATTTGGAATGTCCATGTTATTAGGCCATTGCCTGCGAAACCATGGATAAGAACCAGAGGCTTCTTGTTCTTTTTCTTCTTCGTGTTGTTGTTAACCCAAAAATGAATGTTCTATCTCCAACTTTTTGGGTCGCATTCCTGCTAACTTCATTGTCTTGTGTAGCAATTCACTATGTTCACCATTTCACTTTATCTCAATCTCTCTCAGTCAATTTGAATGCTTTGTTCACCACTGCGAGATTGCAAGAATTTCTTTGTTCAGCCAGACCAATTAACAATTTAACACAACAATTTTCATTTAACTTTCTCATCTTTTCACGCAATAATGCTTTCAATTAGGGTTGTTAATCGGTCGATGATTGGAAATTTAAATTTAAAATCAAACTGGTTGTGCTATATTAAGATCAGATCTCGGATCAATAAGACTGATCCAAAACCCTACTCGAATCAATTAGACCAAAGAGTATTTTCTATACTTTACTTTTACCCCTTATGATACAATAAAAAAAATGTTAAATGTCTTTTGAAAGCCTAATATTAAGCAGAAAATACTTAGTAGCTCATCTATTTACTATTACTAAAACAAAACATTGTTGACATCATAAACCCTTAAACTATCCTATGTGTCATTCTCACATTAAAAATTTTCCTTCCAATTCTATGTGTGATGTCATCATCAATTATTAATGCTTTTT
Organism: Chenopodium quinoa; assembly: GCF_001683475.1. NCBI lineage: Eukaryota > Viridiplantae > Streptophyta > Magnoliopsida > Caryophyllales > Amaranthaceae > Chenopodium > Chenopodium quinoa. Next base: position 398,840 of record NW_018744537.1, read on the forward strand.
TTTTCAATCTACACTTTTGAGTTTTGACTTCATTGCATAAGTGTCTATATAAAATTCAATTAACCAAGTTTCTCTCCTAAATTATAGTTTCACATACCTAATTTGTTTGATGTCTGATCGTGGTTCAATTTTTTTTTTTTTTACTTTCCTTAAATGTAAATTATTTTTATATCTAATTTTAATCTTCATATACAATGTAATACAACAGAACATAAATTACGAGAAAGATTTATTCTAACCGTGCATCGCACGGAGATAATCTAGTAATATTAATATTTTAAAACATTATAGAGGTTTCATTACATACTTTTAAACAAAAAGCTGAACCTGGCCCAAGACTATTTTTGAAGGGTTTTGGGTTAGACTAGAAAATAAAATTCTCTCGACTTGGAGCATGGAACAATTCTCTTTGACCCGGTCTATCCGGTCTAGTTTTTTAACACCCTTGGCTAGTGGCTACTACTAGGGGTGCTAATCGAGTTAAGCAGCTCGTGAGCAACTCGAATTCGACTCGGTCAAAGCTCGGCTCGAGTTGGCTCGACTTGAATTCGACTCAACTCGAGATCTTAACGAGCACGAGTTGAGCAAACTCTAACTCAACTCGATAAGCTCGTGAGCAACTCGTTTATGTATTTTATTAATATAGAATTTACAAACAAATTACAAATTTGACACTTAATAAAAATTAATTTATATTATCAAAAAAGAAAGAGTAAATCTTTAATAATAAATAAAAAATAAAAAACTATATAAAGTGAAAAAAAAGGCCTATAAATTTAAAAGGGTTAAATCTTTAACGAATAAATCGTGAGCTACTCGACTAGAAATAAACTTTAATTTAACGAGCACGAGTCGAGTAGGTTTTTTTAGCTCGAAACTTTAGCGAGCACGAGTTGAGCACATGTAAAAAGTTTTCGAGTCGAGTCGAGCACCCCTTAACTCGTGATCAACTTGCTCGATTAGCACCCCTAGCTACTACCAATAATTAGCTACAACACTAGATTTTAAGTTGTATGGTTCCATGATTTCTTTTTTTTTTTTTAAGTTGTATGGTTCCATGATTTCAGTTTCTATTTTCTTTTGATTAACAATATTTATCCAAACCTAAACTCCATGATTGGTAAATGGGATGTCTACTGAATAGACCCTTATAATAAGACGCATTATATCTTTATTCCATTAGAAAACGAAGTCTTTGGTGGCCTCTTCAAGAAATTCCTACATTGTCTCTATTACTAACATATTGACATTATTTTTTATAAAAAAAATACAGATTTAATAAGGAATAGGATATGAAACTTTTCTACTAGTTATGAGAATAAAATTAGGAATTCATCAAGTTTGATTGAAATGTTTTTAATATATATTCAATCAAGATTATTTCCATTATTTTCACATAACCAGTGATATAGATAACAAAGAGTATATATTTGGAAACGGAAACACAATTTCTAATTAAGAATGAAATATTTCAAAAATGTATCAATGAAAATATTTTTCATTTCACAAAGTCAATCAAACAATATTTAAATCATACTTTGACTTTGCTCTATCTCTAACATTTGATATGTACACTCCCAAGATAGATCATTAGGCCCGGCAAATACATGCAAGTATTATAATCACCTACTAATTACCTCGATATAACGGAGATTTTGTTTGGCTGCCACTTTCTTCTTCTTCCTAATTCATAATAGTTATGGAATATGTATTAAACTATATATTGAAAAGAATCATGAATTTTCATACAAAATTTTTTTAAAGATTAAAAAAAATTATGGGATTTGGAAGGGGAGGTAAAAGGTGAGTTATATTATTGAATTGAATAGCATTTGAGTAAAAATAGAAGAATTATAGAGAAGAAAACTAGTTATTTTTCCTATAGCTCTACATAATCGTATTTAGGGATAACTAGATAAGAGAGAAAGAAAGATAAAGTTTAGATGTTGTTCTTTGAACATTAGATTTGAGTTAATCTACACTTGTATTCTCAATTCCTTAAAAAAAATTTGATAAACTAAAACAACCCCCTTATGTGGATAGCGCATAAAGTTATAATGAATCACATATAAATTCAGGTGATTTTCTTTACTTTCGCTACACTTATCTCACTTCTCGTTTTGTCATTTAAAAATATCCTGGGGTATTTGATGTAAAGTTACACTCGCTTTATGATACAAAAAAAAAAAAAAAAAAACTTTATCTAACAGTCAAAGATACAACATTTGCTATGATTGTCCTATGATTTGGAGCTCAATAATAATCATAAGTATATCAATCCCGAATTTTGCTGTATATATCTATCATGATCATGGGGACAACTAAGAAATTAGTATTGTCTACGTGCACAAAGAAGGCATTATCTAACAAGGCTTTATATTAGGAGTGGAGGTCCAATATACCACCTCAAGTCGTTTTACTACATTCCTAATACTTCTTAAGTTCGTATTATTTATCTGTGGAAAATGATGGGTATGTGCTGGCCATTTTACATTTATTTCCTACAAAATAAATTAATTTAAATGGCAAATTTAACCCCTATTGATAACCCTTCGTACATATAGTATGTAATATGTATCTACTATTTTATTTTTAGTGTTTGTCACTTTTTAAGGGACTAATAAAATGAGCCAACTTTGAAATTGCATTGTGTGTCTCATGAATGGCCTCCCACTAACTTTCCCTCCTTTACCTTTTCCCTCCACCATCCAAAATTTCCACCCTATTCTTTAACCTCTCAAATCCATCACATCTTCAAAATTTTCTCTCTCTTCCTCAAAATTCAATTATCCAAAAACAACAAAGAAATTTTTTCACAAATTTGTTTCAATCATTGTGATTTTATGTAATTTATGCAATCAACAATAATAACTTGGGGAAATTCTCCTAGAGGTTTTCTTGTATAACAAGACTAATAACCTTTTTTTTTTTTTTTTTTTTCTAATTGAAACAACGACCACCACAACTAACCACAATGCCGAGCAAATTGAGAAAGGCAATCGCGGCCATGAAGGATCAAACGAGCATAAGCCTCGCGAAGGTTGGGGGAGCAGAGTCCTCAACCCTTGAAGTGGCAATATTGAAGGCTACAACTCACGATGAGATACCAGTGGATGAGATATACATCACAGATATCCTTCGAATCGTGTCCTCAAATGAAACCTATGCGGGGTCCTGTGCAAGAGCACTAGGACGCCGCATAGGAAGGACTCGAAATTGGGTCGTGGCATTAAAATCACTAATGATAGTCCTCCGGGTCTTCCAAGATGGGGACCCACATTTTCCTAAGGAGATCCTCCATGCCATGAAACGAGGGTACAAGATCCTTAATCTCAACTCTTTCCGTGATGACTCCTCTACTTCTTGCCCTTGGGATTTAACCGCCTTCGTCCGCACCTTTGCCCTCTACCTTGATGAGCGCCTTGATTGCTTCCTCACGGGCAAGCTTCAACGGCGAAAATCCTACCAACAATCTGGCCGTAGCAAGGGTTACTCAAGGGATAATGAACCTATTGTCCGTGACATGAAGCCTAGTGTGCTCCTTGACAGGTATAATTCAATTCCATCTCCAAATTTATATTATGAGAAGAAAATAATTTAAGAGTTTAGAATTTTGCAGAAACCTAATAATCATTCTTAGCCTTTATCTTGTAAGCTGTAATATTGTATTCCTATATTGTCTACATAATTTGACACAGTTTAAGGCGTTAAAAATCTAGTTTGTAACATAAATTTGCCTCTCTGCAAGAGTAATTTGAAACATTATTGCTTGATCTTTTAAAGTTCATAATTTGGGATATTTATGTATTGGGCAAATATGTTTTCTAATGATCAATTTGAGTTAATTAATTTTCCATTGTACTCTTGTAATTTTTTTAAAGGATAATTAGCTAATTTTTATACAACTTATCATGAAATTTACAATAGGGAAATTAATTAGCAATATTTTTCGAATTTTTTAACTCTATATGACATCCACAAAATGTTGACTCAGCGGATAGGAGTTAATATATATAGGTTTGTTTTTGTTGTGTAGTACTTAGTACGACTTCATAAATCGATTTGAAATTGAAAGAGTATATTTGTTCTGACTTTGAGATATTTCACAAGCAAAAAATAGCCTTGTGTTACCTAGTTTGTGAAATGTGCAAAAACCAAGTTAATTCATTTATCTCACTATCCTCATGATATACCTTGGTGTTTGAAATTTTACAGGATCCTACATTGGCAGAAGCTACTAGACCGTGCAATTGCCACCCAACCTACAGGTGCAGCTCGAACCAACCAAGTGGTGCAAACCTGCCTCTACGCCATAGTCCAGGAAACATTCGACCTCTACCGTGACATATCAGATGGTCTAGCCTTATTACTAGACAGTTTCTTCCATTTACAGTACAACAATTGTGTGAGCGCATTCCAAACTTGTGTTAAAGCCTCTAAGCAATTCAGCGAACTTGCCACCTTCTACGACTTGTGCAAGAGCATAGGAGTTGGTAGAACCTCAGAGTATCCTAGTGTCCAAAAAATATCCGAAGAATTGGTAGAGACCTTACAAGAGTTCCTTAAGGACCAGTCTTCTTTTCCTGGGACTATCGGTCGTAGAACACCTGGAGGAAGTGGACACTACCTCCCCTCACTTAGCCCAAACTCGGAGTCAGACTCCGTGAGGAGGTCCGAGTATGGTGAGTCCCAATGCACCTCCCTCGAGGACCTTATAGGTGGGGATCACGGGTTTAGCCCCAAGAGGTATTCGGACCCTGGTAGGGAGAAGCCACCACAACTTGAAGAATCATATAGTGCAAATGACACTGCTTCAGTAAGATCTGAACCAATTGATCATCGAGGGATCAACTCGGTGTTGGATCTTTTATCATTAGACGATCCATCTCCTCCCACCGATCTTCAACAGCAAATCGTCGAGGAGTCTAACAATGAAGGACTAACTTCGCCCTCAGAAGAGTCAGGACAAGGTTGGGAGTTGGTTTTATTTGAAACAGCAACAAATCAACCTTCAACCGAAACTACTAATAACGATCACAACGTTGATAGTAGTGTTGCAAGTAATAACAATGGGTTCGAGGTTGATTTTTCCAGCGATTTCAATGCTCCTAGTACCTCATTGTATACTCCCCTACCCGACGACCACACCTATAACCCATTTTTACAGGATTCAGTTGATTTAAATAGTCCCTTCGGAGCTCAAAATAGCGAACCCATCAACGAGTTAGGAAGTTTTGGTTATACTAGTTTTGGACCCGGCTGTACAAATGGAAGCTTCTCAGATAGTGGTTTTCCTACTGATTTAGGTGTCAGTGTTGGAAGCGCTACTCCGCAAAGCACATTCGAGGCCGGTTTACCATTAACTTTTCATCCCGAACTTGGCAATGTCAACACCGATAATAATCATCAACTAGACTTGTTCGATGACCCTGGTAGAAGCAGTAATTTCAGTTCCAGCACCAACATATCGCTTGTAACTCACGGTGGACACGGTGAGCACAATCGAAGTCTTTCGACATCTGTTATAGATAACTTCGGCCAAGCTAATACTGCTGGGATGCCTCCTACTTATAACAAAGCCAGTTTTGTACCCACTACTCATCATGCTAGGTTCGCGAGTACTGATTTCAGTTCATCACCCTTTTCGGTTTCATTTCACAATGTGAATGCTAGTATAGGTAAACCAACAATACATCATGCTAGGTACGGGAGTAATCTAAGTACGAATTCATCAGCCTTTTCGGAAAACTTCGATTGTTTTAGCGGATATAGCAGTACAACAGTACCACCAACTTTTCCTGCAGACTCAGGGGATGGAAGTGCAAATGCTATGAATGCAATTGTTCCTTTTGGTCAAGTTGGAAGTGATGATTTCTTCTCTTCCTCAGATCCTAAGCTCCAAGCAACCCCCACATTTCTCGCAACGAGTTTGGATATGGATCAACATCAACAAAGTAATCTATGGAATGAGAATGATCCATTCGGGTCATTTCCGACTACTACAAGTGCTATTGATCCACAAAAAATGAGCGGATCTTTTGATCAACAAAACATAATGCAACAACAACAATTGTGGTTGCAAAATCAGAATAAGATTATGGCTAAACATTTAACATGATCATGATCGATGATAATGAACTTGTATTTTGTTGTACATCTCTTAGCTAATTGTATGTACTATATAGTTTGCTCGTTCTAAGAGAAAGAATCGTTACTTCGTTAGAAAGTCCTCATCACGAGAGGATATAGATTGTTTGTACTATTTCTTGGTATGTAATACTCACCTTGTACCTGTTAATGTTCTTAAACTTCTAACTTTGATGCCTCAGCTCTGTGAAGAGTCTGTTTTCTTATTGTACACAATCAATTGGCAAAAAGCTCTTCGTCAAACTCATCTAAATGTATTGATGAGTTTTTAAATTCGTTACTGCATGTGTTTTGAAATTGTACGAATTCTTTCGAATTGATTAAGTTTATACTACATTTGTTTCTTATTATGTGCAACAAAGGAGTATTGTTTGTGAGACATAATATATGTTTTTTTGTTGTACATAATAAGAAACGGAGATAGTATGATGGGTCTAAGTTTTTTTATTCCCTGTTGTTGGAATGTTTAGACATTTCAAATGATTTTTTAAGTAAAGCTTTGTTGTGGTATACTTGTATCTTCAGACAAGAATGATATACACTATATTTGTACAGGGTGTTTTCCTTAATACATACATGTCTCCTTAATTATTTAATGAAAATGTTTCGATCAATGTTCAAGGCTGTGGCCGAATCGATCTCCGGTCTACAATTTTTTCCAAAATTTGTCTAATTTGACTAAATTTTAAGATTAGTGAACAGCTCTAATCATGTACGAAGTATAAGAAGGTAAAAGCTTGGAATAATGCTTGTCAGGCCCATAAGAGAGGGAAAATAACCTAAAGCCTGAACTTCAAGAAAGATGGTTTGAAAAGTCATATACCAAGCGTCCAAGCCCAATAAATTCTTAAGATTTTAATGCGGAAGGACCCAACATTAATTATGTTCCTTACGATGGCCCGGAGAATTTCTTTGCTCATTTATGTTTTTTATTTTTCCTTTTTTTTTTTAAGGATAATGATATATGTAGCCCTTGGGCTATATATAAACATTATATATACTTTCTAAAATGGAATTAAAATGGAAACTTATGATAAAATCACGCGCAAATCAGTGTGATTAATGTTAATCTATCCTCAATATTTCCTTTTTAATCTTCTTATACATAGGCCTAAGTGCTATGTTTATCATTTTCCTTTTTTTTAATGGTAAGAAAGCTATACTGAGCCAGCGCATCACACAAAGCAAACCAATCTGGAGTAGCGAACAAAATCCCTTAAAAGTGAGAAGGATGAGTGAAAGAATCTCCACCCTAATGAACTCCTAGTGAAATATGATTTCACAACCTCATGATTGTGTGCTTTGATAATTAGATTTGCACAAATTTTTGAATATAGTAGACTATTATTAAAGTATTGTAAGACGGGTTAAAGTTACCCTAAAAGTGTTTACAATTACTCTTATACACTGCAAAAGTTACCATTTTCCTAACATAAATTTTACCCTTAAAAGACACTTATAAATATTATAATGTATTATACTTATCATATTAACATTCATAGCACATATCTATTAGAAATTACACACTAAAATACAATCAAACTCATTATACATGGTAAATTAAAAGTTATCTATAAAAGGATTAAAGTTACTATAAAATTGTTAAGTTACCTTTAAATTAACCGTTTTATAATAAAATTAACGTAAGTCCGTCTTATACAATACTTATTATTAAGTTTGATTCCAATTCATTGCATTTCTCTCTAGGTTTTCTCCTTGGTAGGGTTTTTTGGTTCCCACTAGGTTTTTCCTTGGGAGGATTTTTCTAGCCTCCATTGCTAGATTTTTTTCTACATTTTTTGAAGGTTTTCCTTCACTCTTCTCTTTTTCTCTCTTTCTTTTTCATCTCTTTTCTTCTGATCTCAATTGTATATTTTTGTAGGAGCTTCCACCGATGTTTTTACCTATGGTAAGTCCCAAAAAACTTTTTATTTGCTTTCAATAAATGGAACCCATTTTTATGATGGTGTTTATTTTATTAGGTTTAACTTCTTTGTTTGTTCGTCTGCTAAAGATTGAAGATTTAGAGTTTCACAGTCTCCGAAAATATCTAGAAGGTCATATGAGTTATTTCACCCACACAACTACTCATACGTGGATCTCAAGCCGAATTAGTGCTAACTCACAGATTGTATTGCTTCGGATGAAGATTTTTATTAAGGCGATCGTTGATTGAATCTGCGATGTAACTAGTTCTAAGGTGATTTGTACTTGTGTTGGAATTTTAGATCTCCTAGGAATTCTTTGTAAGTGTCGTTTGACTATATTTCATTAGGAAATCCTTTTTCTTCTTGTAAAAAAAAAAGTTTGATTCAATTCTGATTCACACGGGTATACAAGTCACCAGCGAAGTGATTCTTAAATAGAGAGTACCAGACTAAGATTAAAACTAACCTTACAAAAAATTCTCCTTTCGTATTTTTTGGCAGGTGATTAGGTGAAGAAGGAAGTTTCCTAAGCGTTGAACAATTCAGAGCCATGATCCCCTTTCACCTAATTTAACAATCCCAGCCCAGATTATTGAAACTTTTAGAAAATTTTCTTGTTCCACAAGCTTAAACTACATGGGAGATGGGACCAACACAAATTACACAACTCCCTGCACAGATGAACGAGTTTATAATATGTGCAGCTGCATCAACAATCACTTACTTAAACAAACAATTGCAAGTTAAGAATTAGCCATATATTTCTAGCTCAATGGAATAAATTATTCTAAAAACGAGAAATTTAGACTTTTAAGACTAAAAAAAATGACATTAAATTTGATACTACATCTATCGCATTTGACTGGTGTCATTTAACTCTTTTTATACGTAGTATCATGTATGTGTGGATCAAATAAGACAAGTAAATAAGATGAGGTAAGGGAATAGAACATCAACATTAAGCGCACGATCATAAGCTGGCAAGTTGACATTTCACAAAATAAACACCCACATCCACCCTTTCTAGTTTCTACAACATAGAAATCACTAGGAATACAATACTAATAAAAATAAATAGAAGACTAAAAGTTGTCTAACAAGAACATTTGTCCCACTTTTTTTCAACTTTATATTGGTGCACTTGAATTATTATAATTAACTATGAATCTCAACAGGATACCTGTCAATACAATCCAACCAAGGACTTTTAGGTGACGGCTTAACATTCCTCATCGCTTGCCAAACCGCACTATTACACTTAAATCCAGACCCAAATGCTATTTGCCATACTCTATGCCCTTTCCTCATCCTCCCCTTAGCCTCAATGTACCCAAGCTCGTACCAAATCGAACTCGAAGACGTGTTCCCAAACCTATGAAGCGTCATCCTAGACGCTTCAACGTGGACCGGGCTCAGCTGCAGGTTCTTCTCAAGCTCATCGATCACAGCCCTTCCTCCGGCATGGATACAAAAATGCTCGAACGCAAGCTTGAAGTCGGGAATATACGGTTTGATCTTTACATTAAAAAACTTCCTAGCAACAAGGGTAAAAAAGAACAACAATTGTTCACTTATAGGTAGCACAAGCGGACCAAGCGTAGTAATATTAGTCTTAAGTGCATCCCCGGCTATAGCCATCAAGTCCTTAGAAAGCGAAACCCCGGTCTTACCAATCTCATCTTGTTCTTGATACACACACTTAAACGCCTTATCATCCGCCCCACGATGAGTCCGGACTGTATGAACAAGGCGGTACTTGGCTCGGCTTTTATCCCTAGGCTTATTAGACAACAATACTGCCGCACCCCCTACACGAAACAAGCAATTAGGAATAAGCATTGCTTTCTTATTCCCAAAATACCAGTTTTGTGTAATATTTTCCGTACTAACTACAACAGCATAAGTATTCCTATGCACTTGCAACAAATCTTTCGCAAGATCAATTGCGATAACTCCTGCAGAACACCCCATTCCTCCAAGATTAATACTCTTAATATTACCACGTAACTTATACTTGTTCACTATCATAGCGGACAAAGACGGTGTCGGATTAAACAGGCTACAATTCACAACAAGTACACCAATGTCCTTAACCTTAACGCCCGTTTGAGCAAAGAGATTGTCCAATGCACCAAACATAACCTGCTCGGCTTCCTCCCGCGCCGCCTGCATAGAGGGGCGCGGGGGGATCGAGTGCATTGCTATAGGAACCACTGTGTCTTCTCCTAACCCTGAACGTTCTAGAATTTTCCTTTGAAATTCAAGAGACGAATCGTTGAAATCCCCGGTTAACCGGGAATGTTCGACGAAATCCTTATAAGTAACCCTCAACTGACTTGGTGGATGATACAGTGAGAAATCCACCAAGTAAACGGATCTGGGTCGGGTCATAAAATAAACCGTGGACCCAAATACAATAACAGTACAACAAGTAATAACACTAAGAAGATTATACTTAAGGTGAAGCCAAAGCTGGTAAACGTCGTCGTGTTTCATCTGGGAAACTTCAATTAATATTACCGCCATTAATGGAATTAAACAAAGAGTAATTAAGTGAGTCACTAAATAATGATACCCAAGTTTAACATACTTGAGATTCACTCTATTAAGAAAGTCCGGCAAACGCCGTAACTGGCGGATCTGAACGCCGTTAGACGACGGAGATTGGGTGTTTTCCGGCATGATTTTTGTGGGTTGATTTTGGTTTTTTGAGTTTTTTGGGAGTTTTTGTGCTTATAAAAAACAGAGGAGGAGAGAGAAAATGTGTGTAGTAAAAAGAGAAGATCTAAAGGCAATGGAAATGGAGGAAAAGAGGCGGTGGGAAATGTGATTAAGGTGGTTAATTGAAATGGGTTAGTGTTAATATTGTGACATTCTCACTGATTTTGCGGGGATATATAAAAACAGAGGAGAGAGATTTAGGGTGAGGGAGAAGATCTGAAGGTACTGAAAATGGCTGACGAAGCGAAGTGGGTAAGGTTTGGAAATGGTAGTTACAACCAAATGTATATCCGTAGTAAATAATTACACATTCGGAAGTAAATAACGAGTACATAAATTCTATTCCGGGATATTACAAATTGGTATCGTGGGTTTAATATTTCCTCGTACTGATTTGTGAAAAATATAAAATAAAGAAGTAAGTGTTGCAGAAATTTAAAGTATACCTTTTTAATTGGCTGAAAAATTGATGTTTCTATGCTGGTGAAAACTCCTACTTCCTGTACAATTTCTCTGTTAATTTCTGCTGGTTTTCTGAGTTATGTGGGGTGGACAGAGAAAAGGGGAAGAATGATTGAATGAATGATTGGGTTTAATAATACTGTAATAATCAGGGTGTTTAATGACTAATTAATTGTTTTGATTTGATTTGGGGTTATTTTAATAAGAATGCATTCAATGCAAGAGTTTGAGTGAATTGATTATTTGGAGTTTGAAAAGTATTGTACGCTATATTTGATTTTTAAAATTGTTTTCTATATTTGTACAGCTTTATAGCTAAGCTTAATTTAATTTTTCTTGATTTGTGTACTCTTAGTCCCTTTGCTGAGGGTGACATAAATGGTTTCAAATTTTCAAAGTTTTTTACCTTCTTTTTAATCAGATTAGATATCGGTTAGGTTTTGAATTTCACCTTTAAGAAAATAAAATTCAGTGAAAATAATTTTAATTTAATACTCCGTATTAGTTTAGTATAGGAAAAATCAGCAACCTTAACGAACAAATATAATAGAGAATTTGTTAAAATAAGATTTAATCAATAAAATTATTTCAATTCAATAATATCAATTTCAGCTCACTAAAATTAATTTAAGTTCAACAAAAATTATTATTACAATTCATTAAAAATAATTTCAGTTTAGTAAAAATTAGGTATGAGAACAAGGCCTAAATTTTCAGTAACATCAAAAGTGAGGGAAATCCATCCCTCTCTTTCCTTTTCATCAAGCATATTATTACAAGTATTAGATGAAGTAAATCATATGGAGTATCATAATGGTTATAAAGTAATACAATACGGAATAGAACTACTCCATAACATACATATATAGTACCAAGTTAGAATTCACTTTGTAACCTAGAGATCACAAGATTGACTGTAAAAAAAACTAAGTCCAACAAAAATAATTTAAGTTCGATAAATATTTACATTAAATAATTTTTTATATAGATTTTTTTTTTTACCATCAAGAGACTTGTCTATAGCACTTCCTGAACATGTCAAGTTGTCAAAGCATTTTAACATGCATCTTCCGATAATTGACAACTAAAAAGTGAACGTATATTTCGTAGTTGATAATTAAACATTTTTTTTTTTACTAGAGTAACATCAAACATTTTAACATGCATCTTCCGGTTTTTAATACACGAGCCAGGAAAGGTTATCTAATTTAATACTCCGATAATTGACATATTATAGGAAGAATCACAAATGTGATTTGTTGTCTACCACAATCTCAATGTGGCTAAGCATCTACAGCGAAGTGTGTGGTTTTGAGATCGAGTTGGAAATGTGAACTTCAAATTATTAAGGTTGATTAAGAAATTGAAAAGGCCATTTCCTTACTAATAGGTATTGACAAAAAAAAAGAATATTTTGATTTTTGGATATGTTAAAATAGCTCGCTTGACCACATACTACAAATTTCAAGCTTGACGTTATTACAAAGAAGAATTATTTGGTGTTTATGTCATGCTTAAATTCCACAAAAAAATAAAAAAAAAATTAATAAAATAAAATGTCATGCTTAAAAGTTAAAACAATTTTTTAAAATTGTACCAACGTTTGACTATGGTATTTGATTATTAATTTTAATTTTAAAAATTTTATTTAATTAATTGATAGAAGAGTCATATGACATCATTATTAAGTCATATTTCTATAACCTACATTATATGTTTGGTTGATAATTCAAGTTAAAAAGAATCATCTCAAATTAGCACCTTATTTTTGTAATTAAAAAAATTTACTCGTAGCACCTTATTTTGACATAATACTCAAATTAATATCTCAATTTTCATTTGTATCACATTTTTATTCAAGGTGTTCGTCAAACAATTTTTATTACAATATTTAAAATATATTTTTATTAGCGTCTTACGTATTTTGTAATGTAATATTGCCTAAATTGTATTGACAAACATGAATAAAATATGCAAAAGCTAACGAACGTCTCAGGGGTGTTGGATAAGATAACTAAAAGTAAAAATATTAACTTAAAATAAACATTAATTACACCAATCGACGCATGATTTTGACATGCATTCTCAAATTAATGTCATTTTAGAAACTACTCCTATATCTTAAAGGGTTATCTAACGCATCAGAGGCATTCGTTAACAAAATCTAATAAAATAAAGTATAAATGGAAACGCTTGGTCTAGTAAAATTGCTGAAAAGAAATGGATAAAGTAGAAATATTCAACGCCTCAAAAGTAAAAGCTACTCGAAATAGCGAGCATATTTACTGTACAATTTTGATTATTCTGGGCTTTTAAGTTTGGGTACTCCAGTCCACAGAAAATTTAAACATGTACGGAGTAGACCTTTACGTCTTGCGCGCTTTAAAGTTTACACCCCACAAACACAGGCACACCTTTGTGTCTCTGATGTCAATGCAGCCCTTGTGCACCATTTACTCTTTTGCAGTAATATGCTTATTCCATCAACTACACCATAACTCGGCTGCTGAGCTACTACTCCCTAGAGTCCCTAGATCCCTACCAAGCGATTTAAGTGGTGATGGTAGAAAATTCACCTTGCGAGTTTAATGTGGAGAAAATACAAATGTATTTTCATGATAAACAAAAAAATGTTTATCTAGTGACATTTTTGTAAATAAATCAACAATTTTTTATTAAATGTGGGCCTACTAATATTAATTTATTTACGAAAATGTCATGTTGACTGGAATTTTATGTTAATTTATTTGCAGAAATGTCACTAAATAAACGGTTTTTGTTTATCACAAAGATAAATTGGGGCTCCCTCATGTCACACAACCCACAAATTCGACTTTGTTGTTGTAATAGATGTGAAAAAAAATCCATGCGAATAACAAAATAAAATTTACTTGGTTAAATGACTATGCGTTTAACTATATGTTTACACTCTGCAAGCGGTAAGATGAAGTTTTTATACATTGATTTTGAGGGTAATGCAAATAAAAATTAATACAGATTAATAATCTAAGGTTCTTAACAATACTCCTAAAATCGATATGGAATAGCCCTAAATTGGACGAGATCCGATCCCCCTCATGTTGGATTATTTGTAAGGAGCAAACAAATTGAAGATATATTCTAATACGAATATCGCCAATATAATTGTGTTTATGATAAAAAAATTCTCTTATCTTTTCTTCTCCTCTAAAGTGTTGGCTTGTGTACGTGGTTAAGTTAAATAATCTATAGGGTTCATTATATGCATTTTTCACATTTAAAAAAAAAAAAAAAACTACAACGTACTTCTCCAATTTAAATAGGAAAAGGTTCTAATTCAAGTACCTTGCATAAAAACTTTGAACATCCCAAAAGGTAACCCTACACAATGATACAACCAAAAGTCCAAAACCAGTTGCTAAGGAGCTAATTCAAACTACTAGTAAAATCAAACTCCAATTTAGATCATAATTCTTGAGTACTTGAATTAAAACAATCCTAATTATTAATAATCCATCAATTCAAACACCTAAAATATTCCTCTACCTTACTAATTGCCACTTGGCTCTGTCAACTTGATCTATAGAGTGTAAACACGTACCTTTACTTAAAGACCATGCACAAATAAGCAAGATGTTGACTCTATCTCGAAGAACATGACTCATGAGTATGTAATTTGGTTGATTACATGATTTAACCCCATGAGAATAATGTTGTATGGTCTTGCCATATTAAGTTAACGTATAATTAGATGTGACAAAATAAATCCATTACCTAGGCCATCATGTAATTTGACCAATGAAATCTTAACCTAGTAATTAACACTGAGAGCTTGTATATGATTGGTCACAAATTCAAATCTCTCGACCTTGCTAAGATTTGATTTGGAACAAAAACAAGAGATGAAACCCGAAATAACTGAAACCAAAACCACATCAACCCAAAGTGATATGAATTAGTTTCAACCCGAATTAAATGACTCAAACTAACCCAAATTAAAATGACCCGGACAATTGTTAAACAAATAAGAAATCTTCCATCTATTTTTTAAAATGACACATACAATGTTCTAAAACGACTTTTTTTTTTTTTTTTTTTTGAAGTGTGGGAAATTTCTACTATATTTTTCATTATATCTTTTCCTTCTTTGATCCTCCTACTATGTTCTAATTTTTTATATTATTTTTTTATTTTTTATTTTTTTTATTCCCTAGCTCCATGTTCCTCACTCAATCACTCTTGCATACTTCGTTTTTTTTTGTTTTTTTTTTAAAACTATTTGTATCTCTTTCCACATTATTTATTTTTTAATAAACTATCACTATCACTGTTTTACAGTATTTTTAACTCTCCAATAAACCTCACTATCGTAATATTTTAAACAATCTATATAATTCTCTTAAATTTTTTTTATGGAAGTCACTAAAATAAAAATAAAAAATAAAAATAGGGAGTTTTTCATACATGAAACGCAGAGATGAGCATAGTTAGGTCTTAGGTGACCATGTAAGCTATTGCTAACCCCGCTTATTGGGAAAGGCGGAGCCATATCACACAATAATATAGCAAAGGTTTTCCTCGAATCAATTTTGCTAGTAATGTCACCATTACCTTGATAATTACACTTTATACTAATAATTTATTTAGTAACTAACCTCGAAAATTAACATTGAAAAAGCCAAAAATCTTCGTATATAGTTTTAAGCTCGTAGATTGTTTTGGTATTATCAAACAAATGAGGGGGACCAGATCCATTACAGTATATGAAAGAACAAGATTCCAATGCAACTTTGTGAAAATACAAAAGGTAGATTTCTCAAAAAAAGAAAGGAAAAAAAAAAAGGTTAAAGTTCACAAAAGGGTTTGAGAATTTTTTTTGATGAGCTTAGAAAGGTATCTTAAGGCTTTATTCCATTCCCCTTCTCTCAATAAGTAAAATTATTAAAGAAAATAAGGGGGCTAACCAAGTCTGATTACAACTAAAATAAGTTTAACTAAAATTCAAGGACTTGTGATATCAGCCCATAACAAGATAAAAGTTGCAAGAAAAATTAGTCGATGCTACATAAAAATTCTTTTTTTTTATAAGAACATAAGAATTCAAAAAGGTAAGGCATGGGAAAAAAAAATAATAAAAAGATAAAAGTAATAACAAATAAGGTATAAATTTGACCTAATTAGCATTCCCTTTTTTTTTTTTTTTTTTTTTTGACTATTTTTTCCTAAGCTAGTATAAATGCATTTGTAGATTGGTGAGACTGTACACTATAATAATTTTTTTTTTTTTAAAAAAAAAAAACTCCTCATTGATAATACCTTTGGTTTTTTTTTTTTTTTTCAATTAAGTGTTCTATCTTGACCAGTATATATTTCATTAATAACAATGAGGATTATTGACCTATAATATCTTTAATTATTAAATTAATTATAAATTGTTAAAAGGTGATATTTGAAAATTGAATATTGAGACGATTATAATAAGTATTACATGACTATGTTTAATCTTATATATAATGCACTATCTATTAACTTATACTAAAAGCAAATCCTTTCATGACACTTGTCATTATCTTGTGAAAAATTTTCCCGCTTTTTTTGCTTTTTTTTTTTTTTTTTTTTTTTTTTTTTGCAAAATCTTTAAGTAAACTATTTATACCTTATGATATTTTCTTTCCAGTTTGACAATCATATTCCATATATACCCAAATAAAATATTTCTAAATATCTGTTATATACTTTATATTTTGTAATATTATTGTCAAAAATATTTAACAACCGTGCATTGCACGAGATTTTAACCTAGTTATTGGTTAAAGTGGTGTATATGTTAATTGCACAAAAGTCAAAATAAAATACTTTAACAAACAAAGGGCGTTGAAAAAGACTTTTGCTATGTACTCACAAATGCATGGCACCAAAGAGTTTAAAGACAAGGGTTAGTTGACTACATAATTGTTTAAAGAATGAAGCTTCAATCTAGCAATCAAAGCATGCATAACAACAAACTGTAGGAAGTTATATCTCCAAGCTTTCTGGTAGCCAAATCTTAACACCAAATTCAATTTCTTAAGGGATCATTTGGTTAAACAAACTGGAATGAAAAGGAATGGATTGAGCATCGTATATATGGTCAGTAAATCCACGTGTTCTTGCTATATGTGTTTATTATTTATGATGGTATGAATTAAGAATCTTAAGAGGCAATGTGGGATTATAGATAAACACCACTAGTATGAGGTTGCATTGCCAAAAATGCCCAATCAAACATTAGTAAAGCTTCTATTCATTCTAATCCATTCCGAAAGACCCAATTGAACACCGCCTAATAAAAATTGTTTGCTCAACTCAAATTCACTATATAAGTATATAGACTTCTAGAGCGTAAATTTTGAATAAAGGCATTCCATACTTATTTCTCAGTACATTTAGATGAACATAAGAAATCATGTAGTTAACTTTAAGGGGTATAAATATAATAAGAAGTTGAAAAAGTACAAAAGTTTACCAAACAAATTATATAATAATACCATTAGTTTGTCTGAAATTCTCAGCTTTATATTAGCATTATCATAATACTATAGAAAGCTAAGATATATTGTAAAAGTATGATTATTAATACTTAAAAGCAATTAATTAGTTTAAAATACAAAAGTTTACCAAACAAATTATATAATGACACCATTAGTTTGTCTAAAATTCTCAGCTTAATATTAGCATTATTATAACACTATATAGAAAGCTAAGATACATTATAAAAATATGATAATTAATACTTAAAAGCAATTAATTAGTTTAAAGTGTAACCTAAGTTATGGACAAAATTAGTTTAAGGTAGAGGAAGGCTAGTAAGAATTAAGATCTGTAAACTAAAACGAAACTGTTGCCAGATTCTACAACAATCCAACTTGCGTAAGTGGCTTTACTCTTGCATTATATATTGTACATCAAACACGCTACTATTTTCGATTACATAAGCTTTGCTACATTAGCAAGTAACTCGTTTATTATATTTTAGAAAATACAGAGCACTCAATTATATATGTACACGAAATGAATGAATGATAGGTTAATCGTATCTTATCAATTATAATAATACTAGTAAATTAGTGGAAGTACAAACTACAAAAGGAAGTTATTTTTTTTATGTGGTGGGCTTGACAATTGGTGTTAGTCAAGGGAATCTTAAAGAAAGGTAGCTAGAAAGCTCTAAGGTAAATAAAAAAAACGTTTATCTAGTGACATTTTTATTTATCAAATGACATTTTTATTTATCATAAACATAAAATTTTCTCAAGGAAAAGAATAGTTGGTTGGATGACTTCTTTTTAGTTTTACATAGTTCTTAAATAAATAATCCATCTTTGTTTCCAGAAAAAAAAAATATTAATAATAAAAAATCCATCTTATTATCACTAATTTTTTTTCCCAATTATAGTCAAAGTAGATAATTTTAGTGTAATATTATTGTTTATTTTGATTGGGGGTCAAGGTAGATTTGTAGAATATTAATGTTTGAAATTTAAAGGGTTCGTATTGCTGTGATTTTCTGTTTTTTTTTTTAAAAAAAATTTCAAAATCATTTAATATATGTCATATAATAAATTAAAAATTGGTCAAACTTATTAAATTCATGATAATTTTAAAATTCTGACAACCGTAAAATAGAAACACCTCTCTCGTTTTTGGTTTTTTGTTTTCAAAAAAATCAGATAACTGAAAATAAAAAACGATTAGTATAGTTGAACTTTTGTTGGTGGTCATGAAAAGAAACGACGAAAACATTTTACGGGATAAGAAATTACCTATTTTAGATCGATAAGGAAATTATGGACACCCTTAAAATGGTGAAACAATTTCAATCGTTTTACTACCTCCGGTTGCTATTATTTGCAATTTTGGAGGGTTTCACGATTCACGAAGCATAATTTGATAATAAAAGGAAAGGGTACTTTGTACATGTGATTAGGAGGAAAGAGAAAAAATAAAATAGGGGACCACTATATTAAAATCTGATTTTGTACATGTGGTTAGGAGGAGAGAGAAAAAATAAAAAGGGGGACCACTATATAAATGTCTTTTTAACCAAAAAAGTTTGTTAAAAAGGGAAAAAAATTGAAAAATTGCAAATAATGCTGGGCGGCCAAAAATAATAAAAGTTGCAAATAATAGCGATCGGAGGTTGTAATAATTTTGAAAGAATAATTCAATGAACAAAGCACAATCACTAGTTACGCCTGGACCACCATTGATGTCACTTAGATTTTCCAAGCTGCTTCTTGTAAATTTTTGATTGGTTATCATGGTTATCTTTTATCAGGGAAACTATGTACATCTAAGAATAATCCTCTATCTATTTCATACAAATTAAGACACTTTGAATTTATTAATTATTTTCACTATTTATATACTTAATGAATTTCATTATACTCTATCTGTTCCATAATGCGAAGTAATTAAATTTAACTATATCTTTTGAGTATTGTACTTTATGAAAAACAATTAGTATATGTAACATGTTTAGAAATAGACATTAATGTGAATTTTAATAATATTAACTTTTTAATATTTTTTATTTATGTTTAATTATATAAAGATGTCAATAACATAAATTGGCATATGTTTCAAAGTCGACTGTGTTAATAATTAAAAAATAGAGGGAACATGTACTTAATACAAAATACACTATTCTAACATTAAAATGGCTTTGTAACAATTAGTCAATTACTACTATAACAATTTGCCTTCAATTTTCTCCTGATATGCTCGTAGGTCGAGTTGATGACATTATGAATAGATTTCTAGTGGATGTCAATTAGATTAACTAATCAAAGTATAGTCTTTGGGTAGTATTCAAGTTCGACCTAGATTACATCTTTTGTGTTTTACTTCTCCACACCTAAAATAAATCATACTCGATGTAGTAAAAAGAATTTGTGGATCCATTTCTCACAAACTACCAACACTAAATTTTTAATAGCATTTTATACTTGATGCTTTGATTCTAGATAGGTCCAAGCTGCCCGGCCCATATTTTTGGGTACTAAAACTAGGCAAATTTAGCCCAAAGAATAGCCCAAAAGTGAAAACTGACACAACTGAGTGTTTTTTTTAGAAAAACAAGAAGAAGAAGAAAAAAAATTGGAAAAAAGAGAGAGAAAATGTTCTCCATTTGAGAATTGGAAATCTGAAGGTTTGAGTTCATACACTACCGAAGGTAATTCTCGTTTTCCTTTCTATTATTCGTTTCATTTGACTCTAAATTTCTTGTTAATTTTGTGGGTTACTGTTTTTGAATTATATTGAACCTAATTGTTGATATATTTGCTATTAAAAACAGATTAATAAATTGCAAAGACT
Organism: Chenopodium quinoa; assembly: GCF_001683475.1. Lineage (NCBI taxonomy): Eukaryota > Viridiplantae > Streptophyta > Magnoliopsida > Caryophyllales > Amaranthaceae > Chenopodium > Chenopodium quinoa. Next base: position 419,434 of record NW_018744537.1, read on the forward strand.
GCTTTTGTTGTTGTTGTTGTTGGGTTTCATGTAATTTGCTGTGGGAATGATGATTTATGATGATATAATTAATTGAAAATTTCTTGTTTCTGATTCATGTAATTTGGTGTTTTTGAGCCAATTTTGATTGTTCTGAGCTTTTGAAGGCATAAAGGGTTTGTTTTTCTTCTTTTAATTATGCTATGAAATCTGAGGTTGAGCATCTCAGTTTGTTAGAACTGAGTAGTGTGTAATTTGACTTTAATTGATCATTGCAAATCATTAATATGGATAACCTAACAAGATTAGATGTGAGCTTAATCTATCCGTTTAGCCGAATGTAAATTCGAGTGCTCGAACTCGGTATGAACTCTCTATGTTCATCTATATGTTGTTGGTGTTATTTAGAGAGTGTAACTTTTCAAAGGTTAAATGCTTGATGCGTTTGATTGAGCTTTGAGGCCGGCGAAATTTAAATGTTTTTAGGGGGTGGAATAGGAGAAAAAAGATTTGAATTTAAGGTGATAGGAGCATAGTGAAGTTAGGAATATCCTCTACTTCTTTGTTTACCGTACGTGGATGTAGAAAGGCTGCTTTGTTGGGTGGGGGCTCCAAGGCAGCCGCGGAAAACACTAAGAAAACAATTGTTTATGGGGATAGGAAAGCATAGAATTAGTGAAACCATAGAGAGGAGGGGATCCCTTGCGCTCCCTCTGCTTCCCTGAATTGAAAACACTATATGAGTGACTAGGTCCTTTTCTTTTCAATACCTTAATAGAAGTATTGATATACTCTTCTTCACTTGGAATTCACCTGGTTCTTGTTTGGTCTACCCCTAAATTCAGAGACATGTAGCTTCCATTTTATGCCATCTGAAACATGATTCATGTATCCTTCTCTGAGCTTTGATTGCAGTTTCTTTGGTCCAGGTACATATTGATAGAGTTCAATTAAGGAGTCAAATAAAATAGTGTCCAAATGGATCCTCGGTGTGTGAAGTGTGGTCGTGGGATTGAAAAGCTCTACATCCAATATTCACCGGGAAATATCCGGCTCTTAAAATGTGGCAACTGCAAGTCAGTTGCCGATGAGTACATAGAGTGTGAGCTCTTGATTCTCATCATTGACTTGATCCTTCACAAGCCTCAAGCTTATAGGCACTTGCTCTTCAACGTGCTTCGCTGCAAACTTTTAGATTTTGACACCTTATTGTTCAAATCATCATTCTTTTTCTTCTTACTTGATGCTTACAAGTTGTGGATTTTGAATGGAACCTCAGAAGAACTGTCAGTTTTGAGCTTGGGATGGAAGACTTTAGGTTGTTCTCTGTTAGAGAATTTGGCCTTCTTTTGTGTTCATGCTGTATTTTCGAGGAGATATTTGACTTTTGTAGAGGGCTTTTCTGGGTACAAAGATGTGTTACTCACCATGGTTGTTTCAAGCTACTTGAAGATTTATATGTTGTCCATGTTGGTCTGGGAATTTCCTGCTTCAGTGGTTTATATCGTTGATTTGTTTGTTATGTCATCAAATCTGGTAGCTTTGCGGGTGATCTCTAAATCATCTTTTACTAGATGTGTCGTGTTATGCCTCAGTGCTCATGCCCTGAAGTTCTTTGTGCACTGGATGCTGAAATAGTTATTATGTTCCTGTTGTGATTTTGGGTCATTCCTTATACTTCCCATCTATTACTCAATTGTTGAAGATATTGTGAACTGGGTGCTTAAAGATTAACTATTTGTGTGGTTATTGAAATTTGCCGGAGAGATCACTCATTTTAATGCTAATTGAAAGACATACTCAGGTCTAGAAGAATATCTTTTTTATTATGTTGCTCTTTGAGCACAGTTTTTTCAGCAGGAGGTTGGTAACATGAATTCGCAGAAGAATCAAACTGAAACCAAATCATCTATAACTGCACCAACTCCAGCAATTACTTCATGTAGGAGGAAGAAGAAAGATGATGCGACTTTCCTCGAGGATCTAAAGGACCATATTAATGAGTTCATCGATGCTTCCATGGATGAACACAAGTCATGCTTTACAAAAACCATTCAAAAGGTCCTTTTTTTTACCCCTGATTGCTATCACCTACATTAAGTGATATGACTGATATTGTGTTTTAAATATACTTCGTATGTACTTAATTTTGTAACCCTTGTGTGAAGGGCAGATGTTTGGAATGTCAAAGGTAGTGGCACAACGGAATTCTGAGCAGCAGGAAGTAGAGAGTGTTCTACCACTTCAGACAACAGTCTCAAAGTAGACAATCTGAAAATAACTTTTTTGACCCCTGTTGAGTAGAAGCGAAGAAGCTATGCTTTTGTAATTTTAGTAGTTTATGAGCATCTTATTAAGCTAATAACAAATACTTATGACTTTATACTGTTCTGCTGTATGTACTGTAGAATCAAATACTCTTATTCGCGTACAAGAAATATTCTCTTCTTTGCAAATACGCTTCTTCTGTAACCTGTATCTGAAAAATTGTCTAATTCTGGATATTCTAAGCTGTTGGTTGCTTTGCATTTATGCTCTGAATTGTAGATCCAGTTTTCAATCTATCTATAGTACTTGAAATGCGTTTATGCTCTGAAATGGAGATACCAGTTTTCAATCTATCTATAGTACTTGAAATTTGTGTTGCATTGTAATTCTAGGCTGTTTCGGAAGGGGAAAAAGTTATTTTTGGAATGGAAATTTTGGATTTTTTTTTTTTTTTTTTTTGGTGTATAGAGTGCCACAAGGGCAAGCAATGTAGATGGGATTTGAATTTTGGAAAATTATGAGTTTGACAAAGTCTTTAACTCCGTCCTATTTATGAAATAGTGTTGTTCTTCATTACTTCAGATACGAGTGACTTCTTGCGATTTTAAACAAAGGGGAATAACATTTAATTTAGTATTCCACAATAAGTTAGCGTAAAATTGAGAATCAAGTTGAAATTCATGAAATTCTATCAGCAATTTTGTGGTCTTACGCGATACATGGAAAAGCTCATACATCTGAATCATTTTTCCCGGAGGAAGGCGACAACCTTCGTAGAAAGAACATGAAAAACAAGAATGTCTATTCTTTTAAGGCGAACTGCCAATGTCAGAACAAAGCATGTGGTATAACAAGGATGAATTGATATCAACGTAGGAATAACAACCATTAGTTCCGAAGGATTACTGAAAACTGCACCTAGGTCATCAGCCTGTAAATTTACCGCGCTTGCAGACTTGCAGCAGAGCATCAAATGACCCAAACATTTCAATCATTCATTGTTTGACAGCAATTATAATGTACAAATTACCAAACACGTGGGCAAAAGATGATGGTGAAGTTGTACTGTAACCTATTACATTCATGAACTGTTGTTATTTGAGTTAAGACCTCATTTCCTGCAAGTAACAGCTGATCATCTTCAGCCCAATTTGGATTAGGTCTGTCACAAATTTTCCAGCAGCAATAGTACGAAGTATGTTTTAGAATACAGCCTGTGGCCGTCTCTACTTGAATGCATTTTGGCCTATGATCAGCTCAAGGTTTCTAGCAGGTAAAACTCAAGTCCCAAATCCATGTTATCCCTCCTGCAACAAAAGAAGTGTAAATTCAGACGAATCAGAATCCAGGCACAAAGCAGCAGCAATGAATCCTGAACATGCATTGCAACAACTTGATTGTTTAAGCCATATAAGAAAGACATGGACTACGTAGCCATCACAAATTACGTTCCCGAGGAGAATAATTCTTACAACTTGGCAAAGGGAGAGGAAAAACAAAAGATAAAAAAGCAGGGGAGGGTTAAAAGGTTGAAGGTCTACTCTCAAGCTTTTTTCCAAGAAGAATGAACAGGAATTTAAAGTTTAAAGGACACAATAGTATGCCTATTTCAGCACTTTTATTATGAGAGTGACTTCACTATTTAGAGGTGCAAGAAGAATCCATGCCCCACATCAACTCATATTTGTCTATCCAAATTTAGCATCAAAAATTAATTGTCTACCAAAATCTTCTGCGAGTATAATCACATATAATGATGGAACAATTAAGTTCTTAATGCCCTGACCTCATCTCAAGCTTGAGAAATGAGATCTGATAGGCTGAAATACAAGGATAATTTAAGCATCAGATAGCACTTTGCAGTCATTATGGAAGAAGCATAATTAATCACATGATTTAAGCCGATTACCTTGCTTTTCATGTAAATGGGCCACTGATAGCTTAGGAACCAATCAGATTGTCACCCTTCTGAAATTCGAAGAATATTATCACCTTAAACCTCCAGATACCCAAATCTTATTACTATTATGGAATCAATGTGAAAATATGAGAAAAATCTTATACTTTCACGCTACAAATATTGATGCAACTTTATTGACAGTAAAAACACTTGGATCAGCAAATATCTGATGTAAAGACTCCTCTATACTTCTCAGATGTAAGAGTGTTAATAAAGCAGGTTTCACAGTATTAATATTCACCACTTTTATTCAACTCAATCCACTAAAATCAAGATATAGCATCCGAAATTCCTGTCAAAGATTCGCCTCAAAGGTATCAGCATTTCATCCTTGTGCCATTGAAGAACCACAATGAGTGGAAGTTCTCTGTAAAGTTCAGGTTTCTGGGTCCCTTACCCCAGACATGGTAGAATATGCACTAGTCTAAATTGTTCCTTCATATAACTCATGCATACATCCTAATAGTCTCCACACTCAGCCACATGCTTGTATAAATATAAATATCAAGGTAAGCCATCTAATCAACTAGGGATGTGGGCTGATACCAGCCAGAAACACAAATTTCATAAGGCAAGCGGAGATGTGGAAGGAATCCATAATTCCTTATACATTAGCATCTAGATGAAATAGACAGGATGATAAGGATTCCCTCCCACCTTGAAAATATGCATAATTGTGCTGCAATATGAGATACCTAGAATATTGCAAGAAACAACTTTTAAACAGTCGATAATTGCTAGACCTTAACAATGTATGTCAGGTATCCTTTACTGGCGGCAACTCTGATCTAATGAGGGGCAAAGTTTGGGACTATATTTAGTATATTTAAACTGATCGTAACTTAAATGAACTGGAAAGGTTCCACTTCTTATGCATGAGTATTTAAAATCCAAATAGCATTATATCCATGAACATATATTTGGTTGAACAGAATACGACCTTACCATGTCATTGTGGATAGAGGAGTGCAAACTACAACATCATCATTTGCCATTTTTGTTGATCTCAGCAGAGTAGATGTATCCCTTACCCACAGAGTTTCAACTTTACATAAAGCATAACATTTATCGTTAACCATACCCTAGAGGAACTGTATTCAAGAGGATGTAGACATACAAACATCCTAACCCTATGAATCATCATCCATTCTAAGCCTACAACTTGCAATTCCCCGAGTACATATCCTGATTCTAAATGTAATGAATAAGATTTTGGTGAAGTCTAGTGGACGTTTTATTCCGACAGACCACCTAGACTTGTGCTCATCCGAGCAACTTGCAAGATAACTCCAAACTCTCCCATCACCAGACTTCCCTCATCTAGTAATCTTTTCACTACCACCTCTCATATTGATAATTCGGTTCTTCCTAATATGGATGGTCCCTTATGGGCTAAAATATTCGGCTATCAAAACAATTGACTCTAAGAACATGACAATTCTCATACAAAATTAACCTACTCATTATGACTCAATTACTCATCAGCTTTGTTTGCTAAATTTGTTTAAATTGAAGCCTAGTATGTTTCTGTTCTTATACAATCTAGTCGCTTAAGTTTACGGTGAACAAGAATAGAATTGCTAATGATTTGGAAGTACTTTTGTCACCACTATAGCTGTGATCTCCAAAATCCTAGCCATAAATCGATAATATGGTCCGGCCACACATTACATTTAAGATGATGCAAAACTATTGTCTGGTTAGAACCCACTTAATGGAACACTGAATATTTAAAGTGGTGCAGCTATAACCTAATTACCGAGTGAAGAGTTAGCAAAATCTTTGAGATAAGGTGGATATTATCACTATCATTTTCTAGCTTAATCTGGAATCATTTAATAGAATGTCCACTTTTAATAGAGAAATTAAGACTAAATTCACCAAAAGAGTGCAAGTAGGCTAAAAGAGCTTCCACATACTTGTATATGGTCCTATGAGAGATTCCATTAGGTGTCCGTACGATTTGGTAGCCCATGACTATCGCGGTAGCTGTTGGGATATGATTATGGAATTAGATCAGCACAACCTAGTTAGAGGTAAAAGACAGGGGGATGGGCAAACCCACATTAAAATTTATGCTGAGCTAAAAGAGGTTATATTCTGAATTGTTTTTCATTATAGAAGAGGTATGACTATAAATGGTTAAAAGAAGATATAAATTTGAACTTACCAACATATAACTTGAATGCGAGTTTGGGAAAGCACAACTGGCTCCAATAATCCACCCCATAGCGACAGCTAACGACAAAGAAAATTGATTCAGCAGCAGCTTGACTTATTGCAAAATTATACAATGAAAAAGGTAATTTAGTGATTGTGATTTCAGGTTATTTTTACAACAAAATATTGGATAACAATATAAGATCACCAAATAATGGTTTGTGCACCAAGGCCACCAACAGAGTTAGTAATATTGAGCTTGTAGATAATTTACTAAATCGAAAACCAGATCGGTGATCAAAATCACACAAAAATCATATTCCTAGAAAGTAGAAATCATAATGAGGAATTGATCTGAATGATATGAAGGGAAAGGAAAGCATCAAGAAATTTCATGATATGAGTGCATGACTTTTGTATCCGCTTTGGAAATGCATTAATCTATGCTTTAAGACATCAAATTTAAAAATTTAGTGGGATAACAACAAAAGGCTTAACATGTTTGCAACTGCAGTCAGAAAAAAGGGTGAAAAATACTATATGTTAACACATTATCATCCCAACCATCCAACAAAATTTGATAATATATTTTGCTACCACAACCACCCAATAATTTTTATAAGATCAATTAACATATCCTCTGTGGAAGTTCTTGATACAAATTTTATACTAGTCAAATATACATTAATCACATGAAGCATGCTATTGCATCGACAATCAAAAGTGTTGCTCATCTTAAATACATAAACGGCCTCATTATCAACTATACTAGAATATACATAGAAAAATAAAAAAATCTACTGTGCCAACCAAACTACTGAAGAGCAAGTTAGCAAGTTACTCTTGATGACATTATCTATTAAGAGTATGAAGTAAAGGATTCCTAGGGAAATCATTGTACGGACTAAGTTGGCCAGCTAAAGAGTTTGGAATGTTGTTAAGGACAAAGTACAAAAAAAAAAGATCACCTGCAATAATGTGCACTGAAAAAGATTTTCTACACGATGGCTTCTTTGACAAAAGAAAATACTAGTGCATATGATTAACTGGCTTGTAGCTAGTGTGGCTCACTCTTACTCGTGAAGGTGGAATGATGGTGAATCTTTCTAGGCCCACACAATAAAACAGGAAAGTACTCTGCCTAAAAATCCTGAAAGATAGGAAATACATACTTGATACTTAGTTAGCTCCATCTTATGGTACATGTTTATCCAAATTAAGCCCTCCCGAAAGTATAAACTTAACGACTAATTAAAGACATTGATGAATTCCATAAACCAAACGCACTCTCTTCTGCTGCTTCCCATTGGACAGCATGATATGTTAAGATAACGTAAGTGTTTGGTTTTCTTTTTATACAGACCTAACTTCTCCTGTGTGATTAGCTATTACTCCTGTCTACTAGTCAAAGATCATGGACTTTGGAATACATAAACAAAGACACATAGAAAATCGTAGAAACTTGGCTAGGAGTTTTATGGGCAAATGAACTGCTCGCTAGGATCTTAACGCGATAAGCAGAGTGAAAAAGAAAGCAAGATGATTAGTAGTAATAAGAGATACTGATTCTTCTACCTGGGTAATCCTTTTTCCCTCCTTCCTCCAGCATATTCCTGTGGTTCCTAGGGAAGCAAATCACTGAAATTTCACTCTTTTTTTTTTTTTTTTTTTGAAAGCCCTTTTAGAAAATAACTTGGCCCAATTGTCATTACCCCACATTCAGCTCCACACCTCTATAAAGAGCAGGCATTGCCAACTCTAGCTCATACCACATCATCTGCTTATTTTTACTGCTTCTCACTCCCAAGTGCTATTCTTCATTCTCCAAAATATCTCAAAAAATCAGGTTCATAGCATTCAGAATAATCCCAAACAACCCTGTCCTAGCTTCTTTAACCTAAACAAATGGCAACAGGCTCAATGTCCTCGCGTGGAATGGGATCATCTTGGACCGCAAAGCAAAACAATGCCTTCGAAAGGGCCTTGGCTGTCTATGACAAGGAAACTCCTGACCGCTGGCACAATATAGCCAGAGCAGTTGGTGGGAAAACTGCTGAAGAGGTTAAGAGGCATTATGAAGATCTCCTGGAGGACATCAAAAACATTGAGTCCGGCCAAGTGCCCTTTCCTAACTACAAAAATATGGGAAATTAACCAATGGAGACTCGAGTCTGAGTAGCAAAGGTATAATATAATCTTAATCTAGTCTCACCCATTGTATCTTAGACAAATCAGAGTTCTCTGTTTGTTTTGGTTTCTTAATTCATACCTGACTTGTATGTCTATGAATAAGTCTTTGTATCCATAGTTAGCAACAAAAGATATGAAACTGTTTAAAATAACACTCACAAAAAGTCACTTAAAAGTTAGTCTTAGATCATTGTCAAATCAAAAGAGACCTACCAAGAAGACTTATTAACATCATATGGGATTTAAAACTACTCCAATTTAGGTTGCCTAACTTAACAACTAATCGTAAAATTCAACCTTATAAGAGCCCAAAACTTAGACCCTTTAACCTACTTGCCCACTCTAAGACTCTCTTTGAAAAAAAAATTGTACTTACATAGCAACATACTTAATAATAACACTAAATCAATGCATAATGTCAAAAACTACCATGAATTTTAACATAATTACTGTTTAAATCAAAACATATCCATAAGCAGCAAATAAAGTATAATTATGAAAGGAATCGAAATTTTGGCCCTGTAATAGAAAGGCATCTTACAGATTCAATTATGCAACTATTATTATCAGGCATCGAAAAAACATTATATTAATCCGCAAGCAACGTATAATGACAACAGATTACTATTTAGATACCCACAATAATTGATTAAGTTACAGCAACTAATCCCACTTGTTTTCCCTAAATAGTAACTAACAACTATGTTTCTAACATTAATCTTTGTTGTTTTATGCAGGATTAAGAATCTAGTGGCGCGCTCTTTTGTTGATCTCTATCTCATTGAATAAAACAATTAATTAGTCGATTAATTATTAATGACTTGATCTAGTAGCTAGCCCCAAGTAAATTACAGCTACTATTAGTACTGGTTTTTCTAATTTATGTGTTATATTTTCTATTTTCTATGTAGCATTGTATCAAACAGTTAGTCTGCAATCTTCTTTATTCCTATTGTATAAGAGATTATCAGATTGAATGTGAATTTCCCTACTATTTGGTGCATAATTATCATAGTTAATACAAATAAGCTTAATAATTTACAAACTTTTAGTGCATAATTATCATAATATATACAATTAAGCATAACAATTTGCAAAATTTAACAATGACTTTAAAAATTAGAGTTTGAAGAAAGATTACAGAATAAGTCTTTTATACAATTAAGAAAACAACTTACAAAATTTTGGAGCATAATTATCATAATATATACAATCAAGCATAACAATTTGCAAAAATTAACAATGATTTTAAAAATTAGGGTTTGAAGAAATATTACGGAATAACTGTGGACTGATTAATAGCAATAGATTGTGATTCTTCGAATCAAATGATGACCGAAGTTGATTAAAGATTTGATGTAGTGAAAAGAGAGAGAAACCGCGGGAAGTTTGAAATTGGAAGTTGATACCTTCCTATAATCTTCTTTTGTAATGAGGGCGCTGATAATTGACAATTGAGAGTAAGACAATGATCAAAGAGATGTCCAAAAAAAAAAAAAAAGACAATGATCAAAGATCAAAGATGAGCTTGGCTATTGGTAAACTCAAATCAACCTATCGGTCGACGACTCTTGCCACTAGCCTATTTTGAGTAAATTAATAAATTGAGTTGATTTCAAATAGTTTATGTAACTAGTAATTTAGTATAGTTCAATTTTGTTTATAGCAAAGATCAAAGATGAGCTTGGCTATTGGTAAACTCAAATCAACCTATCAGTCGACGACTCTTGCCACTAGCCTATTTTGAGTAAATTAATAAATTGAGTTGATTTCAAATAGTTTATATAACTAGTAATTTAGTATGGTTCAATTTTGTTTATAGCTTTATATCTCATACGAAATACAAGTTGAAGAGATAAATAACCAAAGATGGTTCAAATTCTTGTTCTTTCACTACTCGTGCCGCAATTAGTTTGGTACTTATTTTATCCAATTAGTACAATTGTACAACATTATGTATTGATTTAAGTCTCATTTAGCTATGTGCTTTCTTTGTATTTTCTAAATTTAGTATACACGTTATTCAAGTTTTGAGATGACATAATAACTCATGAATTTGGTTTAATATAGCAAATACTCCCAACTTAGACCCTGTTCACTCAAAAAAAAAAACAAGGCTCTAATATTGAACGACAAATCCTATTGGATTCCTTATCCATAAGTAACAAGTAACCATTTTTCTATTTTCACTTTATCATGCATGCCCTCCAAATACCAACCTTCATAAGCATACCATACAGGCATACACTAATTCAAGTGTGCAACTAAGTAACTAACCCCTTTTGCCACCGACAACACAAATTGTTACCCCTTAAATAATGCAAAAGATAAAAACAATACAACTATACAAGTGCAAATAACGTGATGTCAATTGCAACAATATAGAGAAAGTAGGAAAGATATCGGAAAGTTTGGATGAGGAATAGGACAATTAAAAGGCTAGATTAGAAATTTAAACGCAAACCAGTCGTTCATCTCTTTTTCCCCTAATTATTGCCAATGTTTGCGGAAACCAACATGCTACCTAAGCCAAATAGGCAAATAGCCAATCGTATCGTTTAGTGCATGGCCCTTGCTAATAATATAACACCAATACTTACAAAACTTGGCTATCAATTTTTGATTTTGAATCAGTCAATACACTACTTTAGCCTTTATTAAAATAATTAATTATTTAGTCCATACTAATCACTATAATTATCTACAACCCCGACACAAAACCCGGTCATTACGGATACTACTCACGTTTTTTCAGTTGTTTGTCAATTCCTAAAATTATCATAGCATCTAAAAATTAAAAAGTATTAACATATAATAAAATCAATTCTAAGATTATTATAAAGTAAATTGCTAAAAGTTGTTAAAATTTTGGAAAAATTAGTGGTATATAAAATAGAAATTTGAGTTACAAAGTAGCAAAAATTTAATTGCATATGAAATAATTGTATAACCACAACAGTAAGATTTTAAAATTGATTTGCAATTTAGCAAAATAATGAAAATAAGGGAGCAAAAAACTTCAACAAAAGAACAACGGAATTTGGTATTCAATCCTTTTCATTACTTCCAAGGTTGAAACTATCGATTTAATTACAAACTAACAGTAACACCGATTTTAAAATTGATTTGCAATTTAGCAAAATAATGAAAATAAAGGAGCAAAAAATTTAAACAAAAGAACAACAGAATTTGGTATTCAATCCTTTTCATTACTTCCAAGGTTGAAACTATCGATTTAATTACAAACTAACAGTAACACCCTCACTCAGTAACCAATCAAAATCAAGTACCCAGAAACAGTAACAGAGTAACCCAAGAACAGTAACTCAGAACAACCAAACAGTAACAGTAAAACAGATCAACCTTTTTTTACCCCAAAAGGTAAAAAAAATGTGACTAAAACAAACATTCATCATAAAATCTATCCTAATTCCTCCAGTTTCCATCAGAGTTACCACGGGAGTATCGGTCACCGCCTCCGCCGTAACCACCACCGCCTTCACGACGGCCACCATAACCGCCATCGCCACCGTAACCTCCTCCGCCGTATCCACCGCCGCCGCCTCCGTATCCACGGTTGCCGCCTCCTCCACCGTATCCACCTTCACGGCGACCTCCGTATCCTCCGCCGCCACCTCCGCCGCGATATCCTCCGCCGCCACCACCGCCGCCGCCGCTGCGAGATTGAGCCTCGTTGACGGTGATTTGACGGCCGTCGAGCTCAGATCCGTTCATTCCTTGAATCGCAGCGTCAAGAGCTTCTTTGGTGTCGAATGTGACAAATCCAAATCCTCTAGATCTGCCAGTTTCTCTGTCACTGATCACCTGGAAAGTTAAATCAAATTAAATGTCAGAAATCATCAACAACTGAATCATCAGGATTTCAATCGGGAAATCAAAATTGATCGTTCATCTTCCAATGGACATACCGTTGCCGGATATCATGATAAAAGAACAGATCAAGTAACAATAGTAACGTAACGTAACAGATCAAAGTAACAGAATTATTCGAATCAAAGTAACAGAATCATCGATTTTTTTTTTCATTTTTTTTTTGATGAGATATAGTAACACGAAACCTTCGAATCAACGATATCTCCGTATTGAGAGAAAGCTTGGCTCAATCCTTGATCAGTGGTGGCCCAAGCAAGGCCACCGACGAAGCATCTGTACTCGGCATCAGCAGACATTTTAGAGAGAGAAAATGAAGAACCCTAGAAATTGATTGAGGAAGAAGAAAGAGGGGAAAAGAAAGCACGAAGAAGGGATGAGAATGAAGAGGTGTTTAAATAGGAGGAGAGTAGGGTTACAGGGCTAGGGTTAAGATGTGACGCAAGTTGTGTTAACTATGGTTTAAGGAAGATATTATTATGGGGAATAAAAATATCTAGGTTATCTTATCATAGCTTTGGCTTTACGCTCGTCACCCATGAATCGTTATCATCATCTTTAGTGATGGGATATTGGAAATTTGGAATTGACCCTTTCACCACTTACAAGAGATACTCACTTTCACTGGAAATTATCTTTTTTTTTTAGTTTTTTTTTTTATTTTAATTATCTTGTACCGCTATTTAATTGTAAATTTTCATTAATATATAAAATCCGCATTGGTTAATTGTAAATTCCCATTAATATAAAACTAGTGAGTAGTTTTGTCAAAATATATATATATATATATACAAATTCTCCAAAAGGCGGATATACGTTAATTTATTGTAAAACGGGTTAAAGTTATGTTAAAAGTATTTAAAGTTACCCTTTATACTGCAAAAGTTATTATTTTTCTATTAATAAATTTTATCTTACAAAAAAAACTTATAATGTATTAGATTAATCATATTAGTCTTTATAGTATGTGACCACGTACCTATAAGAAATTACACATTAAAATAAAATTCAAAACCAACGATAAATTAAAAGTTACCCTTTAAGTGGTTAAAGTTAACATAAAAATAGTTAAAGTTACGTTCAAATTGATCGTTTTACAATAAAATTAATGTACACCCGTTATACACAAGACTTTATATATATATATATATATATATATATATATATATATATATATATATATATATATATATATATATAGCTCGAGCATTGCCCAGGAAACTACTTTTATATTTGTGCAACTGCTAATTTTAAAGAGCATTTAAATATTTAAATAGTGTGTATGTAGTATGTATTTTCAATACTTTTATAGTATAATATTATTTAGTGTGCAACATTAAAGCATAATTGACTATTAACTTAGATGGTTAAACAATAATGTTGCTTCAAAGAGGTCAAGTGTTCGAACCTTTTCATCCATATATTTTGGCATAGTTAGGGGATCTACGTGGCGTAGAGACGTTTTTAGAAACGTTGATTTGTTAAGAACTCTTTGATCAAAGTTTTGAGATAGGTAAGGACTTACATGGCCTAACACTAAAAAATGTAAATATGGCATGATTCACTATTGTGTTTGATAGGTACTCCCTTGTATATAATGCTTAATCTTTTTATTTTGGAAAATGAAAATAAGGCTTAGCACAACAATGTCAAAAAATGAAGTTATAAAACACCAAATGATACCAATTTTTGTAGGTTTTGGGATCGCGGACCTGGTGTCGAAAACTTTAGGATGATAAGGATAAGGGATGCATCCTGAATCATATGACCGCTAGCTAGCTAGCTAGTCGAATTGGTCACATAAAGACTTGTGGCAATTCAATTCAACCTTGAGCTAATTAAGGGTGTCATGTACATAAACAATTAGATTGACAATTTAAAGACAAGGTGAATGATTCCAACCACCCAAGCGGTTATCCGGAGTGTTGTATGTAGGGTTCACGAGAAATACATACACCAACATCTTTCAATCTTTCCTTTCCTTGTCCAAAGAATAATAAAAATATTCAGTAATTGAATGTTATAAATCTTATATTACACAGTTGAACCAATTTGAAAGTTATAATGGGACACGGTGTTGAAAAATCTTGAATGCATCTCAAGGTTGTATAATATATATTGTTTGGGACTATATATGACCACTAGTTGGTCATAAAAAATTTTGTAGTAGCTTTGAGTTATTGAAGGGAAACGTAAGTTGTACACGAGTAAATTAAAAGTTTAAAGGCAAAGTGTATGGTTCCAATAATCCAAATGAACTCTTGAGTATCTTGGGGTTCATACAAGGAAGGCACCCCAACATGTTTCCTTTTCTAATCCCAAAACATGCATTGGAAAATTGTCAAAATCACTAATAGAAAACAGGCCATTTCCGACGGAAAAATCCCGTCGGAAACACCCTAAATTTCGTCAGAAAACCCGTTTTCGACGGAATTTTCGTCGGAACCGGTTGTCGGAAAACCTTTTGTAGGAAAAACGACATTTTCACTTTTCCGACGAAAATTCCGTCGAAAGAGAAACTCCGGCACCGGAAAAGTCCGTCGGACATTTCCGACAGATACTGTTCCGCCGGAAAAGTCAATAAAAAAACAAAAAAAAAAGCCTCCCCCCACCCTAACCACTAGCCCACACCACCAGCTACCAACCCAAACTAGCCCGCCTAACCTGCACCCACCCACCAGACCCACCTAACATGAACCCACCACCTTAACCCACTTAACCCAAACCCACCCACCACCTTAACCCACCTAACCCGAACCCACCCACTAGACCCACCACCTTAACCAACCTAACCCTAACCTACCCAACTAACCCAAATCTATCATCTAACCCCACCAACCTAACCCTAACCGCACCCTTACCCAGATCCACCAACCACCACCACCGTACCCTTACCCAGATCCACCAACCACCACCCCAGATCCACCTAACCGAAAACCACACGCACAATCACCACAATCCCATCACCACCCACCACACGCACACACATCATCCACACCCACCACCACCGAATCTCTTAACCCAAAAAATTTTAAAAAAAGAAAGAAAAAAATTCAGAAACAAAAGCGAAAAATTAAAACATAAAACATACTTTAAATTGAAATGGGTTTCGAATTTCACCACGAAAACGATTTAACAAGGCCAAATTCGGCCATGAAAAGTCTAGATCTAGGCTTTTAATGGTCGCATTTGGCCTAAAAAACCTTAAAAATAATCAAAACAAAATTGTTGACGTTGCGCAGTGGTGGTGGTGTTGGTTACGTCGTTGTTATTGCGGCGGTGTTGATGTTACGTTGTTGACGTTGTTAGTGTGAGATACGACGGTGGGTTTTGTTGTTGGTGTGAGAAGGAGGGGAAAGAAGAGGAGAGAAAGAGAAGATGACAGAAAAGAGATAAAGAGAAGAAGAACGAGAGAGAAGGAGAACGAGAGGAAAGGAGAGGAGAGAGAAGAGGAAACACAAAGAAGAGGAAAGACAGAGAAGAAGAAGAAGAAGACAGAGAAGAAGAAGAAGAAGAAGAAGAAGAAGAAGAAGAAGAAGAAGAAGAAGAAGAAGAAGAAGAAGAAGAAGAAGAAGAAGAAGAAGAAGAAGAAGAAGAGAAGAGGAGAGGAAAGGAGAGAGAAAGAGAAGGAGAAAGGGGAAAGAAGGGGTGGAAGAGAAGTGAGGGGGGGTTTGGTTGTTTTTAGGTTTAAAAAAATTAGATTTTGACAGAAATTCCGTCGAAAATTTAGTGTTCTCATGGAAAAATCTGTCGAAAAATACATATATTCTGACAGATTTATATTCCATAGGATATTTCCAACGGATTTTCGACAGAATTGTTGAATTCGTCGGAAATTTCCGACAGAGCATATATCCGTCGGAAATTTTGCATTTTCCGACGGAAAAACATGTCCGTCGAAAATTGTCCGTCGGAATTTGGCCTATTTCTAGTAGGTAAAAATGAAGGTTATAATCCTGTTTTTTTTTTTTTTTGCAAATTTTGTTGTTTTTTTTTCCAAATTTGAATTGAATGCGTGATATGTTCCTCGAGATCATATGAGTTGATTTGGAATCATAATAAACCTACAAATATGCGTATAGAGTTAGGAAAATTAAAATACGAAGTAAGTTAATTTATCTTAGCGTGATTAACCACATTTATAATCTTCAAAATTTTGTCATTGCAGTGATAAGATTTAGCATTTCATAAACACATACTTCCTTTGTTTCTTTATAGTTGCAACACTTCTCTTTTCACACTTGTCGATACATGATTTCAATCATTAATATCTTTAATTACTAATATGTAAAAATTATAAACATTTGATATTAAAATAGTATAAATCGAGACGAATCTAACAAGATCTCATATGACTATATTTTTGCATAGCTACAAATCATAAAAACTAGTCAAAAGTGGAACACATGAATAGTGTAAAAGTCAAACTAAAAAAAAAATTGGCAAAAATGCTATATTGAGTAGACTTATTTATTTATTTATTATTTAGCCACTTCCCTACCTTTTAAAAGGTATGAAAAAACACTTGTGAATAATGCAAGGACAATTATATTTCTAGAATATTTGTTCACCTATATACCCCTATTGATGTGATGCTAATTGTGATTTGTGATTTAGTGATTAAAATCTCATGAATAGTGTTTATGCTAAATTTCGCACTTAGGATTTGATGTGGGTATACGGGCTACGAAACAACTAAATTAAAATAGGGAACATAAAATGCGGAAAGTAAATGACGGAAAAATACAGGAAAAGAGGGAAAGACATGATATGGTGACGCGGAAAACCCCAATAAGATGGGTAAACACCGCGAGTGACAATGAGTCCACCAATCCACTATAATATGGGCATAAAGCTAATAATTACAATTACAATATATATTTAACGCTTGATGACATAAAAGAGTATAATTAAATGTATGTATATTAGGCGTAGGACTAGTCTAGTACGGCAGGGAGATTGATTAGGTGTAGTATTGTGTGTAAAAATATATCTTTGCAATAGTATACAAAAAATTAAAATATACTAGCATGGGGGGAGTATTTGTAGTGGAATATCTATGTGGCGGAAGATCAAATGGCTTGTTTAATATATAACAATGCTATGGTTGTTCTTGGGATTATGAGGAAGGTTTAGGATAAATAAAGTAGATAATATATATGGGGTTAATCATGAATGAGTGAGTGGAATCTAGAGAAAAAGGATAATAGAGGGGAAATGCATGTTATACCTGGGAAATGGCTTAGTCTTTATGAGAGGAAAGTGATTCTATTTATAAGGTATTTAGATAGGTTGTTGGAGTATAGTGGGGTGTCCTCCATGAAAATAGGAAATAGTTGTTGACGTTTTTACTTGGTCTTCCGATAAATGTGGACTTGTTTAGGGTGTAGATACGTTTAACGACTTTTATGACTTATTCTTTGTGACATATATTCTCTATATTATTTTAGGGAACACTCACTACTAGAAAACAACTTGATTTCGACAGAAAAAATCCGGCGAAAACAGTTGAAATTCTGTCGGAAATCGGACTTCCGTCGGAAAATTTTGTCGCAAAACCCTTTGTAGGGAATTCGACCTATTCCGAGGGAAATTCCGTCGGAAGACCAATTTCCGATGGAATTTCCGACGGATTTATTTCTGTCGGCGCTAGTTTTGACTTTAATCGAGAGCCCGTCGCAATTTTCCGACGGAAAAAATTCCGTCGGAATATACCTCTTCCGACGGAATTTTCTGTCGGAAACTACTTCCTTCCGACGGAAAGTTAATAATAAAAAAAAAAAAACAGCCCCACCCACCCCACACCATCACCACCCCACGACCTCACCTTTCCCTTAACCTCCACCAGCCCCCACCACTCCCCACCAGCCCCAACCTCAAATAACGACCACCACCAGCCCAAACCCCACACCACAACCACCGTTCACCGTTCACCACCAAAAAGAAAAAATCGAAACTAAAATTAACCACCAAAACAAGTAGATCCAATAATGAAAAACATGTAGATCTAAAATTAACCACGAAAACAACGACAAATAACCCAAAAAAAAAAGTGAAATAAGATCTAACATTCCGAATTTCAATAAAAATAAAATTAAAATCAACCACAAAAAATTTAAGGAATTAGATAAATATACAATTATCTCATACAATTAATAACCTAATATTATAATTACTTCAAAAATGAACCATAATCAGAGATTTATAAAAAAAAATAAAACTAGATCTACAATACTTGTGCGGTTGACGATTATCGCGACGGTGGCTGTGCAATTGATGTTGTTGCGCGTTGTCGGTGTTGTTGTGGTCGTCGTTATTGCTGCACGGTGGTTGTGGTCTCCGTTGTTGTCGTTGTTGGTTGTTGGTGATGGTTTTGTTGATGGCGATGGTGTTGGTCATGGATAGAATAAAGAGGGGAAAGAAGAGGAGAGAAGAAAGAGGCGGACAGAGAAGAGAAGAAAGAAGGAGAAGAAAACAAAGGAAGAAGGAGAAGAAAAGAGGCGACCAGGAGGAGAGAGAAAGAGAAAGAGTGGAAAGAAGAGGCGTAGGAGAGAGAAAGAGAAGAGAGGGAAAAAAAGAAAAGGGCGGAAGAGAAAAAGGTTAGAGTTAGGGTTTGGTTTTTTTTTTATTTGTTCCGACGGATTTTTTTTCCCTCGGAATTTACAGCTTATTCCGTCGGAAAAAAATTTCCGAGGGAATATTCCGTCGGAAGCTGTAAATTCTGAGGAAAAAATAATCCGTCGGAATATTTCCGATGGATTTTCCGTCGTAACTTACCTTTTTGGACGGAATTTTACGACAGACCCAAATTCTGTCGAAAATTTCAAAATTTTCGACGGAATTTAAGTCTGTCGGAACGTTTTTGTCGGAATCCGGCCAATTTCTTGTAGTGATTCATAACCATCTTGATTCGGTCTCGTATCGTCGGTCATTGACTATCATCATTGGTCAACCAATGTACAAAATTACCCCATAACAATAGCCTCCATTTTCGTAGTTGGAGCACGGCAACAGCTAGGAAAATTATACTCAGGTTTGACTTTGCGTCCATTTCAATGTTAGTGTTATTGCCTTTGTGTCATAACTCTTGATGCCTTCGTTGTTATCATTTTCTAATGTTGCACTTTGTTCATATGCAATCTTAAGTAGTTGTACTGTCATGTTTGACGTTGTTCGTCGACATCAAAAGTTGGTCGTCAACATTGGAAGCCGGTCGCTGACGTCGAAAGGTATTCGTCAACGGCAGACACAGGTCATCGACGATAGAACCTAGTCGTCGACATCAGAAGGTATTCGTCGACGTAAGACGCTAGTCGACGACGTCGACAGTTGGTGTCATCGACGACGTATGGAAGCTGGTGTCGTCGATGACGGCAAAAGCTTTTCGTTGGCGACAAATGGAAGCTGGTGTCGTTGATGATGGACGAAATTGTCGTGGACGACGGACAGAAGCTAGTCGTCGACGTCGGAAGGAGTTTGTCGATGTCTGGTCTTGAAAATGGTCACGACGTTGGCCGGAGATTGTCAACAAATAATAAACTGGCGACAAGGCCAAAACAGGTAATTTGGGTGCTAAGACCATTCTAGAAAGCGTTAATGTCCGTGTGGTTTGTACACTGGCGATTATGCCAAATCTCAAACGTTGTTACATAGGTTGAGTACTTGGATAATTAGATGGTAGAGAAAAACTTTAAATATGGATAATGATTATAAAAAGAAATATAAGACAACAAATGTACTTACTTTTGATCCTGCATCAACATATTGTTAGAAGATAATATAATAATTCATTAATATGAAAGACATTAGGTTAAACCGAACCTGTTGATGATTGTAATGTTGCTTTAAGGTCGCTTAATTCGAAGGTAGAGCAATTGAACCGTCTCGACATAATATCATGTTAACAACCACGAATATAAAAATAAACGATGACACAGTAGCTCTTTTTCAGGACATATGGTGTCAAACCCATTTGGGCGACAAAAACTCTTTTCAACGTGGTGTCTGACAGCGAGACCACATACAATCTATAAAGATTTTCTTAATGTGTTAACTAATTTTTTGGAGTTAAAGCCAATAACATTTTGAAACATTGTCATTGAAAGGAGATAGCATCCGATAGCTTTGTCTTGCGCTTAAAGCACAAAATGTTTATCATACGTGATAACTTTTATGACATCGTTGAGAATAAAGACTTGTGAACGAATATAATCATTGTATGACTTAGTATCGGAGGATAAACTCTAATGAAATTAAAGATTCACCGACATTAAGCATTATGTGTCTATGTTACGGATGCATATGTCATCGAGAAAACCAAATTTAGCATAA
This sequence comes from Chenopodium quinoa, assembly GCF_001683475.1. Classification (NCBI taxonomy): domain Eukaryota; kingdom Viridiplantae; phylum Streptophyta; class Magnoliopsida; order Caryophyllales; family Amaranthaceae; genus Chenopodium; species Chenopodium quinoa. The sequence goes on from NW_018744537.1 coordinate 440,213, forward strand.
ATAATGAAAAATAAAATGTTTCACAGATAAAATATTGTTGGACATGCAAATGCATATAAGAATATAATTTTAAAACGATTTTCATTGACACTAAGGACACATTATATACTTTAGGACTCGTGTGCTTTGTGAGATTACGATCAATCGTGACGATCAATCATTTCGATGTGCGTACTTTTGAAGAATAACTTTGAAAAAAGTTATACTATTGTTAAATGGCCATCGTTGTACGCCACTACCCTTTGCGTCCTGGCATCTGACGCTGAACACGCATGATTAAACTGGTAGTTTAGGTATCGGGTGTTTGGCGTCTGACGCTAGGGTTTATTTTGCCCGAGCTTCGTTTGACACAATGTTCTTTTGAGCGGCAGTTTTTCTCATCCCTTTTGGGGATGTCAGTGTAACCGACACTTTTGTGAGTAATTGTTGTTTGGAGCTTTGGTCATAATATTTTTCCCTTTGACATCGTTGTTCATTGCATTTTTCAAAATATAGGATAAAGCAATGACTATTCTTTCGACGCCTTAGTTAGTGACTTATCGTAAGCATTTGATATATGTTGTTAAAATAATCACTATTTCTAAGAATAGCATATATCATTGATATGTAGGTAACATAAAGCAAGAATGATAAAGACCATACATGATGACCAAACCAAATATATTTAAATGGGTTAGAGTTTACTTTCGTGTCATCATGGCCCTTGATCACAATCATCTGATATTCCAATCCTTTGTCAATGTCGCTACAATTTGCTGTCGTGACCCTTGGTCGTCATCACCATGACATTGAGTTCGTTTCCACACATGTCGTCATGATCCTTGATTACGCAATCATATTCATGGCGTCGAGGTATATGGTGTTGTCATACATAATATTGAAATCATTATGCTTAACTTCGGCGTCGAGTAACCTGTTCGTCATCACTCTAAAGACTAATGTCGGAATTTTGCATCAAGTCGTTAATAAATTGAAAATGCTAAGTGTAAACGACGCATAAAAAGATTTGAATATTGCAAATGACATTGATTCATAAATCAAAGTGTAACTAAATGTTTCATCACAAGGATTACTGATAACCAATTAAAAATAATAAATAGGCTAAGTAACGAAAACATAAATTAACTATCAAACTATGTGTATTGTTACGTCAACAAAGATGATATAGATAACAAGTAAAACTTTAAGGCGGTAGAATCATGTCAATGACAATGCTAATTAGAAAATCAAAGTAATAATACGTTAAGTGAAGATGATCAATAGAAAAAATAAATACTTTAAGCTAGGCAACCGATTAAAGAGCATGATCATGACAATGTAAATTTAGAAACTAAAAGTGATAATGTGGCGTACCTCGGTGGTGTCGATGATTGCCACGGTTGGTGACATGATTGATGGAAGACAACATACATTTTAAATAATAAATATTTACCTTGATAAGAAGTCATTTAATTTGAGCCCCCAATGTTGGATCACTCGAGAAGATGTAAGTCAAGTCTAGCCCCCGGTGTCATATTCTAGATTGGTAAATTACCTACAAGAGCATTCTCATATGCCAACTTGTTGTTAATTGATCATGGAATCATTACAAATGTCATACTTCATCATATATATTTGAAATAGCATTAAATATTCGTAATCGCATAAAGATTGAATAAAAACAAAGTATTATAACAATTGATCAAAGTAAAATGATCAAAGCATTAAGAACTAAAACATTTTAAAATCAAAAAGTATTGACATAATCATAATAAGCAAAGCATTAAATATTAGAGCATTGAGAATTTTCAATAATCAAAGAATAATAAAAATAATTAAAGCATTAAATTTATATTCGATGTATACTATCTTCCCCCTTGTGATAACTTCATGAAAAAGCAAATAATATGAAATGAAGTTAGCCACAAAATATAATGTTACCGTCAACTTGTTGTTGTTGATGACAATATTCCGATATCACAATCAATTAACGTTATGAATCTCCACATGTAATCTTACTATATCTAAAAATACGCTTGGTACATAGGTTAGTCATCACAAGATATATCTAAGCATTACCTAAGCTAATGTCATGATATATAATTGGTATTATAGATAAAAGTTAATGAAAATATTTGTAGAATAGAGTGTCTCATGTAAAAAATTAGAATTTTGCATTAGGTAAAAGCTTACTTGCATCATCATTAAAGCTACATTTGTCTTCATGTCGTCATTAACTGATGACACTAGGTTGCTGATGTAGTTACTAACTGGTGTCGTCGACACTGATTGATAACGTCGACACTGGTTGTCGTCGTCGAAACTGACTATTGTTGTCGAAATTAGCTGTCGTCGCCGGCACTAACTGGTGACAGATGACGTCGAGTTGTTGTTGACGACGTCAAATTGCTGATTGATGACCGCAATGACCTTATTGGCGTCAACATTGATGGTTGGCGTCACTTAACTACTTTAATACTTGTTTCAGCGACAACATAGCCTAAAAATAACGTTAGTTAAATGAAAATAATATTGTGTATGACGGCAAACCCTAAATTTTCGTGACATCGCAAGACCCGTGACTTAAAGCGGCGTTTTCCATGACGTCCTTTCCTTTCAGTGTGATGTTTACTTTGTTGATGACGATATAGTCTGTCATAGCTTAAAGAAGACATAAAAATTGTTAGTTAAATTAAACCAAAAAGAAGAACATTACCAAAATTCTTAACGCCGTCAAGGATAATCGCCCTCGTTGCAGCATTTTGAGTTGGGTTGGTGTCTGTCGCCACTTTGACGTCGATTGCTATCTCGCTGTTGAAGATCACCATCTTGACGCTGACAGTCGTCACATGGCGTCATCATCCCGTCACATCATCAACGTCCCATCACGACATCATTGTCCCGTCGTCACCGACGCTACCGTTCCGTCACGACGACACCGTCCCATCGTTGTCGACGCTACCATTCCGTTACAACGATACCGTTCCATCGTCGACTTCACCATCCCATCGCAAACGTAGCCAACGTCATCATCTCGACCCTGGGACTACAATCAATTCTGATGTGGTTAAAATCACTTTATGGGATTGGATATATCTTGATGATGGGAATGTGTTTGGTTGTGTTTAGAAAGGAACTTTTGTAGGATTGAGATTTTAATCTAGCTGCATCTCCACAGTCGACGCCAAATTGTTTATACTAAATTTCGCACTTAGGATTTGATGTGGGTATACGGGCTACGGAACAACTAAATTAAAAAAGGGAACATAAAATGCGGAAAGTAAATGACAGAAAAATAAAGGGAAAGAAGGGAGACACGCTATGGTGACGCGGAAAACCCCGATTAAGACCGCGAGAGGCAATGAGTCCATCAATCCACTATAATATGAGCATAAAGCCAATACTTACAATTACAATGTGTATTTAACGCTTGATGACATAAGAGAGTATAAATTAGTGTATGTATATTACGCGTAGGACTAGTGTATTACGGTAGGGAGATTGATTAGGTGTAGTATTTTGGGCTGAGCAAAATTATCCGAAAAACCGAAAACCCGAAAAACCGACCGTTACCGAACCGAAAAATTGGGTACCCGAACCATTTAAAGAATACGGGACGGGTAACCGAGCCGTTAAGAATTTAACGAGACAGGTAACCGAACCGTTAAGAATTTAACGGGACGAGTAGCGGGTACCCGTTAACGCTGTTTCGGGTACCCGAATTTCCCGAAAATCTTTTTTTTTTTTATTTTTTTTTAGCCATTACCCGAAAATCTCAAATGTGAGTTTTTAAAAATAAAAAAAATAAAAAAAAAACAGAAAATTAATGAAACAAAAAAGTGAAAAACCCTAATCTTCGTTCTTTTCTCATTTCTTAGTCATTGACTCAGCCTCCATCCCCCTCTCTCTCTTCCTCTTCTCTAATCTCTGGTTTTCTGATCTCCATTCTCCAAGTCTGTTCTTTGCCAATGGTTAGCCGGTTACCTTAGGTAATTATCCCTTTCCCAGATCTAATTATTTGCAATGAATTGATTGAATTCAATTAACCCTAAACTCTTGTTTTCCCAGATCGTTGATTCAGTTTAGGGTTCTTCGAACTTTGGGGCCTTTTCACGTTTACGCTGCGTCGCTTAACCCCTTCATCTCCTCCATTGAAGCGTACTTCGACTTCTCCTTTGAAGCGGTTTATGAGGTTTCACTCCTCCATCGAAGCAACTCTGAAGGTAATTTACATTTTATATTATCTGTGGTTTGATTTCGGATTCATAATTGGTTTTTTTTCCTGATTTTTTTATTGTGATACTATTATTTTGTTTTTTTTTTAGGAATGATACTAATTTTGGTTTTCAGAATTGAGGGCAATTATTTTCTTTTTTGTCAAGTTGTGTCTGTTAGATTTGGATGAGTAAGGTGGGATTTTTGGTTTTGATGTGGAAAAAGGTTGTTGAGAAAAAACCGGGATTGATGTTGCTGATAGTAAGAACAATCATGAATTTGTCTATTTGTCGTATCTTGTTCTATCTCACAATCTTAATTTAGTTTTAATATGAGTAGCCGTAATGTGCATCAGACTGAGATAATCAGTGGTACCATTGCATGTTATACTCCTCTTTGCTGTCCATTGCCTGTCCATGTTGCCTTTCTTGCAAATATTTGTAAAGTTACTAATATGCCTGAGTATTATGACATACACTCCTGCTCTTTAATATGCATTCTCATCTTGATGTTTCATACCTGAATAGCAATAGGAAAGGTTAGCCGAACAAGAATTTGGGAATTTGGAGTTTAGTTAAATATGAGACCACATTCTAGCCTTTCAATTCATGTGCTGTAACATTGACTATGACAACTTTCAGTTTCTAATTTGTGTATCAAAGAGAGTGCCTAAGTGCTAATACTTGCCTATGGTACTGCAAGGCTCACAGACTGATTTTATGATGTAGTTGTACCAATACTTCGTTTATTTCACTTGTCTGAGATTTTATGATTGTGTGACATGGAAAAGTGTTTGTCATGTATGTTTCTAATAAACATATGTCTTGGATGTTCACCTTTTCAACCCTCGCATAACTATGACTCATTCTTGTTATTTGTGTATACATGATTGAACTTATTTGTTTTTTTCATTTGTAGGAGTGTATGGAATCTGGTAGTGGGGATATGGAAGACTCATCGGCTACAAGTCAAGCTCCTCCAATTCCAAGTCCTCCTCCCAAGCCTTAGGAGTATGACCCTTGTTCAATGACGGAAAATAATGACCCCTTTGAGCAGCAAAATCAATCAAACCAACCTTCTGAAGTTGCTGATGCTGCTACCCCCTTAAGTGAAACTTCAAAAAAAAACTAGAAAAAGGCGCTCTTCTCATTGGGAGCATTTTATAAAGAAGGATGGAGAAAACAAGGCTCAATGTATTTATTGTCATACATTAATTGGCTGTGCATCACTTCAAGGTACCTCCGGCATGAAGAACCACATAAAGCGGTGTAAGGAATACCCCCCAAACATTGATCAAAATCAGCAACTATTGTCCCTTAGTCAACAAACTCTTGATGGGAATCTTGTGGATAAAAAAAGGTAGACTTGAGTTGTGGAAATTCAATCAAGAAGATAGTAGGAAAGCTTTGGCAAAGATGGTGATTATGGATGAAATGTCTTTTCCAATGGTGGAGCATGAAGGTTTTCGCAACTTTATGAAGGTAACACAACCCTTTTTCATTATTCCTTCTTGATGGACAGTGACTAGAGATTGTTTTAGGATTTATTTGGATGAGAAAAAAAGTTTAAAAAGTTTTTTTAGCAAGTGCACTTCACGTATAAGTCTCACCACTGATACTTGGACTTCTTTCCAAAATATGAATTACATGTGTTTAACCCTCACTTTATTGACCAAAATTGGAAATTGCACAAAAAAATAATTAACTTTTGTATAATTGCTCGTCATTCTGGTGAAACAATTGGTAAATCTGTCCAAAAGTGTCTACTTGAATGGGGTATTTCTAGAGTAATGATTGTCACTGTAGATAATGAAAAGTTCAAATGATGTTGGCATTCAATATTTGAAAAGGAGGTTAAAGTTGGAAGACATTAGTTTTGGGTGGTCGGTTTTTACACATGAGATTGTGCTCACATATTAAGTTTAACCGTTAAAGAAGGATTGAAATAAAGTGATGTGTCAATAAAAAGAATTCGTTGTGGTGTTAGGTATGTAAGATCATCGGGTGCTAGATTGCAAAAGTTTATGAGTTGTGTTATACAAGAAAAGTTGGAGTCAAAACATTTTCTTTGTTTAGATGTGGCTACTAGGTGGAATTCCACTTATTTGATGTTGGAAGGTGCTTTGGCATATCGTAGGGCTTTTGATTTGCTTGAATGTTCAGATGGTGGTAAATTTAGGTATGAGTTACATAAGTCAGATGGGGTGCCTGAACCTAGTAATTGGGATCGTGTTGCCTCTTTTCTTCCTTTACTTAAAATATTCTATGATGCTACTCTACGAGTTTCCGGCTCGTTGTATATCACCTCTAATGTGTATTTACAAGAACTTATTGGGATTAGTGTGTTAATCAAGAAAAAAGTGTTGAGTAATGATGTGGGGGTGAGTTTAATGGCCAATGGAATGAAGAAAAAACATGACAAGTATTGGGAAAATGTTGATGATAATGTGAATCTCTTGTTGTATATTGCTGTCATTCTTGATCCTAGGCGGAAAATGGGATATACTAAATGGGCAATTAATCAACAATATGATTCTGAAATAGCTAAGTACTTGTGTGATAAAGTGATGCAAACTTTGAATGACATGTATGAACTTTATGATTTTGAAAACCCTCCAAATGAGTCTATTCCCCCTAAAACTTCTGATTTTCTGGAGGAAGTAGAAGATATGGATTGTGATGTAGATGATGCGGAATTAGAGTTTGAAAAGGAGGTGGGTTCATGTGTTGGAGTACAAGGGGAAAATGAGTTGGCCAAGTATTTAGAAGATGATAGAGAAGTTAATCCTGCCGGAAAAAGCTTTAATTGTTTAGGGTGGTGGAAAAAATATGGTGAAAGGTACCCAACAATAGCTCTCATGGCTAGAGATGTACTTGCCATTCCCGTGTCAACAGTCGCTTTCGAATCACCTTTTAGCACCGGTGGTCGAGTGCTTGATTCATTTCGCAGCTCACTCTTAACTAAGATGGTTGAAGCCTTGATTTGTGCACAGGATTCGTTACGTACATCTCAAGGTCCTCTTATACTTGAGGAAAGACTTGAAGATATGGAAAAAATTGAATCTTGCAATATTTAAATATTTTCTCTTTTTTTTTAATCTCATCATCTTCCTATTAATTATTCCTTAACTTTTTTTTTTTTTTTTTGAAGAAATGTTACCTCTTGGTAAGGAACAATCCCTCTTTGTTGATGATGATTAGAGGCAGCAACTGTTATAAGTATGAAGGTTGGTGGTGATTGAACTATTGAAGGCTGAAGTCATTGAAGGCTTGGAATTATTTTCTGAATTATGATACTGTGGACATTTTTTTTTTTAAAACTATGGACTTTTTTTTTGTTATGTATCAGTTTATTATTTTTAAAACTATGGACGTTTTTTTTTTAAGAAACTGTGTTTGTATCAGGTATTAGTTCATTTGTAATTAGGTTGATGTGGTGGGTTATTTGTGTATTCAGGTTCAATATCAACCTATCAGGTTGTTATTTGTTACAAAAATATCAGAGCACTAACAATAATAATGCTAGAAAAACAGGTGGGAATTTGAAGAAAAATATTATTAAATAGGTTGATGTGGTGGGTACAAGGAGGGTGAGAAGGAGGCAGCAGCCTCAAGGAGAGGGATTGGTAGGCCGCCAAAGCGGAAGGCAACGATAGTTGTAATTATTTTTGTTATTTGTGTATTCAGGTTCAGTTGTTATAGTTCAAACAATAGGAAGTAAAAAAAAACTAGTAAAAAACATCTAAAATCCAATTGTTAAGCAGCTGTTAAATAGATTAAAAGACCCAAAAATAAAAAGTAGCTTATTGGATCGGTTCGGATATTTGGTTTGGGTACCCGCATTTTCGGGTATCAGAATTTGTCGGTACCCGAACCTTATCGGAACGGTTTCGGGTATCAGAATTTGTCGGTACCCGAACCTTATCGGAACGGTTTCGGGTATCGGTTTTAGCCTTAACGGTTATCGGGTTACCGAACCAATAACGTTATTGGAACGGGTACCCGTCCCACGCTCTCCCCTGGTAGTATTGTGTGTAGAAATATATCTTTGCAATAGTATACAAAAGATTAAAATATAGTAGCATGGTGGGGGTATTTGTAGTGGAATATCTATGTGGTGGAAGATCAAATGGCTTGTTCTATGTATCACAATGCTACGGTTGTTCTTGGGATTATGAGGAAGGTTTAGAATAAATAAAGCAGATAATGTATATGGGGTTAATCATGGATGAGTGGAGTGGAATCTAAAGAAAAATGATTATAAAGGGAAAATGCATGTTATACGTGGGAAATGGTTTGGTCTTTATGAAAGGGAAGTGATTCTATTTATAAGGTATTTAGGTAGGTTGTTGGAGAGTGGTGAGGGTGTCCTCCATGAAAATAGGAAATAATTGTTGACGTCTTTACCTGGTCTTCTGATGAATGTGGACTTGTTTAGGGTGTATATATGTTTAACAACTTCCATGACTTATTCTTTGTGACATAAATTTTCTCCATTATTTTAGGGAGCACTCATAACGATCTTGACTTGGTCTCACGTCGTCGGTCATTGACTATCATCGTCGGTCAACCAATGTACAAAATTACCCCATAACAAATAGCGTTTGGACAATTATACCCTCTAAATTTTTTATTTACTTATTTGCCCTCATTAATGTTAATTGCTTTTTTAAAAAATCTTAAGAATAATGTGCGGACATTTATACCCCTAAATATATTTGTTTACATATTTTTCCTCATTAATATTGCCAACAATTGAAAGACTCCCTCTAAATATGACTAGCAATAATGTGCATCGCGCGCGTTAGCCTCCCTAGTGATATCAAGGTGATAAATGAGGTTTCCTCGGCTCTTATAGGTTTTGGGGCCAAAGTTGAATATGATGTACGAGCCCAAAAAAATAAATAAATTGATGGTTGGGTGGTTGTTGTTAGACGAAAATGGGCTATGTTGGATAGAAATCCCCCTTGCTGATTAGTCTATAGTAGAAAGTGGGCTACAATAGATGGACTCAGTCAGCCCAATTGGGCCACTTGCTTTGTTTAACACATGGCTGGAAGACGAGCTGTATGTGGGGGAATGCTAAATGCAGAGCAATTTGCATATTCGATTAAACCACATGGGCCACTTGCTTTGTTTCTCATTTTCTCACATGGCATGATTGCAGGAATTGTATCCACTGTATTTGTTATAAATTACTCATTGACTCAGTCATTAGTGATAAGAACTAATAACAAAACTACTTGAACTAGATTAAGACAACATTTAGTCTGTCTTGAGGATAAGTTTAGCCCTTATACTATCAATTGGATAAATGAATTATTTAACTTTGTGGTGCATCTTAATCAACTCTATGAACGTAATATTTGAAGGATTTTATTTGAGGGGGAAAAAAGAAGTGAAAAAAAATAAAAAATACAAGGTTTTATTTGAGGGGAAAATAATAAAATAAAATCATTTGTATGTTGTTTCAAAAAAAAAATATATATAATAATTTGAATGCTATGACATCTATTCTATTACCTATTACTAAAACAGAGTATGTTGACGTCACTGTTTATGCTAAATTTCGTCAAGTGGAATTGAATAGCAAAATCTAGGTTACGAATCAACTAAACAAAACCTTAAATGAAAACAATAACAAAATAAGTAAATGACACGAGGAATTGGTGATGCGAAAAACCCAAAGGTAAAAATCGCAGGTAGAATGAGGATCTACCAAACTTTCACTATGTAAAAGATCGAACGAAAATGATTACAATGTATGATAAGTGGAATTTAGTAACTAGGTTGCAGTGTATCTAATGTCGATGGTTTCTCCTCCTTATATAGATGATGCCTAGGATTTAATGTAGCCGTTGTAGAATGATAAGATGCTTCCCTTGATTTCCGGAGCTAACTCCTTGACTCGTGGCATTTCCCTTATGTCGATCAACTGCAGCACTTCATCGTTGATAATTTTATTTCTTTCTGGGGCGAACTTTCGACGCTTCTGCTTCACGGGCATTTGGATCAACATTTAACTTGTGCGAGATGACGCTTGGATCTATGCCCGTCATGTCTTCATGCAACCAGGCAAAACAATCTTTATTCTTTCAGAGAAAGGCTAAGATGGTTTTTTTGAGTTCGGGTGTTAGGTTGGCTCCGAAACGGACGGTTTGATCTGGTTTTTCAGGGTCTAGGGGTATTTCGTCAATATTTAGGTCGTAGGGATTGTCTGGTGTCGGGCCTTGCTGATTGCTAGGTGGATCTCATGCATGGTTTCAAGGTTGTTTTGTAGCAATTTTTGGCTTCACGGGGTTCTCTTTTTTATTTATTGGATTCCTCAGGGGGTTGGAAATTTGAGAGTTTGATGGTAGGTGGAGGGAATGGATTTTAGTTTGTGAATCCAGGGTCTGCCCATGATGGCATTATAGGCTGAGGGGCAGTCTACGACGTTAAATTTGGTTTGAGGCTTTAGACCGCTAGCATAGGTGGGTAGGGTTATGTCTCCGATAGTTGATATTGTCTCGCCACTGAAACCGACCAACACTGTTGACCTTATAGTGATGTCGCTATCTTTCAACCCCATTTCTTCCATGGTCTTCTGGAATAGAACATTTGCGGAGCTTCCTCCATCGATTAGCACCCTTTTAAGCAGACAATTCCCAACCATCAATGAAATGACCTGGGAGTCTTCATGCTCTTTGTTGATGTTGTTGATATCATCATCGTCAAAAGTGATGGGCATTGCTTCGAGCTTCTTTTCCAAAGGATCTCTTGCTTCTTCCGGGATGGCAGGATCACTTGACAACGTCTTTGCAATTCTTTTAGTTGCAAAATAGGTTAGTCCACAAATATCTGAACCACCAAAGATAACATTAACTACTACCGTAGGTACGGTGCAGGCGGTTTGGGCAGCTTGCTCGTTGAATCGGCTTTGGCGTCGCTGCCTTTCTTCTTGCCCATCAGGTGCTTGAGATTGCCTCTCTTCAGCTGGAAGGCCACTTCCGTTCGTACTAAAGCATAGCAGTCTTCTGTCTTGTGCCCATGGTCACTGTGGAACTCGCACCATTTGCTCATATCTTTCTCTGAATCTGGCTTGTTGTTCTTCATTGGCCAACGAACCTTGCTTCCTAATGGCTCTAGTGCGTTCAGCACTGCTACCATGTCGACGTCGAATCCATACTCTGATATTTCAGGGTATTCTAGTGCATCGACAACTTGTCCTTCCTACACACTATTAACAACATGATCTACCTGAGGTTTCGTAGGGATGATGGCGCCATGACCCGCGCTGATTGCTCTGAGCCTTTTGATCAGTTGAACTTCTGACACTATCGCTGGAGTTGCGGTTGATATACTCATAACATGTCGCTCTTTTAATAAAAACAATTCCGCCTAAATACAAGGATCATGTCATTTTTATTTTTATTTTTGTTTTTTTTAGAGATATCATATTTAACAATTTTAAAATTTAAATATTGAAAGCTTCTACATTACAACTAAAATCTATCACTTCATCCTAGGAAATTGAAATAATTTTAAATAGTATACTAATAAATGACCTCTTACGTTAAAATATGTATTAGGTGACGTTGAACCGATAGTAGTATATCTAACCCAAGTGCAGATATACTCACAAAAATCATGTAAAAACCCAATCAAAATATAATAGCAAATGCTTATACTAAGTTGATGAGTTCTATGACAAAAATTCCCACACAATAAAACTCTATCAAGTTCAAGGACTATTGACGCAACAATTTTTTATTGTACCCAAAACACGCCTAACATCTCTTTTAGTGTCCAAAGTCCCAAATGCAAAATTTAACCAACAATCGTCCCATTATTGATGTCTATCGTGATCTCCATTAATATCTTTAATTATTATTCAGGCGTGATTTTTACATGCATTTTCAAATTAAAATCACTTAAAAAAAATGTATTAAATGCTTTGTTAGCAAGATCTTTTTTATTATTATTAATAAGTCCAACAAAGTCTCATACTAAGTTGAAAATTGAAAATACTAAATAGTGTAATTATAAAACGGAATAGTGTTAAGTGGATAGTGAATGTTAAATACAATGAAGTTACAATTACGTTGCATATAAGATGCTACGAAGAGGAAATTCAAATTTACGGGTACTATGGATTGCTTTATTTTGAATTATAGGTGATGTAATGTTTTAGACTATCCATCGCATCCTGTTCCAATATTCAAGCAGTCAAGTATCATACAAAGCGAAAACTAGGAATTCATCTAATTTGGGGTTATTTAGATCCTTTAATAAGGAAAAGGTGTTAATTTAGGAATTTTCATCGTACATGCATTAACGGTTACATGCAAGTATGCAACTATGGAAGAATAATAGAGGTTTATACAAACATCACTACAACAGCCAAATTGTCTTGAAAAATCGTGTTATTAAAAAATTCCGATTAGCCAAATTATCAAAAACTGGTGTAACCTTACTTTTAATCAATAGCTAACGTCATCATATTTTCTTGCACGAAAAATTACTCATATTTAGGTAGGTAGGTAGAAAGTCCAGGCACTTTTTAAATCCAACTCTATCCAAAATCAATCTTACCAAACCAAAAACAAAAAGCGCATAATTTCAACACAGAATATTCGGCATTCAAATTTCATTTTCTTTTTTTTCTTCATTACTTCCAAGGCTGAAACTATTGATTTAATTACAAACTAACAGTAACATCCTCACCACAAAGTAACCAACCTATCATTCATTCTCTAGAACACCCTTAATTAAACCATAACATCTAAACTCAACGATAACCATAACTTTAAACCCAGACTAATTTTAAAAGCCGGTTAACAAAATACGATGAACGACGGCGATTATAACCATCGGTAATTCTAACTCCTCCAGCTTCCACCGTCACCACCACGGGAGTAACCTCCACCACCTCCTCCGCCGTAACCACCTTCACGACGGCCACCTCCGCCGCCGTAACCACCACCACCGCCTTCGCGACGGCCACCTCCGTAACCGCCACCGCCTCCTCCGCCGTAACCGCCTTCACGACGGCCTCCTCCTCCATATCCTCCTCCACCTCCGGATCGGAAGCCGCCGCCGCCGCCGCCTCCACCGCTGCGAGACTGAGCCTCGTTGACGGTGATTGTACGGTCGTCGAGTGTCTGACCGTTCATCCCTTCAATTGCAGCGTCAAGAGCTTCCTTGCTCTCGAAGGTCACAAATCCAAATCCTCTTGATCTGCCGGTTTCTCTGTCGTTAATCACCTGAAAAAAGAAATCACCACAAAAATCAACACCAGATCTACGAAAATCAACGGAAAATTTCAAAATCAAAAATGATTGTTCGTCTTTCGAAGAACATACCGTTTCCGGAAATCATCATAAAAGAACAGATCAAGTAACAATAGTAGCAGATCAAAGTAACAGGAATAGTAATCATTTCAGACGAATCAATCAAAGTAACAATTTAATCAGTCAAAATTACGATTATCATTATATTCAATTTTTTTCATCATTTTTTACGAGATTAACGAGAAACCTTCGAATCAACGATCGAGCCGTACTGAGAGAAAGCTCTCTCCAAAGCTTGGTCATCGGTGGCCCATGCAAGGCCTCCGACGAAGCATCTGTATTCGGCATCAGCAGACATTTTTGAGGAAAAGGAGAGAGAAGATTACGAAACCCTAAATTTGATCTGTTAGAAAAAAGGAGGAAATAGAGAGCGAATGTGAAATGAAAGAGGTGATGTGACGGTTTATATAGGAGAAAAAGTAGGGTTTTGGGAAGTGTGGGTTTAGTGAAGTTGGAGTGAGTTAACTATGGTTAAGGGTAGGTGAGGTTAAGTTAACTACAGTTAAAGAGGATATTCTGGGATGTGGAAAATATCTTGTGATCTTATCTTGTTTGCTAGTGAGGGTGCTCGTGAATTGTGTATCGTGATTCGTGAAATTCAGAATTTGGGCTTTTTTTAATCGTGGGCTTCAGTGATTGATTTGTTTGTATGATTTGATTAATAAGATAAGAGGAGATATTTTGGAGGAAAGTGCTTTCTCCGTATTTTAGTGAACTTTGGTGATTATTTTTTTCAATAGGGGATCTAGGAAACTCTTTTAAAATTGAAAAAAGTACCCTGAAATTCAAAGGTAGTGAGATTCCAAACGGCTAATTACCCTAAATTAATGGCTTTTGCTTTGAAGATTTAAAGCATTATACTTGTAAGAATTATTTAGGCGGATTTGTTTTGATATAATTATTTGATTTATTTGAATTTTGAGGAGACTTGTATAGTTGTATGGAGTAATAAAAATAAAAATGTTCAAGTGAAATCTTGTAAGATTATTTTTTTATTTTTTTATTTTTTTTTAATTTGTACAAATAAAAAATCAAAGATACATAACAATAAGTAAATTGAAATTAAAATAACTAGTAAAGTCTAATATGAATGTTTCTGATATTGACAAGAACAAGGTGAAGCCAACTAAGTTTTAGCTACCTAAGTTAAAAAATTGAGTCCATAGTATGATATTGATTACCATTTTCATATACATATCGACATGTCGTCGATCTTAGTCTACATCGATCTAGCAGACCGCTGCATATAATTCAATATGGTTATTGGTTGAATCTAGGCCATGGGTAGCCGGTGCAGAGTAATGTCCTTGATTTACCATACACTATCAATTTAAGGTTTATCCTCTAAACTAGGTAAAGGCGTCTAACTTAGCACAATCTTCTTAAATTCATCGGTGATATAGTATATTATTCTATCTTATCGTTTATCATACTCACATAATTTTATTTTATTTTTTTCACATAACTTGGCAGTTAGCACAATCATCTATTTTTTTTCACATAATCATCCACACATACCTAAAAGGCTTAAACTAAAAACTTACCCATAAAAAAATAAAAAAAATATTGTATTAATAATATGAACACTTATTGCATCTTTAAAAATAGTAAAAGGATGGCAATAAACACTATATATATGCCATTACAAGTATTTTTAATTAAACTTAAGGTGAATTTTATATGGCTGAGTTGGTGAGAAAGGGTAGTGAAATGTTAAGAAGATGTATTCATATGACATCGATAATTTGATAACCCTAGACCATACATCTTTTGTATAATTTTAAAGTTTTTTTTTTTTCAACATTCAACCACAACACTCTTAACCCCCAATTCTCAAAATCTAAGCACTTTTTTTTTTTTTTTTTTTTTTTTTTTTTTTTTTTTTTTTTTGGCAATAACCTTTAAATAACTTTTAATTCTCCAAATAAAAAAGAAAAACCATAAAACAAAAACTCTTCTAATCTTCTATAACTTCCACTCTTACTATTTTTTCTTTTTAAATATACATACTACATATAATCATGTATATTCTGTATATTAGCACAGATACACTTTAGTTATAGATAAATGAATTTACTAGGCACACCAAAAAACCATCTAACCCAATGCTTGTGTGTTGTGTCTAAACTCTAAAGGTGGTCAAGTGGGCACAACATGAGAAACAACACACAACTCGTGTCTTAGGCCACTCAGCCCACTAATTGCGAATTGGAAAAGCAATAAAGTTCAGCGCAAGAGTGTACATGGACTAACAAAACCACAAAGTTCAATCCAAATCTATCACCTTGGATTGGGCTTTAGAAGTTTGGACTCGATTTCAATATAACTTCTCTTCAAGCCTTCAACTTTTTAAATTTTGCATAATCCTTCCATAAAACTAGTGCATGTAACAATACATCATGTGCTTTAATTTTTGAGGAATAGCTTGAAAGTTCGACGCAGATGAAAAATGAAACCTTATTTGTACGTTAAACAATATTTCAAGTTCGGTAAGGTTTGCAAAGTCAGCTCTAAAAATGACATTCTTACGTAATTCTAAATTAAGCTTCATGCTCTTCCTTTCCATCTCAAAGGTCAATGGAGAAAAGGGAAGGACAACAATTTAAGCCTTTAGGGAAGATGGCCCATGTCAATGCTAGTTCTTTCTATGGTGATCCATTAAATTAGGCCTTTAGCAAAAGACAATAATTTAAGCCTTTAGTATATGACTTTCACTCATTCGATTGCACGAGTATTCTCCGTGAATACAATAGGATGATCCATTGAATTAACCCAATACTAATAGAGGTACTTAAAAACTTGGGGCAAGGACAAATCAAGAACAAATACCAAACAAACCAATTAATATAAATTATGATTTCAAAAAAGTTTTTGATTTTGGGGTATATTTCTTTTCTTTAATATTTCTTGGTTAAAAGAATTATATATCTAAGTATTAGGCTTGTACAAAACTATCCGAAAATCCGACAATTCGATAATCCGATCCGCAATCAATCCGAATTTTTGAATATCCGATCCGGAAAAGTGGATATCGGATGCGGATTTAGATATTGATTTTAAAAATTTCGAATATCCGATAAGCGAAATATAAAGCCTAAAATAGTAAAATATATAATTTTTTAAAATTGTTCATATAAAATTGACCTATATTATTAACTTATTATGATATTCTTAATATATTTGATGATAATATTTATTACAAAAGGACTACTATTTTGTTAAATATGTTGCACAACTTAGCGATAAAAAAGCGGTAAAATTAGTGAAATTTAGATTGTAATCATAATCAATTTTACTTAATATTGGATAATGGATATCCCTTTGATCCGAAACTTTTAGATATCCGAATATCGGATATCCGAAATTTTCAAATCGGATTTGGATATGAAATTTTTATATCCGAGTATTCGAATATCCGATCCGCAAACAAGCCTAATATAGTAGTAATTCTTTTTTCTTTTATTGAAAAGGACAAATCAAGACCTAGTAAATAAAAACAAACCAATTGACTTTGGATTGGCATCTATTTAATTTTCTTAAAACCACGGTTATATATTAGTTGTAATTAATATGTAACGGAGGTAGTAAATGAATTATACAACACGTAGTACATCTGATGGAGTAATATTCTTTTTTTTAATGAAATGCACATGTGCACAATAAACAGATTACTGGAGCAAGAGTACTTATTTTTGTCAGTGAAGTCAGTGATACAGTATATTCGATTATCTCTGTCATTAGATATATTTAAAAGGTAAGAAGAAATAAATATAAAAAGCCCTTCTGGAAATTCCTAATGTAAAAATAAAAAGAAATAAAAAAAATTAGCCATCCGTTAACGCGAGTAATAATTCATATTATACCATGAATAAAAATCCAATTATCATCACTCGATTCATTTTATCATCGAGATTTGATGAATGATTTTCTTAAAAATACTTGGTAACAATTAATTTATTACCACATCAGATTAATAATTTTAATTTTCTGATTTTTGATTATATGTTCTTCATAATATGTCACGAGACTTGATAATAGTACCAACCAACAAACGAACGCAATTAAAATTTGGCATTCAATCTCTTTTCATTAATTATCCAAAGGCTGAAACTATTGTTTTAATTACAAACAGTAACACCCAACCTCACTCTCAACCATACCACATTTTTCCAGAACACCTTAATTAACCATAACACAGTAACAGTAACATTAACTCGATCGCAACATCTAACTAAACGATGACCATAACATAAAATTATAACGATATCACGTCATAAATCTAATTCCTCCAGCTTCCGCCATCGGAACCACCACCACCACGGAAGTAACCACCTCCGCCGTAACCACCACCTCCGCCTTCACGGCGACCACCGTAACCACCGCCTCCGTAACCCCCACCACCGCCTTCACGGCGACCACCGTAACCACCTCCTCCGCCGTAACCACCGCCTCCACGGCCACCGTAACCGCCGCCTCCGCCGCTGCGGAATCCGCCACCACCACCTCCACCACTGCCGCGAGCTTGAGCCTCGTTAACAGTGATCTGACGGTCGTTGAGTGTTTGACCGTTCATTCCTTCGATCGCAGCGTCAAGCTCTTCTTTGCTTCCGAAGGTAACGAAGCCAAATCCTCTGGATCTGCCGGTTTCTCTGTCTAGGATTACCTGAAAATCGATCGAAAAAATCAACGTTAATTCCAGATCTACGAAAATTAACTCGAAATTACGAAAAATTGAATAGAAATTGATCGTTCATCTTTCGAGAACATACCGTTTCCGGATATCATCATAAAAACAACAGATCAAGTAACAATAGTAGCAATAGTAACAGATCAAAGTAGTAGCAGAAAATTTCGAATCAAAGTAACAGAATTATCGATTTTTTTTTTTTCAGGAAATTTAGTAACACGAAACCTTCGTATCAATGACTTGTCCGTAAGGAGAAAAAGCAGTCTCCAACCCTTGGTCATCGGTGGCCCATGCAAGGCCGCCGACAAAACATCTGTACTCAACTTCTGCTGCCATTTTTACTGAGAAAATGAAGAAAATCTAAATTTGATTGAAAGAAATGATGAAGAAAGAGGAATATAAAGAGCACGATGAAAAGAGAGCCGATGAAGTGGTGTTTATATAGAGTTGAGGTAGGGTTTGGGGGAGTGTGAGTTAGCCGTTTGCGCTGGGTTGGGAGTTTACTAGGGTTAAGAAAAAGTGCAAGTTGGAAGTAACTATGGTTAGATAAGATATTTTAAGGGGGATTGAATAAAATATCTGATGATCATTATTTTCTTCTTTTTAGATGGAAATGGAAATAGAAATATCTCGTGATATTATTTGGCTTTTTGCTCGTGATCGTGGGCTCTAGAGGTTTGTGATGTTTGACTATTTTTGCCATCATGTTGGGATTGTTGGCAGATTTTTTTCATAAGTTTATTACGAGTACTACTATTTGTGCGGGATGTTAACTTAGTTATTTATTAGATTAGTCTAGATGTTTATTGAAAAAAAAAATAAAAAATATTAGGTTAGTCCATATGATGTTAAATACTATATATATATATATACACACACACATGAGAAACAACAGCAGAGGTGCAAGGAGGGATATCCTCAATCCATATCCTCATAACATCATAGTCTCTACTACAATTGGCCATAATATAAGCCACCCTATTTCCCCTCCTTCCCAAAAGAGAAAAGTTACAAGAAAGACGAAGAGAAGCAAGGTGAGCAATGTCTTTTACAATCAGTCCGAAGCAGGAAGAATCACAAATGCCTTTGGAAAGATGATTGAACAAATTGAGGTTGTCCATTTCCAAAATAACTCGATTGAACCCAGCTTCCATAGCAATGAGGAGAGTGTGTCTAGCAGCCATAGCCTCAGCAATATCGATCTCGAATTGAAACACCCCTGAAACTGGACGCACGTTGCAGCCATTATATCACCTGTATGATCCCTCATAATACCCCAAGCCCAGTGGTATTGTCACTAAAGCAAGTAGCGTCAAAGTTTAATTTGATCACTCCGATAGAAGGCGTAGCCTAAGTATGGATGATTGGCAAGCTACTATTGATCTCAGAGGGCAGAATCGTGTTAGCTTTCTCATATTCACCAACGATCCCAACTGCTCTATTAATAACCTCAGCAATAAGTAATTCTTTGCGTTCAAAAGTAAGCAACATTTCTCTTCAACCACACACCCCAAAGCAAACTCCAAAAGATGTCCCACCAGCCTTTATCATGATACCTTTTCTCAAGGTAGCACACCCATCCCCAAATAGAAATATTCTCGCATATTTTGACATCCATATGCAAAGGAGAGCAAGCCCAGCAGAGAAAGAAAGCATGCATTTGAGATTCGAGCTTATCACCACACACCAAACAAATATCATCAGAACAAATACTTCTTTTTTGAGATTTGATCTCACGGGGTAGCATTATGGATTTTGGCATTCCAGAGTTTACTCCAAATGCTGTTGTTACTAAGTGAGGAAGCAGACGCACAATCAGAATTTCGAGCCTTAAGTTCAACATGGTAGGCACTGACAGCGAACATCCCATCCTTTGTGTGATGCCAACCCCAAGAGTCAGCATTGCAGTAGCGAGCCAGATGTATTTTAGTTATTACAGAAATTTCCCACTCACAGAAATGATTTTTCATCAATAATCAACAACTAACAAGTCAGATACCTTGGTTGGAAAATTGTCGTCCACATTCATTCTTGGTAGAGGTCGGAACTTAGGCAAGGTGGGGACCCAGGGATCATTCAGAATGTTAATAGAATGGCCCTTCCCAGCAATTTTAACAGCGCCCTGAACAATCAAATCCCTTGCTGAGAGGATCGATCTCCAAGTGTAGCTCGAGTTCGAGCTAACTTTCGTGCTCATGAAATCAGTATTCGGGAAATACTTTTGTTGGAGAACTATGCCCATAAGTGATTGGGTGTTGTTAAGAATGCGCCACACCTGTTTGGCCAGCATAGCCTTGTTGAAAGCTCGCAAATCACGGAAACCCAATCCACCCTCTTTTTTCGAGCAATAAGTACGCTCCCAAACCACCCAAGCAGTTTTTCTTTCATCTTTTCGTTGCCCCCCAAAAAAATTCCTACACAACCTATCAACTTCGTTCAAAATGCTCACCAGAATATTAAAGCATTGCATAGCATATGTGGGGATAGCTTGTGCAATAGCTTTAATTAAGATTTCTCTTCCAACTTAAGATAAAAAAAAAAACCCTCTTTCCACCCTTTAAGCTTCTTCCAAACTCTATCTTGAATGATAGAAAAAACCCTCTTTTAAGAGTTCTCAAGGTATGTAAGGAGCCCTAAATATTTATCATGTCTTTCGACAGACTTAAAGGTCAACTTCATCTGAAGTATATTTTTCTTCTCTGGCTCAATGTTTCGGCTAAAAGAAACTTCGGATTTATCCATATTCAATTTATGTCCGGAAGCGGCTTCATAAGTAGCAAGAATCTCAAGAACATTTTCAACTTCTTCTTCATTTGCTCTCACAAACAAGAGACTGTCATCGACAAAGAAAAGATGAGAGATAGGATCCACTTTCTTCCCGATTTTAACATCATGAATCAATTACCTTTTTTTAGCATCTCTAAGGAGAGTCTACAAGCCTTCGGCACAAATAATAAAAAGGAAAGGAGATAATAGATCACCTTGTTGGAGTCCCCTGGTAGGGCGGAAACCCCTCGAAGGTTGTCCATTAACAAGGATGGAGAAAGAGGTCGATTTAACACACTCCATGGTGACCTTCACAGACTTTTTCGGGAAACCAAGCTTGCTCACCATTTGCTCAAGGAAAGACCATTCAACCCGATCATAGGCTTTGCTCATGTCCAATTTGAGACCCAAGTGACCACTCTTCCCGGCTTTGTTCTTGCGTAAAAAGTGGAAGCATTCATACGCCACAAGATTAATATCCATGATAAGTCTACCCGGGACAAAACCACTTTGGGATTCATAGATAGTGTTCGGGATGGCCTTTTTCAACCTGTTTGCTATCACCTTGGCCACAATTTTATAAAGAACATTGCAAAGACTAATTGGTCTAAAATCGACAGGAGACTCACATGTTTTATTTTTAGGGATGAGAACAATGTGAGTCCGATTAAAAGACTCGATATCAGCTCCATTATTCAAAATATTCAACACATGACTAATCACATCAGGCCCAACAATATTCCAGTATTTTTGATAGAATAGAGCACACATACCATCGAGGTCGGGAGATTTTGTGGGGTGCATTTGTTTGAGAGCATCAAAAACTTCATCACCTCTATAAGGAGCTTCAAGCATATTGATCATATCCTCCGAGAGAAGGGGGCAAACTTTGTCAATTATTGGGGTTGTTTCCACCGAGCAGGAATACCCAAAAAGAGTGTCAAAATAACTAACCAGGACCTCAGAAATTTCGTTCTCATTTCTCATCTTCATATATGTTTCCATCATCATCTTGAATTTTATCAATTTGATTTCTTCGAACTCTTTGCTTAGCCTAAGTGTGAATTTTTTTTTGAATATTTTTCCCCACACTTAAGCCAATCATGCCTACTTTGTTGTCTCCAG
The DNA here is from genome assembly GCF_001683475.1 of Chenopodium quinoa. Taxonomy (NCBI): domain Eukaryota; kingdom Viridiplantae; phylum Streptophyta; class Magnoliopsida; order Caryophyllales; family Amaranthaceae; genus Chenopodium; species Chenopodium quinoa. The sequence continues at coordinate 462,316 of NW_018744537.1, forward strand.
TATCTTTCTTCCCTCTCTTCTAACTCATCCATCCTCTCATCGACAGCCTTCATTCGAGCAATAACCTCAGCACTTTGATTTTCTTCCATGAGTCAACCATACTTTGTTTACATTCCCTCATCTCCTTGGTAAAGTTCCCAAAAGTATCATTACTCCACGATCTTAACTTGCTGGCAGTTCTAGCAATGTTCGAAGAGACGCTTTCCCCTTTTCCCCACGCTTAACTAATAATATCGGAGCAAGACTCATCCCGCAGCCACATCTCCTCAAATCTGAAGAGTTTTTGCTTTTTCTTAGGCTTTGGAGCATAAATTCTATCATATATTATACTATATACTTTGTACTTCATAATTTAAATAAAATTTAAAACTTATTTCAATTCTAAGTTGTTAGCATTAACTTACTGATTTATCTTTTATTAATTTTTTTTTGAAGAACTAATAAAGAATGAAAAATTGGAAACCCGAAAAAATACAATCACTATAAATGTATAGATTAGGAGGAGATAAAAGTTTTAAAGAGAAATTTTTTTATGAGAAGTTGACACTTGACAGTGATGATGTCAGCGGTTATTATTTTAGTTATAGTTATAGTTGTTTAAAATTATCGGTATTATGAAAATTTAGTAGCTAGACTTAGTACTATTCAGTTGAATGATACAAATATAAATTATAATGTTGTTTACTCCGTATTATATTATATCGTCTTTACTTATTTTAGGAATATTGTATACAAATTACAGTTATTGAGCCTTCCTTTACCCCCTTGGTGATCCACGCTTGTGCAACACCCTTAATAGTGGTCGGGAAATACTTGCACCAGGTTGCTTCAGACCTGGGGTTCAGATACATGTGCCCCTCATAAGAGGTGATGTGGTCCTTCAAGTCCGAAGTTTCATCATATGTTATGTGGGCCTGTATTTTCACCGTCGTCACATGCTCTTCCAGAATCCAGCTATGGAAGGGTAAACTGGTGGGTACTATCACGACTTTCCCCTTGTACCCAGCCGACGAGACATCGCTTCGCCCTCTAAGAGAGGTAGAAAATGGTTTTTGTCCTTGGCTGGGATGGTGCGAGGTACAGTGCAGTCCCTTCGGGGTAGGTGAGGCGACTGTGCACGCTCACCTCTCTTGAGCCGATACGTTCGTGAACCTTTCGGGGAGCAGGTTCATACCACGCAGAGGTAGTGTTACCGCTTTTGAAGCTTCGGGTTTCGGATTCCTCGAAGAACTGGGGGTTTCACTTTCTTTCCCGTTCAATTCTCCAAGTATCCTCTTCCCATTTTTCTCCGAGCTCCCTGAAAGATGGTGCTCGCCCGCCATCCTCCTGGCCGGTCCTCCTTCTTAGGTTTCTCGGCTGCTGAGGGGTGTCGGCGTGGACTGAGTGGTTGGGAGGTGGTGGGAAATTTCCTGCTTGGGTCTTCATGAGGTCTATGAAGACCGCGAAGGCTTTCGCCACCTCCTCTGAGGTGGAACCCGTCTGAGGTGTGTGTTCTTTAGGGTGAGATCGTGAGTGTAAGCTACGAGTGGGACCCTTAGCATTTGACTGGCTCGACAGACGAAAGCCTGACGGATGCGCAGTTTGATGAGATGGTGACTTCTCCGATGCGGCTCTCTCAAACGAGGCAACCTCTGAAGAAGATGACGAAGAAGGAGCCTTCTACGAGGAAGAAGGGTTAGCTTTCTTCGCGCTTTTACCGCTCTTAGTCATGCTACTAAGATGGTTGATTTTTGGCTTGTTTTTTGAATGTATTCCCCACAGACGGCGCCAAACAGTTTCGGGTATAAAACAATGGGTCCTACGGATAGGATCTTTCCTGTGGGCTGAAGACTGGACTCGACCCAAGTGATGACTGGGACAAGGGTTTCCTGCACAAAAAACACACGTATACTGACCTTAGGGGTTGTGCCGAGGAAGGCCCCTCTGATGCCGAAGTCAGTATAGTGTTTTTAGAGAAAGAAAGCTATGCAAGAGTATTAATTGCTTGAGGCTTGAAGTGAATGAATGTAGAGAGAGGAGAGTGAAGGCTTTTATACCTTGCTCAATAGATAAATGGGCCTTGAGGTCAAATGGGCTTGCCATGTTGACTAGGCTCATGACTGACTTGGCATGTATTTGAAGAGTTGAACCTTGCTTTGGGCTTTGTAATTGAATCACTTGTGGATCGACCCAATTGGAGTAAATTGGACCCAAACAATGGGCTTGAATTATGAAAGGAAAATAAAAAGGGATCAAGGAGAAATAAAAGAAAAGAAGGAAAAAGAAAAAGAGAAAAAAGTACTTACTCCCCAATCTGATTTTTAACCTCCTTGTGTGGTAAATTTTGGGGTTTAGGGGTATATTTATAGAGTAGAAAATAGAGGGTAGGTTTGGGCTTAATAAAGAAGTGGGCTTGAATTATGAAATATTTGACCCACAAGGGTTAAAATAAAGGAATTAGACTTATTTAAATAAAATGGGTAAGTCCAATAGGAGTAAGTAAAGATTGTTTACATACGATTATTTAAATGAGTCCAAATAATTAATAAACATTTAGCCCAAAATATATTTTACTTTTATAAATCTTTATAATTAAAATACTTTAGCCCTTTAAAATATTTAATTAAAATAATTGAACCCTTAAAAATATATTTTACAATTAATTAAATAATCTATAAAATACATAAAAATACAGAGTATTACAGGATCGGATCCGAAGTTTAAATTGGATTGGATCGGATTGAATTTTTTTTATGATTCGAATTGGATCGGATTGACCTTGTTTGGATCCAAAAAATCGAAATATCCGAAATATGAAATCGTGCTTTTACAAACAAGGATTGTTAGTATTAATCATGTTGAACTATGTTTATAATTACATAAATATTAATCATGTAAAACTATGTTTTCAATACTTGTATTAATTAGGTACAACTATGGTTTCTAAAATTTCAAAAATTAAATTTTTATGATTGTATATTTATTTTATAATCGCACTAGGCCTAAAAAATTTACAATGTATTTTATTTCAAATTTTCTGATCGGATCCAAATAACCGAATTTTAATTTGGATTGGATCGGATTGGATTTGGTGAGGAATTCGAATCGGATCGGATTTAAAAATTAAAAATCGAATTTTATTTCGGATCAGATTGGATTTGGCATAAATCCAAACCGAAAACCGAATGGACACCCCTACTAATTAGGGTTATTCAAGTTCAATTCACAACTAAAATAATTTTAATTAGTTCAGAATTAAGTTCAGGACATTTAGCAAAAGACAATAATTTAGAGGTCATTTGGTTCAACAAAGGAAAACAGGGGGGGAAACAAGGTGAATGGAAACAAAAACCCTTACATTTACTTAGGGCTTGTTTGGCCTGAGGAAGTCCTAAAGTCTAACAATTAGACATTGGCAAATGTCTAACAGTGGCAATTTTGTAAATAATGGCAAATTTGAGAGTACATACTAGTGAGCGGTAAAATAGTACTACTGGACATTTTCACTAGTACTATTATAGACACTCTCAGTAGTACTTATAAAACTACCAGTATTACTATTAGGACTTCTAGTAGTATCAAAGGTTGTTAGGTATTTTTTAAAATGTCTAGCCGTACAATTTTTTGTTTTTTGATTTTTTTTTTTTTGAAAATATAAAACCAAAAATAGGAAATATAAAAAGGTATTTTCACTTTTTTGTTGTCTATTTTCAAAATTATCATGAATTTAATAATTTTGACCGATTTTTGATTCATTATATGACAATTTAATATGATTTTGAAAATCAAAAAACCAAAAAACTAAAACCAATGATACCAAACGAATCCTTGATTGTTTGTTTTACTAGTAAACAAGTAAAGGAATCGTTGTTACAAATCCAACGATTCAAGTTACAACGGTCTAAGAAGGAACCGTTGTGAATAGAATTTTTTAGAAATTATAAAAAAATTCAACAACGCTGGTCAATAAACCATTGTTATAAAGGGTACATTTGACCGCTGCACAACCCACATCTCCAATAAATTACAAGTCCAACTTCTTTCAATGAAAAAAGGATAAAGATGAAAAGAAAATAACCACCAACTCTTAATTACCCAATTACTCAAAAAAAAAAAAAATTACCCAAACCCTCAGTGATATTTTCCTCATCAACAAGTCAACAACTAAAGTAACATCTCTGAATGATTTATATCCCCCCCCCCCTTTTTTTTAATGTTGTAAATTATTTCAATGTTTGTATGAACCTTAAATATTATCTTTATTTGATTTATCTTAATTTTATGTTATAGGCATTGGAGCAACTCAATGGCCGAATGCCGGAACACCTCTTTAAACAGTTTAAAAGGTAAGAAGAGTTACAGATTTTATTCAACTTATACTAAAAAAAAAAAAATGATTTTAATTATTTACTGTGAAAATTTTCATTTATAAGAAGTGCCAAAAAAAAAATTGAAATGATTGTTGTTTAGCTTAGTTTTTGTAGTATATATGAAGTATTTGTGAGCCTTAGCTTTTGTTATAAACGAAGTCATGTTATCTTTTTTTTGTAAACAATGTAGCGTCTTACATGCTACTTTATTACATTATAATTTTCCCCATGTTTTAATTCTAGAAAATTAACGTTTATAGTTTGCATGATTTATTTTCCATATTATTTAAATTGAAATGAAATATATTCATGTTCTTTTATATTTGGAATATATATAGCTTTATTTCTAATTGTAAAGCCTATTAACTCAATTGGTAGAGCTCTATGCGATTGCACATTGACGTAGGTTCGAATCCTACATAAGTTATGAAACTATATATGTATTTTTGAGTGCTAAATTAATTGTAAATAAAATATCTAATATAGAAAATGTACATTTAATAGCGGTTGGAAAAAAGCGTTGTTAAATGGTGCCCCATTTATAATAGCGCTTTCATCAACAGCGGTTAATAACCGCTATCTATTGCTATTTATAACCGGTGTTAATTGCAACTTTTGTAGTATAACCACCTCTCTCCTCTCCCACTAAAATGTTTGGCCGCCCTTCCTCCACCCCTGCCACCCATCCCCTTCCCCCCGAACCACCAGATTCACCCCTCCCCTTCCCCGAAAACCATTTGTTGCGAGCGATTTATGGGGAAGGGGATGATTTTTAGGGAATTTTGAGGGGAGGGAGGGGGAAAGGGAGAGGTGGTTCTGGGAGAAGGAGATAGGCGGCTAGGGTTTCGGTGGTGGAGGGAGGGGTTGCTAGAGAATTCCGGGGAGGGGGAGAGTTTTTTGGGGGTAGGAGGAGGGTTTTTGGGTGCGAAAAGTGGTGTTTCTAGTGGTACGGGGGAAAGGGATGGGAGGCAGAGCTGGGGAGAGGGGTGTCATGGCCATGGGTGGGGTGAGGGGTGGATGGGTTTTACCGTTTTACAGCGGTGGGGGTATGGTTGAAGGGTGGTGGACTGGTGGGGGTATAGTGGTGTAGTTGTGACTAAGGAATGAGAATTGAAATACCTAATGGGGAGGTGGGCAATCAACTTGATACATTTAAGGGAATGGAGAGGGTAAAGGGAATAGACAAAAAGACTAATAAACAACAACAAAGAAAATAAGGATAGTTGATTCTTTTACCTTTTGATAGATACCTCAACCAAACGCCCCCTTAAGCCTTTAGTTAGTAAATAACTACTACTCATTTGATTATACGAGTATTCTCGGTGAAATTTTCCATTAAATTAACCCTATGCTAATGGGATGTACTTAAAAACTTGGGAAAGGATAAATCAAGAACATATACAGGATACATCAAATAATTACGAATTCAAAAAAGCTTTTGATTTTGGATTATATTTTTTAAAAATTATTTAGTAATTTTTTTTCTTTTATTGAAAAGGAAAAATTAAGACCTTACAATAAACAAACAAAACAATTAAAAATACTTGGTATTACTAATTATAAAAAGTTTCATGATTTTGAATTGACATCTTTTTACATTTTATTAAATTAAACTAGATAATACCCAAGCATGGCTTGGTTTTATCAATCATTGATAAATGAGATATTGAAATTTCTAGGAGAATACTTCGTATAACTCAATAGTCAAATTTATTAATAAATAAATATATATATTGAAATTTCGTAGGAAAATTACTGCTTCTCCAAAAAGAGTAAAAAAAAAAGTTTAGAAAGGAAAATTTCCTAAAAAAAAAATAGAGTAATAGATGGATTATAAGACTAGAACATCCTTATTTTTAGCTGTCCAAAAATTCAACTATACCATATCAAAAATCCAATTATTTTTTACTGTCCAGAAATTCAAAATCAACCAATTTATTCGGGAAGTAATTTTTTTAATTTTTTTTTTAATTCGAGTTATATAATTATGAATGATTCTGAATAAATTTTGGTAATTACCTACCATCAGATAAATACCTAAATAATTTTTATTATCCAATTTTAAATTATTTTATTTATTTTTTATTTTTTTTATTTTTTTTGGCAACGGATTTTTGATTAATCATGTTCTTCATTTCAATGTCATAAAACTCCCCAATATACTCCAATATCAATCAACAAACGAACACAATAAAAATTTGGCATTCAATCTCTTTTCATTAATCCAAAGGCTGAAACTATTGTTTTAATTACAAACAGTAGACCATTCAAGTAAAAGTTTACATACGTTCCCTCTAGGGTTTCTCTAGGGTTTTCTCTTGAGGGTCTCTTGGGAGGGTCTTTCTTCTAGCAATTTGCTAGTGTTTTGTCTTTAATTTCGAAGGAGGGATTTCTTTTTTTCTCCTGATTATTGTCATTGTTCTCCCTAGATGAAAATAATCATGGGAGGACGAGAGAATGATCATAATAATAGTCTGGATCTCAATAAACCGGCTAATCTTGTTGATTGGGAGGATGATGGGGGAAAGGAGGAGGAAGCACAGATTGAATTGGCTGTTGTGGGAAGAATCCATACGTCTCAAAACATTAATAATAATGCTCTCATAAACACCATGAAAAAAATATGGAACCCTAAGTATGGCAGTGAAGTCAATGTAATCGGAAATAAAATCTTTTACTTCCAATTCCACCATTGGAGGGATAAGCAGTTTGTTATGGACTCGCAACCGTGGAATTTCGATCACCATGTTATGATCCTCGCTAATGTCAAAGGTATGACCAAACCCTATGAAATTCCCCTAAAATATGTGCCTTTCTGGGTTCGAATCTATGAATTACCATTCAAGGGAAGAAATAATGAGGAGAATGCTAGGAGAATTGGTGATGCTATTGGACGTTACATAGACATGGACAAATCTGATGTGATTGGGATAAACAAGTCCCTAAGGATTCGAGTCTACCTGGATGTGAATAAACCCCTCAAGAAATCGGTGGAGCTTAAAACTGGAAAGGGATTAATAGAAGTGCCTCTGAAGTATGAAAAACTCCCTGTCTTTTGCTACACTTGTGGCTTATTAGAGCATGGGGAGAAAGATTGTGAGGAGAAAGTGGTGCGTAGAAACTTCACAGAAAAATTACGTGTCACCACTCCTTGGAAAGCCATAAAGAATAAGACTCATGATGAGGAAGGTGATCTCAGCAGTGCTGTGAGGAAATTATTTATCACAAAGAGAGCTGCGAAGCGTAGTGAGGGCAGTGAAACACATAACACAGGGAAGACACATGAAAAAGAGCAGGGGAGGGTTATTTCTGAGTTGGATGGGAGGGAGATGTCAAACCCTGAAGTGAGTTCTAACAAGGGAGAGTCTGGTGAACAGATGGCTTTGACGCAGGGGATTACTGGGGAAAAGGAGCAAAAAGGGGCTATAGGGGGAGAGCAAGTTGAGTTTGGGAACAAACATAGCATCTGTAATGACCAATCTCAAGATGTTATAGTTAGTGGGGGGGGGGGGGAGAGGAAGGGTAAAGGGCTGGAAGAGAAAAATCAGAGATGGGGGGAGGTGAGTGGGAAGGGGTGCAATCAAGTGGAAAGGGGGAAGAGAGGCGGGGAGGAAGAAGGGGAAAAAATGGAAGAAGGGGGGCATATTGGAAAGAAGATCATTTATACTACTTTTTTGAATGGCGTGGGGCCAATGGCGGAGGTTGGCGAGGACCAACCCCGCCAAACCCAATGAGTGTGCTTGCATGGAACTGTCGGGGAATGGGCAATCCTCGAACAGTTCAGAGACTCTGCAAATGGAGTCAAAAGTATAGCCCAAACATTCTATTCATTTCCGAAACCAAAATAGAAAGTAGGATAGTAGAAGATTTAAGGGGAAGGTTAGGCTTCCATGGAGCGTTTGGTGTTTCTAGCAATGGGCGGTCAGGAGGGTTATGTGTATTCTGGAGAGAAAAGGTGGACTTCAAACTTATCTCTTACTCGCAACACGACATTTGTGGGGACATTTGGAGCGAGGGGAAAGTGCTTTGGAGATTTGTAGGCATATACGGGTGGGCAAGGATAGAGGAAAAGCCGAACACATGGAAACTTATGAGGCAGCTACGTGAAGATGATGTGCCAATTTTATTTGGAGGGGATTTTAATGAATTACTTTCATATGATGAGAGGGAGGGTGGTGCACAGGGTGAAAGGAGGGAATTAGAGAATTTTAGAGTAGCCCTTAGTGATTGTATGTTGCGTGATTTGGGATACCGGGGCACGTGGTATACTTGGGAATGGGGAAATTCTCCTAGTACAAGGGTACGGGAAAGGCTAGACAGATTTCTAGGCTCATCCTTGTGGTGCTCAATGTTCAAAGAAGTAACAGTGGATCATCTACTAAGAGTTAACTCAGACCATGCACCAATATTGCTTCACTATAATAACAACTCCAAAAAAAAGAAGAGAAGGAAGATGAAAGACTTCAAGTTCGAAACATATTGGCTGACTGAAGAAGGATGTGAGGAGACTATAGAAGGGGCGTGGGAAGGGGCAGCTGGCCTGGATGTGGTGGGGAAAGTAATGATGGTAGGAAGGAGGTTGTTGAGGTGGAGAGAGGAGAGCTCTGAGAATTTGGGAAAGCAAATAAATGCGACTGAAGAAGCATTACAAATGGCCCAGGAGAAACCAATTTGCGTGGAGAGCTGTTTAGAGTGTGCTGAAATTGAAAAAAAAGTTAGAAGATTTGCAAGGAAAGCTTGAAGCTTATTGACATTTGAGGTCAAGGGTGGCAGAGGTGAAGGAGGGTGATAGGAACACCAATTATTTCCACCACAAAACGTCGCAGAGGCATAAAAAAAATACCATCAAAGGCTTGTGGGATGAAGGAGGGACGTGGAAGACGAACGAGGAGGATATATCCTCCATAATTGAAAATTACTTCAGAAACATTTTCACCTCTTCTAACCCCTCTTCTGCTAATATTGAACAGGTTATTGGGCGAGTTCCGACAACTGTTTCCCAAGCCACAAACACCATGCTCCTGAGACCATACTCGAGAGAGGAAGTTCACACAGCCCTGAAGCATATGCACCCGAGTAAAGCCCCGGGCCCTGACGGCATGCATGCCATATTCTACCAAAGATTTTGGCATATAGTTGGGAACGATGTGGCAGATTTTGTGATTGGCATCCTAAATGGCAATGCTATTCTGGAAAGGATCAATAAGACAAACATAGCCCTGGTCTCGAAAGTGAAAGAGCCGCAACATGCTGTTGATTTTCGACCAATAAGCCTGTGCAATGTGATATACAAGCTCATAACGAAATGCATTGTTCTCAGACTGAAAGAAGTCCTTCGAAACATCATTTCTGAAAACCAAAGTGCTTTTGTCCCGGGTCGGCTTATTACTGACAATGCTTTGATTGCGTTAGAATGTTTTCACACCATGAAGAAGAGGAGAAAGGGGCGAAAGGGACACATGGCAATGAAGCTAGATATGAGCAAGGCTTACGACAGGGTCGAATGGGGTTTTCTGCGCCAATTGCTCTTGAAGGTGGGGTTCGATGGAAGATGGGTAAATTTGGTAATGAATTTGGTCTCCTCAGTTAAATTCTCATTTGTAATAAATGGGGAAGTATGCGGAAATGTCACTCCTTCGAGAGGTTTACGCCAAGGTGATCTCCTTTCCCCCTATTTGTTCATTATAGTAGCTGACGCTTTTTTCCCATATGATACAGAGTAGAGCAGCTACGGGGGACATTCATGGGATTAAGCCATGTCGGAGAGGTCCGGAAATTTCTCATCTTCTTTTTGCAGATGACAGTCTACTCTTTACTAGGGCTAACCGTCGGGAATGCTCAAACATTGTTGATATCCTCAACCAGTACGAAGCAGCATCGGGACAAAAAATTAACTATGAGAAATCGAACGTGCCGTTTAGTAAGGGAGTGGAGACTGAGAAAAAAGAAGAGATGATTGGAATTTTGAAAATGAAGCAAGTTGAGAGGCATGGACAATATCTTGGCATCCCAAATATTGCAGGGAGATCAAAAAGGGGAGTCTTTGAAGCTTTGTTGAATAGGGTGTGGAAAAAATTACAAGGATGGAAGGAGAAGTTATTGTCCCAGGCAGGAAAAGAGATTCTTTTAAAGTCAGTGATCCAAGCTATCCCAACTTATCTCATGGGGGTATATAAATTCCCAGCAGAGGTGATTAGGAAGATTCATGTGGCAATGGCGAATTTCTGGTGGGGGAAAAGTGTGGATAGAAAAAGAATACATTGGAAAAGTAGGGATTCTATGTGCACTCTTAAATGTCTTGGAGGGATGGGATTTCGGGACTTGGCAATTTTTAATGACTCTCTCCTAGGAAGACAAGCCTGGCGTATAATATCACAAAGCAACTCTTTGCTAAGCAGAGTGATGAGAGCGAAATACTACAGGCACTCGGATTTCCTTGGATCGTTTCTTGGATACGGGGGCAGCTTCTCGTGGCGGAGCATATGGGGCTCGAAATCCCTAATAAAAGAAGGGATGCTTTGGCGAGTGGGTAATGGAGAGTGCATACAGATATGGGAAGACCCTTGGATATGTGATGAGGTAGGCCGCTTTGCAACGAGTACTCCATCAGAGGATCTTACGAAGGTGAGTGAGCTAATAAATACGGAGGCCATGGCTTGGGACTATGACAAGATCCAGGCAAATTTCAATGATCGAGATAAGAAGTGCATACTGTCAATTCCTTTGAGCTTAAGGTGCCCTCCTGACAAACTGATTTGGGCGTTTTCAAAGGATGGAGAGTACACGGTGAAGACCTCATATATGCTGGGAAAGGGTTGCAACCTAGATGATTTTCATCAAGCATGGGTTGATATTTGGAAGGCACAAATTATCCCGAAAGCCAGGAATTTTCTATGGCGCTTTTGCACAGGTACCATCCCTATCCGCATGCTTCTTAAACATCGCCACCTTGCTGAGAATGACTGGTGCCCTTGGTGTGAGAATGAATCAAAAACCTGGCAGCACACTTTCTTTGACTGTAAACGAATCCAGGGCTTGTGGAACAGGCTAGGCTGTGAAGAAATGAAGAAGGAAGCTGCCAATCTTACTCCTTGTGATCTCATTGAAAGTTGGGGAAATTTGCCGAAGGATATCAAGGTACGTGGTATTTATCTGATGTGGGGTATTTGGCAAGAGAGAAACATGAAAATTTTCCAGGGGAAAGATGGCTCTACTGATTTACTTGAAGCTCGTGTGTTGAGATGGGCTGAGGAAAGCAAGAGTCTTGAAGAAAAGCTGAACAAAGTGGGGATGCCAATCCCTTGTTTGAGTTCTCGTAGTTGGCTCCCTCCGCCCCATGACTTTGTTAAAATCAACACAGATGCCTCGATCACCAATGAGGGATGGGTAGGCTTGGGTGTAGTGGCTAGGAATGACGAAGGGTCAGTCTTGTTTGCGGCCTCAAGAAGGATCAGGGCGTGGTGGTCAGTAGAAATTGCGGAAGCAAAAGCAATAGTATGGGCTCTTAGCCTGGGTGTAAAGTTTGGGATCACTAATGCCATTATCGAATCAGATTGCCAAGTGATTGTAACGAGACTGTCGAAAGAGATGGTGCACAACACTGATCTGGACATGGTACTAGGTGATGCGATGATGCAGGGAGCTCGATACAGCAGCCTTCAATGGAGCCATGTAAGAAGGGAGGAAAATGTAGTGGCCCATAATCTTGCAAATTTTATCCCTTTAGACCTTGAGCAAACTTGGGTTAACTGTGTTCCCCCTACTATTTCCCCTTATGTAACAATGGATGCTCTTGCTTTTTAATAATATTGCTCTGCTGCCTTTCAAAAAAAAAAAAAAAATTACAAACAGTAATACCCATTTTCACTCTCAAGTCTTAATTAACCATCCTTTCACAACATCTAACTAACTCAACGATATCAAGTCATAATTTTAATTCCTCCAGCTACCGTCATTGCAACCATCATTAGCACGACCTTCGAAGAAACTACCACCACCATAACTACCTCTGTATCCGCCACCACCTCCGTATCGGCGACTTCCGATTCCGCGCCACTGCCGCGAGCTTGGGCCTCGTTAACAGTGATCTGACGGTCGTTGAGTGTTTGACCGTTCATTCCTTCGATTGCAGCATTAAGCTCTTCTTTGCTTCCGAATGTAACGAAGCCAAATCCTCTGGATCTGCCGGTTTCTCTGTCTAGGATTATCTGAAAATCAATCGAAATATGCAACATTAGATCCAGAACTATTATAATTAACTCAAAATTACAGAAAAATTGAATATAAATAAGAAATTGATCATTCATCTTTCGAGAACGTACCGTTTCCGGATATCATCATAAAAACAACAGTTTAAGTAACAATAGTAGCAATAGTAACAGATCAAAGTAACAGAATCATCCATTTTTTTAATTTTTTTTTTTTTTCAATTTTTAAGGAAATTAAGCAACACGAAACCTTGGTATCAATGACTTGTCCGTAAGGAGCAAAAGCAGTCTCCAACCCTTGGTCATCAGTGGCCCATGCAAGGCCACCAACGAAACATCTGTGCTCAACTTCTGTGCAAGGCCGTTCACGCCGGGTTGGGTGTTTACTGGAGTTAACAAAAGTGCAAGTTGGAACTTGATTCCATTGCTTCACCACACCAAGACAATTCGTGCTTTTAAACAAGTCTCGAGCTTTTACAAATTTTTATTCTTTTATTCTCTTTATTTATTTATTTATCATTGATAATATAAATTATTCTCTTTATCATTGATGATATAAATATGCTTAATTTGTTAAATGAAGAATATTTTTATTGCCTACTTGTTAAAAATGATGAGCATATATAATTTTCAGTATTTTAACCAAATGACCTTGAGTTATCGTTTAATTCACTATATACTCCCAGCATTATGAAATTAAACATATGTCCCCTAAGTTTTACAATATGCACTATGTCCTTAATAACTAAAGGCGTTAGTCATTAGAATTAACCATAACACGTGTCATGATATAATTAGTTATTTTTATTACTTTGATTATTTATTAAAATAATATTTTTTCTCGATTTGCGTGGTTGAAAAATGTTTCGTGAAGATTTTGGGGGTATGGTCTTTAAGGGCCCAAATTAAGCTCAAGATTGACAAAAAAAATAACGTAATGCATCGGTTTACGTGTCAAGAAGTATCTCGATCAACTGTAATAACACGTACCATGATTAATTCTAATTACTAAGGAAATAATTAACAACAGTCATTAAAGCATCTGTTGAATTTCTACGAAACTTAGTGTATATGGTGAATTAAGTGATGACTCAGGGGCATTTAATTTGGTGAGTTGATAATACATGTTTGATAAAACTTTTTTTTTTTTTTTGTAGAAAATGAGCAAATATGTCCAAACTCTTCTTTTGTCATTTGATAATTCATGTAAGATAAAAAATTTTGTTAACAATTTTATTAATTTGTATAATACAAAGATTAATAAAATTTAATAATTTAAGCTATCAACAGTTAATGATTTTCTAACATAATATTTTATTAATTTGATGATAATGTTTTTTTATATAATATTTTAAGTCCATCATTACACCAAACACAAATTATATGAAACCATTTTATTATTTATTTACATACTTATCTTTTTATAGAAATTAAGATTTGCATTTAGACATGTACCTAGACGTTTCCTTTAGGCCTTTTCCAAGTACTTTAGAAAACTCTTAACTGTATAAATTCCAATATCATATATCAGAATTCGATTGAAAACTACACATATATATGCCTTAAGCGAGTATAAGGCATAGCTTACATGATGAATCCTTTGCAAATAATGAAACGGTCATTAAATCGTTCATGAAAGAGAATGCATATGTGATACACACGGAAACGTTTTAAAGGTCCAAGAAATCATAGAGATGCATGTAGTAAGCTTCAAAAAGGTCCATCAATGAATTGAAGTAAGCATCAAATCTTTGATTTAGTGAGTTTATCAAATTGGTTGATAGTCTCAAATGAAGAAACTTGTGCATACAAGAGGTTTAGTGGGAGCTATGTAGTCTTCTTGGTTTTGTCTGTTGATGACATACTTATTACAAGATACGATGTTCCTATTATATAAGAAATTTATAAAACCAAGAGACGGAAGTTAACAATTAATTGTAATTTTAAAAGAAACTAACTTCATGTAGGTGAAGAGGAGAATCACATAATACAAGTGACTTTTCAGTGAAATGACACATAGGAACAAATAATTAAAGGAAAAAAATAAAAATAAAAGTGAAACACATGACAGTGTATATTGTTTTCAAATAATAAAGTGTCATGGGCTGGAATATTGGGCTTTGAAAGATCTAGTGAAACTGAAATATATGGGCCATAGGCCTGTGTTGTGCGGCATGTGTCCTTGGATCAGTGTGGGAACATCCGTGATTAATGATCTTGTGTTCTTGTCCAATATGAGCAATGTACTAATATCCATAACGGCCTTAATGGTCCAGTTTACTTCAAAAATAGTCACCCAACATTTTTTTTTTATTTTGTCGGTTATTGCTTCTAAATCTCAATCATTGTTCCAAAGTTCTCAACACTTCTCAAACAAATTCAAATTAAAAAAATTAAATAAATCATGCATTGTATTTATCCATAATTTATTAAGATGAAGCAAATTAACTTTTTCGTTAATTTCGTACATTAGTATGTGGCATTTATATTAAATTATTAATTTTTAGAAAATGAAAGTTCATAACATATTTCATTAGTGATGAAAATGCAAAAATTGAGCCTCAACTTTTTAGGATGACAGTTGGAGTCTATATATTCAAATCTTGAATGGTGGTCCTTGTCATATATAAATAAATAAGCTTTGGACCCAATTATAGAATTGTTATTAAGATAAGTGTGTAATCTTATTAAATTCTTCATGAATCATGATATGTGATTTTAAAATATTAATTTTTAAAATATTGACGTAACATTTAAAGTTATTCCCCGTAAAAATTTTAAACTTACCCTTACCTTTTAAATTTAAAGAAATCCAAGTGAAGTCATTTTTAAGTCTCTCTTGCTCGAGATTTTATTTTTGGATAATCAAATGGTTGAATGACAATCAAAATGGAAATCATCTAAGCTGATTGGATGCCCAAAAATCGTGGAGTCTAATATGACTATTGGGCCATTGACGTAGTCCTTTCGGTGATAAGAAGCTGTTGTGGGCCTTGAGTGGGTTTTTGTATTAATCAACAATTTCTTACTTGCGAGTTGCGAGTTGCGAGTTGTGAGCTTGTGAGTCTTGTGACAAATTGACATTGGCATAAATCAATCATCTATTATTCCATATTCCTTGAGCATCATTTGTGAACTAAGTTTTAACGACGAACACAATATAAGTAATATACGTCCTAAATTGCATCCATGTCATGTAGAACGTATACTTGATTCGCATGTGAGTTAACTCACACATTGAAAAAAGAGGAGAAAATATTACCAATATACCATATAATGTTATACAATGAAGAAGTTACTCTTGGTATCATCAAGTAATTGGTTTTACAGTAGTATGAAATGAGTAGAACTTCATGATCAGGACAACTATGAGAATAGCTTATTTATTTGTGTCATCGTGTGAATCCACCAAGAAAAAAAATATGTATTGTCATTTTGTGTAAACATATACCTATTTAACACGCCATCTCGACATATATCTATACTAAATCAAACTTTTCTTGTTAATTTAACTCGAAGTATAGATATGAAATTGATTTACGATTAGATGTGATCTATTAGGGCACAAACGAATATACATGGTGTTTCGGTAAAAACAATGGGACCTTCGGCAGGTCCTTCGGATGAGTGGAGATGAAGCCCAATTCGAGTGATGACCGAATTGGGGATTTCCTGCACAGCTAAACAAACGTAAACTGGCCTCGGGGGTTGTGCCGAGGAAGGCCCCTCCGATGCCGAAGTCAGTACGAGTGTAAAATGGAGAGAGAATTGCTATGCAAGAGAGTTTTGTTGCTTGAGGCAATATGAGTGAATGAATCTAAATTTGCATAAGTGTGAGCTTTTATACCTTGCTCCAATTGAATGGAGTGGGCTTGAGGAGTCAAATGGGCTGCCATTTGACTGGGTTTCGTTAACTTGACTTGGCACATGGGCCAGAAGGTTGGACCTTGCCTATTGGGCTTTGTTTATTTTCATTTGTGGACTGGGCCCAAATACAAGTTATTTGGACCCCAAACAACTTGCCCCCCAGACCCGATTCGTGAGGATAACAGGTCGGGTTTTCAGCTGCCGAGAGACTTTGAGGAATTTGTACGATTTTTAACCGTTAATTTATACTTAACTAACCTTAACGACAATTAATTAAGAATAATGGGGAAGTGGAAAGAATTTAAAGGGGAAGTTAATTTTGGCGGTTGCAATTAAGTGGGAAGGATTTGAGTAGCCACGAATTGAAATAGTGCTTAGTGAGTGGTTAATACCTCTTCAGTTCCGGAAACTGAATCCCAGGACATATTTAAGAGTGCTTCGACCCCTGCAATTTCCATTTCGCAACTCAAAACCCAACTATCTCCCAAACACGCGCAATACCTAAGTTTTTTCTTCACCATTTTCTCGCAATCCGAAGCTTTGAACTCAAAATCTGGCTCTCCGAATCTGCAGATCGGCGAATTCCGAGTCAGGAGAAGGTAATTTCCTAGTAATTTGCTTCGGTTTTCTTTGCTTTTTGAAGTGTTCCCCTTTTTTCGCATTTCCCGGATTTCTCCTTTAAACCATGGCTAGAAGCCAAAGTAAAAGGCCAGTTCAGCGAGAGCCCGAATCTGAGGGCGAGGAGGAGGAGACGCCTCAGCTAGTGCTGAAGCGGAATCGCCCCTTGGCCATGATGCCATTTTTGAGCGGACAGAACCCTAACGCGAGTTCTGGGGCTGCCGCCGCTTCAAGCGGCGGTGGTATAAGAGTTGTGCCACTGTCTAGCGTACCCCCATCTGGCTCAGCTGAAGCTAGTACCTCAGGCCGAACAGAGCCTTCGGCGTCGAGGTCGTTGACTCCCGAGGAACGAGAGTGGACCGATGCTTATGAGACCGAGGGTTTAGCGAACGCCAAGCCTTACTCTTGGTGGATCGAGAACGATGGCCATTACTGCTTCGCCAAACAGCTGGAGGTATACTACGGTATCAAAGAGGAAGATGGGTGTTTCGGGGTTTTCTGATGTCCTGCGGGAGAGTTACAACACCGAGACTGGAACCGGCCGCCTGTACCTGCAAAATAACGGAGACTCCTGAGAGCTCCGCCTCCAACGGTCAAGTTAGTACCTGATTAAGGAGTAATGAGTGCGGAAATTAAAGCAGTTAAGTCTCTCTAGGTGAGAGTGTTTAATGTATAATCCGTGAGTGATTAGTGTTCTGTCACTTTTTCTCTCTCTGATTCTCTCTTTTCCGTCCTCCTCTTAATGAGGATTAAGAGGAGTATTTATAGTCTTGAGAAGCGTGCCACTCTCTAGGTTTAGGGTAAACCTAGGGCTGACCGGGCCTCTAAACAGGATTGGGCCTTGGTGGCCGGTTTTCCCATTTGGCATGGGTGGACACGTGGCGTGTCTCAATTAGTCCGAAGAGGACATATCTGTGATTGACACGTGGCAGGCTCCTATTTGCCTACGTGAAGGACACGTGGCGGAACCTGGTTGGTCCACTTGTCAGAAGGTGATTGGAGGATGAAAATCCCCTAATCAATGGGTATTGGTGTCGAATGCCCACTACCGAAGAAAGCATCTCTCGGCCGCCTCCTGGATATATTGGGGTCTATAGCAGGCAACTGCAATATGGCCTAAGATTTCCTTGCCATTCCTTCGTTATCAAGGTGCTGAACGGGTACAATATTTCTTTGGCGCAGCTCACGCCTGTTAGTATCCGAAGAGTGATGACTTATTTGTGGGTTTGCTTGTTCTATGGCTTCGAGCCAAGCATACATTTCTTTAGGTGTATTCATAGGCTCGCACCGAATGCCCAATCCAACAAGTGGCACGGCCGAGGCTGGTGGTAGATAAAGAATGAAAAGGGCTATCTGACCTCATATCCGAACGACACCTCGGATAAGGACTGGCGAGGCCAGTGGATTTGGGTGCGAGCCCCTTCGGATGAGGGCCACCCTAATTTCTTCGGGGGTCCTCGTTATACGAGGAAGCCTGACCCCTCCATGTCTAGTATCGGCCTTGATGAGTTTACTGAAGCCGATCGGCAACAAATGGATATGTTCGATCGAGCCGTTGTTGCTGGAACTACAAGCCGAATGGCTAACGTGCCGAGCATCTGGTTCCCTTGCTGCCATTACATCTTTCAAGAGAAGATGTTGGCTGTCGTCGGCCTCAGCCGAAGATACCAAGGTGGTAAGTGACTTGGCTGAGGCCGAGACTAATTGCTTTTATTTTTTCTGCATTTTATCTACTTCCGCCGATGCTCGCTGAAATAACTCTGTTTTCTGTTTTACTGCAGAAATCTGCGAGGAAAACTCAGGCATCAACTACGAGGTGCTTGGGATCAGCCAGGAGAGAGAACCTCTTACAAATACCCCTCCTATAACTGAATCTAAGAACCGGGCTCTTGCCCTTCAGCAAAAAAGGCTCGAGGTTGTGAGCGCCTTCAAGGATCTGGCGTAGAAGGACTGGTACAAGAAGGTTGATCCCTCCTTCCTGCATTCGGCCGAAGAACATGCTGCTGCAACTATTGCTGCTGCTACTCCTCGTGGTGGGATTGCCCCTCAAGCTTCGTCCTCTACCCCGGGGAACGAGGAAGATTCTGACGAGGAAAATACCGAAGAGTTGTTTGGTCCTTCGGTAAGTTCTAGATTCTTCTGCACCTCATTACTTAGATTAGTCTATTTCATGCTTTGGTTTGCTTAAATTTGTCTAAGTGTAGAGCTTCGGTCACTTAGATTCTTCATCTTGTGAAGAATTGTCTAAGTGCATGACACCCTTCCAAATATGCATGTTGCATGTAGCTTTCTTAACCTTTAAGAATTTTGCAAAGTACATGTCTTCGGATGCATGTTGTTTTCTACTTTTCTCAGCTTGTTCGGACTTGAGCTATTTGTAGATTTTCAGCTTCGGCTTTGAGACTTGTGCGTATGCTTCGTTTTGTTTTTTTATTTTATTTTTTTTTTGAGAAAATTTTCTCCAAGTGTTAGGACTCGGCTAATCTTCGATTTTGCTGACTGGTTGATATTTTACAGGTTGTTCATAATCATTTCCTAGCTGTGGAAATGAATGATGAGTTGCAGTCCAAAGCCGACAAGGCCGAAGAAGCTGAAAGTCTGGCTCAGCTAGCCGAGCTAAAGCAGCTTAAGGCTGAAGAGGAGACCTCGGCTGCGAAGCTGGAGATGCAAAGGATGAACGAGAATTTCTGCTCCTTTTGTCGAGGCCTGGAACAGACTGTCTTTCCTTGGATTGAAGAGGGTTAGTCTCTGATGAAGGAATACGGAGTCGAGACCATTGCTGAGTTCAAGGCTCGTATTGAGAATAAGATGAAAGAAGAGGTTGAATCTCGAGATCATGAAAGCCAGGTTGCTCTTATCCGTACAGAAGCTAAGGATAAGCAATCTGAGCTCAAAGCTGAGGTCCAGAAGCTGAAGGATGCGCTAGAAGCTGAGAAGAAGGTATCTTCCAAGGCCTCATCTGATCTCGCTGCTGCTGAGGAATTGCTGAAGACCAGGATCTATACTGAGACAGAATATGCCGAAGGATATGAAAATGGTAGGAAGGTTGCTTGGCGACTGGCCTTCCATCTTGAGCCTAAAATTAACTGGGATCAGGCTGAGAAGTCTGATCCATGGATCCGGAAGATGCTCATATGTATGAGGCCAGTCCAGCCGAGGTAGCATTCCTGGCTCGGCAAGCTGAGAATGAGGAAAGAGAGGAAGAAGCTGCAAAAGAGCTGAATGTCGCCCATCCTGCTTCCTCTTCAGCCGATGTTGATGCTTTGGCTTCCCCGAATGACGTTCCCAAGAATGCTAAAGCATAGGAATTCGGGCAGTCGTCTACTGAGTCCTGCGGATCAACGTGCACTTAACTTGTAAACGTCGCATCTGCTTTTGCCTGTTCTCTTTTTGTTTCAGCCTGCCTATGTACAAACTATTTTAACTGTTTTTGTGTACTTTCGGCAGCTGTGTTTTCCGCTATGTGGGCGGCTGCCGACTTTGAATTTTTTGCTAAACATTCTGAACTTTGATATTTGTAGTTTTAACTCAACATTCGCAGCTCTAATTTTTCTGAATGGATGAAGTAGAATTTCAGCTCTTATCCTTTTGCTTGTTTGAGTAGCTTTGAACTTTATTGCTTTTTCCTGAATTCCTTCAAAATTTGGCTAAGTGCAAAGCTTCAGCATGGAAATACTTAGCTGAGAATTTTTCTTATTCCTTTAAGCCTTGCCTATTTTGCTCGGATTATGCCTGAGATTTCCTAAGTATCGAGCTTCGGCTTGGATCTTGATGGGTAAGTATTTCTAGTCCCCCCCCCAGAATTCTGGAGACGAGGTCTTTAGAGCTCTGAGTTTATTGCCTTCTTTCCTTCGGCGCAGCCGAAGGCTTGGACTTAGCAACATTTTTGTAACTAAACAATTTGAACATTTATGCTTGTTTCTTATGTTCTGTCTGGTTTTAATTCATCCGAGGGAACGACTATCTTGGACACAGTGCCGGGGCAATGATCATCCCAAGTACAAGGCATCATTATGCAATACTTCGGAGGTGTAATCATCACCCGGAATTGATTTTCCGAAACACAGGGCATCATTATGCAATGATTCGGGTCTTTTATCAATTCCTATTTTTGGCTATTTGTTTTCCCCATATTGGAAGGTCCTTCGGCTTACCGAAGTACAGTGCATCACTATGCAATACTTCGGACAACACCGGGTGTAAACCTTGAATTTTTCAAAAACTATGAAGATAGAAATAATGAAGACATAATGAAAACTTTGACTAATGGCGGCT
Source organism: Chenopodium quinoa (assembly GCF_001683475.1). Classification (NCBI taxonomy): domain Eukaryota; kingdom Viridiplantae; phylum Streptophyta; class Magnoliopsida; order Caryophyllales; family Amaranthaceae; genus Chenopodium; species Chenopodium quinoa. The sequence continues at coordinate 483,632 of NW_018744537.1, forward strand.
CAAAGGCCTTTCATTGATTTGAAGAAGACGTACTTACATAGATTTTTCTCCCACATTGGGCTTTTACACATGAAATTTCCTAAGTACATCAGCATTCCAGTGGTTTTTCAATTCGGTTCCATCTAACTGCCGAAGTCGATAAGTTCCTGGCTGGAGCTCGTCGTATATTTTATAAGGCCCTTCCTAGTTAGCCGAGAGTTTTCTGGACAGCGGCAGCATTCCGAAGAACGAGGTCTCTAACTTTAAGGAGCCTTGCTTGGACTCTTCGGTTATAAAACTTGCTGATTCTTTGTTTGTATGCTGCCATTCTGGCTCTTGCCGAATCTCGGATTTTGTCTAGGAAATCGAGGGATCTCATTTTCTTCGGCTGTGAACTGGTTGACTCGAAGACTTTCTGAACCTATTTCCACTGGCAAGACGGCTTCGGATCCATACACCAATTCAAAAGGTGAATGTCCCGTCGCCTTTTTCTCGGTTGTCCGAAGTGACCATAGAGTTCCGGGAAGTTCCTCTATCCACTTGGACTTTTGATCCTCAACTCTCTTTTTGAGAGCATTGAGTATTTGTTTATTTGCGGCTTCGGCTTGGCCATTACTTTGAGGATGATAGATTGCCGAATACGCCACCTTAATGCCGAACTGATCCATGTGTCGCTTCAGCGGCAGGTTGTCGAATTGTCTTCCATGATCAAAGACAAACACCTTTGGAATGCCGAAGCGAGTGATGATATTCTGCCAGATAAACTTCCTGACAGTTTGCTTAGTTATGTTTGAAGCTGCTTCGGCCTCAATCCATTTGTTGAAATAGTCAATGCCGACTATTAGCCACTTTTTCTGGTAAGGAGCTTCGGGAAAAGGTCCCAAGATATCCAACCCCCATTGAGCAAAGGGAAGAGGAGCTAGGATTGGCTGAAGGTCTTGCGACGGCCGATGGATGACTGGTGCGAATTTTTGCCATTTTTCACATTTTCTCACCAGCTCCTTGGCGTCCAAAATCATGGTTGGCCAATAATATCCTGCCCTTAATGCTTTGTGGGCCAAGGTCCTTCCTCCGATGTGGTTCCTGTAGATATCGAAGTGAATCTCCCGAAGAATATAATCTGCATCTGTTGGACCCACACACTTCAGCAGTGGGGCCGAGAAGGATTTTTTCAGGAGTTCCCATTATAGACGATGAACCTTGAGCCGATTCTTTTTAGTTTCGCGGCCAAGACCCTGTCTTCGGGAAGTTCTCCCTGAAGCTTATAAGCGAGGATAGTATCCATCCAGCTTAACCTCGACACATAAGACCTCAGCTTCTTGGTCGATGCTTCTGTTTCAGCGCACTTCCACATATACAGATCGGTTCAACTCTGTGAGAGATGAACTTGCAAGTTTGGAGAGTGCATCGGCTTGAGCATTTTGACCCCTTGGGATTAGCTCAATTTCAAAAGTTCTCAGCTTTGCCATGACTTTTTTTGATTTTGCGAGATAAGAGATCATAGAGGGTTCCTTAGCCTCATATTCGTCTCGAATCTGATTGGCGACTAGCTGAGAGTCTGTCTTCAAACAGACATGTTCGACTTCGAGGGCTATCCACAACTCTAAGCCAACAATTGCTGCTTCATATTCGGCTTCATTGTTGGAGGCCTTGAATGAAAATTTCAATGCATACTCGAAGTTTTTGCCTTCGGGAGAGGTGATCACTACCTCTGCCCCCGAACCATTCACGGTGGCTGAGCCATCCGTGAAAACAGTCCAGATCTTCTTTCCTTCGTCGAGTGTTTCCTGATAGGAACATTCGGCCAGGAAATCTGCTAAGGCTTGGGACTTAATGGCTGCCCTCGGCTGATAGCTTATGCTGAACTCAGTGAGCTCGAAGGCCCACTATTTTAGTCTGCTTGACTTTTCAACCTTGCCGAGGACTTTTTCCAACGGTTTATCTGTCAAGACCACTATCTGATGTGAGTCAAAATAAGGCCTTAACTTTCGAGCCGCTACTACCACTGCATATGCAACTTTTTCGAGCAAGGGGTAGCGCGTTTCGGCGTCGGTCGACGTATGACTGACGAGGTAGATCGATTGCTGGACCCTTTCTTCTTCTTTCAGTAGCACCGCACTCACTGTGGCAGGGCTAACTTCCACGTATAAGTACAAGACTTCTCCTTCTGCTGGTCTTGCCAGCGTTGGGAGATTGGCCAGGTGCTCCCGGAGCTGCTAGAAGTCTATCTTCTGCTCTTCTTCCCATATGAGCTCTTTAGATTTTGGAAGTTTGAGCGCTTTGAAGAAGGGCAACCCTTTGTCCGAGGCTTTCGAGATGAACCTGGACAGGGCAGCCATCCTCCTAGTGAGACATTGATCGTCCCTCTTTGTTTTCGGCTCGGGAAGGTCAAGAGCTGCTTGAACTTTGGCGGGATTAGCATCAATCCCCCTTTTGCTGACCATGAAACCAAGGAATTTCCCTGACTTCACGCCGAAGACACATTTCTTCGGATTTAGCTTCATTTGATGCTTTCTCAGAGTGGCGAACGTTTCGGCTAAGTCCGCAACATGGTCCTTTGCCTCTTTGCTTTTGACGATGGAATCGTCAACATAGACTTCCATACTGCGGCCTTTTTTTTCGGCAAACACTTGGTCCACCAACCTCTGATATGTCGCTCCGGCATTTTTCAAGTCGAAGGGCATCATCTTGTAGTTATACACCCCGACGCTTGTAACGAATGTCGTTTTTGCTCTGTCATCGGGGTGCATGAAAATCTGATGGTACCCAGAAAATGCGTCCATGAAACTAAGCAGAGCATGGCCGCTTGTCGAGTCGAGTAGCTGATCGATTCTCGTCAAGGGATAGAAGTCCTTCGGACAGGCCCTATTTAGGTCCGTGAAGTCAACGCACATTCTCCAAGTACCATTAGCCTTCTGAACCATCACCACATTCGCCAGCCATTCAGGATATTGGCAAGGCTCGATGAACCCTGCGTCCAGAAGTTTTTTGACTTCGGCCGCGATATATTGGTTCTTTTGAGCGGAATAATTCCGCTTCTTTTGCTTAACTGGCCGACATGTGGGGTCGACATTAATCTTGTGAGAGATAAGGTTCGGATCAATTCCCCGCATGTCAGATGCTAAGAATGCGAACACATCTCGGTTGTCCCGAAGGAGTTGGATTAATTCAACCCGGACGTTCGGATCGAGCCCTTGTCCGATGCTGACACATTTTTCAGTATCTCCTTCGGTCAACGATATTGACTCAGTTTGTTCATCTCACTCCATTGCTTTGGAGCCAGGCTCTTCTGGTTCGGGCCTGCTGTCAATATCAGCAAACCTCCCTTTCTTCGGCTGTTCTTCGTCTGAATCTTTCGACCCAGCCGAAGAACTAGCCTTTCCAGTCCCCAAAGATGTTCTTTTTCTTGGGGACCCCTGAGCCGAAGCACTTAAGCCCTTCGGCCTTTTGGTACCTCGCTCTTTTTCTTTCTCTCTTTCTTCCTCATCATCCTTGTCATTACGGCGACTCTTGGATGGTTTGAGGAAATTGCATTCTCGAACCTCTCTTTGGTTGCCCAAGATTTTTTCGGAGCGTCCTTCGTCTGAAACGGAGATCATTGCTTGATGATACGTCGAGACAACTCCCTGAACGTCATGGATGAGGGGTCTCCCCATAATGACGTTGTACACTGATGGGGCGTCAATGACCAAGAATTCGGCCATGATGCTTCGCCTTGCTCGGTCTTGGCCGAGGCTGACGGGAAGAAGAATTTTCCCATCTGGATATGAAGAAGAGCCGTTGAATCCAGTTACCAGGTAGGGAACTAAAGTCAGGTGCCTGCTCTCCAACTTCAGCTGGTCGAATGTCTTTCGGAAAAGTATATTCGCCCCGCTGCCACCGTCTACCAGTGTCCGATAAACGTTGTGGTTTGCAATGCTCGTCATGATAACCAATGGGTCATCATGGGGGTATACCACCCCCCTGCAGTCTTCGGATGTGAACAACATATTCGGCACCGGAGACTGTGGCTTTCGGAATTCGTCATGATGAATCTGATGGGTCAGCCCCCTCAGATGGCGCTTCAGTGCATTCCGAGAAATACCCCCGAAAATGGTTAATATGTCATGATTTCCTCCCTCGGGAGGTTTGTCCCTTTTCCGGTGGTAGTCCAGATCCTGCCGAGAATCTCTCTTAGCTTTCTTTTCTTCGCGGCGCTTCGCGACATATTTCTTTAAATACCCTTTCTGGACCAGTTCTTTAATATGGTCCTTCAGCTGGAGGCAATCCTCGATGCGATGTCCACGGGACTCGTGGAACTCGCACCAATGATCCTTCCCCTTCTTTTGATGCCAAGAAGGAGGTGGTTTTGGTTTCTTGAATCTTCCTTCCTCCGTCGTCACACTAAAGATCTTGGTACGTGGTAAGATGAGAGGGGTGTAAGATTCAAAATTTCCCAGATAGGGAGCCTTGTCCTTCTTCGGCTTTGTGGTCGAAGGGGGTTCTGAGGTCTTTGCCTTCCCTTTCCTCGACCCGGGAACTTCGGCTTGCTGCCCTTTTGGCTTTGCGAGCCCTGTTTGAGATTGCAGCTTGGCCTTGTTCCATTCCTCTGCTCGGATGAATTTATCCAAGGCATCGAGGGCTTCTTCCAGGGTCTGCGGGGGATGCATGACCATGAAATCCAGAAACTTTCTAACTTGTAAGCCGTTCCGCAGTGCGAATACGGCTAGGCTTTGGTCCAGACTTGTGATTCTAGACGACTCGTTGCTGAAGCGAGTCAAGTAATCTCGGAGACTTTCGTCTTCCGCTTGCTGCAGGCCCATAAGCTCTGTAGTGGTTTTCTCTCGGCGATTAGCCATGGAAAAATTTCTCTTGAACTTGTTGACGAGATCACTCCAACCTGTTATAGAGCCTTCCTTCAGCCCTTTGGTGATCCACGACTGTGCAACACCTTTAAGGGTTGTGGGGAAGTATTTGCACTAGGTTGCTTCGGACCTGGGGTTAAGGTACATATGCCTCTCGTAGGAGGCTATGTGGTCCTTCGGATCCGAAGTACCATCGTAAGTGATGTGTGTCGGAATTTTGACCGTCGGCACGTGTTCCTCCAATATCCACCTCTAGAAAGGTGAACTGGTAGGAACCATCACAGCTTTTCCCTTCTGCCTTTCCGAAGGAACTTCAATTCTCCCTCTTAGAGAGGTGGAAGTGAGGGGTGTCCCTCCGTGTGACAGTTCTGGGCGAGAGCCTTCAGGATAGGTGAGACGACTGTGAATGTCCTTCTCCCTTTCCCCTAGGCGCTCGTAAACGCTTCAGCGAGAAGCGTTGTGGCTGCTTGGGGCGTCCTTTAAGTTCCGGACTTGAGAATTTTCAAAGTGACCGGAGTCCCCTCGTCGTTCCCGTCCTGTCTTGCCTAAGCTTTCGACTCTTCCGCTTCCCTCTCCCTTGGAGAGTGGAACCCGCCCTTCCCCTCCCGAGGTCAGTTTCCTCTTCCGGCTTTCCAGCTTCTGCGGGGGTGAAGGAGGAGTAGTATGCACGAATGAGAGGCGTCCACCCAGGGCTTTCATGAACTCCATGCAGACAGCCACTGCCCTCGCCACCTCTTTAGTCGAAGGAACGGTGGGAGGAGTTGAATGCATGCTTTGCGAAGGACTATCGTTATGAGCATCGCTCTCTCTCGGCGAGTTCCCAGCTTGGTGATCCCGTCGGGAGGGAGATCCCTCACGCAAATTTTCTCTTCTCGGGGAGTTAGAGGCTGATGGCTTAGGCGACGATGAGCGTGTCTCACCGGTTCTCACCATGATTAGGCCCATTTTTTTTTGTTTTTTTTTGGAGTTTTTGCCATTCTTAGTCAATTTTTTGCGTTGGCTAAGATTGGTATGAGATTTTTGGCTGAATTTTTGTAAAAGTCCCCACAGACGGCGCCAAATTATTTCGGTAAAAACAATGGGACCTTCGGCAGGTCCTTCGGATGAGTGGAGATGAAGCCCAATTCGAGTGATGACCAAATTGGGGATTTCCTGCACAGCTAAACAAACGTAAACTGGCCTCGGAGGTTATGCTGAGGAAGGCCCCTCCGATGCCGAAGTCAGTACGAGTGTAAAATGGAGAGAGAATTGTTATGCAAGAGAGTTTTGTTGCTTGAGGCAATATGAGCGAATGAATCTGAATTTGCATAAGTGTGAGCTTTTATACCTTGCTCCAATTGAATGGAGTGGGTTTGAGGAGTCAAATGGGCTGCCATTTGATTGGGCTTCGTTGACTTGACTTGGCACATGGGCCAGAGGGTTAGACCTTGCCTATTGGGCTTTGTTTATTTTCATTTGTGGACTGGGCCCAAATACAAGTTATTTGGACCCCAAACACATGAAATTGCGCACACTCGAAAATGCTGCTATTGGGCAAAGTTGTAGTTGGCTCTATGTGTGCATATTATGCTGATATGCTCTTTATTTTCCTTGTTCCAAACTATATACTCCAAAAAGGATTGTTGGGCCAATGTTTGAATACTAGAGGTTACTTATAGTAGTCATACAAATATTAAGATTGCTTCAAATTCTTAACCAAATAGACAATACTAGGCTGTTGGCACATCACTCTCAACCAACAATTGTATGTTTTCTCATTTCTCACCTAACTGGAAGAACAATAATAAATATAACGGCTTGAAAATTAAAAGTTAACTACGTGTATTATTTTACTAAGATAGATATTTATTATTATGACGTCGTAAAATTTATTTTATTGTGCTCTTCTAAACTCTCAGGTTTGATATAAGCGTATACTTTATATATCGTCACATCGTTTTATAATACGAGTATATATTTTGAAAGAAAATTCAAATTAGTAGTTTAAAAAAAATCAAAAGGATTTGTTAAAAGGTTTTGACAGTTTTTTAGTCCATCTATTTCTATGGAATTGGTCGTCAAACCTTTCCTTTTCTAGTAAACGTGTTATGTTAATCCCACATTTATCCTAGATACTTTCTGCTTATTGACTTTATATTACTCAAAATTTCTTTGTTCAACGAACAATAATGTTTGGCATGATGAAAACTTTAAAATTTATAAGATAAAGATATTTTTAGTTTCCACCTTTTTGAATGAAGTCGTGACTGATAAAAGCTTGACTTATCTAAATAATAGGAAAAATTTAGATAGCTTTGAAGTTTCCTATTAGTTGAAATAATTTTTTTTTTTCATGGCAGTCATGTAATTATATATCAAAGTTTGATTTAAATCTTTTTATAATTATTATTTAACCTATTTTGTGCGTGGATACTATGTTGCATCCACATATCTCATTATCAAGGGTTAATCCAGTTGAGCTTTTTACTAGTCTTCTTCGTTAAAAGTGACGGAAAAGGATAAAGAATCATATTTTCAAAAAGCAAATAATGGTGTTTGACCTCATGGTTAAATTTTTTACCATTAGATATTTAGACCAAACTTTTACTACTACAAAAAGGTAAAAGAGACTTGTTATAATAAGTCAGACGATCTTCAAATCAGAGATCTCTTTGATAAACAGACCGCCTCAATTGAACCACGTCAAGTTAATCGTACAATATAAACATTGTTGGTGAATTGAAAAAGGTGAGTAAAATTATATGGACTATATTTAATTTCTAACTTTTTTTTTTTTAAAAAAATAAAAGTTTAAATTAATTAAGTTTGAGAAGCTTCAATGACTTTATACCTACTAGGGCTACTACTTAACTGTACTACACATTTACACCATGTAAATGGTACATATAGTTACACTAGATATTTTAGCATTAATAACTTGATGTCATTTTCCTATAAAATATGATCGATGTCCCCAAAAGGACCACGTATACATGCAATTTACTACGTACAAACTATCTACTAATTAATCTAATTATTTAGTCTACAAAATTATCTAATTATTTAGTCTACAAAATTAATGCAAGTTAGCCAGTGCTTCACTAACTAGCTTAGCTTGCGTTAATTTTGTTATAGAGGCCCTTTTGATCTGCAAATTTGTCACCATGTTTAATTCTTTTCAGTAGTACAATAGTACTTCATTCAATTAACATCGTAAATCATAATGAAGGTATGTACTTATCGATTAAACTATCTTAAGGTCAAGTTTATTGCAGTTTTAATTACATACTAAGTATTCAATAAGTGATTCATGGAAAGTGATACTAGTACTTCATTCAACCTCATAAATCATAATGATGGTACTCCCATCCTACATATCAATTAAACTATCTTAAGGTCAAGTTTTTTGACATTTTACACACTAATTGAAGTATTCAACAAGTGATGCATACAAATTGATCAATATGAAGTAGTGTATTATTAAAAAAAAATTGAATAGATTCATCCTTTTGTACTATCAATTAAGCGAAGATCATAATATATGAATGCACATGAATTAGTAGTGTGAAGAAATATAATCAATGGATATAAAACTTATAAGTATAAATAATATTTGACTGTTTGAAATCAAACTTGATTACTACACTTCCATGACTTTGAATTACATCCTTTTTTTTCATTATTAAACCGTATTTATTTATTTAATATTTTTATTTTATTTTATCAATTTTAAGTTAGTTGGATATCTTTCCTTTATTTTGAGGAATATAATACTAGTAGTTTTTCTATCCGTTTAAGTAATATTTGAAGTTTTCTTCATATTATTTTTGAATGATATATCATTGGCTTATTATCAATGTGGCAGAAAAAAAAAAAAAAAAAATCCTCCTTTAAATAAAAAATAAAAATTAATGTCTTATAACGGGATTATCGGACACATTATGCTAGTGTACTAGTATAGTACGTCCAAACTAACAAGTTGTGGCAAAAAGATAATAAGTTTAATGTGTTTATACTCCATTAATTTACTTTAGGGTCAGAAGCACCAAATGCTCCACGTTCATTCACTGATTAAGGAAGGTTCACTAATAAGTCACCTGCATAATTAGCAATCAATGAAGATGAATAATCAAAGAGCTAGCTTAGCAAAAAGGCTAACCATTAGTCTACTTGGCTCATCTGTCATCATTTTTTTTTATATATATCAATATATGTAACATCATAAATTAAAACAGTATTTTATGTACATGTCACGCATATAATGCAATATTATTCATATAATTAAATGGTTAATGGAAATCCACTTGTATCTAGGTTAGCTTCCTTTAATCATTGATCTTACTTTTTAACCTAAAGTTCTTGGGCTTTATTAGTTTCATAAAATAGTACTAAATCTCACTTTGTAGCTAGATCTTTAATAAATTAATTTGTATGTGAGATTTTGAGGTTGTGAGTAGTTGGATGCACGTGGGTATATTTTAATTATAATTATTTTCTCACATGTGGTCACATTGTATCCCAACTAATTGTAAGTTTGGATTTGAGTCTACAATCGTGGAAATATATATATGATGGTAGAACAACAAATTATTGATAGGATTTGAGTCCATCAATTAACTTATTGAATAAAATTTAAAAAGAAAAAAAATATATAATTAGAGGTCGGGAATAAATAAAGTTACATCGCCATAAACATTAGATGTTCCTTGCAAATTACACATAAATGCATTCCCAATCATTATTGCAGTTTATCACTATCTATAAAAATAACGGTAAAAATAAAACAGTATAAAAATGAAACCTTAAAAAAACATCATATATTACCCCTTGGCAATGAATAGGGATTAGTTATTGTGATCTAGGAATATAAGTATATATGTTCATAGATTTATGAATTTTAACTTTGAAAAGAGAGCAGTCCACAGGAATAATAATTTAACATTAAAAAATTACTGGAGTTTTGTCTTGTGAAATTCTATTATATTATTAAAATAGTCCTTTTACTTCTTTCAAATAGGCTTTTGGTGATAAAGAGATTTGATACTGCTTAAGTGGAATGCATGTTCCCTTTAATTTTTTATTAGTTCGTGTTTGTCCTTAGGAATTGTACTTTCTATAGACAAATGGAATGGCATGAAAACCAATTATTTCAAGACAAAACTATAGAGGACCACGTACTACCTAAAAAATGTGACTTTTTCTATTGATTTTCTTAAAATTGAACTAGGTGACTTATTAGAATAAACAAATGAAATAAATAATAATAATAATAATAATAATAATAATAATATAATATTATTATTATTATTATTATTATTATTATTATTATTATTATTATTATTATTATTATTATTATTATTATTATTATTATTATTATGCCCATGTACGAGATGACCCTCTCGTTAAAAGGGATAGCTCATGCATGCCGGTGTCGAACGAGGAGCAGAGATGGCAATGGATCGGATTCGGATCGGGTGGAGTTTCACCCGCATCCATCCATTATTCTAATCGCTCAGGGGCGGATCTAGGGGGGGTTCAAGGGGGTTCATTGAACCCACAGATTTTTTTGGAAAAAAATTATAAGTTTTAATTTTTTTTAAAAAAGAAAAAAAGAAAAAGGGTTAATACAAATTTCTGTGAGAATAATAATCACATGGGTAAGTTTGGTGCATTGGTAAGGCTTTGAATAACAGAGCAGCGCGCCCTTTTAATGTCTTAGGTCTTAGGTTCGACTCCTATTGCCCTCTTTTTTTTTTTTTTTTTTTTTTTTTTTTTTTTTTTTTTGTTCTTTTACTCCTTACATTCAAATTTCAGATTTCAGAAATCAAACATCGACATTTCTTATTTTCCCCAAATTCCCAAACACCAAAACCCTAACCTTGACACCCTATGACCCTAGCCAGTAGCCACTAGCCGCCGCGGCACCGCACACCGAGACACCAACCGGCGACCGGGAGCACTGACGACCTCACGGAGTGACGGAGACACGGACGAGGGACGACTGTTCAGAATTCAGACTTCAGAGTTCTTCTACAATTGTGAGTCCTCTTAATCTCTTATTCCTCTACTCCTATTAATTCTTAATCTTGGTTTGCTTGTTTTATTTTTTAAATTGGTTTATGGTTTTGATATATTGTTGAATTCTTGAATTGTTGAGAAATTGAATTGTAGAAACTTAGAAGTTAGAATTAAAAAAAATTTACTTGTTTTTTTTTTTGAAATAAAATTTTTACTTGTTCTGTTAATTGAAATTTGATAATTAGAAGAAGTTTATATTGTCAAATTTGTGTTTATTGGGGACTTGTGATTTTAATTGATAATTAATTGTGTATTATGTAAAAAATAAGTTGCGGAATAGTACGGGTGATCAACTATTGAATGATAGTTTAGTTACTTATCTTGAGAGAGACTTATTTGCAAGAGTTAGTGATGATGATGTATTAGCACGCTTTCAAAGTAGGAAAACTCGAAGAATGCTTTTGTAGGTTTTTTTTTTTATTTTTTTTATTGTGTAATTCATCCGTGATAAAAATTTGATTTATGTATTGAATTTTTAATCAAAATATGATCATCGTTTTTTTTTTTAAGATTTCGAACCCACAGTTCGGAATTCCTGGATACGCCACTGTAATCGCTCCATCCAATCCATCTGTCACGCGCTTCACCCATCATCCATATCCGTCCGTCCATCATCCGTGGATGAAACGGGGGTGAAGCGGATGACTAATGGATGAGTATTAAAGTGAAAAAAAACCCACATAAATTCTAATTTTCGGTTATTTATACAATAATTTTTTTATTTTATTAATAAAAAAGGAAACAATAACAACGTATTGTTTGAAAAATTAATTTGTAACAAAAAAAAAATTAATTTTCTTGCACATTTCATATTTTATTATTAAAATTCTTAGATTAAAAATTTAATATATGTTAAACGGGTGGGTGGATGGTTAACGGGTGAAAAAAGTATCATCCACATCCGATCCGATCCATCATCCGCTTCTCATCCATTTAATTTAGGTTTTCATCCATGTATTTAAAGCGGGTGGAGCGGGTTAGCGGATATCCACTTAATATTGTCATCCTTAACGAGGAGTGGCCCAGATTGTATCTCAGCTCCCCACTAATTTCTTATAATTCTGATGACTTTGTAGGTTTTTACTGTTTTTATAATAATTAATAATAATATGTAATTGACAAACAATATTACATGTATAAAAAATATAGTATACAATTTTATTTTCTTTGAAAAATCACATATATATAAATTCATTATCTTTATCACCTTTCAATATCGCTTACAAGGTATATCGCCATAAACATTACATATATGATGGTATGCCGCCATATAAATCAATAGATGTATTCTTTCAAAAATTAGAAGTAGTACTTGTTAGAATATCTAAAACAAAACGATGCAACATGACATTTTATATATTACTAATTATAAAACCCCCCTTTTTTATGGAAGAGAAACAAGGATTACTTAACGACAAAGCTATTATAACAAAATGAACCAAAGGCTTTTTTTCCTAGCTAAGCTAGACTAAAAAGTTGGCTTTCAAGTACTACCCATTAATATAAAATTATAAATAAGCAATGAATAACTAAAGTAGAAATAATGGTACTTAGCTTAGGCCTAGTATTATTATTGGATGTTATACATACTGATCAAAGTATGCTATATAATTGAGCTTCAATTAATAATAATATACAACAATTATGTGGTGTGATTAGATAAGTGACAAATAATTTGACAAAGCGTGGAAAAGCAATGGTTCACCAAAAATAATAAAAGAAAAGATTCCTTGAACAATAAAATATAAAATACAAGTAATAGGTTAGTAATAATGCTCCTTTATTTCATCAAAGTTTTGCTTTTTGGAAATGATTGTGCTTAAAGAAAAAGAGGATCTTCCTTAAGTATCTTAAGAATCCAAGGATGGCTACATACTTCTATATTATTGGTTTGAATTACAGGAGAAGGTTACTATTTTCAAAAGAAGACCAACATATACATGTATAGTATAAAGTAAGAGTTAAGTGAAAGAGATTATAAATGAAACATATGGCCTAAGGAGTAAAATTCATGCATAAGGTTATACACGTAAATATCATTGAATTGTTTAAGCCAAAGAAATGATTAATTGGGCCATACAATTAGAAGTAGGGGTAAGGGAAAGGTAAGGGCATTCCTACCATCTCGATATCTTGTGACAAGATCCAAACCCTGTATATCTGAGATTTGAAATAAGAAGCTTATTATCAAGTGTGCTAAGAAGTAAACCTTGCTTGGAAGTGAATGAATGTCTAGCTACTTAAGGCAATGACATATGTCGAAAAGTTTAGAGTACATTCATAAGGTTATAGATATATAGTTACTCTGGAGAGTGAGGGATAACTTAAGTGGTTAGAGCCCCCCTTCGTTTCCAAGAGATCTTGGGATCGATTCTCTTCACCCACCCTTGTGGCTCTCTAAACACCAAAAAATAAAATAAACATAAATAACTAAAGGTTTGTTTGACATCATTATGGTTTTTTTGTTTTTCAAAATTATATGATATATGTCATACAATAAATCGAAAATTGGCCAAACTTATTAAAATCATAATAATAATTTTGAAAACTGACAACTTAATAGTGGAAATAATTTTTTCTTATTTTTTATTTATTTTTTGAATAAAGATTGATTCATAAATAAAAAATCATACGATATCAACAAAGAGATTTAAATAAAATAAATACATGACAATTGAATCAAATAAAAGCTTCCTTTTTGGCAGAGCTACAATCGTTGTTGCAAATCGTACATTCTTCATACCCTCTTTTATATCGCTGTAATTTACAGCTTTTTTCGACGAGGGGGTCTATCGATCTGTTGTAGTCATGAAGAAAATTTTCGTCTGATTCATCTGATTGTAATCGAAGGATTAACTTCTTTTTCGATCTCGCACAAATCTAACAACTTGTAACATACTAAACTCAAAAAACAAAAACAAAACTAGAACAAAGCCCACCATAAGGACACTTTCTACAATCAAACCCACTATAGGGGTACTTACTACTTTCAAAGAGTGTAGATTTATTGAATTCATCAATAACAAAAACATAAAGAAGCTAAAGGAAAAGGGTTCGAAATAGCCAAATTTCCGGCCTATGAAACACTTTTTTTTGAAGAACCCTAAAGAGAAAAAATAATAATTTAATTTTTCTCATTTCCTATTTTTGGTTTTTTGTTAAAAAAAATAAAAAATTAAAAAAATATGCTAAATAAGCCCTAAGTTTATGATTACAAAAATAGTTATATATCAATAGGCCAAGAATGTTAGATCAATTTACATTACAACCATTTTGTTTTCAGTTATTAATTAAGGAAATCTTAGCTTAGCTAGTTTCACAGTCATACCAGTGATTGAATTCCTCTATTTTTAACCTCATCACTTGGATTCCTCTTTTTATCTCTTTCATCTCGTCATGGATAATATAATCCATCTATTCAATTCACTTCATTGTCATTAAAAGAGAATAGAGAAAGCATACACCAACAATTAACAAAACCCCTTAAACTACTAGGGTATGCACTGACACTTAGCAACATATATATGTGGTAGATTACCTTCAAAAGTGGGATTTTTTTTAGTGGAGAACAATGTACCATAAAATGAAAAAAAAAACCCACATTCATGTAAAAAAGTATTCCACTTATTTGGCAAAAGTTAATTCCTAGCTAGTTATTTCCATGACACATACAACACAAAAGTCAGTAGAAGAGGGCATGAATTCTGTCTGAAATCCTCTTATAACATTCAATGGCAGTTCAGGAGAGATTTATGATTCATCTATTGGTAGGTATTCCACAATCAATATGCTTGTTTTGGACCATTCATGAATTTTCTAGATTTTTTTTGGAGCAAAATTTACCAACTGTTATCTAACATCATTTACTAGCTAATAAGGTGAGGAAGTCAATGTTTGTAATTTATGAAACTTTTGTTACTAGTAGTAGAAATAGGAGACATGATAGGACTTACATGTCCGAAGGTCTAGTTGATATTCCGTATCAGTTGAAGTTTTTGAATGATCACGAATAAGAAGTTAAAAGCGACTAAAAATAGAGTGTTAAGTATATATCACAATGAATGAAGTGCGATTTTCTCAAAAATTTATATTTTAACTATTTAGCGTATTGCAAAACATACATTTTAATTACTAGCCATGGACAATTGATATGTCATAATATAATTTCATAGCGAAGTAATATTTTTTGGATGGCAGCCAAGTATAATGTTAGTATAATACTAGTACTTAAATTTAAATATGAGTATTTATTGTGATATTGTATGAATTTGTCATGCCTGTCAAGTGCACGTATATCTTTGATGTGATAGTGTAAATATTTGGCATGAAAACTACGTTTTAGTAAATATGGAGTAATAAAAAAGAAAAAAAAAAACAAAAAAAGAGCATTTGGAAACAGTAGAAAACACAAAAATTGGACATTCTAATTGTCATCAATTGGTTGTTGAGGCGTACATATATATACACAATATACCCTCTTATTTATGGAGTTTCGCCTGCAATTGACATTAATTATAGGGATTTGTTAAACATCGCCCACAAATTACTACATAAAGCCCACAAAATTCACTTGGTTTGCCAAAATTGCCCTTGACCTTAAAAAAAAAACACTCACACTCTCATCACTCACACTCTCATTGCTCATCTTCTTTCAACCTCTCTAAAAAAAAAAATTCAAATAACGGCAATGTCGAGGCGGCAAGGCAAGGAATTGGCGGCGGCGGCGGAGGGAAGGATGTCCCAAGGAGGAAAGGTACATTTTGTTTAAAAAAAAAAAAAAAAAAGGGAAAAACCGTCGTGACCGCGGTGGGGCGCCCTGGCTGGACGCCCAGCCAGCGGTAGTGGTGCCAGCTGCAGACGCCGCCACCAGTTGGCTGGCGCCTGGGCTGGACGCCACAGCCACGGTTGTGGCGTTTATTCAAGGCGCCGCAGCCGTGGCTGTGGCGTCCAGCCCAGGCGCCAGCCAACTGGTGGCGGCGTCTGCAGCTGGCGCCACCACCGCTGGCTGGGCGTCCAGCCAGGGCGCCCCCCTCCCCCAATTTTTTTTTTTTTTTTTTTGTGTAATATAATTTTGAATTGTTTTTATATTTTGTTGTTTATTTTTATAATTTTTTTCAATTTCGTTGTATTTTTTCTACGTTTATATTTTGTTTACAATTATTTGTATGTTTTTAGTTTATTTGATTTGCGATGATGATTATTTATCGTATAAATTTTTGTATGTTTATATATTTTAAAATTTTGTGTAGAATTCACTGGGTCGTCATGGTGCGGGGAAGAATATAGAGCTTCTTAGTAGAAGTTATTCAGTGGAGAGGTCGGGGCATAGACATGTCATATCCCGTGGTATTTCGGCCTCAGTTCGTAGAGAACGGATCCACCGTCGGGATGAGGATGACGATGACGATGATGATGCTGAGGAGGGTGACCAGGAGGAGGAGCAGGAGGAGGGCGCAGATGAGGATGAGGATGTGGACGATGGCAGTGGACCGTATGATGATTACGGTCCATTCAGTCAGAGGGTTGATGACATGTACGAGACACATATGGTGGAGGTGCGTAAGGGTAGGGGTGGTAGGTTTGTTAGTAGATCTGGCACATCATCTGCGTCCACTGTATCTAGGGCAAGCAGGAAACGGTCGAGGGCCGGTAATGATTCTTGGGTTGTTAGGAGTGAGGTGCCCGGTGGGCCTGTTGACGGGAGTGTGATTCCTAGCTTTCTAGGACACATAGCTGCCCGTATTTGGGAGGACCAGGAGAGGCCTTCAGTTACGGGGTTGTTGAAATGTCATACCCGGGAAAAGACTTGTAGCTTTTTGCGTACATGGGCTGAGGCCTGGCCGGCGGAGAGCGAGATGTTCGAGCGACTGGAGGGCACTGGGGTGAATCACGTTCCTGCCACCATGCACGATAAGATTGACAGTACGCTGATCACGGCTTTCATTGAGCGATGGCAGCCGGATACAAACTCTTTCCACCTTCCGTTCGGTGAGATGACGATCATGTTACATGACGTCGAGGCCATTCTGGGGATTCGTGTTGAGGGTAAACGACTTTGTGCTGTGGCTGATGCGGATCAGGCAGATTCGCTGGCGGAGTTGTTGGCGGTGGACAGGGCTGCACTGTACACCTATCCGTGTTGCAGCGGTGTTTGTACCCCAGTGCACGTAGGACGCCCGACGCACAGCTGAGTGCTTATGTTTTTCTACTCCTCGGATGTACCTTGTTTCCGGATAAGAGCGGCGGAAACAAGCTCAGGCCACGCGACATCGTAGAGGCGTGTGACCCCGACAGTGTAGGCCAGTTTTCCTGGGGATCGGCTACGTTGGCGTATTTGTATCGCCAACTAGGATTTGCGAGTCGGGCTGACGCGGCAGGTATCACTGGGTGTCTGACTCTATTGCAGACCTGGATATACGAGTACTTTCCTGCATTGCGACCACATCGTGACCCAGTTCCTATTGATGAGGGGATGCCGCGTGCTTGTGCGTGGAGTCCGCGCTCGGAGAAGAAGTCCGTTGACCGCCTCCGATCGATACGGTTTTTGCTGGACAGGCTGTCCCCCTTAGAGGTAACGTTTATTTATAGAGTCTACATTTTATTATTTGCACATATTATATTCATGTTATTAAATTTTATATGTTGTTATTGTACAGGTGAACTGGATGCCTTTCGGCCCGAACCCTAGTGTTAGGGTACCCAGGACCCTGTACATGCCCCAGCGTTGTCTTCGCCAGCTTGGATTTGTCCAAGTTGGCCCTCCTCCCCCGGCGTGCCCAATGAAGGCGGTCCGACCTGCATCGTCGAGGGACTACGTCGTGGAATGGCCGGATATCATGACCGGGACGTGGGACCAGTTTCCGATGGTGGCCCGCTTATGGACTGCGGAGTTGCAGCGGCCGCCCTCTGGGGTTACTCCCATGTGTGACCATTACTACATGGAATGGTTCAACCGGTATTCGCACCCGAGGTTGATCGCTGATCTCGACCACAGCGATGATGATTATGTGCCACCGCCTACTGCCACGGAAGCGGTATGTCTTTTATTATATTTATCGTTGTCTTTTAATTAAGTTTTATTTGTTGTTATTGTATTTCATCTTCTGTTTTTTGTTGTATGCAGTGGATGGGAAAGATAATGCAGGACGTACAGAAACTCTCTCTTGAGAAGGACAACATGAGTGCAACAGGGAGAGCTGTTGTTGATAGTCTGGAACAGACCCTTGCGTAGTGGGAGTCGTCGTCGAGGAGGGATTACTGATGGTTATTGTATTTTATTTATAGAGCATTATGTTGGACATTATGTTGTAAAATTGTAACATTTTAGATTGTTCTTTTAGCTTCCAACTTAAACATATTATCAGTGCTGTTTTTTAAATTTTGATATAACCGTCCGTGGATCCGCGCAACTTACCCATGCAACATATAGAATGCAGTAAGCAATACAATATAAAATATTAATGTTCTCATTAAAAGAGCAACGTACAAATAAGATTACAAATAAAGAATGTAAACATGAAAAACTAAAATGCAGCTAGGGTGTTCCATTCATGGATCTGGTCATTATATAGCGCATCCCAACCCTCTACGCTCGCTGTGCGAATGTTGTACCACCGAGGTATAATCGGTGGCACTGGAAAATCGGTTGACATGTCTAGTCGGATGAAATGTCTGTATGACGACCCAAGAAACGCAATAGCTAGCTCTCTGACCGGTGTGGTGACAATCTCATGCGACCGCCAAGGGAGAACCGTGGTACAAGGATAATAAGCTTGACTATGCACTCCCAGGCCGAAATGCATGACTGCGCATTTGTAAATGTTTACAACGGCAAACAGATCTAGGGGCGCATCAAAATAATGATTTTCGCCGCAAGGTCCACCTTCCCACCGGATACGCCGCAGAGCGCCATCCAAGTCATCCTGGTACACATGACGATAAACATTTCGGTTAGAGGCAATTTTGCTGTACATCAACTCACGCACCAAACCGTAGTTGTCTTCGCCCATTTGAAAAACATCAGCCACGACCCGGAATCCGCAGTTACCATCTCCGATTACATTATTCCACCCTTCCAAGTACGACATGATGATCGCAGGTATCCTTTCCTTGTACGGAAACTGATCAACATCGTTTCTTCCTATTCACCATATAATTATAGACAGTTAAGAAGGCAGGAGTAACACTTTAAAACTATGTGCAATAAAAACAACCAAAACGTACCAGTTCTCAGGGGCATATTCACAGACGATGAAGATTGACTACGACTAGATGACGATGTCCGACCATGAGAACGACCACGACCAAGACCACGGATATACTCAAACGCACTCCTGTTCCGCCGTTGTCGACCTCGAGGACGGTCAACTCCTTCGGGTTCCTCATAATCTAAGTTAGACGGGTGGAACATGTCATGAAGTACATGAGTAGCGTCACGAATAATAGAAGGATGGCTGGAGGACACTCGGTCGTACATCGAACGGAACTGCTCCAACTCCTCCTGTTCACGGTCGGCCGTTTGATTGTCTGCATGCTCACCAATAACAAGCGTCCTCCAGAATGAATGGACCTGATCAACATGTAACGACGCCCTTTCTTCTGTAATAACGCGGTGAATGGTGCATGCGCAAGGTAATCCATGAGTTACTGAAATAGTACACCCACACCGAGTATACACTTCGTCAGCCAAGTCCCTCACCCTGTTCAGCTCAGTGATAATCAACCCCAAGCAGTAGTGCGACACACGACCATGGAGAATCTTAAATATAAAATGGCTATACATCGTACCATGTCGTCGTCTGGAGTCCTCTAGAGAATTCCTGATGTCGTTCTTCTGAGTTTCAATTGACTTGTTCAGTCTAGCGAACAGTGTATCCAAAGCAGCGGTCGATGAATCAATCCAGTCCTTGGTAGCTCTATGAGCGCTCTCAACTCTACATGTTGTAGTGTTCCCAAAATGAAGTACCTGGTTTGTCCAATATTTGACAAACTTTTCCCTGTGAGGGACCCATTGATGCATCACATAGTCCACCAGTGCCGGACACCACTGGTACGAATCCCTGAAGTTAGCCAATGCTCGCTCATACGCTTCCTCTGTGGTAGCCTGTAGGATCTTCCGCCACTTACCATTCACCAATCTCTCTGCCATTTCCAAATTCTTCTTGAAAAGGTTGTAGGCTTTCACTTTCACGCAGTTGTTGATGTGCCATGTGCACAATAAGTGGTTCGATTCGGGAAACAGCTCTGCTATGGGGGCAAAGAGACCTCCCTCACAGTCGCTGACGATGGCTGCTGGATGAACATTAGGCCCGATGTAGTTTCTCAGCTTCTCCAACACCCAATAATAACTTGGAGCCGTCTCATCCCTGATGATTGCATGACCAATCAGAAAGTTCTGGTTCGTTGGAGCCATCCCAACCATCTCAACCAGTGGGAACTTGTACTTGTTTGTCTTGTACGTTGAGTCGATCAAAATCACAAATGGCCAAGACTTGATCATATCAGCACAATCAGGATGCACAAGGAAAAGATGTGTCACCTCCGCTGTATCTTCATCAGAATCAAACCAGAACAGGTAACCACGTGATTGTGCCTGGTGTAGCAGCTGCTGTATAGGGTTCCTTCCCTCTGACCGTTCAAACCTAAGTTACTGTCTGACGTTGTAGATGTGTCTTCGGTTTGGATGGTCTTCTGGAAATTTCTCTAACACAGATGCTAATATTTTAGCAGGCTTCACTTGAGCATCACTCATTTCTTTCACAACTAGTTTCGCAGCAGGACTTAAGCCGCTCAGTTGTCGATGACCCTCTTCATATACTATCATCTCATGGTTGTGATACCCCTATTTAGAGTAACCAATCACTTCCCAACCGTCACGACTCCGTAGTTGTCGAACCTTTACTCTGAACTCACACCCACAACCTTTCCGCTTTGTATCAAACCGAGTGGCTGTACGAAAATCTCCTTCTTCTCTTTTGCGATAACGGTCACATCTCAAAATGCGATCCATTCTACCATCCCGTTGAGATTTATGAGTTACTACTACCAAGCAAAATCCAGCTGCAATTGCAACCTGTTTTGCCCAATCAATCGCCTGTTGAGATTCTTCGAATGGACCATCATGTCCAAATATCCCACTGTAATCATTTCCGTCTCCACCATATTCCTGCATCAATTATATATTACAATAAATACATTTAACGGATAATACATTTAATTTCTATATTTACACAAAATTAACACAAAAAAAAACATAATTATATATAATCAAACTTAATTTTTATAAAAACCCAATTCGAATTTTCAAACTAAATTTAAAAATATACCATTTCGAATTTTCAAATTTAATTTTAAAAAAACCTATTTCGAATTTTCAAATTTAATTTAAAAAAAACCCATTTCGAATTTTTTTAAAAAATCATTTTCGATTTTTTTTACAAAAAAATTAAATAAAAAACAACAACAAAATCAAAAAAGAAAAAAAAAATTAATTATTAAAGGTGGCGTCTGCCAGGGCTGCCACAACCACTGGACTGGCGCCTGGCAGGGCCTCCTCACCCAGTGGAGTGGCGTCTGCCCAGGACGCCAGTCTGGTGGTCTGGGCGTCTGGGCTGGACGCCACTCTGGTGGATCTGGCGTCTGGCTTGGACGTCCAGGCTACGGTTTGGGCGTCCACCCTAGGCGCCGGAGCCACTCCGACGGTAAACCGTGAATTTTAGCGGTGACTTACCTCGTTTTCCATCGACGACGACGTACCTCCGGCGTCCCCCGCATCTCCGGCCTGCCCTCCGGTCTCCCCCGGCGAGCCAGTACGGCTCCACATTTTTTACACCGAGATTATTTCAATTTTAGAAAAAGGGCATAATGGTCAAACCATATCATATTTGTGGGCTTTATATGGTAAATTGCGGACGATGTTTAGCGTTTCACTAATTATATTATGTTGTATAGAAGTATTTATTTAAAAAGGATAACTTTTTTTTTTTTTTGGCAGATAATATGTGTTAGTTGGTTAAGGTTTTGAGGGGCGGTATCCAAGATCTGATATCAAGTATCGTCTATTTTATTTGTCGTTGTTACTCTCTGTCTATATAATTATCACAAAATCATTATAAAATGTAGAATTAGCGAAGGTTTTAAGAAATAATCAATACTAATCTACAAGAAATTTTCCTTCCTTCCTAAATGTTTGTTATGTTGAGCGTTGAGACTGTTGACTATATAGCTAGGTTCTCAAATTATTGGAAAAGAGTGATTAAATAGAGGTAGGATCAAGGATGATGCATGCAGAATTGTTGGGAGAGGGCAAAGGAGGCTTTGTATATTAGCTTCAACCAATCAATTACTCCCTCTTATAGTCTTATATGTGTTTGATGTTCTTAGTTTGGCTATGTACACTCAGTGTACTCCGTATATGGTTTGACCTTTCAGATTTTTAGTTACATATAATTAAAAATTATAACAGGTTGATATCCTTAAAATACTTATTCAGATTAAAAAAGAATCTATAATATGACCATGTCTTTCTTATATCTTGGGAATAAGATTCTATCAATTTGTGATGTATAGTTGTCAGTTTCCAACCACGAACATAAAAAGAAATGAAGAAAGTATTTCTAAATTATTGATTATCAGAAGCACAAACGAATAAATAAGTCTCCAAATATATAAATTTTTTTAAAATGTAGAATAAGTACAAATTAGATAATTATTTTAAACTTTTTTGAGGGGAAATACAGGCTACTTAAAATGGATAAAATGGCAAACAGCATAAGAAATTCTCTTTGACAAATCTTAATTATATAATTAAGACCGTTGGCAGGCCTCCTATTTTAACTAAAGCAGCAACAGCATATATATACAGTAGACTAATCTGATAGTAACTCTATTCTATGCAGCATTGGTAGTACTCCTTTGAATTCCAATTAAGCAAATAATGAATTAATAAATACCTTTGCCTTTTTAATTAATATATAGTTGAAATTAAGAAGCTTTAGTTATGGGTAAAAAAAAAAAAAAACAGAATTTACCACAATGTCCACAAATATGCATGCAATGTACGGAGTAAATAATTATCAGTTGCGCGTGAACATATGATCATTTCAATCAAATTACTACGTACTTTTTAGGAGTTTATCACTAAAGTAATACGGAGTATTTTAGTAATAAATTACTCATAAATTAGTCACTAAATATTGCAAAATTTCAATTCATAGTTTGAACAATTCTACAGAGTAATAAGTATTTACTTGGTAGAATTGTTCAAGTAGTTATTACGAGTAGCTCATCAAAATTGTTTCATGTAAATTATTGCAATATATGTTGTTCTTTTTTTTTTTTTTTTTTTTTTTTTTTTTTTTTTGTTTTTGAATAGAGATATGTTGTTCTTACAAATGTGTAACTTTAGAAATTATAAAATGTACAAGTAGATGTCAAGTATCATGTCTACCATAAATCCACAGAATAACATTTATTCATACATTTGCCTTTGAAATTTTCTTTGCACCAAAAACTATAAATATACAATATTATGTTATTCATATATATATACATGTTTTTTATTCCTTAATTGGTGCAATTATTTATACATGTTTTTTTGGTCATCATATACGAGTATTTGAAAGAATTAAAACGCTGTAAAAGAGTACACATGCCATAGGTTATACGGACTACGTATTAATTGAAATATTGTTAGAAGTATGAAGGGCAAATATGGATCACTTTTATTTTGTCAAACTTTCAACCTTATTATTTGATTATTATTAATTGGAAATTTGGAAAACACATGCTGCAGAAGTTTACTGGTCCTATATGAATTTTCAGGCATGTAATGTTGTGATTTTTGTCAAAGATTTGCATTAAATATGTACCACTATACAGTAAAGTATTTTATTTAGAGCATATCAAAATATTACAAGGTCCATTATTACTAGCTAGATCGATCCAAATAACATAGCTTAGCTGTCTTTAGCAGCATCACCGGAAAGTCAACTATTGCCATACCGGAGCTCTGGCAACACGAATCTCGTACATAATATTATTGTTATTTATGACTCTCTAAACACCAAAACAATACGAAACACTATACTACTGAATACTATGCGTACATCATCATAATCGGCATATTGCACCACTTTTTGTCCTCACCAAAGACATAATTCCTCCATTGCTATCTGCAAATGCTAATACCAAGTACTATGTATAAACCCAATATAATCAATTTATTTACTTACCTTTATATTATTGTTTTTTATATGAATAAATAAAATTGAGTTTCTAACCTTTTCTAGGAGTGGTCAATTATACTCGTATAATGAGTCTATGAGACTATGACCATTAGTATTGATTTGGGCATAAGATTGTGGTCTTTGAGGGATATGTTTCCAAAATCTTTCTGGCTAAAAGGTATGGAAACATCTAATATGATTATTAAAAGATATGATATGATTTCATTACCTGGACTAACTTGTTATTTGTTTCTATAAATAGAATTCTTTGGATGATAATCAAAATGTTGTTTTTTGCATAAGAAATACTGTCAAAATTAGTTTATGATCTCACCAAAAAAAAAGTAGTTTATGAAAAATACGAACGAAAGTCCTTAATAGTCACAGAAATTAGCTCTCATGACTATAAACATTTGTTTAGACTGTCTTATACATGAATTACTACTAACTCTCTTGTTTTAGTTGAATACATGTTTATATTGTTACTTTTATTTCAATAATAGCAAGTAAAAATATGATTAGACTATTATTTTAACTAACACTACACTAATGACTATTATTTTACGGAGAAAGAAATTTATAATCTGCAACCCTAATTTAGATAAATCTTGTCAAAGGGTAAACAATAAAATTTGATTATATTCCACTTATACACTAAATAAATAGCTCACTATTTTATACAACCCAAAATTTGTTTTAAAAAAATGTATGTACATTTAAGACCTTTTCAATACTACTAAAAACAAATTGCCAATTAAAGTAATGACTACTAATTTGTTTATATAAAAAAAAAAAATTCACAATATTTTACAATATTCTATTTAGTTTTTGACTTTTCTAAAGTCCTCCAACCAATTACGACAACAACAAAGCAAAGAGAAAATCAAAGAGTATATAAACCAAAGAGTTGCATGTCATCATCTTAAAAAGAGTACTTTTTTTATAAACTTTTTGGTAATTAAAGTTGGCTGTGCCTTTGTGTGTTAGAGAGTGACACCTTCATTAAAAATAAAATTAAATAATGAATTAAATAAATAAATAAATTTCTTAATTTTTTTTAATTTTTTTTACAGACGGCTTGACCAGCCCAACTTCAAGGCAAGCCATCTAAATCTCTCTCCTCCCTCTCTTTCTCTCTCCTACCACAATATTAATTTCCCATTAATATTTATATTAATACCCATATAATTTTTTATTTTTTATAAAAAATAATTATATGATCTGAAAATACTCTTTCTCTCACAAAACCCCATTGTCAACCAAGAAATTCCAAGAATTTAATTAATTTTTTCTAGAGAGAGATAGAAAATAGTTGGTGGGAAAGAAGTAAAGCTTGATTTTTCACTACTCAAGCTTCTCAAAATTGAGGTAATTTAAGAAGCTCACCTACATAATTTTTTTTTTCTTCTAATTTTTATTTTTCTCTCTCTAGAAATAAAAAAGTTGAAATCTTTATAATTTTTTGTTTTAAATTTTTTTATGCAATTGAGCATTGTTGTTGATGTTGTTGTTTATCAAAAAAACTGTTGCATAAAAATGGGAGTGAGTTGAGCAACAACAAAGAAAAGAAAAGATGTGTAGATCACTAAAACTTAATTTTTGTATATTGTTGTTGTTGTTGGTTGCTTGAAAATGGGTGGATTTAGAAAACCCAATTTGCTAATTTTTATAGAATTAGTGTTATTGTGGTGTTGGTTGTTGAGATTTGGGAGTACATTGGTTTTGGTTGTTGGTCAACAGCAACAACAGCAGCAACAACGAGTTACAGTGCCGTCTGAGCGAGTTGCACTGATTCAACTCAGATCGTCACTCGGTCTCCGAGCAAGGGACTGGCCGATTAAGCCAGACCCATGTACATCTTGGAAAGGAATTGAATGTAGTAGTAATGGTTCTGTTATTGGGATTAATATTTCAGGGTTTAGAAGGACTAGAATTGGGGGTCTAAACCCTCAATTTGATGTTGATGCTCTTGGTAATTTGACCAATTTAGTGTCGTTTAATGCCTCGTTATTCGAGCTCCCTGGTCGAATACCCGAATGGTTTGGTTTTAGGTTGGATAGTTTGCAGGTGCTTGATCTTCATTCTTGTTCTATTAATGGTAGTATACCTTTGAGCTTGGGGAGGTTGAGTAGGTTAACAACTTTGGATTTGTCTAGTAATGATCTTAGTGGTGTTGTCCCCTCTACTTTGGGTCAATTGGTGAACCTTAACATCCTTGATCTTTCCCACAATTCGCTTAATGGGTCAATTCCGGATTCCTTTTCCTCGCTTAGGAACCTCTCGTTTCTTGATATGTCGTCGAATTCCCTCTCCAGGCCGATCCCTCGTGGTATTGGGGTTTTGCAGAATCTCAGGACTTTGAATTTATCCAATAATAGTCTAATGTCTGTTATTCCTCCTCAACTTGGTGATCTTAGAGGTTTGGTTGACCTTGACCTGAGCTTTAACTCTTTGGTGAATTCACTGCCTCTGGAATTTAGAGGAATGCGGAGATTGAGAACAATGGTTTTGGGGAACAATAAACTTTCAGGTTCACTGCCAGATGATTTGTTTCCAGTTTTGACCAGGTTGGAGATTGTGGATTTGAGCCACAACAACTTTACGGGTGTTGTTCCTGATGCATTGTGGTCAATCTCTGCATTGCGGCTTGTTGATATCTCTGGAAACACCTTTACTGGTATTCTTCCGAACATTACCTTGAGTCGCAATGCCACTGCTGCAGTGCTTAATCTTTCTAATAATGAGTTTTATGGGGGACTGAATTTGGTGCTGCAGACATTTAGTTCAATTGATATATCTGGCAATTATTTTGAGGGCAAATTACCAGAATATGTGAATGATGGTGCATCTGTTAGAGCCAATTGTCTGCAACATGCTACAGGTCAGAGGACAAAGGAGGAATGTTCTTCGTTTTATGCTTCTAAGGATTTGGTTTTCGACAACTTTGGGCTTCCAAGTTCTGATGTCACCCCGGGGGCAGGACAAGTGCCTAAGAAAAAGAGTCACAAGCGCACTATTATATTGGCTGCAGTTTTGGGGGGCATTGGTCTATTGCTATTGTTGCTTTTGCTATTAATACTATTCATATGCTCCCGAAGGAGGCATGGTACAAGGCAAAGAGGGAACGGTGTGGGTCCAATTCCTCCTACTGGAGCTGTTCCTCCTTCACCAGGAGTTGCTATTAATTTTTCAAGTTTGGGAGATTCATTTACATATCAGCAGCTGGTTGATGCTACAAGCAACTTCAGTGATTTGAATCTCATTAAAAATGGGCATTCTGGTGATTTGTACCGAGGTCTACTTGAAGGTGGTATCTCTGTGGTGGTTAAAAAAATCAACTTGAATTCAGTAAAAAGGGAATCGTACCTTGTAGAGTTGGACTTTTTCAGTAAAATAACACATCCCAGATTGGTTCCGCTCTTGGGGTACTGCTTGGATCAGGAAAATGAGAAATACCTTGTTTACAAGTACATGCCAAATGCAGACTTATCAAGTTCCTTGTTCAGGAAGGTCAATACCGATGACACTTTGCAATCCCTTGATTGGATAACAAGACTAAAGATAGCCATAGGAGTAGCAGAGGGTCTATGTTACCTACATCATGAATGTACACCACCGTTTGTACACAGGTAACTTTTTTTCTATTTTTTTTAATCTCCTCAGGTTGTAATTTTTTTTTTTTTTGGAATCTCTATGTTTTATTTCTGGCATATCCTAGTCTGTTATGAAGTGATTTTATCCTGATGATTTTCTTGTTGTTCTTTTCAATCCATGTGATTGGGTTGTAGCAGTTAGAAACTAGTACATAGCAATCTATTCACCTCTATGACTATACTTAGGTGCCACAATGGTTGACTGTGTTCTCTTGTTTGGTGATGCGCTTCTACATCCATCAAAATCAATGGACCTTTTCTGAATTAAGGGCTGTACCTGACAAAATTAGAGGATTCACTTTTGCTATTGCTATATGACAGTTTAACTCTATATGTTATTCTGGTTTAGTTGTAATAGAGCCACTGTTTTATTTATTTATTTATTACTGTTTTCTTCATCGACATCATATAATTCACGAAATTATAGAATCACTTAAAATAGCCTTTGATCTTTGTAATGATAATCTAAAAAGTGCCTTAATACTTATCATACACAATATAATCACTGAATTTTTCATCATGCTTTGTACAAGGTTAGAATAACTACATTTTCACTCCCTTTGACTCGTCTAAAAGTTTCATTAGTAGCAACATATATATTTTTTTTTTTTATAACAATTTTTAGGTTTTCAGAGGTGTGCCTCAACCCTCATGCTTAGGCTTCAATAAGTAGATCAGAGCTGTCTCTGTGCCTTGCCTTCTGGCAGTCCTGTTTATGTACTGGTAATATATCATTAATTTGTTGCAAACTGTAACCTTGTTCACTCTTTCTTCTTTAAGGGATATACAAGCAAGCAGCATACTCCTTGATGATAAATTTGAAGTAAGACTTGGCAGTCTCAATGATGTTTGCATACAAGAGGGAGATAGTCAGCCTGGAGTCATTACAAGATTGTTGCGGTTGCCACAGTAAGTATACTTTTTGGTGTAATTAGGTCATCTACTGTCAGCTTATGTGCTAGGGTTTTTGAACTTCGAAACATATGCATGCAAAACTACAATGGGCTTCTGGCCTAAGTCAAAGTCATTTTCTGCTGTTGGAATCATCAGGGAATTGGCTACTGAAATGATGTTATATGTCCTTTTTCATGCTGTTTTGTTTCTTTTTTGCTTCCTCTGAATGAATTATTAAAATTCATAGATTTAGGGTCATGGAAACTTTGCAGATTTAGCTTCTTTATAATTGGTCTTTTCTCTTCAGAAGTGCTGCCGTTTTTGCTTCGATTAAACTGGTCTTCTCTTCTTCAGAAGCATTGCAGTCATTGCTTCTTTTTTTAACTGTGTGTGCGTGTGCGTGTGTGTGTGCGCGTGCGTGTGTGTGTGTGCGTGCGCGTGCGTGTGTGTGTGTGTGTGCGTGCGTGCGTGTGTTTTGGGTATCTAGTCCAATTGTCCATGGATCTCATCTGCTGCTTTATGTGTTCTATCTAGTTTGTCCAATTGTCCATGGACCTCATCTGCTGCTTTATGTGTTCTTTAAAAGACTTAAGATGAAGCTATATTAACTTTTGCTTTGCTTATTTATCTGCAGGACCTCTGAACAAGGCCCATCAGGTATGTCAACCACATTTGAATTTTATTATCTTTAGTTTTCCCTGGTGTCAGTTTATTAAGAGATAAGAGATTAGAGCTACGATTTTGTTGGAGATTTCTGAATGCTACTTTTGTCTAACAGATAGTTAATTAGTTTTATCACGTATGATAAACATTACATGGACTCCTAATTTCTTGAAAATCACTCAACTTACTTCCTTAGCTTTTGTGGTTTGTTCTTTCAAGATGGGTTATGCCTTATGACCATTGAACAGCACAATTGAAATGAATTGATGTTAGGATGGATGATTAGTAAACATTTGATTTCACAGTTTCTAGAAATTAGAAGAATACTCAGGCTGCTTTTGACCCTATGGAATAATTGTTATCTGTTTGACCTATTGTCTTTGCGTTTTTTAATTTTTATTTTTTGATGAAGAGCAAATAGTCTTCGTGAACTTCGGTTGTAAGATGAAGGTTTTGTGTGCCATTGATGGTGTTCTGCACTCAGCTATTGTGGCATTATCATATACTTCTCTCATATTCACTGTAGCTATCTTTGGTCATTGTATATGAGTTATTTCTACCCACTGTAGTTTAATGCAAAAGGGTAATTTATAGGAAATGCAGGTCGGTAGTTGTCTGGCATAAAGGAAAAATATAGTCACATGAGCCTTTTGTTGTTTTTTGTGATGGGGGGAGGATGTGCAACTTGAACAATTGCCTTTAATCAGATTTGCCTGAAATTTCTGTTGACTTGTTAATCTGAAGAGACTTCGACAGTAAAATACATTTTTCGTTCCAGGTTCTCAGACATCGACTTGTGCATATGATGTTTACTGCTTTGGAAAGGTGTTACTTGAGCTTGTCACTGGCAAACTTGGCATAAGCTCATCAAACGATACCAGTATGAAGGAGTGGATGGATCAAACATTGCCCTGTATAAATATGTATGACAAGGAACTCGTAACAAAAATTGTGGACCCTTCTTTAATATACGACGAAGACCTCCTCGAAGAAGTCTGGGCAATGGCTATTGTTGCTAGATCGTGCCTCAATCCAAAGTCGTCAAGGCGGCCCCTCATGAGATATATCCTTAGAGCATTGGAAAACCCATTAAAGGTGGTAAGAGAAGAAAATGTTGGTTCTGGAAGGCTTCGAACGACATCTTCCAGAGGATCTTGGAATGCTTCAGTATTTGGAAGTTGGAGGCAAAGCTTGGATGTGGGTGCTGCCCCTCCTGCTCCCCGAGTTGAGGGAACAGGCAGTCTTAAACGATCGGGTACTTCTGGGTCTCAAGGCAGTGGGCAAGTTGGTGGGAATGATAATTCGTCCTCACAACGGCGGCAATCTAGGGAGATATTCCAAGAACCTGTAGACGTGCATGACATAGAGAGACCAGAGACAAGATGAACATTAGAGTAAGAAGGTCAATTGAATTGTTCAATTTCACATTCTTCCCGACTCACTGGTTTAGCGCATCACGTATTGCTTTCTACAGTTAGTGGGTTTCCGGGGCCAGTTTTGGTGTCAATTTATTTCAGTTTTCAGAGGTGTACAGCCGTTACTTGTGATTCAGTGATAGTTTAAAATGTGTTGGAAGGGTGCTCAATTTCACGAGCTGCGACCACTTTTGAGCTAACTGATTGATGCATCTTGTAGGAGAGAAAGGCAGCACATCCTGACAGCCAATTGTTCTCATTTGTTTGAGCTTGTTTGTGGACAGTCAACCAGAAAAACAAGCTGCTACAATTTTTTCTGTAATTGATCTATTTGATTTTCGGGTCGTCCTCGTGAAGGGTGTAATTAGTAGATGTTTAGAATTCTTGACTGCTTTCTTTCATTTTTAGATTTCTATTTTGGTGGGATCAACGGGTGCAAAGAAGTGGAAAAGAAACAAGAAAACACAATACAACTTCATTTTTTTTTAATTCTTCTTATTTATTATTACGAAGTGTTTTATTTAAAGAACTCTGGTATTGAAAATGTGCTGCTTAGCTTATAATAATGTCCATAATGAATCGTTTTCATCTTTGCTAGTGTCTTTAAAAGAATTTTGTATTTAAATGTTGGAAGGAAAAATACAAAATAAGGTCCTACCGAGATTTGAACTCGGGTTACTGGATTCAGAGTCCAATGTCCTAACCGCTAGACCATAGGACCTTTTTGTTGTATCATGATAGATTATTTATTTATTTATTTATTGATTTCAAAGAACACTTTTGCTGACAATCTCTTAAATCCTTGATCATACACTAATACAGAATTTCGTAACCATGTGAATTTATTAAGCTAACTTTAAAATTTTGAATTTCGTACTACCCTGTTGTAATACATACGAGTAAGATTTTGGCGATTAGTAGGCTAGCTCTTGAGTTTGGTGTATGCCTAAACTACCCCTTATTTAGAAATGGTGACAACTTTTTGGACCTACTATCGTTGTCTTAGTATTAGACAATTAATTCCAAATGAATGAAGTTTCATACAGTAATTATGTAATCTAGTTTCACCATCTAACGATCTATTCATCTATACATCTCAATAATACAGTCTATTTGAGTATAAAGTGTTGGCTAGTTAGTATACAATGGGTTGGGACCAAGGGATAGTCAACCCGAATCAAACAGCACAATATTAGGATCATTACTCCGGAATGAGCTAGAATCAAGTTCACTAACAGAAGAATAATCCATAGTTTCAGAATCTGCAGGTTCTTCATGAAGTGCAGTAGCGCCTGATTCAAATCTCTGCCGCTTTTCAACTGCAGCCTTGACTCGCTGCTTGAATTCCTCATCACTGCTCGCCAACATATACCGGAGTTTGAAGTTCACCTGATTCTCCAGCAAAACCTTGTGCCTTGGTATGATTCTGTCTTCTAGAGAATAACTGAAAAACCTGAATGATAACAGCCGTCAGAATTCGTCAATATAATGGAGCGTTTGCTCAATTCATAACCATTTGCACTTTATTGGGGATGTTTAAGAGAGTTCGGAGAAGATTTTAACAAAATGATGACAAATTTTGTTTATAACTGTTATAAACATAGAGTTCCTTCTCTGGAGTAATAGGAGCAAGCAACCGAAACATTTGTCATCTACAATCCGGTGAATTTGTTTACTTTAAAAGTAAGGATTTCAAAAGTATTGTACTTCATATATAGCTATAATTTAGATTTTACCTTGGAAATTCGATGAGATCCTTTAGAGGACGGATCATTGTTCTTCGCAGGTAGCGATACTTGGGTCGGAGAAGCTCGACATTGTATCGCAAGAGCATTGGGAAATCAGCAATCATCTCACCTAACAGTCGAAGACTAATCCCAAGCGACAGATAATACTTTACATTGCCATCCAGTTTATGCGCAATGCTGCACCCCAATAGCTCTGGTGCCAAAGCCACCACCTTCGCTATATTTTTCTGTGTGACTCCAGCTTTTGTAAGTAGGAACACAACCTGGCAGTGAATCATGACTTAGCCATACATAAGTAGACATTTGGCCATTCAATGCCAATAAATCAGCATCCGGAGTCACAATAACTCATGAGAAGCTAATACCAAGTCGAGATTCAAAGGTACATTATAGTGAAGGGGGCAATTTTCAACACTTTCCATAGCTCATAGTAAATAATTTTGAACTTCAAGAGTAACAAAGCTCAACTTCATTATATCTAGCCCCAGCTTAAAGGAGAGGGAAATAGAAAGGAATAAAGAACAGCCGAAATTAGGAGTATCATTCAATATAACTGAGACTAAAAGTCTAACTGCAGGACCAACCCCTCAGTCTTCCCTATATTGACACTATCAAGTAATGAGTTAAAGTATTAAACAGCATTGTACTCCAGCATAGAATTATTTTGTTGTCTGAGCGGCACAAAGGAAAAGCTCCAATCTGTATTCTATCACTAGACTTTAATGATTCAATCCTAAACAGTCCAGGCAGATGGAAGTATAACATTATCAACAAATGTTAGAGAGAACTAACCACTGGCCGAATTTTCTTGTAAAGGCTGTATGTCAGCAACGGAGGAAACCTAACAAGCATGCGACCGATGGCATCATCTGTGATACCCAAGTCTTGCAGAAACCGTACCTACAAAAGATAATAAGACACCTGTCAAGGAAGCTAGATGACAGCAGGTGCATTCAACTATAGTTGCATTTCTCAGCAAAAGAAAATAAAAAAAATACTGTACTATAGAGTAGTATACAACTAAAAAATACTTTTATAGTAGAACTAATCCAATACGATTCGTAGATGGCATGTTCGCTTATTTTGGGAAGGAGGAAAATAAATACACTACCTTTGGAACAATAGTAGCTTCCATGTCAACACAGAAAACCATTGGTTTGATGACGAGCATTCTTCTCATGCCATCTCGATCGATTCCAAGATAATAAAGGAACTTGAGAAGAGGTTTCCATCTTTCCTCAATGCTACATGCCATCAACTGAGGTTTAAATGCCAGTAATCTTCCAACATCATTGTCGCCTAGCCCAAATTCTTTTAGATAGTTTACCTGAAACCAAAAGTCACAATCACCTTTATAGATGAATATTGTATTCCATTGAAATTAGGTACATGGTGACAATATTTATTAATCTTTGAGCACTGTTCTACCATCATTTGGCTATTAATAATTACTCCTATTATCTAATGAGTCTAATATGGCTCTCATTATCAGTTTCGATTAAACAAAAAGAAATGCAGTCATTATACCTTTTGCTTCATCTCTTCTAAAGCAAAATAGCCAAGGACTTTGGGGAAATCATAAACCATCGTACCAAAATCATGGTTGTTCATGCCCATGTCTGTGTAAAAACTCACACGAGTTTTCACTTCTTCCATGCTAAAAGCCAATAATTCAGGGCATCGGCTGATGACATAACCCATCCAATCCCTCCTCACACCTTTTTTCTCTAGATACACAACAATCTCATCCATTTCTTCTATGCTATGCCTCAAAATGGTCTCTCCAACTCTCGTGAACACAACTCCTATGTATCTTCCATTCACATGAATTGACTTTAGCCACTCTACATGCTCTCTTATTAATTGGACATCCCCCTTTGCCATGCATATGATTCTACCAATCTGAGGGTGTGACAATGAATTGTGTTTCAACCACCTACAATATAATCAAAGAAACAAGTGATTTCTCTCACATCAACGGATCAACCTCCTCAAAACAATAGCTAAACAAGCTAAGGTAGCTTTTATCAACTACAAATTCTTTGGGACCTTTCGTATGCCAACTAACTTTTCAATACGACTTTGCAAATCAAACCAATGTGGCTAGTGCAATATATTACCCTTCTGGAATTTACCTATGCAACATGATTTTTCCAGAAACAGAGTCAAAGAATTTGCTAACCTATGAAGGGAACTAAAATCAACAATGTACAAAAGCATCATCTCAACTATCTAATCATACATAAGCATTAAAAAGAATCAATATTGAATTTAATCATGAAACCAATCAACCTACTCACTCAAAAAACAGGAAAACATGGTAAAGTTATAGGAGTGTTACTGGAAATCAGATCTCGTCTACACTATCGCCCTTGGCAGCTCTCTATGCGCCAAAATAAGCAATTTAAAAAAGTACGAAGTAACAAACATTAAATCCATACATATACGATAATAAACATACAATTACGCAATTCACAAGCAAAACATAACCAAAATCCAAAAAAGAGTGAGAAATTCAGCTCACCTAATAAGAGGAACAACATTAGACTCCTCAATAAATTTTCGAGCTCGAGCATTAAACGAAAAACTCGAAAATTCAGGAACTTTTTTCAAAGCAGCAGCCTCAATCATAACCAAATCAATGAAATCACCCAAATTAGACCCCATATTCTTAGAATAAGTAATACCAAATTTACCCTTTCTAACCAGAAAATCAATAAAAATTTCCAAACAAACTTCCCTCCTTATCTTAATAGCCTTCATCAAAATCTCACCTTCTTCACTATCATCATCACCCTTCAAAAGGGTATTCAAAGGAGGGAGAGAAAGGTCATTTCCATGAGGTGGGCGGGTATAAATTGAACCCGGAAATTGAGGTGGGCGTTTTCTAACAAGGGTCAATTCCAGAATTCTTGCTTTCTCTTCTTCTGATAACAAAACGTCGTCGTTTTTCTCGTGGGGTGGAAGCCATTGTTGTTGGTGGGGGTTAAGAAGGAGGAAGGAGGTGGATTTGGAGTTGTGGGTCCGGAGAATTTGTTGGGTATTAGGGTTTAAGATTGGGGGTTTTGGGGGGTCGGAAGGTTGAGGGTTTTGGGAGGAGGAGAGAGAAAAATTGGTGATGAAAGGAGAAGATTGGTGGTGGGGGTTATGGTGGGTTGAGAGGTGGAGGAAGGTGGTGGAAGTGGTGGTGTGGCAAAACATCATGATTTTTTCATTTTGGATAGAGTGGCGCCATGGGTTTTGTTTAACTCACTCTACTTGTCATTTTGCCAATGTGGCCTTCCGTTTACAGATCCAAATCGTAACATTGTCTTGTTTTCGACCTAACCTGTTCCGACCCGAAACCGATCTAAAAAAATATGTGATTCAGATTTTAACTTATATTATACAATAATTTAGCATAATTCTAGTTTAAAATAGACCCAACCCGATTTGAGCTCACCGAACCCGACCCAAACACTTAAATTGACACCTCTAAGTATAGTAGAGTTATGCATGGATATTTAGTTGGAGTATATGAAATATATGAATTAATGTTCTTGTTATAAAATAATCGTGTTAGATGGATGCCTATAATACTTATATATCTGATATAGTTATTGAATATTGTCAATTATTCTCCAAACAAACACTAATTATATAAGAATTAATTTATGTTATATATTTGATTAGTTATTGAATATTGTTAATTATTCTCCAAACAAACGCTAATTATATTACTATATATATATACGTAGTACTCTATAGATCACTTTTGTTCATAGAATAATGTACAATCTCTCCGAACATTTTCCTCTATTCTCCTTATTGTATTTCCATTTCTTTTTTTTTTTTTTCTTTTTCTTTTTTTTGAAAAGATAAGAAAAAATAAATATTAGAAGTCAGGGGAACTCCTAATGTAATTTTCATTTCTTTATTGACTGAACTTGTTTGTAGGCTAGGTTTGCGCCTCAACCCCTTATTATCCTTGGGAAGAGAGTTTCCTAATGTACTTTTTCCAAAAAAAATTAAATTAAATAAGAATTCACGATTTCACAACCCAGCCCCCAATCTTCTGTCATGCCAATTGGAGCAGGGCCAATGCCAATGGCCTCTGTTCCACCCCTTTAAAGATTTAGGTTGAGAAATGAATGGTCGAACAAATCATTCTCCTGCTGATTTTGTCCATGCAAGTCCAGTAGCCCACAACCAATTAGCATGTCGTGTCATGCCACGCTTAGTACTTGCCAGCCCAACCTATTCCCAGCCTAGTAGAATTTGGTCACGTCTAAGGATGCCAAAATGAAAAGTTTACTTCTAAAGAACCGACTTCGATTAAAAATAATACGTAGTATATAGGCCCAATGTGTTTTCCCTGCAGGGAATGAAATATGGCCTAGGGCGCCCTGGCATATAAGTTGAGTTATTTAGCAGCCAAAACTAATGGAGTAAAGGCTAAACATATACCAAAATCTACAAGATTGCAATTTAACAACGTTTTACAAGGGCAATTAACAACAAAATGATCTCTGAAACTCCAAACAGAGAAATTTTATTGGTTTTGATTCAGAAGCCACAAAAAAGGAAAATATCATAGCCTCATCGAAGCAACTGAGATCAGCGATACAAACTTTCTGATCTCAAATTCTCTGAGATCTCAGTTTCCCATCGATCACCATTTTCCAGCAGTTTCTCCTTGTCATACAGAAGCTCCTGCAACAATTTGATGAACAGATGCTTCAGAGATAGCTTTTAAACATAACAAATGAGAGAAAAGAAAGGAGGGAGAGGATTTGGTTTGTTGTCGATAAATAAATTCTTCTTTCATTTAAGCAATCTGTCGTACACAACAGGGATTTTAACAGGAATTTACTAACCTCGTGAGTTTCTGTTGCAAATTCAAAGTTTGGTCCTTCAACAATGGCATCAACAGGGCATGCCTCTTGGCAAAATCCACAGTAGATGCATTTTGTCATGTCAATATCATACCTTCAATTAATACGTCATCGGTGAGACACTTCAATAACCAAGTACGAGTACATAAGATTTTCAAAACAAGTAAATGTATTTACCTGGTTGTCCTACGACTTCCATCTTCCCTTGCTTCTGCCTCAATAGTTATTGCTTGAGCAGGGCAGACCTAATATTAGACAGAAATTCGAATTTTAGTTTTCACCACACTTTATCAAAGAGCCAACAGCACGTGATTGGCAAAGCTAGTAAGCAGATCTATCAATTAGACCATAATCATAGCGCATACTACATCAAGCGTATGCATTCCTATACTACGCATTACTGGAAGGAGATGACAAAAACAGCGAAAGGCAGAAGCAAGGAACCAATAACTGGAAGACAGGATTACAAAATTTTCGCATCTAATAAGTAAACTTCCAGTACAAACTAAACAACACAAATAAGAGAGGATTTTCAAACTAATTAGATCCTAATACATCATATAATCTTATGGAAATAGAAAAGAGACAGGTGAGAGCTTTTTGTCATTATAGACATTCAACTGTCTCTGCCCATCTTTCATAATTTGTCCTAATCATACGAAAAGAAGCCTAGATTAGCATAAAAGTTCAACCTGTGTCTCAACCTTCATCTACATCAATTTTTATAGTTTTCAGGCTAGGGTGTATGATGGGCAGGCATTATAGCACATAAACCTATAAGGAATACCAACCCTACAAGACAGTTATATTTTTCGAATAATTATATTATAGGTGACTGTCAAATGATAGAGAATGCACTCCCTAGATTCATCCCTCTAATATGACAAGGTCCAGAACTCCATCTTTAAATATGCAGCAGAATAGTACCCTACGGAAATTAATATATCATAGAAAGATAACATATCATTAGAAGAGAGAATATAAAAGTCTGTAGATCTCACAGCTTCACAGAGTTTACAGGCAATGCAGCGTTCCTCTCCTGTTGGATAACGGCGGAGAGCATGCTCTCCACGAAAACGAGGGCTCAAAGGGCCTTTTTCAAATGGGTAATTGATCTGCAAAATAGAAGTGTATAAAACATGTTGCCATCTGAAAGTAGCTGTGACAAAATATGTTCCAAAATTGAGCAGCAAATATAGAGTAAGAACACTAAGAAGACACTCACAGTCACTTTGTCATCAAAGAAATACTTGAGAGTCAAAGATAATCCTCGAACCATCTCCGTGAGAA
The DNA here is from genome assembly GCF_001683475.1 of Chenopodium quinoa. NCBI lineage: Eukaryota > Viridiplantae > Streptophyta > Magnoliopsida > Caryophyllales > Amaranthaceae > Chenopodium > Chenopodium quinoa. The sequence continues at coordinate 522,275 of NW_018744537.1, forward strand.
ACAAAGTATTTATGCTTCTCTCAAAAACTGCAATGAAAATTAAATTGCCAGAACTTAACACATGCAAAAAAAAAAAAAAAAAATATAAAAACCTTCTAGCCACAAAAGGCAATACATTAGCCAAAGCCAAGTGACAAACTTATTATAAATTATAAGGAGTCAAGACTGTTGTGTTACCGGAACTCCAATCCTTTGATATCTCTTTAACAAGTTGTTGTCTTTCAGCATCATCTGTAAGAAGCAGATCATAAGAAGAGTCAGAAAAGTGACAATCTAGTATTTTTTTTTTTTTGTCATGCTTCCTATCCATATCGAAGTGTTCATTTTCACCAGGAAATTTTAGTCAGATGCATCCAAGCCTATCAGAGGCCCAATACATAAATATCTGACAATCTGCTGCAGAATTTGAATGCCTGCTTATGACAGTTAATATCTAAAATCCTGAATAAACGAAGTCAATTTTCTAGGCCAAGGAGATACTAAATAATTCACAACCTATTTGACATAATCACTTTGATTGCAGTAATAGGGTCAAGGAGAATCCAAAGATAGCAAAGTGGTCACTACAATATGCAATGGCTTAATCGGGTTGTAGTAAATAATAGAAATATAAATATATAAAAAATAAAAAAAAAAAAAAAAGAAAAACTGCTTCAGCACCACCAACTAAATATTTTTTAATAAGTACTCAGTATGCCCATGTGTACATTATGGGGAATTTGTGACAATAGATACATGTTAACAGTACACTACTTCCTGAATGGAAATAGCCTATTATTTTCTTTTCAAAATACCTGAAATTTATAATATTTCATCAAAAAAATGATATAATTAGGGGCATAGTATAAGGGCCCAAAAAAACTACCTTTGACCCACTTTATATTTAAAAATTCCATCAAAACATTTTTGTGACTTAAAATGAAGCTAAGCTCTTAAGTTTACATTATCTAGCAACTTACTGATATGTACTTTGAAGCCAAAAACTCATACACAGATTCATTAATCACTTCTTTATTTACACAAACCCTAACCAACCGCTGTCAATCTAGAGAGAGAGAGAGAGAGGTCTGGATAGAGAAAAGAGGAGCAAAGAGCTCTAAATCAAATTTGCACAAGGACCAAGCCTGCACCTATCATTTCATCAGCAAATTTTTCAAGTCTTGCACAGGGATCAAGCCTTAAAAGTTTGCAATAGGATTGAATTTGCCGGTATGGAGTACCTGATCATACCCCCCCCCCAAAAGTCAAAACCAAATGCCGACAATCAGCTGGTCCAATATGTACGACACAGTACGTAGCATCACAAGGGGGAAGCAGATTCAGTACCCGATATAGTCGAGGGGCATGAAAGTTGAGAAAGAAAACTTGAAAGAAGACAAATACTTCTTTTTACCGTAAACGAGTCATTATAATAGAACATCCTTCATTTATGGAACTGACACTGGTACGTACAGCCTAATGTATCTCAATAGAAGCTAAAATCATAACCCTACTCAAACAGGCTAATCAATTTCAGAGTAGTTCAGTTTGGGCAGAGCTACTAATTCGCTCAGAAAACAATTACTTAACTGTCATTGCTCAGCAAACCAGTAATGGCAGGCATAACTGCATAAGTTAGAAAAATAAACAATGCAAAACATTGAGCAAGTAATTGGTGCCTACACAGTTCTGACAGATTATTCAATGCTTACCCCAACCAATCATAATTTCACAAATACAATTCCAAAATTTTTTAAAAAAATAAAAATATTAATCTTAGGATAGAAAACAAGAAATGCAAACTAATGCGCATCAGTCATCACAAGCTATAACTTACAACCTGCAGACCTAATCTCAACATAGTATTTTCTTGTGTAGAAGGCATCAAAAGAAGGATAAGATGGTTGTACAAATTTTTTCTTCACTAAAGAATAAATATTAAATAGGAAAAAGGTCTATTTATACCTTGGCCCCCAATGCTCAATGTTCGGTAGGTAGTAATAGGGAGCAGGTAGATTAAACACCTTTCGGGAAATCAATGGTCAAGGAATAACTTTCTCGAAATAAGTGCGATGTATCCTTTTCTAATACATAGGCCATCCGTGATTTCATCATAAATCTATTAAATGTAGAGAGATCTTTATTATCCTCCTTGTACAAAAGAAACATAATCCTAATGAGAAAGATAACAAAAAACCCTGGACCTGAAAACTCATGTTGCGTGATAGCATACCAAGTACAATAAGAACATCAACTGATCTTTAATATTATCCTACAGTCACTTTCCATTAAAGATTCCAATATTCAACAACCGTTTATTTATTTCAGAAGAATTTCCATTCATAAAATGAATAAAAGGAAAAATTATACAAAACCTAATTCAACACACCTTTATCAGTGGAAAACGAATGCTTGGTGGCAAATGATCTATCCTGCTGGCTGAAGCCTTGCAATGCTTGTCCAGTCATAGCCTACATAAGCAAAAGGGTTAAAGCATTTACATAATATATACTACGTAAATAAATAAAAACCAAAAATCATATGTCTAACAACAAAAAAGGCAACTGCAAATGACAATGTATACCAACTACTTCTGCAAAAATGGCACTAATTGCCACACTATCCCAAAAAACTTAACCCATCATTATTAAAATAACAACACAATTTTACTAGGAGATCTTTTGTAATCATGTGATTATTCTCAAACTCCTCAAGTAAATTTTAATAAGAGAACTATGGAGAAGACAATCACTATAATAACTTAAGGATGAGTACAACATCTTAATACTCCCTCCGTTTCGCATTAGTTGCAACACTTTCCATTTTTAGCCGTTATATTTGAAAATGACCCACCATTATTTTATAATTTCTCTCTCCTACTAACCCCACTTTTACAAATATCTTATTATTTCTCTTTCACTACTTTCTTTTATTATTTCTATCTCTTACTAACAATACTTTATTATAAGCCTATAAGCCTAGTCTATAATTTTCTTAAACTATGAGCCAAGCCTACTGTTGCAACTAATCCCTCTGTAATTTTTTTAAGTACCCACTTTCCATTTTAAGTTGTTTATGTGATTCACACACTTTAATTTTATTTAATTTTAGGCAGATGCGTATTTCTATCTTACCCTTCACCCCACAATATTTACACATTTTCACTCATTCTTCTTTACTTTATTAACCTTTTTCTTACACTCATCTACAATTTACTACATCTCTTAGTTTATCCAGCTTTTACTAAAAACATGAGTCTACAATAATGGGTACATCAAAAGAAAACAAAGAAGTACATGTGGCTAAAGTGGAGAGAGTATCTAAGAAAATTTTTCCCCCAAGGGACAAACAGATGTTTAGGATATATGTAACTTGCTAATTATAGGGCAAAGGGGTGAGTGATTGTATGCCTTTGTTCACAATCACATCTACTATCCTTCCATATCTCAAAAATTCATATGGCATGGTATTGTACTCCATATACATGATAGCTAGGCACAAACTGACCACATCATCCTAGAAATGAAGGCAATAGATGAAAATTTACAGTTTGAACCTCAAACATCTAGTAGGAAAATCCATCAATATTCATAATATCCACATGCTAGAAAGTTAAAGAAAATAAATAGGACTCATAATCAACGAATTCAATACGTGTGGCAACTAAATGAACTGAGAAGTAAGAATAACACAGTTAAAGGTTACAAAAACTCGAAAAATCACCGAACATTTCATGGCAATTGATGATCCAGAGTAACGACCTCCAGACCAAATAATTGAAAACAAAGCTGCAGATACTCCTACATTACAAAATTATCCTAATCCTAGCTTCAACAGCATCGTATGGAGCCTTTATCTTCCCATCTTCAAATGTATTGAAGAATAACGAGTAAATTTCCAGAAAACTATAATCCTCTAAATTAAGCACCAACAACTTCCACAGGCAATCGGCTACAATACAAAAGGTCAAAGACATAGAAATCATGACTAAAAATCATTTTATTCTTTCCAAAACTCTGCCCTAAACTGATTGATATAAATCAAACTAGATTCAATATCGCAACAAAAAAAAAAAAAATATCACATAATTGAAGCAAAATAATTATGAGCTAAGTTACAAAATCTCGAAGAAAATAAATGTGAAACAAAGCAATGCAGAAGATTATAAAACATGAATAAATTCGGCAGTTCCAAAAGAATCATTCAATTGAAATATCTAGGGTTTCAAAAAAATGAGGAGGAAACTTACGAGCTGACGAGGACGAAAAGCGAGAAGAGACTTCCGAGCTAAGATCGCCGCCATTGATGGAAATGGGGAGAGAAAGTTTACGATCGATCGACGACTCGATGTTTCTCTCTTTTGGGAGACGTGGGTGGTTTTGAAGGTGGTAGAGTGAGTGACGGAAAGAGGGGACAATACAGCAACCGACTTCTCTGCGAGATTGGGACCGAGGGGAAAATGAACGTCGAATGATGCGTTTTGGTGCACTTATTCTATAAACGCAGCGTTTTACTTTTTACTAAGGGTTCCAGATATTTACTAGTAATTTTTTTTAAAAGGAGTATAATTTTTTGCTAAATAAAGCTGGACTCACTTTGTATGACTATCCACGATATTGAGAAAATGAAATAGATTACTTCGTAGTTATTACACAATATTATAAGAGAAGAAAAAATGTTGTTGACTTTTTATTTTACTAATTTAAAGCGTCAAAAATGAATACTAGAGTTTTGTTTTATGAAGCACAACATTTCTTCACTCTTTTATGCATCTCAAATTCAAGCCTCCTATCCCCTCTCTCTTCCTCCTTTCACATGCACTTGTTTGCATTGTGATCATTCTAACCTCGTTGCTAAATTCCACTTTGCCCTTCATTATTCTCGTTCTCGACATTTGGTGGTGGTGACCTAGCGGTTGGATCTACAAAGGGATAGCATATAGGTGATAGCACTATATGAAGTATTAATCAAAAGATGGGGTGAACAATTATTTGAATTGTGTATTTGTGTATTTTAGTGCAAAATCCACTAGATCAATTTTTAAAATGATGATGAATGAGCCTTTTTAGGTTAAGAAATGACATAGAATGAGAGTTAATGATTCAATAGTGGACGGAAACACAAAACGTCTAATTTTAGACGGTGGAAATATTAAAGTCGTAAAATAATATTGATTTTACGCTTTAAAAAAAGTGTAAATTATATTGATACAAATGTGAAATGTAAATACTTGTATAACAATTGTTTTTTTACTAAGTGAATACGTACATAATGATATTTCAACGGTGTAACCATTTTTCATTTTTTTTAAAAAAATTGGTAGGAGACCTTGACCAAACCTCAACCTTCACGGTTTTTTCCCTACCCCTAAGCACCCTTATTTGGTAAGATACGAACCCCAAGCCTCTAGAATATGAGGTAAGAAACTTACCAAGTGAGCCAATTGACATATCACCAAAACGACGCAGTACTACAATTTGATTCGATGATTATACTAAGTGAGCCAATTGACATATCACCAAAACAACTCAATACTATAATTTGAATGGATGGTTATAGTAAGTGAGCCAATTGACCAAACTTCGTTGGTTATACTAATTTTGTACTACAATTTGATTTGATTTTGGGTTTTATAAAAAATTATTATCATATCACCAAAACGACACAGTGCTGTCGTTTCCAATTGACATCTAGGCTCAAGTCAAGCCCCAAACACCATCTTCTTGCTAATCCAAAACCCCACTTCAATTCAGTTTTTTTAGGGTTTAAGCCCCTTCTTTCTCTCTATTCAACCTGTAAAAATAATAATGGCAACAATGGGAATACGATCAGCCATGGCTTCAGGAGCTAGATTAATGGCGGTTCGATCAAAACCCTCTTCTTTTTCTCTCACTCCAAAGCAGCTTTTAGCTTCCTCATCTTCAAACAGACCCATTTCTTCCGCTTCTAGGTACCCATTACTTCAGTTCATTCATTGGATTTTTTTAAATTTATTTTTAATTTTTTGTGTAATTTTATTTATTTATATTGGTTGGTTTGCTACTTTGTTGAAGGTTGGCATCAATGTTGGGAATGGTGGAGTCACAGAAGCCGCTTCATAGTGCAATTGCTTCGGCTCGTCTTACGTCGATTCTTGCTCTTGATTCCAGCTGCTGGAGCTGCCTTTCTCTAGGTGATTTGATTTAATTGTTGAATTTGTTATTGAAATTTTATGATTGAGTTTATTATCATAGATTATAAAATGTGGGTTTGTGGCCTGATCTTAAATTATGGTATTGATATGGAGGTTGATAGTTATGGTTTAGGTTTGTATGAATGTAATTTGCTACTTTGATTCTGATTAATGTGTGATCCCTGGGATATATATTTGATGAAAAATCATTCGATACTAGTTGATTGTATGGTAAGATTGATAGCTGTTGTAACTTGCAATTGTGTTATTAGTCAATGCCTTGACTCTTGATATTCCTTCGGGTCTCTCTATTTGGTAGGTTGGAGGGGGGAGGCTGGGCGATAAATTGAGAGCATGTATGGTGGTGAAATACCATGGATGATGGAATGAGCAGGAATGACACTCTGTTAACATTATGTACAGTGAAGAGTGAAAGAGAGGAGTGAGGAAGGAAGGGGAAGAATGGATATAAGTTTTTCTGTATGTTTGAACTGTACTAATTAGTGTGGCTATATGTAAGATGTAACTGTTGAACTAAGTGTCTAGCGATTTAGTGTAATTAATTACTAGAAATGTAGTTTGCTAGAGAATGGAGAAGAAGTTATGTATTGTGGAGTTTCTAGTTAGCTTTTTAGTAAGCAGTAAGTGAGTAGCTGCAACATACCTTCTAGGTTTGTAGCGAGTGAAAGAAAGTCTATCTTAATATGTGCGACTCTGTCGTAGAAAAAAGGATTCTTTTTCTGTGTACCATGGCTCAATATCATGTGATTTTGGAAGACTTGGGAATAGCACTTTTATTCTCAAGATTCTAACTGAGAGGTGATTTTCCAAGTTGGAGTGTTGGACCATAGACCCCTTAATGGATCGGTACCTTTTCCTCATAGCGGTAGTACAAGCTCCAGCCTGCTTGTAATATAAGGTTATCTCAACAGATTGAAAGCCTGAAGGTCTGACTCACTTTGAGTTTGCATAATTTGACATTGACTTTGAATAGTACAACTGTACAAGAGGTATATGGTCTTGTATCATTGAATACAGTTTTCCAGTTACCATGCTGATTGGCTAGGATCTGAAAGTGAAGAACTAGCATCTGATGTAAACGAGGGGTTGGGTAGTCGAGGGTGCAAAGTGATTTTGTATCAGTGATACCATTGTCATGATTTAACTCACTAGCGAACTTATTGTGACAAATTATACCATTGTATCCAACCTATAACCCTAGAGCATAATGTATAGACTCTTTATATGTTAAAGTATTATAACTTTATAAGTGAACATCAAGATTCCACTTCAGATGTGTACAAAATCAGAACCAGTCGCTATAACATCATATACCTAGTTTTCTGTAATAGATTTTAGAGCAGTGATCATTACGTGATTGGACATACCTTGTGACAGTAAGGGCTCAGTTAACCTGGCAAACCAATGACAAGTTGTGCTACTAGTGATCAAATCTAGACTGGACATCCCTGGCAAACCATTGCTGCCTTTTTTTCCTTCCTAAAACCAAGATTAGGCATACCGGGTGGCAGCTCCATGATAACCTCTTCATACAAATTGGCATGTAAAAGGGCAATTTTAATCGAACGAGTGTCCTACCATTTTTGGCTTCCAAAGAATTGAGTTCTGATGATGGCCATCTAGCCATTGTCCACTGGGTAAAAAGTCTATGAAAGTTTACCCTACCTAGTATTTGAATCTTTCCAATAAACCATCAGCCTTTTACTTTGTATACTCACTTGCAGGCTCGCAACCGATGGCTTTTTATATTTTAGAAAGTTCATATTATATACAGCTGGCTTCTAATTTTTTTTGTCTATAACAGCAATTTGATTAGAGATTTGTAAGGCCTCTTTATAGGTAGTTCTTAATGATTAGTGTGGCTGGAAAATGGTCAAATTAGACTAGACTGCAGTGTCAAATACTTGTGGGTGTGTACGTTTACATACATCATCTTGAAGATATGTGGATTATTTGGTGGACCCTTTTATGAATATGCATGGCTTTTTTCTTTTCTTTTTTTTTTTTTTTTTTTTTTTTTTTTGTGTTGAAATAAAAATATGCGTGGCTTTATTAAATTTTTGTTCATGTGAAGTTAAACAGATGTTCTGCTGAACGGAAATGATGGTTACAGGTTTATAAATTTATTTTTATATATTTTAAAAATGACTATGCCTACTAAGTAGAGTCCTTATTCAATTTGGGGGAAGAAGAATTCTTTATGGTGCTGAGCTGCTGACCATAAAAACTTAATGCCGCTATTCCAGTATTTTCAGTAGAAAAGGTGTTTTTTCACCTTATGCAAATGGAGAATAGACTAAGAGGAAAAAAAAAAAAAAAAAAATTATTTATATTCTACATACTTGTATTTTAAGAAGGGGGTTTAGCATGAAGGTTTGTGTGTTTGAATTAGTGATTCTGCTGTGTGTTTTGCTGGTTATGGATGGAAGATGATGGTGTTCTTTTTTCCTTCAGTCCACTGACTTGGTTCATCTCTTTGTTTCTATAGGATTTTCTTTGCCTTTGTGACGAGCTCTACAACACCTTAATGAAGCAATTATATGATTAGGTGTTTTTGGATCTTTTCTTGTAATAATAATTGAAATAATTGTGAGGGATTGTCTGAAATTTTGGACTTGTTACTTGAGTTAATTTGTCACCTTTTTTTTATTTTTTGTTGATAAAACTTTTTGAGCATTATATGATGTTGCTATTACCTTTCAATAGATTTAAGCTTGTCATATGTTTACTATTTACAAAATTCAGAAATATGAACGATAAGTACGATGAACAATAATTGTTATGGTTATGGTGCTTGATATATATTGCTATCTAGGCAGCTTGATTTCTTTGGTTTGAGGAACTACATGATTTTGTTGAATCTTCTGTGCTGGTCTTTTGAGTAAAGGACGAGGAGTACCAAAAAGGAAAAGTAGAATTAAACAGGATATGATAGTTATATGCACTTTGAGGATTGAGCGGAATGTGGCTCATACTATATTGCAGGAAAGATTGTTGAGCTTGGAGTTTACGAGTCTGATAATCTGACATGGTTATAATCATGTGTAACGAAGTACCATGATGTTCAAGAGTTTCATATGATCTCATTTTTCAATTACCATTCAGTTATTGCTCTAGGAGTTGTGGGTAAATGGTCTGTTTGCTGTGAAGATACTGCATGGGCAGGAGTGGCATTAGGCCTTATTGGCCTTTCAATTGGACACAATATATTATCTAACCGATTGACCATGACTTCCTTTACATTAGCATCTAATGCTTTAAAAAAGTTCCGTGTTTGATCATTATTATTTGTTATTGCCTTGCCTTCTTTCTCTGTTATAGTGTTTTTTCTATTACTTTTCCTTGGTGTCAAGTCTTAGATGTTACCATGAGGATGGTCTCAAACAGTCCACTAATTTTCTGTTATTTTTCTTTTCTTGGGATATATAGACTTTGCAGTTCCTCGGTGACCAGAATCAAGATGATGTGTTAGCTTGTTTCTCTTGCCGGTGGTTCGATCTCTTTCCGAATATTTATTTAGGTTCCCAGTCTTCCCACCTTTTTAGCAATTTTGTTTTCTTATTTCCATGTCAGTTCTCCCATGTTCATTAATGTAAGTCCTCCAAGCTGGCTAAAAAGCTAAACAATGCATTTTCCTCCTTTGAACTTCTTTCTATTATGAGCTGGGAGCAAGAATTACAGCTGTATGGAGATTTTTTTCCCCCCTTTCAGAATAGGCATGCCTGCTTCCCATTCTTGCTACTCTCTGACCATCAATTTTCCATTGCCATTTCAGTTTAGTATTAACATTTATATCCCTCTTTATGATCTCGACAAGTATATGCAAAATAACAGTGTTAATGCTAGGCGAGAACTTATGTATAGTTCTCTCCTAATTTTATCTTTATTAGCACCTACTATATTTTCTTTGTGATTTTCTTAGTGCTGGTGGGCAGGCGTGGTGGCCTGCGGCCCTTTTCTGTAGAATCTCAAATATGCCTTTTAAGCTGGTCGGTCATTATACACATGTATTTTGTTCTTTGAGCATCACAGAATTTATGTTATGAGATTGATTTGTGACCTCAGATCTCTAAAGAAAGTAGGGGAAATGATGGGGGTTTAGAAGTCTTTTCTTTTTATGGATTGGGAAGCCACAGAGTTTGAAAATAAATCTTCTGCTGGGCAATTGTGCATGGCAGCATGTTGTGCCATGTTTTGCACAAAGATAGGCCGGTAGGCCCCATAAATCGCAGAACTTGAGTTTTTTTTTGGTTCCAAGGCCAATGTATGAAGTATGATCCTTTGATTTTAAATACCGAAACCTTTTTTAGGAGGGGGCTGGGGCCCTTGAGGGCTAAATAAACTCCGTCTTTGGGGTCCATATCCTCCTATGACTCACTCGTGCATACTAAGGTCTTGTGTGCAGTAGAGGATCCCAAAGATTGAGAAGAGAGCGACAATGCAACCAAGCATTACTGTTCCCTTTACCATGTCTATGTGAGGTGTGAAAGCACTCGTCGTGACCTTACAAATGCAACCGACCATTACCGCTCACTGTACCATGTTTATGTAAGGTGTGAAAGCACTCGTTGCAACCTTTCAAACCTGTATGATGTATTGTTGCAATCACTTCTAGTGGATGATGTAGAGCACTTGAACGGATTATTCCAATAGGCACAAAGACCATCGTCAGCCACGAATTTAGTACATATTTTGTAGAAAATCTTGTGGGGTTAGGAAACTAATGGTCACTAGATTTGATTTATAAGGAAACTTAGTTGTGGTTGAGAAGGTTTTGCAAGTAATCTCTTTGTCAAATACATTTTTTGTTTTTTTTTGTTAATTTATTTTTTATTTTTTCTTCTTTCTCTCTCCTTTTTAGTAATTTTTTATTATTTATTTTTAGTATGGGGTTTGGATAAGGGGTAAATGTTTTGTTGGCAAGACTACTTCAGCTGAAGTGTAATAGTGGGTAGTTTGTTTCTAATTAAGAAGCTTTTAATGTCATTTTCAGAGTGATTAACATCTTTTTATACCAAATCTTAACTAGTTTAATTGATAAGTTCGCCAACATACGAAATTGAAGGTTGTCTATGATGAGGTTATATATGAAGAAATAAAATAGACGTTGTAAGAGAAGTACGACTTTGGTCATTAGACAATTTATGCAAAGAACTCTATACTACATTGAACTCTTACCGTAATTAGTAAACAGCTCGTCTTGTGTGTGGCCAGCCACTCCGTGTGACCACCTATAAAAGAACAAAGTAACCCCTATAATACTGACAAAGTAACCCCTATAACACTGACCGAGTAACCCTATAACACTAACGAAGTAGCCCCTTTAATACTGATCAAGTAACCCCTATTACACTAACGAAGTAACCCCTATAATGATTGGCCACACGGTGTGGCCAACCACATATAAGAATAAACAGTAAAAAAAATTATCCAAGATTTAAAGTTTCGAGCTTTCCTTATGGTTAAAATATTATAAGGGACATATTATTATTATTATTATTATTATTATGAAAAATGACAAAAATCTACAAAGTCAACTGAATCACAAGAAATTAGTGGGGAGCCGAGATAAAATCTGGGCCCTTACCCCTCTAGCTATAGCGAACCCGATCTTGCTGAAAATGTGAGCAGCTACACGAGCACCAATATCTTGAGTCCCAGCAAACGTCTGAACTCGCTTCAGCAACGCAACAACCTCTTTCTCTAATTCCCCCAATGAAAAAAAGGAGAAATGAAGGAAATCATTGCCAATAGCCCTGCAACGCGCCCCATACTTGTCCCGCTTCCGCTGAGCTGCAACCAACACAACACGACCAAATACATTGTCAGACAACCCAAATTGTGTTAAAAGAGAAGAACCCATCAAGTCAACACACACATCAAGGCCTTTGTCCCAGGAATAAAGTAACACATCTGCAGGTCGAAGAGTCTCGTCATTCCCTCTAGTCAACCCAACGTCAACCTCCTTTCTTCCAGAAATCCAGACCGAAAACAAATATCAATATTATTATTATAAAGAGGTTTGTTTATCTCTCTTATTGAGGACTCTATTTATGCTTGTGTTTAAGCAGAGTTTGCTCCTAAATTGGGGGCAAAGAGGCTTGGCCTCTCTAACCTTCATGTATGTCTCACGTGAACTACTGTTACGTTTCCGTGGACTTCACGTGACATGGCGAGGGATCTTTTTTTCCCTGAAATTTTGTTCCGAGGATTTTACTGCCAAAAGTACAGAACTCTATTATCAATTTATCACTGCTGAAAGTATGGGCTCAATTTGCCAAAACTCCTTGTAATTTCATCTTCCATGAGAAAATTGCATCTTTGCACTTGAAATGTACTTGTATATACTAATCATAAGTTTTCATCAAATGTTACCCACCGTCCAAGTTAAGCTATTAAATTACTGTTTTAAACTATAATTAGGCGAGCATAAGTGTCAAAAATAAATTTGATAATAACTTGAGTTCTGAATCATATACCTTAGTTCGTAAGTTAAAATGGAAGAATGATAGCTACTATTCTTATATAAGGTTTGTTCGGCATTGTTTTTTATTTTTTGTTTTCTGTTTTTTTTTTTAAAAAACTAAAAATCAAAACCAAAAAACAAGAAAAAAGTGTTTTCACTTTTCTGTTGTCAGTTTTCAAAATTATCATGATTTTAATAAATTTAATTAATGTTTGGTTCATTATAGGATATATATCATATAATTTGGAAAACAAAAAACCAAAAAATAGAAAACAACAGTGATACCAAACGAACCCTTAAACTTTTGGTTTTCTGTTATAATATTGATACTAAATACTTAAGAGGTACGTAGTTTTAATTGATGTTATGTAATGATTTTACATATGTACATTTATATATCGTGATTAATTCTTTATTCTTTCACCAGTAGGAATAATAAACAAAGATTTTTTGTTGATTCATTCATAATGAAAAGTTGCCAAAAAAAAAGGAATTGAGGCATACAAAATTACAAACCAATGGATTTTACATAAATGAAAGATAATTTACCAAAGATGCACTCTTTAAATAATGACTTATGAGGATGTTTAGCAATCGTTCTCATGATTATCCTCCTAAAGTCCTCATATTCCTAACAAAGAATACGATGTTGACAATTTTGACAAACAAAAATTGACGTCTAACTTTCTCATTCCATATGTAAAAATGTATCCAAGAGCTTAAATAGGATGAAGTAATGGAAATTAAATATTGAAATGCGTACCATAAATCCTATGAACAACATTGATACATGATTTGAATGAATGCGGTTAAAAAAAATTAAATAGAAGTGCAATAACTTCATTATAATTATGGAGGTATCAATTGATTACAAGGAATAACCACAAGTCCACAATGTCCTTAATCTACAACCAAAACTATTTTAGTGAACATTGCTGTAATTTTGTTCTTGTGTTCGTGTAAAATTGGTATACATTAGACTTATGTAAGAGATATAAAATAAATTTATATGATGCGATTGTATTGTGACATTAGAAGTCTAGTACAGTACCAGGAGATAAAATAAGTAAAAAAAAGTAGGAGTATTAAGAAATAAAAATGTGACCTATACTTAAACAACTTTTTTTTTTCTTCTCTTTTTTTTTTTTGCTTTTCAATATGCAATAATTTAACAAAACTCAAAGAGTAATCAAACTACAAAATTATCACTACTAGTATATTAATAAAATAATTAATTAATTGTCAAACTTTTATCAAAAAGGGGAAGGGTCAAATATCAACCATGCACGTAATCTAGGAGCATGTCCAAGTAAAACACATGAATTTATTTTTTTCAGACATAAAATATTTATTTACACAAAATTAAAAACAACAAATATAACAACCAAATTACCAAATTCAGGATCTGGGCACTTTCTATCCAATTCCCTCTTTAACTGTTTCATTGAAAAACCCTAACTCTTAAAATATCAATTGCCAAAAAATACTTCAATTGCGCGCAAATACAAGTCAATTGAAGAGTGGTTAGAGCTCAGGAAGCACCCAAATCCTTGATATTTTTGGTCAGTTTCTATATTATTTGTGTGGGAATTACTGAAATTTCTACTGATTTTTTTTGCTTTTTAATTATTGTTTTGATTTACCAATTGATCACACCTATCGAAATTTGTCTCTTTGTATGATGCTGGATGAGTCCGCAAAATTGTTGATCATATAATTGAATTCAATGGTGGATTTTGTTTTGATTGATTAAATTGTGGTAATTGTTTGGTACCAATTTTTCTGCTGTAAAATTCAGTTAATAATCAATTTTATTTTTGTGGGTATATTTGTCTTTATGTTTTTATTTAAACCCAGATGAAAATTATCTGGGTTTTTCCATTTGAGGTTGATTTTACATTTTTCTCTATTTTTGGATTTAACCCCACATCAAAATTTGATACTTTTTCCTCTTATTGTGTTTTTTCTGCTGTTGCCATGCTTTCTTATCTTCTTTTGCTGGTTTTAGCAGTTGGGGCTTAACTAGCTCTCTATATCACTATTTATCTAGATTCTTGCAATTTAAAATGTGTATTATGAGCTGAATAATCCAATTTCATTTCATTTTGGGCTGTGTAAACTTGGAATTGAATAATTGCCTCTTGTAGTCTGATTTAGGGGGTAAGGTTGCGCACATTTAAACCTCGCTAAGCTTTTGAGAGGTTTTATGGGATTGTTGGTATTGTTGTTTCTGTTCTCTTGAGCTTATGAATTTACTCTCTTCTTGTTTGGTGTTATATTTGGTTTTGGGTGGTGTTATGCTTAATTTTTAATTATAGAGTATGTGTTCTTACTGTGGTTTCTTTTATTGGTATTGCGACAGCCTACAGGCTTCCTATGTTTTCACAAATTTCATCTTCTCTTTATGGTGTATCTCTAGTCATTTCATCCAACATCCTTGAAGGATTTCAAATAGCAAGAAGGATAGTACCTCTCTAGTTTTAATGGATGTGACTGTGAATGGCAATGGGTTCTTGGGAAACAATGGTCACTTGACTTCGAGACACTCGCCCCGTCTATCTTGGCTTGATTTAAGAGTCTTTTATGTGAGAATTAGCAAGTGTGAAATTGATGATTCGACCCCTGAGAACCTCACTTTGAACCATATCCCATTGGATCCCAACACCCTTCTTGAAGTAAATGGAGTAAGAGCTAGTATATATTCTGATGGAGTATCAACTCTTCTCCGAAGGGATCGACTTGATAAGAAATCTGAAGAGGCTACATATGTGAGCACAGACAGTATTAGAATAACAGGTAGCGTGAAGTTTGAGGTACTTGATAGGGATGCTCCTGTCCTTTCTGGGTATTTGAATAAGTGTGAGAGCAATGGTTATATTGATGGTAGTGAATCTGATCATGTATCTCGGATGTGGAGTATGAATTGTGAAACGAATGCAACAGTGGGTACTGGCTTTTTAAAAGGGAAACAGTTAATTGGATCTGAATTAGCTTTACCGACCATAGAAGTGTATGTTGCTGGATGTTTCTTGGGGACACCTATAATGTTAACTAAAAGTTTGCATCTTAATTCTCGGAGGAAGCAAGTAAGAATGGCAATGCTAAATTCAATTCCTGAGAATGACTCAACTGAAAGCGAGAAAGAGTCTCCACCCCGACTTCCTGTGCAGGTATTTCTTGGACTAATTTAGGGTTTGTAAATGAACATGTTTCTCTTCAGGTATCTTTTCCATGAATTTTAGTATGTAATCACATTACAAATGTGTCATATACTTGCATGATAATGTTTACTCTTTTAGAAAAATGCTTACTGTCGTTCTGTGAAATAAAAATCCTTATCTTTAAGGTGTCGATGTGGTATGTGCTCTAGCACATGTTATATTTGTTATGATACAGGGATGGTGCAATTCTCTTTGTTCTCTATGACAATGGGCATGTTTTTATCCTTCTTATTTATAAAGACTATCTGTGACTTGAATTGGGTACTGTGAAATAGGAATGGTTGTATATGGCAACTCGGTATCATGTTGAACCCTGGTTTATATGGGTTTCTAGCACATTTTATGTTGTAGGGATGGTATAGTAATCTCTTTGTTCTCTGTGACAATGGACATTTTTTTCCTTCATATCTATAAAAACTTTCTGTGACTTGAAGTAGGTACTGTGGAATAGGGATGGTTGTATATGGCTTTTCAATTTCATGTTGAACCCTGGTTTGCAAGGGTTTCTAGCACATGCTATGAAATAGGGATGGTATAGTAATCTCTTTGTTCTCTGTGGCAATGGGCATTTCTTTCCTTAATATTTATTAAAACTTTATGACTTGAATTGGGTAATGTGGAATAGGAATGGTTGTATGGCAACATGGTATCATGTTGAACCCTGGTTTACATGGGTTTGGGATCATATATTTCATCTTGTGCCCCACGGCCCACCTCTACCTTGACATGTCACCAACTTAAAATCGATTAGAAAATCTTATTGGTAACTGCGGGTGGGTGACATTGCATAATCAAATATCACGGGTCATAAGATGATACATAGACACCTAGTGATTGCTTGGTTGGTATAAAAAAATCATGAGAAGTAGATTTTCCAAAGAAGTGAAAGATTGTGGTATTGTTTGGTTGGAAAAACCATGGAAAGTCACACTTTTCACAATATATGGAAGAGTTGCTAAACTAGGCCCCCTCCCTAGGTAAGTGGAACTTTTCACTGGAAGTTGTACTTCCTATTCTCAACCAAATAACGTTTTTTACTTCCAAGGAAATTTCACATCCCAAAAAATTTCACTTCATTTGTTCAACAAAACTACCATCTAGTACGGGATAAAAGTCCCTTTTGGATGAAATGTTATCTTATTAGTTGGATTGGGAATATATGCCTTCTAACTATACACTATGTAGCTGTTGAGGGTGTGCTTGGAGTGAGGGTATTGTATCAAGGGTTAATACATGAATATATGAAGAGAATGAAAGTGGTGGCAGATGAATTGAGAATTTGAGATATTGATTGTGTAAGACAGAGGGTAGGGGAATTTATTACCCTCAAAATTAGGGTAGTAATATTCCACTACTACGCTACCTGAAACTGAGGGTGCTTGTTTTCCTTCCATCCTTCCCTGCCTCACATTATGAAAAATATGAAGAGGGTGGATGGTGGACTTGGAGGTGGTGGCTGATGGATTCAGATAATGATTTGGGGTGTGTGTGTGTGGGGGGGGGGGGTGGTAGAGGGTAATAGTTACCCACCACTGTACTATCCAAAACTGAAGGTGATTATTTCCCTTCCCTCCCTCAGATTATGACAACATTGCCACTTTGACCACCTCTTAAACCTTGTCTTCATTCACTTTTTTGTCTCTATTACTTTATTAATTGCCTCCCATATAAGGCCCTGATAAATTAGATGGTTTTACCCTTTAGAAAAGAGGCTCAACAGCACTTAACCTTTTCCTTTACGTTTTTAGCTTGAACTGTACTGCTAGATGGTTATTAGAAAAATGAAGTTGTTTATTTGACACCATGTTTCATAATACACTTATGTCTCAACAAAAAAAAAAATCTCTAGCTGAAAAATAGGTTTTCTGTAAATGCCTCAAAATTGGCTTTAAAATTTGAATAATAGTGTCTTCCATTCTATTTTTCAACTTGCTCTATGTTTTGGTAATTTGAGTGGATGTTTGTCGATCTCAACTATTGATTTTGTTTCTGGTTCTACTTTCCTCATTGTCAAGCTGAAAATGGACTGCAAATGCTGATTGTTACATGCTTAATCTTTGCTCTTTTAAGACGTTAGATCACTCCATGTGGTGTAGGTGGAAAATGAAGGATACAGCAACTATTATCCAGGTACCGAGTATTTTGAAGGCGAAGATGGTGAACTCTCATTTTTCAATGCAGGAGTAAGGGTTGGTGTTGGAATTGGCCTTAGTGTCTGCCTTGGAATTGGAATAGGCGTTGGTTTGCTGGTTAAAACCTACCAAGGAACAACACGCACTTTCAGAAGACGGTTCTTCTGATCTATGACCCCCCGATGCTCAGTGATAGCTGTTCTCTCACTTGCCCTTTCTTCGAATTGCTGTGAAATTATGCTTTAGATTGTGCAGCAAGTAGTGTGTCTGCTTTGACAATACATGGTAAATCGTGAACCAAGAACTTGCATACAAAAGACCACCCGCTTTGAGTGCTCTAAGCTTGCGGCTCAGCTAACGAAACACTATTTGGTTTGGATAGGTGTGTTAGCTTGTTTCATCGTGTAACACTTAAAATGCATAGTTATCTTATAAGACGCAAGTTTTTCAGTTGCTCAAGAATGTCAATTGCTGACAAGTTTTGTTGATGAGATTGGAAATGTGTAAAATTCCATGGACATGTTTTTTGAGTTGTAGATTTCTTAGTTGTGTGTATATTATGGTTCAGAATTATCAGTTTCTACAGAACTACTTACTCCTAAAACAGTCTTGTTATCCTTTGTATTATTTGCATCTTCTGGGGTTTTTCAGCTCGGATATCAATTCACAATTCATGTTTGCTGGTTCATAGACGATTTACAAATCCAATTTATAGATTATAGATTCAAAACAAATGCGACAAAGTATTAAATTTATTAATTTGATAATTTTGGGTACAGTCTCTCCTCTGAAGTTTTGACTTGTTTCACGGGCTGACTTGATTCTTGATCGTGGGTTGTTGAGGCTTGATCACGATCGAAGACAGTTGATGCAAAACTTTGACTTATTGTTGATGTACACCTTTGGCTTGTTGATGTAGACCTTTGATTTAAATTCTTGATTGAGGGCCGACGAGACTTGATCTTGATCAATGACTATTTGATGTAGAGGTTGAACTGGTGATATTCTTGATGATTTGAAGTTCTCCTTTCCAGATTTTTCTCTGTATTTTGATCTCCTTGTTTTCTCCTTGTTTTCCTTCCCTCCTCTCCAAATGAAGTATTAGTAGAGAGCCTCTATTTATAAAGTGAGAATTTTCGAGTAAACTTGGTGAAGTATTGGTGCTTGAAAGCTTTCTCCAGTTATCAAATAGATGCATCATACAATTTGGTGGAAACAACTAATTGAAACTTGCCCCAAATCTTGCAATTTATAATTCTTTTTTTTTTTTTCATGGCTCCCCTTGAATAAATTTTTATATATCCAACATGCCTATGTTCCATCTTCATCCCTCACTTCATCATCTTCTTCCTTCTTCATCTCTCATCTCCTTCTTCATTTCTCATCTCTCATCTCCTTCTTCATTTCTCATCTTTCATCTCCTTTGGTAGATCTAGTGGTTTTGTTGTTTGTGGGTGGTTTTTTGGTTCGTGGGTGGGTGTTGGTTGTAATACCCCGTATTTTTGAAACGTATTTTCTAATTAATTAATTAATTATTATTTTCTAAAAAGGGTATTTTAGTAATTTATTCTACTATTTGAATTTTGGCGCCAAAAGTATTTTAAAACTTAATTATTATTTTTGGATTTTGAATAAGATTTATTATCTATTTATTTTATTTTTAAAACCGGATTATTTATATATTTCGGATATTTTAATTAAACAAAATTATATTTTATTATTTATTTATAAGGGCCAAAAATTCCTAATTCAATTACTATGATTTCGGATGTTCTATATGTAGAATCTGATTTTCTTAGTTATTTTATTTAGTGAATAATTAGTATTTTCTTAATTAATTATTTTATACAATAAATATTATTTACACAATTATTTTTTAGCCTTAAATCTAGCAAAATATTTCCTAAATACTACAAAGATGTCCGAAATTTTGGAGCTATGGAAGCTCAAAATTTCGGCCACTTGGCTGGATTTTTGGGTGATTTATTTTGGTAAATTGTATTTTTAATTATCTCCTTAAAATCTCTTATTTTCCTTAATTTTATTTTCCACCTCCTAAATATTTGATCATATTATTTTCCTACCTTATTTTATCTTTGATTATTCCCCAAGTAAACCTCCTTTGCCATATTATTTTTCATGACAACATACTTTCCTTAATTTTATTATTCTTATTCACCTTGATATTAAACTTTCCATAATTATTAAGTTCTCTTCTCCAAGTAATTTCCTTAATTCTTTTTACCATAATTTTTCCCACATTCTCTTGCCATAATTCTTGCATGAGCTAGCCTATAAATACCCTCTCATACCTCTCATATTCTTCACACCAAAAACTCAATTCTCTTCTTCTCTCCTACTCTTCTTCTCCTCTTTTCTAAAAGAAAATTAGCCCGTATATCTTTGGAGCTAATTTTCGGGAACTTCTGATCAGTTTTGAGGTTTTTTTATTTCACAAAAAATTGTTTCTCTTGAAAAATCATTGAGTTTAGAATCAAGAATTACTTAATTCGGAGTTATATTGAAGAAGTTATGGCCTCTGCAAATTCTGTCTATTCTTTCCAACGCAAATCCAATTCTCTTTAATTTCTCTTCTCTTTTTTTCTTTTCTTTTCTTTCTTGTGCCACCACCACTAATCACCACGACCGCCACCTCCAACCACCTGCCGGAAGGTTGCCCCACCTTGCCGCCACTTCTCTCTCTTTCCCTTGGTTTTCTACCTCTTCTTCTTCTTTTCTCTTATTTAATTAATTATTATTATTATGGGGGATTTATAAAAATTATTATGAGTGGTTTTAATTAAATAAAATCAGGGGATTTAAGCAATGCCGTAAGGAGAATTTTTATTACAAAACAGAATCAGCAAACCCCTGAGGATAATGAGAAGGTGGAAGATGGGGTGGCTAAGGAAGGGGCAGACGTCTCACATGCTCAGAATTTGCCTAATGTCCAAGGAAATGTTGATGAGAATTCGAATGAAACCACCATGACGTTTCCTGTTAGGGCAGAAAATGGGCTAGAATTGAGGAGGAAGGATCAGGTAGGGTGCCTCAAAGACATGGGTGTTGTAACGTGTGCTGATGGTGTAAATGAGAACCAACTATCATGTGCTACTGCTGGTGTAGGGGTGAAAGGGGGATGCGGCATTGGAAAATGATAGCAAGGGAGGTAGGAGAAGGAAACACAAAAGAGGGCATGATGGTGGAAAGGGGGAAGCGGGGTAGGGAGGAGGGAGAGGTGATGGAGGAGGAGATGCATATAGGGAAGAAGATAATATACACAACATTCACTAGTGGTGTGGGGCCAAAGGCGGAGGTTGGTAATGACCAACCCCGCCGCACCCAATGAGTGTGTTAGCTTGGAATTGTCGTGGAATGGGCAATCCCCGATCAGTTCGTCGGCTCCTCAAATGGAGTCATAAATTTAGCCCAAGGATACTTTTCATTTTGGAGAAGATGGTGGAGAGCAAGGTGGTTGAAGACTTGAAAGGAATTTTGGGTTTCCACGGGGCTTTTAGCGTATCAAGCAGAGGACGTGCTGAGGGATTATGTGTGTATTGGAAGGAGAAGATTGATTTCAAGATTGTGTCTTACTCGCACCACCACATATGTGGTAACATCTGGAATGAAGATACGCTGCAATGGAGGTTCGTTGGGATACATGGTTGGGCAAGGGCAGAAGAAAAAGTTAAGACCTGGCAACTTATACGTCACTTGTGCGAAGAAGAGGTTCCAATTTTGATGGGAGGGGGGATTTCAATGAATTACTCTCATATGATGAAAGGGAAGGGGGTGCGCAAGGTGTAAGGAAGGAGATAGAGAATTTTAGAGAGGTGATCTCAGATTGTGGTTTGAGGGATTTAGGTTATATGGGCACTTAGTACACTTGGGAGTGTAGAAAAACTCCAGCTACAAGACTTCGGGAAAGGCTAGACAGATTCCTTGGCTCGGTTTCATGGTGTTCGATGTATAAAAATGCTTCGGTTGAACATATAGCGAGGATAAAATAAGACCATGCTCCCATCCTCCTTCATTGCGATGCCACTCGCACAAGAAAGAGAAAAAAGAAGAAGAAAGATTTCAAGTTTGAAACCTTCTGGCTGACGGACGAGGGTTGTGAAGAGATTGTAAAGAGTGTGTGGGATGGATCTGCGTCCTTGGATATGGTGGGGAAGGTGGCTACGGTGGGCAGACATCTCATGAGATGGAGTGATGAGCACTTCAATAGGCTGGAGAAGCAGATTGCAGACACTCAATTTGCCCTGCAAAAAGCCCAAGAAAAGCCAATAAATGAAGACAGTTGCAAGGAGTGTACTGAGCTTGAGAAAAAACTTGATGGGTTACAAGAAAAGTACGAGGCTTATTGGCATGTGAGGTCTAGAGTGGCGAAGATCAGTGAAGGCGATAAAAACACTAAGTATTTCTACCACAAGGCTTCTCAAGAACGCTATCAACGGTCTATGGGACAAGAGCGGGGTATGGCGAACTGAAGATGAGGATATTGCTGCTATCGTTGGCGACTATTTTGAAGGTATTTTTACATCCTCAAATCCCACTGACGATGATTTTGATAAGGTTCTTTCCAGGGTGCCCACTACAATCTCTCAAGCCATGAATGATATGCTCTTAAGACCGTATACTCAGGAGGAGGTTCATATAGCCCTAAAGCAAATGCACCCTAGCAAAGCTCCCGGCCCGGATG
Organism: Chenopodium quinoa; assembly: GCF_001683475.1. Taxonomy (NCBI): domain Eukaryota; kingdom Viridiplantae; phylum Streptophyta; class Magnoliopsida; order Caryophyllales; family Amaranthaceae; genus Chenopodium; species Chenopodium quinoa. The sequence continues at coordinate 544,968 of NW_018744537.1, forward strand.
GTATGCATGCTATTTTTTATTAACGTTTTGGGCACATTGTTGGTAAAGATGTAGCAAATTGTCACTGGAATTTTGAATGGAAATCCTTTCCCCGAGTATGTTAATAAAACAAACATAGCCCTCATCCCAAAAGTCAAAGTACCCCAAAATGCTATGGAGTTTCGACCCATTAGTTTATGTAATGTACTCTATAAACTTGTCTCGAAATGTCTAGTGCTTAGATTAAAGAATGTGCTAACTGAAATTATTTCAGAAAATCAAAGTGCTTTTGTGCCCGGTCGGTTAATTACTGATAATGCTTTGATTGCTTTGGAGTGTTTCCACATGATGAAGAAGAGAAGTAAGGGCCGAAAGGGCCACATTGCTATGAAGCTAAACATGAGCAAGGCCTATGATAGGGTCGAGTGGGGCTTCTGCTGCAACTTTTTTTGAAGATGGGATTTGATGGAAGATGGGTCAATTTGGTGATGAAGCTTGTGTCCTCGGTGACATACTCCTTCGTAATAAATGGGGAGGTTTGTGGCGCGGTGACTCCCACTAGAGGTCTACGACAAGGTGACCCCCTTTCTCCTTACTTATTTATTATTGTGGCTGATGCTTTCTCTCATATGATCCGGAGTAAGGTAGCAAAGGGAGATATTCATGGTGTTAGAGCTAGTCGAAGAGGTCCAGAAATTTCTCACCTTCTTTTTGCAGATTACAATCTCCTTTTTACTAGGGCAAACCAGCGAGAATGCTCACACATTGTTGATATTCTCAACCAGTACGAAGCAGCATCCGGGCAAAAAATCTATTAAGAAAAATCGGAAGTGTCCTTCAGTAAAGGGATTAGAATTGAGCAAAAAGAAGAAATTCTGGGAATTCTGAAAATGAAGCAGGTGGAACGTCATGAAAAATACCTTGGTATTCCAAGTATTTTGGGGAGGTCAAAACGGGGGGTATTTGAAGCTTTGCTGGATAGAGTATGGAAGAAATTGCAAGGTTGGAAAGAGAAGTTGTTGTCCCAAGCCGGAAAATAAATTCTTTTGAAGGCGGTAATTCAGGCGATTCCGACTTATCTTATGGGGGTTTACAAATTTCCCTCGGAGGTAATCAGGAAAATTCATGCGGCTATGGAAAACTTTTGGTGAGGCCAAAGTGACGGGAGGAAGCGTATTCACTGGAAAAGTTGGGATTCTCTATGTACATTGAAGTGCTTGGGAGGTATGGGCTTTCGTGATTTGGAAATTTTCAATGTAGCACTCCTTGGTAGACAAGCATGGAGAATTTTAACAAATACAAACTCTCTCCGTAGTCGGGTTATGAAGGCTAAATACTTCGTTAATACGGATTTTTTGGGGTCTTTTCTTGGTTATGGTGGTAGCTACTCGTGGAGAAGTATATGGGGGGTCAAAGGCACTTGTGAAAGAAGGGGTGTTATGGAGGGTGGGCAATGGAAATTCTATCAATATATGGACCGACCCATGGCTTTGTGATGATGAAGGCAGATTTGCAACTAGCGCCCCTTCGATGGAGCTATCAAGAGTTAGTGAGCTAATAAATTCTGAAACTATGGTATGGAACTACAAAACTCTGCAAGCACACTTTAATGAAAGAGACGTAAAGAGAATCCTCGCGATACCTCTAAGCTCCAGGAAGCCACCTGATGAACTAATATGGGCTTTCTCAAAGAATGGCATGTATAATGTGAAAACAGCCTATATGTTGGGTGAGGGCTGCAATCTTGATGATTTCCACCGGGCTTGGGTAGATATATGGAAAATGAATGTAATTCCAAAATTACGGAACTTTCTGTGGCGCCTCTGTAAAAACACCATCCCTGTACGTAGACTATTGATGCATCGTCATCTCACTGAATCAGACCTGTGCCCTTGTTGTGAAAGTGAGCATGAGACATGACAACACGCTTTCTTTGAGTGCGAGAGAGTTAGAGAACTCTGGCATAATCTGGGCTATGCTGAAATGCAAAAGAACGTGGACCATTTATCGCCATGTGACCTCTTTGAAAGCTGGAGTGAGATAAAGCGGGAACAAAATTTGGGGCACCTATTTGATGTGGGGGATATGGCAAGACGGAAACATGAAGGTGTTCCAAGGGAAGGATGCTACAAAGGATTTGCTGGTAACTCGTGTCTTGAGATGGGTTGAAGAAAGTGCTAAGATAAAGAAAACATCTGAAAGAGTCGTTGCAGCCAGACCCTGCTCAAGCTCAAAACGGTGGATTCCTTCCCCACAGGGATTCATCAAGATCAATACCGATGCATCTATAACAGGTGAAGGTTGGGTAGGCTTGGGGGTAGTGGCGAGAGATGATAAGGGGGTGGTCTTGTTTGCAGCCTTGAGAAGAATTCATGCTTGGTGGACAGTTGAAATTGCAGAGGCAAAGGTGATCGTTTGGGCAACAAGTTTGGGCTCCAAGTTTGGGTACAGTAAAGCTATTATAGGATCAGATTGCCAAGTCCTAGTCACAAGGCTTGCGAAGGAGGAGATGCACAACACTGATTTGGACATGATATTAAGTGATGCAATGGCATAGAGCACTCCCTACCATAGCCTGCAATGGAGTCATGTGAGACGAGAAGGAAACACGGTAGCTCATAACCTTGCAAATTATATTCCTTTCGGTCTAGAGCAAATTTGGGAACATGATGTCCCTCCATTTATAACCCCGTATGTATTTATGGATGCTGTTGCCATTTGATATATAAAATTTGCTCCCCGTAAAAAAATAAAATAAAATAATTTTTTTTAAAAAAAAAATAATTTAAATAAAAGCAGATTTTGTTTCATTTTATGAAAAATAATTTAAAAGGTTCATGTACATATAGTTGGGCGGTTTTTAATTTAATTAATTGTTGTGATTATTTGTTAACCTTATATTAATTAAGGTTATATTTATTTGTAGGGTGTGTTTGATCCAAGTGCTTGAAGTTTCTTTGTGTTTGCTAAGCAAGGATCAAAGGTACGTTAGGTGGCTAGATACTTTTGAAATTGATTGGATTGTATAAGCATGTTTTGCATGATTTATATGATGATTGAATTAAATTGAATAGAATTATGATTTATGAAAAATAATATGGATTGAATTGAATTATGATTTATGAAAAGCATGTTAAAATAATTGGATTGATAAATAAATTGGAGGATTAATATTATGTTTGAATGGTTTGAATTATTTGTCAAGTTGAATAAAAGAAATTGATTTGAAAAGTTTGATGAATTAAATAAAAGGTTTTTCAAAAGGAAGAGTTATTGATTTTGAAAAGTTATTAATATGAGACTTAATTCTCAAGTATTTATTAAAAGGTTGATTTTAAATGCATGTTGAATTAAATAAAAAGGAGTTGTGAGTTAACCTATTATAAAGGTTGATTTTTATTCAAAGAAGAATTTTATGAGGATTTATTTATTAAAAAGCTTTACAAGCATGATTATTATATTAATCCCACTATGCTGATTCATTGAAGGCTATGGACTTTGTATAACCTAGTCTTTCTCCAAGAATAGCCTTGAAATAGTAGGAGACTAGCTTGGGGGGTGTGTACACTTAGAGAGGAGGTTGAGTTTTCGAAAATAATTGATTTGACTAATCATTATTATTGAGTTAATGAGTTATTGGAATTATTTTGAGAATATTGAGAATTGGTTTTCAAAAGAGGAATTGGTTTTATAAATCGTTTCATCGAATTATTGAATTATTGAGAATTGGTTTAATCATGAGTTTTGGAATTCATTGGATTGATTATTGGAATTGGTTTTTAAAAGCATGTTTGCGAATAAATTGAATTTACGTGTCTTGCACTTATCGTACTTAGCATATTTTGCTAACCCGTATTTCTTATTTGTTTTGGTTCGCCTTGTTTACCGTAATGGTAAGCAATGTTGACCAATTTCAGGTGGAGTCAAGAATTATGCATATGGGAGTCTCGAGAATGTTCTTCACCTCATTAGGAATGTTGGTCTTTGTTCAATTATGAGTACTTATGACTATGGTTACTATTTATATTATTATTAATGAAGAAAGAGTTTAAGTTTCCGCTGCAAAGTATTGGTTTTGGTTAGTAAGTTTGAGTAGTCTTGCGTAATCACGGGGCGGTAATACGCCTAAGTCTATCTATACGGTATAATTATACGTATTATACTAGTATTTCCGTAGAGGGAGATTTGGGGGTGTTACATTGGTGGTTTGTGGGTGTTGGTGGTTCGTGGTTTTGGCGATTCGTGGTTCTAAGCGATTCGTGGGTGTTGGTGGTTCATGGTTGTGGGTGATTCGTGGGTGTTGGTGTTTTGGGCGGTTTCGTGGGTGTTGATGTTCTAGGCGGTTCGTGGGTGTTGGTGTTCTGGGCGGTTCATGGGGGTAGTTTGTGGGTGGGTTTGTTTTAGATCTAGCGGTTCTTGGGTGGTTTACGCGGTTCTTGGGTGGATTTCGGTGGGTTGAAGGTGGGTTTTGGTGATTTATGGGTGGCATAGGTGGTGGTTTGTGGGTTCTAGGTGGCATGGGTGGTGGTTCTGGGTGGCGTGTGGTGGTGGTTCTGTTTTAATTATAAATTTGTAATTGCTTTTTTTTTTATTTGATTAATAGTTAATTATACGTCTATAACTTTCAATAATCATGTTTAAAAAGTTTTGTCTAGGAGCCCGCGCTTACCCCCTTTGTTACAAATAACTGGTTTCACTCTATAAATTAGCCAGTGCAATTGTGCAAGGCACAGACTAAATATTATGGAGTAGTTCACAATCAATAACCGTAAAATGAACAAAACATGGCCTATTCCACGTGTCAACCCTTCCATACATTTTCTAGATAATGCTATCGCACCTAAGTGAATTTTCGAAACCATATCTTCATTACTCAATTTTTTCTCTTTTAAAACCAAAAAAATCATTTTTCCTCTTCAAATCCCTCCAAATGTCACCCTACAACAACAGCAACAACAACAACCCAATCCCAAAGAAACGACACCGTATCAACAGCTCCACCCGCCTCTCCTCCCTCTCCTCCGCCTCCGATTCCTCCGTTCAACTCCTCTCTTTGCCGATCTCCGGCGGCTTCAACGATGCTTCCACCGCCGACATTCTCCTTCGCCTCTTCCACGACTCCGATTCTTTCTCCTCCATTGCCGAAACCTCCGATTCTTCTTCCTCTGATGAATTCCAGGTTTACCTTCATTCTTCTGCACTTTGTAGGGCCAAGTATTTCTCCGCTTTGTTCTCCGATCGATGGAGCAAAAACGATGATGATCGGAAGAAGTTGAATCATCAGAAGGTAAATCTAGCGGTTTCGCCGAAATCTGGTTCGGTTAACGCTCATTTGATTGTTCTGAGGTTACTTTATAGTGAGGATTTGTCGAATGCGGTCAATTCTGTTGCTACGGCGATTTCGATTTTGCCTGTTGCAATGAAACTGTTGTTTGATGATTTGGTTAAGCAATGTGTTAGGTTTTTGGAAGCTGTTCCTTGGAGTGAGGAGGAGGAAGAGGAGATTTTGAATTTGGTTCCGTTTTTGAGTGAGGAGGAATCAAAGGAGCTTTTAGCTAGGGTTTCGACATCGAAAACGGATTCATGTGAGCAAATGCTTGATAATTTGTTGGTTTCTGCGAAGCAGAATCATCCGAATTTGGCGCCGGTGAAGGCGTTTGTTGCGAGGTTGTTGAGGGAGTTTTCGTCGAGGGAGTCGGCGAGGAGAGTGCTGGAGAAGGCGTTTTTGATGAGTTTGAAGGTGGTGAAGGGATCATTGGAGGAGTATTCGAGTCCCGACTTTCGAGGGGATCATGCTGAGACGGAGGCTATTCAGAGGTTGAATTTGCATACTGCTTTGACTAATGGGAAGCACTTGTTGTGGCTCGTGGAGAGGATGATTGAGCTTCGAGTTGCGGAGCTGGCGGTTAAGGAGTGGAGTGAGCAGGATTCTTTTGCTGCTGATCTACAGAGGGCGTTTCGTGATGATGCTTGGAGGAATATCGTGCCCGGGCTTCCTACGGTGGTGTTGAAATGTACGTCGAAGCTTGCCTGTGCTGTGGCTTCAGGGAACATTTTAGTTGCTCGGCAGGTATATACTCTTTTTCTATTAATGTTAATGTTTGATACAATGTTTATATGTTCGAAGATTATTGCTATGCCTAGCTATCTATGACAGACTTTCAGTAGATGATCATTGATTATCGACATTGTGATGTGAAGATTAAGCGCACGAACTTAGATGAATAGACCTTGTTTAATGTTACTTGCTTTTCTGGACCCTGTATATTGGATGCCTTTGGTAGTTGGATTTTCTAGACCTTGTTTCTAATGCGTATGGTCATTTGTAAGTGATTTGGCCAATTCTAACTTTTTCGGACCATGTTTCTTAAGCTTATGATCTTAGGTTTGTAATGATGTGATCATTTCTAAATCTTCCCGACTTTCTTTACCTCATACTTTTGGTTGTTGATCAAGGTTGCAGTTAGTACATATTGATTTGGCCTAATCTATAATGTCAATGCTCACTAGTCACTGCTTATGCTTCTATTCGCATTTATGTGATCAATACTGTAATTTGGAGATGAAAGTGCTTGAATTGAAGTTTCCCAACCTTGTTTAGTGATGCTTTTGGTTTTTGGAAGTTCAGAGTTTGCACATGTTGAGTTTGTTTGTATGGAGTGACTGATTTTTATTGCTTCATTGTGACTGGAGGTATGATTAACATCAGTTATTTGTGTTTTTGAGTCCTAGATTAATCTTTATTTCCTTGGCTATATACATAATTGTCAGTGTGTGCTTTTGTTTGCTTTGAATAAATGGGGTATGAAGCTGAAACTGCTTTGTATATTTAAACCTTTGAAATAAGACTAGTCTGCTAGAGAGGGACATCAGAAGTTCTGATTCCTTTTATTCGTGAGAAATTTTGATGGCAACTGGATGGGGTTATGACGGTTTCTTGAACATTTTGAGGTGAGAACGTGCAAAAGAGATTGCATGCTGATAGATTTGTATGTGCTTATAGACTTGTTACATGTGATGATCGGCTGGATAAAACATAGACTTGTGTGTGCTTATAGACTTGTATGATTTCTGTTTTGCTGGTTCTGCTGCTCTTGTGTTGGATTGCACTTTTATGTACTGGTTTGCATCCCTTTTTAAAGATTATGGCTTTAATTTGTTAGCTTAATATCTCCATTGATGTTTATATTGTACATCTTTTCTTGGCTATCTTTTTAGGTCAGAATGAAATTCGTGAAAGATTGGCTTCCTGTGCTTATTATATGCAAAGATAATGCATCTCCTGTGCTTCCCAGCCACAAGCCGGTTCTTCACAGTTCTACTACGTTATATTTAGAGCTTGAAGAGATATTCTTGAAGATAATCTCCACATTGCCCATGGACGATGCACAAGAGCTACTGCAGCAATGTCTAAGTTTCTCAACCCGAGATTCAGAAGACTGTCCCCATTTAATAACAGCCTTCAATACCTGGTTTCGGCGTGCAACCCGACCATCTTTGTCAACAAGTTTCTCATAGAATGCTTTGGTTGTGCTTTTCCTCTGTCGTAATACTCTGTGTGGACTGGACTGGCTAGGATTTCGTGTGTTGATAGTCCTGTATAGACTATAGATGTAATTAGAACTTTGTTAATGAGCTAGATTGTGGTTTGATGTATTGATTCCACTTATGTACATTTGTAAATTGGACATGGTTTTTAATGAGAAAACTTGTTACGTTTTCTAATTTTGGTTTTGCTGAATGGGTGCATTTCATTTTGAATAATTAGACTTCAAATTATAGTACTGCACACCATTTTATGACCTAAGGTACTCATGTTCTTTGAATTTTTTCTTTTTGCCAATAATTTCGTTTAGGCCTACAAAACTACTCCCAGTTACCACAAAACCCACAATAGCCTCAATGTTTTTTGGGGGAATTACTTAAGACCCTTGAGTCCTTGACGTCCTTGAGGCGAAATAATTGGCCAAAGATGCCTTGTACCTATCATTAGTAAAGCTAAGCACACTTTCGAGGTATGTCGGAAAAAAGGCTTGTTGCTCCTTACAGGAGGAATACCCTCGGAGTGAGCTCATTTAAGGTTTTCAAGACATGCTTATATATCTCAAAATCTGCACTTTTGAATTCGCCATCAAGTTTCAAGTTAGACATATAACACCAATCCTTGTTCACTCACAACCTTCTTCCTTTTAGAGAGTGCCCCAAACTAACAAATATCCATAGGCGGTTCTGGGCCGGAGCAAGGTGGTCGACGGAATTGGGCCTCCAAATTTGAGGGGCCCCAAAATTTAGATATATATATAATTAAGTTAGTCATAATATCTTGAAAGTGCAGTTGGTGTAGTGGTTAGAGCAATCACCTTGAGTATAGGAGGTCTAGGGTTCGAGACACAAAATCAAACAATTTTCTAATTTTTTGGGGAGCTGACAGGTGGCTTCAATTTCCTCAAATATATTGATTCATTGAATGTAGTCAGTAGTCTTCCTCTAGAAAGCTCCGCCCAAAAATTCATATTCCTTTTTTCCCCAAAATTTTTCAATCTACTATTTCAATTCCAAAAAAACAGATTCCTTTTTTCCTCAAAAATTTTCAATCTATTATTTCAATTTCAAAAATTTAATTTTGACGAATTTTTGAAAATCAAACAATTTTTTAATTTTTTGGGGAGCTGACAGGTGGCATCAATTTCCTCAAATATATTGATTCATTGAATGTAGTCAGTAGTCTTCCTCTAGAAAGCTCCGCCCAAAAATTCATATTCCTTTTTTCCCCAAAATTTTTCAATCTACTATTTCAATTCCAAAAAAACAGATTCCTTTTTTCCTCAAAATTTTTCAATCTATTATTTCAATTTCAAAAATTTAATTTTGACGAATTTTCTGATGTAATGAATTTTTTATCAAATAAAAATTGTGTATTAAATTTATCAAGTAGAAGACCCTATTTTAAAAAGTTGAACAGGGCCCCATAAATAATTTGTAATTTTAGCCCCGACACTGCAAATATCATTAGAGTTTTACTCGTAATATTTGTAGATAATGCTCCTGTGACTCATGTCATACCTTGACGGTAATATACTAGAATGAATAGCTTAATAATAATTTTTTTTTTTAATTCTTCTTTCAAGATCACACTTCAACAATCTTTTTGGAGCATTATTGACATTATTTTCAAAATGATGTCTACCATATATTATGCTATTCTTAATGCACAGTGCTCCTAAAGCACAAGTCGTGACTCATTAGTCATTAATTAGGGACAAATATAATCCTAAATGTACCTAATAATCTACGGAGAACGCGGTTGAATTAAATTAATCGAAATAATAGAGCTCGCGTAATTACAAATAACATATTCGAAGGATAATACTCTGAACTTGATCTCAAGAATCAAATACCAATCATTAAATCATCTTATTTATCAGATAAGATTAGCTATTTGGAAAATTGCTAACCCGCAAAATTAGCATACGTCAACATAGATTCATAAGGGTAATTTGGGTGTTAGGTGAACAGAATAAAATAAATTCAGATTGTCGCACGTAAACAGCAGATTAAGTTGAATATTAATGAAAAATGAACGTCAAAAATCAAAAATTATATTGCTAACATCCAAACCTCCTACATCACGCATGAAATTCGTTAATTGCTGAAGTTTAAAACAAAGCATGCAGTTCATCTAGGAATCTATAACGAATAACATATTTTAAATTTTAATAAGGTATGGTCAAAGTGATACAGATATGTAGTTCCTTTTACTGAAACAGAACATGTTTGGTGCCTAATAACTTTCTACATTTTTTTTTTTTTTTTTGTAGCAAAGAAGTTAAAGTGATAATTTCGAGTTCTCGCTGTAAATAGAAGTATATGGGTTTTATACATTGGCGGACTTGGCCTTATGCCTGGTGGGTCAAATGACTCACCAGGGCCCAAAATATTTTTTAAGTTTTTTAAAAAAAAATAAATAAATAAATAAATTATTTTCTAAGTTTTTTTTTTTAAAAAAATACTAACTTTGAACCTTTTGTTAATGTTGTTGGGTTTTTGATGAAATGTGAACCTAATGCTTGTACAAATTTTAATCTTGTCAATTATTAGTTTGTTAATTATTAGAGAGCTAAGCTTGTCATGTTGTCGATTATTAGCTTGTTAATTATTAGTTTGTTAATTTTAGTCTTGTCAATTTTAAGCTTGTTAATTATTAGTTAGTACTGTAATCTTGTCAATTTTCTATTTGGATGATCTTTGTAAATAATTTTTCTTGGGAATTTTGGTAAATTTTTTCTTTTTACATATTTGGTTATCATTTGTGACTCACCAGTCGGAAATTCCTGGGTCCGCCACTAATTTTATATGGCTTTAAACCTAAGACAAATACATAGTTAGCCAAATTTAAAATATTTTAAAAAATAAATCGCAATCTTTGTCACTTTGAAAAAAGGTAAAACTTGATGATGGCTTTACCTCTATCAATTTAAGAAAAGTTATATTTTAATACACAAACTTGTACAAAGAAATCGAGTCGATATAGTTACCTTCTTTAAAGGAGTATAAATTAGTGAAAGTAAGTATGTCACCTCTATAAAACTTATTCCATTGTCTATATATATACGAGGTTTAAAATTATCTAAAGAAGATTAAAAGTTATCTCAAATTGACTAGAAGTTATCCCAAAATTATTCGATATACACTGATATTATTGTAAACCAGTTGCACACAACTTTGTTATTATTTTTTATTTTAATTAGCCAAAATGAAGGGGGAGATACAAGGACTTGAGTACAAGGCTAAAAGTAAAATTGACAAGATAAGAAAGGGTTTCATCTCTGTGCATTTAAAAAAAGCTAAATATTTTAATAAGCTATAAGGTAAAGATTGATATAGGACTAGATCACAAGACCACTACTGTAAAATCAAAAGTATCTCACGTCTATAGACTTACTAATATGCATCCTCCGTTCTAGTAATATTGCAACAACTGAACTTTTACACTATTTATCATGTTTATTTCACCACATATTATGATTAACTTGTAAAGTAAAATATAATGATTAAATTGTTTGACCACATATTATGATTAAATTGTTTGACCACAAATTAAATTTTATCACACTTGTTTGACCACATATTATGATTTATACGTAAAGTAAAATATAGTCCTGTGGAGTCTTGTTAAGTTCGTCTCATAAAATACTTTCACAATATCAACTTTTTATAATTTTTACTCTTTTATAATTATAGATATTTAATATATAAAATGTGCTTTGAAATGCGTAATTTCATCCTAATTACAATATTTATGAAACAGATGAAGTATTAGAGTATCAGCCATGCTAATACTGTCAGAAATTTCTCCTTCATCCACGTCATTTTCTCCAAATGTTATTTTGGCTGTTTGGCGTATGCTCTTACAAGACTCACTCCCTAATTATTAGACAGCTTGTGAGCAAGCCCAAACGAAACGAGGAAGGCTTGGCGAGGTAGTACACTAGTACCCCAATATTGCCATTTGCTAATGCTCTAAGAGGCTATAAGAATTCAATTGAAATACGTAGTTTAAGAATTAAGGCTTTAGGGTTCCATCAAATCGTTGTTAACATGTCAATAATTTATGCCACGTACAAAATTAAATTTAAATTTGTTAAGAAATGGATTAAGAAGGTGGGACATAGTTTAAGACTATAAAGAGTAAAGACACAACCACATAAGCTAGAGAAGTTGATAGCTCATACTAGTCAAGTATTCAATAAGTGCCATTTTACATCCCGTTAGAAAATGCTCCTATTTACCCACGCCACGTGTTAAAAGACAAAATTAGCCATGACATACTCCCCCTTAATTGGACCACCCTACACGTAAACCAAGGTCATTTTCGTCCTTTTATCCATTTGGACCTCCTTGGCTTCATTAGCCCTCAGCTGACTAAAACGGTCATGACTAATTAAAGAATTGGAAACTCTAGATTTATAACAACAATAATGTAACAGATGTTGATTGGTTTAGATCTCTTTTATTAATTGTTTATGCTTTGATCATACATTAAAAAAGTAATATTTTTATTGATAATAAGTAGTATGAAAAAAAAAAACTTCTTTTATATGTATAACAGTTATATAAATAGATGTAAACATGAAGTAATTTTATTTTAAATCATTAAGTTCTAATTTGTGTAAGTGGAAGCTATTTGCTTTCCCTATTTAATTGATTTAGCATTGGATGTTTGTTTACCTTCATTGATTGATCTGACCAATGTTTCTAAATGCAAATGTACTTTGAATTCATTTAGATTTGGATGTTTGTTTACCTTCATTGATTGCTCCTCTTCTCTATTTCTAAATGCAAATGTACTGATTGTATTTAGCCTTAAATTAATTAATTATTTAATGTTTAGCCAAATCTAAATTAGGTTACCCTACCTTGGTTTTCTTTCTTTATATATGAACAATTGAAAATGGATGCAAAACTAATTTTTCCCTTCTTTGAAAATATATTGTTGTTTGATAGATTATGAATGGTCTAGTCTAATAATCTTGGTATAAGAATTTACACAATAGTCTAAAGTAACGAATTGAATAGTTGATCTGTGATAATTTACAAAATTACCGATTATGTAGTTTGATTAATAGCCTTTGATCTCTATCACTTTTATAATTCCATTTTCATTTGGCGCACATGATATCCATAAACTTGTACACATAGATATGTCAGCATCACAATTGGTAAGAACCATGTAAAAGAAGCTCTATCCATAATGACTTGCGTTCATTTTAGACATAATAACTCCTATTAGCAATAAATAGTTGCTCAATAATATCAATAGTAAAGTCTATTGATTCTAACAAAGCCTAACTAATGAAAACTAAAAATTTTAAAATATAATTAGGCTTTAGTCTAATATGAACACAAACCATTATTTTAGCAAACCACATAGCAATTATAGCAAAAATAATGTTATACACACAACTTAATATTTAGGGACAAAGTGAGTAAAAAAACAAGAGCTTTCATTATTATATCCGTTGAAACCGCTCTCTCATAGTCACACTCTCTCTGTCTCACTCACTCACTACTCCCTCTCATTCTCTCTCTCTGAGCTCAGCTCAGTTGCTTTCTCAGAGAGATACCTTCCAAATGACTCCATCTTTCTCTCTCTTCTCCCAAATCATCTTCTGATTTCCCCTGAATTTTTAATGGCAGAAGAATTTACCCTCTGAAAGAACAACAAAATCCCCTGTTTTTGTTTTTAAATTTTTTTTTTCTCTCTCTAAAAGTTACCCTGTTTCAACAATGGCTTCGGAAAACCCAGAAAAAACCATAATTCAAACATTAACTACAACCTCAATTATCGGCATAAAACTCTACATTTTGATCTTAATTTTTGTGGGTCTTTTGATTTTTTCTTGTTTACTCATCTTCCTCTGTTTAATCAGACGGAAAAACAAACTGGGTGGTCATAATCGGGTCTTTTTGCGACAAAATTCGGGTATAATTCCGCTGTTTTCGTCGGAAATTAAAGCAATGAATGATGAAAATGGGGTTAAAAAGAAAATGGGGGAGATTTTAAAGGGAGATAAAACAGAGGAAATTGGAATTTTGATTGACGGAGAGAAAAATAGAAGTAAATCGACGGAAAGTAGCGACGGAAGTTCTTCAAGTAAAGCGTCGGTAGTTTCATCGGATATTCCAAATATTGGGTGGGGCCGTTGGTATAGCTTGAGGGAGCTTGAGGTTGCGACACGTGGATTTTCCGATGAAAACATTATTGGTGAAGGTGGTTATGGTATTGTTTATAAGGGTGTTCTTGAAGATGGGTCTATTGTTGCTGTCAAAAATCTTCTTAACAACAAGTATGTTTTTGCTTTGCACATTTTTCTATGAATTTGGTCGTTTAAAACTTTGAATTTTTTTTTTTTGGTAATTGTGTGAAATTTGATATGGCTATTTAGCTCTAAAATCTTGCATCGATAAGTGTTATTAATGGTTGCTCGTATTTTAAGTACGGTATCAATTTTGTAACTTTATGGGGGTATAAAATCTAGTGTAGATCAGTGTTATTAATCTACGGCGTAATTAAACACTTACGTGCAATTATTTCGTGATCAACTTCTTATACAAAACCCTTTAAGCTACATCTATTGTCTGCCTTCAAAAAGCTACATCTATTGTCTTTCTTTGATTAATTGGGGGTGAAATGTTTGGTGGAGAAAATGTGAAATCTTTTTCTCTTGTTTTCCAATTTTAAGCTAAAATGTTTGATTTCAAAATTGGGTTGAAGTTTACTTGAAGGAATTACTGCTAATTTTGTCTAGTATTTCTGGAATTGTTTGTACCACATTCATCAAACTTTTCTCATATATTATGAATATAAATTTTATTGAATTGACGAATTCAAGAATTTGTTTATATTAGTAATGTTTAGAATAAAGTAAACAAATTTTTACAATCTTTAATGCAAAATCATCATCATGTTGTTGTTGTTTTTTAATTTTAGTGGGTCTTTATTTTATGCCATAATTTTTTGTGTGAAATATTAATAGATATTTACATGTTTGTGCTCAAAGTCATCATGTCGGTTTGAAGATTTTGATGGGGCACTCTTTAACTTTGCTTAGATCTAACGGTGCTACTTGCAATTCCATGTGTCAGTACTTGATAGCAATTTCTTTATATTTTTCATGAAAAAAATTAGAAAAGTAGGTTGAAAAAAATTAAATAATGTTTATCTAAATCTTTTTTTTGTTATTTTGTTCATCTTTGGACTTGAGAAAGTAGAATGCTCAATGAGATCTTTAATCCCCTTTTTGTCATCCTCATCATATGGTTTTTGGAGCTTTTGCTTTCTCTTCTTTTAATTTCTTTGTACTTTTCTTTTAATTTGTTCTTACACATGTGTTATTTGATCTTAATTAGTTGTTTCCTACTTTGATGGAACTCTTTATTTGACAAAGTTCTTTGCTTTTAAGATTTAGAGAACATTTTTCGCGTAGTGAAGCTTATAGGCTGAATAATTGGCTGAAAACTTTTAAACCAGTTTATGGCTTGTAAGAATTTTATTTGCATTGTGGTTTTTGGATCTCAGATTGTAAATTTGTAGTCATGGACTCACGGCCATGGAACCACTTTTACGGGCAATGTGGGTGTCTGGTCTATCGTGAATATATATCATGATCGCGAGTGGTGATGTGATTGAGATTAAGTACCCTGATGGCCTGATCTGTTGTGAGATTATGCACAAGATTGTGTAACTGACTCTATAATTTTAATGGCTATATTAAAATTTCAAAACATGGTTCTTGAAAATAAAATTTCAAATGCTGGAACTTTTCTTGCTTTAAATTAATGGTATTCAAAATTCAAAAAAAATGGACCATTGAGGTGTTGCATTTATGACATGTTTCCTAGAGTAGTACAGGGTGCTCAAAGATGCCTAACTGAACACTGCATTTACTATTACTTGCCTTCTTTTGTGACTTCTTGTGACACTTTTAACCCGTGAAGAAACTAATCAGCAGTGACAAAAACGAAACAAACTACTCACTTATGAAGGACGACATAAATAATTCTGTTTTCCCTTCAATTGATCACTCAATGGACATTACGTGACCATAAACTAAACTTATATTGCTCCGTGTTAATGTAAGATGTCGGCTTACCAATGCAATAATTAATCAGTTAGTACCTCCTTAATTACGAGTATATGTGTGTAGTGTGTGCTTAATCTAAAAACATTTGTATGAAAATGTAATTCTGATTATACTAAATCGAAATGTAGGGGGCAAGCGGAAAAGGAGTTTAAGGTGGAAGTTGAAGCCATAGGAAAAGTAAGACACAAGAATTTAGTTGGTCTTGTTGGCTACTGTGCAGATGGAGCTCAAAGGTGCCCCTCTAATCCATCTGCCAATTTGACTTAACTTTCATCACTCTGTTGTAGTTTCTTGTAAATGGCTAATGTGTTGCTCATACATATTCTTTGTTTGACAACTCAGGATTCTTGTGTACGAATATGTTGATAATGGCACTCTTGAACAATGGTTGCATGGAGATGTTGGGGATGTAAGCCCTTTGACCTGGGATATCCGTATGAAGATTGCCATTGGAACTGCCAAAGGGTAAGATATTCATGTCCATATTGAACATTTCCTTTGTTCAGCTTGTCAAGCCAATAACTGGACTGTGTGCTCAAATCCAATAACTGAATGTGTGAGCCTGGGGCTACTTGAGTTCCTTCCTCGATCCAGCTTTCTAGGATGTCTGAAACAAGTTGCCATTGTTCCTTATATATTATTGGTTTATGATTAGACTTTCAACTATGTCACTACTTAAAATCAGCGATGAGGTCAAGATATATTTCATCCCCAACTTTCATTCTTTCATCAGGGACCTTTGTGTAAGAGCATGTCAACTTAGTAATTATGATTTATGAAAGATAAGAACAGAACGATTAATCGCAGGCAGAATATGTGATTATAACATGATTTTCCAACTTTCATCGGCGATCAATGTTGTATATGCAGCAGTTAATATGCTACCATTCGGTGCCTCTATCACTTTTCAGTAATAAAAAACGTACTAGTGTGGTAAGGGGTGAGGCGGGAAAAGGCAGTCCTCCCCAGCTGAAATTATGTTATGCATTTGTGTGATGATGTAAGACTTAATTCTCTTACGCTGCCCTCCCATTTCTTAAGCCTTCTCTCTGCAAGGCTTGTAAGTATACAGGAATATGGAGTCCTAAGGTTCCCAACTCCCCACATAAATAATTTGAAGTCTGCATATGAACTGTAATAAGCAATATTAAGTGTGAAACCACAAATTGAGTGTCATATAACTGATAGACAATGCATGTTGGATGTTGGTGTTTGCAGTTACAATTTCCTTGTGATTAATTTTCCTGTCAATTTTCATCTTTTACGAGTTTGTAACTAATCTTTTCCACAGACTGGCTTATTTGCACGAGGGACTGGAACCAAAGGTTGTTCATCGTGATGTCAAGTCTAGTAACATCCTTCTTGACAAAAACTGGAATGCAAAAGTATCCGACTTTGGGCTAGCCAAGCTTTTGGGATCCGAAGCCAGCTATGTGACTACTAGAGTAATGGGAACATTTGGGTTCGTCCTCTCTCTAGCATTTGCTCATACGTAGTCTTGTAAACTGAACCAGACACTTTGGGATAGGAATGCGATTAATGGTTGATTCTAGATTTCTAATCCTAGGAATTGATTGTGCAGTTATGTCTCCCCAGAGTATGCCAGCACAGGTATGCTTAGTGAGTGGAGTGATGTATACAGTTTCGGTGTTCTGCTTATGGAATTGATCTCAGGAAGGTGTCCAGTTGATTATTCTAAACCCCCTGGAGAGGTTTGTTGACTTATAGTTTGCATAGTTTGTAAAGTAAAACCTTCATCTGCGCTTCTCTAACATTGCTTAAATATTCAGATGAACTTGGTTGATTGGTTCAAGGGAATGGTAGCAACTCGACGTGCAGAAGAAGTGGTGGATCCATTAATTACTGTTCAACCCTCTTCTAGGGCACTAAAGCGGGTTTTATTGATCTGCCTTCGGTGTATAGATCTGGATGCTAATAAACGGCCAAAGATGGGGCAGATTGTGCATATGCTCGAGGCAGATGAATTCCCCTTTCGTCCTGTAAGTCGTATTCTATGTTCAAGTTTTCATATAATTACTGGTAGGGTGTTCCGTTTGTATATATTTATTCTCGTCTCCAACAACCATTTTGCCTTGACAGCTCCGTTCTGCTAGTCCTATCAAAGTTGGTTTCACTCAATAGTTATTAGCCCTTACGTGCAACCACCATTTTTTTGCCTTAACATCACTCTAATTGGATCTCACTGATAATATCTATAAGACTATAAGTAGGACTACTATTTAAATATTTAGTCGGAAATAGTATTTAGCTACAACACCAGAACTTATCCTGAAAATGAGAGAATCCCATATATGAAACAACCACCATGCTACATAAGCTACAATTATGCTGTGAATTAATTGGAAATGTAGAGTAGAATTGATGGAAGCTCTGTTTCACACTGCCTGCATTATTCTGATTGGATTATGTTGCAGGATCATCGACCTACACGACAGGATGCTCCTCTGACTTCTGCTACCGAGAAACTTCAGTTATCCGATAAAGGCTTCTCTAGGTGATCATCCACCGAGACTCCCGAAGAGTTTTATTAGGATCTATTTAGTGTCCATTACACAAGAAAGTAAGGCGGATAAATTTGTATATTTAGCTTATACAAACAAGATCACAGGTGATGAGCCTTGGGTGGCATGTTTTGTTGGTTTATTCTTTTTTTTTTTCCTTCACATTATCTTTATCTGGTTAGAAAGAACTACAATCAAATGAGCCTTTCATGTACAGTATATAGTAGTATTTATCGGCTTCTAGAAGTAAGAATTTTTTTTTGTTCTCTGTAAAATTTGGAGGCTCAATCTCAAACATTGTTTATAATTGGCTTGATTTTGTAAGTTGATTGTCAATTGCCTTTTGCACAGAGCACTTTCTTTTTTTTTTTTTTTGGAAAATCGAAATTGTTTCGATATTTTATAGCAAATTGATGCAAGTGTTTATGTCAAAATTCTGGTATTATTTTATCCTAATAATCCTAACTGACCTCAAAGTTCCCAAGTCGATCAAATCGATTAGTCCGACTTTAATGCCTACAAGACTATGATTTCTAGTTATCTTGCTGCATCTCAACAAATTTGCTACTCCTTCAGTCGAGAATTAATTTTTAGTATTACTTTGTTATAAACAATATATTTGGAAGAACCCTACCTGAATCAGGAACAATTAATTCCCTATATAAACACAAACTCTGTACTGAAGCTAGACCCTGCTGCTCAAATAATCTGATAATTTGATCGCTATAAATGACTTATATCTTAAACTCAATAGCCTCAAGATTTAAAGAAGTAGAGAACATTAACATACAAATCAAGAATTTATAAACGCAAGCAAATGAAACATAATAAGATAATCAGTTTCTCAACAATTTGACAAATTAAATAAAATCATTTAAGATTCAAAGTATAAATGAAAAATTGTTAGGATTATTAGGATATGTTTTCCTAATTAATAGGTATTGATTTGGGAATATTAATATTGATGTATATGCCTTGTACTATATTCTCAATTAATACAATCTAGGGCAAGCTGGAAGCCCTTTCATATTTTACATGGTATCAGAGGAGATAATTATAATGAATGGGCAGATCGTCTCGGAGACTTTATTACTCCTACACGTCTCAGAGGAGATAATATGATGAATGGGCGGATGATATTCAACTTACGTTGGAGGCTCGTCGAAAATTCGGGTTTCTTGACGGTTCGATTGTGGCTCCTGTTCTTCCTTGCACTAAATCTGATTGGAACACAATTCAAGCCATGTTAATTTCATGGATTATGAACACTATTGACCCTGACATCAAAAGTACTCTGTCGAAATACAGGGATGCAAAGCGTCTCTGGGATACTCACAAAACTTGTTTTGCAGTTGTTAACGGTCCTAGAACTCAGCAAATTAAATCATCGATTGCAAAGTGTGAGCAAACGAAGACGATGCCGGTAGCAACATACCTTGGCAAGCTCTCTGGGAAGAATTAAATACCCACGAACCCCTAATTACCTGTGCTTGTTGTTCGGCGTGCACTGCAGGGCAGAAACATGAAGCTCGCAGGGAGGCAGCAAGGCTTCATGAATTTTTAATGGGACTGTACTCAGGCTATTATGCTCAACTTCGTACAAATATCTTATCCCAGGATCCGCTACCATCTCTTGATCGAGCATATCAATTAGTGGTCCAAGATGAGTGTGTCCGTTCTGCTCAAAATTTGCCAGCCGAACAACCATCTGAAGCAGTCGGCTTTGCCCTTCGTACTAATGCTGGAAAGGGCAAGGCGAATAGCACTGATGATCCACCAGTTCGAGAGGATAAATCCCATCTTTATTGCACTCATTGTAAGAAGACAGGTCATCTTGTTTCCGGTTGTTTTGAAATCTATGGGTACCCGGCTTGGTGGCCAAATCAATCCAAGGTGAACAATGGCGCAGGCCGAGGCAAACCTCAGGCTGGCCGAGGCCGGGGGACAGCAAAAGCTAATGCCACTGTGACTAGTACTAGCTCTAACCAGGGGACCTCTCCTATTTCCAACAGTGAACCGTTTCAACTCTTCTCGGCAGATCAATGGAAAGCAATTACGGGATTCTTTGGTAATACAAAAATTCCCGATGACAGATTGAATTGTAAGTTTGATAATACTATGTGGATTGTTGACACTGGTGCGTCGAGACATGTGACGTGTCATAGTTCTTGGTTGCTCGATTCTCATGAGGTGTCTTATTGTCCTGTTGGACTTCCTAATGCCAAGTCAGTGAAGGCGACCAAGGAAGGTTCAGCTCGTCTATCACCAAAATTAACTTTAAATAATGTTCTTTTTGTTCCTGAACTAAGCTGTAATTTAATTTCGGTATCATAATTAATCGATGATATGCATTGTACTGTCCAATTTACATCCTCTATGTGTGCTATACAGGACCAGTCGAGGGAGCAGATTGGAATGGGTGTTAGGCAGGATGGACTATTCTACTTCAACGGAGCAGAGTCAGTGCAACATGTATCGGTGAATGTAACCTTGTTTGATTTGGAATTGTGGCACAAGAGAATGGGTCATCCGTCGGAACGAGTAGTGAAACTTTTACCTCCTGTTATTCATTGTAAGGGCAGTTTAAATAAAGCATGTGAAGTTTGTTTTCGTGCTAAACACCTTAGAGACATATTTCTGTTAAGTGAGAATAATGCATCTAGAATTTTTTACAAAATACATTGTGATTTGTGGGTATTATATAGACATCCTTCGTCTTGTGGTGCCCGGTATTTTTTACCATAGTGGATGATTTTTCTCGTGCCGCATGGATTTATTTGCTTGTTGATAAAACAGAGGTATTTTGTATGTTTATGTCTTTTGTGGCAATGGTGGATAAACAATTCTTACAGACTATTAAAGTGGTTCAAAGTGACAATGGAACTGAATTTAATTGCTTGCATGATTTCTTTGCTGCAACTGGTATTTTGTTCCAAACTTCATGTGTTGGTACTCCACAACAGAATGGTCGAGTTGAGAGAGAATATAAGCATATCCTAAATGTGGGGAGAGCTTTGCGATTTCAGGCAAACTTGCCGATTTATTTTTGGGGGGAAAGTGTTCTTGCTGCTGCTCATTTAATAAAACCCCATATGAGATACTTTTTGGTGCTTCTCCTTCTTATAATGCAATTCGAACTTTTAGTTGTCTCTGTTTTTCTCACAATCAAAAATCAAAAGGGGATAAGTTTGAGAGTCAAAGTCGGAAATGTATTTTTTTGGGATATCCATTCAGGAAGAAAGGATAGAATCTCTTTGATCTCGACTAAAAGGATTTTTTTTGTGTCCCGTGATGTTAAATTCTCTGAAAACTTTTTCCCATTTCTTGGTCCAGATTCTTCCAACATTATCCCGGAAAATATTATGCCCTTGAATGTAGATGTGGATGATGATTTCGATGCTGTTGTGGATTATGAGTGTACTCAAGCTGGTGGTTGTAATATGGACAATACCTCTTTGGAAAATGCTCGAAACGTAGAAACCATTAGCTCAACACAGCCTATTAGGGAGGCAGCACCTGCTCGGGAAAAGCAGGCCAGCAATGTCGCTCCTTCTGCTTGGCCAGTTGGAATTCCAGCGTCCGCAGGGCACGATCAGGCCACAGAAGCTGCTGCTTCTGCTCTCCCCGCTGGAATCCCAGCGCCCGCAGGGGGAGCAAAGCCTACAGACATGCAGCCAGGCATTGTAGAGCAGCAACAGGTGCAGCCAAGCACCAAAGATAGTGCTCCTTCACCTCTTTCATCCGACATTCAGTAAACACTTCATGATGATCAGTTGGGTCGTGGTATGCGAAATAAAATTCCGTCAGTTTTTTTGCGAGATTATGTAACTCATACCATCCTTGCAAATAGTCCATCTTCGCCACGTTCTAACACTTCGTCTCCAAAGCGTCCCTCAGGTAAATTCCATCCTATAGCACATTATATTAATTGTGACAATTTTTCTCCATATTACCGAAATTTTATTGCAGCTGTCACTTCAGGAAATGAACCTTGGTCTTTTAAGGAGGCCATGAGAGATGCGGGTTGGAAGGAGTCTATGAAGAAAGATATATAGGCATTAGAAAAAAATGGCACATGGACAATGGAAGATCTTCCTCTTGGCAAACGTGCTCTAGGCAGTAAGTGGGTATATCAGATCAAGTATAACTCGGATGGAAGCATTGAACGCTTAAAATCAAGATTAGTAGTGTTTGAAAATCATCAAAAGGAGGGCATCGAATACACCGAAACCTTCGCTCCTGTGGCTAAAATGGTCACTGTTCGGGCATTTAATTTCTTGCCATTACAACTTCTAAAAATTGAGAGGTTCACCAGATGGATGTTCATAATGCATTCCTACATAGGGATCTTGATGAGGAGGTGTACATGAAACTTCCTCTCGGTTTTGAATCATCTCACCCGAATAAGATATGTCGTCTTCGAAAGTCATTGTACGGCTAGAAACAGGCACCTTGATGCTGGTTTGCTAAACTTGTGTCTGCATTAAAAGATTATGGTTTCTTATAGTCATATTCAAATTATTCGTTGTTCACCTATACTAGAAATGCCGTGCAAATTAATGTTCTAGTTTATGTTGATGATCTTGTGATTTCTGGGAATGATTTCGCTGCTTTAAGGGCTTTCAAAGCGTATTTGAGTGACTGTTTTCATATGAAGGATCTTGGCTCCTTGAAATATTTTCTCGGTATTGAGGTGGCTAATAGTACATCTGGTTTGTTCCTTTGTCAAAGGAAGTATACTCTTGATATCATTTCTGAGGTTGGCTTGCTTGGTACCAAACCTGTTGGTTTTCCTATTGAACAAAACCACAAGCTTGGCTTGGCTAGTGGTGAATTTTTATCTGATCTGGAAACCTATCGAAGGCTTGTTGGTAGGTTGGTTTATATAGTCGTTACTCGACCGGATCTTGCTAATTCAGTCCATATATTGTCTCAGTTCATGCAGGAACCCCAAACTGAGCACTGGGAAGCAGCTCTAACGGTTGTCAAGTACTTGAAAGGTACTCCCAGACAAGGGATACTTTTGCGAGCCAATAGTGATTTATCTCTACAGGATTGGTGTGACTCTGATTGGGTTGTGTGTCCAGTGACGGGTAGATCTTTAACTGGTTAGCTTGTGTTTCTTGGTCACTCTCCCATTTCTTGGAAGACTAAGAAACAAAATACTGTGACTCTGTCTTCAGCAGAAGCGGAATATCGCTCTATGGCTGTTGTCACTTGTGAATTGAAGTGGTTAAAGGGTCTATTATTGAGTTTGGGAGTTCATCATCCAAGGGCTATCAAATTGTTTTGCGATAGTCAATCGGCTCTTCATATCACCAAAAATCCCGTGAACGCACAAAACACATTGAGATTGATTGTCATTTCGATCGTGATGCGATATCTGATGGTTTGATTGAACCGTCGTATGTCCCTAACAAATGCACAACTTGCCGACATCATCACCAAGGCTCTCGGCAAAACTCAATTTGACAATTTACTTCACAAGTTGGCCATTTTCACTCCTCATGCTCCAACTTGAGGTGGGGGGGGGGGGGGTAGGATTATTAGGATATGTTTTCCTACTTAATAGGTATTGATTTGGGAATTATTAATATTAATGTATATCTTCTGATTTGTTACCATATTGTGGTAAATGCCTTAACTGTATATATTCTCAATTAATACAATCTAGGGCAAGCTGGAAGCCCTTTCATATTTTACAAAAATAGCTTATTGCAAATTACTCAACATAATATAAAACTATAATCGGTAGGTTTTGTTATTCTTTACCATTAATGTACGCGAAGTCTCACAACACATCAATAATTGTTCCATTCGCTGAATAATTACGTATGCTTTGTTGATGAGTTATTAAGAGGAGATTTCTTTGTTGTTTTACCAAATCAGCCAACACGGCGATGTTTTTCTCCATCATATTCTCTGTGTACAATCTATGAGCTTCGAGTTGTTGAAGCCTCAATTTAACTTGTTTAATTTCTTTCTCAATCATGCCAAGAGACTCCGCGTCCTCCTTCAACTCCGTAGCATCCCTTTCGTTTTTCTTAGTTACCATATCATGCATCCCTTCTAATTCATCTAAAAGACACAACTTCCTAATATTTGTTACCTCCTCTTCCTCGTTAAACTTGTACACACACTTGGTAATTAGATCCTTAGATGCCTCACCAAGTTGCTCGTGTTGTTTGGTAAAAATTTCAAAGTTGCTACGGTTGTACCTTACCATTGTATCCTTGTACCATATTCGCGATTCAAGTTCAACACGTTAAACTTGTACCATATTCCTCGTGTTGTCTTCTTGATTTTATTTTCTATTTCATTTTGAAACCTTATACACTCGTCTGTTTATTCTGTAATGTTGTTGATTATACCGGTCACCACGTTAAACTTGTCCGCCCAATCCTCCATCTTGTCGTATCGATCATTGGTTTCGAAAGCTTGCCTACACAAGAATTGGTTACAATCATCCTTACTACTACTCTCTTGGTGAAGCAATCTCTCAAGTAGTCCCATTTGCTTTACTTGTGTTGTGATTTGTTATGTCAAACGAACTTTTACAAAATCTTGGACTCAATTTAAGCCAGACGAAGCTATAAATAAATGATTTGATGATCGGATCAAATATTAAGCCCTTCATATAAACAACATAAGTTCTAGAATTATCTAACAAGGATACCTAAATTAAGTTGAACATAAACACCGAATTATACTAAGACTCCTAACAATGATAAAATTACATCTTTTTATCGAATACTAAAAAGATAGACTCAAATAAAATTATCATATACACATTATTTTTTTTGTTCTTGTTTTAAAAATCTTTAATGATTTTTTTTTTTAATCAAACTAAAACCTCCTTGAGTGGAAGGAGTTAGTGTTTTCTTTTATTTTTATAATTTCATTAGAAGCCATGAGAAAAAAAAAGGATAAAATATTTTGATTGGAGTTAGAAAAGAGATAATAATAATAATAAAATATGATATAAAACTATCAAGCATAGTGATGTAAATTATTACAAAAAAACTTAAAACACACAAAGTAAACAACTAAAAAAACTAGAGAGAGTAACACGAACAATTAGATCTCATTAGCTGAGAGAAGTCCACCACTAAACACTATTTCAACCACTAAGACTCCTAATAATGATTACATTTTATCTTTTATCTAACATTTAAAAGATAGACTCAAATAAAATTATCATATACGTAGTACGGAGTATTTTTCTTATCTTTAAAAAAAAATTACCAGAGCATTCTTTTTGTTTTTGTTTTAAAATATGTTTTTTTTTTTTTTAGAATTCATGAAAAAGAAAGAAATGGTAAAATATTTTGATTGGAGTTTTGAAGCTAGTTAATCATTAGCTTACCGAACACTCATACCTTAAATATTATTTATCTATCTATTACCTATCTTCACAGCTAACAACCTATTACCAGTTTATCACAGTCCACAACTACCTTCAATGCTATACTTTGTCGAACACACCCTTAATTTCTAAATCTATTAATGTTAATTTTTGACAAAAATTACCTCCAAAGGCCAGCTAGCAGTATGTGATGTTCTTTACAAGCGGCATATTGGAGCGTTGAGTAGATGCAGTGTGTGTGGATGTAGTGCTGAGACTGTGGTTCATGCTCTCTTTGAATGCAAGTATGCAAGGCAGATATGGGGATGTAGCGAATTTGGGGATCTTATCCTCGAATGTCCGGCAGTAGGCTTTACTGATATTCTGTGGTGGTGTACAAAGAGATTAAGCAAGGAAAAAGAAAAAATCTTCTCTTCACTCTGCTGGGCTGCATGGCATTGCCGAAACATGCATATTTTGTAGGGTAATAGAAACTTCGATGCTGTTGGGGTGGCTACGGGCTTTGTTCAGCTTACTCTCGATTACGCGACATATAATGAGAAACTCAGGGGTGGGGTACAGAGGTCCATTGGCAGATTGAATAGCTCTTGGGCTTTACCCCCTAATGGCATAGTTAAGGTGAATGTTGATGCCCATATTATGGAAGGTGTGGGGGTGCAGTTTGGAGCAGCTGTCCGTGACTGTGAAGGAAGGTTATTAGCTGCAGCAGTGAAAAGATGCGAGTCTCAATGGTCCCCTGAGATGGCTGAAGCTGGTGCTATGAGGTATGGAGTGGAGTTGGTGCGCATACTGGGTTTTGAGAAAGTGATGCTGGAAAGTGATGCACTCACTGCTGTTCGCGTGATCCAAACGAAAAAAACAGGTGCTGCTCCAATTTTCCTTATCTTCGAGGATGTGTTGCAGATGAGTTCCGATTTTAGTTTCTTCTCTTGTAATCATGTTAGACGAGCGGGGAATACGGTCGCCCATTTTGTTGCTAGATGGGACACTAGTACTCACCTGGAACGAGTGTGCATGAACTCTTTTCCCCAAAGTCTACGAACTTTGGTGGATCTTGATTTGATTTAATATAATCTTGTTTTACTTGGCTTCAAAAAAACACTATTTCAACAACTATATATTGTCAAACATTTTTTTTTTTGTTGTTTTTGGTAAAAGCTACCTAAAAACTACTTAAAAACTAATATCGAACACGCCTAGGTCTCGAGCATGATATTTTAATTAATCATTAATTCATTATTATTTCTATTAATATTTTCTTCAACTCTTGATTATGAATGTTTAATGGCTAATAAAAATGAGCTCATCTAAACTATTTTACAATTTAAAATTTTATAATGGTTCAAATCATTCAACGTATCTTTGACAATAAATCATTACAATTTTTCAGCAAAATAGAAATACAATGAAGCTAGCGTATATAGGCTCGGTTCCTAGTTCCTTTGTTCCATAAAGCTTCAAGTCCTGCAAACCCGAAAACACAAAGCGAAGTTGAGAGAAGGCTTCGAGGGGCACGCAAGAGATTGGCGCTGCCAGCACTTAATCCGCAAATAGCAATATCATCCATGACGCACCTCTTCTTGCCACGAAAGTGGTACACAACGTTCCTTGATACACCCACTAGCAATTCATAACCTACAAAGAAAACGCATAGTCTATTTGCGTTCTTGAATTTCAAGGTATTGAATTCGGATACAAGTCTTAATGTTAGTGTCAAATAACATAAACTCCTTGATTAGAGTGATTGACATTGATCAATATTTATAGAGTTATCATGAGAGTCCTAATCATATTAGGTAGTAACAAGATATGTAAAGATATCATAAAGATATTCTTATACAAAATATATCCTAAACCTAGGATGAGAATATTCTACGGATATTCTCTATTACACCACCGCAGTTGGAGCGGGAGAAAATTGGATGCTCAGACTGGATCTGAATCATTGCATGCATCGAACGGTAAGGATAGTATGGTAACCCATGATAAAAAGAGAAGTAGAAGACGTGTGCCGGTGATGACGATAAGAAACCACGACCCGCTGCTAGGCCAGAGGAGAAGGAGAAGAGTCGCGCACAGACTTGAGCTAAGTTACAGATCCAGAGAAGAAGAAGCTAAGGGGTCAAACCATCATCGAGAATAAGACACTACACTACCACGGGAAATCACAGTTGAAGAAAAAACAAATAAGATAGCCTAAATCCCACACCACTTAACCATTAGGAACTATTTACCTCTAAAAAAAAAAATTGACCCACACAATAAGATATATTCCACCAAATTAAAACAAGTAGCGGCTGGATTTAGAGAATGAAAAATTCCACCTCATGTACTTGTGATAAAATTAACAATAAATTGAAAAGGTAAAAAAAAAAAAAAAATTGTTGTTAGTGCCAAAAATCCAACACTCCCTTTAAGTTATTGTAGTGTAGTTGAACAAGGCTCCAGTCAAAGTAGAAGACCTCCGTTGGGAATTGAAGGGGGCTAGGAGCAAGACGACAACATAATTAAGGTGGTGGAGGCCAACAATGACATCGAGAAAAAGAAGACTAACAAAGGGGTGGTTTGTCTCGTGGGTCTGGCTCATCCAAGACTACTATCAATCATTAGATACGCTATGCAAGATTGCAATTCACTCTCAGATTAAGCTAAAGAAGGAGGGCTATGAGTGAGCTAGGTGGCATATTAGATGGAGAACCAAGAGGTAGAGGTGGTGCACAAAGCTCCCGTGTGTGGTGGGAAGTTGGAGCACAAGAGGGGTTGCCGGTGATGGTCAACCAGCGTACCCCGTACAAAAGCGAAAAAAAAGTGTTTTTTTTTGGTGAATCCCGCCGGTGGGTATACTTTTCTAACCCACGGTAGGGGAAGAGAAATTTTTAGATCTAAACAATCCCAAGATCTAACCTAAGCTGTGATACCATGTCAGATAATATAAACTCCTTGATTAGAGTGATTTCCATTAATCAATATTTATGGAGTTACCATGAGAGTCCTAATCATATTAGGTAGTAACAAGATATGTAAGGATATTCTTATACAAAATATATCCTAAACCTAGCATGAGAATATTCTAAGGATATTTCTATTAGTTAGTGTAGCCGAGTGGCATTGGCGTCTATAAGCTTCAATGACGTCGGACGAAAATTCAAGCACAAAACTACTAATTAGACCATAGTCGCGTACGTCACGGGCAATGTGCACGTCTGAGGTTGTGCCTGGATATTGGCTTGGCATTAGAAGAAATTGGTTTTATATGTTCATGAATATGGAATTGTTGGTTGGAGAATTTGGTGTTTTTGTTTGTGGACTAGCTGTGTTTCTAGGCTCCATGTTTAAGTTTAGGGTGGATTTTGATGAATTAGGTTTAGAGGCTGGGGTTGTGCCTGGATATTGGTTTGGCTTTAGAACAAATTGGTTGTATATGTTCATGAATATGGTATGGTTGGTTGGAGAATTTGGTGTTTTTGTTCGTGGATTAGTCGTGTTTCTAGGCTCCATGTTTAAGTTTAGGGGTGGACTTTGATGAATTAGGTTTAGAGGCCTAAGAGATATAAATATAATTAACCTAATGATCTGACACTTTGTTTTTTTTGTTCCTTCTTTGTTTCGTAATAATCGCAACAATTTAACTTTTGCACTATTTATAGTATAACGTCATGTAAAATATTTTTGGATTAGTTTTTAGGTATATAATTTCTGTAGATAAACTTTTATAATTCTTTATTAATATATAATTACAAAGTAAAAAAAAAATTAAAAAAATTACTATGTGTAATGATAGAGCAATGTCTATAGGATAATGAAATACGTACAATGTTAGAGCAATGTCTATAGGATAATGAAATACGTATAATGTTAGAGCAATGTCTATAGGATAATGAAATATATACGTAGTAAAAAACACAAAAATCCTTAAAAAAAATTCCGTTGCCGGGACTTGAACCCGGGTCTCTCGGGTGAGAGCCGAGTATCCTGACCAACTAGACTACAACGGATCAGTTGCTAACAATTCTTCACGAATTTTGTAATATAAATAAAAATAAATAAAAATAACATTGCTAATATAAATAAAAATAACATCATAAACCCTCATTGAATGACACGTGTCCGTAAAATTCTCCAATTTCCCCTGATCCAAACACACCCCGCCCAAAAATCAACCTGAACACATACATTCCTTTCCCTTCCCTTCCCTTCCATTTCTCTTAATTTTCTCTCTCCTCCACTTTTTCTTCAACAATGCCTTCCATATAAATACCAAATCCTTCGATTTTCAACCTTCAGATCTACATTTTCATACATTTCTTCAGATAATCAACAATTTTAGAGAGAGAAAACAATGGAGGCGCAACTTGTTGAGAGGTTGGAGAAGGCAGTTGCTCGATTGGAGGCGATTTCTTCTTCGTCATCTTCTTCTAGAAGCGTCGATTTTTCCGGCGAAGATGCGGTGGTGGATCCTTCGATTGTCGCTTTGGATGATCTGATCGCCAATTATGTTGGTAGGGTTTACGACGCTGCTCAGAAGATCGGCGGTAAAGTGTTGGAATCTACGGAGATTCTTCGTGATGCGTTTTCTGCTTTGCGTGAGCTTCTTGTTAAAGTTAAGCAAACTCAGGTAATTGTTTGATGTTCGAATTTTAAGATTTGTTGATTTTATTTTTGGATTGAATTGTTAAGTTTGATTTGATTTTGATTGAGCGAATTTTTGTGAATTTGGTGCAATGTGGAAAATGTTTGGCGATGAGAACTTTCTGATTTAAGGAATTCATATTTCAATCATAAATTTTGATTGAGCGCATTTTTTTTGTTGATTTTGATTGGAAGTTGTTGTGTAATAAGGTTGT
This sequence comes from Chenopodium quinoa, assembly GCF_001683475.1. Lineage (NCBI taxonomy): Eukaryota > Viridiplantae > Streptophyta > Magnoliopsida > Caryophyllales > Amaranthaceae > Chenopodium > Chenopodium quinoa. Next base: position 575,323 of record NW_018744537.1, read on the forward strand.
CGGATGATGATGATAAGGATGGTTGAAAGTTTGGAATTCGCGTTTGAATTTAGATTTTAAGACGCTTGATTTGAATTTATTTGTTTGTTTGTTTTTATTTAAATTGGAATAGTGCGTATTTAGGATGAGTAATGTACTAATGTGTATATGAATGTAAGATAAAGAATTTTGTCAAAGTTCAGATTCACTTGGATAACTCAATGAAGAATCATTGAAGCTGAGAGATTTTTTCGAAGCTCTTGATTTCTACAGAAATGATCTTGTTTTTGTATTGAGTAATGAATATCTGAAATAAGTAATTTAAGAACCTTAATTGTTTGTGTGCTTATTTTATATTCTTCAATAAGCTTGCAATTTAGACTGATCAACAATGTTTATAGGCAAATATATTACAATATATATGTTGAATGTTATCCAATATGAGGGGAATTGGACTGTCATCATGAAATTTTGATGCAAATCAACAGGCTTAGGAATGGAAGGATTTGACATTTTGACTGGTAATATGATGGGGGAGTGGTAGGATAGAGATTTAGTTTGCTATAGTAGCAATGTAGCATCTATGTAAGGGCCCCTTACGGTTTGAGTGCACTATGTCTTGTTTGTGTAAAAATACCTATGCAACATTTTCTATATATATATATATATATATATTTTTTTTTTTTTTTTTTTTGGGTTAAATTCCAATCTAGTGTGACTAACAGCTTCTTTATATGTATGTGTAGCCTTAAAAGACACAAATATTGGAAGGAAGTGTTATGTTACAAACTTTGCTTCACTTGGTTTATTTATATATGAGGTTTTTAGTCTCAATTAGTTGATATTTTACATTCCATCCTAATTATTCAAATTGGCAACTTTCACTTTTTAGAGCTCTGAGGTTCTTCTTTTGTGTGTTCAGAGCTAAAACATATTATCTCCACTTATTATTACCCTTGATTTTGACTTGCTAGCCTAAAATATCACTTGTATTGGAATAGAGGGAATTACGGTTAATAGATAATGGCATGGCTGGATATCTTTGCCGAGACTGGTCTTGTTTGAGTTTGAGATGTCCCAAGTGTCATATTCTTTACAGTTACGTGGCTGAAACTAGTACTAGGTACTGTGGTGAAGGTTTTGACTGTGGTGCCAAATTACTTGTGCACTGTGCTTAGATTTGTTTTATACTGAATGCATTTTTTTTTCTTTTCTGCAGAAACCTGACATGGCTGGGTTGGGTGAGTTTCTAAAACCACTGAATGAAGTGATTATGAAAGCTAATGCCTTGACTGAGGGGAGGCGGTCTGATTTCTTCAACCATCAGAAATCTATTTCCGACAGCCTTGCAGCTTTGGCATGGATTGCATATACTGGCAAAGACTGTGGTTAGTAATTAATACTCTCTAACCTCCTAATGCTGATTTATTTCTTTATCCCCTCCATCCTCTCCTGGTCTCCTAAATCATATCTTCTTGGTAGGTATGAGTATGCCTATTGCACATGTGGAAGAAAGCTGGCAAATGGCTGAATTTTATAGCAACAAGGTATTACTTGGCTTTTTTGGGCTTATGAATACAGATTATTTTGCAAGTATCTTAATACTGTAATTACAAACAACAAATTAATTGAGCATCTTTGGCTGAGTTTGAGTAATAAATTCTATTTCCAGTTCTTTTTTGGTCTTATCTGCTTCAAGGGGATGTCTTTTCATTGTGCACACTGATATGATTAAACTGTTTGAGCTTTACGGAAGTACTATCACTACTATGTATGCATTTTCTGATTTTACAGATTCCTACTGTTTCTTTAATGCTCAGGTTCTGATTGAGTACAAAAATAAGGATCCTAATCACGTGGAATGGGCCAAGGCTTTGAAGGAGCTCTATTTACCAGGTTTGAGGGATTATGTTAAGAGTTTCTATCCACTGGGACCAGTTTGGAGTACCTCTAGCAAAGCTACTGTTGCTGCTGCACCTAAAGCCCCAGGACCAGCTGCTCCTGCACCACCACCTCCACCTCCTGCTTCACTCTTCTCTGCTGATTCTGCTAAACCTTCTTCATCACAACCAAAGGTAGGGATGTCTGCTGTTTTTCAAGAAATCAGTTCTGGTGGAGCTGCTACATCAGGTATCTACATTACTACATGTTCCTTTTCCCCATTTCCTGTTTTTTGGTTAATTTTTGGTGACCAATCTCTTTCAATTCCAGGCCTGCGAAAGGTTACAGATGATATGAAGGCAAAGAACCGGGCTGACCGTAGTGGTGTTGTTCCTGTTGTGGATAAGGAACCTCGTGCTAAATCTTCTGCATTTTCCAAAACAGGGCCTCCAAAGCTGGAGCTTCAGATGGGTCGTAAGTGAGTGTCTTCCTGTCTTTGATACATGTGCATCCTTTGCTTTTGTCAGTTGTCACTGATCAGTGCTTTTATCTTCAATTTATTTGGTAGGTGGGCTGTTGAAAATCAAATTGGGAAGAGGGATTTGGTAATTAGTGAATGTGATTCAAAGCAGTCAGTTTATGTTTTTGGGTGTAAAGATTCAGTTTTGCTGATACAAGGTTTGTTGAGTTCTTACAAGTTGACTTTCTCTTGGTTTGGGGACTCATATCTATCTTTAAATTAACTGTAGTAAGCTCAGATTTTATCTTTGATTTATTACAGGAAAAGTTAACAATATCACTGCTGATAAATGCACTAAGACGGGGATTTTATTTAAGGTCAGTTTGCGTTTTTTTTTGAAAACTTTGCTTGTGTAAATCTTTCTACATCATGCTAGACCATGCTGATTTGACTTATGCATGTGATGACTTTTTCAACAGGATGTTGTAGCAGCCTGTGAGATTGTTAACTGCAATGGTGTGGAGGTCCAGTGCCAGGTAATTGTTTCACAATAAAAATGAAATATAAAGAAATGATGACGGCATAGTAATTTTATCGCTTGACTATAATTTGACATAACTAAAAATGAATTTCGTGAGTGGTGGGGAATTCTGAGTTTGGTAAATTTGAAATGCAGGGTTCAGCTCCAACAATTTCAGTGGACAATACATCTGGTTGTCAAATATATCTGAGCAAAGATTCTTTGGAGGCATCTATAACCACTGCCAAGTCAAGTGAGATCAATGTGATGGTACCTGCTTCTGAGGCTGATGGTGATTGGGTATGCAGCATGAATCTAATTATTTGGTCTAGTTCTGTTTTTTGGTAAATTTTGGTTTAGTACATGTGTTTTTTTTAACCTTAGTTTGTGTTGTAAAGAGTTTAGGTTGGGGATGAGGTATAGGTTAGTTTAAATTTGAGGATACTAGTGCTCAGTTCCTGGTAGTTGGAGAGGACAAGTACTGATGATGGTTAATATAACATTAATTAAATAGTCAAAGATGCCAAAGTTGACATAGACACCCCTTTGTATTGACGAATAACATTGGAAGGAAAATTCCATTTGCAATTTTGCTCCAAGCAAATTTTTTTTAGTGCTCAGTTCTTGGTTAGTTACCTTTAATTTGCTCAATGATCCGTAGTAGCATACGTCTCATATCAAACTTTTTTTTAAGAATTACCAAGCAAATTATAAAAATGACCCGCTAAGAGTTTAGCTTGGTATAGGCTATAAGCGTCAGCTGAGGGTACTAGAGAAAGATGCTAAGACTATGGCCGAAGGTCGCAAACATTGCATTGACCAACAGCTGAAATGTAAGCCTACCCATCCGTATAGGATCTCTAGAGAGTCTGGACACATTAATGGACCCTTGCAGTGCAAGTGAGACATGTTTCTTGCTCTCCTGGTGCCCATTAAACTGTGTCTGTCAAAGTGGTAAACCTGCCTATGATGTTGGTTTAGCAACTTTCTGCTGAGGAATTTTTCTGTTAGTCCCTGTTTGTTTAGTTGGAAAACATTTTTCAAGGCAAAACACAATTGTGAAAATAGTTTTCCTATGTTTCCTTACAAGAGAAATTATAGACAAAGAGAAAAATGGTAGTGTGAGGGAGAAGGGAGAAGGGTGAAGGGGTGGATGGGAGAAGAGGAAAGGGATGTTTGGAGTAGGGAATGAAATTTGACATTTCTTTCATTTTATTTTATGTAAAATTGCTTTCACTCATGGGAAAACTATTTTCACCTTTGGGAAAATTGTGATCCACCCTTTACAAACCAAACAATGGAAATTAGGAAAACCATTTTTCTAGAAAATGTTTTATGTCAAAATAAACGGAGCCTAAGACTTTCTTATTCTTTTTAGGGCTGAGCATCTTCATTTGTTTCTTAAACATCATGTGATTGAAGACACTGAATTATTTATAAAGTTATTAAATGGAAGTTTATATCTGAAATGTTTGAGTTCTAACATTTTTTCCTATTTTCAACTTGTAGGTAGAGCACTCCCTTCCGCAGCAGTACATTCACACATTCAAGGATGGTCAGTTCGTGACATCTCCAGTTTCCCACTCTGGTGGCTAAACTTTATAATCTCCCGCTGCAGATTTATTTAGGTTATCCGTGAGTCATCTCATGATTAAGTTTTGTTTGTCAAGGCTAAGAAGTGCATATTCCATACTTCCAGTCTGTTTTGAATATGTTACCACTGGGTTTTTGAAACAAAGGGTTTTGCATTAGGCTTTCTTACCCCCCCCCCCCCTCTTCTCTAATTTATTCTTTTATTGATTCAGCTGTTGTATTATGCATGCTGTTTGTGGGTGAGGTTGTTGCTTTGTACAAGGTGCCTTTGTTTGATTTTTCAAGCGCACTCCTGTAAGAACTCATACTTTGTATCGTTGTTTCTTCAGTGCTGTTATTAATAGTGTCTTTTTGGTTTGTTTGAAGTTCTTGGAATAGTGTCATTCATTCGTAGCTCTCTGCCTCGTCTTGTTGTCTTTGATATCCTTTCGCTTTTTTTTTTTTTTTTTTTTGAATACTTGATACTCTGCACATTTTGGAGCAGCCTCCAATTTGAATAAAAGGCGGGGAGTGGAAGCTGTAAGACACCTTCCCAAAGTAAACAGGTAAATAAAAAGAGGCATTGGTATAATTTTAGCCTTTTGGGCTTTTATGTAGAATTGACTAGAATGCCCTTTAAATCTGTTAAGTGATGTAAGTTTCCACGTTTTTCTGGTTGAAATCTGAGGTTATTAGTGTATTTCAAAGGCTTAGAATGAGGGTCATATGTGGACCTTTATTTCATTTTAGTGATTGATTAATCTTAAAAGGGAAGCACATCATTGTGGCTTTTTTTAGGTAGGGTTCAAAGTTTAGTATGTTAAGGAAATTGACTGGGTTTACTTTAAATTATAAAAAAAAAAAAAAAAAAAAAAATGGAAAAGGAAAAGAGAAGAGAGTTAGGCTCATTTTCTTTCTTTGCTCTAAAATAATTAGGCTACGTTATTAGGAAAAAGGAAAATAGAAGAGATTTAGGTTTAATTTTCTATCAAAACGTTAGTTGTTGCTTCTGGTTTGCTCATTATTGCGAATTTTAGGTGTTGTAAGCTGATAAGTGAAGTGATATTGGCTAAACAGCCTCGAGTTTGCAATTTTCTGTACCATTTTCTGCCTATATTACAGATATTCTTTATGGTTAAGCTATTAAGTTGAGAACTAACGCTCAGTCTAAACTTGGAGGATTCAGGTTTGGTGAGTTCAGTTTAGTTTGGAAAGACCGGGGAATCAGAATCATGAAAAGCACAAGGGTATTTTGAGAATTTATCAAAATAATCGGAGATGTTGTGGAGATTCTTGGCGGAATTTAGAGGGAATTAATTAGTCAAAAAGCTACTCATAATTTAGAGTTTTCCAAATGACAAACTACCCTTGTCTTCGCAGCTAAGGAAATCTCCAAGCAATGTCCTTTTCTAGGTAGACTTAAAAGACTTGAATACAAAGTCTTTCTACCGCCATCCTCATATGCTGTTAAAAACAGCTAACGGCTAAGTTTCTAACTTTGAAGTTTCTGAGTTTGAGTTCCCGACATCACCTTAATACGAACTGAGCCACCATATGGTCCCCTCTTTTAAAATCATCCACCATTTCATCTATCCTAAGAGTTATATACTCCGTACACTGCACTAAAAATAAAATTAATTATTAAAAAAAAAAGCAAATAATTTACAAGCTAAGATACCTTGGGTTTATATTTTTAAAAAATTTCGCACTAATTTCTACATCTCATCAATTTAAAATTGATATTTTTTTTTAACAATAAAATTGATGAACTTGAATACTAAAAGAAGCAGACTTTAATTGGCTTAACCCCAATAAAACAAAAAAGAAATTCATAACGATTTAAGCGAGACAAAAAGTTTGTACTCGTGACCTTGCCTCTTCTATGGTTATATACTAGTAATTTTCTATTGTTCACCTAAAAAACTTTCTTTTCATCCTTATCTTTATACGAGAAGTGTTATTCTTAGGTTGTGAATACTTTAAAAATATATTTAAAAAATTAACTCTTAAAAATACTTAAATTTGACCATTATTAAGACTTACACATCACCATTTTATTACCAAGATTGCCCAATTATAACATTCTCTCCACCATATTTTTTCAAAAACAAAAACGAGAAAAAAAAAAAGCATATATTATACGACCAAAAAACAAGGTATTTATATACCCACAATTAGCCATCAAGTTTGAAAGAGAAAAACAGTAACATATCATCATCACCACAACCCATAACCAAAGAAACCATGGAAAAAACTCAAAAAAGCCACCTTCTTCATCCTCAAATAAAACTTCCCTTGATTTTTTCTCTCCTCCTCTGTTCACTTCTTAGAGCAGAGGCTCAATCCTACCTAGGAATAAACTACGGGCTGTTGGCGGACAACCTCCCGCCACCGGAAGCGACAGCGAAACTGCTGAAAACAACACCGTTTACAAAGGTTCGGCTTTATGGAGCTGACCCTGGTATCATTAAAGCACTTGGTAATACTGGAATTGGCATTGTTATTGGTGCTGATAATGGTGATATTCCTGCTCTTGCTTCCGATCCAAGTCATGCTACTCAGTGGGTTAACTCCAACGTCTTGGCTTTCCCTGATAGTAAGATCATTCTCATTACTGTCGGTAATGAGGTCATCTCCTCAGGTTAGTTCGTTGGTTTAATTCTTTTTTTTTTTTTTTTTTTTTTTTTTAAATACTGTTCTTGTACCAAAAGTCTAAAAGTATAGTTTTTGCTAATATTAATATCATTATTTATAAATAATTTCTCATGATGAGTATTTGAGAGACTAATTATAATGCTATATGTTGGTACTCTTTGGTAGTTGTAGAATTTTTTTAACATATGTTGATCAATTTTGCCAAGTACTCCATTTGTTGTTTTGCCTTGATTAGTGTGCGTTTACAAATTTAATTTTTAGTTCTTATTAAACTTGTATACAGCGGGTGTATTGTATGCTAGTATTATAGTTTTTTTTTTCCCTTCAATGAGCGATGAGAGCACTATAAATTTCAAAAAAGAGGGTGGAATTTGAACTAACGACCTATTGAGGAAGTACTAATGAAGGTTTGATATGTATTTGCAAATACATATCAAACCTTAAAATATTAAAAAGTATTGTAAGCACATGGGGGTGAGAAAAAGGAGGAGAGAGATTGGCAAGTGGGACCAATTTTTAAATGTACCGCTAAAAGCTTATATAATATCATTGAATATGTAGTGATATTATTTCTATACGTAGTTGGTACCACTAAGTGAATATACAGTACCATTGAATGAATATATAGTACCACTGAATGTTCAATGATACTATTTGATCATCTAGTGATATTATTAATCACCCAATGGTACACTTAAAACCAACACGTGGGGGTGAGAGAAAAGGAGGAGAGAGATGGGTAAATTTCATGCGAAATGTCTCAAATGCCCCTTGATATGTATATACAAGTACTTATCAAACCTCTCTTTGGAAGGCCTCAACGACCTATTGTACACAACAAACTTAATTGTCTCAAATTGCTTAATAAAATTCATATTTCATGACGGTTTGGATTTTTGGAAATTAATGTGAAGAGATTGGTATGGCATGGTGGGAATAAAATTAATAAAAAAAACAAAGAAGAAATCTTTTGGTAATATTATAAAGCTGAATGATTCCATGATGATTCAAATTAATCAACCTTTTCTTGGTAAAAGTATAAAGCTAACAACTTGTGTGACTCAATTAAGCAATAGCCTCAATTGGAAAAAAGGTGAAAGAAAGAATGGAAGGAAGGAACAAAGAAAGACCATAACTTGTGTTGGGCATCTGGCAATTATTTTAGTTGTTTGTACCACGGAGTATTAAACTTTAGAAGTTTATACGCTAAAATTAGTTTTTAAATTAATAAATTTGTATGGTTTAAGTATACCTCTATAAAAAATAAAAGGGGAAATTTTTATTTAATTTTTTAAAGTTGAATAATCATTGACTGATAAAAAATTATGATATGCAGGGGACCAAGACTTGATATCTCAGCTAGTACCTGCAATGCAGAATATTCAAGATGCTCTTACTGCAGCTAAACTAGATGGAAAGATCCAGGTCTCAACGGTCCATTCCATGGCTGTTATGGGTCAGTCCGACCCGCCGTCATCTGGGGCATTTGTCTCAGAATTGGGAGACACCATGAAGAAACTACTTGAGTTTCAGAAAGAAAATGGGTCCCCATTTACCATTAACCCTTATCCGTTTTTCGCCTACCAGAGTGATCCAAGGCCTGACACTCTTGCATTTTGCCTGTTTCAACCAAATGCTGGACGGGTTGACCCGGGATCCAATATTAAGTACATGAACATGTTTGATGCCCAGGTGAGAATTTTGGTCCGTACTGTTTTTTTGGGTTTTCTAGGTCTCATTTTCATTAACAAACTATCCATTATACACTCAGGTGTATTATGTGCATGGTAAACTCGTTGCTTAGGTGTATGGTGATTTTTCCACAAAATCATAATTGGTTTAGACAAGAGTCAACAAGCTTTTAGGCCAATCTAGACTCAAGAGTGACCTATTTAATTAATTTCTTGCATCAATCATGTTTTGGTTTGATTAATATAATATTTGACTGTTTGATTTGAATGATATCATACAAGTCTAGTTTCTTTAGAATAGCTTAATCTGTGACACACTGACACGTATATATTTTATGCTTAATCATGTGTTATTCTAATCTAAGAGTTATATATTCATGCATGATGATGACATTGTACTGTATGCATAATCGTGTAGTTATCAATTATGAAAATCATCCATATATCCTGTAATAGCAGCATTCATTATATTATACGTTGCATCAGTTTATCAATTGCTTTTGAGATGATTATGGTAAGGTTTGTCTTGGAATTGCTTTGAAGTATTGCCTAACATCCTCACTGTCTGGCTTTCCTTTGAATGATTCTATGTAGTGCCAAAAGTGCACTGATAATGCGATGAACATACCATACTTTACTATCGTAGTTGGGCTAATGAGTATTAGAGTTCTCTTTTGCTTGGATGGTTTCTGTGGCTAGCATATCTGTTCTTTTAAATGATGTGAAGATATGCATTATAGCAATAAAGAAGAAAATTTTATATTTGTGACTTGGACTAGGACCAATGTTCCACTTCAAATTTGTTTTTCCCTCTTTGGCATATAAAGAGTTTTAAAGTTACTAAAGATTGATAACTAAAGCTAGCATTCTTGTACATTCATTGCTTTTTCTTTTTTCATCATCTAAATCATGGCTTTAAAACAGTTTATTTAGGCTATTGATTGTATTACATAATCTTTTTGTTAAACAACTGACTTACATGAGGTATTATGGGCTAATAATAGAATAATAGTGATTTGAGAAAAATAAAAAAAACCAGGTAACACCTCAAAAATAGACGAAAAAAGTGGGGTCTATATATTTTTTTTTTCAGCATGATTTATACTCTTTCTATCTTGTATTTAAATTAGCATCATCCATTTTGGGATGTTGTGCATGTAAAGTACCATAAACTTTAGATAAGTTTTTTTCTATTACCTTTTCACTCCCCTTAATCTTGATGTTAAATAGACTGGTAGAGTACATAACAGCCCTGTGTTATCCTTTATCTTTCGTAGACTTGTGAGTAGTGCTACTCTGTTACTCAAAATGAATATCCCTTTAAAAAGTTAAAGAGCTTATATCCATCATTTAATCTTTTATATGAAAATCTGTAATCCCATACCAGCAGCAATACCTACATATCTCTTATGCTCCACCTCGTCTCGTGGTCCTCGTCCACATGATATTTGCTGAATCTGTCTTTTAGGCATAACTTAATATGCAAGTATCCCTGAAAATTGGCTCCGTTCTTTTCACCTCATTATTGATGGGAACATTTGTGGTTTTGATGTGTTCTGTTTAAAGTGATTGATTACCAAGCGGGACAAAAAGGGCTAGTGCAATCAACTCATTCCTTTGTTTCCTTTTTGTCCTACTCCATGGTCCATCTGAGGAAAAAGAAAAGAAAATACAGTGTGGAAATCAATGGGAAGTAACTAGGAAAATAAAAAAGATCAGTATATCATCTTTTTTAAAAGTTGATGATCAGTTTATGCAATTTTGGAAGTTGTTCCTTTCATTTTATTCTCATGATTTTACTTCCTAAATTAAGAATTCTTGAAGAAAGAGCAATAAGGATTTTACTCATTGACATGATATTATTCTTTCTCCCTGAATTTATGTTGCTTGGATTTGGATACAGATGTTGCATTCAAGTCCGCGTCCTGGTCTCAAACTAAGCCCCATTTTTATGAAAAAAATTGCATATTTTTTGCCTCAAAAATGAAGTGTAAGTGTTGTTACCCATGTCAGTTTTTTGAGTATGAAGTGCAGACAGATGAATTGATATTGAGTATTCCAAGTAATTTAACACTGCTAGTAGTAGAAGTAATACACTTGTAGTAGTAATGAAATTATTGAGGCTGACCAGTTGAGAATCTCAGGTTGATGCAATACGCTCTGCCCTGAATGCATTGGGATTTAAAGACATCGATATAGTGGTTGCTGAGACTGGGTGGCCATACCGTGGGGACAGCAACGAAGTTGGTCCTAGCATTGAAAATGCTAAGGCTTATAACGGAGGCCTGATTTCACATCTCAGATCCATGGCTGGGACCCCATTGATGCCTGGAAAATCAGTAGATACATACATTTTTGCTCTGTATGACGAAGATCTGAAGCCTGGTCCAACTTCTGAGAAGTCGTTTGGTCTTTTTAAGCCTGACTTATCGATGACCTATGATATAGGCCTCACCAAGGGCTTCAGCCAGGTGAGAATTTATTCAGATCAATTTCTGATGTGATCTGAGTTTTGAGAATTAGCTTAATCCTTTGGTGGTAAATTGTTTTGTCACTGTCATAAAAAAAAAAATATACTCGTGTAGAAACAGAATTTCCTTTTCATTATAGAAATATACAGGAACATATGATCGTTCACTCTACTTGCAGTAATGAATCTAAATCATTATGCATCGTATGGATTATTATGCCTCATTGTGTGGATTAATTAAGGAAGTGAGTATTCATTAGAAATTGGATATATAACCAATACAAGTATCGTGTCCATAAACCAGTAACGAAAAATCCTAATATGTTGCGGATTTTAACATAGCATTCATCAGTATTGAAGTCATGTGTGTCGGTGTGCCATATGATTTTGTTATACATTGTTTTCGATATTTCAAACTAAAAGGGGTTCAATGTTGATCAGAGTTTGAAACTCTATCATTGGATTTAACAAGTGTTAAGGCAGTCTGAAATATCATGTCAGAAAATCCCAAAAAATGGTCCTGAAATCACACCCTACTGATTTTGTGGTTTGATATTCTTGTGTAGCATAGAAATGTAGTCAACTTTCGGTGTTAATTAGCAGTAACTAGTTGATTAAGAAAACTGATTGAGCATTATTGTCTTTTAGGCCCCAACATCATCTCCATCAAAAAGTCCAGCAAATTCTTCAACAAGTCCAGCTCCATCAACAACTACGTCTCCCTCAAAAATTCCATCAGCTCCCTCAAAAACTCCATTAGCTCCCTCAGCAACTCCAACAGCAGTACCAGGGACTCCTCCAAAATCTTCAGGAACGTGGTGTGTGCCAAAGAAAGGTGTCTCAGTCACCCAATTGCAGGCCAATCTGAACTACGCTTGTAGTCAGGGCATTGACTGCAGCAAAATTCAAGCTGGTGGACCTTGTTATGACCCCAACACAGTGGCTTCTCATGCAGCTTATGCCATGAATCTCCTTTATCAGAAGGCTGGCAGAACTCCCGGGAGCTGTGACTTCACGCAGACAGCTACAGTTACATCCACTAATCCAAGTAAGCTCTTGTTAATTTATCAGTTCATCCATAACTATTTTGAGAAATTTTTTAAACTCGCCTTTTTATTTCTAAATTTCACTTAAATCATTCATGTACTCAATACTTTGTGATACTCTTACTTTCTTTCGTGCTTATTTATTATCAAGTCTAAAGCTCTTTTTAACACTTTTGTAGGTTATGGTTCTTGTGTTTATCCTAGTGATGGGAATGCCAGAGTATCGTTGGGAGCTGGCTTAAATAAATCTAGTGCGTCAAAAGTTCATTTTAGTTTGCATTGGTCATGCTGGTGGTGTTTATGTTTCGTACTTTCCTCTTTCTTCGTTGAATCTTGAAAGCTCAGCTACCTCCCTCTCCCTGATATACGCTTCTCTCTTGCTCGCGGATCACCCACTCTAGTCTTGCAGCTCACTACTAATTAGCAAGGACATGAACATTTGGTGACTGAAATGAGTCACTAGCTAAATATTTATAGGTTTATATATATAGTAACAATCCTTTGAGTTTTGCACTAGTTTGTGGTTGTAAAGTTGTATGCAGGAAAATCTTGCTCCTTAGACCATTCTCAGCAGTGAGGAAAAAAAAAACCTCTCAATCTCTCTCTACCCACTTTCTCACTCCTCCCATACAATTTCTCTCATCAAATGTTTTTTTCACCACAACAATGAGGAGAAAAAAAACCTCTCATCACTTTCTCCTCCACTATTTTTTAATTTATTTTTTAATTACGTTTAAAAATAATTTAATAAAAATTTATAATTACGTTTAAAAATATTAATAATACTAACTGGAAATTTTTTTTATAAGAAATAATTATAATAATAATAATAACAAGAAGAAATTGGGAAAATATGTTAATTTCTCTAATTTATGGGTTTTTTTGAAAGTATATCAAAATGCATGTCTATTTATAGAGAAAAAAATTTTATGGTCGTTGGTGAATTTTTTTTTTTTTTAAAAATAATTACAACGGTTATATTTCAAATACAAAATATAACCGTTGTAAAAAAACAACAAAAGCAGTGGGGGCCACATGTTACTGTTCATCACCAAAAGCCCTCAACTCTTGAGGGTTTTTATTTTCACTCATCGGTGAGTGTTTTTTCACTCACTGATGTAGTGTTCGGATTTTTTTTTTTACACCCTTATTTTTACTCGTGAGGGCTTTTCTCCTCACTGCTGGGAGTGCTCTTAATATTTTAACTCTCATGGGTGTTTTAACTAAATTTTCTATTGTTTAAGAGTTATTTGTGGATGTGTAACCTTTGTTAGCTTCTTTTATTTATTTATATATTTTTGAAGCTGAAATTCTTGTAGATGTTATATGCCTGGTATAACTATCATCAATTCATTTTCAATATATTTTGCCAAGTATAACACCATAGCCAAACAATACTAACTATTGGAGCACGTTCTTGTGGATGTTTACTGCCAAGCATAATTTATTGAACATATTTGAACATATTGAAATAAAATCGTTTTGCCACCGTGTTCATTTTGTGAACATTTTTCAATTTAACACATTGTATGATTTGTATCATTTATATTGATAGTGTCTACTCGAAATGCAAAGTTTTGCCGCAAAAAGATCTTGTAGTATTTTCAAAAGAACAACAAAATCCCATATAAAGAGTATAAATTATAGGAAATGAAACTGGTTTATTGGATTAGAAAAATAGTCCTAGCAGGATTTAAATCTAGAAACACAAACTAGATTGTTGAATACTAGGTCAACGGAAATAAGAAAAGTAGAACAAAAAAGAGTTGTCAAAACTCAGAGAAGCACTATATATTGTGATTAGGGGATTTTGCTCCCACCAATCGGAATGCGCCACGTGGGCCAATCAGGTCCTGCCAAGTGTCCCTCAGTTGGAACTGTCAGGGCTTGCCACGTGGCACGCGCTTATTCGTCCATCTTGGACCTATTATGTCATGACATGTGGCATACTCCATGCCCAATGGAGAAACCGGCCACCCAGGCCCAACTTCCGAGGGAAGCCCAATCGGCCCTAGGTTAACCTAAACCTAGGATGGGCACGTTTCCCAAGGTTATAAATACCTCCCTTAATCCTCATTAAGGGGGATTACGAAACAGAACGGAAAAAACACATTAATTACACACAGTAATAACCGGCTGATCTCGCTAACAAAGCAGATTACCTACATTAAACACTCTCACCTAGAGAGACCCAATCACTTTAATTTCCGCATTAATTACTCCTTAATCAAGTACTAACTTGACCGTTGGAGGCGGAGCTCCCAGGAGTCTCCGTTATTTTGCAGGTACAGGCGTCCGATTCCAGTCTCGGAATTGTAACTCTCCCGCAGGACATCAGAAAACCCCGAAACATTTGGCGCCGTCTGTGGGGAGAGTACTTCTGAGATGGCATCCAAGTCTGTACCGACTCCTGAAGAGAGGCGTCCCCTAGACGACCCTCAAGTTCAGTCGGACCATGATACCGAGAGTGAATTTGAAGTTGAAGCTCACACAGCTTCAGACGGGACCCTAAGGGCCCGACGTACCCGTCATACCGAAAGGAGGGAACGGGAACATCATCAAACTGGAAGTGAGCCAGCAGGCGCACCGCCTGTTCGGCAATAGCCGACTGATGGGTCTGCTCCCATCACAAGGAACGAACTCATGACCTTCGTGAGGGACTTCAAGGGAGAGATTCAAGAGTTGATCAACAAGAAGCCGCCTGCTCCAGTCAAGGAGCAGTCGGCCAAGAAACCCTCCACTTCACTGAAGAGGAAGCCAGTTCAAGGGCGAGAGGCGACTCCTCATCCTAAATCTAGGAAGCGGGAGCCACCTGCCCTTGATTTCACAAAATTCCGTTATCCTACAGGAAATAGGAAACATGTTCGTCATATTCAGGCGGACGGGTCGAAGCAAACATTCACAGACGCTCGGCTACTGCTAGAGCAGAAGAAGAGTGACCGATTGTCAGAGTCGGCCTCTACTTCAAACTTTCAAAATAGTCTGCGAAATGCCTCTATGAAGCATACTCAGTCGTATCATGAGAGCCAGTCAGGCGGCACCTCCCGTCAGTCTGGCTTTCATAGCGACCAGGCGGTACCAAACTTACCGTTTGTGCCGCAACAACAGTATTTTTTGCAGCCACCTCCGTTTGGTGGACCTGCAGCAAAAAACGTCCAACCTATGGACTGGCAGCTACGGTTGCTTAGACTTGGTGAACAGCCGTCGGCCTTCTCCAAGGAAATTACTGAAGCCGCTCAGCCGGCCAAAGTGAAAAATGTACTAGTAGGCGCCTATGACGGCACTACTAACCCAGAAGACCATCTGATGGCGTTCACCAACCTGATGTACCTTCAAGGGTTGGATGATCCCACTTGGTGCAAGTGTTTCCCAGCGACTCTCAAAGGAATCGCACAACAATGGTTCGGCAACCTGCCGACTGGTTGTGTAAATAGCTTCAGGACGCTTGCTTACTTATTCACCTCCAACTTCGCCATGAACATCCCTGCGAAGAAAACGACCCTTGATTTGGGAACAATTCGGCAGGGCGAGAAGGAGGGGCTTCGTTCTTACATCAGGCGGTTTAACCTGATGAGAATACAGATTCAAGGGTTACCGGATGAGGTAGCCTATACTGACTTTTTCAGAGGTCTCAAAGACGGGTCTACCTTCAAATTTGATTTGGTTCGAAAAAGGGTGGCGACTCTTCAAGAGGCCTTGATTGAAGCAGAAGCCTATATACAGGCGACTGATCTTTGCACGGTAAAACAGTCGGACGGGAAAAGGTTCGACAAAAGAGAGGGACGACAGAAACAGTCGTCAAACAAAGATGAGAAAAGAAAAGAGGTCTGGGCGGCTGATTCCTCTAAACAGCCGGCCCAGAAAAAGAAAAAAGAATTCAAACCATACTCCCCAAAGTATGCGTTTAACAAGGATAACCAGTTTATCCTAAAAGAAATCAAGGGACGGATCTCAATTGAGAAGCCGGTCCCCATGAAGGGTTCTGCAAACAACCGGAACCAAGATAAATTCTGTGCTTATCATGATGATGTTGGTCATCACACCAATGACTGCATCAGTCTCATGCGGTATCTGGACCGCCTGGCTGAGCAAGGTGATCTTGACACTTATGTCAAGAAATCTACGGGGAACACTTCCTCAAAAAAGCAGTCGGCCAAAAAGAATCAACAGGCCGACAGCTCCGATACAGATGATGCAGTCGTCTACACCATTGCAGGCGGCTTCTCAGGAGGCGGCCCCACTATTAGGGGCAACAAAGACAATATCAGGCGGTTAGATGTAAATTCCGTTCACCAAGAACGGCCGTCCAAATATTCATTTCCTGAGATTGTCATCACTGAAGAAGATCTAGGAGGGGTAAGAGGGTCGCATGACGACCCTATCGTCATTGAATGTAAAGTGGCCAACCAGAGAGTCGGCCGAATCCTCATAGATTACGGAAGCTCCTCAGATCTCATCAGTAGCAAATGTCTGTCGAAACTAAAATATCAGACTGATTGCATACATCCGGCCTCCCACCCTTTAGTAGGGTTTGGAGGAGGAGGAGTCCACCCACTGGGACGAGTGGATTTACCCATCCGCCTGGGTGAAAAAGGGGAAGGACGACACATGGTAGTAGAAGAACTCTCGGCCTACAACATGATTCTGGGTCGACCAACCCTGAATAATTCCAAGGCTGTTATAATCCCATCTCTTATGTTGCTCAAGTTTGAGAGGGATAATGGAACAGTCGGCTCCCTAAGGGGAGATCAGAGGATGGCCCGAGAGTGCTATCTCTCGGATGTCAAGCCCACTGTTATGGCCACTGGGTCAAGCGGTGAAAAAACAGACCTTGACAATGTCAAGGACAGTGCGCCTGTTCAAGAAGCAGGCGGCAAGAAGAGAAAGGCATCCCAAACAGGGGCCGCAAGAAAAGAAAGAAAATAGCAATCATTGGCAGAGGAGCGGTCGGATGAGTTCCGCCCTCAGCCGGCTGGTGAGCATGCGGACCTGATCTTAGACGACTCACGTCCTGACCGAACAGTCAAAGTTGGGACGACTGCTCTGAGAGACCTTGGTGACGACTTTCACAAACTATTGAAAGAATACAAGGACATCTTTGCATTCGAAGTCCATGAAATGCCAGGCATTAGTCCTGATCTGGCGGTGCATAAACTGGCCGTGGATCCGAAAAAGAAGCCGGTACGGCAAAAGAAACGGAACCATGGCGAAGAAAGAAGTCAGGCGGCAGCCGCCGAAGTTAAAAAATTACTTGATGCAGGGTTCATTCGGCAATGTTACTTCCCAGACTGGGTTGCAAATGTGGTGCTTGTTAAAAAGCCGAATGGCACCTGGCGAATGTGTGTAGACTACACAGACTTAAACAAGGCGTGCCCCAAAGACAGTTACCCTCTGCCTAAAATTGATAATCTGGTCGCCTCAACAGCCGGCCATGCTTTGATGAGCTTTATGGACGCCTACTCTGGTTTCCATCAAATTCCTTTATGGAAGAAATATCAGGAGAAGACGGCCTTCGTCACTGATCAGGGGTTATACTGTTACACGGTCATGCCGTTTGGTCTTAAGAATGCCACGGCTACCTTCCAGCGAATGATAAACACTGTGTTCTTTGATCAGATTGGGAGAAACGTCGAGGCATACATTGATGATATGATTGTCAAGACTAAACTTCAGAAAGATCATTTGTCGGACCTCCGAGAAACTTTCGCCACACTCAGGCGGCACCATGTCATGCTCAATCCCAAGAAATGTGTATTTGGAGTTGAGTCTGGGAAATTTCTCGGATTCCTTATCAATCAGAGAGGAATAGAGGCGAGCCCTGAGAAGGTGCAGGCGGTCATTGACATGCAGTCGCCTCGTACCATCCGAGAGGTTCAGAAGTTAACAGGTTGTCTGGCGGCCTTGGAAAGATTTCTAAGCCGATCAGGCGACAAATGCCTATACTTTTTCCAGGCAATTAAGAAAAAGGCAAGGTTTGAATGGGGGCCGGATGCTGAGGCCGCCTTCCAGAAATTGAAAGTTCACTTGCATTCCTTGCCGAGGCTGGTCAGCCCTTTGCCCAAAGAAGTACTCTACATGTACCTGGCCGTCTCTGATTATGCGTTAAGCGTTGTTCTCCTTGCTGAAAGAGATGGCTGTCAGCTCCCGGTCTACTTTGTCAGTCACGTACTGAAAAATGCCGAGTTGAGGTATCCCCTAGTGGAGAAATTTGGTCTTGCACTCTTCATGGCTGTTAAAAAATTGAAGCCCTACTTTTTGGCACATGCAGTCGTTGTGTATACAGACCAACCTATCAAGCGGCCACTGACCATCATGGAGTCGTCAGGCCGAATGATCAAATGGGCCATAGAAATACAGAGCCTCGAAGTTACTTTCGAGCCTAGAAAAGCAGTGAAGGGGCAAGCCTTTGCTGACTTTATTGTAGAGATGACTCGTCCTCCTGACTCTCAAGTTCCAGACCAAGTATGGAAGGTATATGTGGACGGAAGCTCTACTTCAAATGGTTGTGGAGCAGGCGTCATATGTCAGTCGCCAGAGGGCGACAGGTACGAGTATGCTCTACGCTTCATTTTTCAGGCTTCAAACAATGAGGCAGAATATGAAGCTTTACTAGCCGGGATCCGCATGTGCAAGGCGGCAGGGGCAAGAAAAATAGACGCCTGTTCCGATTCACAATTGATAGTGAGTCAGTACAATGGCGAATACGAAGCAACCCATCCGGCCATGATCAAGTATTTACAAGCGGTCCGACAAGCAGTCGGCTCCCTTGAGGATTTCCATCTAATCCAAGTGCCGAGATCAGAAAACAACCAGGCGGATGCACTGTCAAAATTAGCATCATCCGCCTCCTCTGATACTCCTCGAACTGTTTTTTGGGAAGTAATGGAGAAGAGAAGCATCGAGGAAAACCCTATTGGAGTCCTAGACAGAAGCTCAACCTAGATGGATTCAATCAGGGCATATCTGACAAACGGTACACTGCCGGATGATCCTCAACAGGCGGCAGCACTGAAAAAACGAGCCACCTGTTTTGAAATGATAAAGGGAGAACTTCACAAAAGGGGGTACCTTCAACCCTTCTTAAAGTGTGTTACTCCAGAAAAGGGACGAGAGATACTAGACGATCTTCACTCTGGTTACTGTGCTTCTCATATAGGCGGTAGGACGCTTGCTCAAAGGGCAAGGCGGCAGGGCTACTTTTGGCCTACTTTGGAAGCAGATGCAATGGAGATGGTGAAAAAATGTGACAAGTGCCAAAGGTTTGGCAAACTAATTCACCGTCCGGCTACTGACCTCACTACCATTCATAGCCCACTACCGTTTGCTAAGTGGGGCATGGACATTCTGGGTCCATATACGCCTGCTACAGGCGGAAGGAGGTACATACTTGTTGTTGTCGATTACTTCACTAAATGGGTAGAGGCGGAGGCTGTAAAGGGAATCAAGACGAAGGATGTAATTTCATTCATCTGGAAAAATGTCATCACTCGGTTCGGGGTTCCCATGTCTATGGTTTTTGATAATGGTCCCCAATTTGAGACGCCTTTTCTCAAAAGCTGGTTGGGTGACCAAGGAATTGCAAACTACTTTGCATCTGTCGGCCGTCCACAAGCAAACGGCCAGGTAGAAGCCTTTAATAAAATCATCTCTGACGGTCTCAAGAAAAAGATTGAACGAGCAGGCGGCCTATGGGCGGATGAACTACCACATGTTCTCTGGGCCATTAGGACGACTGAAAAAGGGGCGACTGGAGAAACTCCATTCCTCCTAACTTACGGTGCGGAAGCTGTTCTTCCAATAGAACACTACGAGTCGACTCTTCAAGTAATGCTATATGACGAAGAGGCAAACTGGGAAGCCATGCGCCTGGCATTGGACTCACTTCCTGAAAAGAGGGGCAATGCTGTTTTGCGCCATGAAATCTATCGCCTGAGAATGACTAGATCATACAACAAAAAAGTACACAGGCGTCCACTCAAAGTAGGGGACTTTGTACTTAGAAAAATGGAAGCAGTTGGTAGGGCTAATGAGTCTGGCAAACTAACTCCCAACTGGGAAGGACCCTACCGAATCTGTGAGGAAGTCAGGGACGGTACCTACCGTCTGGAAACACCAGACGGACAACCGTTGTCTCGAACTTGGAATGTAGATAATCTTAAGAAATATTTCTTTTGAATGATGTAAATAGTCAAGAGCTACTTAATAAAAGTTTGCACTTACTATTTAATTTTGTACTAAGAGGGGCACGCCTACTAACAAATAGTCGGCTACTCTCCATGTTTAATTTTTATTCTTACTTAAAGAGGGGCATGCCGTCTGTACCTTTACAGTCGGCTACTCTCCATTGAGTATTTTACTCTATTTTCAGAGGGGCATGCCGTCTGTACCTTTACAGTCGGCTACTCTCCATTGAGTATTTTTACTCTTCAGAGGGGCATGCCGTATGTACCTTTACAGTCGACTACTCTCCATTGAGTTTTTCACTCTATCTTCAGAGGGGCATGCCGTCTGTACCTTTACAGTCGGCTACTCTCCATTGAGTATTTTACTCACAATAGGGGCATGTCGTCTGGACATATAGTCGGCTACTCTCCATAAGAAGATGGCCGACTGGTTCCAAACACATAGCCAACCCCCCTAATACTTAGCTAAAAAGATTAGGGTCTGGCCGACCTTGTGCCTAACAGGCGGCTACCCTCCTTTTACTTAGCACCTACGTTCACCAAGAACTTACCAAGGCCACAGGCCGAATGATCAGACCAGGCGCCAAGCCAACTGATCAAATATACAAAACTAATACGACCTGTCCCAACATCATAGCAGGCGTCCGGCGGCATCCCTCCGGATGAGATTCGTCGCAGAGAGCAGCTCCCTTTTGGGTGGAACATTGTTCTATAAACTAATTACACGGCACCTATACGACTGTCCCCAAGGGCAACCACGTAGCCGTTTTTGAGACAAGGATAACTCTATCACTAACCAAACCAGTGGTAGCAGTTGACATTTGAGTCAGATAACCGCCTGTATTACTTGGGATAAATGCAGGGGGGTACCTCTTGAGTTAATAGCCAACAAACATTGGCGAATCAAGGGGTCTAGCCGGCATCCGCCGCCTGGTACCTCTACTTCTCAAGCAAGAGTGACGGCGACTGAGTAACTCCAACGTTAACTCATAGTCACTCCCTCAAATTTGGTATGGAACCTAAAAGGTTTGAGTAGACCGCCTGTTTTTTGGCAAACAGGGGCACTCAAACCCCTATTCCTACTAGGTAACCTATTGAGTTAATAGCCAACAAACATTGGCGAATCAAGGGGATCAGCCGGCCTCCGCCGCCTGGTACCTCTACTACTCAATCTAGAGTGACGGAGACTAAGTAACTCCTATGTTAACTTATAATCACTCCCTCAAACTTAGTATGGAGCCTAAAAGGTATGAGTCGTCTGCCTGTTTTTAGCAAACAGGGGCTCTCAACCACTACTCCTGCTAGGTTAACAAATTATGAGTTAAAAGCCAACAAACATTGGCGAATAAAGGGAAACAACCGGTACCCGCCGCTTGTTATCTCTACTACTCAGTTCCTTAGCGACTAGGTAACACTCATGTTTACTTAGTCAGACCACTTTCCTACTTGGATAAATTTACAAATGACAGGACCGCCTGCCTAAAAAGGATCCAGTCTTTAAAATAGAGAGAATACCGATTGGATAAATGGCCGACTGATCGTCTATCCTGGAAACAGACAACCAGTCGTCCAGGGGCATAGGCGGCGTGACTAACTATCCGTACCTGTCTGCAACTACCGGCCATGCAAACAGTCGGTCTAGTGAACAATTGGATATTAGAATATGGAATACTTAGACAAATTTGAGGCAAAACAAAAGTTCATTAAAAAGAAGCCGGTCATTAAAGAACGGCAAAATATTCAAAGCCCGGCCCCCTGGCCGGGTAAATACAAAGCAAACGGCACGCAGGTCGTGGAAAGAATACATAAAGCTTAAGAAGGGGGCAGATCTTCAATATTAGCAGTTGCCGCCTAGTCAGCACTCTTCTTGCTGGACTCGGCTTCAGCTGCATCCTTTTTTGATGCCTTACCCCCAAGCGGCACAAGCGCCACTACCGGCTCCTCCTCCTCCAACGCTTCCTCCAACGCCTCTTCCTCAGCAGCCGCCAGGATCTCTTGATTATATGTATCAGAACACTGGCGGTACGTTCTTTCCCAAGAGGCAAAGTCGGCACTGGGGAAGAGGCGGCCCCAAGTCATGCGCTGGATTTGAGCGGAGTCTTCCATCATCTCCCGGACCAGCTCTTTCTTCTCTTGCTCGGCCTTTTCCGAGAGCTCCTGAGTAAGACTCTTCTCCTGGGTCACCAGGCGTTCCTTTACGTTGGCCAAGGATTTCTCCAAGGCTTCGTAAGAGTACATTTTCAGGCGAAGAGGTTTCAGCTCGGCCTTGAGATTTGTGATGGTCGTCTCCAGCTCGTCATTCTTCTTCTAGGCCGCCTCTAACTGAGCCCAAACAGCGGCGGTAGCCTGCGCCTGATAATAAAGAATATCAATGGTCAGAACTTCATTTTGGGCAATTTGAAACATTGCCTTATCACAGTCAGAGGCGGCCATAGCTTTTGCAGCCTTTACCTCTTTGTTCTTCCGATCAAGCGGCTTGCGAAGGCCGTTCACTCGGAGCAGGGCCAAAGTACAAAGAAACAGGCGTCAGTTTCCAAACAAAATAAAACAGGCGCCCAGAAATTCAGATACTCAAAAATATGCTAAGTATACCTCAGCAAGTACCCCTGCAATCCCGTCAAGGTCAAGGGTGCCGACACCCCTGACCGCCTCCCTTTCAGCTGGAGGAACTGCCCTGATCATAGACTTGGCCATCTCTACCAAGTCAGGCTCCTGAGGGCCGGCTGCATCAAGCATAAACAAACGGATTAGACCTAGTAAAAAAGGGAGCAAGTCTAAAATTTACAAGGACAACTTCATACCTCTAGGCGGCCCAGTTGGAGTTTTAGAAGAAGTGGCCGGCTGTTTCTCAGCCGCCACATGTTTCCTGGCATAACCAGGCGAGCTCCCAACAGTCGTCTTCCGGGCCTTGGGGTCCGGCTGTTGGGAAGATGAAGCTCTTGGAGCACCCGTCTAAAAAAGAAGAAAAAAGTCAGTATATGCATAAACAACTCCAAAAAGAGGGTGAAAGGTTCGGAGCTCACCAAGGGTGCCCCCTTCTTGGGGGAGTCGGTTGAAGCTTGTTGCATGATAGAGGCCCGCAACATGGCCGCCGCAGTCTTGGAGGCGGTGATTTTGCTCATGGCGTCAGCTGCAAAAACAAACAGCAAAGTTAATAAAAATCATAACAAGAAATGTATGGAACAACAGAGTATTCGACAGGCCGACTACCTCTTGAGCACCGACTGCTGAGGCCACAGGCGGCCAAAAAGTACTCGTCGTAGAGACATTTGAAGCTCGGGACGCAGTGCAGGGGTACTTGCTCTCGTACCCCTGAAGTAGAGTCGACCCTCGACTCTACTTTAAAGAGTCCTTTATCAAGGATCACTTTCTTAGCCTTGGGGGGAACAGGCGGCATGCTACGGCCGCCTGCAAGAAGGGGCGGATTCCTGTTCCACCTATTGAAGCGCTTGTTCAGCTCAATGTCTGAACTCTCAATGATGAGGAAGGTGCTCCGCCAGTCCTTCCACTTGTTTGCTTTACCTCTCGTCATGAGGTAGCCCTGTGGCTTGTCAATTGATACCAACCGGTACCGCCTGTCTTAGGGGTCCGGCTGAGATAGTTCATATGAGCGAAAGCCTCGAAGCTCGGCTCCACCCCGTGCAGTTCGCACCCGGCCACATAGCCGAGTACGTTGACCCAGGAGTTTGGGGCTAACTGCCATAACCCCAACTCATACCCATCCAAAATCCGCTGAACAGCCGGATGTAATGGGAAGCGCAGCCCTGCCTTAATGGCCGCCTCGTAGCAGCCAAAGCAGGCGCTATCATAACTGGAACCAGCCGGCCAGACGACTGTGTCTTCTGGATCCGGCACAAACACTAAAAAGTCGGGGCCCATGGTGTGGTTTGCAATAAAGCTCTCCACTTTCTCTTGCATGGCTGTGATCCGGCCCCGAGGTACCGTGCAGTAGTAGGGGGTATTTAGCTCTCGGTAAGAGGCGGATGGCTCCGCCCAATTGTCCCCCTTCTCAACTGCATGAGAAAGTCTCGCCTCTTGCAGGCGGATGTTATTCTCTTCTGTACCCAAAGAAGCATGGCCAGAAGAGCTTGACTCAGAATCGTCCTCTGACGAGTCCGAAGAGGACGACTCCTCCCCTCTCCCGGAGGGGCCCGCCTCCTCTCTTTGAAAAGGAGCAGAATTGTTAACTGTTAAATGAGAAGGGGTCACTATGACTCCCCCACAGAATTGCCGGCATTCAGGCCGCCTTGTTTCACTTCCACATCTGGCGCCTGGTCAGATGTTTCACTAAGCGGCACCCTGTGGGAGGAGCCGTCTGAATTTGAGATCCTAGCAGTCTTTTTCGTTCTGGCCATCCTGCTCTGCATAAACACAGATACAGTCGGACTTTGTATAAAGGGAAAAGATGGGTCCGGAAAAGGGCAGGCGGCACTCCTAGTCCTAGATTCAGCCGTCCCCGGTGACCGGCTGATCACTAACCTAGGTCGTGTCGTGTGCTTCCGTGGTGCCATTTCAAAAAATAAAAAGAAAATTAAGAGTAAGAGAACTGGCAGTTACCTGAACGAGTGACGGTTGATGAAGTTCTGAAAATCCTGTGCAGTCGGCTTGTCAGAACAGGCGGTAGGCAGAAAAGGTCCAAAATGTCAGAGCAAGTTCAGGGGTCCGAATGTTCTCAAAAAGTTCTCAAAGTGTGAAAATGACTCAAGACAATCCTCCCTTATATAGGCGAAGTGAGAAGGCGAAGGGTCACTTTCAGAATTCAAAATTTGGGCGGGAAAATCTCTCATCCTTTGGCCGACTGACACCTGTAGCAGGTCGTCGCCTGTTACAGTGCGACACCTGTCACAGGTAACACGTGACCAGTCACGTGCCACCTGTGAGGGGCAAATGATTAGGGGATTTTGCTCCCACCAATCGGAATGCGCCACGTGGGCCAATCAGGTCCTGCCAAGTGTCCCTCAGTTGGAACTGTCAGGGCTTGCCACGTGGCACGCGCTTATTCGTCCATCTTGGACCTATTATGTCATGACATGTGGCATACTCCATGCCCAATGGAGAAACCGGCCACCCAGGCCCAACTTCCGAGGGAAGCCCAATCGGCCCTAGGTTAACCTAAACCTAGGATGGACACGTTTCCCAAGGTTATAAATACCTCCCTTAATCCTCATTAAGGGGGATTACGAAACAGAACGGAAAAAACACATTAATTACACACAGTAATAACCGGCTGATCTCGCTAACAAAGCAGATTACCTACATTAAACACTCTCACCTAGAGAGACTCAATCACTTTAATTTCCGCATTAATTACTCCTTAATCAAGTACTAACTTGACCGTTGGAGGCGGAGCTCCCAGGAGTCTCCGTTATTTTGCAGGTACAGGCGTCCGATTCCAGTCTCGGAATTGTAACTCTCCCGCAGGACATCAGAAAACCCCGAAACATATTGTAATCTTCTAAAATTGATATGGATAAGACTTGACTACAAATATTAAATATAAATTTTGGAAAATTATCAACTAAATGAGATTACATACCATTGTATTAGTATATGTATATGCACTATTGTAAATTTAATTCACTCAACTAGCATTAGATTGTTACTCCCTCCGCCCCTTATTGTTTGCACCATTTGACCCAAAAAACTCTCACAAAAAGTAGACTCATGGTACAAATAAAAAGGGACTAATGAAGTAAAAAGTAACCTAAGAAATTGTAAAATGATAATAGTGCTAAAGAGATTCACTTTAAAATACATGTTTTAAGTGCGAATAATAAAGTACACACATCAGAGCGTGACATATTTTACAAAAAATTATTCTCAGTTTTCCACACTTTTACAATAAGCCGTTTGAATGTATCTTTCTTTGAATAAACTACTCCAATTGGAGCTTTTATTCAATGAAAAAACTCAACCCAAGTCAAATGTCAACTACCCCATCCTTTCTTATTTTAATGTGAGGAATAACTACTTCAAAGTTATTAACTCCCAAAATATCTTATGCAATTGTTATATATCTTACATAATACATCCAAATCACCTATTAACCAATCAATCTATTAAAAACTCCTTATTTTAACTTAATCACTTTCTAAAACAGCTAGCTTTTCGAGAATGTAAAAACCATATTAACAAGGATGTATATCCACGTAACGTAACCGTTAATATTTCCCGACGGACCCTACACTGCTACACACTTGTATTGACACCATGTCATCCTACTCCGAACCTAATCTCTAACACATTGTGTCCACGTCACACGCCTAATATCAGGGCCCCGGCGGCTGTTTTCAGTCAACTTTCCTCTTCACAACTTTGTCAGCTAATCATCTCTCACAAAACACCTAACTTCTCTCTCTTCTCTCATTTCAATGTCTAACATTTCCACCACTTCCACTTTTCTTCTTCTTACATGCTCTCAATTTTCTCTCTCCTCCATTTCTTACATTTTTCCAGAACCCTAAAAATCTCGCCCAATTCTCTCTCATTTTGAATTCTACATTTTACTTGCTACATTTCAACTGATTTCAGCGATTTTTACTTTAATTAGGGTTTGTGAGGTTATTTGCTATATTTTGGAGGATTGTTCAGCTTGAGAATCGATTTCTGCTTTTTTATCAGTATCATCTTGAAATTGCCCTAATTTTAGTGAATTAGGGTTTGAATTTTGAGGTATTTCTGCTTCAATGTCGTGGAGATTAGATTTTTGATTGTTTTGGTGTGAAATCAACGAAGATGGCGGCGGTTGCGGCGACGGCGGAGGAGAAGAAAGAGAAAATGTCGGTGACAGGATTGAAGGAACGTCATGTTGCTGCAATAGAGCAAGTTAATTCTCTTAGAGAACAGTTGAAGCAACGACGTCGTCTTCTTCTTGATACTGATGGTTTGTTCCTCACTTTTCTCTCTTAAAAATGAATATATCTGATATTTCTGGAAAAAAATGTGAGTTTTCTATTTTTAGTAAGAAATTTTAAGGTAAATTGAGGATGTTTTGTTTGTGGATTTTCTTGCAGTTGCTAGTTTTGCGGCGGCGCAAGGGAAGACGGCGGTGAGCTTTGGACAGACGGATCTTGTGTGCTGTAGAACATTGCAGGGTCATACCGGAAAGGTAGCGCCTTTTTATTCTTTTTTTACACCTTTTAAATTAAATTGAGGAATTTTGTTTTATAATATACTTGTAATAAGGTAATTGATTTTATGTCACCCTGATTTCAAGTCTTAGTGATTGGCATCTGAACAAAATGAAATTTGGTACTCTAATTGGTGGAGCATAATGCTGATTATGTGAAGAAATTGCGAGGAATTTAAACCAATTTTACTCTTATTAAAACTTTGGATTAATTTAGTTGAAATTGTATTGGAATATTAATTTGACATTGATCATTGCATTGGTAATATGGTGTATAAAATAATTTGAAAATAATCTTACCATTATGTATTGAGTGACATATAATGCATGCTGTAGACATGGGAACTTGTGGTTTCTTTTGGATGCATGTAATGCATGCATTGTGAATGCTATTGAGAGTGAGGATGATGTTGTGAGGGAATTCTAGGGCCCTTAATTCTACTCTAATCAGAAAATGATTGTTACATTGCCCTACCCTTTAATGACATACATAGTACTTTTACTCGAAAATCCTTTATATTAGCTAGAGCATTCTTATACTTTCCATTTACCAACGTTCCTCAGTTTAAGTAGGAGCCGATTGGAAAATTTAATACAAGTAATAGATTACTATCTTAGGATAGGATATGGCTTTTTCAAACATCCTATATTTTTTTTTAATTTATGTGAACCATTTATGGACAAAGAATTTGTTCACCGTGTTGCTTTGCCTTTCCATAATAGCAAAAAAATTGAAGATGCGGTCGCGATCGAGTTGTCGCGGGAACGGCTTGTAACGCACGAATAAAACAGATCGCGGCAAACACGGTGTGAATTTTCAAAATAATTCACATTAATGGATTAAGTGGTGTTTATAGTCTTTAAGTAAAATAAGTATTCTTTGAATATAAAATAACCATATTTATCAAAATATAGCAGGTAACATATTTGGTAAACAAAAATACTAAATATCATGTTTTATAGACTAAATAATCAATTACTAAAATATTAAACGGATGTAACGGTTTAAATAACATTCTAACACTGCAAAACACCTTCTACGGAACGGATGACGCAGGGTGAAAGATGTGATTTTTGTCACGGTGTTATATAACGGGGTTTTACGGAACGGAAATTCCAAAATCTGTTACATAATGGCCGTTATATAACGGAACGGTTGAGTTTTAATTCCATGCTGTAAACTGTCATAGTGTCATATAAAGTCTGCTTCAAACTCCATTTGGGGCTAATTGAATGTGAGGAGAGGAAAATTATGCCGTGGA
Source organism: Chenopodium quinoa (assembly GCF_001683475.1). NCBI lineage: Eukaryota > Viridiplantae > Streptophyta > Magnoliopsida > Caryophyllales > Amaranthaceae > Chenopodium > Chenopodium quinoa. The sequence continues at coordinate 604,171 of NW_018744537.1, forward strand.
AGCAACTTAATGTAGGACATATATAGGTTTCTCTTTGTGTGAGTTGTTGATTCAATTCAACCATAATTTGCTGGTAAAATTAGCTGCTGGTAACTAATTGTATTTTACAAAGGTAGCTGCCAGATCTGGCGAATTGCATTTTCATTGAATAACTTTTTGTCCTTACAATCATGAATTCGCCATTAATTGTAAAATGCATGCCAGGTTTACTCACTAGATTGGACCCCTGATAAAAACCGAATTGTTAGTGCATCTCAAGATGGACGATTAATTGTCTGGAATGCCCTCACTAGCCAGAAGACTCATGCCATCAAGCTGCCTTGTGCTTGGGTGATGACATGTGCTTTCTCTCCTACTGGTCAATCAGTTGCTTGTGGGGGCCTTGATAGTGTCTGCTCAATCTTCAACCTTAATTCTACCACCGATAAAGATGGGAATTTGCCTGTTTCAAAAACTCTTAGTGGGCACAAGGGTTATGTGTCATGCTGTCAATACATTCCAGATGAAGATACCCACTTGATTACCAGTTCCGGTGATCAGACCTGCATTCTATGGGATACAACTACGGGATTAAGAACATCAGTCTTTGGAGGTGAATTTCAATCTGGCCATACTTCTGATGTCTTGAGGTACTTGAAGTAGAATTTTGTATTCTGTAAAGCTTGACTTTCTTTTCCACTTTGTTGGCATGGAAAGAGTGTATTTCTGAAAATAGTTGCTTGTGGTGCTTTTACTGTGAACTCTTAGCCTTTCTCTGCCTTAGTGTTCTTGCGGTGTTCAAATTGTTCGCCTGCTTCCTTTTGTGGTTTGATTGCTGTGGGTAGATTCTGGAATCTATTGACGCTGAGAAACCAGAAAATTCACTATTAGTAACTAATAATTAATTTTCTTATATATTTTATGGGGCTGTATCCTACTATCCTAGCTGTGGGAGAAATAAAAGATGCTTGGGACACAATTGGCACGCAGTTATGCTTTAGCTTTCATGCTGGCATTCTCCTATTTTGCAAATATTGAGAGAATCAACTATAAACTATCTTCAAGCTCACTTAAGATTATACGTAATCATTATATGTAGAACATGCATAGTTCTATTGTATGTAATAATAAACAGAAAATAAGTTGGACGAGCTAGTTCTGAATTAAATTTAACAACTTCTCTTCTGCATTACTTTTTAACCTTTAGTTTCTGCTAACAAACAAACATATCAAGAGCCTATGTAAAGTTATATAATAGGACTTTCTGATCATATAAAAGTTTAGATTTTTTTTTGTTACTTATAAAACGGAATTATCAAATCCAATATCCTGTCTATAAAGCATGTGAAAATGACAGCTTCGTTTCTTGTCACTTTAGTTTTCTACGTTTGCTTTATTACCTTGTTGTCTGCTTTTGGACGTGTATATTTTTTCATTTATCTTCCTGTTGTTTGCAAAACTATATGAAATAGAATACTATGGTTGATTTTTTGTAGTGCTACAGATGAAAACTGTTCTTCTGTGTACATTTCAGCATTTCGATCAGTAAAGCAAACAGTAAAATGTTTGTATCCGGCTCATGTGATTCAACTGCTCGATTGTGGGATACTCGTGTTGCAAGTCGCGCTGTGCGAACATTCTATGGCCATGAGGGAGATGTAAATACTGTGAAGTTTTTTCCAGATGGTAACAGATTTGGCACTGGATCAGATGATGGCACATGTAGATTGTTTGACATTCGTACTGGGCATCAACTGCAAGTATACCACCAGCCACGTGATGAAAATGAAGTTCCTCAGGTGAAAACCATTGCTTTCTCCGTTTCAGGAAGACTTCTGTTTGCAGGGTATTCGAATGGTGATTGCTATGTCTGGGACACTTTACTGGCAGAGGTATGAATTTCTGCTGTCCTTACTTGTTTTTACATTTTTTATGGGGATACCCAGCATGATGCACCACTTCACTGAGGTCCTGGGACCTATTGTTTTATAGCTAGTTTTCTCTAACCAAATTAGAGATTAATGATCATAAACTGAACCATATGAAAAAAAATTGTCGACAAAAAAAATTTGGCAGAAAATCAACCATTAATGAAGCATTCAGGCTCTTGATCCGGGGGGGTTAGATTATAACCTATTGTCTGCTATCCCTGTGCTGTCCTTAAGCAGATGTGTTTATCTGCTTTACATACTTGGCCAGTCTCAGTATGCTCTGAGTGCGATCTGATCTGTTTCATTTAATTGCGATATTAATAGCTTTCTGTTGTAATAATGGACAGATGTGATGTGTTTGTTATCACAGGTAGTTCTGAATTTAGGGTCTCTTCAAAACACACATGGTGAAAGAATCAGTTGTCTGGGCTTGTCAGCGGATGGGAGCGCCCTCTGTACTGGAAGTTGGGACACAAACCTTAAGGTTAGAACACCTTGTCTCTCCCTTTGTGTGTGTGTGTGTGTGTTCAAAGAATCTTAATTTGCCCGGTAATTTTACTGGGTCATTTCTGTAACCCAATCCACTACTCTTGGGTCTTGATTTTTTAAACTTTTGACGGGACTCTTGAGTCTTGATTGATTAAGGGTAAAATAGTATTTTTTTTTTTTAATAAAGATTGATTCATAAATAAAAAGTCATACGACATCTACGAAGAGATTTAAATCTAATAAATACATGACAATCGAATCAAATAAAAAAAATCCTTTCAGCAAAGCTAAGATCGTTGTTGCAAATCGTACATTCTTTATACCCTCTTTCATATCACTGTGATTTACAACATTCTTCGACGAGGGGGTCTATCGATTTGTTGTAGTCGTGAAGAAAATTTTCGTCTAATTCATCTGATTGTAATTGAGGGATTAACCTGTTTTTCGATCCTGCACAAATCTTTACCCATGAAACAACTTGTACCATACTAAACTCATAATACAAGAACAAAACTAAAACAAAGCCCATCATAGGGGCACTTACTACACTCAAACCCACTATAGGGGTACTTAGAACCTTCAAAGAGTGTAGTTTTATTGAATTCAATAACAAAAGCATAAAGAAACTAAAGGGAAGAAATTTGGCTCTTTCCGGCCTATGAAACACTTTTTTTGAAGAACCCCACAGAGAAAAAAGAGAGGAAATGGCTAAGGTTTTTTTTTATTAATTGCTTTTTGGGTAAAGTAGTTATTTAGTTCATCCTATAGAATTATTTATATCTGGCTCTTATTTCCATCATGTAGAGCTGTAAAGTGTTCTGTTTTCTCTAAATGCTAATTTAGATTCTAGATACCAAATAGAAGTGAGATCTTCAGTACCTATGGTTCTCCCTTTGCGCCATAGGGGTTATTTATCATCCAAAAAAAGTGGCATAGATATGCATACCAACCTCCCTATCCTCCCCCCACCCCCAAAAAAGGAGAAAAAAGAAGAGGAAAGGGGATGGGGAGTAATAATCCAAATTAAACACCTAGAGCATCCATCAACTATGTTCATTCTCTACATCCAACTCCTTGATATTAGTTGATTTGCAATGAGGAGGGAAAACATGTTTGAGTTTTCCTGTCTTATGACTAGCGTACTGATCTAAGCAACAGATGGTGGTAATGGTAATGAATTTATTCATTGAGTTAAATAACTACAGCACTTATCCATATCAAGCTGAGTTTTGGAAAAAATGAAGCAACAATATAGAGAATACCTAGTCAGAACAGCCACAATGTTATATATTGTTGTTTGATACTGTGAGTCCTGTGGCAATCTATACCTAGTTCTAGACTCGATAGCATTGCAAAACACTACGAGTACTGTATTATATTTCTTTGATAGATTAGAACTGCAACCAAGATCCTAATCGCTCAAGGATCTATTCTAAGAATCTAGGTCCATACTGTACTACTAGCGCTGACAAATCACGACTCCACTCAGCTCCCTGAGAGGAGACTAAGTCTTTTAAGGCAAACTTTACCACAAAGTAAGACTGCAGTATCTTCACTAAGCAACTAGAACCCCAGTTACTTGGCTACATTTTAAAATCATACCATGTACGAGAGATTTCTGAAATCTAAGTACATACCTGTTGTATAAGAATACTCCAAAGAGCACAAGTGCTTCCTGTTTTCCCAACATATCCTACTTCCTCCATTCCTGTATCTTGTGTCAGTCTTAATTTTTGCTGCCATTGCCGGGGTACTTGTAATTATGGGATCATGAATTATCATCGATTTCATGTTTATTAAAGATTTCTTTCTATGGCAGTTTATATGTTCTTTTTCGTACAATGATAATCAAAATTGTTCATTAGTTTCGATTTGTTTGAAAACTCCTGATCACTAAGAATTTTAGATCTGTTCTTATTTCGTTTCTCATTTAACTGAGCTTCTAATTCATCAGAAATTGAATCTAGTGATCATTATGTTTTTTGTTTGTTCCGCAGATTTGGGCTTTTGGTGGTCATAGGCGGGTGATCTAATCTCTAATGACAGCTAAATGATCTCATTAATTATCAGACTTATCGTCACTGTTTGAACCAACATATTCAATTCTACTATCACGTATATTGTAAATTAATCCTTTGTATTTCTCTTTTCTTGTAAACTTTCATGGAGATGCTAATGATTTAGTTATAGTTATCATCTTTTAGTTACAACACTGCGAATTTTGGTGTGAAAATTTGCTTAATGAGCTTTGAATGGCAAGAATCCCTGGTTTATCATTAAGTTGAAGTAATATTTGGTGTGAATGCATTCTGCTTGTTAAATTGTTATGAACTTATGACTGACAAAATTGCAACAGCAGCCTTGTGTAAATCCCACCATAAGAAGCTTAAGGAGATCAAAATGTTTACGCTTACCAGTCTAGAACCTGTTAAACAATGGTTTCTGAAGAATCTGAACCCTGTTATTTGGATCAAGGCTTCTATGTTGCGTGTATTTTGAACTTTTTGTGTTTGGATGTGATGGCTTCCATGAGCTTCCTTTCATTGAACTATACATTGGTCTACTGTTTTAACCAACTATAGGCTATTTAAAATTTAACAAGTAGTTGTGAACAAATGAGATTTATTCAACAAAATTTCTTTTATTTAATATTCCATGTAATGTAATAAAACACAAATAGATCAATACTTTCTCTATCTCATGATATAGTGCCTAACTGCCTAATTCATTTTAAGCAACCATCAAAACATATGTTTGAATTTGAATTATAAAGTTAGTTAGGCTTTAAAAAAAAATTAAAAAAGTTTAACAAAGCTAGCAATATCTCTCAAAAAAGTCACAAAACTACTTTTTATTTTTTATTATTGATTTTTTTTTTTTTATATTTATAATGTATTACTCCATTATAAGAAGAGTCTTAGGTTAAAAAGAGAAAATATATGTTCAGCACATGGAAAAACTATAGCTTTTGTAATATAAATAAGGAAATTTTATGCATTTGTTTGTCACAGCCATGGTGTTTGATTGGGGTAACCTCGTTTAAAAAGGTGGGCAAAAAATGAAATATGTACCGTATTACTCTTTTTGTTTCGTAATAATCACAACATTTTTCATTTACATTTTTTTCATAATAATTGCAACCATTACTAATTTGGTAAGGATCTACCATTATTAACCCCACTTGCATAGATATTTTGATATTTTTCTTTCCCTTACCTCACTTGTATAAATATTTTTATATTTTCTCTCCTTCCTATCCACTTATATTACTTTTATACGAGCATTATTTCTCTCTCCAATTATTAATTAAATACTACATATATCTTTACTAACTATAGTCTATATTATAAAATTTACCCTATGATCACTGTTTTCTATTGCTTTGTGCAATAACTAGGTTACATGGACACTTCATTCAACTGTTGTGTCCGTGTCGGACACCGTGTCAGACACCGACACTCGTGGGACATATGGCGATACGTCTCGGACCGTATCCTACTATTATATGGGTTGTTTAACTTTTTTTTTTAAGAGAAAATTTAAGTAAAGTAAAAATTAAATAAAATGGGTGCCTTCATATATACCTCATTATTAATATGATAAAGTATAATCTAATGAGAGGACGAAATGACAAATATATGGTCAATTTTTTTTTTTTTAATATTATATGAATTTTAACATCCCGTACCCGTGTCCCTTATTTTGTGATAGACGTTTTCTCGTATCTGTTTCGTACCCGTATTCGTGTCAGTAACCGTTCTTATGCAAGAATGTAACCTAGTGTGCAAGTTATTGAAATTATTACGAAACGGAGAAAGAATAAAAGTGTATAAGAAAGTAAATTAATATTTAAATAAATAAAAAAAACCACTCCATCAAAAGAAGAAACAGAACGAAGGAATCAGGAGTGAGAGAGTGAAAACCAGAAAAGGAAAAATGATATACAGAAAATGGAGTTTGCTCAGCAGCACCGCGGTAGTCACCGCCGGAATTGTTGGTGCCGTCGCTCTCGGAGATCTCCTTTTCAATCGCAAAGTTAGTCTCTTTCTTCTCCTTCCTCTAATTCGGCCCTAGATTTGACTTTTAGATTTATTATCAATTCAATTTTGTTAATCGATTCTACCTTTACGATTACGATTACGATTACGAATATGATTTCAATTTGTTAAAGTTACGGATTTTTAGTTCTATACCATATCTATCAGAATTTTGAAATTATCGATGAATTTGAAGTTGTTCTGTTTAATCACCTTGGTGGTTGTTATATATAATTGATTTTTTAGGGTTAACATGATGTTTTATTGAGTTGAATATTTGTTGTTGTTGGGTTATGTTATTTCATTGATTTAGATTTGTTTAGCTAGGAAGAAAAACGATTTTATTAATAAAATATAGCCAAACATTCAAGAAAGATTGTTATATTTAGCTAGTCATTATAGTTGGCTTATTTGACAATTTGAATGAGAAGTGAGTAAAGTTTTGAGATGGAATTTGTTAAAAACTTTCAAGAAAGATTAATTCTACTGAAATTTCTTTGTGATGTTATACTCATTTATTTTGGCATATGCCTATGTGGATGGCTATTCGAGGAATGGAGTATATTCTTGGTTTATGCCATCGACCCCATCCAATTGGGAAACGAACTTTGGTAGTTTGGTTTTTTTGTTGTTGCTGTTGTTTTCTTGCCATATGCGGTATGCCTACTATGAATATTTATGTCCGTATTTGTTAGAATACCTTATTGTTTGTCATCAATTTTTAAATCTTACTACTTTGGCTTATGTTATGATTTGACTGATGCGAATGGAGGGTTTTTCAAAGGGGATTTGATTCTTTAGCTTGGATAGTTCTAGGGTTGTAAAATTGCTTCTTGGAGATTGTTACAGTATACTCATTTTCTTGATGATTTTGTAAACTTAAATTTTATTCGTTTTCTTGATTGACATGAATGAATGGATTCTGATGAGTGGATCTGATTTATTAGCTCAGATGTTTCTAGGGTAGTAAATTTGTTTCTTGGAGATTGTTAAATTCTATTCATTTTCTTGATGATCTTGTCAAGTTCGATTGACATGGGGTTTTTGCAGGGTGCTTAGATGTTTCTAAGATAGTAAAATTGTTTGTTTGATATTGTTAAATTATACTCATTTTCATGATGATTACATAAACATATTTTAACTTCTAATCATAAATACCTTGACATTTAGATTATAAACTTTGGTTAAGATGTTGTCTTCTCCTTTAGTTGTCTACGTATTTGGCAGATTGGTATATATTTTAATCTAGACTCTTTTTTCTCTAATTTGAAAATGGATTGTTTATTCAATGATATTGTGAGGACTAGTGTAATCTAGTATAACACTCTCGTGGTTTTTTATGAGGACTCCAGGGAACCTATATTCCCGTGACAATGCTTTATAATACTCATAATAATAATCTCCGAGTTAACAAGGTGTTTTGTCTGTGGAACGAGAGAAGGGTGGCTTACTATTTAGTAGGAACTTCTCTGTGTTTACAGTGGTTAATGCTTATGCTGAACTAACATGGTGGGAATCATGAGATGTATTCCTTTCTGAATTTATAGCTGGATGCTTTATCTATCCTTATGTTCAAATAATTTACAGTTCTAGCTCTCAATGCTTAAACTTATAAATTATGGTTTGCACCAACTTATGTTAAGCTTGTTTGTGTTTTGCTGTAGGATCCTTATCCGGTACCAGAATTGAAGAAAGACAATGCATTGTCATTGAAGTAGAAGTGTTTTTCAAAGCTGTATTGTTTTGACCCGAGCTTCTTCTGAAATGTGTTTGTTTTAATGCAATGGAACTGTTGAATAATATCTTACATGAAATTGTAGTTGTGTAGCCGAATAAATTTCACCTTGTGGTTACAGACAGCATTTGCTCTCTCTTATTTTTCATTGCATCTCTAGCGCATCACAGTGCAAATTTATATTGAATGAAATTTTGCGTGTTATATGCCTACTGAGTTGTGTCACAAGTCATGCTATAATTTGTGTCAAGAAATGATAGGAACAAATCGTATAATTATATTCTGTTATGTTTAGTTTTGTTTTCTGTCTGTTAAATTTTTTGGGCATTCTGTACATCTGTAAGCCGTTGCATTTCGTTTGAGTTTATTTGGCTAGAATAATAAGATAAATTTAAACTCATGTAAGCAGCTATTTTATGGTTCTATCATTTTGGTCATGAAGTTAAAGATCTTTGCATTAGTACCAAGCAATTTGGAAAATTCATTAAATGCCAATTTTTTGGGGCCACTCACTATTTTTTCGCATCAACCATTATCTTATCATCTTATCATATTCCCATCTACCCCTGAGTTCAATGATGACTCTTGCTGAAAATTTTGGAGATGCTACTATCTTTCTGCCCAACGTCTAAGGTCTGCTTTTCACACCTTCGAAGTTCTAGCTACCAGTCCCCGTCGTATCCTCCTGCCAGTGACATCTGCTCTCTGTCTTCTTCCCCTGCCACTGCCATCCGCTTCCGCACTTCATACCGTGAAAAACTAGCCTACCTAAGAAATCTTGGCATTGTAGATTCGAATCCCAAAAGCACCAATGTGCCCTCTCATGCGAGTTTGGATAGAATTCTCACCATCATCAAATTCCTAAAATCTAAAGGATTTTCAGATAGTGATATCCCAAAACTTACTACCAGTTGCCCTAAACTCTTGTCTGATCTTGAACCAGCTGATATTGGACCTGTATTCAGTTTCTTGGCTACTGATGTTGCTGCTTCTACTCATGAATCCTGTGGACTTATTCTTTGCTGTCCTGATCTCTTGTTCTCCAATGTTGACTACTGCTTGAGGCCAACACTCGCCTTTCTTACAAGTATAGGTCTCAAAAGGCTGAATTCACCAACTAATCTCAACGCCCACCTTCTTAATACGCGTGTTAGTAAGTTTGAGACTAAGCGTGACTTCTTAAGGAGCATTGGATTTACGTATGATGAGTCAATAAAAGCATGTACACGGTTGCCTGCAATTTTTGGCTATAGCATTGAGAATAACATGGCGCCGAAGGTTGAATACTTGGTAGAAGGGATGCAAAGGAGCATTGATGAAATAAAAGAGTTCCCCCAGTACTTTGCATTTAGCTTGAGAAGAAGAATAGTGCCTAGGCATATGCATTTGATGCAAAGGAGTGTCCATATTTCATTGAAAAAAATGTTGTTGTGTGGTGATGATAAATTTTATGCCAAATGGAAATGAATCTCTCCATTGTTCAGCTAGTATGTACAGGTCAAAATTTTCCATATGTAATTTCCATTTATACTAATCTATGACAAGAAAGGCCCCATTTTCCTTTCTTTATATGTCCCTAAAAAATTGTTCCATAACATAATAGAGACTACAATTTTTCTCACAAACATTATTTTAGATACCACAATTTTCTCTCATCAATTATACTTGACAAAAAGTTATAAAAAAAAAGTAATATATAATTATAGGGTAAAGATCTGGTGACAAAGTAAGTATTACATGTCAATTTTTGAAATACTGCTCATGTAGGCAAGTATCCCGACTAGAGATTTGTCAGGGGAACCACATCAATATACAGTTCACTAGAAACCAGCCCATTCGACGAAGCAATCTTGTACCCTTCCATCTAGGCAAGTGAAGTAAAGATATACATGTTACAAGCTTACAACCCTTCCATCTAGGCAAGTGAAGTAAAGCTATACATGTTACAAGCTTACAAGGTACAACGTGCTGACTTGACTTGACCAGTGTTTAGATTGAACTATGGAAATTAATGATGTTCGCACAGAAAAATGGAGCTTTAACCAAATTACAGAACATCCCGATATGATATCACACGACAGCTTTTTGGGCAGCGCAAATGATATGTAACATTAAAATGTTTTAAAGAAAATAGCTAACTTAAATGAAATAAAGAATGAGGTTCATACAATGCAATAATTAAAATAGAAATAACATTTTATTGTTTAACTTTTTAGTGAATACACAAGTATCTTATGATATCAGGGAAAAATGGATAGATTCATACACAATACTACAAATATAACAAACAAACAAAAAAGAGCATCAGATTTCGGCTAAGGGGTACAACCAACTAGGGTATGCCAGTAAGTTGTAGTACAACCAATCCCCGTCAACACCATGAACCAGACTTCACTGTAGACAGAATTTGCGTAAACTCAAGGAATCTGTAATGAATTAATAGGGCAACCTTGCTTTGTATGGGAAAATCCTCATCTCTACAACTAGCATCTGTTTCCCGCCCCACACTATGACTTTCACCTAAAAAATCAACATATATAATGTTTAGCCGCTAGCAACAATTTCATGAATTGTGTCACTGACTGCATCATCTTCTGATCTAACAGCAAGTTTCATCGCCACTTCTCTGTTTGAATCAAGACCAAATTGTAATCGAACAAGAACCTTCACATTGCCAATGAATACGCCAGAAAGCAGGCATGTGTGTGACCTTGAATTGCTTGGCACCACTTCAGTACCCTGAAGATCATACACAATGGGAAATAGTCATTAGCATTTTCATTTAGCCTTTTGCCAGTGGAAAACAATATATAGTGACAGTCTGAGGAAAACAAACCAAAAGAATTAACCAGAGCCAGGAAGCACAAGCTCTCTTTCTCTACCTTCAAGAGGCTGATAAGAAGTTGGCTAAGCTAATATAATTTGATTGCTTCAACAATGAAAAGAAACAGAAGTTGGCAGAGACACGCTAATATCTGCAATGCCTAATAGCCAAAGCAGTTCTCCCATAGATTTCAGGGTTTGGTTGGCATTTATGGAGGTGAGGAGACTATAGAGATGGAAGAAGGGAGGTGAGGGAAGAGAAGGAGTGAGCTTGCAGATTAATAGAGGGAAGGAGAATGGACCCCAAAACAAGGAAAATTTTATCCTGTTCTCCCTTGATCTTCAACCGGCAATATGATTAGTTCATTAGAATAATTTCAAACTTATTTCTGTTAGCTTACCTCACAAGGTTGCATGCCGAGAAGGCTGATGACAGCATTTACTGCTTCTGTCAGGTTTTCCCTTGGGCCAAGACCATATTCATCCACTTTCTCAAAGTCAGCACCAATGCTATCCCAAGCATTTCTGAAGTTAGATACACCAACCTTCAACATGTAATCGGCGGCCACAACATCCACATCCTCAAGCTGGTAGTCTTCTTCCATACCATCCTCCTCTATAACCTCACCAGTAGATGGGTCAACCTGCACCAACATATAAAATTATATTACTGAACCTAACCTACTTTTCCATGAGCTTACCCAAGCTTACCAACAAACATAACTGTATTACTCAACCTAACCTATTTACCAATTCTGCTTTAGCATGTCATTTCATATTACAAGCATGTATACCAGACATATATGGGGATCAAGGTCTCTGGGTAGAAACATTAATGCAAAGAATTAAAAAAATAAAATAAAAAAATAAATCCCAAAAACTACAATGGTACCAAATGGAAAATCCAAAAAAAAAAAAAAAAAAAAAAAAAAAAAAAAAAAAAAAAAAAAAAAAAAAAAAACAGAAGTAAGCACAAGAGAATCACATAAATTTTACTCATCCTAAATAATTACCCAGCACTCAATAGAGAGCTACAACAGGTGAGGGCAGCATTTTAGATCAAATATCACCAAAGATATACAGGAAGGACTAGTGGCAGAAATATATATTCATAAATGTTTGTAAAAAAGTATACCTCCTTAACAATGAATCTCAAGTTATTTGAAAACTTGCCCACAGCAGGCACTCCCTCAGGCTTCTGGAAGGCGACAAATGTATGTCCAGGAGTGTCATATGGAAGAGACCTGAGAGGCTTAGATGCTATTTCGGCAAATTCTTCTGCTTCAGAAGCATCCACGGTAACGGTAACCTAGTAGCAAACATACAATACCTCAAAAGGTCAACAGACAAGATTGCAGAGCATAGAGAAATCATTTTCTGATATATCAGAGGCCTTACATCTTCTAATAATTGCTCAGGAATGGTGTTGGTGCAGTTGTATTGGAATACAACGTGTCCATCATATACATGCTTGACAACATTAACTGCATACTCTGTCTCAGCTTCAGTGAGCTCAACAGGAGCTGAAGACTGGAAAGTAAAGAGCATAATTAAAAAAATTTACAGCAAAAACCAAAATTATTAATCGCCCAATATCAACCCCCTCCCCCAAATTAAAAACAAGGGTTTAGTCAAACCTTAAAGAGCTTGCCGAACGACGAGAATTCTGAAATAGAGGACAGTAATTTCTCATAAGCATCCACACCAGTTGAAGCAGCAGCAAGAGGAGTATCCAACCCAGGGTGCTTCTTGTTTGTTGCTTTCTTCTCAGCAAGCGGCTGAGACTTGACCTCCTTGGGAACAGAGTTAATGTCAAATGGTTCTTCAGAGGGCTCCTGGATAAATAGCAAACCAATGAACAAATAGCTTCAATGTAAGCAATGATCAAATACATTAACAAGCATGCTTACATAGTTCTTTAGACTAGTTTCCAGATTGGATAGAGGGACATCCAGAGATCCGAAGAGAAATTCCTTAGCATCTTCGTCAGTTTCAACAACTCCACCATCACCTCCCAGCGTATTCAGATAGAGCGTAGCCCTATCACGAACCTGTAAACAACCTCAAAGAGTCAGCTAACACTCATAAGAACATAGCTATCTTAGAGTAGATAAAGCCTAGCATTACCAAATAAATTAAGAAAAGCAATTCTACATCTATGTACACTCATATTCCACTAGCCAGGACAAATGGTGTAGAATGTATAGCAGAAAATAAGGTGGACTTGGCTGCAATGTATGAAAGACAACAAAGAGTATCCATCACAAAGGAATTATGAGGTCAAAGAAATGTCGAAAGTTTGGTGACTGAAAAATGTTTTATATTGGGACTGTAGCCATTCACAGTTGGTTGTCAGCCCACAAATGTTATGTACCATTAACCTTTGGTGAATTCATCATTATCATGATTGACTAAAGAATCATACACAAATTGAAATATTTTTTGGACAGAGGATTCATCACAAATTGAAAAGACAGTTCAAAAAGATATCAAGAGACGCAAAAATATGTAACCATGCCCCCAAAGAGAAGAGTTGCCCTTAGAAAACCTAGTTTGCATTACCAACTCTGAACAAGTTTTTTTTTGGTGTTTAGAGAGCCACAAGGGCAGGTGATGAGAATCGATCCCAAGATCTCTTGGAACCGGAGAGAGGCTCAAACCACTTGAACTATCCCTCACTCTCACCAACTCTGAACAAGATAAATGTACAGTGGTTCCATGGAGCTATTATAATACTATTTTATCGGTTAAACAGATGTATCAAATATGTAGTTTGAACTTCATGGTTAAAAGGATGTCCCTATATGATAGAATAAAGGAGAAAAATAGATGCCTTAGTCTCTAAATGATTTGGGGTCATGAATCGCCAGCAAAAAAATGGTCCAAAAAAAAGAAGTCCCTGTATGATAGAATAAAGGAGAAAAACAAAAGTCGAGCACAGAAAATGAGCTTCACCTCATCATCACTGTCAAATAGGCAGCGTCTCAACAGAATGAAGATACGGGGCTGCACAAGAAAAAGTCCACCATTAGAGGTCATCAACTTTCAATTAGTATACATTTGAAAACCAATACAACCAAGTAAAATACCTTCAGTGAATCGACCATGGCACCAAATTTCGCCAATGTACTTACAGCACTGGCCCTAACAGTGGCATTCTCAAGAATAACTCTGTTATAGATATACCGTATGTATTTGCTGGGATCTGCTGTCTTTGGCCCCTCAACACCCAAGAAATGCAGAATCTGGAGGAGCAGTAACATATAAAAAAGAATAGCAATAGAACTAATTGATTCAAAAAAACCAATTAAAAATAAATAAATCACATTGTAGAGAGGTGTGGACTGTAACCTGAGTGGAAAGGTACGTAAATTCACAGTCCTCGATGAATTCACAAAGGTGCAGAAAGCCCACTTTCTTTTGCGTCTGGGATATCTCTAATCAGTATGACAATAGAGTCGACAATTGCCTTCTTATAATCAAAACCACCTTCTTCTCGAAGAATATTGCTCAGGAAATTCATGCTGAAATAGTGTTATTGGGAAAGATCAGTAATTAAAAATCCAATAATAAAAACATCTAGATACTAATTTACAGAAAAGAAGATATGTAGTAACTGTTTATAAGGCAAATGAAACTAGTACACATACAGTGATCTATATTTCAGAGGGAACTTTAGACAAAGAGATCTAATGGCATCAACAACAACAATCTTGAACTCATCGGCAATATCTGACATGAAGTTTGTGATCTGTTTCATGAGGCGGTCTACACTCGATTCATTTCCAGTTTTTAAAAGAGTTGTAATGGCAAGAGTGGCAATGCTTCTATTCTGATCAGATATTAGGCTTTCCATGTCAATGTTGCAGTTCGTCACTGCCATTGGATGCATCATAGCAACCTGCACAAAAACAAAGATATTGAATTAACAAGAGTTTAGATTCAAAATCTAGACCAGAGATGAATTACAGAGAAGAAAAAAAAAAAAAAAAAAAAAAAAAAAAAAAAGAAAGGAAAAAGAAAAAACAAATGCTAGTGATAATATTTTAATGAGTTGAGACTGGCATTTGTGGTTTTAAGAAATGGTTTTTTAAATTTGCCAAAGAAACAAAGGATGTTTACAAGATATTAAGGAGATAGCAAAGTTATTCAAAGACCATAAAGCAAAATTGAAACAAAATCTCATGCAGCAAGACACAAATGATAATCTAACACTTAAGATTGACAACAAAGAGTGGCTTGGTAATCTGGTATGATAGCACTACGAACAGGAGCAAATAAAGGAAAAGGCATACCTTGTTTAAAGTACGAACAGCTGCAAAACGAAGGACTGGCTTTGAAGAGCTGAGAAATAGCTGAAGGACAGTGATCGCTGGAGTCAACTCCCGGCTTGTCACACCACTAAGCTCAGTAATTGCTCTTGCAGCTTCAAAAATAACCATTTCCGCCTTATGACGTAGACAGGCTTCAAGGTAGTCATAAAATGGCCGATCACCTGTTTGGGTTCCAGATTCTTGGATAACCTGCAATAATTTTATTAAGTAAATAGCCATCCAAGATGAAATAAGTAGACATGAAAAAACCAAGGGACAGAGGTCTAGCATAATCCTACCTGACTAATAAAACGAATTAAGAGACACTGTGCCAATGGAGAGCGCACTGTTCCTCTAGTCAAGTTCGAAACTAGTTTGCTCACAGCCAGACGGTCATTTTGCCTAATCTGCAAGTTCCAAAAAGCACTTGGACTTCAGATAAACACAGGAAAAGAAAGAAAAACAAAAACCCAAAGCATTTGCAAATTGCAAAAAGTACTAATGAGTAATGATACGTGATGAAAGGTTAGACATTTGGCATATGCATCACCGTGAAAATATGTTGCACAGAAAATTGAAAGAAATGTTAAACATTGTCCAATTGCATCAAGTAGCACTAGTCCATATGGTACTGCAACCCACATTCATTAGGAAGTCATCTGATCATATCCATCAACTCTCTCACTACATTCTCACCAACAAGCAAAAATTTCCAATGCAAAGGAAGAGATGGATCAGTTTGAAACACTTTAATGATTGGGATAAATGAAGCTCCTGCCCCACGATGCATTAAGCCCACACAGAGGAAAAAAAACAATTACTTCTTTCTCAATAATGCATCATCTGACTGAACACATCTACCAACATGCTATTTTGGCCATTGATATCTTCAATTACGTTAAAGTAAAAATTATAAAAATATAAATGCGCACACACACACACACACATAGATATTAACCCAACAAGTAGAATAACATTTATTTTTACATATCAGTAATTAAATATACACAAAGTAGTATAGGATTAGTATAAAAAGTCAAATTGAAACATCTATTGAGAAACGGATGAAGTACAATGTGAATTAATTTCATAGGTATCATATCTAAAGTGCAAATCAATTATTAATTCCCTTCTTTCCTACACTATGCCTCTCCAAGCAGCACCAGAGCAATTCAAGACGCGCCATTTTAAATTTCTGCAAATGCAATGTTCTAGACATAAACTCAAAAACTGAACATGATCCACAACCTTCACCCTTGGTTACAACTATAGTTACAGCTAAGGATATGTGTAGGTGTAAAAGATCTGATAAAATTATCTCAATTTTACAGCATTACAACATAAAAATTAATAACAACTATGCATGCACCTCTATTGTCCAACCCTCTCCTATATTTCCTTATGTGAAAACCTAATCTTCATTTCTCTTCTCTTGTACTTATCTAGTTTGTTACAGATTCATCCAAGGAAAAGATGAAATTTCTCTTCTCAACAAATATAGAAAAACAAGTTTACTTATTATCCATAAGCAGTCATTTCTTTTTCTCATCTAAGGAAGGAGGAAGTGCTGAGATTAACTAAAAATATACTTCGTATATTCTAAGATAAACGGTACAGAGTAAATTTTATCAATGACCCCTGCATGTGATAAAAGGACAAATTGATTTTTATATAACAAACATCAGAATAGAATAGCACAATGCCACAGATAAAAACATTTTAAACATTCTCAGGAGGTAGATTGTTGGGATCAGAAAATGATGAGCTTTAGTCACTTTAACAAATCATGTTCTTCCTTCATTTTAGGTGACTAACATGCTACAAACTAGCCTAATCGTTAATAGATTAATCCAAAACTTGATTACCACATACAGCAATACGTATATTCTACAATTTATACCTATCCCAGTCATTCTCATGCACATAGACAACCGAGAATATAACAGAGACATTACCTGGTGCAGCAAAGCTAAAGCATGAAATTGCACCAGAGCAGCGCGTGACTGTACAGCCTCTTGCACCTCATTACTCCATCGTTTCACTATCTCAGGATTGGTCTAGCAAACCATCAAACATATAAGAGACAAAACAAAATTATGGATGCTAAAGTAGCTGGTGAAAGGTTTGTTAACAAACCTGGAGCAAGTGAATACCACTGACTAGCGCAGCACTGGCAACAACAGGGTTCTTATCAACAATAGCTTGTTTCAAATACCTTTCAATCTGAGTGAGGAGTGTTCCATCAGTAATTCTGCAAAGCACACGAATAGCATTTGCTCGGTACATATCAGTCTTGCTGTTCATGTCCTTCATTAAGGAACTTGTAACAATAATAACCTTCAAAAAATAGGGAAAATATGTCAGCATCGTAGATCATACTAGTACATTGTATCACATTACAAAACTAATACTGGCACAATAACAATCGCAGCGTAACCTCATCAGCAGAAGGTGAGAGTTCCTTTATCATCAAATAGACCATTCTTCTTAACCCGATATCTTTCGATTGGAACAATTTGGTAACAGAAAAAAATACTTCAGTTGCTTCAACCTACAGCAGATCCCAATAATTTCAAAAAATGATTACATTCAGAGCTAAAAGTAATAATGTTCTGAACATATGTCAAACCGACGAATACAGTATTTAAGCACTAACCTTTGTAAAAGACTCTCCTTGGTTTAGCAAGTAAAGAAGTTTTGTAATGACCTAAACACATCAATGTAGTAGACAACTTTAACAATGCGAAAACATAAATTTCAGAAATTGAAGCAAAATTGAAGGCGAAAAAAGTCGAAAACCTGAGAACATCTTCTAGGATCAAGCTGAGGATCGTTGAAAACCCTAGCTTCCTGAAGCACAGCTCCCTTCTCGATCCCCAAAAAGGGAGAATATTCAGCTGCAAACAAAATTTCCAGATCCAATTACACAAAAATTCAATCGAATTGCATAATTAGATCCTAGATCTAACCTAATTATTGTGATCAATCAAATCAATTCAATTACATCAAATTGCACGATTATAATATAAGATTTCAGCCCTAATTTCATCAGATCCGACATTCCGAAAATTTGATCAAATGTCGGTAAAATTAACTCGAATAAATCACAAAGATAATCCTAAAAAAAAAAATTGAAACGAAAATGGAGCCAAATTAGGGAGAGAAATGTTTACATTCATCATCTCGATCGTCATCTTTCTTAATCAGAGGTTGCGCCATTGTTGGTGGATCTGCAATGGTTGAAATCGAATAGCGTAGACCGTCTCTCTCTTTCTCACTCTTATCGGTCGAATAGCAAGTGAAGTTTGTAAGGGAGAAGCTTATAACAGAAGGATGGGAACGAAGATCTCTTTTTTCTCTCTCCTGAAAACCAAATATTTACTCAAGAGTTTTCTCTCTCACTTGAGAGATAAGTACAATAAACTTTGTAATTTTTTTTAAGGGAAAAATTAATTTTAATAATGCCAATTTTAACCCACAAAGTTGTGGCTAAATATACCGTGTGACTAGACTACTTGGCGATGGGTTATTCGATCGGTCAGGGGTTACTTAATTAAGGGTTACTCGTTCGATCAGAGATTATCTGGTCAGTGTTTTGGTGTGTGTCAGCCGGTTGCATGGTGTGACCAGCCACACAGAAAACACGCTGATTTTAACCATTCTCTTTAAATTATCTCAACTTTGGATTATTATTTAATAATTCTAACTTCAATGGTATTTGCTTTTATTGGTTTCAATTGCTCACCTAACATGTTACTGGACACATGTCAGCACATAATTGGTAAAAACAAAAAAAAAATCCCAAGCCACCTGCCACCATCAACAGTCCCTTCTCCCTAGCCCCAACCATCGGAATATGGCCCCACCCCCACCCTTGAAATGCCTCCCTCTCCGCAACCCCACCCCCGAAAACAACCTCCTCCTTTTCCCCCACCCCGAAATTCACCCATATCTCCTTCCTAGCCCCACAATTGGCCCCTACGTAGCCCTAACCTCGAAATTAGCCCCCTTCCCAAGCCTCACCCCCGAAAGCCGCTCCTCTCCCTCACCTTGAAACCACCTCTCATACCCACCACTAAATCCCCCCTAACCACTGATCGAAAGAATAAAGAAGGAAAGGGGAACAAGAAAGAGAAAGGGTGGCCGACCAGAATAGGAAAAGGTAAGGAGTCTGCTGGCTGGAGAGGAAAAGGATTGTCAATTAACCAAAGAAAAATAAAAAGTACCCATTTATGAGGTTACTGCCCACACTAAAACTAGTAAAAGTATTAGTATATAGTATAGATAGATAGATTTGTAAAAACAAGGAAACCAAACTAAAGAAAATACTTCATATTAAACATGGAGACTACGGAGTAAAACAATGTTTAATTCACCATATTTTTACTTATTTGTTGTAATATGAATTATATATCAGATTCTGTGATTTGATTAAAGTTTGACATTTTACGTACTCTAATGTATAAGGAAAATCTTGTTAGATTCGTAATAATGTGTATTTTATTAAATTGTTGTAATACCCCTCATGATTGCTTTAAAAGAATTTAATATACTACACATACCAACAAAATGCATCTTCCTTTTAGGAAGCTCATATGCTAAGATACTTCTCAATTAAGCGTGCTTGGGGACTTGTATTGGTTTATGAGGACAGTTGTTGTCGGGGTGTTACAAATGGTATCATAGCAACCCTGTGACCGCGTGTTGATTGTGAAAAATAATCCTATGTCAGTGATGTAACACTTTGGCTACCCAATTGCCATTAGGCATAATACTGGGGTCCCTAGGGTTCCAGGTGCAACGAGGGTATTGCCGTTCTCAAGTGGAGGTGTGTGTGATACCCCTCATATGCTAAGATACTTCTCAGTTAAGCGTGCTTAGCTGGGAGTAATCTTGGGATGGGTGACCTCCTGGAAGTTTTCCCAAGGCCTGCATGAGTGAGGACAAAATGTGCCGGAAGGACTTGTGTTGGTCTATGAGGACAGTTGTTGGCCCTTAATGCGCATTTCGTGACAATAGGCCCCTCCCTAATTTGTTTGGGGTCGGGATGTTACAATGTAATTTTCATACTCTCTTTGTCCTTAAATGATGTTCCTATATTACTAAAATAATATGTCTTTTTTTTTAAAAAAAAAAAAATCACATATCCATCATATAATCCATACAACTTTTTTACCTTTTTTATACAAAATTTGCTTACACGTCCATAAATTTCCGTTCTATTAAATGTTTTTGGAAAATTTTGTCAACAACTACCATTTAAAAAACCACTATTGAAAATAACTAACTTTTTTTTTTTTTTTTTTTTTTTGTTTTGTTGCAAAAACTACCACGAAAACACAAAAAAATTTAAGTAGCACTACCACTTTTGGTTTTTCGACAAGTATCTCCGTTTGGTGGTGCTTACCTTATACGATTTCGATCAATTGTAATGGAGACAACAATATTAATGGAATTCAATGCCTGAACACAATTATAAGTAAATTGTCTTTAATTTCGCATTGCATATGATATAATTCCTCAATTGAATATTAAAATTAGGGTTTATGTCAAAAAATTGAATTTAGGGTTTTACGAAATTGGGGGATTTGGTGCAATTGAATTGTAATACCCAATTTAAGGTTAATGTAGAGATAATTTTGTTAGTTCATATGGGTTTTTTTGGATGGAAATTTTGTAAATTGGGTCTTCTTAACTAGAGGTTGTAGTTGGAAAACCAAACATGGTAGTGCTACTCAAACTTTTTGTGTTTTTGTGGGTTTTTTTTTTAAAAAAAAAAATTAGTAGGTAGTTGTTCTCAAAAGTGGTCAATTAAATGGTAGTTGTTGACAAAATTTCCATGTTTTTTTTAACGTTTCTCATATAAAATACACATATATCCAAAATATCTTTACTTCCTTGTTATCTTTCTCATACTCATATAAAATACACATATATCCAAAATATCTTTACTTCCTTGTTATCTTTCTCATATAGTATTCCTCTACTTACAAGAATATAATGTATTCCCTCCATTCTCCTTGTATGAGAAGCAAACACATCATTTAGGGACAGAGGGAGTAATTATTTTTACGGAATTAATGTTTTTAGCAATAAAAACCACACATAATAGTACAAAGTACGATCATAACTTTATTCTGATTTGAATTGAAATGAGTTAATTTCATATATGACTAAACCTTGACCTAATTTGTACACCAATCCGTACGATAAATAATTTATCAAATGAGATATCATTAGTTCATATTAATATACACTTTCTAAATATAAAACTTTCATAATTTTTCAAATTACAAAACTAAGGATATTCGGCAATAAACATAAATTTAAAGAATTTCATATCTGATATAGATATATGTATCAAACTTAAATGAGAAGTTGATCATGGGTTGGGCCAAGCTTTGTCCAAAAGTTTTATTAGTCCATTATGGCCACGCCTTCGGGGCGGCCCCAAGTTCAGGGCGGAAGAAGGTGTGTCCAAACTCAGTATTTCTGAAGAAAAAAAAGAGGCTATTTGGGCCAAAACCGGACTGGGCCAAAATTTTAACTAAAATTAGTTTACTAAGCTTTCCAAACCCGTTTATTTTTAAGAAAATCGGGTCAGGCTCGAATCTAAAGCCTAAAATTTTTGCCCAAACCCCCGGGCTTGACATGATCAGGTCTAACTTAAATCACTACTACATTTCTAATCTAATACAACGGTACAAAATTAGCTAATACAACGACTAATTTCATACCGTTGTATTAGACTAGGCTAATACAACGATTTATCCTAACCGTTGTATTAGATATAAGAATCCGTTATATTAGACCTAGTCTAATACAACGGAGAAAAAAAAAAAGTCGGGATATTAATTAGCCTAGCTTATAATCCACGCGTCTCTAAACTTTCCTCATTCTCTCTCATTCCCTCATTCTCTCTCTTTCGAATCCTTGTCTTCTCTCTCTCTCGAACACTCTCTCGCCTCTCATTCTCTCCTCTTTGACTTGAGTTTATAAGGTAATATCAGTTGTTTTTTTTTTTTTTTTTTGGTTTTTAAGATCGTTTGCAAATCTTGTTTTCGTCTTTGTTTTTCTTGTTTTCAGATCGTTTTTCGTTTTTTAATTGTTTTTCAGATCGTTTTTTTTTTTTTTCATTTTTCAGATTGTTATTCAGATCTTGTTTTCGTCTTCGTTTTTTGTTTTATTGTTCTTGTTTTTTCAGATTATTTTTTTTGTTTGATTTCTGGGTTCGATCTCATTTCTTCTTGGTTGGTTTTTTTTGTTTTTTTGTTATTTCGATTTCTGGGTTCCTTTTTTTGGGTTCGATTTCGATTTCGATTTCTGGGTTCATTTTTTCTGGGTTTGATTTTGATTTCTTGGTTCGATTTTGATTTCTGGGTTTGTTTTCGATTTCTGGGTTCGAATTTGATTTCTGGGTTCGATTTTGAATTCAAGGTTCGTTTTTTCTGGGTTAGCTTTTTCTGGGTTCGTGTTTTTGTTCAATTTCAGGGTTTTTTTGGGTTTTTTTTTCAGATCTGGGTTTGATTTCTGGATTTTTTTTTCAGAATTTTAATTTTTTTGATATTCGTTTTCAGATTTTTCAATTTTTCGTTCTTCGTTCTTCGTTTTTCAATTTTTCATAACTTAGTTTTTCTTTTTTTAAATTCTAATGATTTAGAGATACATCAATACCAAAATTACGATGCAAAGACATTGATCAGTTGAACTTCTGGACTTGGACAATCTGGACAGGATTTTGGACAATATAATAATAATAATAATAATAATAATAATAATAATAATAATAAAAAAGAAAGTCCTAATACAACGGAAGAAAGACGCAATCCGTTGTATTAGATTCAGTTACTCCAAAAAAAGAAAGGAACCTAATCCAACGGATCCAACCCTAGAAAATGTGACAGCTGCTAGCCGTTGTATTAGGTCTATTACAACGGTTTGAACACCTAATACAACGGAAATAAGTGTTGGATTAGCTCTCAAATGTAGTAGTGAATTGAATTGACGGTACATTCTCTGAATAAGCAAACCAGAATTTCTTGTAACCCACAATTTTTTTTATATTTTATAATTTTAATTAGGAAAAGTGGAAAAGAATAATCCCACCTTTGTGTGGTCGAAAACAATCTCACCTTCAATTATTTCAAAAATAATCCCACCTTTGACACCCATCTTCTTTAAACAGACCCTTAACCGATTGGTAACTTGTTATCTTAGGTTATTTGCCACGTGTCAACTTTTGATTGGTCTATTTTAATTTTTATTTAAAAAATAAATAACTAAAAAAAAAATCCCTCTAACCCCATCTCGGCAGCCCCAACCCCATCACACCTCTTCCCTGCCCGCCTTTCTCATCCTCGGAGCCCCACCAAGAATTTCGCCACCCACTTTGAGCAAATTGCCGTTCGAAATTCCATAAAATCCAAACCGTTACCGTTTTTGGATTCACATTGGTTTTTGGTTTTTTTTACTTTATTTAGCCAAAAAAAATTATTTATCTTCTTGTTCTTCCATGAGTTTTATTGCAACTACATGCATGGCACAATTGCTTTGAAATTTGACATGAACAAAGCATATGATAGAGTTGAGTGGGGTTTTCTGAAGAAACTTCTTCTTACGATGGGTTTTGATGGTAGGGATGGGTGAATTTAGTGATGCATTGTGTGTCTTTGGTCTCTTATTCTTCCATAATTAATGGAAGAGTGTGTGGCTCTGTGAACTCTATCTTGGGTCTAAGACAAGGAGATCCTCTCTCTCCTTATTTGTTTATTTTGGTTGTTGATGCATTTTCTCACATGTTGCACAATAAAGTTCATACTAAAATGCTACATGGGGCGAAAGCGAGTAAGAGTGGGCCTGCTATATCTCATCTCTTGTTTGCGGATGATAGTTTACTTTTTGCTAGAGCGACACGACAGAAATGCGAAGTGATAGTTGATGTACTCCAGGCAAAAAATTAATTATGAGAAGTCGGAAGTGTCGTTTAGTGGAGTGGTAAGCGCATAGTAACAAGATGATTTGATTGGGGTACTCAATATGAGACGTGTTGATCGACATGGTAAATATTTGGGAAATCCTACTTTGGCTGGGAGATCGAAGAAGGCTATTTTTGGTGCTCTTTTAGATAGAATATGGAAGAAATTGCAGTGTTGGAAGGAAAAGTTGCTATCGAGGACTGAGAAAGAGATGTTACTTAAAGTCGTGATTCAAGCAATACCAACCTATCTAATGGGAGTGTACAAATTTCCTAGCTCGGTTATTGATGAGTGACATTTATGTTACCCTTAGGGGTAGTGTATTGGTCTCTTTTCTCCTGTTTTTCTTAGGGTTTCTACCTCTTTTCTCCTCTTATGGCTTCCTTTTCTTTTATGGATGAAAAGTATGCTTATTTGCGCTTGTTTTGATAATCTTTATGCATAATTTTATCATCCCCATGCTCTCGTGATCTTTGCTATCTTTTGCAGGTTCCATGACGGTCCTAAGCACGGTAGGAGGCCCCTTGGCCAAGTATGGAGGCATGGGCAAAGACTAGAGGAGCAAAAGGGAAGAAGAGGAAGCAAGAAGAGGAAGTTCAAGAGGAGGTGTGGCCGAACCTTTAAGAGGTTCGGTCGAACCAAGGTGTGGTCAAACTTTTGAAAAGTTCGACCGTACCTCCAAGGCAGTTTCAACCAAGTTTTCAGCATGTTTACAGGAGGGGTCGAACCAGGAAAGTTCGATTAAACAAGGATCAGGGAGGTTCGACCGAACCTACCCTGAGTTCGGCCGAACCTACCCTGAGTCCGACCGAACCTACACAGAGTTCGGTCGGACCTTTTCCCGTTTCAGCTGACTTTTTGCGGAGCTTCCTAAGCAATTTTGTAAGGGGTATAAATAGATTTTTTTTGCTCATTAAAAAAAAAAGATTTTTCAGTTTTAGAATAGTTTTTAGGTTAGTTTTAGGTTTTAGAGAGAGAAACTCTCAAAATTTTAGAGAGAGAAAGTGAGGAGCACAATGGTTTTCATGGATTTTGGATAATCAAATGAGGAATTTGAAGATCTCCACCTTATATCAATGAGCATTTCTTACTTTCTTTTCTCTTATTGCTTTATTTAGTTGCTTTCATTATGCTTGAGTAGTTTCCCTTCTACTAGGTGTTGAGTGAGACTTTGTAATGATTGTTTGAGTTATTTGAGATAAATTTGATGATAATTGTGTGATTAAATTGATTGAATTGATGTTGGCATGTTGTTTGTTTTAGATTGGATTGATCTCCCATGATAGCACACTTAATTGCATATTGGTTTTAGTTTGACAAGGGATTGTGAATTAGAATTGATATATTTGATTGCATTTTGGGTAATTTTCTTCTATGCACCTAGTCAATGAGGGATCTAGGCTAGGAATTTGAGAGATTACTTTTGAGTTTAGTTAATTCTCATTATAATTCTTTCTTTGCATGATTGATTATCAAATGGATTCTCATTAGCTTATTAATTGTTCTAAGTGGATCTTTTCCCCTAGTAGACTTTATCATACCTTGTTCTTTATATGTGTTTTAGTGTAGTTGTAGTGTCCACTATCCATAAACCGATTTCGGCGTAGCTTAAGCATTAGATCGAGAACAATCCAACATTACCGTTCCTTGTGGTTCGACTCCGAACTTACCACTAGACTTGTTTAGGGGTTAGTTTTAGGATTTACAAATTTATTTGATTGAGTGTGGAATGTGCGACCGTTCTAACGCCCGTCAAAATGGCGCCGTT
Organism: Chenopodium quinoa; assembly: GCF_001683475.1. Taxonomy (NCBI): domain Eukaryota; kingdom Viridiplantae; phylum Streptophyta; class Magnoliopsida; order Caryophyllales; family Amaranthaceae; genus Chenopodium; species Chenopodium quinoa. Next base: position 630,221 of record NW_018744537.1, read on the forward strand.
GCCGGGGAACGGTGTCAATGCTTGATTGTTTTTGATTGCTTGAGTCTAGGTCTTTGTGTATACTTTTCTTTTTATTTTAATTTTTTTAATTTTTGCTTGTTTTTGTAAAAAAAAATGGCAAGTAACTCGTTTCCTCAATATGACAATGAGCCTTTTTGTGAATATTTCAATAGACTTGTGGGATATTTGGATTTTGATTGTTGTAGTCTTTGGGAGGCTTGTGAGATTTGTTATTTTGGTTTGAATGAGCAAACTAGGGATGAAGTTGAATGCATGCATGATGGTGAATTTAGAGCATTATCAATTGATGATGCTTGGGATTTTTATGTTTGGTTTGCTTGTGATGTCTATAATAAGGCTAATCATGATTCTATTATTGATATGCAATGTGTTGATACTTCTAATATTAGCATGAATTCCCATGATTTGTTACATGATCCATTAAGTGAACCTAAAACACATGATTTCAACTCTATTTCCTCTTTTGTTCATGATGATGAGGTACATGCTCAAGTTGATGCTAATGGTGTGTTTCAATATTCTTCATTATTTACCATGCCTTCTTGTGATGTGCTTCGTTCCCTTAATGATGAACCTCATGTGTTTGATTGTGCCCCCACTCCCCAATGTGATGTATATGCTCATGATCTTAATGTTGATTTTTCCAATCTTGGTTGTACTTCTTCTTCTCTTGTTGAGCCTCAACCTTCAACACCTTTTGAATCCCTTATTGCTACTTCTGAATCTCAAATTAGGTGCATTGAGCTTGATAATGAGATTGGGCCTAGTAAGGAAATGATTCTTAATTCTATGAGAGGTCAATTAGAGATAATGAAAAAGAATGAGGAGCGTCTTGAGGAGGGAAGGAGAAGAAAAGAAGAGTTAGAAAGCCAATTGTCACCCTTGATGCTTGTTTGTGAAAAATCCCAATTTAATGTGTGTGTTGAGGATGATGATGATGATTTTGAGCAACCAAGAGAGTGTGAGGATCCCATTGCTGAGCATATGAGTGATGGTGAAGGAGTTGAGAATGAAGAGAGTGTTGATTTTGAAAATCCTAACCCTTTTTCCCATCTTGATGAGTCTCAAGTGCATGATTGTGATCCTTTTATCCATGAGTATTTGGATTCATTTAAGGTTATTTCTAATGTGTTTATTGAGTGTCAAATGAAAACCCATAGCCTTTTGAGTGAGTTCATTAAGAATGCTTCATGGGAGAGAGACCATTTTGAAATGAATTTGCATCCATTCATGCATGGCTTTGAGATTATAGGCTTTAAGGAAGTTGAGGGAGTTGTTGTTCATGATTGTAGTGAAGGGGATTATGTAGTTCCTCTTGGAAGTTGGATGTTTGAGGGAGATCATGATCATGAGTGTTCTTCTTTTGAGGATTCTATGATTGATTTTCATGCTCAAATTGGTGATTTGAGGAATGGTGGTGAAGAAGAGACCATTTGTAAGACCATTGCTCCTATCCCCTTCTCTCATGTCCCTTTTTCAAGGAATTTCAACCATATCCCCTACACTCCTATATCCCTTCCTTCCTTTGTTAATGAGCCTATTGGGGACCCCTTTGCCTATGAAGATTTTTATGTCCCTCATTCGTCTTCAATTGAGGAAAATGGTGATTTTGCCACCCAAAAAGATTTTTGTGAAGAGAGTTTGCCTTTCTATTCTTCTTCTTATTTTCTTGAATTTTCTTTTGATTCTTCTTCTTCTTGGAAACTCCCTCTTCACCTTCTTTTGCGTGCACTAATCTTGGTGCATGCCCTTCTTATATCATTTGCTTACTTGTTATCTTATGAGATGTGTAGTAGTGCATTTGACAAGCTCTTGCGATCGTTGCAATATTATTTACTAGAGCGGTCAAGCTTGGACCTTAAGCAAGCCTTTCTCGGGAAGTAACCCGTGTTTTATTGCTTTCATTTTCTTTTCTTTTTAGAATAATTTTTGGCCTCATGGAAATGTTTGTGTGCTTGGTGCTAGGTACATAACTTAATATACTCTTATGCATTGGTTTGGATCAAGAATCAAGGAAGTTTGACTCCACTTTTGCTAGCACATGGAAAACAAGATTCAATTTTAGAGGTAGTCGGCTTCAAGAAGGTTTAATTGGGTCATTTGCGAGTACTATACCCACCTAATATCCGGTAATATCCTTCCTTGCTCTTCCTCTAATGATTTGTGACTTGTTGGACATATGTTGGTTGGTTGGATGACTTTCTTTCTTTTCTCCTCCCATGGATTCTTTGGTTTAAAGTTTGAGCATGTTGCCTCATTCAAGCTTAAGGGAGGGTATTCTATCATGTTTGGTGGAATTTTGATTCATATATGCCATGCACATTTGTATATGCTTTTCCATTTTCTATGTCTTGAAAATCACAAAAAGATTTTTGTTTCTATCAAGGCAAATTTGCAATGTATTTTCTTTTGTTCTTGCTTTGGACATAATACTTTTGGACTTGTATTCTTGAATGCCTTTCTTCCTAAATTTTAGAGGTGTGCACGGTTTGAGAATGTGTTAGGTTGACTCTAGGATATGGTATGCTAAGGTAGTTGGCTAAGAACTTTGGGACCATGAAGCTCTAGTTCACTTGCTTGTGGTAAGATGAAGTTGCTCTCTATAGTGGATATGAAATCAAGAGTTAGTTATTGCTATCCCTAGTGATGTATAATTGTTCTAGCCTTCATCATACTTTGTTGAGCGGCATATTTGGATCCTTGGCTATTGCATTCTCATATCTAGAACTTGACTTTTAGCTCCCAAGATCGCGACCGTGCCATTTTTGGGGATGACAAAGGAATTTCTCTTTTTATAGGATAGATTTTCTATTTTTGAGTTTAGTTTATATTTGCCCCTCTTGCTAGCCCTTTTGAGCCATATACCTTCTTTTCTCTAGCCACAATACAAGCCTTGAAGCCTTGGTTTCACTTTAAATCCTACCTTTAGTTTGTGAAGCAATTTTGTTTTGGAGCTTGTTTTATTGTTTATGGTGCAAGTTTAGAATTATAAGTTCATTTGCAAAGCAAGTATGTGTTGTATATAATTTTTTTGCATAAAACCAAATACATTTTGAGAAAAAAAAGCCGTCCAAAGTTAAAAGAGGCAAGGACATTTTTTTTAAAAAAAAAAAAAAAAAAGCTTGGAAAAAGGAATTATTGAAAAAAAAAGGTAAAGAAGAATGTAAAGCACAAAAAAAAGGGGTTTTGTTATTGTTGTTCTCCCTATTTTTGTTATTTTGTGTTAAATAAGCTTGGGGGAAAGTTATTTAATAAGCATACTTGGCACTTTTGTTTTGGAATCGTTTGGATCTTGTGGAAGAAGTTCCACCCGTGCTTCACATAGGTTTACCACCAATTTCAAGAGTTCTCCACACCTTTACTCTCCTAGCTTATATGTTAATACCTTGAAAGTCCTTTTGATCCTAGAGGCTTAAGTCATTCAATGATGGCGGGAAATAGGAATCAAGCCTATAGAGCGAGTTTGCATAGCCAAGATGTCGGGTAACCTTCTCGATGTTTTTAATTTCTTATTTATTTTCCGGTTTCTTCGTGGAATCATGAGAAGCTAACTTGAAAGTGGATTTGAAACTAGTAGAGAGAACGTGGTTTGATTGGTTGAAACAAAAGGTGGAATGTGTTTCCTTTAGTTCTCTATGCTTAGCATATGTTATGTTTCAATCAACCTTGGACATCTTAGAACGTGCATACCTTTATTATTTTAGAAAGATTGACATTCATTAGTGTTTGTTCCATCATAAAAGTCCACTCTAGAACGCTTGTAACTTTTCTCTTACTTCGATTTATTTTATTTTATTTATTTATTGCCTTGCCTTGATTTTTGTCAAGAGTTATGGGTTAAACTCTTAGGACACCCTTACGAGAGCTTACTCGTCCTCTAGAGCGATCTATGGGGTTTAAAGTGCTTGATGCATGCGCTAAATGCATTCGTGATTCCTACGAAAGTGAGTTAGTGTATATTCTTTCTCTTCTAGTTTTATTTTATTTTATTGTTTTTTTTTTAAAAAAATATACATCGTTTTCCGTTGTGTTTGTTTTGTTTTGCTCGAGGATGAGCAAAAGTTAAGCTTGGGGGTGTTTGATGAGTGACATTTATGTTACCCTTAGGGGTAGTGTATTGGTCTCTTTTCTCCTGTTTTTCTTAGGGTTTCTACCTCTTTTCTCCTCTTATGGCTTCCTTTTCTTTTATGGATGAAAAGTATGCTTATTTGCGCTTGTTTTGATAATCTTTATGCATAATTTTATCATCCCCATGCTCTCGTGATCTTTGCTATCTTTTGCAGGTTCCATGACGGTCCTAAGCACGGTAGGAGGCCCCTTGGCCAAGTATGGAGGCATGGGCAAAGACTAGAGGAGCAAAAGGGAAGAAGAGGAAGCAAGAAGAGGAAGTTCAAGAGGAGGTGTGGCCGAACCTTTAAGAGGTTCGGTCGAACCATGGTGTGGTCAAACTTTTGAAAAGTTCGACCGTACCTCCAAGGCAGTTTCAACCAAGTTTTCAGCATGTTTACAGGAGGGGTCGAACCAGGAAAGTTCGACCAAACAAGGATCAGGGAGGTTCGACCGAACCTACCCTGAGTTCGGCCGAACCTACCCTGAGTCCGACCGAACCTACACAGAGTTCGGTCGGACCTTTTCCCGTTTCAGCTGACTTTTTGCGGAGCTTCCTAAGCAATTTTGTAAGGGGTATAAATAGATTTTTTTTGCTCATTAAAAAAAAAGATTTTTCAGTTTTAGAATAGTTTTTAGGTTAGTTTTAGGTTTTAGAGAGAGAAACTCTCAAAATTTTAGAGAGAGAAAGTGAGGAGCACAATGGTTTTCATGGATTTTGGATAATCAAATGAGGAATTTGAAGATCTCCACCTTATATCAATGAGCATTTCTTACTTTCTTTTCTCTTATTGCTTTATTTAGTTGCTTTCATTATGCTTGAGTAGTTTCCCTTCTACTAGGTGTTGAGTGAGACTTTGTAATGATTGTTTGAGTTATTTGAGATAAATTTGATGATAATTGTGTGATTAAATTGATTGAATTGATGTTGGCATGTTGTTTGTTTTAGATTGGATTGATCTCCCATGATAGCACACTTAATTGAATATTGGTTTTAGTTTGACAAGGGATTGTGAATTAGAATTGATATATTTGATTGCATTTTGGGTAATTTTCTTCTATGCACCTAGTCAATGAGGGATCTAGGCTAGGAATTTGAGAGATTACTTTTGAGTTTAGTTAATTCTCATTATAATTCTTTCTTTGCATGATTGATTATCAAATGGATTCTCATTAGCTTATTAATTGTTCTAAGTGGATCTTTTCCCCTAGTAGACTTTATCATACCTTGTTCTTTATATGTGTTTTAGTGTAGTTGTAGTGTCCACTATCCATAAACCGATTTCGGCGTAGCTTAAGCATTAGATCGAGAACAATCCAACATTACCGTTCCTTGTGGTTCGACTCCGAACTTACCACTAGACTTGTTTAGGGGTTAGTTTTAGGATTTACAAATTTATTTGATTGAGTGTGGAATGTGCGACCGTTCTAACGCCCGTCAGTTATACATGATATTCGTTCGGCTATGGCAAGGTTCTTTTGGGGTAACTCGACTTCTAAACGAAAAATTCATTAGAAGTCATGTGATGTGATGTGTACTCCTAAATGTTTTGGAGGTATAGGTATTAAGGACTTGAAAGTATTCAATGTGGCCCTTCTTGGAAACAAGTGTGGAGGCTTGCTTCTAGAGAAGACTCACTTCTAGGGAAGGTCATGAAGGCGAAATACTATCCGCTACATTTCTTGACTCCTATCTTGGTGTGTCGGGTAGCTATTCATGGCAAAGCATTTGGAGTGCAAAGGCTCTTGTAAAGGAGGGAATTATTTGGAAAATTGGGTGTGGAGCAAATGTGAATATTTGGAAAGACCCTTGGGTAGCCGATGAAAATGGGTGGTTTATCACAACCCCGAAAGCTGGGGATTTGTGTACTGTGAGTGACCTTGTGGATTTTTCAAGGATGGATTGGAATTATGAGCTTATATCTGCCAAGTTTAATGACCGAGATAGGAAATGCATCTTAGCTATACTGTTAAGCATGAGGGCTCTGAAAGATAAAATCACGTGGGCTTTTTCTAAGGATGGAGAATACTCGACAAAGACTTCATATATGCTAGGAAAGGGTTGTGATTTTGACTCGTTTCACCGAGCTTGGGTGGAGCTATGGAGCTTAGAGGCCTCCCCGAAAGTAAGACACTTTTTATGGAGAATGTGCACGAATACTCTACCAACTAAGTTGCTGCTACACACTCGACACTTGCTTGACTCTGCAGCGCGTCCGTGGTGTGAGGTTGGTGAGGAAAATGCTACTCATGCGATTTTCCTTTCAATCGTGTATGGGATTTATGGGATGAATGTGGTTGTGCTACAGCTAGGCCACAAGAAGGGAAGAGCGTGTGTGATTTGCTGCTGAGATGGGGAACGCTAGGAGCAAGAGTAAATCAAAGAGCAGCATATCTTGTTTGGGTACTCTCGAAAAGAATAATAAGGTTCACTTGTGACACCTAATGATATTCTAGTTGCACGAGTTTGTCGTCTAGCAAATAAATTTGGCACTTATAGCAAGAGGGTATACCGACAGCGTCGATCTAGCACAAAGAAGTGGGTTGCTCCTCCTACAGGTGTGGTTAAGGTGAACTCGGATGCGTCTTTGTGTGATGACTGATGGGTGGGTGGGAATGGGGGTGGTAGCTCGAGATCATGAAGGGAAGGTGTTATTCTCAGCAACAAGAAGAGTGAAATTAAAGCTTGGTGGCCACCTAAGATAGCAGAAGGGAAGGCTCTTCTACTGGCTATTAAGCTCGCACAAAGGTTTGGCTACAAAGAGGACATCCTTGAATCAGATTGTCAAGTGCTTGTGAATCGACTTTCAAAGGCAGCTGTGTTTTTTACTGATTTTGATGGTGTATTATTGGAAGACATTCTGTCTGTTAGTTGTGTTTTTACATCGTTTTCTTGGTCCCATGTAAAAAGGGATGGGAATAGTGTTGCCCATTACCTTGCTAAGCTAATGCCTTTTGGTGTTGAACAAGTTTGGATCAACCATTGCCCTGAAATGGTTGCTCCTTATGTACTCTCGTACACTTTGTCCGTTGATTAATAAAATGCATTAGCTTGCTTGCCCTAAAAAAATAAAAATTTATGTATCAAATATTAAGTTCAATTGTTCTAAATTCCCTATTAATGTTAAGCTAATACGAGTAATAAGGATACTCACCAAAATTAATAGCATTGAAAGAAAGGATAACTAAATTATATAGCAGCAAAATCTACTAATTAAAATATCATATCATTGATAGTATAATAAAAAGAATCATAATATTATGATAATAATATAGTGTAATCTTGTTTTAAGAAATATACTCATAGTATATTATCTTGTTAATATAATATTGTTAATTATGGAAACCAACAAATCTTTAGCAAGTATGGGGTATGGACGTATATGGTAGTCCGAGTAAGAATATACTCCGTAAATTTATCTGTTAATCTATTGACAAGATTATATCTGATCTTTTGATTAGATAAACATTGGTCGAGAGCTAGACTTAATATTAGCCATGCATAATTAGTTATATATTGCCCCCTTAATTAAGGATCTCGTTTCTTATTGTTTATCCAATTTGATATTATCTTCAAGCAATAATATCGTCAATATGCAACCAAAAGATCGTCAAGGTTTTTCTATCTTTAAATGAAACAAACCATATGAAACAATAAAATTAGCAAATACACCTTGCTTAACAATTCCATTGCAAATGCCTCTAGATTAGGGTGAAAGTACATTTAATCATTCAAAAACTAACAAACAATCCGTACTCAACTAAGACAAATAATAAGTTCCACATTCAATTACGATTTACCAATGCAATGAACACAATAAATATTAGCAGAGGTAATGTAAATCAACTAGCACTTTAGTGACAAATAAATAAAGTCACATGGAAGTATTTCTCTTCAATACTCACAAAGATTAGTCAAACCAACTTACTTTATCTAGTTAATCTTAGATACTAACTTAACCCATCACATAGACAACAAGATAAAAATAATATTATTCATAATCAGGGGCACATATGAATATAAGTTTGACTTTATGAATTTTAAAGCTGAGAAGAAACTTCCCTGATTTCAAGATGGTCTTGTCACACGACTCACTCTTTTGATATTTTGTTGTAGCCTGCATAGCCGAATTACAACTTCTCGATCTCAATTAGTGTGTAATCTCTGAGCCTACAACATAACAATATAGCAAATTAAAAATGAAAGGTCTTTGCTGGTTCATCTTGCTGGAGAAAAGGACACGAAACCTCACCGCACTATTTCGAAAAAATATACTAGCTTTAAAGTATAATATCCACATGAATAATTCAGTTGTAATGCCATTAAAACTTTAATAATTAAATACATAATCCAATTTAATAGCATTATAACCAAACGTGGCATGAAAGGTTGGAGCCCAACTCCTAGATCAAAAATTGATCATAATGTTACGAAAACATAAACCCAAGAAGCGGACATTAAGGAATTTAAATTCCCTTCAATTGTTGTGCCGACTTTCTCACACAAAACATCCTTGATGAAACGTTTAATGCAAAGGTTTATCAAATTTAATCTCTAGCATGCGTAAAGAGCTTTGGTGCTAATAACGTGTTAGAAAAAGAGAACTGAGGGTGAATAGAGATGTGTATATTATTCTATAAAATAGGGGATATATATATACAATAGCTAGGGTTCTTTTAGAGAACACTAAACCCTAAACCTAGAATATTCCAAAAAGTACAGGACTTATGATTACACTTTTTTCTAATATAAAGAATATTGACAACCATTTTAAACAAATAATAGCTATTTAATACTAAATTAGTGTTTTTTTTAAAGAAAATGATAAAGTATATGTTTGACAATTATATCTTACAAAAAAAAAATAAAAAAAAATGAATAAACCACATTTTGTATTTCATTTAACCATTAACTTGTTTCCATAACGCAATATATAAAACTACAATCTCTCTATCAAGAGAGATTGTTATATACATCCTGGTGCATGTTACACCCAAGGGTATTTGTTTGCTCATTTGATAATAAAATGAGCATCATTATTGAAATGAGCAGACAATACCCTTGGATGCACCGTACACGCACCCGAGTGTATATAACAATTTCTACTCTATCAATAACAAAAAAAAAAAAAAAAAAAAAAAGTGATTGAGAATGTACATTAAAATAAATCTTAAGTAGACACCTAAATCACGTAATTGTTTCAAGCTAGGTTACACTTGAACAACAATAATGGGTTATCAATGAAAAAATATAGTTCACGGAAAATCTGGTCGTTCCCAATTCATCCATCCTTATTCCTTTGCCGGAATAGTACGTCTTGCCGCTTTGTCGGAGTGTTATTCAAATTGTACAGTACGTATCCTCCCTTCTAGACAAAGTGGTTCGGCGAAGGGCTAGTCCTTTTGGGCATTGAGGGTGACATCTCGGCGCTAGAACCGGAGGTATGCCCATACTCGTTCGTTGCTCCATACTCACTACTTGGATAATCTGTACTGTTAAGTGCTGTCCTTCTAAACTTCTTCATGTCGTTGTTGTATGAAACGGTATCATAGTCTGAGCTACCGCCGCTGGAGCCAACTAATGTGCTACCATTTCTAACCTTTGCTCCTTCGTTCAAGTCATCCAATGATACATCACCTTCTAATGCTCTTACAATCTGTTATTCATGTAACAATTTTCACATGTTATTTTTTGACTTCATAATATGATTAATATCTTTATTCCTTAAAGACCATAAGAAATCAATCATATTTAGTTATAATTTAAAGCATTATATTATTGAAATTAGTGTACGTAAGTACTAAAGTTGCTCCAACCAATTTAAGTTATTTGTGTTTTCATTTTTTTATTTTTTTTATTTTTTATACCAAGTATGTTTGAGATTAAGAAGTTAGTACGTAATCGAAAATTGTCATTAGTTACATTTACCTCGATTGTCATTCGCTATTTATATAATGAAATAGTTAGTGCATAATTAAATGCATAATGCAAAGATTAGTAAGAGTACATAAGAGTATGTTCACCTGGCTCATTTTTGGCCTCCTTTTACCAGAATGTCTTATGGATGCACCTGCACATGCGATCAAACGCATCATCTCTTCGGAATCAAATTCACCCTCTAAACGTGGATCGACGAGTCCACTGAAATTTCCTTCATCCATTGCTCGTGCAATAAGTGGTCTAGTCTGTTTATGTGTAACACGTACATTAGATATTTGCCCCCCCCAAAAAAAAAAAAAAAAAAAAAAAACTGTAAGTAGTTATTATTCATATGATGTTTAAAGTACTAAAAATAAATAAATCATGTTTTAAACCTATGTATCTAGTCAACAACGAGTAAATAGATAGTAACAAGTTATTTGCAAGGTTAATGAAACTGAGATTTAGCTATATATGATCGATTTTATGTAATGAATTGAACATTTGAACCAATGAAAATGAGAAACGATTATGTAAATAAAATGACTAACCCAATCTACTAAGCTATCCTCTTCTTCAGATGAAGGATCGATAGGGCGACGACCCGTGATTAGCTCCAATAGCATGACACCGAATGAGAAAACATCAGATTTCTCAGTCAATTTTCCACTTGATGCATATTCTGGTGCCAAGTACCTGGGTTTCAAGAGATTATAAATTAAAATAGGTTTTGATCCACTTTCTTATGTGACCAACATTAATATTAATGAAAACTTCCATATTGTACTCGGGTACACCTAAAGCTATATAATTAAGCGTATTTATTACTCAAGTAACCATATTATGCTATTTTATTTGGAGAATTTTCAATGAGCAAAAAATGATCAAAGCCTATAAATGAAAACACCAAGATCGATCTATGTGTAAGGTTCACCCGAGTACTATACAAGGAAGATTATGTAACTAACAATGGATAAAATCGAGCTTATAGCAGCAACCAAGTGAAAGGATTGATGTTAAGATTCTTACCCAAATGTTCCCATGACACGCGTTGACACATGAGTGAATGTGTCCGATGAGAGCTTAGCTAAGCCAAAATCAGCCACCTGAAAGAAAATGATAGCTCCCTTAATCAGTTACAATGTCATGTTGCAACAAATTAGCAAATATTGTAATGTACGAAGTGCGTATATGAAGAATGTGCGACGTGCAAACCTTGGCCTCGAAGCAATTATCAATCAAAATGTTTGCGGTTTTAATGTCTCTATGTATAATTCGTGGGTGACCTATATGTACAAATGTATGGTTAACTATTACAATACTGAAATATATATATATATAATGCTATAAATGAAAGGAACATGTTAGTAATGGTTCATACAATCTTCATGAAGGTAAGCTAGGCCCTTAGCAGATCCAAGTGCAATTTTCATTCTCGTATTGAAATCCATGACTGGTCGACCTTTACCTACAAAAAAAAATGTATATGGGATCGAACATTATTAAGTAATACCCTTTGAGACAAACGTAGTTGTAATTGTATTCACTAAATCCGATCCAATAATAATATTCATGAGTGATATAGTGTACAAATATATAAGTATATAACTATAAGAAGTTAAGGCAAAATAACATGATCTATAGATCTTGAATATAATGTACAAATATTTAAGTTTATAATTGCTTTTAATATTCTTTTAAAGATGTAGATAAATGGCACATTATTTCAAAGAGACTGAAATAATAGATACGCGACCTATTAAATAGCATACCATGAAGATGAAACTCAAGGGTATTGTTAGGAACAAACTCATAAACAAGCATCCTTTGACCTCCTGCAATACAATAACCCACAAGGGATACAAGATGTCGATGATGCACCCTACTAATGATCTCAACTTCAGCTTGGAACTCTCTTTCGCCTTGGCCGCTCCCCGACTTAAGGCTCTTCACTGCTATCTCTTTGCCATTAGGTAGCAACCCTTTGTGGACATAACCAAACCCTCCTTGACCCAACAATCGTTCCTTCGAAAAGCCATTTGTTGCGGCTGCTAGCTCGTCGTATGTGAAGGTGCTTTTACTAAACCCAAGGGCTACTGATGGGTGAGGTGGTGGTAAGGCAGGACCTGTTGGCCCTGAGGAGTAGTTTGCACTACTCATATCAGCGCTCATCATAGGCGGGGGCGGCATCATCGCTTGGCCGCCGCCACCCCCCCATTGTGCCGAGGACATACCCGTTGGACCTGTAGCGTAGTTGTTTGAGTCTTGGTGTTGACCAGGGCTTGTATGCCAAGGTGCATGTTGGCTACTATATTGTTGTTGGCCGTTATATTGTTGGCCTAGTACATAATTAATGAAATTAACCATAAAGAGATTAATTAGTATTGTATTTAATTATGAAAACTAAAAATTAGAAAAACGAAAATATTTGACAAGGATAATTGATTAATTGCTAATGCATAAGATATTAGTACAACATTAGTAAATATATACACATTTGATTGTTGTTTTTGTAATATTAGTAAATATATACACATTATGTCTTTTATTCATGGCTTAAATTTAAATAAATGACAATCTTTATTCAAAAACAAAATGTCAATTGTTGGAATGATAGGACATAAGAAGATTAATAAGTTTCTTATTGTTAAGTTGAACTGCTTGTAAAAAAAAAAAAAAGTTGAACTGAATGTATAAAGCAACATTAATAATTAGTAACATTATTTTGTGGATTGGAAACTTTGAAAAAATAAGTTTAAATATTGTCTAAATAAGAAATAATAAGTGAAAAAGGTGCCAATGTTATTTGACATTAAGTACTATTATTTTAAAAAATTTAAAATATCCGTCGTATATAATTAAGACAATGATTATCATAGTATAAGAAAAGGAAAATAATGATCGATAATAATCAAAATTCATACCATTACTTGAAGGACCTCCATAATATTGCATGGTGTCATGACGACGCTTGTTTTTTCTCCTTTTAGAGCAAACAACCACTATGACTATCAATAGCAATAATGAAACCCCAAGGGTAACCACAAGTCCAACTATAAGAGTAACATTATTATTATTAGAAGATGTCGACGGTGGTGGAGACGAAGAATCATCACTTAGTGATGGAGGAGAATGCGAGGATGAAGACCGCGACCCTTTTGATGAACTTGGCGGTGGTGGTGATGGAGAGTTTGGGGACTTGTTTTTAGACGAGGAAGGAGGCGGCGGCGGCGGCGGCGGCGGCGAGTTGTTATTGTTATTGCCACTGGTTTTATTGTTGTTGTTATTGTCTGATGATTGAGGTGGTGGTGGTGGTGGTGGTGGTGGTGGTGATGGCGATGGCGATGGCGATGGCGGGGGTGACTTATTAGAAGATGAATCTGACGGTGGAGGAGGGGGTGAATTGTTGTTGTTATTGTTATCGGATGATGATGATGATGATGATGATGAAGAATCTGATGATGGAGGAGGGGAAGAATTGTTGTTACTATTATCTGATGATGACGATGAATTATTTGAATTTGGAGGAGATTCAGATGGAGATGATGAAGAATCACTACCTTTATCTGATGAACCCATTCTTTAAAATCTTCTTAGTAAAATTCACCGATTGATATATGATTTTCTAATGTTGCCGCTTCTCCAAACAAATAACCCCTAAATCCATAAAACAAGATTATTAATGACAAAATGTCACAATGAGCCATTAAATCACATAATAAGTGTTATAAATATTGGAAAGTCATCAGCTAACATTTTTTTTTAAAAAAAAAAAAAAAGAAAGATGCACATAGTTAGGAAAATCTTCTCTCAAAACTTATTTGAATGCGTATTTCATGGAAATTTACTAATAATTATCATCGAAAACGGGGAGTGGGGAAAGAGGAGGATATGGTAGAAGGCAACCTTATGAGGAGGAGAAGGGCATTTGATTCACAAAAGAAGAGGAAATAAAAAGAAAGGTCATGCTAATGAAAGATCTAACAAGAAAATGGGCAACGTCATTTCCTACTCCATCCACCTCCTACATAATAGGAACCATTGGTTGGCCTCCTTTCTCTATTTTTGTTTAATTCAATTCATTTTCAAGGACTAAACTATATTTGAGGTATTAATTATCTACAATGTGTTGCTATTTAATAGGATTGATCACGCGCATATATATATATATATATATATATATATATATATATATATATATATATATATATAATTGGGATCATGTGAGAACCCCTCCCTTATGTGAGACCAGTTTCTTATGTGAGAACAAATCTAGATCACTGATTACATTTCATTTGAAGGTTGAGATTAATTGACGAGTAATGGCATTTTCGTAATATTATGCAACATATACCCTCAATCTTATTATTCATGTCATTTGCTTTATCTCCCCCAAAACATTCAACAACCTTTCATATACCCATCTCTCTCTCTCTCCTCCATTGAAGCAGATTCTTAAGACTTGTTTCCTCCATTGAAGCGAAATCTGAGCTTTCTCTGTCCCATTGAAGCGACCTCTAAGCTTATTCTCCTCCATTAAAGCGATTTTTAAGGTAATCATCACATAATACAAAAAATAAAAATAAAAAAATTCCAATTGAAAATGTCAAGATTTATTGAAATTCATAAATTATAACTTACTGGATTGTCGATTAGGAAGTTAATGTTGTTGATTCCGTTTGTTATTTGTGTTGTTTACTAACATCCCCTTGTTTTCTTTAGATTTCAAGATATTTTTCTCTGTTTTTTTTTAAATCACGAATTTCAATTTCACTAGTTTATCGTTAAATGCTTTTGTTAATTTAGGGTTCTTTATAGTGTAATTCGAACTTTTATTTATAATTTCTGAGGTTATGAATGGTTATAGAGATCGATTTTGTCAATTTTAGTACTTGCATTTCACTAATTTGTGCTTAAATTTTGATGCACACTAAGTGTTTGACAATATTCCCCATGAATCCTATTATTTTATCAATTTCAAATGTAGTACATATTTAATTGATGATCTTCTTATTTCATATTCCCCAAGATTGTTTTCTGTCTATGAATAAGTTATATTCTCACTTGATTCCTAATCAGGATGTTATCATTCAAAAGCATACACTCAAGCATATAATTTTCTCTTCTGACTTTTGAGTTCACCCGGATGATATTTTAGGCTAATACTTATTCATACTGCTGCTAAACTTGTGAACTTTGTTTGGTGGCAGAATGTTTTTAGGAAGTGTGAGCAAGTGTAATGTCATTGCTTACATGGATAAACCGCATTGAAGACTGATAATGAGCTGCTTCACACAACAAAGGAGATAGCTCGTCGACTGGAAGAAGTATGTGATCTGTTTCCTTATAATCTTGTCTATTTTATATACAGTATATATAATTAGATAAAGTAACAAACATTGCCATAAAATACTTGTTTGTTTGATGAAATTATCAGGCCTCTTGTAACTGAAGTTATAGGTAATTGCTCGGATATTCTAGACTTCTAGAGGCCCCCTCCCCCAATCAATTTGCTGGACTTATAATAACATATATGAATTGGATGGCTTTTCTTAAGTCTTGTTCTACTTGTCCCAACTGAATAATTGATTATATTAAATGGTTTTATACAATATCATTCATGCTACTATGACGTATTCTAATTGTATTACTGTTATGACGTACCTTCTAATTGGATGAACTAACGAGAAATGGGCAAATCACATTGTTTAAAACTGGAATTTTTGTCCAACCCTTATTCTCACATAATGTTCTTCTCAGTCAAATGTATGTATCAATGTAAGAAAGGTACAATGTGGAGGTGAGGGAGGGTCCTTGTCCTGAACACATAGTTGAAGACTACTAATCTAAATTTGGCTAAAAGTTTGCTAGTTTGTTTCCTTGATAGATGAACTATTTATGTGTGATTTTTAGGTTCAACTTAAAGAGTAGACATCTGACCACTTATGCTCTACATTTCTTAATCCTGGTGTATAGACCAAGTGGCTTCTGCTCCAGTTACTAATTACTTGCTTCAGTTTTATTAAAGTTGCAATTTAAGGGACAAGTGTCTATTTTGGTTTGTAAATTCAATTTCAGGTACCGTTGTTTTAGCAAAAGTAATGAATTAGTATATATGTCTTGTAACTGGCACTTTTAACCAGTGACTATCACTTTATGAAATATAAATGTCAATGAAAGAAGATCTTATTTAGCATTTTGAGCTTCAGGAAAAAAGTACTTCAAATCATGAAAATTTTATCAGATAAATGTGTGTGAATGATATTGTACTAATGTACTTCGCCTATCTCTCTCAACCTCTTATCATGTCAAATAAGCAATTAATTATTTGCTCCTTTGTCAAATGAGCAAACTATTTATTGCTCATTTGTCAAATGAGCAATTAATTTTTTGCTCATTTGTCAAATGAGCAATTAATTTTTTGCTCATTTGTCAAATGAGCAAAAAATTTCAAAGCTCCTTTGTCAAATGAGCAAACTATTTAATGCTCATTTTTCAAATTAATGCTCATTTGTGAGTGTGTTTGAATGTTTTAAATACGTTAGCCTACTAGCTCAAGGGTAGAGCACTGTGCAAATGCACAAAAGATGTGGGTTCGAATCCCACGTAGGTTCATTTATGTAATGTGGAGACACAAGTTTGTAGTGTGAGCAAAGATATGAGCAAATAAATGAGCAAACTATACTCAATTAGCATGTAGAGTAGTGTGAAAATGCAGAGTTTGAAAATTTTGAGTAGTTAATGAAATTTATTTCTTTTAGCTATTGGGAAAACAATACAAAGACACCCACTGCTGTCTCTATAAACATCTTGAACTGCAATCTTCATTGTTATTTCCTGTTCCTTTCCCACATGAGTGCTGCGATCAATTATTACACCAATGCTAACTGCGACATTCTTGTGTACTAAGCAGTTGTAGCTTGGCATCAGAAGCAGAAGTACTGCAAGTGTGTATACAACAGGAAGCATGATTAACTTATAACTTACAAAAGTTTGAAGTTAAGCTGGAAAAGGAACACCTATTATTTGATCAAGAGGAAGTTGCCTAGGCTAATTCGTGCTAAAAATTTCGGACATTGCATAAATCATATTACAATTATAAGACATGTATAAGAATTGAACAATGATATAGTTGAGCAAAAAAGGAGAGATGATCAAGTTTTTTTTGAAGGTTTTTTTTATATAGTTATTTATAAATACAACCTATGTAGGATTCGAACCTACATCATCTATGCATTTGCACAATGCTATACCACTTGAGCTAATAGGTTTTTGATATAGATCAACGCCCTCCCATAGAAGCAGAGGAAAACAATAAAATGTAGAAACTAAAATGCGTCCATTATTACTACAACAACCACCATAGCTCACAAATTACCCAACACATGCTCACCCAACACAACTACTACTAGGAAGTATTATCAAGTAAATTAGTAACAAGTGAATATGCACCCCCTTAAACACACTTACACACACACTCTCAATAATTAGAACTGAAATCAGATTCTTAAATAAGAATGTACACGGCCAGGAGCAAACACACACACTTACACATACACTCTTACACTCACACACACACACACACACACAGACACACACACACACACACAATAATTTCATAATCTAAAATTAAAACTGAAATCAGTTTCTGAAACAGAACTGCAAGCAAAAAGATGAGGGGGCAGGGGGGATATGTTTGTGGAGGGAAGTGGAAGAAAGGAGTGTGGTTGGTGTGCAGGAAACAGACCAAGAAGAAGGGTGTGGGGCTTGTGCATAGGCAAGCAGACCAAGGAACTCAATGCTCATTTGTGAAATAAGCAAACAATTCTTTGATCTTTTGTCAAATGAGCAAATAATTGAATGTTCATTTGTCAAACGAGCAAATAACTCAATGCTCATTTGTCAAATGAGCAAATAACTCAATGCTCATTTGTGAAATTAACAACTAAGTATTTTCTCATTTGACAAATAAGAAACTAACTTATTATCGTTGCTCATCACATATTATCAAAACAAGCAGCTAAAGAAACTTATACATCACATATTATCAAACCAACTTCTGTTTTTAGCACTCATTTTACATGGCAAACATCTAGTTCTACCAACTACATTCTCCTTAAGCCAAGTAATCATTTGATTAGCATTAATAGTCCCTTGTTCAATTCCATGTGATAGCATTCCTCAAACGACAAATAATTACCAAGCATTTTCTAACAAGCATTTTATCAAACACCTTGTATGCACTATCAGGATATTCAAAACAAACTCATTGATAATTACCAATTGTTCAGTTAGTTGATCAATCTCTACCCTGGCAATGAAATCACCCTTAGGCCAAACCAAGTCTTCGACACCATACTTCTTCCTCCTGCGGACCTGCAAGTCCAGCTCGTCCGCAACCTCCTCGATGGTGTCAAGGATCTTGTCTACAGGCAAAATTGAAAATTCTATTGAAATTTTTTACGAAAATCCTAAATTGAGAACACTCAAAGTAAAAAAATCGAGCAAAAATTATAATGTCAAACTCGGATAACCAAAATTAAGACATTCATATTCAAAAATTTCCAGAATACTAAAATCGAAATTAAAAAATGTGAAACCCAAATTTTTGTAATCAAAATCGCACAATCTTGATTTAATATTCAAATTAAATCATAGACAACAACGAAAATCAAAATCAAATTAACTTACAGTGCCTTAATAATTGATGCAATTCGAAATTTTCAGAGCAGTAAAATCGAAATTGAAAAGTTGAACAAACCTTGATAATTATCGAGCCTTCATATTCTTTAATCGAAGTTATTCGTACTTGTGAAGAAGAAGATGAAATCAAAATTGTCAAGCCTTCAAATGAATTAATCAGTCGCCATTGATGAAGCTTTGTGGTGGAGAGAAGTCTGTTAACTGGGTAGAGAGAGAAGACAGTTAAGTGGTTTGTAGGAGGTTTATGTGATTAATCACAGCCGTTCGATTTAATACAATTTAATGGTTGAGATTTGTTCTCACATATGGGATGAGTTCTCACATAGAAGATGGTTCTCACCGGATCTCGACCCTATATATATATATATATGTTTTTATTCATTTCATAGGCACTTTGTTAGGACTTTATATAAGATTCTTTCAAAAACAAAAAGTTGCTTCATATAAGATATTTGTTCACTTTTTTTAATTACAAATTTACAAAGCTAAGCTACTAGCTAAGGTTCTACATCGGGCACCGGATCGCATCAAAAGATAAGAATTAAATTACCTATTTTGACGGATCAGGAATTAGATTGAAATTTTTTAGCTCAGACTAAAAATTTCAATTAATTAAGGTTCAATTTTGGACCGAATTTTGTGATTTTAAATCATCTAAAAAAGTAAATATAGCAACCTTTTTTTTTTTCTTTCCACAAAATAGTTAGTAACGCTCCATATATCCTAATCTTAATACACGTCAATTTTAAAGATAAAACAATTATAACAATTCCACAATTAGTATTTTTACTAATTAAAATGTACAAACATAACCCTTCATTAATTTATTTTTTAAAAGGTAAATTGGCCACCAATCCAGTTAGGGAAAAAAAAAACAAAATAAGGTTTTTTCAAGATAAAACCCTCCGTTTAATTTCTATATTATATTCGGTATCAACCCAAAATGGATCTTATACTCCCCTAGCTAATACTCTATATATATATATATATACAACATAGGATGGAACGATTGACTCAACCTTTGAGATGATTTTTATAGGGTAGGAAAAAATCGTATTCCTTAGTACTCCTATATAAAGATGACCCTTCACTAATTTATTTTCTAAAAGAAAAATGGGTCACCAATGTGGTTAGAAAAAATCGAAATTAAGGTTTTTCGGATAAAAAACCCTCGGCTCAATTTGTCCATTTTATTCGGTATCAACTTGAACTGGATTGTAGACTATACCCTAGCAAATACGTTGTATATATGCAACGTAGGATGAAACAATTTGATTCAACCTTTGAGATAAATTTATAGGTAAGGAAAAATCGAATTTCCTATAAAGTACATACTTATTTAAATGAATCTAACTCTATTTTTTACAAATTATGTGCAATACAAGGAACGGAGAGAGTACAATATTCGATAAACACGAACTTTCAAAAAAAAAAAAAAAAAAAAGTGTTGCAACCATAATGAACCGGATTAGGAAACAAACTCGAAATCCTAGTAAGCCACGATGCATGATGGCATAAAAAATTCAGAAAAGTCCCAACACTTTATAAACGATGAGTATCACAATCTCATGATTCACTTTACTTTTTATACTCCCAGAAAGGTCCTACTTCTTCATTGATTACCCACCTCCTCCTTCTCTCTCTCTTCTTCGCTATTCTTCACTTTCTCTCTCCTCTAGATCGCCGATTTTCAGAATTTCAAGATGCCGTCGCGAAGGAGAACTCTGTTGAAGGTCATCATTCTCGGTGATAGCGGGTCAGCACTTCATCTCTTGTTTTTACTCGCGATCTCTGCAATTTTTTAGGTTTTTAATTTCGTGTAAATCATTCAATTCACTGTATTGTTTTTGCTATATTTTTAGGTTTGAACTTGATTTGATCTTCAATTGTTGTTTTCCTTCTGATTCTATGTGTAATTATCGTGAATTATATGCAATTTTGTTGTATTGTAACTGAATTTTGATAATAAATTGCTAATTTAGGTTTTAATTTTTGCATTTTTGCTGTTTTATTTATTTATTTATACTGGATTATTTTAGCTATAGTATGTCAATTGTTTGATATTATTAGCAAATTGATAGATGCTGGAAATTGCACCTGAAACATCATGTAACAGTAGGATTCAGTGAACTTGGAGAATACACTTAATCAAGTTGATTGATGCGGTGAATTGATTGATTTTAGGTGAAAGACAGAAATTTAGAGAAGTAGGTTTGAACTTGATTTGATCTTCAATTATTGTTTTCCTTCTAGTTTTATGTGTAATTGTCATGAAATCGTTAATTTTTTTTAATTCTATTGTTTTTTAACTGAATTTTGATAGTAGATTGTTAATTTAGGTTTAAATTTTTGCAGTTATGCTGTTGTTTAATTTAGTACAGGATAATTTTAGCTACAACATGTCAATTATTTAATATTCTTTGCAATTTTTTTAATGCTGGAAATTGCACCTGAAACAACATATAACAGTAGGATCAGTAATTCAGTGAAGTTAGAAATTACATATAATCAAGTCGATTAATGTGGTGAATTGACTGATTTTAGGTTTAAATAAAGCTTAGGAAATTCTGATTGATATGAGTAGCAAAATATTTTTTCTTTGAAAAATTATCTAAGTTTACCTCTGATAACTGCAAAGTCGTTATAAGCTTTACCACATGGTTGTATGAGTTTCTGATTAAAAATTGAATTTTGTTCATATGAGTAGCAAATGTGTTTACTATTAATATGCTCTCTTTTTCCGTTAGTTGCCTTCTTCATGTTCTCATATGTCTTATTGTACATTTGCAGAGTGGGGAAGACCTCTTTGATGAATCAGTATCCTTGTGTTGTGACATACTTATACAGTAAATAAGGAATTATCGTTTTCTGTTTTGTGTAGTGGATAGGAAGTTCTATTAATTATATAGGCGTTTGTGCTAGGTACATTATCTCCTCTAGTGTTGTTGCCTTTAACCCATGTGATTAGATATGTAAATAAGAAATTCAGCAACCAATACAAGGCCACTATCGGTGCAGATTTTTTGACCAAGGAAGTTCAGTTTGATGACCGGCTTTTCACTTTACAGGTCCGTACTCTAAATTGTACTTTAACCGATTTCCATTTTTGCTCATTTATGATGTTTACAATAGCCATGTGTCTTGTATTGGTCTAGCTGCTAAAATCCTTTGGCAGCTTTTAAAGGTGGCTTTTTAATTCCGTCCTCTTTGGGGATAGATTCTTTCCGAATTCTTCTCTTTCTTCTTTGCTATATGATCTTGTAAGTTGGGCTATTAGAGGACTATTGTTTATCAAAATGCTGTTTTGGAAGAGTATTTGAGCTGTCTGCCTGTGCTTCATACGGATTGTGGAATTCAGCATGTTTAGTGGTTGGGACTTTGGGGATTGCTAATTTTGTATCCATTTTAAAGCTGACAAATATATGACTTACAGTCTTGCATACTGCATATATATGCTGCGATTGCCATCTTTGAAGGATGAATAAAAAATTGTATACCATCTGTCTCATATAGCTGAAACTAGAGAGTAATCTTAGATTCGACGCGGGGTAAATATAACCGAGATGCTGCCAGTTACAGTTGCTTGTATTGACGGGAAATAGGAATGATCTTACTTGCAAAGTGGGGTAAAAATGAACTTAAGATGCAAACCTTAATCTGGGTAGATTATATTTAATTCTTCACATTCTATGGCCACTATAATCTTTTGCTTTTGGTCATGATAGGAATTCTCAGTGTGGATGTGGTAGTTGGCAACTGTGATGTCAGTTGAATGTAGTATCACCTTTCAGCAGTCAGGACTGGCAGATAAAGCTGAAGGCATTTCACTTTTGTTTGTTTGTGCCAAACTTACGGCTATTATAGTATTATGCAAATAGTTACTTTACTTCTATGAATTTGAGGATGTGATCTAAGCTTTTGTCATCAACAATTTGTATCCTCATTTTGATTCCAATCTATGCTTGAAGAGCATATCTCCAAACTTGGTTGATCACTCATTTTTGCAGATATGGGATACAGCTGGACAGGAAAGATTCCAGAGTCTAGGCGTTGCTTTCTATCGTGGTGCAGATTGTTGTGTTCTTGTGTATGATGTCAATTCTATGAAGTCATTTGACAATTTAAATAACTGGAGGGAAGAGTTCCTCATACAGGTACACCACCTCCTCCCTAGTCCCCCCCCCCCTCCCCCTCTCTCCCTCTCTCTTTTTATTTTTTGGTGATGCAATCTAGGGTCATGTGGAAGGAAAAGGATTTGTTTCCTTGGTGTTAATTAGCTCTGTAGAATCCTGTTCAGTTGCCTATGGTCCAATCACTTGAAGCTTCTTTGAACACTTTGTTACATAGGTTTATATATGATGGGCCAAGGTTATACAAAATTTAATGCAAGTCGACGGGAAATTTATTTAGTAGGATATCTCCTTAATATCAATTTATTAGAACTACTTGCAAATTACATTTAAAGAAGCATTGGCCCGTTAATCAAGTTTGAGGCCACTGGTACTAAAGGTCTTACATTCAAATCCTTCTAACATCATTTATGCGCTCTTTGTGTATGCATGATATAAAGATGTACGATAGGAATATGTCCTCTCTTATATCTTATTTCTTACCTTGTTTTTCCCCTTTTTTATTTCATGTAATGGTAGAGCTTATTTCAACATTTATCTTTTCTCTGTTTTCATGTTACAGGCTAGCCCCTCAGATCCAGAAAACTTCCCTTTTGTTGTCATAGGAAACAAAATTGATGTTGATGGTGGAAACAGTAGAGTGGTAAGTTCAAATTTAGCTAATTTTAATCATTGATATGTGATGGTGATCAATATGTTAGTCGCTGAATATACAGTGCTTCTATTAATTATGCCTAGCGAATAACGATTATCAATTGAATAATGACAGGTTCCTGAGAAAAAGGCTCGGGCTTGGTGTGCATCAAAGGGGAATATTCCTTACTTTGAGACCTCAGCAAAGGAGGGCTTAAATGTTGAAGAAGCTTTCCAATGCATAGCAAAAAATGCTTTGAAGAGCGGTGAAGAAGAAGAGATGTAAGTTAATTTGAATCTCTTGGGCATGAAATTATCATGGCTTCTAGTTGTGAGTGTTGGAATTAATCTGATTGTATGAGCCTCATTCTGTTTTTGTTTGTTGATGTCTGAAGTGGTAATTAAACTTAGATGCTCTTTATTAATTACTCAATTCGTACTAAATCTTAATTCCCTTGCTGATAACTCTTTGATCTCCTCATGTCTAACTAAATGCAAGAGTCTGCTGTGATACACTGATGTTGTGATATGGTGGATCTGATTAGGAGTAATATTTCTCAGCGTGTTATGGGTTTTTAATACTTCAATTTATTAATATGCTTATTATCTGTACAGTGTTGTCTGTGTAAGTTGTCTTCTTGTGTATTGGCTGTTTTTAAAATCTTCTATAGGTCTGTTGTAACCATTTTTCTCAGTTTTGCTGCATGTCTATGAGACTATGAGGTTATGATCATCAATGTGGTCAAATTTGCATTGGCTATTGAGCTAGTAGGAATCAGGTTTTATCATGGCATATTTAGCTGATTGTGTGATGTCCAGGATATCCATCAGTCCATGATACAACTGACTTGTATTTTAGCTCATTTGACTCCTTCGATTGAGCAGATGAACAAGGAAAATAGCCTTGGTTGTACGATGAAAGTTGCCATTTTACCCTAATTTAATTGTTTGTTTTTCATGTTTTAAATGCTGACACTCTTTATCTTTCTTATTGTTCTGTTTGTGCTGTTGATGGCTTCTGGAAGATATTTGCCGGATACAATTGATGTTGCTAATAGCAACCAGCAGAGGTCAACTGGATGCGAGTGTTAAAGACCTGTACTACAACCTCTCTCTCTCTCTCTCTCTCTCTCTCTCTCTCTCTCATTTTAATTATTTAGTAGCTGTGCAATAAGATTATTTGGAATCAAATGTAGTGTTTGTGAGTTGGTTTGGATTTTCTTATTTCACACTGAGTGAAAACAGTTATGTATATTACAATTATTTATTTGTTGGATATTACAATTATTTCATTGCTGGTTACTAAAAATGCTCAATTGTTTATATGCTGGACATAATTGCAAAGTGCAAACCACTTGAGAACTACCTGCCAGCAACGAGGACAGCAATTCTGTAAGTATTGTGAGACAATAACATCGCTCTTTTGATTTGAGTGTATTGTGTGTTGACTGTAAATTTGTCATCCATATTGCTTGTTAAACTACACGGGAGTAAAAATTGGATGAAGAGAGTAGTTTGTGAATTCAAATACGTAGTAAATCAAACATTACTAACAATTTACCATCAAACTACTTCACGATGAATGTACAATTTGTTGGCAATAAAATGTTCAAATTTCATGTGCAAGGATACTTTCTACAGTGCAAGAACAAAAATAGTTGGGCAAAGTATCATACACCCTTGGCCCTAGTATAATAACAATTCTGTTGGTGAAGGTAAGATACCATTTTGTTTTGGGCATCATATCATATCCCATTTTTCCATCCCAACAAGAAAATTGAAAACTATAAAATCTAACTGAGATACAGCTTCTCATCTTCAAGTAAAAAGTTAGAAATTATTTGATTCGGACAAAATTCTCAGCAAAAAACATAGCAAAAACCAATGTACATTGGTAATTATTTTGCTACAGACAACCTTTTCGACAGACAGTTCTTACACAACATACTCTCTTTTACTCAAAATTGGTTCATTTTGAACAAAACTCACGAGAATTGAATTGGCTCTGGTTGCAATGCCTTCTGTACGAGCCCTGTTTGTTCTTTCCCATGGACTGAGATGAAGCCAGTGGCAGTTGCAGCAGATGGAGGACGCCCAACATATTTAATGTCATCATCACTTCCTCTGTCAACAGATTTCATCGCAGTAGACAAACGGGGAGCAATGTAACTGTAAGCACCCATGTTCATTGGCTCTTCCTGGCACCAAACAACCTCGGCATCTGTAGATGTAGCAAATATTGTAAGCCAGGCCAAAATAAAAACTTGAATATCTTCATGACCAAGACCTTATTACATACATGCAAGATCTTTCTACAAAGTTAATACAATATGAATAGGGGACACAACTAGCACTACCTAGTACCTACTGGATATTTTTATCATGGAAGATGGGGAAATCAAGAAAATATATACAGCCAGACTTTGAAGTCATATGGCCAATGTGTGTTTCCAAATTCCATGATGAAAAAAATAGAAAACAGGATAAAGATGCAACGGATATTAAATATGAAATTAATTTAGAAACTTACTTGGATACCGCTTCAACTCTCGTTGAACAAGGTCATATGGGAAAGGGCAAAGCTGCTCTACTCTACAGATGGCAACATCACCGACATTTTCTTTTTTCCTATGCTCATCAAGCTCGTAGTAAACCTACACATTTTCAGAGTGAGAAACATAAAAATGTGAAAACAGCAAACACAACTAAACCAACCTCAGAAACATGCCAGAGTAGCAACACTAACACAAATTTTCTAAAATTAGCCAAACATGAAAAATATTTTTTTTTAAGGCACAAAACATGAAAAATGATAACTCAGCATAACTTCTAAATCCTACTTGGTATAATTTCAACAAATATTGTTTCCAAAAACTGGTAACAAGTGCATTAATAATCTTTGAAGGAAAACTGGCGAGAATAGAAAAGAATGATGTAATAAAAAAAAATATAATAAAAAAAACTCACTTTTCCAGAGCACAAGACCAAACGCCTAATGCCCTCCTCGTGATCTGAGTGCATATTTTGATCCTTTATGAGACGCTTGAATCTGGTTCCTTGTTTATCAAAACCAGCATGGCCCTTCACATCATCAAATTCAGAAAGATTTGATTTGCATTCTTTGTGACGAAGCAAGTTCTTCGGTGCCATGACAATCAAAGGCTTACGAAATTCCCTGTGTATCTGGAATGTGGCAAAAGTGAATTATGAGTAAATGCATGATCTGTTTTCACAATGTTTCAAAAATAAAAGCTGCTATTTGGTCTCACCTGGCGACGCAAAACATGGAAATAATTAGCAGGTGTTGTTACATTCACAATCTGCCAGTTGCATTCCTGAATCTGCTTCCGTTGTGTGGGTTCCATCTCAGGTATGACGTAGGGGTTGTCATCACTCATCTGTAAGGAGATTTCAAAGCAGACTTAGTTCTGTATGGCTGATTAGTTACCAAAAGTTTAAGTAGCAGAACCATAATCTTCCTGGGGCTACGAAGTGCCATTACATGCAAATATGCAATAGAGGACAGTTTGAATCTAATATAGATGTTTGATTCACACACAGATCATTTTAAAACTCTTGATTACATCACAAGTTTTGCTAAATTAACTTAGGGCTAATTTCAGCGGCCCACAAGTCCATACCTCAAAAATACATAAGAGCAACTTAGGCCAAGTTCAGGCTCAAATCAACCAATGAACAAGGAAGCACATTACAGAAAATTAGGGGAAGGGGAGATTGGGATAAAGATGTGTACTATGAAGCATTTACCACGTGCCTCCCCTAGGATACCTATTACCAGCAGCATCCAACATATCACCATGAAAAGGGGATAGGTGGAAGGGAAAGAGGGGTAAGGTCGTAAGGATTTCAACTTCACGCAAAAACCTGCAGATCCCTTTCACTCCTTATCCACCAGAATTTCAATCAATTAAAATCTACTCAGAATTTTTTTCAACTACACCTATCACTAAGCAAATTGATGATCTAGCAAAGGGTTTAATAAGAAATGAACTAAAGACAGTATGGATTATTGCGTTAGAGATAGGCTCAAAATTGCATCATAATTTTCATTCCCAAAGAATTATATAAAATCTTTCTATATCTCTAAGGTTAACCAACTAGGTTATCACAAATCTTCAATATATCTCACATACCTGCGTAGGTACAGCCAGACAGCATGAGTAAGAAACCTATAACCTATGTGGTATAACAAATCATTATTTTGAACCTCAAATTGGTAGAGAGATAAAACAAAGAGAAAGACAACAGTTATGAGATAGGCTAACAAATGGGCTTGAGATAAATATTTGAACAAGAATTAGCAAACAAGTCACCTGAGATATGCACTAATAAATTTTACAACCAGCTTAAAATCTAATAAATCTAAGAATACTTAAAATATACGTATTTTCGCTCCCACACCCATTTTAAGGTCCAAGTCCCCCAAGCTACAATTTGTCACAAACTTGGATAAGTATGTACACTTGACAACTGTACCTCTAGTTACATCACAGTGAACCTATATAAACATCAGTTGCCTAAGATCTCCACACACATGCCCAAAAGAACAAGACACTTGAACAAAAACACCAACTCCATTGAATTAGAAAATGCATCATTCAAATGTACCTAATGCGGGTAAGCTGAACAAATATTCAGCTCATTCATACAAAGATCTCAATAAAGCCTCCTAGTGTAGAGAGATACCTGTAGGAAACGTTCCATTCGTGCACTTGAATGTTCAGGTCCCTGACCATCATATCCATGCGGAAGTAGCACAACAAGACCAGTTTGCCGCAGCCACTTTGCTTCTCCACTGCTCAAGAACTGGTCAAAAATTACCTGAGCCCCATTAGAAAAATCGCCAAACTGAGCTTCCCAGAGGACCAAAGAATTTGGATTTTCCATGGAATAACCCAGTTCAAATCCAAGGACACCAAACTCGGAAAGAGAGCTGCAAAAAGAGCACAGTTTGAAAGATTAGAACAAGAGCTGACCAATTCACAGCTTTGAAGTCAAGAGAATAAAAATATTTATTAAAAAAAAAAACCACCTCACCTGTTACTAACAGTAAACATCTCCTCATTTTGGTTCATCACGACATGGTCCAATGGGCAGTATTTTTCTCCAGTTTCCTGATCATGGAGTACAGAATGCCTATGACTGAATGTACCCCTCTCAACATCCTGACCACTCAATCGGACATGATTGCCTTCAACTAACAATGTTGCAAATGCTAGTGCTTCACCTACTGCCCAATCAATGCCCTCCCCTGTTTCAATCATCTGAGCACGTTGTTCATAAATCCTTTTTACAGCTTTGTGTGGCTTGAAAGTTTCAGGAAGTTTGGTGATTGCCTTGCCAACATCTTTCAAGATCTCTGGTTTAACCCTAAACAAGTTTCATGACATACAGAGACAATTCAAACCAAAAATCCACAAATACGATGTCATACAGTTAAAGAGTACCAAAAAGAAAAGTACCCAGTGTTACGGATTCTAGAAAGCTGCTCGGGAGACTTGAAGCCGAGCCAGTAGGCAGAAAGCCAGTCCCTCCTTTGAGGTACATACTCCTTGCTGGCATCAAACTCCTCATTGAGGATCGTCATAACCTTTTTCTGGATCTGATCAATATCTTCCTTAGACATTTCTCCAGATTCAAGAACTTTCTTCTTGTAGATATCCAGAGAAGAAGGATGATTTCGGATGACCTATCAAAATACAAACAAAAATAAGAAGGTTGTCTTTTCCTCCCTCTATCCACTAATCCTCATCCATTCCATTGATGGTATAATTAGGCATTTAGGCATGAAACAGCTTGTATATGCTAGTCTCAATTGCCTCAGTCAATCTATACTAAAATGAAGTGGCTGAACATGCATATTGTAAGACCAGTTAAGACTTAAGAGATCCTAAGCAAATAAAATTTTATTACTCCAAATAAAAAACATATACATATAAAACCCAGAGAAGAGGAATATTTTTGACATACTTACCTTGTACATTTTTGGTTGGGTAAAAGATGGCTCATCAATCTCATTATGCCCAAATTTACGGTAGCAAACAATGTCTACCACAACATCAGAATGGAAGGTTTGAC
The DNA here is from genome assembly GCF_001683475.1 of Chenopodium quinoa. Lineage (NCBI taxonomy): Eukaryota > Viridiplantae > Streptophyta > Magnoliopsida > Caryophyllales > Amaranthaceae > Chenopodium > Chenopodium quinoa. The sequence continues at coordinate 659,834 of NW_018744537.1, forward strand.
GCCACTCTGCTGCAAGCTCACAAACATGAACCACAGCTTCCAAATCATCCCCATTTACATGAAAAATTGGGGCATTCAGAGCTTTTGCGACATCAGTGCAGTATTGTGAAGATCTTCCTGCCCTAGGATCAGTTGTAAAGGCAACTTGATTGTTCACCACAATGTGAATAGTGCCGCCAGTAGTGTAATTTGGAAGAGCACTAAGATGGAGAGTCTCATACACCACACCTTGTCCAGCAAAACTACCATCACCATGGATTAAAATAGCCATATTTTTTGTTCTGTCGGCATCATTAGAGTAATATTGTTTAGCTCTTGTTTTCCCAACCACAACTGGATCCACAGCTTCTAAGTGACTTGGATTCGCAACCAATGAGAGATGAATCCGCTTTCCACCCCTAGTAGGCCTATCATAAGAAGTTCCTAGATGGTACTTGACATCTCCAGTTCCAGTGTAAAGTCCAACCTCGTCTGTAGGCTTTACGCCACCACTAAACTCACTAAATATCTGCCGAAGTGGTTTTCTCACAACATTACCCAGAACATTCAACCTACCCCTGTGAGACATTCCAATAACTATATTCTCAACCCCAAGATCTGCTGATCTATCAAACATTTCCTTCATACCAGGAATGAGAGTTTCACAACCTTCGAGACCAAACCTTTTAGCAGTAGTCCACTTAGTTGCTAAGAAACTCTCAAACTGAGTACTCCATATAAGCCTGTCCAGCATCACGTGTCGCCTTTCCTTGTTATATTCCATGGGAGTCGGGGTTTCAATTCTGTCTCTTAGCCAGTTACACTTCTCACGATCAGCTATATGCATATATTCAAAACCAATGCTCCCACAATAAGCCTGCTCCAGACGGTTAAGAATATTTCTAAGCGTCTGAATAGGACGGTTCTCTGACAAAAATCCAGCCATCCTCCATACTCCAAGGAAGAATTCGCGATCCAAGTCAGCTTCGCTGAACCCATAAACATCCAAGTTCAAATCATCAGGAACTGGCCTTTGCTCCAGACTCAGTGGATCCAACTTGGCCTTAAAGTGTCCATTAACCTGATAAGCTCTCACAAGCAGCAGCAGACGCATACTCTCTTGAATAGTTTGTCCTGAGATCCCTGGTGAAGTAGCCGCTTGGCCAACAAAGTTCCTAAAGAAATTGTCCCATGATTCATCAACACTGTTAGGGTCAGCTTCCCAAGCTCTTTGCAGCTCCTCTAGGTAAACACTACTGGTCCCATCAAGAAAACTATCAGTAAGCCGTGAAAGGGGTACAGGACGTGGAACAGGAGCCGCATATGGTTTGAAAACCGTGCTATGAAAGAAACGACTCTGCGAATTAACAAAATAACAGCTTTGTGAATCAATTATTCGCGTTCTAGTCACATAAGAACGTCCCTGAGATACAGTCCTCCTAACAGCAAGCTTCGCCACATTAGATCCAGCTCTAAACCAAGCCATAGCTTCGAATCACAAAATCACCAGCTTAACAAGCTTTAACCCTAGCATGCAACATTAAAGCACTACTGTTACACAACGTGAAAGTTAAAAACAACGTTCGAGATTCAAAGCATAACCAATTTACCTAATACTAAACAAGTACTAACACAAAATGCATGACTATAATAATTGTTTCAATTTTTAGGTTACAGAGAACCTCAATGAATCAAGCAAACATAACGCCGATAAATCCTAAGCCAAGCCGTCAATTAGAAAGCTAATTACATGCATAATCAGATAATTAGGGCAACTAAATTTGTATGAACCTTCAATTTCGCCGATTATTAGAAACATAACAATTTCATTTCAAATAATAATCAGAATTGAAGAATACTAACAGCGAATTGAAGAAGATAACCAGCCAATTCCAAAACAAAATAAAAACAATAATATAAAATCAAAAGAAAACTAAAATTGTACAAAAATTGCAAAAAAAAATACCTCCGAACGATCGAAAAGCGCGTAAAATGAGAAAAGAGAGTAATATTCTTTTCATAGAAGAAGGTTCTAATTTTTTTGTTTGACTTGCATGAAGAACTTTTCATCCAAAAGCGACAACTAAAAGTTTCCAAAACTAACCTCAGAAAAACAAATTTCAAATTCCGCCGCCAAAATCGGCGATTATAGAAATAACAATCGCCGGAAATCGCCAGAAACGTATCAGATTACAGGAAAAAAAAACGATGAGATACCTTTTTCCGGCGAAGATAGAGTTTGCGGTTAAGAAAAATGGAGGAGAGAGAAAAGGTGTGAAGGAAGAAAGAGGTGAGCTTTGCCGGTGTGAAACAGTGCTAGATTGGCGGAAGCGGCATGTAAGAAGAGGTGGGGACAGAGGGTCCGAATAGAGGAGAGAGAAAATGTTTTGAGGTGTTATTGTGTTAATGAGTGAGTCAAGGGTATTTTTGGAAAATTAGGGTCATAACTTGTAATATTTGGATGGTAATAATTAAAGTTTATCATTGTTTTAAAAAAAAAGTATATCATAAATAATTAAACTCCAATTTTAATTGATTTTTTTAATAATTAATGGTACCAAAAATATTTGTTTTTTATTGAAAAAATTAAAAAAAAATTAGTTGTGCAAGAGCTTGAGAAAAAAAGGTTTACTTGAAATTTTATGCGTGCGATTTGAAATAATAGTCACATTGTCTTAATCATAAATAATTACAATAAAAGAGAACAAATATTCAATTACATGTAAGCTCATTCAAATTTAAAGATGTTGATCTTTTCAATAATTAAATTTGTGTTACAAAACATTTGGTTGATTTTACAACTAATCATAAATCGTAACAAAGACTCAATTGATGATTGTTAAACTTGATTTGAGCAAGGTTCATATTTAAGCTTAAAAAACAAATCACGTTGTGCAAAGTCATGTTAAGACGAACAAGCCAAACTCAATAATTTTTATCAGGCTTGATTACAATAAACCTTGGTCAATTCAAGTCATTTGCAACTTGCAAAATATCATAATTGATTATCTTTGGAGGGGGTTCCTTGTCATAATCTCGTTATACATGTTACACCTAAAAATTAATTTGAGACTATAATGGTGTTGAGTTGATGCCACTAAAGAACCATTGATCTATGATAGTGAAGTTAACACTCAAGTAATTTCCCTCACTATAAAAACCTTACCTACGAAAATTCCCTCTTATTAGAAATACACTAGATGGAGGCCCGTGCGATGCACAAGATTAATTATTTGATTTATTCTATTTAATAATTTCAGACAAAATTACAAAAGTTTAATATTTATTTATTTTTACTATAATTTATAATGAATTTATTAATATAAATAAATTGTAAATATGATATTTTTTCCGTTATATAAAATCTTTAATGTGAAATGATAAATTTTTAATAATTTAAATCCTAAATTATTATTCATTGTTTTACCATATCTTTTATTTCGATAGAATCGCCAACCTCGTCCACAACCAATCTACTACATCAATGGATAAATTAAACCGTGAAATGTTAACCAAACTGAAATTGATATAAATTAAATGTTTACATTTATATAAAATAAATCAATATATTTACCAATAAATGAAAATTGTTGCGATATAAAATCAAATCTATGCATTGGAATTTTTTCATCATCTCCAAAAATAACCCGTCATCCATATATTAAGTATACAACATCTAATCGTATGCCATTACATAAAAAAATAATCGTTTAGTATCCTAAATAAATACAATGTAACTAATAATTACAAATATAAAATTAAACATAAGATTTTAAAAATTACCCGACATTGATGACCTAAAACTAACACAAAATTCGCTTGGTGGGGTTTTGTATTGATACGAAATTTTATTTGGGTCGTATGATGTGTTAGATCTGCATGTAAAAAAAACATCTAATAAATAAAACATAAACATATAATCGTTGAGTATCCCAAATTAATACAATGTAAGTAATAATTAGAAATATTAATTTAAACATAAAATTTTAAAAATTAAGCTAAAAATAACCCAGCCATTGATGACCAAAAATTAACACAAAATTACTAACACAAAATTCGCTTGATGGTGTTTTTTATTGATACGAAATTTGTTTGTGTCGTATGATGTGTCAATTTATAATGGTAGGTATCACAAATTTTAAATTAACTATAATTAACAAACAATTTGTATTTCTTATCGTAAATACTATCAAAAATTATCTTATAATGGTAGGTATCAAACTTTATTATAAGCGTTTATCATTTAAATATTTTTTAGTATATTTTTTTTGGATTTCTTATACTCGTAGTATTGAATTAATAAATTTATTTTTTCCTATATTTTACTTTATTTTTTTCATTAAAATAATTTAATTCGTGGATTATAATCTATGTGGCATTAAAATTTTAGATATATCAAATCTAATTCGTTATTTTTATCTAGGTGGCGACATAAATTTTTAATTCAAAAATAAAATACAAATTTTTTTTTTATTGGTCGAAATAAGTATATTTCTTACGTGGCGCTCCGAATGCTCTCGAAAAATGCCTACTTTATTTATATAATATATTAGATTAGATATATTAGATTTCACTCAACATTACATCACTTGAGAAAAAAAAAAAAAAAAGAGGAAATGACCAATGCATTACCTGAGGCCTGAGGGATAATTAATAAAAGTCCACCCTTTAAAACATAATTCATAAAAACAACTAAAATAAGATTATTATCAAAAGGTCAATTAGATCAGCAATTGAAAGCTTTTGTTATTAACCTCCATAAACTACATCATCATCAAAACGTTTAGAACAATTGAACTTGACAATGATTACTGACTAGGAATGAAGCTTCTGATGCCGAAAGCATTATAAACATCAGACATGCCTTCAGCTTATATACCTTACATATAGGAGTACAAGGTACATCAAAGTGCAAACAGTACCCCTGATCTTCAAGGAAGCTTCATTACTCCATATAACAACTCTCAGCAAGAAGCTAATGCATATAGTTTGACAATCTAATGCCTTCTAGGAAATACTTCACATATACAAGGTACATCAAAGTGCAAACAATACTCCTAATCTTCACAGAAAATTCATTATAGCTCTCAGCAAGAAGCTAATACATATAGTTTTCGATGTTCTTCATACAAATATAACTATACGCAATGACCGTGCTGGCATCAGCATGGCACAGCAGCCATGGAATACGCCCAATACAGGGCATTCCATGAACTCTGCTCGACTGCTCATGACGGAGTACAGATGTAACACAATGCATTTTCCAGATTGGTTCAGCTACAAATTGATTGTGGCAAGCAGGTCTATTTTCAAAATGGGCACTACAGCCGACTTTGACTCCCTTCTGCCTCTCACTTAAAACATTACCAATCTAACCCAAGATGCGTCCAAGTTGTTGGATTCCAGATTGTCAAACACTAAAGCAAACAGAAATACAACTTTGGAGTGCATGCATGAAGTTTATTAGATATAGAACTTAGTGTTTCTAATCAGTCAAAAGAATCAGGATATGAAATTTTTCTGTCAAATAATGGGAAACTTAGTTACAGAATAAATGTTTCAGGCACAAATACTGTCAATAAACATTTGGAAGAAAATAACTGAAATACAAAACAAAAAGCTATTGTGTCGATCTCACATTCACATAATACTGCAATTTTGTTGAGCTTCCAGCATTTCTGGTGATCTGCACACAAGGAAGTATAGTCAGTCTCCTTTTTATTTAGTCGAGGTCATATACGCTTTCTGAAATTTAGAGGTCTACATCTAACGCTAACTTTCAAGCCATAGGAATGACACTATCAACATTTTGGAAGATGCAAACCAAGTATTCTGTGACAAAACTATCACGTAGTCATGCTTAAATGGGATGAGATAATGAATATAGGGATCAAAAGAAGCAAAAAAAAAAAGTGTACTTACAGTTGGCCAAGAGTAGATAGATCAAAGTCGGGAGCAAGCTCATGCACAATATCATTTGGTGGGTGGCCACATTCTTGCATTTTCTGCATGAGCTCCACAATTTTGGTGAAGTTACCAGGGTCACTATCATACACTCCATTCAGCTCCTGTATAAGCTTGTACTGGTGAGAGTAACGATTATAATCTTCTTCACTCAAAGTAGATTTATGCTCCTCCAACCATGTTGGATATCTTTCTCCAATTTCCCTCATGGGCTCATACAGGATATCCTTGGACAAGAGCTGCTGCATCATTGTCTCCACAATGGACTCCATATCCTAAGAAAATCATCATAACAGGGAGTAAATAAAAATTCCATATAAGTTAAAAAAAAAAAAAAAAAAAAACTACTATAATACTCCAACAAATCATTCCTTTTCAAAATAGGTATGTTGGAGCTATATTTCTTTTCATACTATAACATAAAGGAAACTATAAGCATATATAACAAGAAAAAAGGGTATCTTAATTCTTAAACACTAATATGGACAAGACAGTACTTCAGAATACAGAAAAGAACATAGATGGAAACAGCCAAAGCCGAAAGTCTGCTTTTTGCAATCTTTTATTGAAGTTAAATTTCTTAGTTTTGTTATACATTTATTAAGAATAATAAAGCTGAAGATACTCTAAAAAAAAATCTCTAACCAATAATGAGATTAATATACTTAAGCATACATGAACTATGTCTAACAAGAGTGAACATAAGAATCTTCAGTTCACCTACATAGCATAAACCCCTACTCGCAGTCAAAAAATTATCTTGTGGTTCACAGTTATGAGGATATTTGACCACACATACTTTCCTGTTCGGATGAAGAAAGTTGAGAGAAGAATAAAAGGCTTCCCATTGAATTGTTCCCATACAAAATCATGAAATTCACTTTAATAACATCAACATAATTCATAAATTGTATACAGCTGAGCAAGGTGATTCTCACACTCTAAAGCCTCCCACCTTTCCTTGCAAACAGTGAGTCCAGCAAAGGTCAATGACATGAAAGCAAAGATAATCTAGTGTAACCCTGCGAGGTTGTGAGAAGCAATGAGGAATTTGGCATGCAGTCAAGGCATCTCAATACTTTAACTAAACTGAAACTTAAGAGGATCTTTGCTCAGTGCTCAAACTATGGAAAATAGCACCATAAATAGCAAAGGATTATTCTTTATCTCGATGCATTAAAGATGTCTCTTAAATGCATCGCCAATATAACTTATACTTCATAAGTAATCTGGTGGAGTGGGAAAATAATTTTACAGACAAGGTTCACCATATATTGCTAGTGATCTATTTCCATGGTTTCAATAAAACTGATACTCAAATTTCTCCCAAAATATTCCCACAAGGTTTTTCCTTTCCTCCTTGGGTTGGATCCAGTCATCCAGTAGATATAATAATGTTTTTTTTTTTTTCATTACTTTATTCTTCTCTCTCTCCTTCCTTGAACCATTATAGTCAGTGGCGGACCCACGTGTAGTCATAGTGGGTCCGCGGACAACCTATTATTTTCTATAAAAAAAAAAAAAAAAACTAAGTATCAAGAGTTTTAGCTTGTAGTCTGGTGGTTTGTTCCCCATCCTACCACATATGAGATACGGGTTCGACTCCCATTACTCTCAAACTTTTTTTTTTTTTTGGGCTTTACAACCTCAATTTCACGATTTAAAATATCCCCAATTCCCCCAAATTGAAACCCTAAGTCTCAAAGTCACCCAATTACCGAAGCCCCGTCGCCGTTCACCGTATCGCCGCCTCGCCGGCAGCCTTTTCGTGCTTCTCCGTCAGGTATGAGTGAGGCGTCCGTCAAATCGTCAATCCGTCTGTGAGTTTGTTAGCGTCGTGCTCGTGCAGTGGCTCCCCAAATTCGATTTTTTTGAGGTTAGTTTTAAACTTTTAATTTATATAATTACATTGCAATAAGATTATAGAGATTAGATTCTATATTTCTATATGAAATCATCAATTTAAATGTTTAAATCAAAATTACCAGTATGTTTAATATCACTATATCAGTGTATGAGTTTTTTTTTTTTTTTTTTTTTTTTTTTTTTTGGGTGAAATTTCTTGATTTGATTAGTGCTTGATTATTTGTATGACTTTATAAAAGCTTGAATGTCACCACTTGATTATCGTCACTTGATTACCACATGAGTTATTCCTAAAATATGAGTTAAAGTAGTAGCAATTTTAATACAAATTTTGACAAGTAACTAAACCGTTACAGCCTTGAATTGGTTCTCTAAATTTTACTAATATCATGGCTATCTTTATTGCTAATATCGTCATCTTTAATAAGAATAGTTGTGTTCTAGATTCAAGTGTATTAGAGGGAATTTATAATAGTTGAATCTGTGATGTGAATGATTTGTCTAAGTAGTACTCATTTGATAGTATGACTTGTTAGGGAATCAAATATCTGTGTCTATGCATTAGCAAGAGTCTTGTATTTTAGCAAGTGTGAATTATTAAGCCTTGACTGCTATTATTAGTCCAGATTTGACCTTACAATGCAATCTGTATGGAGCAACCTCATGGGTATATCTGAAAATAGGAAAAGATGCCTGCATCTATCAAGATATTTTGTTGAATCTTAATGCCATTGCACTTTTACAATGATTTTGTTGAATCTTATTGCCACTGCACTTTTACAATGATTAAGAATCTTTAGTTCGATATAGTTTTAGCTTACTTGATGTATACAAAAGTTCACATGAGCACAGTTGTGGAGTCTATAGCTATTTTATAATGTGATATTATATCTCAGTTTCTATATATAGTGGCCTATATTTATTGTAGAGTATAGTATGCATGGTTGTAGATATAGTTGCAGTTTAGATAATGGTATGTGTATTAGCCTAATTTATTGTAAAGTATAGTATGCATGGTTGTAAAGTTACTTAATAGTATGCAATTTGTTCACTTAATGCAGCAGGTATAATCTAATCCTAAGTACATTTATTAGCTATTGAGAATGGTGATTGCTAATTTGGAGATTTGGGGTTGAAGGGTGGACTGAAATTGAGGTTAATGGGCGTTTTTTTTTTATGATATTATTAGTTTTAATAACCTTGAGAGAACCCTACTTGTATGATTTATCTAATTCAACCTAACTTCAATTTCAGAATGAAAAGAAAAATAACTCAAGATATTTCAAGTTTTTTTACTAAAAAAGTGCCTACTCTAAATCCTCCTCCTCCACAAAATGATCCTCCTCCACAAAATGATTTACCCTCTCAAGAAAGTGAACCAAGTACTCCTTTACATCATGCTAGTGAACAACATTCTTCCCCATCTCACAATTTCCCTCAATATGAAGATGGGCAATCTTTTCCCCAAGGTGTTTCGGATCCTAGTGCTCAAATTGGTGAAGGAAGATTAAGTGCACTTGATATTATTAATCTTCCACAAGACCCCGGAAAAAGAAGAAGGATGTGTGATTTTCATCCCGATGATAGGGATTTAGTGCGGAGAACATACATTCAAAGAAAGCCATGTCAACCTAAAGATCATGTGTTTCCTCAAACACTTTTTGGGCCGAATAAAAAACGCCGATTTTGTGTTAAATGGTTTGATACTTGGCCAACATGGCTTGAGTATAGTGTTGAGAAAGATGCTGCCTTTTGTTTCATTTGCTATCTGTTTAAGGATGGTAACACAGCGGGAGTGGATGCTTTTGTTAATGGAGGTTTCAGATCTTGGAATAGAAGAGACACAATTGTAAAGCATGTTGGTGGACACAAGAGTGCTCACAATAATGCCGTGATTGCTATGAACTTTTTCATGAATCAAATGAGTAGCATTGCCACCGCTTTATCAAAACAAACAGCGGAAACCATGAGTGCCTATCGTAAGAGATTGGAAGCTTCAATCGAAACCATTAGATGGCTATTGTTCCAAGGGTTGCCTTTTCGTGGTCATGATGAAAAGGAAAGTTCATTATCTAGAGGTAACTTTCTTTCGTTATTAACTCTTCTTTCAAACCATGATCTTGAGTATTCCAAAGTTGTTTTTAAAATGGCCCCCGGTAATTGTCAACTTACTTCTCCAAGTGTCCAAAAAGATATAATCAATGCTTGTGCTAAAGAAACAACTAAAGCAATATTAGAAGAACTTGATGGTGGATTTTTTGCTATTCTTGCTGATGAATCTGCCGATGTTTCCGATAAGGAACAAATGGCACTTTGTTTGAGATTTGTTAATAAAAAGGGGGAAGTGTGTGAGCGTTTTCTTGGTATTGTGCATGTTCCTGATACTAGTTCTTTGACTCTCAAAGCTGCTATTGAGTCATTACTCATGGAACACTCTTTAACTTTCTCTCAAGTTCGAGGTCAAGGTTATGATGGGGCAAGTAATATGCAAGGTTCAATCAATGGCCTTAAAACTCTAATATTGAATGAATGTTCTCAAGCATACTTTGTTCATTGCTTTGCTCATCAACTTCAATTGACACAAGTTGCACTTGCTAAGAAAAACTCAGATTGTGGTTGGCTTTTTGTTGACGTACTTGCACCTCTCTTGAACTTTGTGGGAGGTTCACCTAAGAGGAAAGAATTTCTTCGAGAAAAACAACGTCAAGGGGTTGTAGAAGCATTATCTTTGGGTGAAATTGAATCGGGAACTGGTTTAAATCAAGAACGTGGCTTATGTAGACCTTGTGATACTCGTTGGGGATCTCACTTTAAAACCATTTTGAATGTGCTTGATTTATATCCTTCAATACTTTTGTCACTTGATTCCATTGCAGAAGTATCTGATACACTTGATTCGAATAAAGCACAATCTATTACACACTTGTTGATGTCATTTGATTTTGTGTTTGTGGCACACTTGATGGTTGATATATTTGGCATTACAAATGCGTTGAATGTGGCATTGCAAAAACATGATCAAGATATTGTAAATGCAATGGTCATGGTTGATGTAACCAAGACTAGTTTGCTGAGAGATGAAGGATGGGATTCACATATGGAAAAAGTCACTTCTTTTATGGCTAAATATGACATTGAGGTTCCAAACATGGAGGGGCGATATGTGGTTCCTGGGAGAAGAATGTATAGAGGTAAAGGTCCACATGTGACTAATCTTCATCATTTTAGAGTTGAAGTTTTTCTAAGTGTCATTGATCTTCAATTACAAGAACTTGAAAATCGATTTCCCGAGGTAAGTAAGGAATTACTTGTGTGTATGTCTTGCTTTAATCCTGCAAATCGGTTTCATTCTTTTGACAAAAGAAAGTTAGTTCAACTTGCTAAATTTTATCCCGGTGAATTTTCAAGCTCTGAGTTATTATTTTTTGAACATTCACTTGAAAATTTCATTGTTGATGTTCGAAATGATGAGAGATTTTGGAATTTGAAAAGTCTAAGTGAACTTTCTACGAAACTTGTTGAGACGGGAAAGTTTGAAACTCATGACCGAGTCTACTTACTTTTGAAGTTAGTGTTGATTCTTCCCGTTGCAACGGCAAGTGTAGAAAGAGTATTTTCTGGAATGACGCAAGTTAAAGATAAATTGCGTAATAGCATGGGAGATCAAATGTTGAATGATTGTTTGATTACTTATCTAGAAAGAGATTTGTTTTACAATGTTAGCATGGATGATATTATACATCGTTATCAAAATATGAAAACTCGTCGAGAGCAATTGTAATAAAATTAGTACTTTTTTAGTTGTAATATGAATTTGAATTACTTTATGAAATGAACTTTTTATGTATTTTTTTTTTTGTCCATCATTCAAGCTTTGACTATTTTTTGATATTTTATGCGGTCGGTGGACGATGATGGGATGGGACAACCTATTATTTAAATCCTGAATCCGCCACTGATTATAGTACCCACTTTCTCTCACCCATCTGAACAACAATCCACAAACACTGCCATTTTAGAATTCACTTATACTCCACAAAGCTCGATTATCCGTGTGCCCAAGGGAGACAAATTTTTTTGTGAGGAAAGAATATATAGATCTCAGTAAATTATCATAAAGGTTCCCCAACATCATACAATGCACCAACTTGATTATGGTTTTTGGGCAGTCCAAGCTTTTTATACAACAAGCCAAGTTGGATAAATAGGTTCCCAAAGTATCTCCAAATTATCTGAGATTCTAAGATAAACTAGGGAAGAAAATCAGCAATGATTTGCTCAAAGCTACAAACTATCATATAAACAACGAAGAATCAACCACATTGGCTTAGTACATCTAGAATTGTTAACAAACACTTAACAGCAACAAACATCATTCTCCTTCACTACAACAACATTATGACAATGATACCCACTGTAACCCCCATTATCCTCACTCAACATACCAAATTACCTCAAACAAAAAGGAAAAGCACTTAATACAATATTAAACACAAACTAAAAAAGAACCTCGTAATTATTTGTTAAAGCAACAACCCCATAAAAAGAAATTAATAGAATTATACCTGAGAACCAGCCATCTCCTCAAATTGCTTAACCCATTCCTCCATCATTGCATCCTTACCCAAATCATCACCCGCTTTCGGTGTCCCGGAAATTGACTCCATATTCTTAACTGCCTCCCTTGTCTGCTGCCTAAGCTTATCAAGAGTCTCATTAACATGAGATTCTTTAGGATTAGGATTATTAGCCTTTTGTTTACCCTTTTTTTTGGATTTCAAATCAGGCAACCCTAACCCTAACCCTTGTACATTTGTGGGCAAAGACAATTTCTCTTCTTTTTCCTCATTCTCCTCATTTCTGCCAAAAACCCACCCCAGAATTCAACTCAAACTATCAAAAATTGCCATCAATTTATGTAAAATTGAAAAGGGTAAAATTATGAGAATTACCTTTGAGATGAAGTGACATTAAGGCTTTGAAAATCATCCAAAGCACCTGAAAACAAAAAATCCGGCAAAATTTCAGATTAATTGAAATTTGATTCAATTATTGGGGATTGAAAGAGTAAAGAAAAGATTACTGACTGTCTAAAAGCTCGTCCAAATCATCAGTGTTTGCCGCCATTGAACGAACACAAGATTTCTCTTATGGCAGAAAATCACCCAAAATTATTTTGTTTGGGAAGAGGTGGAGTCGTGAAGAGATGAAGACTATTGGGGTGACTGAACTACGATATGGTTGAATCGTGTGTGGTGGGGTCAAGAACTAAAGATCTACAAAATCAAGGCTTGGCCCTCCCTCGGTCTACAATTTTAGACAATGGCTGCAACCGCGGTTTAAGTTCACCTTATTCTTGTTAAATTCGTAAGAATGTGTATTTTTAAAAAAATCAAAATTCCTTAAGTTTTTTTTGTAGATCTTTAACAATAAAAAACCAACAATAAAGTATAATCATAACTTAATTTTTCTTTTCTTATCTGATCTAAGGTTAACCACAAGTCACCATTCTATGACATTTTCATGTTTGGATTTTTGAATGTACACCCGGAATAATAGAAAGCTTTTTAAATAATAGAATCAAGTTATATCCTTAATGATGTAGGATTAGAATAATTTGACAATTTCCAACTCTTTAAGTCTTAACTACACCAAAGCCTTAGTGGTAGCAAAAACAGATGTTGAGTGGGCTAGACTGCCCGACAAGATGAACAAAAGATCTCTTTTCATGTAGTAATTGAATTATAAACTACACAAGTTATTAGCTAGTAAGCTTTGATTCATGTCGCTTGAAGTTGTAATATACTTATATGGTTACATTATGACCTCCAATTCAGAGGGTACAACTCAAGGATCTTCCAAAAAAAATTGAACCGATTATGCTTAAACTTAACTACTCGGTAATGAAACCTAATTATCCAATATTTTCCCTTGCAAAACATTACCTTCAACTCTAGTCGAAAGGAAAATCTTGATGGTATTCCATGTCATCTCCACATCTAGAGGCAATTCTTGTGATGCGGAAAGAATCCTCCATTCCATGACAATTACAACACGGTCAGGAGGTTGACCCATGAAGACGTAAATGTGGGCTTCATATTATACAAACTAAGAAATTCTAGGCTGTTACGAGAGGTTGGAAAGGGGGGGGGGGGTCTAAGGTACATTACACTGTTCACCACATGCATGAGAACATCGTCCTAGGAAAATTCATGATTTAGCTTGTCTCAACTGCAGAAGGATTTTCCATGGCAGAAGGCTGCGTTGAACTTCCTCCTACCACCTCGGCTGGGGCAGGCATGTTTGTAGTTGGAGGCGCTGACGTCACAACAGGCCTGGACATGGGAGGCCTTTGAGCACCCAAGCCCATCGATGGCCTCAACATTGAATTTATAAAGCCTGGAGGCATCCGATTCATTGGGTATGATGATGGCAACATCCTAGATGAAGAAGATTGTATTCCAAGTCGACTTGCAATGATTTGAGCTCGTTCATTAAAAAGTTTCTGTCTTGATCGCTCCAGTTGCTCCCTAACTCTCATAATAGCATGCTCCATTTCAGTGAAGTAACTCAACTTAATCTCCAACTTCCGCAGCTGCATTGACAAGAAATTACTAATGTACCTTCATACAATAGGATACTCTATTTCTTTTCAGACTGGATAATCATTAACATTCTGCATGATAAACTAAGCAGACGAAATAACTGACTTCTTCATGATAAAAAGATTAAAATTTGGCTTTGCCTAGTTTAGTTTCTTCACTTTCAATTCTTTTGTTTTGTGAGTGTCTGGGGGGGAGTTGATTTACCTGCTTCTCAATCAGTATAGTTGATAGCTGCCTGATTTCATCTTCTTCCTGTTTGGCAAGAAGTTTAGCCTTCACAGCAGCAGCAGAGAGTGTGGCCAGGGCAGCACGCTTCAGCTTAGCTATATTGTCATCATCCTTTTTCCGTGTTGTTTTTATAGATATAGGATCCCTGGTTTTATCAACTTCCATTTTATCCTCTCCTACAGAGAAGAATTCGCCTTGTCAATTACAATAGGTCAGGCAGGCAACAATCATTAACACCAAAGAGGATGGCAGATGAATAATGATAACTGGGAAATAAGCATTCCATGCTACTCTCCATCCATCAAATGATGGTCAACAAACTAAACACACATTCACCAAATTCTCATGAAGTCAAGTATCATCAAGAGTACACCATTTCAGTGACCCTTTTAAGATTCCGCAATACAGAATTATATGCAAGAATTACAAGCAAATATACCTGCCTCTGACGCAATTTCTACCATTGGAACTGCACCTGCTACCTCCTGTTGCTCTGCCTTATCAGAAACAACAGAATTGGGCTCCATATCTGAATCCTTCGGGACATCCGTGCATTGAACATTTTCTTCAGTAGTCTTCGAGATCTCTGATTCACATTTTGATCCAGGCGGAGGCATAACTTCAGATGCAGAAGTAACTTGGTCTATTGGAGCCATGAGAGAGTGCTCATTCTGCAGGCTGCGATTTTGTGGCTCGTTCACAGACTTTGTTCCACCCTGCTCAACGTTAGTAACTTCATCATGCTTTTCTTCTACTATCCCCTTCTCTTCATCAGGCTTCTCAGTGATTTGGGACTTCTCTTCAACAGACTTCTCAATTACTTGGGGCTTCTCTTCATCAGGTTTTTCCGTGACTCGAGACTTCTCTTCATCAGATTTTTCCGTGACTTGGGACTTCTCTTCATCAGGTTTTTCGGTGACTTGGGATTTCTCTTCAACAGATTTTTCCATGTTTTGGGACTTCTTTTCATCAGATATTTCCATGACTTGGGACTTCTCTTCATCAGGCTTTTCCATGACTTGGGGTTTTTCAGCAGACTTTTCACTGATTAGGGACTTCTCTTCATCAGGTTTTTCCACGAGTTGGGACTTTTCCTCAGGCTTTTCCACTGATTTGGACTTTTCATCGGACTTTTCAGCTACTTGAGGCATCTCTTCATCAGACTTTCCAGCGACTTGGGGCATCTCTTCGCCAGCCTTCTCAGCTGCTTGAGGCATCTCTTCGTCAGGCTTTTCAGTGGCTTGGGGCGTCCCTTCATCAGGCTTCTCCGTGGATTGGGAGCTTCCTGCACATGTATCTTGCTCTCCAGGAGGCAATTGAGGGTCATCACTTGTATTAGCATCCTTCTTGTGATTTTGACCATCTTCAGAATGACTTTCATCCAATAATGGAGTGGACTTCTCCTTGGTATGGATAGCTTTGTCATTTTTGGACTCCACTTCAACCATATCTGAAGCATTCTGATCAACTTTTTCTGTAGCTGTGCTGCAAAAGATAAAATCCAAATGACAAATGAACACAATAACAAAATACTCGTACTATGGCTTTATATTCACGCAACTTGCAGCAGAACATACCTCTCAGAAACAATATGTTTTTTTTTATCATCTGGTGGATCTTCCAGAATAAAGCAGTGCCTTGCAGCCAGTTGCGACCCTGGAGAACTTTGAGAGAGTGTCTTTAGTGAGATACAGGAGGATGCAGCAGCAAGATCAGGTTCCACTAATTGAGATAGGAACGCAGCCTGAGAAATGGATATATCAAGAGCATGAAAGAGTTGACAACATCAACAAATTGCAAAACAAAAAAAAAAAAATCCAGGGCTTTTATGGGCTGCAGGCCAATTTCTCAAGATATGTTGTCAAAACAAAACATCAATCCTAGCTTGTATGCCCCAATTTTTCAACTATTTGACTCATATTTCTAAATACCCTATACAATATCTATTCCTATCATCCATCCTTTGTCCAGTTCCTGCAAAAGGCAAGTCACAGTTTCCAAAGACTGCACATGCCCATACAGATTTATGTTTGAAACCACAGATCAGATGTGAAATCCAAAGGTTGTATTGCTCTGCTAGCTTTTAAGAAACTTTCTGAAGAAAACTAATAATTGACACATTCACATAGTTTATCTTACCAATGCCATCACAGAATTACCCGCTTCAGCAAAAGAAAGCTCATCATCTGGAGTAAGTGGGCAACCAGCTACATGAAATGCCTCCTTTAATGCCTTGATTATTAAGTCGTCACCTTTACCCTGAACTACCTTTTCACTGAGACCATCCTCTAAATTCGAAATTTCTTTTTGGGTAGACACAGATTGAGCAGCAATACTATCAGTTTTAGTACCTGATGGCTCTGCATTATCTTCAATAGGTTTGCTTGATGATGGTTCAGATTTATCTTTACCACTTATACTCTCTGCTGGTCCATCATTATCTTTACCAGTGTCGCCTTCTAAGGGTTCAGGATTATCCTTCGGGACAGGTAGTTCATTACTGGTTGAGGCTGGTTCTCCATTCTCCAGAGCAAGAATTTTTGTATCATCACAATCAAGAAAAGTATCCTCTATAGGCATTTGAAGAAAATGCAATATGCACTGAGCTTTAGTTTTCGTGGCAACATGCTCAGCTATCTCATTCCAGTTTTCTTTGAAAAGTTCCAATGCTTCTAACAGGAGAAGTGTCTCCTGATCAGTCCACTTCCCACCAGTTGATCCCGAAGCCTCAGCAGGCTCCATGAGAATAAAGTCAGAGGGGCACATGCCAGAGCCAAATTTTCCATTGTTATAGCACTCACTACATAAATCAAAATCTGCCTGTGCACAGAAATATTGTCAGCCATTTAGCATCCAGAAATTAAGAAAAAGAAAGCCACTAAGATTACACTCAGGAGCAATATTGAAGTGCAAATACAATTGCAAACATGAACTAGTAGCTCAGGACATTTCCAAATTCCCCCCCCCCCCTCTCGTTCCCTATACAAGATAAAGGAACCCCTAGCCTCACTTCAAAACCACAATCCAGGTTAAACAGATGTCAGAATCCATGAAATACATCCCACTAAGTATTGCTGGCTCACACAAACACACACAAAAAAAAAAGAGAAGGTACCGCTGGATCACACACTGATCAGAACCTTGAAGATTATACATAAATGCTTTCATATAGCAAGAGAATGAGATCATATTGGTGCAAGCCAGTTACATCCCCTCCCCCCACCCCCCCAGCTCAGGACATTTCCAAATTCCCCCCCCCCCTCTCGTTCCCTATACAAGATAAAGGAACCCCTAGCCTCACTTCAAAACCACAATCCAGGTTAAACAGATGTCAGAATCCATGAAATACATCCCACTAAGTATTGCTGGCTCACACAAACACACACAAAAAAAAAAAGAGAAGGTACCGCTGGATCACACACTGATCAGAACCTTGAAGATTATACATAAATGCTTTCATATAGCAAGAGAATGAGATCATATTGGTGCAAGCCAGTTACATCCCCTCCCCCCACCCCCCCCCCCCCCCCCTCTTCTCTTTCTCTCTCCCCAAGAAACTAATTTAGTAATTCAATAAGAACTTATTTAGTTTTTAATTAAAAAATTAAATACTACCTCCGTTTCATATTATTTGCAACATTTGCACAAATTTGATGCTTCATATTATTTGCAACAAATGTTTTCTTTCCTATTTAAGTTGTCATTTCTCTCTATTTGTTCCTCTAACACTCACTTACAAATTTAGCCTAGGAGTCCATGCAACCTCTAAAGTTGCAAAAAATACGAAACAGAGGCAATATAAAATCACACACACACACACACACACACATATAAAGAACAACCAAATCAAAGAAATATCACCTGCTTCTGGCAATGGTATCGCTTGCGAGAACAGTCAGCAGAACAAGAGTTGCAATGATACTCAACTGCAGGCCCCTCTTGTTTTACCAACTCTTCAGCAATAGACTCGGGAAATAGGCCTGATGGCACTGCTGCTGCTGCTGACATGTTGGCTCTTGGAACTAACTGTGGAGAGGATTGCTCAAGTTCAAACTGATACAACTTTTCAATTAATGAATCTGTTTTATCTTCCTTGTCAGCATCTGTATTTGGATCGGCATCAACATTAGGGTCATTCTGAGGAAAAGGATGATAGTTAATCAAACCCCAATGATCTAGAAACTCCATAATCTCTTGCCTTGCATCTAAATCCCCAACAGACAGCTCTGACAGGTCTTTTAATTCAATGTTTGTGCTAGGATTGGCATGAAACCTCTTCATGATCCAATTCCGTATCTCCTTGTAGATGTCTGGAGTCCGATTTTCCACCTTCTCGTTGAAGAAAGAAAACAGTGTTTGCTTCTCAATTGAATGAATATTTGTCCAGGAAAACCAACCTTAAAATAAAAATAAAACTGTATTAATAAAAGAATATTCTAATACATAGTAGCTCACACTATTTGATTACAAAGTTTGCTAAAGCAATCATATGGAGAAAAAACAAAGACAAAAGCAGAGTAAATGAGGAGGAAACGGTTTCAACCAAGACACAAAAAATGCTTCTGTCACGTATCAAACTCCATGCCTCAGATCCCAGACATAAAGTTGCATGCAGTAGCAAAAAAAACTGGCAAATACACTATATAAAACTACTTGTACCTTATACAAATAGCAAGTATATTAACAGCCTAGAGCTTATTTGTACATTTGTAAGATACTTTACAGGCAACATCATAATACATTTTATCCCAATGTGCAAAGTATAGAGAATACTTATTTTTCTACCTTTATTACCAACTATAAAAAGTATATAGAATACTCCATACCACCCCATGTAACATGTAAGAGTTTGATGTCCTGATATGGATAGAGACATAAGAGAGAGAGGAGGCTGAGATACAAAAAGCCTTTCACTAGATGCTTAGTCCTTTCAAAATTAAATTTAAATAATTGGTTTTAAATTTAAATAATTTACTTACACTTTCTCACACGTGTAATGCATCCTTTTAATAAATGCTCTATCAACTCTATTTGTCCAATTCAACGGAAACAAGTTAATTTTGTAGCAGCCTAGAGGGCAACAAAAAAGACAAAATTGCATCCTTAGCTCATACAACAAGCTAAAAGCTCCACATCACCACCGAGAGCATATTTATATTAACCCAGATGCTACAAACACAAAGATGATCCCTAAATATCACATTTCTCGTTCAGCTCATCCCCTTTACACAAAACTCTTGATACAAATACCCAAAGCAGGGCAGCACAGATGATCAACAAAATTAAGTGGAAATTCATAAAGCAATTAACCAGCAATAACAAAATAAATGACTATCAGAACGGCAATCACAAACGATCTCTAAGTTCACATATTTCGTTTAAGATTGCAAAATCTCACAGTATTAATTCCAAAAGGCCAACACTAAGCACAACAAGTATGAATTAAAAGAAAATGTGAATCCGAAAAGGCAGCAAACCAGCAGAAATGGAAACAACATGAACAACACAATCGTAATTAATAACACAAACATATCCCTAAATTTCAAATCTTTCATAGTTAGCAAAATAGATTTCCCACTGTTCTTATTCCATACAAAATCCAAAATTCAGCATAACACAATCATAAAGGTGATGAAATAAGAGTGAAAATCTGTAAAGCAACTAACCAGCAGCAACAAAAACAAAATAAGCACCAACATCGATATCAATAGCACAAACATAATCCCTAAATTCACAATTCTCGTTCAATTTCACTACTTTTCACAACATTCTTACTCCAAAAACCCTAAATTCAGCAGAATAACACATAAATCATAAAATGATGTAAACACGAGTGAAATTTGACTAACCAGCAGCAACAAAAACAACATGAACACCAAAATCGCAATCACTGACACAAACATGATCCCTAAAATTTACCATTCTCGTTCAATTTAGCTACAGTCTTACTCCAGAAACCCTGAATTCAGCAGAATAACACATAATTCATAAAATTGTTGTAAAAAGGAATGAAATTTGACTAACCAGCAGCAACAAAAACAACACGAACACCAAAACCGCAATCACTAACACAAACATAATCCCTTAAATTCACAATCCTCATTCAATGTCGCTACATTCTCTCCAAACACCCTAAATTCAGCAGAATAACACATAAATCATAAATGATGTAAAAAGGAATGAAATTCGACTAACCAGCAACAACAAAAACAACATGAACACCATAATCGCAATCACTAACACAAAGATGATCCCTAATATTCACAATTCTCGTTCAATTTCGCTACATTCTTACTCCAAAAAACCCTAAATTCAGCAAAATAAAACATAAATCATAAAAAAATATTGCCAGAAGGAAATAAATTCAACTAACCAGCAGCAACAGGAACAACATGAACACTCGAATCACGAGTTCGAATCTCATCAAACTCAGCATCAATCATAGCCTGAAGCTTCTCACATTCTTCCTTAGCCAATTTTGCTTCTTCACCTCCCTCAGCAACCGCAGAATCGTTCACAGCAGCCATAGAAGTCTCATCTTTCATAGCATTAAGAGCAGAAAAGATGGCGGCATTGTTATCGGACAACTGCCGAGCTCTGGTTAACGGACCGTTGTGGATCGGAGGAAGGAGAGAGAAGAATCCGCCGGAAGCGGCGGCTGCTGCGGCGGCGGCTTTCTCACGAGCGTGGCGCTTCGGAGGCGCCGATGATGAGGAAGTGTTGGTGGATTTACGCTTTTGGTTTCGGCGGCGAGGAGCTGGTGGTTCTGTCGCCGGATAATCGCCGGATTTTGCGGAGGAGGTGGCGGGAATTGACGGCGCCGGTGACGGAGATCCGGCTTCTTGGCGTGGTTTGTCTTCCATTTTGGTGAGTGGATTGTTGTGTCTCTCTCCCCCTGGTATGTTCAAGGGTTTTGTTGGGGGAGGGAGTGTGAGTATGAGTGTGGTTTTGAAGTTCTTCGTTGAGAGTATGGTTCAACAAATTGTGATTACTTTAAAAATAAAATTTTAAAAATAAAAGAAAACAACTCTTCATGAAATCATGGTAGATGTCTAACATGTCTTCTCAAAATCTGAATAATCGAGGTTGTGTTGTTTCGTTTAAGGTGTATTGTGAAGGATTTTTAGGTTGAACTGAAAAAGTCTCTATTAATAATGGATGATTCAGAAATTTGGGATATCTCTCTGTCGAACCAAAGGGTTCAATCCCGAGTTGTCTTTACATTGGGAACTTGGGATGTATATTTAAAGGATTTTCAACTGATTGAGCTGATATAGTCTGAATTAACAATGGGTGTTTTAAAAACTTGAGATATCTTTCTACTGAATCAAAAAGTTTCAACCCAGGATTACCTGTGCACACATACTAAAACTTGTATGTCACATAGAAGTTACTTTCATTCAGAGATATGGTGAATGACTCTCCGTGTCTAATACTTCGCAATTCTATTCTAATTACTATTCGAATGGCATACAATTACTATTGATCTTAAAAAGACTTTGTAATCAAATTTGCAATGCTACAACTGCGACACGATCAGCAGTCAACGCATTATATCCGTCCTTGTAACATTACGAACAACATGAACCATATTTCCTAACCACACTCCTTCTGTTTCATCGTCCCCTTTGTTTGCCCCAAGAAAAGGCAAAAAGCAGTGAGAATATCGTGTGTTTGAGAGTAATATATTTTTCCATCTAAAAATATATAGTATGAGGATAACTCAAAAGGTAAACAAATTTAAGGGATAGATTAAGTATCAGGCCATTCAACAATCTTTTTGGTAGATAAAAATATGACGGTGATGTATTAGCCTACTTTCTTATCAAATTGCAGTTTTATCGAGCATGCAATGATGACTTTTTTTAAAACCTCTTTTCACAACTTTTATTTCGTGCACTGTAAATCACTAAATAAAATTTTTATTATTTTTCTTCCCTCTATTCCAAACAATTCTTCACTAATTAAAAGGAAAAAAAATGTGTAAAATTTAATAGGAAAGACAACTATCAGTGAAAAGTGCAAAGAAAAAACATTGGAAAACAAGGAAAGACCAAATGTTGATGTTCTTCCTCGAAAAATTCAATGGAAATCCAATCCGTTAAAAAAATACGAGTATAAACCAAGTACTACGTATATGTTTCCTCCAATATAGTATTCCCTCTGTCATCCAATAATTATCTTGTATATTATATTGGTCAATTATCAAATAATGTCTTGTTAACTTAAATGGTAAATTTCAATCTCACATCACATTGTTATGGCTCCACTTCTAACTATCTCACTCTCAACTTCTTTATTAGCCAATGTGTGTAAATACACTCTAAAGTTTTTACTTCCTAGTTTTAAAATAAAAGGTAAAATGTTAAGAGCATCCACAACCATTGTAACTTTATTTGGTATGTCAAATCTTCAAATTATAACCTTTTTCAAGCTATAGCCTCTCTTAATTGAAAGCCACAACATCTTGAGTTTTATTTGCAACTCTCATTACAACGTTGAAAATCAGAAGATAAAAAGAAACAAAACTTCGAGCATGTGGGACCCATCTTGCAACTATTTTCAAACTAGGGGTGAGCATGGGTCGGGTACCCGAACCGTTAACACTATCGGTTCGGGTACCCGATAACCAATAACACTAAAAATGATATCCATTAAGTTCGGGTTCTCGAACTTCGGGTACCTAGATTTTCGGATTGGTTATCGGGTACCCGAGATGATATCTAATAATGAAAATTTAGACTTTATAATATAGCTATTATGATATCATTCAACACTAATATAAATAATACCACATGATCATGACCAAATTACTAATAATATTACTAATCATTTAAATTATGAAGTGATTGTGAAGTAAAGTATGAATTTAGATTTTGGATAAATAGATTTAAGTAGGAAAAACAAAGAAAAAATTGCTTATCGGATCGAATGAATCGGGTAACCGTTAATTTTAAAGTGATGCCTAATAACCATACCCGATATCAAATTATCGGATCGGGTACTCGAACTGTTATGGTTATTGGAACGGGTACCCTAATTTTCAGTTTGGTTACAGTTCAAATTTTCGGATAATTTGCTTAGCCCTACTTCAAACACCTCAAAGCACATGTAGAATTTAATTTTCATTATAATATAACCTTAATTAACTAAGCTAATAGCTTTGTCATAAGCCCTAAAAAAACAAAAAAAAAAAAAAAAAAAAAAAAAAGCTTTGTCATAACACTTTATTGTAGTTGGTGGGGTTTAAACTTGTGACCTTAAAGTAGTCACAAGGTGAGTTCTCCACCAAGCTTGCTTGGTTATGCACATATATTGATATATACCTCAATAAAGTCATTATATACATGTAAATAGGGATGACAATTATAAATGGATATCCGTAAACCCGATCTACCCGATATTAATAAATGGACAAAAATCCACGTTAAATATCAAGGGCGGATGACGGATAAAACGGGTGACGGATCGAGTCGGATTCGGGTGGGGCTCTGTTCCATCCATCACCCGATCCGTCATCCGTTTTTACCCAAGCTTTTAAGCCTCTCCCAATGCAACCCTGGTTAGAAAATAAACCTGTTGTGACATCCATCTGATATAAATTTGTTTTCTAACCGAGGTTGCATTGGAAGATGCTTAAAAGTAGGTGGAGCGGATGAATTAAACGGGTGAAGCTCGATCCGTGTCATTCCTACATGTAAAATACAACACAATGATTCAGATATTTGATGGTACGTCAATTAATTAATCATGACGAGCAACATCAATTTTCATCTCGATAATCATGATCACGTTGAAACTTATTGCTATATTTGAGAGTTGAGACCATGGATTAGGTAAATATGTTCACTTTTTATATTTGTGCATTAATTATCAATTTTATTTGAAACCAAGTTGGGGTTATTTATTATTTGTTGCTCTGTCCAACAAGTGAACGACATTGCCTTGAAGGGTCTGAGGCTAATTTCGACAATTTTAATATTTAGAGTAGAGAATTACATCATCCTACTCGTCATCTTCGTGTTCTTCTTCATGTTCATGCACTACTACACGCCATACTACCGCATTAATCTATCTTTTCTTTTTGCCCAAGCAAACCTATTAAATAAAGTAAATAATACTCCGTACTTCGTAGTTCGTACCTAGCTGGACTCGAGGAGGGAAATTTATGTTAAAATCTTCAGTCATTCAGTGTGTTTTGCAAGTTTTCGTCTGAGAAAGTCTAACTCTATACAAATACAAAGGTCCCATCACTTTTAAATACTTACGACATTTTGACTTTGACACTTTTATACTACTAGTATGTAGTATTAATGTTGATTATATTTTGTGTATTAACTAAGTGATTGTTGCAAGTTTTTAGAAATAAAGGGAGTATTTAATTGGTCATTACATTGAAATCAATTGGTAATAAGTATAAATATATATAATTTTTAATGTTTTAATTTAATGTAAGATTTTAAAAATTGATTTTAGCTTTTACAATTTTCAATCACTTATAATTATAATTCGTATATTATTGATAAAAAATACGCAATAAAAACCGAACAAATAAAAATGGAAATAGTATGTACATTTGACGAAGTAAAAAGATTGAGAAGGGACGTACCAATATTAAATTGATAAATAAGCAACTTGACACGTTAAGTTCTTTTCCGTATTATAAAAGGAAGATACCTTCTTTTTATTCATTCAAGTGAGAGAATTAAAAAGCTCACGAAACTTCAACTTCAACTTCCAAATTCATTCCCTTTCATATTAATAAAATTAGATATTTGAAGAGCTGAAAACTGGGAAAATAGCAATTGTGGGCTTTTCATTTTCCTATTTTGGGTAAGTTTGCTTCCTATAAATTTATTTTAATATTAATATTTATTTATTTCCCTTTCTTTTTTTAGATATACAGAGTACTATTTCTGGCAATTTAGTTAATTAACGGGTTTTGGTCTTTTTCTTCTATTTACTGTATTTGTTCAGTTTCATCAGAACTTTTTTGGCTCTTTTAAGTTTTTATAGTACAAACACTACAAAGTACTTCGTACATTCTGACTAAAATGCCTAAAAGGCTAAAAGTGCTAACTAGTCTTGTCATGATACTCTCGAATCAAATAATATGAGCTAGAGAAAGGGTATATATTCAAAAGTTTTTCTATAGAACGGTTGCATTATTTTTACTTTGTTATCGTATTTGGATAAATCAATATAGACTAGAAGGTCGAATGTTCATAATTTGGATGTGAAATAGGAAAGACAAGGCTGTAAAAGAAATTGAGGATCTATTTTCCTTCGATTTCGAAAAAATTTGGAAAGAAAATGCATCCCTAAGTAACTTATAAGGGTGCCTACTTACTATATTTTCAAATTGTACTGATTGGTTAAGGAAGGGGAGTTGGTAGAAATGAATTTTTTTTTTTCAAAAAGTTTTGATTGATTCAATCATGGAAAGCCGACATTAGTTTTTGGGGTCAATTTAAAATTTAGTTGCTTTATTGTTAATAACATGCACTTTAACTTCCATAATTAATCTATATTAATTCACAAGTAGCACAACTTTCTCACAACTCCCTGAATTTGGGGTTGGGAAATGGTTTGACCAAAAAGTAATTAGAAATAGGAAGAAAATGGATATTTTTGAAAAATTTGTTTTATTTTGCATGAACTTGTCATACTCTTTCCTACCAATAAAAATAAAAATAAAAAGAATAAAAACTTGTCATATTCTAATTATATCTACTTATGATCAGTTTAAATTACTTTTAGTTTTACCCTGCAATTGTTAAAAACAAATTCAATGATGCACAAAGTTGTGTTATTTTATCACAATTCTTGAGGATGAATGCCCAAGAAATAGGAATTAAAATATATTGAACTTTATCAGTGAGTTTGGACGAGGATATTTTGGAGGCCAGGTAGAGTAGGAAACTAGAAAGGCCAGAATAAATATTGATTGTTTATAAGTGAAATAAATCGGGATTAGTTAAAGTCTAGTAGGCTCTGGGCTAGATTAATGACTATACTTGCATGCGTGATTTGATTTCCCTTCCCTTCTCATAAATCAAATCTTTGCAATATCGGAAATATTTGGAAGGAAATTGCAAGTCCAGTCTGTCCCTCCCCTGTATATTATTTCTCTTCTCCTCACCTCAGCTCCCTTCACTTTGTCTTCCCCTCACACTGTTGTTGCTAACCAAATACATTGTAAAGGTGCAACTTTCTCGCAACCCCGGCCTCAAAATGCATTTTTCATAAATTTTTATTGGTTAAATCATACGAAACTTTAGTCTTTTTATCAGTTTTAATCCTTTATATGTCAATTTGACATGTTAATTTTATACAATAATCCTGCTAAAATAGTCATTTGAAGTTTGTGCTAAAAATGAACTGTGTGACAATTCTTATGGGATAAATGGAGTAGTAGTGTATACAAAGAGTGTAGGAAGTTCTACTGTTAATTAATTTGTTCTCTCTCAATTATGAGGGTGCATACCTTTCTAGTATAAGTTTTTTTAATCTTTTGATGTTGAAATATTGTAGGGTGACAGAGTGGTGGTTTTCAATCTTTTCACATTGAATTGGTTTAAATTCGTGAGATGGACCGCGAAAATGGAGTTGAGAAGGCAACAACTTCCAACTCCGGTGCTACGGAACAGAATCAGAAAGAGACTAAAAAACAAGATGCTACTATGAATAAAGTCCCATTCTACAAGCTCTTTTCTTTTGCGGATTCTACTGATAAGGCTCTGATGATCATTGGCTCCATTAGTGCAATCGGAAATGGTGCGTGTATGCCCTTGATGACCATAGTTTTTGGTGACATAGTTGATGCTTTCGGAGAGAATCAAGATCCTAATCACATTATTGATGTTGTCTCTAAGGTATATCATCCATTTGTATCTATGGTATCAATTTTGCAATTTTATTAGTACGTACTTAAAGATATATATGATGATCAATTCGATTATTTGATATGATGTTTATATACTGTACTAAAATATATACAAAATCTTCCAACCATATGCTCAGCTTCTATGTTATCTTGATACAGGTGTGTTTGAAATTTGTCTACTTGGCCATCGGAGTAGCAATAGCTGCATTTCTTCGTAAGTTTGTTGAACTTGATAACTTTAGTTATAATGGGCTTGTGCAAGAAAGTTATTCGTCTAAAGTGTTAGAAACGGCCATGTTATAATCTAAACTCTATAAAGTATTTTCAAAAATACCTTGATCATGAACTTAAATAATTATTGGCTAATGAACAACTTTTTTTTTTTTTTGCTGTTACAGAGGTGGCTTGCTGGATGGTCACAGGAGAAAGACAGGCTGCAAGAATTAGAAACTTGTACTTAAAAACTATTCTTAGACAAGATGTCGCGTTTTTTGACAATGAAACAACCACAGGTGAGGTTGTTGGAAGGATGTCCGGAGACACTGTCCTTATACAAGACGCTATAGGGGAGAAGGTAACTCTCTTACACTTAAAATCTTAACCTATGTTAGTTGTTCTCATCATTGTTTACCTCATCATAATACTTATACTAGTCTCGCTCTCTTCCTTGGTAGGTTGGCAAGTTTCTACAAATGATATCAACATTCATCACAGGTTTTATCATTGCATTTATCAAAGGCTGGCTTCTTACTCTTGTCATGTTGTCCTCGATACCCCTTCTTGCCATTGCCGGT
This sequence comes from Chenopodium quinoa, assembly GCF_001683475.1. Classification (NCBI taxonomy): domain Eukaryota; kingdom Viridiplantae; phylum Streptophyta; class Magnoliopsida; order Caryophyllales; family Amaranthaceae; genus Chenopodium; species Chenopodium quinoa. The sequence continues at coordinate 688,156 of NW_018744537.1, forward strand.
GCAATCATGACCATTACTATATCAAAGATGGCAACGAGAGGCCAAACTGCTTATGCGAAGGCAGCAATTGTTGTAGAACAGACTATAGGTTCAATCAGAACTGTAAGTTCATTCAACTCCCCACAATATGTTACATATTTAGTATTAGTGCTTGATTTCCTTACTTCTTTACACCATGTATCTCTCATTTCAGGTGGCATCATTTACAGGTGAGAAACAAGCTATTGCAGATTATAAGAAGGCTATTGCAAGCGCGTATAAATCAGGTGTCCTTGAAGGAGTGGCTTCAGGAACGGGTTTGGGGGCCTTAACGTTGGTTATCTTCAGTAGTTATGCTTTAGCCATATGGTTTGGCTCGAGGATGATTGTTGAAAAAAATTACACAGGGGGTACCGTCCTTATTGTTCTTATTTCTGTCGTGGTTGGATCCATGTGAGTCCATTCTTTCCATCTTACTGAACTTTTAAAAACTCAATTCATATATATTGAATCGAAAATTATTTGTACTTAATCTGAATCATACAAGTAATCTTTTCAAGGATAGTGCTGAAGTTTGTTCTGTTTTATAGGTCCTTGGGGCAAGCATCTCCCTCTATGAGCGCGTTTGCTGCAGGACAAGCAGCAGCATATAAGATGTTTGAGACCATAAATAGAAAATCAGAAATCGATCCTTACGACCCCAATGGAAAAACAATGAATGAAATTCGCGGAGAAATTGAGTTAAAAGATGTTCATTTTAGTTACCCCAGCAGACCTGATGAACCAATTTTTAGCGGATTTTGTCTTTCCATTTCAAGTGGCTCAACTGTTGCATTGGTTGGACAAAGTGGGAGTGGAAAATCGACAGTAATTAGTCTCCTAGAGCGGTTTTATGATCCGCAGGCTGGAGAGGTTTTAATTGATGGTATCAATCTTAAAGAATTTCAGCTAAGATGGATCAGACAAAAAATCGGCCTAGTAAGTCAAGAGCCTGTATTATTTGCATCTTCAATCAAAGATAATATCGCGTATGGGAAGGATGGTGCTACCATTGAAGAAATAAAGGTCGCAACAGAGTTGGCTAATGCTGCTAAGTTCATTGATAAATTGCCTCAGGTATGGTTCAAGCTACTACTACATCTTTACTCTAATTGTTCTAGAAGCTAAGTTAAAATATATAAAGTATTAAGCTTTGGTTTGTGTTGTTTATCTTTTCAGGGGCTAGATACCTTAGTCGGCGAGCATGGAGCACAACTATCAGGAGGACAAAAGCAAAGAGTGGCTATAGCAAGGGCCATTCTAAAAGATCCGCGAATTTTACTTCTAGATGAAGCTACAAGTGCACTTGATGCCGAATCTGAGAAGATTGTGCAAGAAGCATTAGACAGGATAATGGTAAACAGGACAACTGTTGTTGTTGCTCATCGCTTGAGTACAGTTAGGAACGCCGATATGATAGCAGTTATTCATCAAGGAAAGGTGGTAGAGAAAGGTAATATTGTAATCTAATGTCACCCTTTTACAAATCATGAATGACCTGGTTATAAAATTGTGATTGTTTGAATAAAGATGGTAAACTGATAATTTTTTTGCTGCTACGAATTAGGTCCACACGCGGAACTATTGAATGATCCCGAGGGAGCATATTCACAACTTATACGACTACAGGAAATCAGAAAGGAGTCTGAACAAGTTGAGAATATTGGAGATCATTCAATACACTCTAGTCAGAGAAAACTGTCCTTAAGATCATTAAGTCACGAATCCTCTAGGAGAGTGAGTAGTAGTCGCCGTCACTCTTTTTCTGTAGAAGGTACTACTACTACATTGTCTGCTCCGGAACAACAGCAAGAAGTCTCAATTTGGCGCATTGCTTCTTTGAACAAGCCCGAGACTCCATCACTTCTTCTCGGAGCTATCTCTGCATGTGCGAATGGCCTTATTTTTCCACTAGTCAGTATAATCCTTTCTAGTGCAATCAAAATGTTTTATGAGCCTCCTAACAAGCTGAAAAAGGATTCCAAGTTTTGGTCCCTTATGTTTCTACTCCTTGGTATAGCATCACTAATTACTCAACCTCTTCAATTCTTCTTCTTTGGTGTGGCTGGTCAAAGGCTAATACAACGTATTAGGTCCATGTGTTTCGAGAAAGCAGTCCACATGGAAGTTGGTTGGTTCGATGAGCCTAATCATTCAAGTGGTGCAATTGGTGCAAGGTTGTCTGCTGATGCAGCCATTGTGCGTGCTTTAGTAGGAGATACACTAGCATTGACTGTTCAGAATATTGCAACAGCTGTTGCTGGTTTATTGATTGCTTTCACTGCAAACTGGATACTGGCATTCATTATTCTAGCCTTAATACCCTTTATAGGCCTTAATGGATATGTCCAAGTCAAGTTTTTGAAGGGATTCAGCGCAGATGCTAAGGTTCGCTTTACTTTAACTCGCTCTGATCCCTGCATATATATATGTGCATGCCATAACAACTACATATCATTACAAAATAATCCTTATGATACATCTTAGAATCACCTGAAAATGGAAACTAAAGTGATACAAGTATAATATATGTGCAATATATGTTGGAAAATAAAAGCTCTAACATTTTCCTAAACTATGTAACATGACAAGTGTACATTAAGCCAAAATTGAGAGTAATTGACTTGAATCCCCTACTTAAAAAAACTTCTTTGAACTTTTGCAGAAAAAGTATGAAGAGGCGAGTCAAGTTGCTAATGACGCGGTTGCTAGTATAAGAACCGTTGCTTCTTTTTGTGCCGAGGAGAAGGTAATGCAACTATACGAAAAGAAATGTGAAGCCCCAATAGAAGCAGGTGTGAAGCAAGGAGTGGTTAGTGGGGTGGGTTTCGGGCTATCTTTTGCTTTGCTTTTTTTTGTCTACGCCGGAAGTTTCTATGCCGGAGCTCAACTTGTTGCCCATAAGAAAACAACATTTTCTGAGGTTTTCAAGGTATATGAGTATTGCATTTGCTTCAAAACCTTCCAAATTATAATTTTTTTTTCCTATTTTTCCTATGCTTAAAATGTATGTTCTTCTATAGGTATTTTTCGCGTTAGCTTTCTCTGCAATAGGAATATCACAATCAAGCTCCTTTGCAACTGATAGCAGTAAAGCCAAGGATGCAGCTGCATCCGTATTTGCAATCCTTGATCGTAAATCTAAGATTGACTCAAGCGACGAATCTGGGATGACCTTGGATAATGTTAAGGGTGAACTTGCACTGCAACACGTGAGCTTTTTGTATCCTAGTAGGCCTGATATTCAGATTTTCCAAGACTTGTCCTTGACTATTCACTCTGGCCAGGTAATCTCTAAACTCGAACATGCTCTTACGTATCCCTTGTTAATTTAATTTGCTGTTGTCTTGCTAACAAATACTCGTGTATGGTCTAAAGTGATTTAAAGTATTTTATCTTTATCTTCGCTTATCAGACTGTTGCTCTTGTGGGAGAAAGTGGATGCGGAAAATCAACTGTCATATCCCTCTTACAGAGATTTTATGATCCAATTTCGGGTTGTATCACACTTGATGGGATTGAACTTAAGAAGTTTCAACTGAAATGGTTGAGACAACAAATGGGGCTCGTTAGCCAAGAGCCTGTTCTTTTCAATGATACTATACGTGCCAACATCGCGTATGGAAAGGGTGGCAATGCCAGTGAGGCCGAAATCATAAATGCTGCAGAGCTCGCAAATGCTCACAAGTTCATAAGTAGCTTACAAAATGTATGTACACCTACATAATAGTAGTGCTTTATAAGAGTAATGCATAATTAAATTTCTTTAGTATATTCTTATGCATTGGTATTTAACGAATTGTATGAAATATTGCACGTAGGGCTATGATACGATCGTAGGAGAACGAGGAGTTCAACTGTCAGGAGGACAAAAGCAGAGAGTTGCCATAGCCAGAGCCATAGTAAAGAATCCAAGAATATTACTATTGGATGAAGCTACAAGTGCACTTGATGCTGAATCTGAAAGAGTTGTGCAAGATGCACTAGATCAAGTTATGGTGGATCGTACGACAGTAGTTGTTGCTCATCGCTTATCCACCATAAAAAACGCCGATGTGATTGCAGTGGTAAAGAAAGGGGTCATTGCAGAGAAAGGGAAGCACGAAACACTACTTCGTATCAATGATGGTGTTTATGCTTCTTTGGTTGCACTTCACATGAGTTCTTCCTCCTAACCACACCACAAATTTTGTCTCTATTTTGCAAGTTTTTAGCTATTCTTACTTCACAAAAACCTTATAGCATTCCTCATCATGAACTCGATCTCATAGGTGGAATGTTGGAAGATTTAGGATTTTTTTTAATATCTTTATAACACTCAATTCTTTTTGTCCATAATTTTGAGAGTACTGTTATTTATTTCCTTGTAACACAAAATTCTTTTTACGAAAATCGATTAGTACTTGGTTTATTTACAATTTCAGTAAAAAAAAAAAAAATGAACTCAGAACTGTACAATTCCACTACTCGATTTTTGATGCAGGGATTTTCTTAAGTATATACTTGTACTTCGCATCACATTCACTGAGTAATCTTGCAGACATCAACACTACGGGTGTGTTGAGTTCTAATGCTCTTTTTGTCCACTAGAATGAAATGGACTATAAATCATTAGAAGAATACAACTAAAAGTTACAACAATATAATGTATGGTATGCAGCTTACATTGCATGGTTCCTAGGTCGGATGACCTATTTCAAAATTAAACCAAGCGAGTTTGTACGTAGATCCATTAAGCCAATTTTAATAAATTTTTAGTGTCTCTATACCCCAACTCCGCGGGAATTGAACACCTAACCTCAGTTTTACAATTGCCACATAGTGTACTATCTCACTAATAGATCTCAGGCACACAGCAATATGGCGATGGCGCACAAAGTAAACGATACGTTGTGACTGTTTAAGGCAAGTAGTGCCATATGTTGTACTGTTGCTTTACTAACAGTTTGATGACATTGACAACCTATGATGTATTGTGTGATTCATTTGTCAATTAAAGAGTTCACAGGTGCAAGTTTATGCCTTTTAAAGTTTGACTACTACTTGCGGCTATTGCGATGAGTCCTTTCTATGCCTTTGGAAGATTATTGGGGACAAAGCAAAATGTGTAATTTCAACTAATTGATCGAGGTATTGGCCCAATGATTAAGATTGAGGGCTTGTATACAAATAGGCCACAGGTTCAAATTCCCCACCACCATTTAGAATAAAGAGAGTATTATTTTGAAACAAATGTGATACATAAAAAGTCTACCGGCCCAAATATAAATACGAATATTAAACTATCCTCCCTTCTTTTCAGTTCAAGCTTATACCATAAATTCTTTATTTTTATGGAAATAAATAGCATGTTACTTGTCAGCACTCTATGTAGTACAGACAACAAGGCTTATATTTTTATCAATTAGAGGGAAGCAATTCAATGAGAGAGACATCAAATGTACAAAGCAGAAGATTTTGTTTATGCCTTGCAATTTGGATGATAAAAAAATTGTACTTAGATGACACGTATGTGTAATTTATAGTAATTGTATATAGTGGCGCATGTAATGAACAGATGCGTAAATTACGATTTTATATAGTGGCGCATGTAATGAACGCTTACTGACATTATACCAACAGGCAACAACACAAAAACTTGATCTTCATACTTCCAAATGCACGGTTCTATACATTAACCGTTATCTATGGTAAAAATCATAAACCTGTAAAGGCTGTAATCCTGTGTAATTATTATCGACACCAATCAACAGTATATATTCATATTAATCATATCAAATTCGAAAGGACCCCATTAAAATTCCTCTTACATTAAATAAATTATTCTACTATAATGACTAAAGTTCTTTTCTAATAACACCTGCATACATAAAAGCAACTCTTCTAATAATGACTAATTTATGTTAATACTACTAACATATGCTTTGTATATTTAATCTTTTAATAACTTATTTGGGACCTTCATAGGAGATATGATTTGCCTGTTGTTGTTAATCAACCCCATTCTTTCCGGTTTCGAGCTCGGTCGTCGCCTAATCAGAAGGCGAACGATGGTTGTTTACTTGATGAGGATGGTAGATTATGACATTAGAAGTAACATCAAAATCCCTCTTAAAATGACTCCAAAGTGAATTTTTCTCAGATGCATTTGCCATTTTTTGATCTATTATTCCATTTATAGCTTCTGGTATTGGTTGATCTTTCATTACTTTTTTCCAATAATCTTCAGGACTATTTCTTGCACCAATTTCATTAGAAAACTGCAAACAAACAAAAAACAATCAGAAGATTTACAAGTGCTCATATCGTGAAAAGAAAGGCATCATTGATAATAAGTCATGCGACATCTACAATAAGGAAATAGATCGGCGATAGCTAGGGAGCTTACCAAGAGTAGCATGAAGAAGGAGAGGAAGAGAACACAAGCAAACTTCATGGTAAAGATAGCCAAATGAAAAAAAAGGTATGGTTTGTGAGTTAGTCTACTTGGTTATGAACAGAAGAATATAGGGTTAGATCACTAATATTTATTTTATAAGCTAAGGTAATTATAACGGTCCAACAATATATGTTTAATTTATATAGTAGTAAAATATAGAGAATAGTAGTAGGTACTACTGTATAAGATAAAGTCAATTATAATCCTCAAAAGAGCATTAGAAGAAAGTCAAAAGGCAATGATTCCTTTTGGTGTGGAACTGTGTGGATTTTGTGATAACCTATTTTACGGTGTACATAGATCTAATAAAATTATTTAAGTGGGCATATAATTATTGAGGATTGAAAAATTTAGCTGTGTTAATTACTATGAGAACAACTTAAAAAGTAAATTTTTAGAATTGATTAAGATAGTTTGATGATACTAAGCATATGCAATAGCATATCTCTTAGCTCGATTGTTTACTACTCCCTTCTCTAAAAAAATTCATTTTTGACATATTATTTTATAGAAAATCACCGACAAAATATGAAAACCTTAGAGGCGAAGGAAGTAACTTTTTCTGAATTAATTTTCATGTAGAAATTTTGTTCTTATCATTTCTTAACTTTCCTTTTTCATTTTTACTAAAAGCTTTTTTTTTTTTTTTTTTTTAAAAAAAAAAAAAAAGAGCTAATAATATATTAATTAAGGAATTGATTTGAGATTACATAGATAAGGAGAAATCTCCGGAGAATAATGATCGTACTTGATGCACTCTGAAATGCACTAGTTTAACTAGGTGATGTGCACTTGTACAGCATAATTGATTTTGGCTAAAAGCCGCCTAGAAGTTCTCAATTCATTAATTGTTATGAAATTGATTGACCTTACCTTAATTTTCTCTTACTTTTTCTATTTTTTTTTTATTTGCTAAATAACGCTTCTAGAGATTATATGTGGGTTTGTCAGTAAAAGTGGACTTTGTTAGACAATAAAGATTAAAGTGTACGAAGTATTTATTTACCCTTAATTGAAGTTGATAGAGAGAAAAAAGGCAGTGCGAACCTAAAACTATGGGCAGGGGCGGAGCTAGAAGGGGACGAGTGGGGACACTTGTCCCCCCATTTTCAAAAAAAAAAAATAAAAAAAAAAATTTAAAAAAAAAAAACAAAAAAACGCAATTACAGAGTGCTCTGTGCGATATTTGCAGCCAAACCCTAAGTCTTTCAATTTTTAATTTCTCTCTCTTCGATTCGCCCTCACCTCGCCAGAGTCGCCTGACGCTGTCCACCGTTCTCCGGCAGTTCGCAGCAGTGAGGCCAATGACGAGGTTCGACAGACGACAGCGCACAGCGGACAGCCTTCAATTCCGTTCGACAGTCACCAAAATTAAAAAACCAAAGTCCTGTCTGTCGCTCGGTCGCTGCCTGCCAAACCCCTCATCGTCGTCGGTCGTCCGTCAGTCGCCAGTCGCCGCCTCGGTCATCTTCTGGTCTTCGCTGCATCTAAAGGTATGTCTTAACTCTTAAATATATTAATTTGTTCTTCTAATTGAAAATTTGAAATCCCCAATTTGCAATTTTAATTGTTAACCCAATAACCCTTTCTTTCTCCCCATACTTTACTTATTTTCTGAGGCTATATATTCTGAAAAGGGTATCGGAATTTGTGTCAAATATTGAAGGGGATTTGTTTTGGTCTTTAAATGGGGTTGGTGCTCCTGATTTGATCTTTATTTATGTGCCTGAAGGGTGCCGAGTTGATGCCCCTTTAAATTTGAGGTCTTTCTCACTGAAAGGGAGTGATGCCGAGTCGAATATGTTGCCGGTTTCGAACCCGAGAGTATTGGTGTTGATAGAAGGGAGGAGAGGTGGGTATAGTTGAGGTGTTTTTAGGTGGAGATGGTAACAAGTGTTATTGGACTAATTATGTTCTTGAGGTGATCATCGGTGAAGGAGCAACATTTAGCCATTTTTATGTACAAACACAATCTTTGGGAGCTGCCCATATTAAATGGACTTCCATTAGGCAAGTATATTTGGTTCTGCTTTTATTATGTTTTTGTTGATTAAGTGTCATTATGTGCAACACTTTAGATTTTGTGATATCCTTTGCTTATAATCCTGTTAGTGCATTATCATGTGATTGCTTATACTTCTATTCTTGTTGGTGCTTTGGTATATCAGGATTAAATACATTATAATGCAACTGTCTTCGCTTTTATATTATATCCATAATTTGTCCCCCCAATTTGAAAATCCTGGCTCCGCCAGTGACTATGGGTTGTCTTGAATGGAAGCATAAGGAGTATACCTCCATATACTGAATTAATTAGGATTACATATTAATATCAATCATACCTAGTAGCTAGACCATTTGAAAGTGTGTATATTTGACTATTACATCTCTTAAAGCATTATATCATAAAGACATGGAAACACAAGGATTCAAAACTTGAAACATACTTAACATATGCTAAATTGACTATTAATATTATTATGTAGATGCTAAGCATTATAAGTGTAGATAGATGTCAATTATAATTAAAGTGTGTGAATAGACTGGAAGTCAAAGTGTTGACAATACTTAAAAACGAAAGAAGTATGTGAAAGTGTATACCGAGAGGGCGTGGTGGGAATTTGATTGGCCAAGTATGTAGTCTTGATTCAACTCCTTTGGCTTTAAAGACGCTTGCACTGTTAACAAGTCAAAAAAGAATAGACACCAACTCAACTAGTAGCAGCGTAGCACCGCAAACATTGACTTCTTTTGTACATCACATGCATGCTTAACTCCAGGTCATAAACAAACAAAGATAGAAGACTTACCTTTTTCTAAAATGGGAAAGGCATCAAATTATAGATTTGTTAACGTTAATAAAATTATCAATTGGCAAGAAAATATCTATTTTATTCCGGATATTATTTCTACAGAATAACTTTAATGAGGTAAGGTTAGAATGCGAACGAGGAGGCCACGGTCGTTTGTTCATATAGAATAGTTATTTGAAGTGTGTTACATTGGAACCAACCATTGGCACCCAACATCCCAACCTCACCCTTTCGATTACTTGATTATATGTCACATTTAACCACAACTCGAGATTGAATTGAGATAGCATAATTAATTCTGCTTACTTTACTATATTATTTCGTTATTGAAAATTAAACTTAATTACATTATATTAAGCTAAATTAAACTGAATTTAAATGAAATTATAAAAATAAGGTCAAAAGAACATAACTTTAAACTTTAAACGTAGCATGATACATGACACTCCGTAACAATGTAACCTAACCATCATGAAATATAATTACAAGCTATATTTTTCTTAATTGAAAACTACCCTTTCCTTAAATTAAAGAGATAAGGAGTACAAGCACTCATATTTAAATGTTTTGTAGGGTGACAAACTGAAAGTTCATAAACCACTATTGTTTGCAATCATACTAGTCGCAATCCATAAATTTTGTAGTGAGTGCAAATCAACCTAACAACTAACTAAGATTATGATTAGTTTTTGAACCAAATAATAAACATACATTGCCTACTTTTCTTTCACTTAATGTATCCTCCTTCAACATTTATCCATAATCAATTACTAAATTATATGCATCCTAAAATTTGCATTATGCCACATAAAAATGTCGGTTTTTCTAGGCTCATTTATGCCAACCTACCAACAGACTACAATAAATTTGAGCGTACATAAACAGTTTATTATAATACACTAAGGTGTCGTATAAGGCATTAATTTACCTCATAAATAATGGCAATGACGCACATATCTTCCATGTGTCGCCATATAACACATCTCTAGAGTATAATAGAGACAGTTATTACAGATTATGCTTTAGTATTGAATATTGATACGTTTCTGGTTTGTTGATTGTGTATTAGTTGAAGTTTTTGCTAGTTCGTTGACAAATGAAACGACTATTGTAGATAAAGCAATAAAATAGTAGCACTTAGTATGGCTCTAATTTCATGGGATAATGGGATATATTATACGAAGTAATACATACTCCAAAAATTATAGTGATTAGGTACAAATAACGGCTTAATTTGTCTATTTGTCCTCCTCCAAATAGGATTATTAAGCAGTATTATTAGGGTCACAATCAAGTTAAATTGACCAATTTTTAGTGATGTAGACATTTTTCTTAAGTCAAAACGCATTATAATATAATTATGTAGCATATATGTGCATTTTTTTATATATATTTTTGATCTGCATGAACTATAACGACACTACAAATTATAAATAGAGAGTTAAGATTTGAACATGCTATGAGCTGATGTTGTACATGTATATATACAAGTCTTTAGTGTTTGCTACTAGGTTAAGACTTCATTGATGCACTCTTTAGATTAATTAATGGGGAGAATGTACAATCTTTTTAATTAGGCTTATTATGAATGTTAATTGATAACATTATTGTAAGTTTACTGTAGTTGCGTAGCATATTAGGACAAAAAGATTACTAATTAGCCATCATGAAGGTAAGGTCAAAAGTTGTTTACGTATGTATTTGATTTATCAAGCTAAAATTAACACCAATCAAGTTAATATAATATGAAATATGTTAATTGTTATGTGCTATTCATTTTGTCATGATTAAAACTCAAGATTTCTTTACAAAAGTAAATGGCTATGTGGAGGCAAAATATTCCGGCTTAAATAATCAACTAGTATTTAGCTAGTGCGATACACGGAATTATCTTTTTATCTAAATAAATGTATTTAGGATTTTTTTAATCAAAAACCTTTTTTAAAAAAAATAATCAAAAACATTTGTAAATACAAATTGCACTTTTTTAGTAAATTAAAATGTAATACTACGTACGTAAACGCAATGCAATATATTCTTAACGGGGAAAAAAATACATCATATCATATGTAACACTAAGTTATACAAATTGCATTAAGCAAAAAAAAACTAACTCTGACATGCAACAAATAAAATTTAGTTTTGCCTATTTATTTCAAATTTTAGCAAAAATAATATTAAAAAACACACAAAGGGTTTTTATACTCCATACAAATAATTTAATTTATCACAATATTTATAATTGAGATTAAAATTGTAAAATTGCAAATTGAAAAAAAGAGGGAGTTAAACATAGAGAAAACAAACCTTTTGTGACAAATTTGATGAAAGTGTGAAATTGATCGATACAAAATTTGGCCAAATTGTCTTACAAAATTAATCGACTCAATTGCGGTGTAAGGTTCTAGAATTCAAATTAGAGAAATACTTCGTAGGAAGAAAGGAAATCAACTCAATTGCGGTGTAAGGCTGTATAATTCAAATTAGAAAAATAGGAAGGAAAATAAATTTTCAACATGCAAAAATGGGGAGAAAGAAGAGAATTTCTAAGTTATAATGACTATCATTTGGGATGAGAGTTGGAAACTGAAGTTATCAGTAACTATTATTGGAGGCTATTAATATTCATAACAAAAATTGAAAGAGTTTTCCTAAAAAAATTAAAAAATAAATAAATAAATAAACATTGAAAGAGTACATTTATCCAAGGAAATCGAAAACTAATTAACTATCTGATGAAAAGACACAAATGAAAAGGTTTCATTTAAATTAATAAAAAAAATATAAAATATGTAACTACAAATGAATATTAGGGAGATACCACGTGGCACTTTGTATGACTTGCAAAAGTTCCTGTTTTAAAATAGGAAAAATTTACAAAAATAATCCCAACTTTTCCTTATCCGCCCAAAATAATCCCAATTTTAGATTATTTTTTAATAATCCGAACTTTGATATGAATTTACTTTCAACGGTCCCAATTGACCGGTAACCTACTGAGAAGGTAATTGTTTTTAAAAAAAATGTAATTTACACATGTCACAACATGATTGGTCAAAATATGTTATTAGTACTAATTTTTTTTGAGGCAAATTATTAGTATTGTACTAATTAACAATTAACTAATTATTTTAAAACTAACTATTTTAAAAATAATTTTAAGAAAAACCAGGCCACCACCAGCCACCTTCCCTTCCCTTCACCCCCGCCGGCGTCCGCCCCAACCGGCCTGCCCCTAAACTATTCCCGTCGGCGTCCCCCTACCTTGCTGCAACCCCAACCTTCCCTTTCTCGCAACCGCTTTTTGCAACCAATTAATCCCCACTCGCAAGTTCCAAACCCCTTCTGCAACCACGAAATCGGAAAAAGGGTGGAGGTTTGGGTAGGTCAGGGTCGCGGCTCGCGGGCAGGGTGAGGGTTCGCACTCTTCGCAGTTAGGGCCACTGTAGTTGGCAAGGGTAAGGGTTTCAAATAGATTCGGTTGGCAAAAGGGATTCGAGGTAGAGAAGGGGGTGTCGAGAAGGGTGGAAGGGAAAGGTGGTGGTGTTGCCGGCGCGGGAAGGGGATCAGCGAGGGTGGAGGCGGCCTGGGCGGCGGCATGGGATGGATGGTGGCATGGGTTGGGTGGGTGAGGTGGTTGGGGCGCTGGTAAGGTGGTTTTTAAGTTAATTAATTTATTTTTTCTTCTTTAATTTAAAAAAAAAATCTGAATTTTTTTAATTTTTAATTTTTACTTTTTTTTTACCAATCATATGCTGACACGTGTCAGGTAACTTGTTATAACCAGTTGAATAACCGATTGGGACCATTAGAAGCAAATCAATATCAAAGTTCGGATTATTAAAAAATAATCCAAAATTGGGATTTTGGGTGAATGAGGCAAAGTTGGGATTATTCTTGTCAATTTTTCCTTTAAAATATTAGTATACTAGATGAAGCCCGTGCGATGCACGGTTTGTTTTTATTTTTTTACAACTTATATTTTTTCCCATGTTTGTGATAAAATTTGTTACTTTATTTATTCATTGTACGTAGTATATTATATTATCATTTAATATGAATTTTCTCTCATTCGTTATATATTTAGATGGAATTCCTAATATCAAAAGATAATATTTTATATTTATTAGTTTAAACTTTAATATTTCATTCGCCAATTTTATTTTGTTAACGTAGAACTTAATCTTTAAGACGAATAAATGATAAATGATAAATGATAAACGATGAACATTTTTTTTTCTAAAAAGAGAGATTGGATATATTTTTAATTTCAATGATTTTTTTTTTATTTTTTTTTAATTTTTTTTTTGTTTTTAATTTAAAACTTTTTTTTAGAGAGAAAACTGATATTTTTTTTAATAAAACGTGATTTTTTTTTATTAGTATATTTTTATAAAATATTTTATTATGAGCACTTGTCATATTTTCATTATTTTTTATTAAATCCAATTTTTTAAAATATCAATTGAACGTGAATTCCATTTTTTTAAGTTTAATAATATTTTTTTATATATACGAAATAAAATAAATTGTTCTGTTCTCTTAAATAAAATTTCCAATTTAAAACAATAGTATTTTATTTTGATAATAAATTAAATTTTTAATTTTAATCTTACGTGGTGATTTAAAATAACAATCCTACGTGGCATAATCCTATACGTAACGCTTTAAAAATACTAATCCTACATGGCGCTCTAATAACTTTTTAAAAATCAAAATTATAGGTGGCTCTCTAAAATGTTGGTAAAAACTCCCCTTTATATAATTAACGTGATTTAATTTTTTATATTAGTATATTTTTATAAAATATTTTATTATAATCACTTGTCATATTTTCATTATTTTTTTTAAATATCAATTGAACGTGAATTTCATTTTTTTAAGTTTAATAGTATTTTTTTTTAATATATACGAAGTAAAATAAATTGTTTCTTTTCTCTTAGATAAAATTTCCAATTTAAAAAGATAGTATTTTATTTTTATAATAAATAAAATTTTTAATTTTAATCTTACGTGGCGCTTTAAAATAACAATCCTACATGGCATAATCCTATAAGTAACGCTCTAAAAATACTAATCTTACATGGCGCTCTAATATATATATATATATATATGGGGAGTTTTTCCAATATTTTAGGGAGCCATCTAGGGTTTTTATTTTTAAAAAATTATTAGAGCGTCATGTAAGATTAGTATATTTGGGTACAATTTCTATGTTAAATAAACCAAGGGTAAAGAATTGAAGCTTGAAGATTTTGGATGTATCACAAATTAAATTCATTTAACAATACATTATCAAATGTTTTTTCTACACTTGTTGACCGTAGATTGATTTATTGTTCAAACACAATTTATCATAAATTACATAATATACAATGTGAAGCTCCATAATTAGGTTTATCTACGTGAATTCTTGTGCATGATAAATGTGGAAAAATAATTTTTCATACATTTGTTCATAAAATAAAATATTCATACATAAATTATCATCTTAACCATTTGATTGTATATAATTTTATTACAATAATCAACCAAATAAAACAACTATACCCTAACTATCAATAAGAGCACCAAGTATGAGGCCTTTCCCAAGTTTTCAGACGCTTAAGGTTGGCGTGTATCATCATCACTCACATTTGGTATGTATGATGATAATGACCCAAATCGTATGATATACACACCCCTGCAAAGTTTTCATTGTAACCTTATAAAGTGCAACACTACAATAAGAAAGAGACGCGAAAAAAGAAAAGGGAATATACAAAGTATTGAGAAAACATGAAAGATAATTTAGGTAAAGGGACAATAGAGACAAGCATGGCATCAAATATGTTGACTTTCATTTTATGGGCCAAGTAATTCTTAGATTTGCTAACTCCACTCAATTCAATACTTTCTTATCTATTTTATTCGTCGAAAGGAAAAATCAACCTTTATTATGAAATGTTGTTGTTGTTGTGATGATGACAAATTAAGATTCGATTGTACCTTTCCGTGATATGATTCAAGACCTTTATCTAGAAAATTCCCAACTATGCTTAGCTAATAAGACATTTAAATGCATCATCAACAGTGTAGAAGCTCAATGCAGGTACTAGTGGTATCATGCATATCCAATTGCTTTAATTTTCTAATTTTTTTGGTTTATCAAATAGTGTAGAAGCTTATAAAGTATATGAAAGGCCAATTGTAGCATTGTACCCCAAAAATCACTAACTAAACTAAACTAAGATAAAATGACCACGACATATATATGTATGTCAGAAGTGAAAACTTCTATTTTATACAGCTGTCGCATAGACTGATACACATATATCATTTCAGTTCCACCATAATATATTGTATGATACTTCCTCTGTTTTTAAATACTTGCTCCATTTTTTATTTTTCGGTCGTTTTTAAATATTTGCTCCATTTTTCTATTTGGAAAATTTCTACAATATTTAATTTATTTCTCTCAACTAGTAGACCCAATATAAATCATATTTTATTAATTTCATATTCTCTCTCCTCCAATTTTCTCAACTACTTTTGCTTTTTATAATTTTTTATTCTTCCACCTACCCCACTATCTTCATATTTTATTACTTTATCCATTTTCTCCTAAAACTCCGCGTATGAAAAAATGGAACAAGTATTTAAAAACGAAGGGAGTATATTATACTATATATACAATAATACGTATACGAAATATATGTTCAGAGATGGACACATGTCCGGGTAACTATTGATGGATCACTTGTACATAAATTTAAAACTCGTACATAATTCTTACGGAGTATTTTTCTAAGATGAAAAGTAAAATAAATAAATAAATAAATAAAATAAAATAAAATGAACACCCAAATTATAGTACATGTCTAAGCATGAACTCATAATGATGTAAGTTTGCCGCGCAAAGTAGTGAAATTAAGTATGCCACCTAATTACCCCTCAATGATTCAGGTTGAGAGGGAATGATGAAACAAAAACTTCATTTTGCACTTTGTAGCGTCAACATCCAACACCTTTTTAAAGCCAAAGATTCGGCCAAAATTCTTTATGGAAATTAATTAGGACTAATTAAGCTTTCTATATGTTCTCATTGTTTTTTATCCAAAGAAAAAGTTTTCAATAAATTTTCTATTATTATGGTCCCCTCTTTAAGAAATAGATTAAAGGGAGAAAAAGTAGCCAAATCTTATTATGGAAGGAATATTGTAGAGAAGAGGTACAATTAATATTTGGTCCAAGAAAGTTATCAGTTAGCTACGTTGATAAAGTTTGGCAAATTAGTCAAGTCGCCTGTTTTGATTCAATTAATCTGGACATATTAATATCGAAGATGGAGATATTCACTTACAATGGACAATTGAGGAATTTTATGCTTAGACAAAAATTTTCAGTGGTGCATTATTCTAAGGGCTTGCCTGAATTGGGTGAAATAGACGGTTTAAGTGGACTGCAACATAAGTCTTGATTTTAAATTTGGGTTGTTAGCCTATGATCAAATTAAACTTGTCATAGTAACCTTTATGATCGTTACTCACACAGTGCGGCCAACCAGTCAGCCACATATAAAAATATGTGAATTGTATATGTATTAGTGTACACACAATATATATAGGAGAACCAAACATATGTATTAAAGTAAGTTGCATCATAATATTCGCGTTTGCTTTTGACATTTCAAAAATCTTAACTAAACAATTATGATCACCTACCTAATTAATCTTGGCATTATAGCATTGAAAATGTTTTCTTTATAAATTCACTTTTTGTTTTTTATATATAGTTCATTCATTCCAATTGAGTTGACACGTTTCTTAAATAATTTGATCACTTTTGTTTTTTTTTTATTTGGTGCAAATTTGTTCACATTCGTCAATGCATTCAATCATAAATATATGTAATCATCAATAGCTAAAAAAGTAATATAATGAAAAATATGAAAGGATTATAACAAGCTAAGATTTTACATGGCTATGCCTTTTCTTATTTTTGTGAATGCCAAAAGTGAAAGTGTTATTCGAGTCATTGGGTCTAATTCATGTATGAGTCACGAACCTCATGTTAAATTATTGTATCCATGCAAATCGAAAATTAACTTGGGTCATTTTGAAATTAGGCCGAATTTAATTAGTTGAGTCGTATCAGTTTTTGGCACCATTAAATAAAAAAGTCAATAAGTATCAATTAATTTATAGATGGAAAGAAGCATATATCACTACATATATACACATGTACATACAAACAAAAATCAGATCAAATCAAATTAGTTTAGATTTTTGTGAATCTACCCATATACAAATTTTATATTTTAACATTGTTTGTCAACTACACTGCATACGATGACTTCAAGAATTAGAAGTGTAGATATTTTGCTCTAATTTAAAAACTAGGTTAAAATTCCGTGCAATGTACGGTTGTTAAATATTTTTACAATAATATTACAAAATATAAAGTATATAAAAGATATCCAGAAATATTTTATTTGGATATATATGGAATATGATTGTCAAACTGGAAAGAAAATATTATAAACTATAAATAGTTTACTTAAATATTTTGCAAAAAAAAAAAAAAAAAAAAAACCGAAAAAAGGCGGGAAATTTTTTTACAAGGTAATGATAATTGTCAAAAAAAGGATTTGTTTTTAGTATAGGTTAATAGATTAGGTTATATTGTATATTATAGTCGTAAAAACTCAAAAGTCGTCAGAGAACAATTTTCCACTTCCTCTGATAAACAGTTCGTCATGATTTATAATATATACTCTCACTAGTAGTATTTTTCAAAAATTTATCTATGTTTTTTTTTTTTTTTTGACATCAGCAACAATTTATCTATGTACATAAGATATAACTATAGGATGCACAGTCCAAAATTGATGATTTAATTTTGTAATGTTGAATAATATCTTCGATCTAATACCATTGACTGAAATAAAGTCAAAAGAAAGTTTATACTCATAATCATAAAGTATACTTTGTAGATGTCAAGGTAGTCAATTGTCCGTATGGTTTCACATTGGTTCAAAACCTGTCTAAAATGTTGAAATTTACATTGTACACTAGGGTACACCTGGATGAAAATTGTCATTTAAAAAAAAAAAAAAACAGCTTCCTAAATTTATGTTCCTTAATTGAAGGATTTTTGTTATTTACTTTCCAGAGTTTTAGCTTTCTATATCCATAATTGTTCATAATCAGTTTTTGAAAAAATAGAGAATTTTTAGAGAGAAAATAAAATTTAAAGAGAAAGAAATAAAAAATTTTAGAGAGAAAATGATGGCTCATGGTGAATTTCGTCACAGTCTTTGATTGTCGATTTGCACTTGATGATCACCAAATTGATATTTTTGACAATTGATATTTAATTTTAGATTTTGTCACCAAAAGAGAATGTAGTTTTTTATTATTTTTTCAATTTTATTTCATAATTTTGTTGTTGATGATGATGTTTTTAGATTACTATATTTGTTCATGGATCATTGTTAACGAATTCATCACTGAAAGAAAATGTAAATTTTTTTTTAATTATTTTAGTTTTTTTTTTTTTTTTTTTTTAATTTGTGTTATTTTTAGAGGTTGAAGATGAAGTTATCAATTTTTTTCATCCATATTTTTTGGAATAAACACGTTCATTGAGTTTAATTAATATGTTTTTTAGTCACAAACTATGTTATTTGGATTTGAACTATATGTTCTTTATGTTACAAACTATGTTCATTTAATTGCGTATTTTTTTTTCAAAATAAATATCATCTAATAAATGTATATTTTTTGAAACTAGGATCATAAAGGTTCGTTGATGAAGACGATATACTTTTGGGACCTCTTCTATTGATGATTGATTTTCCGATAGATCTATAGAATATTCGCTATATTAATAAATAACATGATAATATTATTTAAAGAGCATTATTTATATTTACCCAGCATATAAAAACAAAATATAGAGAACATTTCACAATAAGTAATGAACATTGTGTCATGTGTGACAATAAAGGTACATTAAAATTACAATAAAAGAACATGGACATTTAAAAATCATATAATGAACATTATAATAGATACACATGACCAAGATGAATATTATAACAATATATAAATATATATAATTGGTTATTTAGAGAATTTTTTTAAAAAAGAAAGAGAGCAGAATAAAAAATATTGGAATTTGAAATTTTAAAAATGAATTTCAAATTTTAAAATTTGAAATTTTAAAATGAAATTTTGATAAAAATAATTTTAGAGAGAGAAATTATAGAAAACTGAATATTTTGAAATGTTTTTTTTTTTTTAATTTTTGAAACAGAATATTTTGAAATGATTTGACATTAAATACATGATAAAAGTCAATTGGTTATCTTTTACCTAATTTAAAAACTGTTTCACCAAAATTATTACGTTCTTTATATTTCAATGTTGTGTTTAGACCTAGCAAACGGGTCGTTCGGGTCGGGTCAATTCGGGTCAGATCAATCAATATTCGGTTAAATCGGGTCAATCCGGGTTTCAGGTGAGTTTGGGGTCAATGATTATTTGGGTCGAGTATCGAGTCAACACTTTGGGTCGGGTCGAGTTCGGGTCGGGTTGAGTTCGGGTCGGGTCAGTCTTCGGGTCCAAATGTTGGGTCAAGTTCGGGTCGGGTCAATTCGAATCGGGTCAATCTTCGAGTACAATTGCCGAGTCAAGTTATGATCGGGTCATGTTTGGGTCGAAACTTTAATTTGGTCAAGGCATCAAGCTCAAGTAGTTAAATTTATTATTGTTATTGTTATAGTTACTATATACTACGTGTGTTTTTAATAAGAAATATAAATCTAAGTGTCAACATCATTAACAATGATTGCCGAGAGTTATTACAATATGTCAATATTATTGTTTCATTTTGAGTATCGGTTATTTTTTATTCGGGTCATTTTGGGTATAGTTCGTGTTGCTTCGGGTTTATTCGGGTTAATCAATTCGTGTTAAGATCGGGTCGAGTCACTTTGGGTTTCAGGTTATTTCGGGTCGGGTCGCTACGGGTTTCGAGTCAACTTCAGGTCGGGTCAATTTGGGTTTCGGATCAATTCGGGTCAGGTCAAGTTCGGGTTAACTCCACTTCGGGTCGGGTCAATTTCGGGTTACGGGTCGGGTCATTCGGTTCGGGTTAGGATTGCCAGGTCTGGTTGTGTTCTTTTATAAAGTCATGATATTCATTACAAATATAAATTATGTTTTGCTTTTTTTTTTTTTAAACTAGTTTTAATCTGGATGTAGCATGCGCATGGTACACTCGGGTGTACAAACCAATGCAAAGATAAGTACCAGTCCTAATATTTATAAAATCCGAACGTTTAAAATAAAGAATAAAGTGGAGATGCGATGTACCTTTCTTCTTCTTCCCTAGGCACAAAACTCCAACATCACCATAGAAGTAATTAAAGAAGCAAATAAAGGTGGTTTAATTTCTTTGAACAACACACACACTAAGACATGGGCAGTCTTGTACAACCTTGCAACTTCCTCTTCCTCCTCCTTTTGCTGGTAATATTTACTTCGTATTTTCTAGCTTCTCATTTTTTCATATACAAGTAATCTTTTTTTTTCTTCATTTTTGAACTTTATTTATTTTTCAAAAGTCTTAACTTAAATTGAGACACATAATTTATTTTCTATGCAAACACTCCATTAATTTATATGTTTTAAATAAATATTAGCTATCTCATGAAAAAAAAAAACTTATTTTACGATATTACGTGGTTATCACTATAATTTCATAAAATTATGGCATCTTGGATTCTTGATGTGTGTGTTTTCTTCTTATTTTTTATATTTTTCATCCTCCAACTTTATTTTAATTTTTTTTTAAAATGTATTTCGTTCTAATATTATGATAATTATTGAATATTTTGCAGAGCATGATCCATGGAAATCTTGGCAGAAAAATAGCAAACCATGTTCATGATGATGATCAACATATTCATGCCCATACATCATCATCATCATCTAGCATGGATCACATGGAAATATCATGGAACATATTCTTTCACATTGAAGACCTAAAACTAGGTAAAAAAATCCCATTATATTTTCCCATAAAAAACTCATCTTTTACTCCTCACATAATATCTAAACAAGAATCAAATTTAATCCCTTTTTCATCTACCCAAATTCCGAAAATACTCGACTTTTTCTCATTTTCTCAAGATTCACCTCAAGCTAAGGCCATAAAACACACCCTTATGCATTGTGAAACCCCTCCTTTAAAAGGTGAGACCAAATTTTGTGCTACCTCTTTAGAATCTATGCTTGATAATTTAAGCCTAATCTTCGGGTTAGGCAAAAAATTCTAGGTTTTGACAACTACAAAGACAAAAAATTTGATCCCTATTTTACAAAACTATACAATTTTGGAAGATCCTAAGGAAATTGTTGCAACAAAAATGGTAGGGTGTCACCCTGTGCCTTACCCTTATGCAGTGTACTATTGTCATGGGCAAGTGAGTGATAATAGGTTGTTTGAGATCTCACTTGAGGGTCAGGAGGATAGGCAGAGAATTGAAGCTGTTGCAATCTGCCACATGGATACTTCTCAGTGGGACCCACGCCACGTCTCGTTTCGTGTGCTCGGGATCGAGCCCGGGGCTGCCCCTGTGTGCCATGTGTTCCCTCAAGATAATCTAGTATGGGTTTCATCCCATAGCTCTGCTACTTAGTGTAGTGTATGTAGTGTGTGAAATTAAGAGCATCTATGTGTTTTTAAGTAATGTGGGCTGAAATTGGTTCTTGTAAATCTTGTGTTTAGTAGCAGTTGAAGTTTGTATGTATCTTCATGACTGTATGGGCTTTAGCCTATTATGAGGATTTAATCTCCTATCTATTAAATTAATTTGTCAATATGTAAATTTGTTGAGTGTTATCGCTAAATTTGTACAAGAAGCTCCATTTCAATAGCCTCAATTATCCAAAGGGAGCTATGTTTTTCTTGATCAGTGTAATTTCAATGTGTCTGATTGTATTCTTGCTCCTTGAATTATCATTTACATTGCAATGTTCTAACATAAATCAATAAACATCAAATTAGATTAGAAATCCTTTTTCTTGGATATTAAGTGTAAAGTTGACAATTTTTGACACAACTTACTGATAAAAATTAAATCACTCAAGAATTTGGTGGGGAAGATCAAACCCAACAATTTACCACAATGAATATAGCCCGAAGTCAATACTTAATTTAAAACGCTCTTATAACAGTTGGCAGTTCTACAACTTTAACTCTTATAAAACTACATTTTGGATTGATTTATATGCAACATAAAATTGACTCAAATCCAAGCATAGCTAAGGTTAGGCTTGGGTCAATTGGCTCATATCCACAAGCTATGCTGGTAGTCTAGTGACTTAACGATCTGTACCTAAACACAACATTTGATATCATCATTCGTTTCCATTAAAAGATTCATGACGAAAGGTTGGCTAAACCCTTAATGAAAGTCGTAACTAATTTTCGAACATGATATCCATACACGACCCATGCCCATCGACATACCACTCGTATAGGCTTATATAATGGCTCGGCCCATGTCCAACTGTTTACCCACCCCAATCCAAAAGAGTTACACCTTCCAAAACCCAAAAACATCACCATTCATCGAGAACATCTGTATAGCAGAGTCGTCTTCTTCACTAACACCTTCTTTCTCTCTCTTCTACTCACTCACTCTTCCAAGCACCCAGAAATCACAAAAATGGTGGCAGCTTCAATTTCAACCTATTTTACTTGTTCTTCAATTGCTTCTCAGAAAACTAAAACCTCGCCATTTCCATTGCTCTCCCAAAGGTATCTTTAATTTCACCCCAATTTAAATTTATAGCATTTTAATTTTTTTATTTTTTTAATATAGTTTCTAATTCATTGATTTACAATTGCAGAAGCTCGAATAAATCGATTGTTTCTGTATTATCCAATTACTCCAGTGATTATTCATCTATTTCTGGTAATTTAATTTCTTACAATCTACAAATTTATCTTTTCAATTTTTTTTTTCCGAAATTTGAAATGTTTGAGGATGATTTTTATTTGTTACTGAAACGTATAATTAGACTGCTTAGCTGTGATATTTTCTTGCATTATAGTTTTCTGAATTGATTGAAAAAGTATGAATTTGCTGTTAGTATTGCTGTGGGTATGAATTGGATGACTGCTTATTTTTTTAGCTTTTAGTTGGTGTTATATGTTAATTTAGGCATCTAGTTTTTTTTCGCAAATTGAATGGAAATCTGAATTAGAATATCATGATTGATTTGTGGGATTGCCCAATTTATAAAGAGAGGGGATTTGGAAATGGAAATGTAGTGACATTAGGGTTAGAGAAATTTGAAGAGGAGTATGCCATTGAATACCCTTGTTTGTGAATGCCATTGAATACCCTTGTTTGTGATCTCTCAAGTATGAATGGGGTTTTTATGGAAATAGGAATAATTGTTTGGGAGGAGACTAAGCTGAACCATTTCAGGAAAGATAAACTTATCTACCAGCAATAGATGAATGACAAATACGAGAAACCCCCCCCCCCCCCCCCCAACAGCTCTGTTGGTAGCCAATATAGATAGCGGTTATGAGAATAGATTCAATTGTAATTTGGCAAGCAAAATTACATCATAATGTCCTTAGTAATTCTATCTCATCCTCAAACTTGTGTTATTCTGTAAAAATATCTACCACCTAATATCACCACAGATGCTAATGGATGGTAATGAAAAATTGTATATATAAAAAAAAGCTAATCTAGGATGAACTAGTATTACCATGGGAATGAACCTTAATTTTTCTTACAGATTGGCTAATTCATTCTCATTACCACCATTTAGTTCTACCTGACAAACGAGTTGTAAGTGACTAAGTGGTCTATTTGTATTGCCTTTTTTTTCCTGGTATGCCTATTGCCTTCAAAGAAGAAATGTGGGTGAAGTTGCTGATGGTGTGTTGTACTTCTCTCTAAGTTGAGCTTGACTTTGTATGTTTAAGCTGCGATGTCATTACCATTGCAGGATTATCTAGTAAAAGCATTGGTCTGCCTTTGAAGCCCGATCAATCTGGTCAGTACAATTCAACTTTAAGGTATGTTGCTTTTCTAGTTAAGATAATTTATCCATTTGTCAATTTGAATCAATATTTCTTTTATCTGGAAACAAAGAACTCTGCAAGAATTCAGAAAGAAAAATTTGCAGACTTTAATTTATCTGTTAAACAATGTATTATTGTACTAGTATACCACATTTGCATATTGTGTTATTGTAATTATTAGCATTTGATATAGATTCTTGGATAGGGAAATAGGGGGGGGGGGGGGAGGGGGTTGTGGTGATGTACCATTGAAATGATCTAATCTTCAACCATATGGGTTCCTGCTTAAGTGATTTAGAGTTACACTCAATAGCAGCAGAAGGAAAGGAGTTAGGTCTCTTTTATCGTTGTTAGTTTCTAAGTACAATGTTCTATATATGAGTGGACAATAACTGATGGAATAACCTTATTTTATTTATTGCTGTATTTTTTGATTGACTATTGCCTTGATAGTTACATTCTTCCCTCATACTCTTCTACTTTGTGCCAGCAATGGGCCTATAGAAGCCAGAAAGGGTAATCCACCTGTATTGCCTGCTGTAATGACACCAGGGGGACCTTTGGACCTTTCTAGCGTTTTATTCAGGAACCGGATCATATTTATTGGGCAACCAGTGAATTCTCAGGTGGCTCAACGTGTTATATCTCAGCTAGTAACTTTGGCAACTATTGACGAAAATTCTGACATACTGGTATTCTTTTCAATAGCTCACGTGTTCTTCCCTTCCCATATCAATCTTTGCATCAAGGTTCAGGGCTGAGAATTTTTGTGGCTGATGGGTATCTCACCCACCTTTTCAGATGTATTTAAACTGCCCTGGTGGAAGCACATATTCCGTGTTAGGGATTTATGACTGCATGTCTTGGGTAAGCTGTCTAAGATTATTTTGCAGTTGTTGGGGGCAAGGGCGGGGGTATATTTGGTTTTATGCACAATGTGAAAGAGAGATGGGGTAGTATTGGATTCAGAATCTTTTTGCTGGTTCCTGGGGGTTCATATCAGTAAAAGAATACTGGAAAGCTTCTGTTAACAATGGTATTTTCACTTTCAGATAAAGCCAAAAGTTGGACAGTTTGTTTTGGTGTAGCTGCAAGTCAAGGTGCACTTCTCCTTGCTGGTGGAGAAAAGGGGATGCGTTATGCGATGCCAAATTCACGTGTTATGATCCATCAACCACAGAGTGGATGTGGGGTATGTGTTTAATTCTCATATTATACCGTGTTGATGCAGCAAATTATACAAGTGGTTCTGGTTTAATATGTTGCATATGAGAGCTTGATCTTTGCATGTATCTTGTAGGGTCACGTTGAGGACGTCAGGCGTCAAGTGAATGAAGCAGTTCAGTCTCGCCATGTTAGTCTCAGTCTCTATTCCTCATTTGTTTTAAGCAAGCATAACTATTAAAGTCATTACTCAGCATTTACATTGAACTTCTGTACTGATGGACGCAGTGAAGCATGTGTTGGGGGCTAGACACGCATCTTATATGATTTATAAGTATTTGTAAATGTTCTTATGAGTTTACTGCTTTACAGTGTGGTATACTGAGTCTAGTTCTGATCAAAACTTTCTTCCTTGTGGATGTATTGCAGAAAATTGACAAGATGTATGCTGCATTCACTGGTCAACCACTTGAAAAAGTACAGCAATACACAGAGAGAGATCGTTTCTTATCTGTTACAGAGGTAACGTCAAGCAATTATACTGTTGGATATGTGGGCTTCTTAAATGTTCCTCTCTACTTGAAAAAAAGCTCCTCTAATTTTTGCAATAATAAAAACATTGTTGCATACTAAGAGAATAGCAATTGTCTCATTGCTTGCAAACTATAAACTTGTGCTTAAAAAGCAAACAAAGTTCAGTGCAAACCTTTGCATATAAAGAGCCATTTTAAGCTATTTATAACATGTACTTGCAGTTTTTGTCCATCATCCCAGATTCTGGAATTTAGTAAAAATATTTCACAAAATTTATATTTCTCACCTGTATTAAGAATTTACTTCATCCTTTCCTCGCACCAGTTTGGCAGAAAAAAGTGCTTAATGAGTGGGATCATGCTATCCATTTTGCATGATCTTCACAGTACACACTGATATCAGCAAATTTTGGTCTGAACTCACATTGAATTTTTAGGTCATCACTCGTGATTTCAGAGGTGGAAAATCCATAAGCCTTTCTTTAATGTTCCATTACCCAATCTATTTTTTGCAGAGACGGATCTTGTGTGTGTGTGTGTTTTGTTAATTATGCTGATTTTGATATTCTAAAAAGTCTTCATAAGTGCCTTTCTTTGGCTTATCGGCAAGATTTTGTCCTTTGTTTATATTCCTCCCTTCCTTGTGCAGGCGATGGAGTTTGGTCTTATAGATGGCATTTTGGAAACAGAGTATTGAGGATGCTGCGTATGACATGTTGCAATCATTTCATGGATGCATCTTTCTTATAGCTGTTGTACGAAGTATCGTTCACTAGTTGTCCAATACTAATTTTGTTGCGTTGCAATCTCAGCTTAACTAATTAAGTTGCAACATTGTAATTGGAAGGGACATGGTTGTTGTCCTTGTATATCTTCAAAGAGGATTTATATTCAATTTTTTTGAAAATCAAATGGTAAATTGCAGGCAAGTAATGTTCCAATTGATTTTGTTTTGCTGAACAGAAACTCTACAGATCCAAATTCTGCTTCTAGCAGGAATGGTTTCCGATTAGAGAGGGAGAGGTGCAGGCAATTTGTTGCTTTTACAAGTTTTGTTTAGCACAAGGTCAAAATATAAGAAATATCACCTTACTATATAAATGGTATGACTGATAAAACGTTTCTATAACAAGAAACTATTGCAATGATTTTCATCATGATAAACTATTGCAATAACAAGTCTGTTCATAAATTATAGTTCAAGATGAGCCTTTTCATGGACGTGCACGTTCATAAACAAATCAATTTCAATCAATTTACAACCTTGTGCCAAACTCACAAGAGCTTTAAGAAGTACAAAATGATTGCCTCCCTACAAACAGGGACCAACTTTCTTATTTTGGGGGCTGTGGGAGGAGATAACAATTCATGTATTTAAGAATCTCCCTCCCCATAAGAATGTCGTGGTATAGTGTTAAGCTTACTCATACATCCATATAGTGTTCTGGCATGTTTAAAATGCTTCTCCTTTTATCTATCGATCAGTAGCACTTCTGGTGTATATGCTATGTACCTGAGAATAGAGTAAAAGACAGTAGCCAAGATATCAGAAACAATGCTGTACAGCATGTGAAGTAAAGCACGACGAATCCATTCTCAAAATCTGAACATTGAACCAGCCAAATAGTTGAATATTGAAAGCTTTGCTGATGGAGAAATGTGTAATCTCAAGCCTTCACACATTATAACAGCCATCAATAATTTTTCATGTTATGAATAGCAGAACCCTTGACGGTATAGAAGAAAGTGTAGTAATTATTTTTGCTTATCTACTCATCTTTACACATAACAGGGGGCGCCCTTTTCAGTTTCTGAATGTTTAACAAGTAAATGATAATGGAACAAACAATTTACATAAAGACTTACCATAGTTTTGGCGAACTGTAGTGAATCTGTAAATGGCCTTGATTAAGGAACCGTATTTCTTAGATTTCAAATTTCCCATATGTCTACAACAGAAAAAGAAAGCCTCAATGTAAAACATCCACTGTAAATGTATGGTCAAAGCAAGACACAAGAAGCATAACTACAGAAGATAGGCCCTAACAATAGGGCAATGGAATGCACTAGGCAACCAAATTTAATATGGAGACACAGCGTACAACTAACAATTTCAATGTGCTAAGAAAATCTCCTGTACAGAGTAACCTGATGTCAAGAAATGAAAATTGGATTACGAAGAAAGAAAATAAGAGGGAAAAAAATTTACAACCAGTGTGGTTCAAGAAACAGTGACATTTACTATTTTTTGAAGGGGTGACATTTACTTGTGAGAGCCTTTAACCTTTCAAACCTTGTCCATGACAAACTGTGTCCTTTGTTTTAATTTTTTGTTTACTGCTGTGTTAGCTAGTCCAAAAAAATTGTGCTTACAACGCAAGGTTATAATGGTTCACACTTCCAAAAGATTTACTCACACAATCTCAGTATAGCTTAATCTCCACGGTGGAAAGCCAAGATGACATCTTGCAGGTCCGTAAATTAAAAGTAGATCAGGTTCGGGACCAGAACAACCTGCTCATAGAAATAAATTGAATAAGGAATTTACTTTAAGAGACTAAATAGTTGTCAAATTCTGAAAAAAAACCTTCAAAGAAAACATTCTGAAAAATAGACAAACCAACTAGTTGTAAAGCCTCGTCAATGATTGGTTCAGTAAATTTTGTCTTGTCTCCATTACCATCCTTATACTTTGAAAAAAGCAAATTTGCTGCTTTAACTACACCTTCTTTCCCATCAGAGACTGAAATAAACTCCAAAATCAACTGACTAGGCTTTAGGACAGCTTCATCTGTTTCAACTGCCTGCAAAAATAGGATAACTTTTTCAGCGAAACCTCCCGCAGAACTAACAGCAAAAAAAGGATCTATCATAATCTGATGGGAGTAAATGCAAGTTTATGATTCAACCATCTTCCTATTAAGATAAATCCATTAATTATATGCAAACCCAAACTACTCTCTGTTACATAACTCTGTAGCAAACATGCACAAAAGCTTGTCTGGTTAGGATCACATAAGAAGAATTGATACCTTCCGTGGTCTTGCATTGCATTCATCTATGATGGTCTCCTGTGATTCCTTCAACACCCCTAAACAACAGAACCTCAGGCAAACTGATACAGACAATTTTGGAGGGTTGGGGGGTAATTCAACATCTATCTATAGATCACCACAATTTTACCTTCCATATCATAAAGACAAACATGCTTCACTCCAATAGCAGTCACCCAATGCAAAAGCTCAATAACTTCTGAAATCTGGTACGCTTCTTCACTTTCAATCACAATAGCCAGGTATTTCACCTTACTTGGATCTAAATATCTGTATTTCTTAAAAAATCCACAAGTGATAAGGTAGCTTTCAAGAGTGTAATATACATCGTTTACCCAGTACCATATTGTCACCAAAAAATGTAGAATATTCCACAGTAGTATAGCAGCAAATCTAGTAACCTGCAAAGGCACATGATGATACACATCAGACACATGAAAGAAATTACAAATAAGCATATGTGACACCCTGGTCATAACTTGTGTGCAGGCACAAAAAACACGAAAGACACAGTAGTTAGTTAGGTCAATTCAAGTTTTGTTAAAAAAAGACTTTGCAAGTTAGAAATCAGAAAAATATTCCTAAAATAAGTATCACATGCCTCAAGAATTACTGTTTCTATGGACCTGTAGATTATCTATTCACAATCAGCCTAGCTCAACATGTCTAATTGAGTTGCCTATATCTGATACATGAGAGAAAATGTATCCTTTCCAAACAATACAATACATGATTCTGTCAGCTAATATTTGCATTGCATTGCAGATGAGAGTTATCCACTCCATGCCCACCAACATAATCCGTAAACTTTTAAAATTTTCATAGAGCATAACTCCATGCCCAACCTGCATGCAATACTACAGAATCTTAGGCACTCCAGGATTATAGAATTCAGACTCTTACCTTCAAAGGCCTAATATAATCCACCAATTAAATTGAACAACCTCAAACAAGTTTGAGTTTACACTACCCAAGACCTATAGAATTTCCAGATCTCTTTCTTGTTCTATAGTTGCTTTCACTATCGGAGCTAACTCAAGTTCACTATAAGATATAAGTTCAAAACAGCTTCGCCAAGAGTAAATTTTTTCTCCAGTTCTAACACAATTCACTAACCTGCATCTCGTAAGAGACTAAAGTTTTCACAGCATTATTGGCATTTCATTCATAGCTAATCTAAAATCCCTCTCAACAATCAGACACTTATATCTTCAAGTCAATGGATGTAACTAAGTTTAGGGCAAAAATTCATTAATTTGTTGCATAAGTCGGAACAAGAAGTTTTTCTTCCATGAATTTGACAACTCCAACACCAACACTGAATAACAACATTAAAGCAAACAAAACTTAAGCAACAGATTAAGTTCATAGCAACATAAAACAATGGTTTCCGAAAGGGTTAGTTCTCACCTTGGTCATCCAATATGAACGCAAGTACCTTTCTCTAAAATCCATTAATCTGCAATTTCAACAAGACATCAAATATTTCAATATTCAATAAGAAAGAAGAGCCGATAAACAATTCCACAGTACAATAACCCAAGGAAAGAGCAAGTATTTCGCTAAGGAGGACAAGAAAACATTAAGAAATTAAACTTCAACACACAAATAACAAACACAACCAGAAAGTCAGGAAGTGTGTGAAGAGCTTTAGCATGATATTTTCCTATACCTGTCTAGAAATCCTCTTTTTTCTTCCTTTCTTAATAGGACATATACTTTGTATGATTCCCGTTTTTTTATCTCTCTAGAATTTAGGTCTACCATAGACACCCCTACTTCCCTACCTAATAATTAGAACTGTTGTCTCCCAAATAATCACCATCATTTTGAAAATCCATCAATCATTTGCAGTTTTTATACATCTTAAACTAAAATCTGAGTTACTAAGCATAATCTATAGTTTAACACAATAATAGACTCTTGATTCTAAAATACTACCAGATGTACCAATAGTTTAATATGATCACCCTAACATAGTAAGCAAAACTTCCACTTTCCAAGAAAATCACCATCGTTTAGGGATTAAATCAATAATTTAGACTTTTAATACATCTTAAACTCAAATCACATCGTAATTGGTTCATGATTTTTTCATTTAGCTATTCAACAATGGTGAGCCCCATACCTCTCATCTCCCCATTTCTCTCCTACTCTGACTAACGTACTAAAAATTAAAAATTCCCTCGATTTTTTTTTTGAAGAAGAAAAAAAATCCCTCGATTATAAAAGTGAAAGATTTAGCTATAGATGCAGTTACTCAGTTAGACATGAATTTTTCACAATCAACTCAATTTCACAATCAAAAGTCATAACCCACAAATAGAAGCATATCAACCAAAAATTAAAAAAAAACCAGGCAATAGTCGTACAAAAAAAATGTATTGTACAATAAAGTTTTGATTTTTAGTTGATCAATCAATCTAAGGAAAAGAGAAAGTCGGAAATTTTGACAGAAAATTAAACAAAACAAAAAAAAATATTAATCACATAACTTTGAAGTACAAAATTCAATCTCGTAGCATTCTAATTGAAAAACAAAAATATCAAGAAAGTTGAGAATACCAACCGATGATGAACAGTTTGCGAAGTCATGATGATGATTATTGCGCCGAGAAGTGGTGGCGACGACAGTCAACGTGTAATCGATGGCGTTGGAAATTCGGGTGGACTGGTACAGTGGAGTGACTAAAGTTGTACTAGACTTGAGAAAAAAATGATGACAAATACAATGGAACCTAATTTAATATTTTGATAAACCACCTCGAGGGCAAAATTGGCATATTTTATGGCCAGAACATGTAGAAGAGTGAAAATTTTAATGTACACCCGGTACCCACCTGTATCTTGCTTGGTACAGACAAAAAACGCGGAAAGAACATATAGCTGTTTTGTAAATAACATATAGTTGTTTTGTAAAGAATATCCAATTTATGTTTTTTTTTTATTATTTATTTTTATTTTATATATATATATATATATATATATATATATATATATATATATATATATATATATATATCTAAAGAACATCTGTAATATTATTAAAGAACATGATAATATTATGTAATGAACATTATTTATATATACCCACCATAATTTAAAAACAAAATTTAAAGAACATTTCACTATAAGCAATAAACATTATATGACAAATAAAAGTACATTACACTGACAATCAAAAAACATGGACAAATGTTCTTTTCACTCTTTTTTGGTGCAAATATGTTCTTTTTACTTTAAGTATTTGTTATTACAATTTAATAGTATGTTCTTTTCACTATAACTGTATGTTCTTTATATTTGTATAATATGTTCTTTCCACGAAACATCTATACGATGCACGGTACAAACGCCTGTAAGAACCACACTCTACAAAAGAGAAATGTTATTCCCACTCGGACCAAGACATGACTTTTACTTGTTCTGTCATAGGGGTGTAAATGAACCAAATCGATCAATAAACTATTTGGGTTCGAGTTCGATTGAAGCTCGTTCATGTTCGTTTATTTGATGAATGACCCGAGCATGAACAAATTTTGAAGCTCGTTTAATAAATGTGCTTGAACACGAACATAGATATGTTCGTTCAGATAAATTCATGAACAACTCTTAATTCTTAAGTTTGTTAATAATTAAGATTTACTTCTTAGGTTTATAATTAAGATTTAATTATTATGCTAATTTTGAGATTTTCAAATGTCAAAAGTACAAAGCTCATTTATTAGAGAAGCTCGTTTATTACTAAGCTCACTCGTTTATTAACTCGTTTAATAAACGAGCCGTTCACGAACCATTTGCGGACATATAGTGTACTAAATAAGCCGAGCTTGAACAGATTTTTAAGCTCGCTTGAAAGCTCGGGATCGTGCTCAGACTCGCCTAAGTTAAATGAAGTTGAACATGAACAAGTGTAATACCTCGTATTTTTATATGTATTTTAACTTAAATAAGTATTTCTTAAAGTATTTAAATAATTTGAAATGAATTATTTATGGTGTTTCATTAATTTAAAAAGAATTATTTTAATTAAAAGTTTATTTTTAATTATTTAACAATCTTGAAAATATTTTATTTCATGATTGGAAACTTTGGGGCATATTATTTTATAAAAAGATCATTTTTAAAGTGAACAATATTTAAGGAAAGTCAAAATACTAGTTTGAATAGGAGAAGGGATCATTAAGGGTAGAAAAGAGAATTTAAGTAGGACGGTCTAGAGAGGGGGTATAAATACCTATCACATGGGCAAATTGAACCTTGCCCAAGGTGGAATATACCCAAAGGTAACTCTCTCTTCTAATTTTCTCTTTCTCTCTCTTATTTTCCCTTTCCCCTTTATTTTTATTTTGTTTCATCACACCCACACACACCACCACCATCTGACCACCAACACAGCCACCACCGACCGGCTGCCACCACCGTACCACCAGCACTCGCCGGCAGCGGCGGCCACCAAGAGGGGACGACGGCAGCTTGACCTTGGTGGTCATGCACCCCTTTCGGGAAAAAAAAAATTTGTTCTTTTGATTTTTAATTAAATCCACCATTAATCTAATTATTGTTTTTGGGTTTTGTGATGATTTTTTATGATGTTTGATTTTAAGTATGATGTATATAAATTTCAGATTTGATTTTTTGAATTAAAATGCCCCAAATTATAAACCCTAGGTTTCTAAGTTTATGTATATTGATGGAAATTGTTTATGGGTGATTTAAATTATTGAAATAAGTGTTTTAAAACACAATTACAACAATTTTAGATGATTTAATAAAATTAGAATTTTTATATATAAGCTATAATTATGTTTCTTGAAAGGATTTTTAATTACCCATTAATTGGGAATAAAAGTAAGGGTTTTAAAATTAAATTTTTAGCTTGTTTAAAGGATTTATGAGTGATTTAAGGAGTGTATATATTGCTATAAATTTATATTGAATAAGTAATAATGCCTCTTTTGTAATTTTGGTTTGTAGGAGTTTTCCAAGTGAGTGATTTAATTTAGTTGGCGATTTAGAGATCATATTCAAGGTACGTTTACGTACTTGGTAATTATTTGAATATGTAGAAGCATGCTATGCTTTGATAAATTAATTCCAACTAGTATCATGATAGGTGCTTGTTCAAATTTGTTGATTGGATTGATGTTGGTGATTGATTTGTGAGGTATGAATTATTTATGATGAATTGGTGATTGGAATTAAATATGTTGGCATGTTGGATACGAGCCACACGTTTATTATTGGCATGATGGAAGGCATGTTTAATTAAACTAAATGTTAAATTTGGTTTGGAATATGAAAAGGAAATTTTATTATGGTTCATATAATTTTTATTGATGCTATAAGTATGAGGAAGGAGCTAAATAAGTGTCTATGTACACGAGGATAAAAATTATATTTTGGTGCCTAAGTGCACTTAAGGTGTTCTAAACACCGAGGGATAGGATTTGTGGTGCTTTATGCGCTTAAGGTGTTATTTAACACCGAGGTAATTTAAAAAGGATTCAACATTAAATTTATGTGGTCACTAATTATTCAAGAATTAAATTGGTATGTTTGATTGCTTGAATGAATTATAATGTTTGATTGTGTTATGGTTTGAGAGTCATCACTAAGTATAATAATATGTAAAACAACGTAAAGTGAAAGAGATTACACACCAAAACTCTTGGAACGTATATACCTTGATCTGAGTATGAACATATGTGGGGAGTTACGCGACTTTATATTTGACCATAATTTCTACAGGGAGTATAGGACGCTATATATTCCTTTTTATTATACGCAAGAATTCCGCCACTTACAAATGGTTCTTTTATACTGCCACGGTTAGCTCCCGTGTTAGTACCCCTTTATTGGGGCAGGTTAGGGGGAAACCCGTTCGATGCGTAATCAAATTAAATGGACATTGGTATTTGTCTAGTTAAATGTTGGATGTCTTCTATGCTTGTTTACAGGTGCAACAAGGTAAGTTTGTGTGATGATAGGATGAAAGCATGATAGTGTGGTTTTATTACGCTTACGTACTCAGCATTGCTGATTGTGTGTTATATGTTTTTTTGGCCTTGTCTTTACCTTGGCCCTACGACGACCCATTTCTAATAGCGAGTAGTGGGGACAAGTAGAAGGAAGTTTTTCAGGTGACGAAGCATTTTCATGATAGGCATGAGTGAAGAGCGAATCATGCTTCGTTTCCATAGGATTATGATGTGTTTTATTTGCTTTGAATATTATTTATTTTATTATGCTCATGAGACTAACGTAAAGGTTTTCAATATTGTTTGGTTTTAAGGGTCTACAATGGTTCCAAGCTGTAGGTTGACTTTGTTTGACTTTGTTTGATTTTACTTTCGTTTGGTTTGACTTTTAAGTTGACTTGTTTTGAATGGTTTTAAAGATAGTCTTCCGCTGTGTGTCTTTGATAATTGCCTTAGCCATTTTCACGGTGGCGATAATGTCTTAGATTTTCCTATTTTGTGTTTTAAAAAGGTCAAAATAAATATTTTAAAGGAAAGGAATTTATAGGGTGTTACAACAAGGTAATACTCGGCTCGGCTCATTTACACTCCTTACTTATTCATTCAGGAATTTTGATTTCTTTTAGTGGTTTTTAGTAAAATTGTTTAAAAAAAAAAAAAAAAAACTTGTTCATACACACAATGCTAATAAAATGCATGAAAATACAAATACCAAATCATATAAGCTCATTAAAGAGAAAAAAGGACAATCTTAGCAAGACGGAAGACGTAAATCAACAAGACTCCTAATCATGGTAGTAGAACAAAGGATTGGAGCTTAGTTCAAATTCATCTGCAATCAACTTCTTAGATATTGGCTTATCACTTTAGTATTTGTGGTAGAATAAAAGGTTAGAGCTTGGTTCAAATTCATTTGCAATCAACTTCTTAGATATTGGCTTATCACTTTGGTATTTGTGGTAGAATAAAGGGTTGGAGCTTGGTTCAAATTCATCTCCAATCAAAACTTCTTAGATATTGGCTTATCACTTTGGTATTTGGGGTAGAATAAAGGTTGGAGCTTGGTTCAAATTCATCTGCAATCAACTTCTTAGATACTGGCTTATCACTTTGATATTTGCGGTAGAAGAAAAGGTTGGAGCTTGGTTCAAATTCATCTCCAATCAACTTCTTAGATGCTAGCTTATCATTATGTAAGTCGCAATCTTCATCAAAAGATTTTACTTCATTATTATTGACATCTTTAATGAGACTTTTATCTGCTTCTCCCTTCTCATGGGCTTCATATGCATTTATAAAATCTTTGATAAATTCAGGAATGGGCTGCTCATTCACTACCTCTGTCCAATATTCTTCTGGGCCTTTCCTCCCATCAATTGGGCCTGCAAACTGTTTATCATATGATATCTTGAGCTAGGATTAAAAAGAAATATGAAGTACTTAGTTTGTAATATGGAATGTTTTCATTACTTTTTTTTTTTTTGGCGGGGAATGTTTTCATTACTCTAATTACACTTGAATATGTTCTTGTTCAAATAAGTAAATATCATTTGAATAAGATGTACCTAGAGGTCAAAAACTAACACGAAAAATACCAAATTCGAAGTACTACTTATATGGATCCAATAATTTAACATGACTTAAATTTAAAATAGATTCGACCCGAATACTCGAATTGACACCTGTATGTTCTATTCACCTGATTTTCACTTATCTGAACTTATTAGACCTTATTTTAGTTTTTTCTTAAAAAAAAAAATAAATAAAAAAAAACTTATTTTAGTTGTAATTTGTATTATTTGGGTAACTTATTTATCCTTAACTGAACTCATTTAACCTGAAATAAGTGAAAATAAGATGAACAAAATAGGCTCTAGATACACCTTTATACGTTTGTAAGAGAATTTAAGTTGTTAACCTTATTTCAATTACTATAAATTAATCATTGGTAAGTCGATATTCAATTTTTGAAATTAAAATAAATCTTCCTTGAAATTCATTTCTTAAAGCCATGACTGCATTAGTGTTTTTTTTTTTTTTTTTTTTTAATTTTTTTGAAGCAGCGAGGACTGCATTAGTAACTTAAGCTTTAATGTAGCTAGATATTTATAATTTTTCAAAGAGAAAAAACCTTAGATATACAATATAAAAGGCAGGACTGCATAAGTAAGAGTACTTCCATACTACAGAATACACTATTACTATTATTATTGTGAATAATCTGAAAGAAAAATTATTTGTACGGACTATGGAGTAGAAGCAAATAAAACATAAGAAAAATACCAAAATAATTGAGAGTAGAGCTATGAACATGATGCTGATGTTGCTCTTCATACTTGTGAAATCAATAAGCTAGCTAGTGAGTTTAACTTGATATGATTTTATTTGGAAAGATAGCTAGTCTCGATTTTCTATTTATAGGGAGAAGAACAAGTAAATAGACAAACAATCAATAATGCAATAAATAATAGCTAGTCCCCATTTTAATTATGGAAAATGTTATACATAGGCACATAGCCCTTAGGGCTACATATAAGCATTAAATACACACTAGAAAATCGTAAAAATTTAAGAAATTATAAAAATATAAACACTTATTACACTGATTTATGCGTGTTTTTGTCATGAATTTCTGTTTTTATACAATTTAAGAGTGTATTTAATGCTTAAATATAGCCCATAGGGCTCTACATATAGCATTACCCTTTCATTATTTATGCAATGTAGCACGAGTATAGGGAAGTGATTTTGGCACATCATAAGTTGATTTTGGCACACCTTATGAGAGAGTATTATTTTTTTGTTTTTCTCACATGGAGGTGTGCCAATATGAATTATTAATGGTGTGCCAAAATCAATTTCCCTGAGTATGTTACTCCATATTAAATGAGTTAGAGTCGTACCCGTTTTAAGTGTTCACTTGATAAATCTAAAGAGGTTCCAAATCAATATCATATGAATATTAGGGTAGCACACATTTCCTTAGCTAGCCTTGTAATAAGGTAAACACAACTTTCGGCTTTCTTGTCTTTCTTTGATGTGGGATATATACACAACATAATATATGATCAAAATCACACTGTCAAGCTAATTAGTTTGTATCACTGGTGTGTCGTCAAAAAAAAAAAAAGTTTGTAACACTTGTGTCTTTTTTTTTTTTTTTTTGACAATCACTTGTGTCTATTATTATATATTTGAATCTCAATCTTCTAAAATTAAAGTTAAACATAATAAAATGTTTTGCATGAGACTGGAATCACCACGAGTCCACTTTATAATAACACCGTATAACCATATTTTGACTTTTGTATATCAGATTTTGAATTTTGTATAACACCATATTCGTTAATTTTGCTTGTGTAGCAACTTAATTTTTTAATTTTAAAATAAACTTTAAATTTTTTTTCAGTGGTCCAAATAACACCTTTTTTATGTGGGGCTCTAAAAGCTCATTTTAATATTTTGTTTTATGAAGATTTGAACGTATTTTATGTTTATTCATTTTAAATCTTTGTCATGTAGATAATATTTAAATGGTAATTGTATGACTTTTGATAATTTTGCTTATATAAGTGTTAATTTTTTTATACATATAAATTTTAATTATAAATTACTAATTTATTTG
This sequence comes from Chenopodium quinoa, assembly GCF_001683475.1. Taxonomy (NCBI): domain Eukaryota; kingdom Viridiplantae; phylum Streptophyta; class Magnoliopsida; order Caryophyllales; family Amaranthaceae; genus Chenopodium; species Chenopodium quinoa. The sequence continues at coordinate 726,881 of NW_018744537.1, forward strand.
TGTGCATTTAAGTATCTCAATGTCATTATTGATTTTGCTTATGTGGCTATTGAATAATTTAGTTCTAAAATAAAATATAAATCTCTCACTCATTGGTCAAAATAATTGAGACGCTCTAAAACTCTTGGAAAATGCCTTATTAAAGAAGTTGTTAACTATTTTGATAGTTATAATGAAAAAAGAAAACGGTAACATGCTACAAATTAAATCTTTATATGGCAGCCCCCTGGTGATAGCCTGTACAAATTGAACTGTGGCAGGTGCAGTGGTGAGAGATGCTTGTGGTGCTGTGAAGTTGGCTGTTGCGTGCATGGAGACTAGAGTTGCAGTGGACTTCTCAATTCGGGTTTAGAAAGTTTTAACAAGGGCTATCATGTAACTATACAAGTGTATTTACCCATTTTATACAAATTTTTGCTCATTTGTCCAAAATGAGCGCAACCTAGATGACGATGAGTATATTTAGTTTTTTTTTATACTAGATTAATCCTGTGCCATGCACAATTTTAACATTAAATGTTTGCTTGTATTTGCGTAATATATATAATTTAAGCAAGACATTGTAAACTATGATACCTATCATTAAATAATTGAGCTAAAATGAAAGAAATACTGTTAAATATTCTAATTGACTTCATATTTAAAATAAATTTAAAAATTATTTGTAGCAGTTTAGTGGTTTTTGTTTTATTATCACAAATTTGAAGAATCAATAAAGAGTGGAAAATCCAAACTCATACAATCACTAATAAAAAGTCGGAGATTATTGTTAGAAAAAAAAATCTATCTAGGAGGAAAAAACGAAAGAGAACCATTTTTTTATTACTTCATAGGAGATTGTGTAGTTAGTCAATTTAGTCATAACAACTTTTAAGAAAATGTATATTAAATCTACCATAAAAGGCCAAAAAAAAAAAAAAACATGGATGGGGTCGTAAATAATTAATCTACCCATTATCCTACTCAAAATGACAACAATGCTTCTTGAGAAATTAAACAGATTTCGTTTCTCATGTTGAGAAACTTGTACTTCGTATTTTCTTTGTAAGTTCTTAGTTACTACCTCTGTCTCACAATAATTGACTCAATCAAAATTTACACACATGCCGATGAGCTAGTTCGACCTTATTTTTACATAATATAAGTAAATATTAATGAGAGTTATAAAAAAAAAAGTTATATCATGAAACTTTATATCAATATATATACCTTTCAATCTAACAACATTTTGTTATTATGTTTATAAAACACTATAGTCAAAGTTAGTATATGAATAGTTAAAGAAGTCTATCGTGTTAGTTATTATGGGATACCATTGGGTTGCTTAAATATTGATAACTAGGTTAGTCTTGTACGATGCACAATATGAACAAATAAAATAATCTAATTTTGTTTATTTTTTCATACCAAAATTTAAAACAAACAAAATTTCCAAAACCAATAACACATCAAATATTTTTTTTTTAAAAAAAGATTTCGTAGAAAAATTGAATGATGAAAGGGATACCCGAAGAAGAAAAATTGAATTATCATTGTTAATTAGAAAGAATAGACTGTTTTTCGAAAATTGATACTAATAATAATATAGCTGACCAGAAATTGAATAAAATAAAATTAAAATCATAAAATGATGACATCATTTATAGTTTTGGAAGAAAATTTTAATAACATGACATTTCTAATTTTAGGATAGGATAATATCAACATTGCTATTTTAGTATTAGTTATAGATGTGGCCAGATGGGACCATGTACAATTATTGTCTAACGCTTCCAAAAATCTATGAGTCTAGATTTCATTATGCATCATTTACATCCAACTTTATAAAAATGTAGCCTTATATTGCTCGATCTCATCAGTCATCACACATTCACACTAACACATTTCAAGCTAATTAAATTTTAAAGATGCATTATTCTCAATTTACTCGGTGGAGTTTGGCTTTGTATTTGCTTCTATTAATGGTTAATTATCTCCTTTATTATTACCCTTATACCCTCTAATATGTATTGTATAATTTTCATATTATTATGTCTTCAACCTTAACTAATACTAAGTATTGGATTTGAAATTCTTTGGCAGATTGGTTATGCAATTGGAGAAAACGTTGCAACAAATCGAAACGATGAAGGAAGTCATCATCATCATGAGCATCAAGGCCATTCAACAACACCACACATGGATCATTCAGTACAAGTATTTTTCACTCCTAAAGACCTTAAGCTAGGAAATGTAATTCCTACTATCTTTAAGGGTCGAAATCCTTCTTCGCGTTCTCCTCATTTTCTTCCTAGGGAAGAATCCGAGTTAATACCTTTCTCACCATCTAAACTCCCTTATCTTCTTAAACTTTTCGGCTTCTCTCAAACTTCGCCTCAAGCTAAAGCCATGGATAAGTTTTGTCCAACTTCCTTAGAGTCTATGCTCGATTTTGTGCATAAAATCTTCGGATTAAACACAAAGTTTAAGGCCTTGAGCACCAAAAAGTCTGAAAAATTTGGTAGTAATAATTTACAAAATTATACCATAGTAGATGCACCTAAAGAAATACTAGCCCCGAAAATGGTTGCCTGTCACACCATGCCGTACCCATACGTGGTGTACTATTGCCACTTCCAAGAAAGCGAAAGTAAGGTGTTTCATGTTTCATTAAGAGGTGAAGATAATAATATTGTACAAGCTGTTGCTGTTTGTCATATGGATACCTCCCAATGGAGTCCTGATCATGCCTCGTTTCGGGTTCTAGGCATTAACCTGGTTCATCCTCCCCAGTTTGCCATTTCTTTCCGGAAGACAATCTTGTTTGGGTGCCAATAATATCTAACACTAGTGATGATAATTCAGTAGGAAGAGTTTCAAGTATGTAACAATATAATAAAGTGACTACTTATTATGGCCTGGTTACAATATAAGTGACTAGTGGTCTAATCTGCTGTAATACCAGTTGATGAATTGAATGTATCGTAATTAATTAAAATAATGTATCGTAATATCAGTAGTATGTATTTTACTTATTTGTGTTTTCTCTCAATAATAATATTGATAGCAAAAAAATTAAAGTTGTGATTTACAATTCTATTATTCTTCATCTATCATTTTATCTTTATGACTTTGTGCCTTTGTGGGACTTGTGAGTGTGATACTGACATGCTGTGATGTTGGATTAGAGAGCCTCGATCTTAGTGAGACAAGGCGTAAGTCATTATGACTTAGTTGAGCCTTGGTTCGTTTAAATTTTTCTACACCCTACTTCTTAGATGTTATCGCTCTTCCTACGAAGATTACATACGTACATACAAATATAATTTATACTAATTAGTACTTAGCTTCCTGAGGAGCGAGCTAGTCCCAATGATATATTTTATACTATGTACTCGGTTACCTAGCTAAGTGATCTTGTGTGTGTGGAATAATATGAACGGAGAGAATAACATTAATTTGTTCGAGTTATTAATCTTATTATTAACTTAGCCAAGATTGAGTTTTTACTTAGCGGCTCTATTCAAACAAAATATGTCATTTCTGAACTTTAATTATATATATTTTGACTTTTATAATATTTACGTTATTAAAAATTAATAATCGAGTGATATATCTCGTTAGATTCGATTTAATGTATATATTATCAAAATATCAAGTTTTTATAATTTATAATATTATTTATTAGGAAAAATTGCCAAACTGAGCGTTTTTGGAAAACAATTTCCCAAACAAGACGCGTGGCAAAACTATTTACCAAACTAAGCTTTCAGGGTAAAACGCCAACCAGGGTGGCGTTTTACCCTGGGCAATTTTTTTTTTAATTTTTAGTCAAAGGCAAAACGCCATCAAGGGTGGCGTTTTACTGCTGGGCAAATTTTTTTAAAAAAAAACATTTACACAAAAACGCTAACGCCGTTGGCGTTTTACTTTTAACACAAAAGCGCTAACGTCGTTGGCGTTTTAGAGTCGGGTATTTCTAACAGCATATATCGCTGTTCTTCATTATTCAACCAAACCCCCAAATTGCAAACCCTAACCCCGCGCATACCAACTTCCAATTCTCCATATTTGAACACTGCGTTGTATGTACGCTTTGCTTGGGGATTTATTGGAATCATTGTGGTTTTAGTTGTGCATATGTGTCACCTAATATGTGGTCTGATGTTATGTAGAACATGGCTTCACAATTGATTGTTTTGTTATGCCGTTGGGGGGGTGAAATTTTGTGTGTCGGACCCAATGTCGAGTATAGAGGAGGAAAAATGGAACCGCTAGCATTGAAACCTTGTATGACTTACAATGATTTGTTGAAGAAAGTTTATACTATAATTGGTTCAAAGCCAACAAGTGTTGAAGTGAACATCAAAATGAGGTTTGAAAGTGTTAGCGGGATTCAAATCTTACCTGTTTTGAATGACGACCATTTGGAGGTTTTGAGGGGTGTCGTTGCAATGAGGTCTCTTCCTACTGATTTGTATGTGGAAACGGTGCCTGTATGTACTCAACAACCAACATTTCTTCCATCATACAATGCAAGCTCTCTACAAATGCCCGCATATAACATTCCATCATCTGAATATGGAATGGGTTCTTTCAGTAGAATGTTACACGACAATCAATTTGACATTCCATTCAGTTCACAATTTACGGCATCGGGGTCAATGCAGCAACCTGGTCCATCTACCTCAAACAATGACATTTCATCATCGATGCAGTTGCAAAGTTACTCTCCCACGCAAGAACATATTGAAACACCACCGTTTCAGACTTTGGTGAATGCTGAACTTGTTGTAAACAACGAGTTGTCTGTTCTTGATATGTATAATGACACAAACGACGAGGGTGAAGACGGAGATGAAGAAGATGTTATAAACAACGATTTGTCTGTGGATGATGTTGTTGCTAGAACTCCATTACCTTGGTTCAGTCAAATAAACGAGAACTATGAGGTGGACATACATTGGGGTGATTCGGGGAGCCAGTGTTCGTTTCGTGTCGGGGGAGAATTTGAGAAGGGCATGATTTTCGACAATAAGAAAGCGCTACAGGAAATGGTGAAATTGTATTCCATAGAGCGAAATCATTTCTACACCACAGTGACGTCGAATGAGAATGTCCTTCATTTAAAGTGCAAGAGGGGGTGTGGTTGGTCGCTACGTGGTACAAAAACAAATCTAACCACACGTGCCTTTAAGATCGTATCTTACAAGGGCCCACATCGCGACAATTGTGTTAATGAAGTTCCGCCCAGAGATCATCGACACTTGGACTCCTCTGTTATCTGCGACTATGTGAAGTCGTTTGTGCAGAAAGATCCATGTTTGAGAGTTGAGTTCATACAACATATCATCTCCAACAAATTTCAATTCGATGTTCCATATCGAAGAGCGTGGTATGCCAAACAGAAAGCGATTGCGGAAATTTTTGGGGATTGGGAGAGTTCATACAACAGACTTCCTTCATTCATGCAAGCCCTCCAGGAGTCGAACCCAGGCACTGTAGTTCTGTGGAAATACAAAGCTATTGTTGAAGGCGTTTATTACAGCAACATGGAGGTATTTGAACGAGTGTTTTGGGCCTTTAAGCCTTCCATCGATGGGTTCAAACACTGCATGCCTCTGTTATCTATTGATGGGACACACTTGTATGGGAAATATAAAGGCACACTTTTGGTTGCTACAAGTGTTGATGCTAATTTTCAGGTATTTCCTTTAGCATTTGCAATAGTTGAAGGGGAAAACACCTCGAGTTGGTCCTGGTTTCTAAGCTGCATTCGGGTTCATGTTACTGATCGAGAGGGCCTATGTGTTATATCTGACCGACATGCGGGGATTATTGCTGCGATGACTAACCCGGATGTTGGATTTCATGAGCCACGGGCCTTTCACAGGTTTTGCGATCGACACATGGCCTCTAACTTGAGGACCCATGTGAAAAACAACGACATGAGAGACAGGTTCAAGGCTGCTGCATACCAACGCCAAGAAAAAAAATTGGTTGAAGATATGCGTTCTATCGGCGAAGCTTGTGTTAAGTCCCTAGAGTACATCACGGATGTGCCGTTTCACAGATGGTCCTTGTTTCATGACGCTGGTCGGAGGCATGGTATATGTACTACAAATTTCTCAGAAACTTTTAACAATGTGTTGAAGGGAGCTCGTTTTCTGCCAATCATGTCCCTTGTCGAGTTAACTTTCCACAGAGTTAACAAGTACTTTAACAGAAGCAGAGATAGTTCACTTGCTAGGCGTGCTCACGGATATGCATACTCACCTAAGGTCACCGCCATTTTGGAGAAGAATAATAGAAAGGCAAAATACCATACAGTGGATGTTTATAGCCGTCAGCTTGGTATATACCAAGTAAAAACACACCGAGGAGAAAGGATAGGGAGAAAAGGGGGTCATAAGCATACCGTTAACTTTAATTTAAGAACATGTACATGCAACAAACCGATGATATTTCACCTACCATGTTCTCATGTTCTAGCCGTGTGTCTTAAGTATTCAGTTTATGAGGAACCGTGGGTGGACAGTTTCCTACGATCAGAGGCGTATGCAAATACTTATGCCCCACAATTCTGGCCTATTCCTTGTGAGACGACGTGGAGGTCATACAGAGGGCCTAAAATCATTCCTGATGAGATCATGGTCCGAGGACACGGTCGCCCACCGTCGAAGCGTATACGAAATGAAATGGATGAGACAAACCGTCCACCAAGCAAATGTAGTCGTTTCCGTCAGGAAGGACACAATAAGAGATCTTGCCCTTTTCGAACGGACGGTGACCGGTAGTGGTGTTAGTTTATGTATTATTTTTATACCATGTTGTGTGTATGTGTTCAAGTAGGATGTAGCTGACTTTTTGTTTTACATTGTACGCTGAACAAAGATCATGAAGGGACAGGATCAGGGGCAGACACGACATGACCCTGGACCAGCTGACCCTTCAGTGCTGACACTTCAGGATACCCATCGGAGCCGTGACATATGGGAGCAGATAGTAAGTTTTCATCTACCAAATATTTATTGTGTTTGGCATTTATTTGGTTCACTGATCAAACAATTTATTTTTTGTTCTTGTACAGGGTGATCCAGCACGTTGCTTGGTTTGCAGGCACCACGTTGCCACCACGGTGGTAGATTGGGTGGTCGACCCCCGTGTGCTACAGTACATCGATTTTGTGGGTTTCGGCGGATTTCATAGGATGACCTTCACACCGATCGATCGAGCGCTTATTACTGCGCTCGTTGAGAGATGGAGACAGGAGACTCACTCCTTCCATCTACCAGTTGGGGAGGCCACCGTCACGCTCCGAGATGTGGCGATACTTACACGGCTCCCAGTGCATGGTAGGGCAGTTACAGGACCGATTATACAGGACCCTCGTGGCCTTGTTGAGAGGGTGTTAGGGGTGAGGCCTGAGGCGACCGATGTTAGAGGCACAGGGTTAAGACACATATGGTTACGAGAGACATTTGGGGTGTTGCCTCCTGATGCTGATGATGGGGTCGTCCAAAGATACGCTCGAGCGTACCTGTTCATGTTGATAGGATCATTATTCAGTAACAAGAGTGGTAGTCACATACAGTTGATCTACCTACAGCTGTTAGAGAACAACTGGGAGGGTATACATGACTATAGCTGGGGTAGTGCGTGTCTGGCAACCTTATATAGACATCTTTGCAGAGCATCCCAGCGTAGTAGATGGGAGATCAGCGGTCCCTTGATTGTGCTTCAGGTAGTCTTGTACTTTCATACCATTTTCTACCTATTACGTACTAAACATTGGCTAGACTAAACTTTTGTTTTTTTTATTACAGTTATGGGCTTGGGAGCACATCCACGTTGGTAGGCCAGCTATGCCTGCTAGGTGTCGACGCGAGGAGGAGGAGGAAGACGATCAGGAGCATGTATATGAGGCGCCGCCACACCCACCACCGGACTTAGCATACGGTTGCCGGTATGTATGACTTATTGTTAAGTTATCCACATATGGTTTTAATTTTCTATTAATTTTGTCATGAACACTGTTATTATACATGTAATCAGGTGGCTAGGGCGGAGACTTACTCGTGTGCATGCAGCAAGGGGTCTGCCGTATTATAGAGATGCATTCGACAGACTGAGCGAGTCTCAGGTTATAGTTCACTTTAAAAACTAATTTAACACCGTGTTCATTATTTTAATAAGTTAATTATGATGTTAACGACTGCTAGTTAATGCAGATGACGTGGGATCCGTACGTCCCTCACTTAGTCGATGCCATGCCCCAATATCTTCTTGATCACCAGATGGAGTGGCGTGCCATGACAGTGCTCATCTGTTTTGAGTTGGTGGAGGCTCACCTCCCTGACAGAGTCATGCGACAGTTCGACCTTTGTCAAGCCATCCCCGCCCCGTGTGACACGAGTGTCCAGTTGCACAGGACAGACCGACGAGGAAAGGGGGAGGTTAACTGGGCAGTTCAGCATGCCCCTTACATTGACATGTGGGACCAGCGGCTGCAGCACGTCGCGGATGGTGCGCCTGTTCAAGGCCTGATGGAGTATCACGATCCATACATGGTATGGTACAGGAGCATTACCCGACGCTTCATCAACCCTAACTACACCCCACCCTCAACGCATTACCACCCAGCTTTTGGAGACATCAGTGGATATGTGAGTTTTTTGTCATTTTTTCTTTTCCTCCAATTTATAGTTTCTTTAATTATTAAAATGGTTGATTGTTGACTAATGCAGGCGTCTGATATGCTTGCTATACATGATGCACTAGAAGTCTTGAGCATATCATATCCCACCATACCGCAGTTGGATGACATTCACGCAATGACTGTGAGTAGCTTACAGAGACATGGTCATGGCCATCTTATCCCCCAGGGCCGGGACCAATCACACCGCCGTTCACACCGTGAGGTAGGCAGCAGTAGTAGGGGACAGACTCACACGTCCCCTACAGGGTCCCCCCTGTTTTTTGATGATCAGGAAGATATCGCCATCCACATGTCTGCGCCATACTCATCTCAGGAAGGACCATCTTCCAGCCAACAGACTCCTCCCCAGACCTCTGCCCCAGATCCTTTCACAACGGTATCTCAGTACTATCGTCGTAGAAGACCGCGATTGGACAGACAACACTTACATACAATAGATGAATCGGGATCTTAGAACTTCTTTTGTTAGTTGTAATCAGATTCTATAGTACATTGTATCCAAATAAATATTATCAATTTTACTAACCTTTTTAGTTCATTTTCTGTACATTATCAACTTCACCATACGCATTCATTCTTTTCATTGTATTGGTTGCTGGTGTTGTTGTTGTTGTTTCTGGTGTTGTTAATGTTGCTGATGTTGTTGCAGTTATTGTTGTGGTTCCTGTTGTTAAGGTTGTAGTAGTTGTTGTGATTGTTGTTGATGCTCTTGTTGGGGTTGTCGCTGTTGCTCTTGTTGGGGTTGTCGCTGTTGCTGTTGTTGTAGTTGTTGTGGTTGTTGCTGCTGTTGTTGTTGCAGCTCCTGTGGTTGTTGCTGCTGTTGCTGTGTAGCTGTGTTTGTGTGCAGAGATAAAACGCCAACCATGGTGGCGCTTTAGGGGGGTAAATTATTTTCAAAAAAATCACTCAGGGTAAAACGCCAACGGCGTTAGCGTTTTTGTGTAAATGTGTTTTTTTAAAACAATTTGCCCAGCAGTAAAACGCCACCCTTGATGGCGTTTTATCCTTGACTAAAAATAAAAAAAAAATAAATGCTCAGGGTAAAACGCCATCCTGGTTGGTGTTTTACTCTAGAAGCTTAGTTTGGTAAATAGTTTTGCCACGCGTCTTGTTTGGGAAATTGTTTCCCAAAAACGCTTAGTTTGGCAATTTTTCCTATTTATTAATGATAATATATATATATATATATATATATATATATATATATTAATGATTGTAATGAATTTTTGGTTAGATAGACAAGAATGAAATTCCAAACAATAATGTAATACTCCTTACGATAAACGAACGGAGAAAGTAGTTGAAAATAATTATTGAAAAATAAAGGATGGACAGACAGAAGACAACTAATGTTTCTTAGGTAAATTGCTTGATATTAAGCATGATTAGGGGTGGTTATTGGGCGGGTCAGTGCGGGTCATTAGCGGAGCGGGTCATAATGAATATTTAGTGGGTTAGGGTCGAGTCAGGGTTAATGCGGGTCAGGGTCGGGTCAGAGTCGATGGAAAAGTGAAACGACTTATTAACGGACCTTTACTCACATACTTTCAAACAGGCATTCATTCACAAATCTCAGGCCACCACCACAAATCCTCACGGTTTCCTTGTTGTCGACGGCGTAGTAGCACAAGCCGCCACTCCAAACCTCCGGCTAATTCCCGCCGGAAAACACACCGCTGTCGATAGAGTATTCACCGGAAAACTACCAAAAGCCGACGATTTCTTCGACCCTAAAACCACCGCCTTCATTCCACACCCTATTCCTCCAAAACGAACCTCTACCAAATCGCACCTCCACCAAAGCTTTGAGAACCGACCTCCATTTAGCAGAGATGTTGCCGTCGAGGAGAGAGAATATTCATCACGAAAATACACATTTAATAGAAGAATGAAAACCAAATGCCATGCCTTCTTAGTGTAATTTTAGTTTCTGCAATCATGGAGGAGAGAGAAAGGTCGAAGAGAAAGGGGGGAAATAGAGGAGAGAGAAAGACAAAAGGGGAAAATTGGAGGTTCTGATTTTTTTTTTAAATTTGGGTTTTTATTTTTTATTTTTGGCCCTTTAATTTTTCTTTAATATTAATGGACTGTCAATAAAAGCTCATTATTGACCCTATATCTTAAAGCCCTTTAATGATCCTATCCACAAAAATATTAAAGGGTCAAGACCCTTTAAATTTTGGTCCGACCCTATTATCAATGGACAGCCCTGTCCATTAACTACCCCTAAGCATGGCTTATTGAATTGAATGACCATTTGACCAAAGGGTCAGAGATGAGGTCATGAGGATGGTTAACGATATGGTGCTAGTGCTGGAGAAAGGCTAACCAAGAGTCCTAGAAATTGAATGGGAGTAAGAGTGGTGTCGCCAGTGGTGGGCCTAGTACTGTGGGTGGTGGTCCATCTTACCTTATCGACATTCTTGATAGCCCACCTGTGATTCCACACCCACATCATTTTGTGAACCAAACACCCCCCTAAAAATGAATAAAGTTTATGGATCAACTCAAACCAAAATTTAAGCTTAGAGTTCAAGTTCAAGATTGATTTTTATACTCTATCAGCTTGGAAGCTTCTACCAATCTATCTTAGTCGTCGACTACGGTCCTTTACGATAATATGTTAAATCTAAACCGTTGATTTTGTTAATTGTTTAATTTTAACCGTTTATCCTTATTTTTTTTTTAAAAAGTGAAAAAAAATCTAGTTGACACTTCATTAATGTCAAGACAAATCATGACCACTCAGCAAAGTTCTATTTGTTTTATTTCTTTTAGGGGTAAATTGTTTTATTAAATTAAATATTAGTATTATAATTCTATTGAATAAATTATTTGTCCAAATTCTCCTCCTATGATTTCGGCTTTAAAAAAAAAATGTTGGATAGCTTCAACCATCTTCAATTGCACACTTATCTTCAACCTTTATTGTTTATCCAAAATTCACCCATAAATTACCAAAATGTATATGAAATCAATAACATATAATCATCACATTTATGCTTCATTTAAATTAATTTCAGAGTTCGTAATCAATTTATCATTTGTATAAAAAGTTCGTTTAAAAATAATATGAGTTCGTTAATTGTATCTTACAATTTTGGGTTTATTGTTAAAGTCGTATAATTTTGTGTTTAGTTTTGATTAGTAATATGATGTCGTGAGCAATCATCTGCCATTGTTAAATGTTGAAATTATGGGTACGATTTTAGGTTGAAGACGAATAAATAGGGGAAAAAAAAACTCACCTTCGCCCGACCTACTCAAAACGAGTCAACCTTTGTCCCTCATTTTCTCATAACAACCTTTTTCACCTATTACCTGTTTAACATATTATTATTATTTTTTTGTTTAATTTATGTCCTCCGATCCCTCCCACCTCACCAGCCCTCCTGCGTGGAAACTACCACCACCTCCTCTCATGAACCAAACTGACCCCACCCCCACCCCCACCACCCACGACCCCACCTAAAACCACCACCCTTCAGTTCCCACACCTCCGAAACCACCCCCTCTTAGTACCCCACCCCGAAACCACCCTAAACCATAAACCCCACCCTCAAAACCAACCGAAACCCTAGACAATCAAAACCAACCCCACCTACATAAAAGCCCGTGCACCAGTGACGTCACCAAGATTTTCGAAGTGTGGGTTCGAAACTTCGGAAATTTGAAATCGTAATTAACAAAAGAAAAAAAAATATAATAATTAAATATTCAGTACATAAATAAGTTCAAAATATGGATTACAAATAGATTACACATAGGAAAATGAAAAGAAAAAATAAAGACTACAGAAGCATTCTTCGAGTCTTCATACTTTGGAAGTGTTCCAATACATCATCATCACTAACTCTTGAAAATAAATCTCTCTCAAGAAAAGTGACTAAATTATCATTCAATAATTGATCACCTATACTATTTCGCAACTTATTTTTTACGTATGTCATTGATGAAAACACTCGTTCCACGCTTGCAGTTGCAACCGGAAGTATGCTAGTCTTATAAGCAAGTAAACTCAGTTGTAAGTAGTATGCTTATTTGTTTCAACAAGCATCATAGAAAGCTCATGAATACCCTACTATATCAAAAAGCTATTCAAAATTAATTTAGCATCACCAAATTAATAATAGAAGCAACCTACTATTACTTCTATTAGACCACCATTAGTACTAAACAACAAAATTCAGCACAAATGACAAATCCCAAGATTAATCCAACATCCATAATCCATCCAATCCAACAAACAAACAAAAGATAACACCAAATTCAAACAAATTCCAAATCAAAGTTCATAAATTAGCTTAAAAAGTTAAAAGCCAAAACAAATTACCTTGAGGGCTTGAGAAAAATCAGCAAGGTAAAAAATCGAAACAAAGAGAAACAACATCACTGAAAGTTGCATTTTCCACCATTTACAATATCAAAAAGCTATTCAAAATATCGCAGAAAAAATACACAAATTGAGAAGTAAGTTACATTAGCCAAAAATAAATCCCCAAATTCACTTACCTAGAGTCCTAGACGAGTAGACACGGGCACACGGATGTCGGGCTGTGACTTTGACTTGCTGACTTCCGCCAGTCCGCCACTGGGTTGAGTAGTTGTGGCTTGTGGGTCTGCTTCGCTTCGCAGCTTCAAGCCTTGGCTAGTACTCAGCCTGCATTTGTGCTGGTGGGTTGCAAGAAAAGGAGGACGAAAGAGAAGAGAGAGAGGAAGAACGGGAAGAGAAGGAGGAAGAGGTTAGGGTTTTTCAATTTGGGGGAATGAGGAAGACTGGAAGTGGAAAGGTTTCGTTCTTCAGTGTTAGGAAAACAGAAATTGAAATTAAAAAAAAAGTGTGAGTTATGGGTTTTGAACCTACAACTCTTGTGTGATGGGAGCTAAAAATAACCACTGGGCCACAACTTTACTTTTTGTCATATATTACACAAATATTCTATTTAAACCTATTTTGATTTTTTTTTTTAAAAAAAAAAAAAATTATTTTTATCAAAAAATCAGTGGGTTCAATGAACCCACTTGAACCCATGCTAGTTCCGCCCCTGCCGTGCACCCCACCCAATCGAAACCCACCCAAAACCCCACCACACCACCTTGAAAGATCACTTCATCCACCCCAAAACCATCTATTCATCCCCATAAACATTAAACAACCCTTACCACACGAAAATCAACCAAACCACCAAGCAACCGGATCTAAGAGAATTTTGTCAAAGAGAGAGAGAGAGTCGCGGCGCAAGTTTTGGTGGGTGATCGGGGTGCAGCGAATAGGAAGGGTGGGAATGAGCTAACCTTTGCCTTTTCTCAAAACAGTCCCTTGACTGGTTTTGTAAGTTACGGAGTATGATATAACAAAATACTTGCAACATACTTGTAAAGAATTACCCATTATAAGAATTTCCGTTTTTCTTAAGAAAAGTGATTGCAAGATAGTTATCAATTTGACGTTGAGGACTTTTGATTTCTTTTAGATGGTTCCGTTGAATTTTTTTTTTTTTTTTTTTTTTTTTTTTTGCAACCTAGTATTAATTTGTGTATTTTTTATATATAAGAAATTAACCTTCGAAAAGATGAACGTTTTCATCATTAATAATCTACAAATACACAAGCATTCACCCAAAGAAAGAAGAAATCTCATCTTTTGAGGCACCCAGATGTTGATTAAAATGTGAAAATATAAATACCCATCACACAAGCAAACTTTTTCAAAAAAAAAAAAGGACAATCTTAGTGAGACAAAATGACGTAAGTCATTATGACTTAGTTGGGCCTCGATTCAAATTTTTCTACACTTTATTGTGCTCCTTCTATATTTCTTAAGTTATGTTTTGACTTTTTGCACTATTTACCTAATCTATTTTTTATTAATATTCCCATGAAGTTTACATTGGAATTAAATTCACATGAAATGCTTTTTTGTAGGAAATTAATTCCCATGTTAACGAAACAAGCACTGAGAAATTTTGATTTCTTTTAGCAATTCTATAGAATTTGGAAATTGTTCAAAAAACAATTTCACTCCCTTCGTTTTTCTAAGTTTTACTCAATTTTTTTTCATTTTTTTTTTTTCTATATTCTACTCAATTTTGCTTTATTCCTTTGACAACTTTTCATTTATTTTTTATCATCCACAATCTCACTTTGTGGGCCCTATTTTATTTAATATACTTATCTCTTTAATACAAAAGCACCTACATGCATGATCACCATTTTTAATTTTTCTTAGTTTGCATAGCTTCAGTAACTGAGTGGAAATCAACAAAATGAAGGGTGTAAAACATTCAAATGATTTTTTAATGTCATACTAGACATGGTTAAACGGCTTAAATTAACATAGTACTCAAACACAAAAATACATACTTCGTATATCGTATACTAATAAGCAAGAAAAAAACAAGCATTAACAACAATGCTAATTAAAATGCGTGAAAATATAAAAACACCATCGTAGGAGCAAAATTTAACCTAACACGGTAGTTTAAGCTTTACAATTATAAAAGAGAGGAAAGGGGACAATCTTAGTAAAACGAAAAGGGGTAAATCAGTAGAAGTCCTAATCACGGTGGATTGAAATGGTGGGTCTTGGTTCAAATTCATCTACAACCAACTTTTTAAATACTTGTACTGGCTTATGATGATGTAAGTCGCAATCTTCATCAAGGAATTTCACTTCATTTTTATTGACAACACTTTGATGAAACTTTTATTCGCTTCTCCTTATGCTCCCATGCATTGATTCATCTCCACACTAATCCTAACACTATTAACTTAGCCAAGATTGAATACTTGTATACTTGTATTTACAACAAAATATATATGTCCTTTTCTTCACTTGCAATAATGCTTAGAATTTTACACTAGTTACATAATTAAAAGAAAATGATAGTTAGGTGATCTATCTTGTTAGTTCGATTTAATGTATATATTATCAAAATATCAATTTTTTTTTTTTAATTTTACTTATTGATACTAAATTAAATTTATGATTGTAACGAGTGTTACATTGACAAGCATGAAATTCCAAACAATGTAATCCAATAAACTAAATTCAGAAAGTAGAGGAAAACAAAGGATCGGATAAAGTTGAAAATAATTATTGTAACATAAAGGACGACAAACAGCTAACGTGTCTTGGAGTACATTGCCTGATATTAAGCATGACTTATTGAATTGACTCACCAAATTGCCAGAGATGTAGATGGTTAACGATATGGTGCTAGTGCTGGAGAAAGGCTGGCCAAGAAATAGATTAAGAGAGTAGAGTGGTGTCGCCAGTGGTGAGCCTAGTGCTGTCGCTAGTGGCCGATCTTACCTCATCGACGTTCTTGACAGCCCATGTGTGGTGCTCCGTCTTCAAACCAAGTAAAAGGAAATGCTCTCTCGATTCCACGTAAAGATTAATAAAGTTCAGGGATCAACTCAACTAAAAGTATTAGCTTATAGTTCAAGCTCAAGTAAAATGAAATGCTCTCTCGATATCATGTTAAGATGTTTAAAGTTTATGGATCAACTCAACTAAAAGTATTAAATTAGCTTATAATTCAAGCTCAAAATTGATTTTTATACTCTGTTACTATATTTATACTGTTATACATATAGAGAGCTATATTCTCACAAAGAAAAACGTAAAAGTAGATTAAAATTGTGCGAATTATCAAATAAAAACTTAAGGATAATGGTACACAGACATAAAGAAAAATACATAAGCAAGTGTCACAAACCTGAAATACATATAATCCAACGCATATATATAAATGCATATAATTAATTATGTATAACAATGCATTAAATATATATTATTCTAATTATTCATTGTAAGCAGAAACATTTGGGATTGGTTCAAATTCGTCATCAAATAACTTCTTGGATGCTAGTTTATCATGATGCTCTACTAAGTCGTTGCAATCTGCCTTCTTTGATTTCAATTCGTTTGAATTCACATGTACATTATCATCATGGTAAGCTGAAGCATTAGGAATTGGATCAAAGTCTTTGATAAAATTTGTAATTATTGCTTCTTTCTTTTCATGATTTTCGTAAGACCTCTGATTTATAAAGTCCTTGAGAGCTTCAGGCATCGGTTGCCCCTTCATCATGTCTCCCCAATATGTTTGCGGGTCTTTCCTCCCTTCACTCGAGCTCGCAAGCTGTACATTTGTAAATTGACATTAATACATACTTCGTACTAAGTACATTCTAATCAGGACTAGTATAATTTGAAGGAACAACTTTAAAGTTGGTTAACTTGAATAACAATGTTCGAATAAACACGCACATTAATTAACAAGTATGTACGCGTGTGCAATGTATGTAGTATATAAACTATGCATGAATAAGCTTAATTAGGGTGCATCTTAATAAGATCCCATATGACACTTTTATATATATATATATATATATATATATATATATATATATATATATATATATATATTTAAGATATTCTCTCATATTTTTAAATGATCGTAGGATTTCAAATAAGAACATAAATCACAATTAGAGGGAGTATATACAAAGTATAACTTAAGCCTGTAAAATATATTCGTATTAAAAAAAAAAATGAATGAGGGTACGTAGTATTTGGTTAGTATTCTCTTTTATCATACAGTACTTCATAGCTTAGCTTATATAATTATGTGTACAGTGTATACTAATGTTATATTTACATAAAAAGATGTTATACTATAAATTAGTAAACGATAATGAGATAGCTAAATAACATATATAATATAATACTAGAAGAAAAAATAGTTAATAATATACACTCCATACTTTATTTACTAGTCGATTCTATGTATTGGAGATCGTATATTTTATATTTCAAGCCTTAGCTTCTTAATTTAATTGTTATGTCTATTAAAAAAAAAAAAAAAAAAAAAAAAGTTATGTAGATGCTTACCAAGATAAGCGAAAGAAGAGCAATGTAGAAGATTTTGATGTAAGATTCCATATCTATCTGCAAATCACTACTAGTAATCTTTTAGTATGATATATGAAGTATTATTGATTTGTTGTGTGGAATTAAAATGTTATTTTCTTTACCCTATTTATAGAACTTTAGGGCAATCAAATGACGATAAATAAATTAATGGGAAATTCCCTGTTTCTCATATTGAAAAACGAAATTTGTTTCTTATGGGGCCATTTTCGTGGGTAAATCAACAACTTTTTCATTATTGTGGGTTTCACAATTGAATAAAGTTGATTAAAATTGTTGGTTTATTTACAAAAATACCATGTGAGAAACAAATTTCGTTTCTCACCATGAAAAAGTGGGACATCCCCTAAATTAGTTATTTAATGTAACAACATATAATAGGAAAATTCACATTATTCATGCCAGGATAAATTAATATAATAATGTATGAGATTTTGTAACATAGTACAAGCGGAGTAGTAATTACATAATAAAAAAATAAAAATCTCCTTTGGTAATTATATTTAGTGGCAGACCATGAATATAAAAATTATCGAGTGGATTACCTAATTTCCAAAGACTTACGCTATTTTACATACTTTATTATAAAAATTATTATTTCTTTTTATCGAATAGCCAATGAATAATGCACACAATCAATCTTCTCCTTTACAAAAACAAAATAATTTAACAATGAGTGTACTGTGATACATAATTTCTGCATGGGGTGACCTGTGATCAATCTTTAAAAATCAAATTCAGGGGCAAAAACAAAATGTCAATCATAAGCCAGTGACGATTGACAAATAAATCTTTCACATACGAAGAAGTATATGTTATCTTATAAAGGTGCGTTATTTTTAGCTGATTTTTTAGTTAGGGAGTATCTTAACTTATCAGTTATTTGAACTTATCTTATGATTTTATACAACTTATATCATCCTATCTTCAATTAACTTATTTTAGCTTGTAAATTAAACGTGAGTAATCCTTATTATACCTTATTGTATAAACTTATTAGTTTAATTTTTCTGATCTTATCTTTCTTTAACATAATAATCCTTATTTGAACTCAATTATTTCTTTGAAATTAATAAAAATATAGTGAACAAAATGTATAAGACCTAACTAAGGGTGTGTTCTATTCACCTTAAATACAGTAAAATGGCTAATTAGGTCTATTTTTATTTTATTCTTTTTGAAAACGGCTAATTAGGTCCAATTAGGTGTACATACAACATGAAAATCAGGGATAACCATGTCTAATCAAGTTAATAAGCTAAATTCAGATAAGTTCGTTAAGTGAAGAGAACACACCTTAAGTAACCTTAAATTCAACTTTATGGGACTGATCATGAGCATGTTCTTTAGAAAACATAAATATGAAGATTTTTTTTTTTAGCATTTGTAGGAACCAAATTGTTAATGTGTTATGCTTCCTCTGTTCCGAAATAAATAATATCTCAATCTGCCATAATTTGTTACATACGGAACATTAACTACGAAGTAAATTTTTCAAAAAGTATAATAAAAAGTTGATTTTTGAAAACTTTACTTTGAGACATACAATTCTAACAAGTAATCATGTGTGAGTATATTTAATCGACTTTAGGTACAATTGAAGGTCAGAGTGGTCTAGTATTATTGGAAACTCATTTTAAAACGGATGGAGTATTGTTTATAAATGATTAAATTTAACATTAAAAAAATAGTACAGTAGTTAAGACCGAGCGCCTGACTTTGAGCCTTTTTATTTTGGAATGAATGGGGTACTTACATTAGCATGCATCTGATATCAATGATAATTATTTCTTCAAACGTTAAGGTTCATTACATTAAAAGTTTGTGCGATCGTAAATTGAAGTTCTTTCATGAAATAAAGTTTTAAAAGTTCATTACATTAGAAGTTTGTTTATAACTTTGGGAGTGATTAAAGTTCTCTTTGGTCATAGAAGTATCCATAAATTAATCTTTATTCAAAAAAAAAAAAAAAAAAAAAAAAAAAAACTATTTGTAGAAAATGATAACTTTTTCTTTAATCTGCATAGTTCTCCCTCGTTATAGTTCATTTATAGAGATGATCTCAATACTCATATATTAAAAGATTTTATTTTCATATTATGTATAACGATACATCAGAAAAACTGATATTGCACTCATATGTTTATTTCAACACTTCCTTGTATATATATAAAACTACTATGTATACGAGTACTCTCACAAAAGAAAATGTGAAAATAAAATCTGAATGCACGAATTATCAAAAACTGAGTAAAACCTTAAGGTCACGTACATAACGAGACCTCTTTTAGGATGGTACACAAACATATAGGAAACTACACAAGCAAGTATTACAAACCTGAAATAATACATATATATAATCCAATGCATTTTCATTTTTTTTTTTTTGGTAAACAATGCATTTTCTTTTTCTTTTGTCTAATTAGTCATTGTAAGCAGAAATATTTGGGATCGGTTCAAATTCGTCGTCAGATTTCTTTGATGCTAGTTTATCATGATGTTTAGAGTTGCAATCTGCCTTCTTTGATATCAATTCTTTTGAATGCACATTATCATCATGGTAAACTGAAATATTAGGAATTGGATCAAAGTCTTTGATTAATTCATGAATTCTTTGATTGTTTCTCTCTTCTCATGGCCTTCATAAGACCTTTGATTTATGAAATCTTTCAGAGCTTCAGGCATCGGTTGATCCTTCATCATGTCTCCCCAATATGTTTCCGGGTCTTTTCTCCCATCACTTAGGCTCGCGAGCTGTACATTTATAAATTGACATTAATAATACTCGTACTCTTTACATTTTAGTGAAACTGAAACAATTTAAGTAATGGACAATTTAAAAGGTAACTCGATTCAATGGTTGTTAATTTGTTATTAGAATAAACAAAGATTATTGTATAGCAATGACATTCGGTCATTTATTGTTCATCATCTCAATTTTTTCCCCAAAAACTAGCTTATGTATTGAAATACAGAGACTTTTAAATATAATGGTATAGACAATGTTAAGGAATGATACAAATTGAATTCAAACCTTTTAGTAAAAATTAATGAATAACATTTTTAAAATAACATTAACAAGCACTGCACGTACAAAAATTTACAAACTACATGTTTGCATCCCAAAAAAAAAAAAAAAAAACTACATGTATATGCATGAATAAGCGTAGGGTACATCTTAAAAATTAAACACCCATTAATTTTTCACACTAAATTGAAATTAGATAGATGGAATTCAAATTAAACCATCACTTTGTAACTCTGTATGTACTAAGCTAAGCTTGTAAAGTATTTTTTAAGAAAATCACTCCCTTCATCGTAAAATATTATCAATGATTATTCAATGTGTAATAGTTTGTACACTGAAAATTTTAAATTATTAACCATTTCCTTTCAAATTATACAAATGATCGATAGTAGCAGAGGTCGCCCTAGTTTCGTTCTCAAGATGAGAAACAAAGTTCGTTTGTTTTTCAAAGGGTTACAATTGTAATATTACAGTAAAAGATTTTACCCCTAAATAGCCACTTCAAGTATGTAGCGGTTTAGGGTAATGTGCTATTTAATTTCGTGTAGCGGTTTAAGCTAAAGGTAAAACCACTGCTTCAATTTTTTACAAAAGAATTGTTTCTCAAGTTAATTGAGAAACTTGGAATTTCTCAAGATAGTATGTGATGACTATGCATGTGCTCCATAACGTTTTTTGTAAGCACTCCCTTTTATCATACTAAGCGTACTATGTGTCTACGTAGATTAGCTTATATAATTACATGCATACATATTTTTGTATTTACGTGCACACATACTTATAAGAAATAGTATGATGATTTAGACAAGATAGAGTAATTATTATGCAATAATGAGAGGCAATATAGCATATTACCAAGTTAAGAGAAAGAAGAGCAATGAAGAGGATTTTGATTTTTTTTTTATTTATATTTTTTTTAATTGTTTTTACGGGAATTAATCTTAGGATAATGTTGATGATTTGTTGTGTGGAATGAAAATGTTATTCCCTTTTCCCCTATTTATACAACGTTAGGGCAATCAAAATATCAAATGACAAACATAAATTAATTACATAATAATGTAATAACAATAAATATTAGGAGAATTCACATGATTCATGCCATAATCGATTAATATTAATATAAAGTGCGAGAATTATCTTCTGATTAATTTTTAGGAGGACCATAAAATATAAAATTATCAAGTGGAGTACCTAATTTCCATGGACCTATGCTTTTTGCACTTACTTTTAATAAAAACTAAATTCTTTTTAATCGAAAAGCCAATGAATAATGTACAGAGTTTTGAAGTTTTCTCTTATACAAAAACAAAATGTCAATTACATATACTCTATATTACTGCATGGGGGTGACCAATCTTTTAAAAATCAAATTCACTCCTTTCAAGAAAAACAAAAGATCAATAATAATAGCTAATGACAAATCTTTCACATATGCAATTTTGTAATTAAGTCACCTAAAATAATGATTGTCTTGATCACATGTAACCTACTACCACTTTTAATAGTAGATTTTTCGGATCCTCTCTATGAATTGTGTATATTGTATGTTCGGTTTGTTTAACGTTTGCACATATGCTAATAGGCACATATTTAGCAACAATAATAAATATACATAGTATTTCAATAACTTTATTGTCAAATTTAAAGAAAAACCTTATAAAAATAGAGTAAATAGAGGCATAATAATGATGAACCTAAAAGGGAAATTTATTCCGTAAGATTCATCAATTGAATTTAAAAATTTTGGATAGGTTCTCATTACATTATATTTGTTAGAAAGAATTATTTTATAGATGATAAATCTTTTATATCTTATTGTGTGTCAATATTAGAAAATCTCATGTATATTTAAACCTCTTATAATTTACATAATAATTTTTTTAGGCAATAGGGTAACGATGTAAATTAAATGAGATTTGATCTTCGATAATGAAATTCGATTTATGTCTCGGTAAAGGATGTCAATTGCCACTCCCAAATTATAATGCTATATGCCTAGTCTAACCGTCTAGGTTAAGCAAGGTTGTGTTTTCGATCCGCTTAACCACTCTCTTGACCTCTAATCATATTATATTGAGCTACGCTCATTAATGTTATTAAGAGATTACATACATAGGGCACTTGGTTAACCTTCATGCTTAATCATTTCTCAATATCAATTGAAAATAGTATGATAGAGGGGTTTGTACCATATGCATGGTACACCCGGAAGTACATTACATATAAATAAAAGAACATTGGGACAAATTTAATGTTCTTTTTTTATGAAGCCTCATTTATATGGAATGTTCATTTCACCCATTCATTTTCTCTCTCTTCGATACTCTCTTTCCTTTCTCTCTAACTTCTACTTCCATTTTATTTCTTGATTCTTATAGTTTTTATGTGCTTAATTCATAACTCACAAACACATTTATACTAGATTTTACACTCCAAAATCCGAATTTCACAACCAAATTTTGGAATTTTTCGTGATTTGAGAATTTTGGGAATTTTTTATTTTGGCTAAAAAACTTGCAATTGAGTGTTCAACTTGCTTGATCTCCACTATTAATCTTTACAAGGGTTTTCTACTCATTTGAGGTATGACATCTCTTTCTTTGTTCATCTTTGTTCTACTTCATGAATATGAAACCCTAGGTTGTACTTTAATAGTGAACTCTCTCATTGCTTGTTATTTTTACCTATATTTTGTGTTTTGTGATAATGTTTGTTGTTCATATAAAGC
This sequence comes from Chenopodium quinoa, assembly GCF_001683475.1. Lineage (NCBI taxonomy): Eukaryota > Viridiplantae > Streptophyta > Magnoliopsida > Caryophyllales > Amaranthaceae > Chenopodium > Chenopodium quinoa. The sequence goes on from NW_018744537.1 coordinate 750,279, forward strand.
TTTATTATCATAAAATTACTTGATTGTTCATCATTATTGTTCATCATCTTCTTCCATGGGTTTGGGTAGTAGCATTTTTCCATTATTTATATGTAACGTTCTTTTTCAGAAAGATAATGTTGTTTTATATTTATATATAATGTTATTTTATTTTTAAGTTATGTTCTTTATTTTATATGTAACGTTCTTTTTGATGTACACTATGTTCGTTTGTAATGTATAATAAATTATTATAACTACAATTTTTTATATATATAAGTAATGTTCTTCTATTTATAGGCAATGTTCTTTTATTTATATGTAATGTTCTTCTATTTATAGGTAATGTTCTTTTATTCATAAGGTGATGTTCTTCCGGGTGTACCATGCGCAGGGTGTACGAAATAAACAATTAACGCATTTCTTTCTTAAACAAAAGGCTCTTAATTTTCGGAGGAAATTTTAACATCATTTCGGCGTGTTAATGAGGTACTCGGCTAGAGCCACACATGAAAATTTCCCCACTTATATAAATTATTGACACTAATTAATGGTGCAAAAGGTCAAAATGTTGCATCTATTGTGAAACAGAGATTTTTTCTAAAACATTGATGTGGCCATGTGGGGTCGAGTAAGGTTGTCTAATGTTATTCGAATAATCTGTATTTCATCATGCATTATTGCACCCAACCTAATAATTTAGCCTTATACTGCTCTCATCAGGCATCACACATTCACACCAACACATTTTTCAAGCTAAGATGCATTATTCTCAATTTGCTCGGTGGAGTTTGGCTCTACATTTTCTTCTACTAATGGTTAATCATCTTCTTAATTACCCTCTACTACGTATAATTTTTATATAATTTGTCTTCAACTTAACCTATACTATGAATTAAATTGATTTTAATTTCTTTAGCAGATTGGTTATGCCGCAAATGGAGAAAACCTTGCAAGTAATCGAAACTACGAAGGAAGTCATCATGAACATCTTCATCAAGGCCATTCAACAACACCACACATGGATCATTCAGTGCAAGTATTTTTCACCCCTAAAGACCTTAAGCTAGGAAATGTAATACCTATCTTCTTTCGAGGCCGAAATCCTTCCTCGAGTTCTCCTCATTTTCTTCCTAGGGAAGAAGCCGAGTTAATACCTTTCTCACCATCTAAACTATCTTACCTTCTTCAACTCTTCGGCTTCTCTCAAGCTTCGTCTCAAGCTAAAGCCATGGAAGATACCCTAAGACAATGCATCATAATAAAACCTATACTAGGAGAGACTAAATTTTGTGCTACTTCCTTAGAGTCTATGCTCGATTTTGTGCATAAAATCTTCGGACCAACAACAAAATTTAAGGCCTTGAGCACCCAAAACTTCGCGAAATCTGGTAGTATTTTACAAAATTATACCGTCGTAGATGAACCTAAAGAAATACTAGCCCCGAAAATGATTGCTTGTCACACCATGCCGTACCCATACGTGGTGTACTATTGCCATCACCAAGAAAGCGAAAGCAAAGTGTTTCAAGTTTCATTGAAAGGTGAAGAAAAGGGAAGTGATAATATTGTACAAGCCGTTGCTGTTTGTCATATGGATACCTCCCAATGGAGTCCTAACCACTTCTCGTTTCGAGTTCTAGGAATCAAGCCGGGTTCATCTCCAGTTTGCCATTTCTTTCCTGCAGATAATCTTGTTTGGGTGCCAATAATATCTAATTTTGAGGGTTCAAGAGGAAGTGTTTCAAGTATGTAAAAATTTGCTTACTTAGCTTGTATGCTATACTACTTACGGAGTACTAATATTGTTGGAATTCATAGTATATGTCCAATTGATTGGTTTAATAATTTGTTGTAACATCAGTTGAGGAATGTATTGTAATTGATTTTAAAAGGAAGATTTGTGTAAAAGGACTTTTTAAGTGGTCAATTTTGTTTAAAAGGACCTTTTAAGTGAAAAGTTGTGAAAAATGACCTTTTAAATTGTATTATGTTGTGAGAGGGTACTAGGCTGGGTTTTCCGGTTGGTTAACAGCGGAGCTCCGGCGTTGGCTCTCACTTGGAAGTGTGATGTTGGGTAAAGGAGATATAATCTGAAAGCCCTTGCATCTAACTTGTTTCCCGACTCGTCAAAAAAAAAAAAGAAAAAAAAAAATTGTCTCCCATCAAATTAACAGTACACGGTACACCGGTGATCCAAATCCTGCTGCACCACTGCCTGGTGGCTGCCAGCCTCTAACCGCAGGTCCGAAGCCCAACAGTGTTGTGCAGAGTAGGGGTGAAGCCACCTGGAGCTGGTTGGGCCTGGCCTCCACGGCTCAATGTTTTTTTTTTTTCAATTGGTCCTATGTAAAAAAGTTTGTTGTGTTATGCATTCCCTTGCCTCAATAACTTTGCTCCAAGTGGTAACACTTAGAAACCGAATCATATTCCAATCAAAAGTTTATATATATCTATAATTGTTTTAAATTTCAATTAAATTCCTAACCATATATGAACTCCTTTTCTCTATCTTTTCTATCAATCAATTTTTTATTTACTTGTTACAGTATGCAATTAGTTCATTTACTCAAAATTTCTTTTGCAACATTAAAAAAAAGTATCACCCCTTGTCTCATACTCATTATTTCGCCTTTATGGGTCTTCAGTCTTCTTTACCTTCTCTTATATATCCTGTAACTTGATTTAGAACACAACAAAACCACATTTGATATGATAACCAGTTTAAAATTAGTTCTTTTCTTAATTAATTGACCGTTGAAATTCAGATGATGCTAATTACGGATCGTTTTTTCAAATATCAACTACAATTATAAATCAGTCGATAATTTGCGATCGGCTGATTTTAAAAATCATTTATTAGTTGTTGAAAACCTTATTTAGTATTTTATTAAAAATTAAAAAAGTTCAAAATATCCCTTATATTAGTCTGATTTATCTTAGTGAGACAAAATGACGTAAGTCATTATGACTTAGTTGGGCCTCGATTCAAATTTTTCTACACTTTATTGTGCTCCTTCTATATTTCTTAAGTTAAATGTTTTGACTTTTTGCACTATTTACCTAATCTATTTTTTATTAATATTCCCATGAAGTTTATGTTGGAATTAAATTCACATGAAATGCTTTTTTGTAGGAAATTAATTCCCATGTTAACGAAACAAGCACTGAGAAATTTTGATTTCTTTTAGCAATTCTATAGAATTTGGAAATTGTTCAAAAAACAATTTCACTCCCTTCGTTTTTCTAAGTTTTACTCAATTTTTTTTCATTTTTTTTTTCTATATTCTACTCAATTTTGCTTTATTCCTTTGACAACTTTTCATTTATTTTTTATCATCCACAATCTCACTTTGTGGGCCCTATTTTATTTAATATACTTATCTCTTTAATACAAAAGCACCTACATGCATGATCACCATTTTTAATTTTTCTTAGTTTGCATAGCTTCAGTAACTGAGTGGAAATCAACAAAATGAAGGGTGTAAAACATTCAAATGATTTTTTAATGTCATACTAGACATGGTTAAACGGCTTAAATTAACATAGTACTCAAACACAAAAATACATACTTCGTATATCGTATACTAATAAGCAAGAAAAAAACAAGCATTAACAACAATGCTAATTAAAATGCGTGAAAATATAAAAACACCATCGTAGGAGCAAAATTTAACCTAACACGGTAGTTTAAGCTTTACAATTATAAAAGAGAGGAAAGGGGACAATCTTAGTAAAACGAAAAGGGGTAAATCAGTAGAAGTCCTAATCACGGTGGATTGAAATGGTGGGTCTTGGTTCAAATTCATCTACAACCAACTTTTTAAATACTTGTACTGGCTTATGATGATGTAAGTCGCAATCTTCATCAAGGAATTTCACTTCATTTTTATTGACAACACTTTGATGAAACTTTTATTCGCTTCTCCTTATGCTCCCATGCATTGATTCATCTCCACACTAATCCTAACACTAGTAACTTAGCCAAGATTGAATACTTGTATACTTGTATTTACAACAAAATATATATGTCCTTTTCTTCACTTGCAATAATGCTTAGAATTTTACACTAGTTACATAATTAAAAGAAAATGATAGTTAGGTGATCTATCTTGTTAGTTCGATTTAATGTATATATTATCAAAATATCAATTTTTTTTTTAATTTTACTTATTGATACTAAATTAAATTTATGATTGTAACGAGTGTTACATTGACAAGCATGAAATTCCAAACAATGTAATCCAATAAACTAAATTCAGAAAGTAGAGGAAAACAAAGGATCGGATAAAGTTGAAAATAATTATTGTAAAATAAAGGACGACAAACAGCTAACGTGTCTTGGAGTACATTGCCTGATATTAAGCATGACTTATTGAATTGACTCACCAAATTGCCAGAGATGTAGATGGTTAACGATATGGTGCTAGTGCTGGAGAAAGGCTGGCCAAGAAATAGATTAAGAGAGTAGAGTGGTGTCGCCAGTGGTGAGCCTAGTGCTGTCGCTAGTGGCCGATCTTACCTCATCGACGTTCTTGACAGCCCATGTGTGGTGCTCCGTCTTCAAACCAAGTAAAAGGAAATGCTCTCTCGATTCCACGTAAAGATTAATAAAGTTCAGGGATCAACTCAACTAAAAGTATTAGCTTATAGTTCAAGCTCAAGTAAAATGAAATGCTCTCTCGATATCATGTTAAGATGTTTAAAGTTTATGGATCAACTCAACTAAAAGTATTAAATTAGCTTATAATTCAAGCTCAAAATTGATTTTTATACTCTGTTACTATATTTATACTGTTATACATATAGAGAGCTATATTCTCACAAAGAAAAACGTAAAAGTAGATTAAAATTGTGCGAATTATCAAATAAAAACTTAAGGATAATGGTACACAGACATAAAGAAAAATACATAAGCAAGTGTCACAAACCTGAAATACATATAATCCAACGCATATATATAAATGCATATAATTAATTATGTATAACAATGCATTAAATATATATTATTCTAATTATTCATTGTAAGCAGAAACATTTGGGATTGGTTCAAATTCGTCATCAAATAACTTCTTGGATGCTAGTTTATCATGATGCTCTACTAAGTCGTTGCAATCTGCCTTCTTTGATTTCAATTCGTTTGAATTCACATGTACATTATCATCATGGTAAGCTGAAGCATTAGGAATTGGATCAAAGTCTTTGATAAAATTTGTAATTATTGCTTCTTTCTTTTCATGATTTTCGTAAGACCTCTGATTTATAAAGTCCTTGAGAGCTTCAGGCATCGGTTGCCCCTTCATCATGTCTCCCCAATATGTTTGCGGGTCTTTCCTCCCTTCACTCGAGCTCGCAAGCTGTACATTTGTAAATTGACATTAATACATACTTCGTACTAAGTACATTCTAATCAGGACTAGTATAATTTGAAGGAACAACTTTAAAGTTGGTTAACTTGAATAACAATGTTCGAATAAACACGCACATTAATTAACAAGTATGTACGCGTGTGCAATGTATGTAGTATATAAACTATGCATGAATAAGCTTAATTAGGGTGCATCTTAATAAGATCCCATATGACACTTTTATATATATATATATATATATATATATATATATATATATATATATTTAAGATATTCTCTCATATTTTTAAATGATCGTAGGATTTCAAATAAGAACATAAATCACAATTAGAGGGAGTATATACAAAGTATAACTTAAGCCTGTAAAATATATTCGTATTAAAAAAAAAAATTGAATGAGGGTACGTAGTATTTGGTTAGTATTCTCTTTTATCATACAGTACTTCATAGCTTAGCTTATATAATTATGTGTACAGTGTATACTAATGTTATATTTACATAAAAAGATGTTATACTATAAATTAGTAAACGATAATGAGATAGCTAAATAACATATATAATATAATACTAGAAGAAAAAATAGTTAATAATATACACTCCATACTTTATTTACTAGTCGATTCTATGTATTGGAGATCGTATATTTTATATTTCAAGCCTTAGCTTCTTAATTTAATTGTTATGTCTATTAAAAAAAAAAAAAAAAAAAGTTATGTAGATGCTTACCAAGATAAGCGAAAGAAGAGCAATGTAGAAGATTTTGATGTAAGATTCCATATCTATCTGCAAATCACTACTAGTAATCTTTTAGTATGATATATGAAGTATTATTGATTTGTTGTGTGGAATTAAAATGTTATTTTCTTTACCCTATTTATAGAACTTTAGGGCAATCAAATGACGATAAATAAATTAATGGGAAATTCCCTGTTTCTCATATTGAAAAACGAAATTTGTTTCTTATGGGGCCATTTTCGTGGGTAAATCAACAACTTTTTCATTATTGTGGGTTTCACAATTGAATAAAGTTGATTAAAGTTGTTGGTTTATTTACAAAAATACCATGTGAGAAATAAATTTCGTTTCTCACCATGAAAAAGTAGGACATCCCCTAAATTAATTATTTAATGTAACAACATATAATAGGAAAATTCACATTATTCATGCCAGGATAAATTAATATAATAATGTATGAGATTTTGTAACATAGTACAAGCGGAGTAGTAATTATATAATAAAAAAATAAAAATCTCCTTTGGTATTATATTTAGTGGCAGACCATGAATATAAAAATTATGGAGTGGATTACCTAATTTCCAAAGACTTACGCTATTTTACATACTTTATTATAAAAATTATTATTTCTTTTTATCGAATAGCCAATGAATAATGCACACAATCAATCTTCTCCTTTACAAAAACAAAATAATTTAACAATGAGTGTACTGTGATACATAATTTCTGCATGGGGTGACCTGTGATCAATCTTTAAAAATCAAATTCAGGGGCAAAAACAAAATGTCAATCATAAGCCAGTGACGATTGACAAATAAATCTTTCACATACGAAGAAGTATATGTTATCTTATAAAGGTGCGTTATTTTTAGCTGATTTTTTAGTTAGGGAGTATCTTAACTTATCAGTTATTTGAACTTATCTTATGATTTTATACAACTTATATCATCCTATCTTCAATTAACTTATTTTAGCTTGTAAATTAAACGTGAGTAATCCTTATTATACCTTATTGTATAAACTTATTAGTTTAATTTTTCTGATCTTATCTTTCTTTAACATAATAATCCTTATTTGAACTCAATTATTTCTTTGAAATTAATAAAAATATAGTGAACAAAATGTATAAGACCTAATTAAGGGTGTGTTCTATTCACCTTAAATACAGTAAAATGGCTAATTAGGTCTATTTTTATTTTATTCTTTTTGAAAACGGCTAATTAGGTCCAATTAGGTGTACATACAACATGAAAATCAGGTTTTTTTGTGTGTTGCCGAAATCTCAAAAGAACCAACAACGTACTATCAATAACCATTGAAAAAACGACCCACCACCTTCCCTCGTCGACGGGAAGGTGGTGGTTTTCTTTTAAATCCGACGACCAGCACAACCGGCGCGCAAAAACCGGTCACTCGGGACGGTAATTGGTTTTTAGTGTCGGTTGACCATGGTAACCGACGTCCAAAACCGGTTACCGTCCCTGGTGATCGGTTTTGCACGCCAATTGACCAAGGTTTACCAACGTCCAAAACCGGTTACCGTGATTTTCAATCGGTTTTGTGAGCCAGTGGTGAGCGCCGGAGATTATTAAAAAAAAAAATTAAAGCGAGGTGACGAATTGGTTTTCCCGACCACCGTGATGCCAGTTCATCACCTCCAATCCTCGCCGCCGTTGTTCTTCCACCTCCGACGTACGACCGCCGTTTTCCTTCGCCTCCGATGTAAAGTTGCTGTTGTGGTGAATGGTGGTTGAGACCTTTATGGGTGATGAGAGAGAAAAAAATAAAAAAGAAAGAGGAAGATGTAGTGGAGGGTATAATAAGGGTATTGATGTCTATTCACCTTAAATATTGGCAGTTTTGATAAAAATTGTTGGCGGTATTTAACACCCCCCCTTTAAAATACTATAATTATGTATTCTTTAAAAAATATATATTTATTTACAATTATACATACATGTATAGTACTAATATAAGATTCGAACACTGAACCCAAAACAATGGAGCTAGAATTATTCTATCTTTTTTTTTTTTTAACTAACATTATGTTTCAAGTAGCAATTTAATTTAAAATCATGATTTCATTAATTCTCATGACCACTCATTAAATTGAGCACGCAATAATTGGATTAAAATATTGAAATTAAGAAAGCTTTACACAAACATTAATATAAATACTATTCAATTCATTCATTAATTCATACGGAGTAGATTCAATTCTTAGAGCTCATTCAATAGGTTAGAAATTTATTAATTATAACTTCTTTTTTTTTACAGAAAGCGTAACACCGCACGGACTATTATTATTTCACCAAGTGTCCAATATCGTTACATAAAGCCCCCTGAATTTCAGTAGGGTACTCTTCAAGCCACACACGATATTCACTAAAAGAGAAGCTCAATTTTGCTAAACTATGAGCAACACTATTTCCCGACCTTTTAACAAAAGAGAAAACACACCTCTGACAGCTATTAGCAAGCGTCATTATATCCTTCACCAGAGTGCCAAAGTAGCAAGGAGCTATGGAGGCTTTCTTCAAATGATGGAATGAACAAAAGTTATCAGTTTCCAAATTAAAGTTCCCGAAGCCTGCTTCCATGGCTGTCCTAAGGCTGCATCTCATAGCAAGAGCTTCACCTACATCCACATCAAACTTCCCATATTATGTCGAGCAATACACCACCACCACCTACATCCACAATGTATGGAGTCGTTTTCAAGGGACGAACACTACTCTACTATTGTTCTTCCAAGAAGAATTTTATTAGCATCCGAGTACTTGATCCTCCACAAAAGATGGATTGTGTTGAAACTCAAGAAGTTTCTACACCAATGGAGATTAGTCACCTCCCTTTTGAAGGGCATGATAGGTGTGAAACAACTCCAATCTTGACACATGAAGATCCGACCATAATTATGGTCACTCATGCGTCATCATGTGAAAGTACGTCGATGCCCCTTCTAGATGCACCAGTCCTTTCCTAGTTGAAGTCTACTGCGAACACCAATAAGCGCCCTTCTCAGATGTCGAAGATATTTGGCTCCTCTCGCCGTTCCAGAGTTCGAAGGAAAATTGTTTGTCTAAGAAGTAAAACTCCTTCCGGTATTACTAACTCCTTGTTTTGTAGGATGAGTGGCTTTAAGAGAAGAGCGTCTTGCTCCTCTGAAAATATTTGGTTTCCTAATACAAAGAGATTGTATGGTCCTACCCCTAATGTCTTAGTGTGTAATTTGTTTTATGATTAATATAATGCTTTTTCCGAAGTAAAAAAATAAATAAAATAAATAAATTGATGGCTAAGTTGTTAATTTGTTACTCGTGATCAGCTATTGTAGAAGCTATTGCTCTTCCTACATACGCATGAAGTTTCTACTAACTACAGTATGAAGATAGAAGATTACATACGTACATACAAGTATAATTTATACGAAGTACTTTTTAAGGAGCGAGCTATTCTCAATGTTGTACTTCGTACATACTTTGTAGTTCGAACTATGTTTACCTAAGTTATCATGTGCGGATATGGAATATGAACTGAGAGAATATTATTTGTTCGAGCTATTTGAAAGGATTAAGGGCTCGAACTAATTGCAATCAACCCACAACAATGAAGAACGAGCAAGCACGACAACTAAGAACAACCATGAAGAAATTAAAGCAAGTAAAAAAAGGGAGACAATGTTACCGTAGGAAAACCCGAGAACCGGGAGATAAAACCCACCCTTTGCACTATGGAGTAGTATTGATGATGAATGAAATCAAGATTACAAGCATGAATGGTATGACATTCAAATGCTCCTCACAAATCTTTCACAAACCCTCTCTATGTGTTTATGTTTTTGTGAATCCATATAAAAGAGGCTTAAACTATATATAGTCTAGGTATTAAATGACAATCCAAGGGCTAGCAATTAAACAAGCACACAGGCTGAAATCGCATCGTAGAAATAGAGCAACAGGGTTCAACCGAACCTACACAGAGTTCGGTCGAACCTAGCTTGGTCCGATCGAACTCCCTTAAGGTTCGGTCGCACCTATACTAGAAAATGGAATTGTTGTTGCTACTGCCTCAAAACATGGTTCGATCAGACCCATGCATGTTCAGCCGAACTTTTCACAAGTTTGGCCGAACTCCTTCTTGTCCGATCGAACTCACAACCAATAGCAGCTTCTAGCTTCTCAACTTATGCCTCCATGCATTGATTCATCTCCACACTAATCCTAACAATATCCCACTTGGAGATAAAATTAATCATGCACCATAGACTACCACATATACACTCCTTCCTCAAGAACACTCAACACATTCATCAAAACAATTTTCACCATAGCGCAAGACTCCTTCAATTTAATGATGGAGTCCAATTGAGGTCCTAAACAACCTCAATTTTTCACTAGAAACAACTTTAGTGAGCATATCCGCCAGATTCTTGGAACCGGCAATCTTCCTCAAACACATCGTGCCATCCTTCACCAAACTCATAGTTTAGTGATAACGCCTCTTGATGTGTTTAGTGTGATAATGAAACATAGGATTCTTAGCCAATTGAAACGCACTTTGGCTATCACTATACAACGCACAAACATCTTGTTTCATGCCCATTTCTTCAAGGAAACTCTTCAACCATTCCATCTCCTTACCCGCTTCGAACATAGCCACATACTCGGCTTCCGTCGTAGACATAGAGACACACTTTTTGTAATCCCCCATATTTTCCTTAGTAAATAATAATTATATTTTTATATATACAAATATTTTATAATAATTCTATACTTGTTTGAATAATTTTTCTTTTGGAAAGATTTGACAAAAATAAAAACAAGAAAATCATAAACCCATATTACCATTTTAACTAAGTAAATTACCCCTTTATTTCTCCTCATTCACATTTTAATTAAGGAAACTTGCTCCTTATTTCCCCTCTCAAAACCTCCTATAAACTTCTACTGCTTTCCCTTGCCTTCCCCTTCACTCACGACACTCAGACAAAAAAAAAAAAAAAAAATCGCTGCTTCCTCCCTCCGCTGCTGCTGCCTCCCTTACGCCGCTGCTGCCTCAGCCGGAACCCACCACCGGCGACCTCGCTGCAGCCCCGTACCACCACAGCCGGTTCCTTTCATCTCCCTTCTCTTCTATCTTCCTCTCTTTTCTTGTTTAAATTCTTCAAAGCTTTAATCTTTACATGAATTTTTCGTTGATTAACAATTATTATAGTTTGATTATGTTTTTGAGTTGTGAAAGATTGCAAATTTATCAAGTTTATGATATGTTAAGCATATAATTAATTTTCAGATTTCATAATTTGTGAAATTAGGGTTTAAAACTTGATTTTCATGGTTTTAGGGCTTAAAAACGTGTTGCTAAAGTTATTTAATTTGAGCATGATTTTGTTGTGATTTTTCTATGACTATGATGATGTTTAATTCAATAGCAAGTTCTTAATTTTTCGTAACTAATTTCTGAATTTTTTCCGTTCGTAAAATTTCTTAATCACGTTTTAATCGCATTTTGACTGTAACTCGTCTGATTTTCGGAAAAAAAAAAATAGTGTTTTTCGTGTGTAAATGATGTTCTAATCAAAACTCAATACCTATAGTAGTGAGCACCACCCTCTCGTGGCCAAATTCAGCTTCTAAGTATGGTTTTCGTGCAGTTTTTTATTTTTATCGAAGGTTTAATTGAGTTTTTATGAAACTAATTAAATTATAATTATATATTTCAAGTTTAGATTGTTGTATTCATACACTTTACTATTAAATTAAATTTTCAGATTTTAATCTTAACTTTACATAGCTTTAAGTCATGGTTTTATGATGGGTTTTCAAGTTCTAAACATACTAACGGTACTATATAATGATTGTTTCAAGTGAAAATGTTTGCGAGATTGTTTTACATGCTTAAAACGAATTTTCGGATTTATAACTCACTTTAAAGTTGCTGAAATTTTTGCTATAAGCCATATTTTTGTGATTTAAGCATATAAACTCATAGTTCAAGTACTAAATTATTAACTTTGGCTATTGGGAATAATTTAAGAACATTATTTCAATGATTTAAAAGATTTTAAAATAGTTTAGTATTGCTGTAATATATATTGCTTGGGTGATTGATTGCACTACTGTTGTTTTGTTTAGGAGAGGACTTCGTAGAAGGTGACTTCTAGCCTTAAGGTGGCCAACCAATTTGTTTACTCAAGGTACGTACAAGAATACGAGGAACCTTGATTTTAGGAGCATGTTTAGGGACTTGGAAAAACCTAGAATCATGCTAGGGAACTTGTGGATTGGTTGGAATTGTTTGGTAATGAGTTGTTTGATGATAAATGTGATGGTTATTTTAATTCATGCTTGAGAAATGTGCATTGATTTTTCCTTATGAGCAGTATTTATGCAATAATGTTCAAAGTGAGCTTAGAGGCAAATATATAATGAATTATTTTGATTACTTGTTCGTTTATATTGAAATGGAATGAGTAAAGGAAGAATTAAAGTCTCATAAGACAAAGTTGAGAATTTGAGGTGCCTTATGCACTTAAGGTGTTTATACACCGAGGTAGTTAAAGGATTCAATAATAAATGTTGTTTGTCACTAATAAATTAAGAATTGAATTGGAAACTTGAATGATTTGAATGATTGATGTATGATTGGTTGTGTTGTTTGCATATGAGTCATCACCAAATTTAAACTGGTAAATCACGTAAAGTGCAAGAAGGATGAGCAATAAAACTCTGGATTTGTGCACATCTAGAGTAATGACAAACAGGGGTTGGGGTTCACGGGGTATTACCCGTGCACTTTTCAGAGGTCGTCTGATCTACGAGTCTCTTGTTTTAAATTCTCTTAAAATTATAATGAGTTAGATGAGATCTCATACTAGCTATGGCCACGGAGTCGCGCCCGTCTGCCATTGGATGTTTATTAATGTCTTCCGAAAGGAGGCATAGGGTTTTCTTATTTAATGTTCAGGAATGGAGCATAGGGGGACAACCCGGTCTATTGCTTAATCCAATCAATTAATGAAGTGATCAATGCTACTTAAATAAAAACTTAGTAATGAGTAACTATGGAGTCATGTGTTCGAGTCAATGATAATATTGTGAGTGTATGGAATGCTTGTTAGTATCATGCTAGAACTCTTTACTATATTTCGTAACTTGTATGTACTCAGCGTTGCTGATTGCGTGCTTTTGTGTGTTTTTCTTTGGTCATGGCCTTCGCCTTCAATGACCCTGTAATGATCCAATTATTACACTTGTAATATTAGGGAGCAGATTCATCACAGGTCTTTGCATAAACTGTCTTGCATCAGGGTGATGGGATTTGAGTGGAGTGTTGGTTAATTACTTAGCTTATTTCACTTCATAGACTGAGTTTATTTTGACTATAATTTTACTTACTTCCTATTTTATATGGATTTTGAATAAGGGCCTTTATGGTTCCAACTTGTAAGTCTAAAGCCTGATTTTGGTTTTTAGTTTCAAAACTTATATCCTTTTCTTTAAAAAAAAAAAAACTAAGTTAGTTTTCCGCTGCTGATTTCTGAAACTAGCCTTAACGTTTGAACACGTGGCGGTAGCACTCCAATAATTCTCTTACAGGTTATACAGGTTATTATAGGTTTTTGCAGGTTTTCTTTAGAGAGAATTATTGGGGTGTTACACTTTTGGAGCTTGCCCATCCAACTAATGGCCGTACCACCAATAGTATACACATACCCCTAAGTGCTTTTGCTTGAATCATAACATCCTCCAAAATCGGCATCAACAAAACCTTCCAAAACAACTCCATTTCTCCCAAAACAAAGAGTCATACTTGAAGTACCCAACAAATACCTCAATAGCCACTTCACGACTTCCCAATGTCTCTCACCCAGATTTGACATGAACCTACACACAACTTCCAATGCGTGAGCAATATTGGCCTAGTGCAAATCATAGCATACATCATGCTACCAACGGCCGAAGCATAAGGAACAATGGCCATTTTGTCCTTCTCTTCCCTTGTCTTTGGGAAATCCTCCTTAGTCAACTTGAGCTCACTTGAAAGAGGTGAGCTTCGAGGCTTTACATCAATCATGTTAAATCTTGTAAGCATCTTCTAGACATACTCCTCTTGAGATAACTTCAACACACTCGTTGAGCTATCCTAGAAATTCTCATGCCAGGTATTTAATTTGCTTGGCCTCACCCAAGTCTTTCATCTCAAATCTTCTTGACAACTTCTTTTTCAAGCCATTGACAATTTGCATACTAGTTTCCGCAATCAACATATCATCAACATACAAAAGTAAATAGATATAGCCATTGTCATACCTTTGAAAGTAGCAACAATGGTCACCTTCCGCTCTCACAAAACCATTGCCTAGCATGAAATTGTCAAACTTTTTGTACCATTGTCTCGGAGCTTGTTTCAACCCATATAGACTCCGTTTAAGCTTGCACACCAAGTTCTCTTGACTCGGAACTTGAAACCCTTATGGTTGCTTCATGTAGATTTCCTCCTCCAAATCACCATGTAAAAACGCGGTTCTTACATCCATTTGCTTAAGAAATAAGTCCTCCGAAACCACTATAGCCAACAAGATCCTTATAGTGGTTAACTTCACAACCGGAGCAAAGATCTCGTGATAATCAATGCCCTCCTTTTGTGAAAAACCTTTCACCACAAGTCTTACCTTGTACCGAATTGTACCATCCGATTCTTCTTTCTTTCGAAAGATCCACTTGCACAAAAGTGCTCTCTTGCCCTTGGGCAACACAACCAACACCCAAGTGATGTTCTTCTCCAATGAAGACATCTCATCTTCCATTGCTTGCTCCCACTTCAACGTATCACCCATTCCCATTGCCTCTTGATAACATTCCGGCTCACCGGAATCCGTCAACAACAAATAATGCAAGGATGGAGAATATCGGTTTGGTGGCTTGATTGGTCTTGATGATCTCCTCACCATTGGTGGTGTAGAAGGCTCTCCTTGAACCACAACAGGCTCACCCATAACTTCTCGCTCATCCATTTCCAAGTGATCATCATCATCTGAATCACTTGAATTCGAATCCACCGGAACATGAGCACCATGTTGACGAGATGCTTGTTGAATGGGCACCTCAACTTCTACTTGTTCAACCTCTTTGCCACTTCTAACTTTAACATCTAGCTTAACAAATTCCCACTCATCTCCAATTGATTCTTTCTCAACGGATTTCCCACCAAAGTTGTCCTTGTACAAGGAGCTCTCATCAAAAGTGATGTCACAATGAATAACAATCTTTCGATTCTTAGGATCCAACAATCTATAACCATATTTCTCATATCCATACCCGATGAAGTAACATTTGATGGCCTTTGACTCTAGCTTGTCTCTCTTCTCGGATTGCAAATAGGCAACCAAAGGTCTTCAAGTGAGTGTAGGACAACTTCTTACCACTCCACTCCTCCTCTGGTATCTTGAATTTCAAAGGCATCGAAGGTCCACGGTTTATCAAGTAAGCCGCGGTACTAACAGCATCCGCCCAAAAGCATTTTGGGAGGCCCGCAAACAACCTCATGCACCTTGCCCTCTCAAGTAAGGTCCTATTCATCCGCTCCGCTACCCCGTCTTGGCGAGGTTTACCGGGCATGTTCCTCTCCAAAACAATGCCATGCTCCTTAAAAATGTTCTTGTAAGCTTCCAACTCATACTCTCCTCCATTGTCGGATTTGATTGCCTTAATCTTCTTGCCCAAAGCATTTTCAACCTCCGCCTTCCAAGTCTTGAACTTCTCATTCACTTTCGACTTGTACTTCATGAAATACACCCATACTTTCTGGATTGAATCATCAATGAAAGTAACAAAGTAATGAGAACCACCAAGGGACTTGATGGGGTATGGGCCCCAAACATCCGTGTGCACAAGTTCTAACTTCTCCTTCTTCAAGGACCATTTGGTTTTTGTAAAAGACACCTTCTTTTGCTTGCCAAAAACACATGTCTCACAAAATTTCATGTCGATTGATTTCAACCCTGACAACTTACCCTTTAAAGCTAGCATTTTCATCCCTTTCTCACTCATGTGACCAAGCCGAGTATGCCAAAGCTTAGTCTCATCATTTGCGGTTGTAGCTATCATTGTAATACCCCGTATTTTTGAAAGGTATTTTCTAAATTATAGAGTATTTAATCTCGTATTTTCGACGTAATTTCTAACTTAAGAGTATCTCAGTTTTGGAGCCAAAATGATATTTGAATTTTGGCGCCTAAACCATTTATTTTAATTAAATGGATAAACTAAAAATTTTATAAATAGTATTTTGATTAAATAATAATAAAACAAAACTATATTAATTAATAAAATTAGAGGCATTTTCGAATTTAAAAATCTGATTTTTATAAATATATTTTTGGATTTTCCCAATAAAATCCAATTTTACTTAATATCTTGCTAAACTAATTATTTTCATGAAATAAATTTCCTAAAACTAAATAAATATCATTTTCGCATTTTTACAATTAAAAATCTGATTTTTACTCTAAGTAAAAGTATTTTCATAAAATAAAAATCAATTCCTAAACTAATGAAACACATTTTCGGATTTTATATATTAAAAATCTGATTTTTATTAATTATTTGCTAAATTAATTATTTTATGAAATAAAATGATTTCCAAAATTTATCAAATAACATTTTAAACTTTATATAATAAAAATCTGATTTTTATACCTTAGTATAGTCCAAATTCGGCCACCCTAATAATCTAGCAAGAAAAATTGATTTTATTCTTCCAAATACCTATAAACTTATTAATTTTTGACAAATAAATTATTTTATAAAATCCCTAAACTAACATGATAGGTCCCGAAAATATTGAGTAATATTTTGCTCAATATTTTCGGCCATTCATGGTTTTTCTACAAAGATTTTAAATTATTTTATTAAAAATAAAATCTTTTAAATTCCTTTACTTCCATTCTTAAACCTAAAAATATTTGATTCTATGTCATCCTTGCACCCCAAGATTAAAAACTACCAAATGGAATTTCATGATCAAAAACTTCCATAATTTATAAACCCTAAAATGCCATAAACCCATCCCCTAAACACCTATAAATACCCCTTTCATACACCCCAAAAATCACACCAAAAACCTCAAGAATCCTCTTCTTCTTTCCCCCTCTTTCTCACGGTTTTCCTCCTCTCCCTCCTTCCATTGTTCCGGCCACCGGCGACCACCCTCACCGGCGACCACCTGCTTCCGCCAGCAGCCACCAGCAGTCGCCACTCCAGCCGGCCACAACCACCCTTGCTCCTCCCTTGCATTGGTTCCTCCACCTTCCTTCAATCCCTCCTTTTCTCTTAAACTTATTTTATTAACCATTTTCTAAATATTATTTCTTATACAAATTAATTTTATAAAAACAGAAAATTCTTTAAAATTATAAAACAGAAAATTATTTATATAATGATAATTAATTCATGCACATATAGGGTAGTTTAATTAAATTGTTGTGTTTATTTGATAACCTTATATTAATTAAGGTTATAATTATGTGTAGGGTGCTCGTGATTTAGAGAAGTAGTTGTGAATCGCTCGTGATTGATCAAGGTACGTTATGTGGTTTGATACCTTCGAAAGTTGATTATGAAACTACATTTTATGATCGTATGAAATTATAATTTATTCCGTATGAAATTTTATTTGTGAAACTATAATTCATGTTCCGTATAAAACTATGATTTATTATGAGACTATAAATTATTATGTTCCGTATCAAATCATATTTTATTACATTCCGTATTAAATCATGTTTTATGTTTCGTATGAATTTATGATATTATGTTCCGTATTAAATTATGAAATTATGTCGGATTGAATTAAATGATTTGGATTTAAATCAAAAGGGCCTTAAATTGTGATTGGAAGTTATTGGAAATAATTTGCAAGTTTGTTGATGGATTTTTTTTAAAGAAGAGTTTTTAAACAAATCAATCGATATGTTGAATCCCACTTAGGGAATGGTTTAGAGAAGACTATGGATTTTGCATGACCTAGTCTTTCCTCAAGTTTGGCCTTTGATTATAAAGTAAACCACTTGGGGGGTGTGCACACTTAGTGAGGAATTGGTTTGGTATGAATCGATTGAGTTTTACTTGAATTAAAAGAATTGGATTGAAAAAGTTCTATTTGAATACGGCATTGGTATTTCTTTTATTAATTAAAAGTAAATGATTTAAATTACGTTTTACTTATCTTACACATGACTTAGTTAGCATACTTGCTAATACGTGCTTTTGTTTTGGCTTTGCCCTGTTTATCATTTATGGTAAACAGGTGAATTTTTCAGGTGGAAATTGATTGATGCATACGGGAGTCCACGGGAAATTTCACCTAGCTAGGAAAAGTTTGAGTCATCTTTGTGTCACGAATTATGAATGAATTTTTATTATGGTTATTTAATAAAGAATAAAGTTTTTCCGCTGCAAAAGTATTTTGTATAAGCCTTGCGTTATACGCGGCGGTAATACGCCCAAATCTATCTCTACGGTACTTATACATATTTTTCTACAATCTACGTAGAGGGAGATTTGGGGGTGTTACAATCATGCTTGTACACCCTAAGGTAGTGTGCAAAGTACCAGCCTTCGTGCCCCGAGCCACCACCATAGCTCCCTTCGACACCTTCCAAGTACCCTCACCAAACATGGTTTCAAAACCACTTGAGTCTAGTTGACCCACCGAAATCAGATTCTTCCTTAGCTTAGGTATGTACCTAACATCTTCAAGTTTCCATGAGCTCCCACTTGAAGTCTTGATCATGACATCTCCCTTCCCCACAATATCCAACAGTCCATCATTCACAAGGTACACCTTTCCAAACTTGTCGCTCTTGAAGTTTTGGAAAATCTCCTTACATGGAGAAGAATGGAATGAAGCTCCCGAATCAAGGATCCAAGACGCAATGGGACTATCAACACTCAAGATCAGTGCATCACCGATTTCATCGCTTGATGCCAAGCTAACCGATGAACTAGCATCATCGTGGTTCTTGTGGTTTGAACCACCCTTCTTCTTGGGATTAGGACATTCTCTCTTTGTATTCCCTTTTAAACCACATTCCCAACACACAATGTTCACCTTCCCTTTCAACTTACTCCTCCCTCTAGACTTCGATCTTCCTCTTTGAGCACCTCTTTGTTGTCTTCCACGTCCCCTACCTCACTAGAATAAGCACCTTCCGATGACTCACCCGAGTTCTTCCTTCTCAAGCTCCCACTCAAGATTAAGTCCTTCACATCATCACACTTCAACTTCGACTTTCCAGAAAAGTTGCTAATGGCGGCTACAATGGTATCCCAACTTCTAGGCAACTATGACAACAAAATCAAGGCCCTCACTTCATCATCAAACTTGATCTCAACCAAAGCTAGTTGAGAGATTATCGAATTGAATTCATTTATATGTTCGGGGGCGGAACCACTATCATTCATCTCAACTTCAAACAAACGACGCATCAAGCACACCTTGTTCATAGCCGATGGCTTCTCATACATATTGGACAATGCTTTGATCACACCAATCGTCGTTGTCACATCTTTGACATTGTAAGCAACACTCTTTGCCAATGTCAATCTAATCACTCCAAGAGCTTGTCTATCCAATACTTTCCACTCATCTTCCTTCATACCCCATGGTTTACTAGTAAGGGGAAAATATAGGTTCTTTTGATACAATAGTCCTCTATTTACATCTTCCAAAACCCAAAATCCTTCCCATCAAACTTCTCAATTCTTAACTTGCCTTCTTCCATTGCAAATCAAACACACAAAGTTGTCAGTAGGTTTTCAACAACAAAGAATGCAACTTGACACCGAAGATTCAAACTTTGAACACCTAAAGACCCAAACTTTGTAACTCAATCACAAATTCAAGTTTAACACAAACCCTAAATCACTAAAACACCAAAGATTAAACTTGGCTCTGATACCAATTGAAATGATTAAGGGCTCAAACTAATTGCAATCAACCCACAACAATGAAGAACGAACAAGCACAACAACTAAGAACAACCATGAAGAAATTAAAGCAAGTAAAAAAAGGGAGACAATGTTACCGTGGGAAAACCCGAGAACCGAGAGATAAAACTTACCTTTGCACTATGGAGTAGTATTGAGGATAAGATTACAAGCATGAATGGTATGACATTCAAATGCTCCTCACAAATCTCTCACAAACCCTCTCTATGTGTTTATGTTTTTGTGAATCCATATTAAAGAGGCTTAGTAAAACTATATAAAGTCTAGGTATTAAATGACAATCTAAGGGCTAGCAATTAATCAAGCACACAGGCTGAAATCGCATCGTAGAAATAGAGCAGCAGGGCTTCGACCGACCCTACCCAGAGTTCGATCGAACCTAGGGTAGTCCGGTCGAACTCCCTTAAGGTTTGACCGCACCTATGCTAGAAAATGGAAGTGCTGTTACTGCCTCAAAACATGGTTCGATCGGAGCCATGCATGTTCGGCCGAACTTTTCACAAGTTTGGCCGAACTCCTTCTTGTTCGATCGAACTCACAACCAATAGCAGCTTCTAGCTTCTCACCTTATGCCTCAATGCATTGATTCATCTCCACACTAATACTAACACAATTAACTTAGCCAAGATTGAATTTTTACTTTAAAACGTTATATACTTGTATTTACAACAAAATACATACGTCCTTTTCTTTACTTGAAACAATGCTTAGAATCTTATACTGGTTACATAATTAAAAGAAAATGATAGTTAGGTGATCTATCCTGTTAGTTCGATTTAATGTATATATTATCAAAATATCGATATTTTTTTTAATTTTATTTATTGATACTAAATTAAATTTATGATTGTAATGAGCATTACAATTGACAAGCATGAAATTCCAAACAATATAATCCAATAAACTAATCAGAGAAAGTAGATGAAAACAAAGGATCGGATAAAGTTGAAAATAGTTATTGAAACATAAAGGACGACAAACAGCTAAAGTTTCTTGGAGTACATTGCCTGATATTAAGCATGACTTATTGAATTGACTGACCAAATTGCCAGAGAAATTAAGGCTGGCCAAGAAATATATTCAGAGTAGGGTGGTGTCGCCAGTGGTGGGCCTAGTGCTGTCGTTAGTGCTCATCGACGTTGTTGACAGCCCATGTGTGCTCTGTCTTCAAACCAAGTAAAATGAAATGCTCAATCCATGCCACGTAAAGATTAATAAAGTTCATGGATCAACTCAACTAAAAGTATTAGCTTATAGTTTAAGCTCAAGTAAAATGAAATGCTCTCTCAATATCATATTAAGATGTTAAAGTTTATGGATCAACTTAAAGTATTAAATTAGCTTATAATTCAAGCTCAAAATTGATTTTTATACTCTGTTACTATATTTATACTGTTATACATATAGAGAGCTATATTCTCACAAAGAAAAACGTAAAAGTAGATTAAAATTGTGCGAATTATCAAATAAAAACTTAAGGATAATGGTACACAGACATAAAGAAAAATACATAAGCAAGTGTCACAAACCTGAAATACATATAATCCAACGCATATATATAAATGCATATAATTAATTATGTATAACAATGCATTAAATATATATTATTCTAATTATTCATTGTAAGCAGAAACATTTGGGATTGGTTCAAATTCGTCATCAAATAACTTCTTGGATGCTAGTTTATCATGATGCTCTACTAAGTCGTTGCAATCTGCCTTCTTTGATTTCAATTCGTTTGAATTCACATGTACATTATCATCATGGTAAGCTGAAGCATTAGGAATTGGATCAAAGTCTTTGATAAAATTTGTAATTATTGCTTCTTTCTTTTCATGATTTTCGTAAGACCTCTGATTTATAAAGTCCTTGAGAGCTTCAGGCATCGGTTGCCCCTTCATCATGTCTCCCCAATATGTTTGCGGGTCTTTCCTCCCTTCACTCGAGCTCGCAAGCTGTACATTTGTAAATTGACATTAATACATACTTCGTACTAAGTACATTCTAATCAGGACTAGTATAATTTGAAGGAACAACTTTAAAGTTGGTTAACTTGAATAACAATGTTCGAATAAACACGCACATTAATTAACAAGTATGTACGCGTGTGCAGTGTATGTAGTATATAAACTATGCATGAATAAGCTTAATTAGGGTGCATCTTAATAAGATCCCATATGACACTTATATATATATATATTTAAGATATTCTCTTATATTTTTAAATGATTGTAGGATTTCAAATAAGAACATAAACCAGAACCGGAGGGAGTATATACGAAGTATAACTTAAGCCGGTAAAACATATTCGTATTAAAAAAAAAAATACAAACAAACAAAAATGAGGGTACGTATTATTTGGTTAGCATTCTCTTTTATCATACAATACTTCATAGCTTAGCTTATATAATTATGTGTACAATGTATACAAATGTTATAATTGCATAAAAAAAATGTTATACTATACATTAATAAACAATAATGAGATAGCTAGATAACATATATAATATAATACTAGAAGAAAAAATAGTTAACTATATACACTCCATACTTTATTTATTAGTCGATTCTATGTATTTTATATTTCAAGCCTTAGCTTCTTAATTAATTATTATGTCTATTAAAAAAAAAAAAAGAAAAAAGAAAAAAAAAAAAGAGTTATGTAAATGCTTACCAAGATAAGCGAAAGAAGAGCAATGTAAAGGACTTTAATGTAAGATTCCATATCTATCTGCAAATCACTACTAGTAATCTAAGTATGATATATGAAGTATTATTGATTTGTTGTGTGGAATTAAAATGTTATTTTTTTTATCCTATTTATAGAACTTTAGGGCAATCAAATGACGATAAATAAATTAATGGAAAATTCCCTATTTCTCATATTGAGAAACGAAATTTGTTTCTCATGGGGGTATTTTCGTGAATAAATCAACAACTTTTTCATTATTGTGGGCTTTACAATTAAATAAAATTGAATAAAATTGTTGGTTTACAAAAATATCACGTGAGAAACAAATTTATGAGAAACTAGGGCATCCCCTAAATTATTATTTCTTTTTATCAAATAGCCAATGAATAATGCACACAATCAATCTTCTCCTTTACAAAAACAAAATAATTTAACAATGAGTGTACTATGACACATAATTTCTGCAAGGGGGACCAATCTTTAAAAATCAAATTCAGGGGCAAAAACAAAATGTCAATCATAGGTCAGTAACGATTGGACAAATAAATCTTTCACATGCGAAGAAGTATATGTTATCTTATAAAGGTGCGTTATTTTAGCAGATTTTTTAGTTACGGAGTATCTTAACTTATCGGTTATTTGAACTTATCTTATGATCTTATACAACTTATATCATCCTATCTTCAATTAACTTATTTTAGCTTGTAAATTAAATGTGAGTAATCTTTATTATACCTTATTGTATAAACTTATTAGTTTAATTTTTCTGATCTTATCTTTCTTTAACATAATAATCCTTATTTGAACTCAATTATTTCTTTGAAATTAATGAAAATATAGTGAACAAAATGTATAAGACCTAATTAAGGGTGTGTTCTATTCATTCACCTTAAATACAATAAAATGGCTAATTAGGTCCATTTTTATTTTATTTTATTTTTAAAACGGCTAATTAGGTCCAATTAGGTGTACATACAACATGAAAATCAGGGATAACCATGTCTAATCATGTTAATAAGCTAAATTCAGATAAGTTCGTTAAGTGAAGAGAACACACCCTAAGTAACCTTAAATTCAACTTTATGGGTCAATCCAATGGGACTGATCATGAGCATGTCCTTTAGAAAACATAAATATGAAGATTTTTTTTTAGCATTTGTAGGAACCAAATTGTTAATGTGTTACGCTTCCTCTGTTTCGAAATAAATAATGTCTCAATCTGCCATAATTTATTACATACGGAACATTAACTACAAAGTAAATTTTTCAAAAAGTATAATAAAAAGTTGATATTTGAAAATTTTACTTTGAGACATACAATTCTAACAAGTAATCATATGTGACTATATTTAATCGACTTTAGGTACAATTGAAGTTCAGAGTGGTCTAGTATTATTGGAAACTCATTTTGAAACGGATGGAGTATTGTTTATAAATTATTAAATTTAACATTAAAAATAATAGTACAGTAATTAAGACCGAGCGATTTTGAGCCTTTTTATTTTGATATGAATGGGGTACTTACACTAGCATGCATCTGATATCAATAATAATTATTTCTTCAAACGTTAAGGTTCATTACATTAAAGTTTGTGCGATCGTAAATTGAAGTTCATTCATGAAATAAAGTTTTTAGAGTTCATTACATTAGAAGTTTGTTTATAACTTTGGGAGTGATTAAAGTTCTCTTTGGTCATAGAACTATTCATAGATCAATCTTTATTCAAAAAAAAATAAAAAATAAAAAAAAATAAAAAAATAAAAAAACTATTCTTAGAAAATGATACCTTTTTCTTTAATCTTCATAGTTCTCCCTAGTTATAGTTCATTTATAGAGATGATCTCAGTACTCATATATTAAAAGATTTTATTTTCATATTATGTATAACGATACATCAGGAAAACGTACTAATATTGCACTCATATGTTTAATTCAACACTTCCTTGTATATATATAAAACTGCTATATATACGAGTACTCTCACAAAAGAAAATGTGAAAATAAAATTTAAATTGCGCGAATTATCAAAAACTAAGTAAAACCTTTAGGTCACATACATAATGAGACCTCTTTTAGGATGCATGGTACACAAACATATAGGAAAATACACAAGCAAGTATTACAAACCTGAAATAATACATATATATAATCCAATGCATTTTCTTTTTCTTTTGTCTAATTAGTCATTGTAAGCAGAAATATATGGGATCGGTTCAAATTCGTCGTCAAATTTCTTTGATGCTAGTTTATCATGATGTTTAGAGTTGCAATCTGCCTTCTTTGATTTCAATTCTTTTGAATGCACATTATCATCATGGTAAACTGAAATATTAGGAATTGGATCAAAGTCTTTGATGAATTCTTTGATTGTTTCTCTCTTCTCATGGCCTTCATAAGACCTTTGATTTATGAAATCTTTCAGAGCTTCAGGCATCAGTTGATCCTTCATCATGTCTCCCCAATATGTTTCCGGGTCTTTTCTCCCATCACTTAGGCTCGCGAGCTGTATATTTATAAATTGACATTTATAATACTCGTACTCTGTACATTTTAGTGAAACTGAAACAATTTGAATAATGGACAATTTAAAAGGTAACTCGATTCAATGATTGTTAATTTGTTATTAGAATAAACAAAGATTATTGTATAGCAATGACATTCGGTCATTTATTGTTCATCATCTCAATTTTTTCCCCAAAAAATAGATTATGTATTCAAATACAGAGACTTTTAAAAAAGAAATGGTATAGACAATGTTAAGGAATGATACAAATCGAATACAAACCCTTTAGTAAAAAATTAATGAATACCATTTTTAAAATAACATTAACAAGCACAGCACATACATAAATTTATAAACTACATGTTTGCATCCCCAAAAAAAAAAATTAATAATAAACTACATGTATATGGATGAATAAGCGTAGGGTACATCTTAAAAAATAAACACCCTTTAATTTTTCATACTAAATTGAAATTACATAGATGGAATTCAAATAAAACCATCACTCTGTAACTCTGTAAGTACTAAACTAAGCTTGTAAAGTATTTTTAAAAAAAATACTCCCTTCATCGTAAAATATTATCAATGATTATTCAATGTGTAATAGTTTGTACACTGAAAATTTTAAATTATAACCATTTCCTTTCAAATTATACAAATGATCGATGGTAGCAGATAGACCTGGGCACGGGCCGGGTTGGCCCGCGTGCCGCCCGGCACGGCCCGAATTCAAGCACGCCACGGCACGAAGTTCAACTCCCGTGCCACGGGCCGTGCCACGGACGGGGTTGAGAATTCCCAGGCACGGCCCAGCACGAGCACGGCCATGGCCCGCCGTGCTGGCCCGTCGTGCCGGCCCGCGGGCCAACGGTAATGTTACCGTTTATTCTAGCTCCTTAATAAGCCAAAAAAACGGCTAAAAAACGGCTAGTTTTTTGCCAATTTGCTCCCCAAAAATTCTATAAATACTCACCTCCATTTCATTCCCAAATCACAAAATCACAATCTCTTCTTCTTATCTCTTATATTCTCTAAATCTCTAATAATCCTTATTTTCTTAAATTCTCTAATTATTCTCTTAAATTCTCTAATTATTTTCCTAATATCGGAAAAAATTAAAAAGTTTGTAATCGTAATTAGTGGAGCGTTGAAGCACGGTTGTAAGATCTAAACTAATCTTAAATTTATTATTGTTTTATTGTTATTATTAGAATAATCTTGTTTAATTATTATTGTTGTTAATTGTTATTGTTGTTGTTATAATTGTTGTTATTAATTATTATTATTGTTACAATTGTTGTTATTATTTTTTTTTTGTTATTGTTATTGTTATAGTTGTTGTTATTAATTATTATTATTGATATTTTTATTGTTAAAATTGTTGTTATTAATTATTATTATTATAGTTAACCACTTTTTATTAAAAAATTAATTGTTAATTATGGCATCGAACAACCCATCATCTAGGTGTAGGGGGAAAGGCTGACTTATCCGTAGTAGTAGTTCTAGGGAACCACCAAATACAACGAGCCCCCAAATTACGAGTCAAACCAATGACCCCATTTACATCCCCCCGGGCTATGAGCCATATAATACGTCGGGATTTCCAGCACCACCACTAAACCAATTTCCACTACCACCATACCAATTTCCACCTAATTATATCGGTGATCAACAAAACTATTGTTCTAGCCAAGGTAGCCAAGAAAGTACCCGAATTCCCTCCGGTTCTACCCCTTCTACTGCCACTCCCACTAGTCCCACTACTAACCATCACACACATCATGAATGGTTAACCGAAACTGAGATGCTACTTTTGAAAAACCGAAGGAGTGAGGTATGGCGTTATTTTGTCCTAAGTAAAGATGGTGAACAATGGGCAAAATGTAAAACATGTAATAGTGTATTCACGGCAGTTACCAAAAACGGGACGGGACACTTATCTAGACACATGAAAGCTTGTGCAAAACCATCTAGTGATCCAATCCAACCCAAAATTTCCCAATTCCATCCATACGGCTTTACATACAACTATGAGAGGGATAGGGATGAAATAGGAAAAATGATAGTACACGCCGAACAACCTTTTCTTTTCTCGGAAAGTGACGCATTCAACACCTACATTAACAAAGCACTACAACCCCAACATAAAAGAATCTCTAGGAAAACCGTTCGTTCCGCCGCAATGAAAAATTTCCTAGAGTACAAAGTCCGGTTACAAGCCGAATTGAGTAACCTTAACTGTAGAGTATCTTTAACAGCCGATTCTTGGGATAGTGGTTATAAATATCACTATTTATGTGTGACTTGCCATTGGGTAGATGACCAATGGATGTTACAAAAAAGAATAATACATTTCAAAATGCTGGAATACCCACACACCGGCATTAACATTGCTCACCATTTAATGCAAGCAATAGACGAATACAACCTTCGAGATAAAATGATGTCTATGACTTTTGATAATGCAACCTCTATGACATACACAGCTAATCTTATCAAACAAAACTTAACCGATGTACTATTAGACGGTGAAGCTCTTCATACTAGATGTGTTTGCCATGTACTTAACTTATGTGTACAGGATGGAGTTCGGGCAATTGGCCCATACTACAGCAAAATCAGAGATGCTATTATGTCTATTAATAGCTCTAACATGAGATACCAAGAATGGAAGAGTTTTCTAAAACAACAAAAGATAAGGGTAATAAAAGTTAGAACCGATTGCCCAACTAGGTGGAATTCCACCTATGACATGTTAACAAAGGCAATTGAGTATAAGGGCCCGTTAACATTATTTTACAACCAAAAATTTCCACAAAATGCTTTGTATGATGATGATTGGAATAACTGTGAAAGATATATGCAATTTTTACAGTTATTATATAACATGACGTATTGTTTTTCTACTGTTTACAATCCTTGTGCTCAAAACTTTCTTTCTAATGCATGCTTACTCGCCCAACTTTTCGCTGATCATCGCCATCAAAGTGATTATGATCAGTATCTTCCAACAATGGAAAAAAGTGGCGTAAATATTATAGTGAGATTCCTTTGATTTATATTTTTGCTTCCATATTAGATCCTAGGCAAAAGTATGAAAACACATTTATGTTAGTTGACATTTACTTTCAATGCATGTTTCTTGACGATGATGTAGAAAACTATAAGACTAATGTGAAGGATTAGTTTTTTGCTTTATATAGAGTCTATGAAGCCAAATATGGCACCGTTCCTCGCTCAGGGCCTTCCCAACCATCCAAAAACGTAAGTAAGAAGGCCAAACATTTATTTTCACAAGCTACTAACTTGATTTCAAGGTTTTCAGGTGATTCATCAATCAGGAGAACGCAAAGCGACGTCTCGAAGTTGCAGATGTACCTGAGTTACGACTTCACTAAAGGCATGGACAACGATGAGATAAACAGCCTCGACCTCCTTGCATGGTGGAAACAACAAAGCTCGAAGCATCCAACTTTGGCGGCAATGGCACGAGACATTCTTTCTATCCAAGTTTCCTCCGTCGCCTCCGAACGAGCTTTCAGCGCATCCGGAAGGGTTTTAGACGATAGAAGAACAAGTCTAAAACCCGAAACACTAGAAATGTGCATGTGTTTCAAATATTGGTTGGATGCGGAAAATCGCTCACAAGACCGTTCTTACGACCACAACGACAACGAAGAAGGAACCTCCGCTTCCGGTTCGGGTTCGGCTAGTTCCCAATCTATGCAACTAGCCGATGACCTTGAAGGCGAAGACGAAGACGAAGACGAAGACGAGCAAGAAGAAGGAGAAGAAGAATAGACAATTATTGTATATTGTACGATTTTAAAAATATCAATTTTATCATTTTCCAATTTTTGTTTAATACCATCATTGTATGATTTTTATCATTGTTATCATTGTACAATTTTCTCAACTCAAGTAATAATAATATAAAGTACGCATTATTCACATCCAAAGTCCAATTTGCCTTTTTTCCCCGTTTTGTTACAATTTGTAAATTCATATTAAAAAAAAAAATTATACCAATTACTAATAAATCATAAACATTAAATTTTAAAGTAATAGTATAAAGTAAATATATAAATATAAATATTGAATATACAAATTATAAAACATAAATATTCAACTTATAATTATAAAATTCATAACTTAATAACTTATAACTTATAAGTTATAAACTTATAAGTTATAAACTTATAAGTTATAACCTTATAAAACTTATTAATTTATAATGTTGTCATATATAAAAAAAAAAAAAAAAATAAAAAAAAAATAATAAAAAAATTTTGAAAACTACACCAGCCCGCAGGCCGGCACGTGGCCGGCACGGCACGAGCCCGCCAGGTACGAGGGTCGTGCCGTGCCGTGGGCTGGCCTGTGAAAATGGCCGGCACGGCACGACACGAAATCCTGGGCCCGCCGGCACGACCGGCACGGCACGAACCGGCCCGTGGCCCGCCAGGCACGGCCCGCGGCGGCACGGCCCGGCACGGTGCCCAGGTCTAGTAGCAGAGGTCGCCCTAGTTTCATTCTCAAGATGAGAAACAAAGTTCGTTTGTTTTTCAAAGGGTTATAATTGTAATATTACAGTAAAAGGTTTTATCCCTAAATAGCCACTTCAAGTATGTAGCGGTTTAAGCTAAAGGTAAAACCGCTACTTCAATTTTACAAAAAAATAAAATTGTTTTCAAGTTAATTGAGAAACTTGGAATTTCCCAAGATAGTATGTGATGACTATGCATGTGCTCCATAACGTTTTTTGTAAGCACTCCCTTTTATCATACTAAGCGTACTATGTGTCTACGTAGATTAGCTTATATAATTACATGCATACATATTTTTGTATTTACGTGCACACATACTTATAAGAAATAGTATGATGATTTAACAAGATAGAGTAATTATTATGCAATAATGAGAGGCAATATAGCATATTACCAAGTTAAGAGAAAGAAGAGCAATGAAGAGGATTTTGATGTAAGATTCCATATTTGCAAATCTCTGATCTTTTAATTTTTTTTTTTAATTTTTTTTTTTTTTGACGGGAATTAATCTTAGGATAATGTTGATGATTTGTTGTGTGGAATGAAAGTGTTATTCCCTTTTCCCCTATTGATACAACGTTAGGGCAATCAAAATATCAAATGACAAACATAAATTAATTACATAATAATGTAATAACAATAAATATTAGGAGATCACATGATTCATGCCATAATCGATTAATATTAATATAAAGTACGAGAATTATCTTACGATTAATTTTTAGTGGGACCATAAAATATAATATCAAGTGGAGTACCTAATTTCCATGGACATATGCTTTTTGCACTTACTTTTAATAAAAACTAAATTCTTTTTAATTGGAAAGCCAATGAATAATGTACAGAGTTTTGAAGTTTTCTCTTAAACAAAAACAAAATGTCAATTACATATACTCGATATTACTGCATGGGGTGATCAATAATAATAGCTAATGACAAATCTTTCACATATGCAATTTTGTAATTAAGTTTCCTAAAATATTGATTGTCTTGATCACATGTAACCTACTACCACTTTGAATAGTAGATTCTTCGGATCCTCTCTAATGATTTATGTAAATTGTATGTTCGGTTTGTTTAACGTTTGCACATATGCTAATAGGCACATATTTAGCAACAAAAATAAATATACATAGTATTTCAATAACTTTATTGTCAAATTTAAAGAAAAACCTTATAAAAATAGAGTAAATAGAGGCATAATAATGATGAATCTAAAAGGGAAATTTATACTCCGTAAGATTCATCAATTGAATTTAAAATTTTTGAATAGGTTCTCATTATATTATATTTGTTAGAAAGAATTATTTTATAGATGATAAATCTTGTACATCTTATTGTGTGTCAATATTAGAAAATCTCATGTATATTTAAACCTCTTATAATTTACATAATAATCTTTTTAGGCAATAGGGTAACGATGTAAATTAAATGAGATTTGATCTTCGATAATGAAATTCGATTTATGTCTTGGTAAAGGATGTCAATTGCCACTCCTAAATTATAATGCTATATGCCTAGTCTAACCGTCTAGGTTAAAGTGCGTTTTCGATCCGCCTGACCACTCTCTTGACCTCTAATCATATTGAGCTACGCTCATTAATGTTATTAAGAGATTACATACCTAGGGCACTTGGTTAACCTTCATGCTTAATCATTTCTCAATATCAATATATATCACGCATTTCTTTCTTAAACAAAAGGCTCTTAACTTTCGGAGGAAATTTTAACATCATCTCGGCGTGTTAATGAGGTCCTCGGCTAGAGCCACACATACAAGTATCCCCACTTATATAAATTATTGACACTAATAGTGCAAAAGGTCAAAATGTTGCATCTATTGTGAAACAAAGATTTTTTCTAAAAGATTGATGTGGCTATATGGGGTCGAGTAAGATTGTCTAATGTCATTCGAATAATCTGTATTTCATCATGCATTATTGCACCCAACCTAATAATTTAGCCTTATACTGCTCTCATCAGGCATCACACATTCACACCAACACATTTTTCAAGCTAAGATGCATTATTCTCAATTTGCTCGGTGGAGTTTGGCTCTACATTTTCTTCTACTAATGCTTAATCATCTTCTTAATTACCCTCTACTACGTATAATTTTTATATAATTTGTCTTCAACTTAACCTATACTATGAATTAAATTGATTTTAATTTCTTTAGCAGATTGGTTATGCCGCAAATGGAGAAAACCTTGCAAGTAATCGAAACTACGAAGGAAGTCATCATGAACATCTTCATCAAGGCCATTCAACAACACCACACATGGATCATTCAGTGCAAGTATTTTCACCCCTAAAGACCTTAAGCTAGGAAATGTAATACCTATCTTCTTTAGAGGCCGAAATCCTTCCTCGAGCTCTCCTCATTTTCTTCCTAGGGAAGAAGCCGAGTTAATACCTTTCTCACCGTCTAAACTATCTTACCTTCTTCAACTCTTCGGCTTCTCTCAACTTCTCAAGCTTCGTCTCAAGCTAAAGCCATGGAAGATACCCTAAGACAATGCATCATAATAAAACCTATACTAGGAGAGACTAAATTTTGTGCTACTTCCTTAGAGTCTATGCTCGATTTTGTGCATAAAATCTTCGGACCAACAACAAAATTTAAGGCCTTGAGCACCCAAAACTTCGCGAAATCTGGTAGTATTTTACAAAATTATACCGTCGTAGATGAACCTAAAGAAATACTAGCCCCGAAAATGATTGCTTGTCACACCATGCCGTACCCATACGTGGTGTACTATTGCCATCACCAAGAAAGCGAAAGCAAAGTGTTTCAAGTTTCATTGAAAGGTGAAGAAAAGGGAAGTGATAATATTGTACAAGCCGTTGCTGTTTGTCATATGGATACCTCCTAATGGAGTCCTAACCACTTCTCGTTTCGAGTTCTAGGAATCAAGCCCGGTTCATCTCCAGTTTGCCATTTCTTTCCTGCAGATAATCTTGTTTGGGTGCCAATAATATCTAATTTTGAGGGTTCAAGAGGAAGTGTTTCAAGTATGTAACAATTTGCTTAGCTTGTATGCTATACTACTTGTTTCGGGTGAAAACAATGGGACCTTGTCGAAGGTCCGATGAAGTGGAGAAGACTAGATTCGATCCAAGTAATGTTGGGCCGAAGGTTTCCTGCACAGTAAACACACGTAAACTAGCCTCGGGGGTGTTGCCGAGGAAGGCCCCTCCGATGCTAAAGTCAGTACAGTGCGTAGAAAGAGAACACTATGCAAGAGAATTAATTGCTTGAGGCTTTGCTTGAATGAATGTACAAATGTAATATTGATGGCTTTTATACCTCTGCATACATGGAGAAGTTGGGCCTTAGCCCAATTGGCTTGCCTTGAGGACTGATCTTTGACTTTAGCACAATTGGAGAGATGAACCTTGACCTTGGGCTTTTAATTGGATCATTTAATGCCTAAGCCCAATTGGACTAAATTGGACCCAAACAACTTGCCCCCCAGACCCGATTTGGAAGGATGACGGGTCAGGTTTGATTTAATCAGAAAAGGAGGGAAGTGAATGATTTAATTAATCCAAAAATTTGAATTTAAACCGTAATTAAACCGTAATTAATGAGATAACAACAGTTAAGGCGGATAATTGTGGAAGTTGGACGGATAATGGGCAGTTTAATCGCAAGGTCGTGTGTTTAACGGTTACTTAGTGGGGTATTTAAGAGAAATTGAAACGCGGACTCCCCGTATTCCCATTTCTGGAGATATAATTAGAGGCGCGTCATCTCTCCTCACTTATTCACCAACACAAACCCAGAATTCTCGAGAGAACCCAAGAACTTCGCAAATTCCCCGAGCATTAAGCTTAGAAACTGAGACTTGCCACTACCAATTCGTAAATCGGCAACTTTCGCTTCAGATTAAGGTAAATTCCTTTGATTTTAGTTTATTTTTCTTCGAATTTGAACTCCTTCCCCTTTTTTTCGACTTTTTTCTTCGAAATTATCAATGGCGAGAGGAGTTAGGGGTAGAGCCCGTGCTCCAAGAAGAGCATGGCCAACCCGATCCCAGGAACAGGATTGGGACCTGGAATGGACAAAGAGCAGAGTCTGACCCTGCTGAAGGGATCAGGGCGACTCCAGTTTCCTCGGCTCCTCCTCAGAGAACGGAGGGGTCGAGCGCTTCTGGCGGGACGATGAAGTTCCCGCTGTCCTTTGGGATATCCTTCCCGGGTTTTCAGAGTGGGAGGATTTCGAAGTAGCTTCGGCCATGATAAAGAACCGCCCCTACTCATGGTGGGTGGAGAGTGCCGAACATATTGAGTTGCATTACGGCATCCTTGAAGCTGATGGGTATTGGTGTCGAATGCCCGTGGCATCCGATAGAATCCATCGTCCACCCCCGAGGTATGTGGGGGTGTACACAAAACAACTTCAGTATGGGCTGAGGTTCCCTTTGGACGTATTCGTCCGAGACTTGCTGATCCATTACAATATTTCCCTATGTCAGCTAACTCCTACTAGCATCCGAAGGGTGATGACATACTTATGGGTCTGCAAGTTCTTCAGGTATGTGCCGAACCTGCACTGCTTCAAAAAGCTTCATCGGCTAGTGCCAAATATTCAAAGTGGGCACGGAAGTCATGGTTCTGGGTGGTACCGGATTGAGTCTCGGCCCCAGTACCTAACCATGTGGCCGAACGACTCTTCAGACAAGGACTGGAGAGGTCAATGGATTTGGGTTAGGGCACCCACGGACCCGGGCCACCCTTGCGTCTTCAGCGCTCCCCGGTACCTTGCTGAGCCTGATCCCGACATGAGAAGTTTAGGTCCCCCCCGCAGATAACGGCCCAGATCCAAACCTTAATCAACAGAATATCTTCGGCAAGCTGCCGAACCGGGGGGGGGGGGGGGCAGCGGCCGAATGCAGCATATCCCGGAGACTTGGCTCCCCGATACGCATTATGTTTTCCAAGAGAACATGCTAGCAGCTGTCGGCCTCAGCCGAAAGTTTAAGGATGGTAAGCTTATTCGGCTGGGGCCGAGGCTTTTTAATTATCTCTTTTTCTCCTCACTTCGCTTTTTTATGTTGTGCCAACCTAACTGAACTGACCTTTCCCCTTTTCTTTTTCAGAGCGGGACGAGACCAACGTCGGCATTAACTACGCTCGTCTTGGCGTCAACCGAGAACGAGTTGTAACTGATCGGGCCCCCTCTATCACTGAACCGCGGCATAGAGAAGTTCATCTAGACTCTTCCCACTTCCAAATTGAGGTTGTTGCTCTGTATCAAAGGCAGAAGCCTTGGTGGAAGAAGAGAGATCCCTGGTTTCAACTGCTGGACGAAGAAGCTGAAGCTGCCCGTACGGCCGAAGAGGTTGCACGGGTTATTGAAGCTTGTGAAGGAGGAGAAGGGTCCTCCAGGGCTGCTGAAGAAGAAGCTGCAGCTAGGGCAGCTGAAGAAGACGAGGCTTTGCTGAAGACCTCGGTGAGCTTTCAGACTTAATTTTGTCTGTTTCTGTTTGTTGTTTTGTTTTTACTCACATTCTTCCTCCCCCCCTGTCTTTTACAGTCTGAAGAGAGTAATAGACACAGATAAGGGAAAGCCCTTATTCGTCCCGAAGACCAGATACAAGAAGAGTCCTCAGACTCAGACATGGACGAGCAGCCGCTTCAGAAAAGGCGCCGAAGAATGGCCATCATCGGCCCCCATGACTTTCAGCGGAGGCCGATGACCATCGGCGTCGAAATAAGGGAACCCGAGGAAGGCAATGGATCGCCGAGGATTCCCCGGCCACCACCTCAATCACCTCCAAAGACCCCTCTGCCACCTCCCGAGATGGAGGTGGATCAGAAAACTCCCGAACCTAAGGGAGGGGTCCAAGAAGAAGTTCAAGAGAGTGCTGCTGAGCACAAGAATGAGGATGTCGTGATGCCCAGTGCTGAGGGTTTCACGGCAGACATTGCAAGAGAGGTTGAGGCTTTCGTCCTCACCCCTGAAGAAGAAAAGGTCATAATAATTGACTCTTCTGAGAAGGAGGATGCTGAGCCATCCAAAGTTAAAGAAGCTCCGTCGTCATCCTTTCCTTCCTTCCAGACTCTGCAATCTGGAGAAATGGGTTTCTCGGCCCCCCGAATTCCAATCCCAGTTCACATCTGGGACCTCATATGGGGTCAGAACCGAGAAGGTGCTGCAGCCTACTTCGGCGATTTTGCTGGCACGTCCGAAGTAGATAGGGAAAGAATCTGGTCGTTGAAGGCCACTGCTGGGATGAGCGAATCCAGCAGATCAGTTCCTGACCCAGCCAGGTCTAACCAACTGCTGATGATGCAGGTGATTTTCCTTGCCTTTATCTCCTCTAAAATTCAGCTCTATTTTTTATTTTAACTTGTGCTCCTGTTTTCAGTTCGTGCACAATCAGACTCTCACTGTAGAGCTGATAGATACCCTACAAGATAGGGTAGACGCTTCCGAGCACGACAAAAAGGTAGCCGAAGAGGAGTTAAAGCTTGCTAAGCTGAAGCAAGCAGCAGCTGAAGAGAAGCAGCAGAAGGGTGAAGAATGCGAGAAAAAAGCTGCTGAAGCCTTCAAAACCTTCAGCGATGCTATGGAGAAGGAAGTTTTTCCCCCACTGATGGAAGGGGAAAAATTCCTCCAAGAGCACATGGGAGTGGACATCTCCAAATTTAAGGCTACCATTGAGAGCCGAATCCAGGAAGGAGCTGCTGCACAAGCTGAAGTGCAGCAACGGCTAGAAGCTCTTGAAGCCAGCATAATGGCTGCTGAAGAGATGCTCCAAGCCAGGGATGTCCAACTCTCAGAGGCTGCTGCTGCTGCTGAAGCTCAGAGAGCTAAGCTCCAAGAAGCTGAGGATCAGCTGATGGCCAAAAAGGAAGAAGTGGCCCAGGCCCAGACAGAGGCTTCCCAAGTTCAGCAGCAGCTGAATGAGCTAAAAGGTTCCTCCTTCAAGCTCGCCGATGAGCTGAAGAAATCCAAGGAAGACTTGGAGGAGACCCAGAAGAAGTTGGCTGATGCTGAGGCTCTACTCAAAGTCCGTGTCTATACCCAGGAAGAATATGAAATGGGTTTCAGAAACGGGTTCAGAGTGTGCCGAAGAGTCTGCCTTCATGCTGAGCCAAAGTTGGACTGGTCCAAATGTGCTGAATGGGTCCAGAATCCCGAAGACCCTCATATGAAGTATGCAACTCCAGTCGAAGTTGAAATCCTTAAGGCTGAGGAAGCCGAAGAAGAAGCTGAGAGAATGGAGTTGGAGGCTGAACAGAGGGAAAGGGAGGCTCGGCAAAGTGCAAAGCCTGCTCCTTCTGCTGCTGGGGCTGAGACCACCATGGGGCCCAACAATGCTGACCAGTCTGATCCTCGGGCTGAAACATAGGAACTCGGGCAGTCGTCTTCAGAATCTTGCGGTTCATCATGCGCTCAACTTTAGACTTGCCGCTTTCTGAATTTTTGCCTTGTTTGTTTTTTGCTTCAGCTTGCCTTGTCGTACAAAACAGTTTATTTTTTTTGCTTCTGTACGTATTTCAGCAGCTATTATTTTTCGCTTGTGGGCGGCTGCCGATATAGTTTCTCAACTTATTTGAACTTGTAGCTCAATTTCTGAGCATAAATTATTAATTTGATGTTCTTTTCTTCAGCTGCTTTGTTTTTGAGTGCTTTACTGTTTCTTCAATTCTGCTGAACATAAACTTGCACTGGTAGTGCTTCTTGCCCCCCCCCCAGAAATTGAAGTATGGCTTCAGCTGAATAAACAATTTCTTTATTTCTTAAAAATGGTTATTCGAAACACAGGGCCAACGCAATCAGAAACCCAGTTATCCGAAGGCGAAGGTTTCAGACGAGGCTGAATAAACAATTTCCAACAGTTGCTGTTATTCTTGATTTGCTGTCTATCATTGAAAAATGGATATCCGAAACACAGGTCCAACCGAAGGCAATGTTTCGGATAATGGCTTTCTGGGATACAAGGCTCAGTTAAGGCAATATCCCAGAATTGTCCATGGACTCATGTCTTTGGAGAACAAGTCTTACTAAAGTTTGACTTCAGCTGAAAGACCAGTGTTCTTTAAAAAGACGAGTTTTGTCAGCAATCTGAAACCCAGTTACCCGAAGGCGAAGGTTTCAGACGAGGCTGAATAAAAAACCCTTAAAGAGTAGATAGAACCGAGAAAACTTTGAAAGGATAAAAAGTTGCAAACATTTATATAAATGGTGGCTCCAAGGCCTTTCATTAGTTCAAAATGTACTTACAAAGATTGTCCTGCCCCGAAGGGTTTACACATGATATTTTTTCAGTACATCAGCATTCCAGTGATTTTTCAACTCAGTTCCATCCAACTGCCGAAGTCGGTATGTCCCTGGCTGAAGCTCATCACAGATTTCATAAGGCCCTTCCCATGCAGCTGAGAGTTTCCCATGGATTCGGCCTTTCTGAACTGCAGCAGCATTTCGAATGACAAGGTCTCCAATTTTAAGAGGCCTTGCATGGACCCTTCGGTTATAAAATTTGCTGATTCTCTGCTTATAAGCGGTCATTCTGTCTCGGGCTGAGTCTCTTACTTCGTCGAGGAAATCGAGAGATTCCCTCATCAGTCGCTCATTCTCAGCCGAGAAGTGGTGCACTCGTAGGCTCTCAGAGCCAATTTCCACTGGAAGAACGGCTTCGGCACCATACACCAGTTCAAAAGGTGAATAGCCCGTTGCCTCTTTTTCAGTTGTCCGAAGGGACCAAAGGGTTCCAGGGAGCTCCTCCAGCCACTTGGACTTTTGATCTTCCACCCTCTTCTTGAGGGCATTTAGGATCTGTTTATTTGCAGCTTCGGCTTGTCCGTTACTTTGCGGGTGGCATACCGCTGAATATGCCAGTTTGATGCCGAACTGATCTGTATACCGCTTCAATGGTAAGTTATCAAATTGCCTCCCATGATCGAAGACAAATACTCTCGGGATGCCAAAACGAGTAATGATATTCTGCCAGATAAATTTTCTACCAGTTTACTCTGTAATGTTCGAAGCTGCTTCGACCTCGATCCATTTACTGAAGTAGTCAACACCAACTATCAGCCATTTTTTCTGGTACACAGCCTCTGGAAATGGTCCTAGTATATCCAGTCCCCATTGGGCAAACGGGAGTGGATTAAGGATCGGCTGAAGATCCCTTGCTGGCTGGTGGATAACTGGAGCGTATTTTTGACATTTTTTGCATTTCCGGACCAGCTCCTTAGCATCTGTGATCATGGTGGGCCAGTAATATCCAGCCCTCAATGCCTTGTGGGCTAAGGTCCTTCCCCCAATGTGGTTCCCACAAATGCCGAGGTGAATCTCCCGTAGGATATAATCTGCATCTGTTGGTCCCACGCATTTCAGCAATGGGGCTGAGAAGGACTTTTTCAGAAGTTCCCCCTTGAAGACAATGAACCTTGAGCTGGTTTCTTCATCTTGGAGGCCAAAGCTTTATCTTCGGGAGTTTCTCCCCGAAGCTTGAAAGCTAGGATGGGGTCCATCCAACTAGGCTCTGGGTCAGCGCAGCACACTTCAGGTGCTTCGTCGACACTTCTCTCTCGACGCACTTCTACATATACAGATCTGTTCAGCTCGGTAAGAGTTGAACTGGCAAGTTTGGAGAGTGCATCGGCTTGAGTATTCTGACCCCTTGGGATCAGCTGAACCTCAAAAGTTTTCAGCTCTGCAATAACTGACTTGGCCTTGGCAAGATAAGCTATCATGGAGGGCTCTTTGGCCTCGTAGCTGCCGCTAATCTGATATGCAACTAGCTGAGAGTCTGTTTTCAGGCAGACATGATCGGCTTCCAGGGAGATGCACAATTCTAGGCCAGCGATTGCTGCCTCATATTCGGCTTCGTTGTTCGAGGCCTTAAAAGAAAATTTTAGTGCATACTCAAAGGATTTGCCTTCGGGAGAAGTTATCACTACTCCTGCCCCCGAACCGTTTTCGGTGGAAGATCCATCCGTAAACACGGTCCAGACTTTCTTTTCATTGTCTAGCGCTTCTTGGTATGAGCATTCGGCCAAGAAATCCGCTAGAGCTTGAGCCTTAATGGCAGCCCTCGGACGGTAGCTGATGCTGAATTCGGTGAGCTCAAAAGCCCACTTGGCTAGCCTACCAGATTTTTCAACCTTGCCGAGAACTTTTTCCAACGGCTGATCAGTTAAGACCACTATCTGATGGCAATCAAAATAGGGCCTCAGCTTCCGAGCAGCTACTACTACCGCGAAAGCGACTTTCTCGAGTAGAGGGTAGCGAGTCTCGGCATCCGTCAGTGTATGACTAACAAAGTAGATCGGTTGCTGACTTTTACTTTCTTCCTTCAGCAGTACTGCACTGATGGTGGCTGGGCTAACGGCCACATACAGGTACAAAGTTTCTCCTTCTGCTGGGCTAGCCAGCGTTGGGAGTTGAGCCAGATGCTCCCGAAGCTGTTTAAAGGCGTCTTTTTGCTCTTCCTCCCAAACGAGCTCTTTTGTTTTCGGGAGTTTCAGGGCTTTGAAGAAAGGTAACCCCTTATCCGAAGCTCTGGAAATGAACCTCGAGAGGGCTGCCATTCTTGCGGTGAGCCGCTGAACATCCCGCTTTGTTTTCGGCTCAGGAAGGTCGAGCGTTGCTTTGACTTTGGAGGGATTGGCATCAATCCCCCTTTTGCTGACTATGAACCCAAGGAATTTCCCTGACTATGAACCCAAGGAATTTCCCTGACTTCACGCCGAAGACACACTTCTTCGGATTCAACTTCATTTGATGCTTTCTTAAGGTGGCGAAAGTTTCAGCCAGGTCCTTAACATGGTCCTCAGGTTTTTTGCTTTTGACGATCGAATCGTCGACATAGACTTCCATGTTTCGGCCCTTTTGATCGGCAAAAACTTGATCCACCAGCCTTTGATAGGTTGCCCCCGCATTTTTCAATCCGAAGGGCATCATTTTGTAATTGTACACCCCAGCGTTCGTGACGAATGCTGTCTTTGCTCGATCGTCGGGGTGCATGAAGATCTGATGATACCCCGAGAATGTGTCCATGAAACTAAGCAAGGCATGGCCACTTGTCGAATCGACTAGCTGATCGATCCTCGGCAAGGGATAGAAATCCTTCGGACAAGCCTTATTTAGGTCCGTGAAGTCAACGCACATCCTCCAGGTACCATTGGCCTTCTGAACCATCACCACATTTGCCAGCCATTCTGGATATTGGCAAGGTTTGATGAAGCCTGCCTCCAGCAATTTTTTGACCTCGGCTGCGATGTCTCGGTTCTTATTAGCGGAGTAATTCCGCTTCTTTTGCTTAATTGGTCGACACGTTGGGTTAA
This sequence comes from Chenopodium quinoa, assembly GCF_001683475.1. NCBI lineage: Eukaryota > Viridiplantae > Streptophyta > Magnoliopsida > Caryophyllales > Amaranthaceae > Chenopodium > Chenopodium quinoa. The sequence goes on from NW_018744537.1 coordinate 791,430, forward strand.
CATTAAGCTTATGGGAGATGAGGTCTGGACTTATCCCGGGCATATCAGCTGCCGAGAAAGCAAACACATCTCTGTTGTCCCGAAGGAGCTGAATAAGTTCACAACGGGTGTTCGGATCAAGGTCCATCCCGATTGTTACACATATCTCAACGTCTCCTTCGGCCAACTCAACTGTTTCAGTCTGTTGGTCCATGTCCATTGCTGATGGACTGGACTCTTCATAATCTGGCCTGCTGCCTATGTCAGCAGGTGTCCCAGTCTTTTTGTTCTTCGGCTGGCTCTCTGAGTCTTGCTGTTCAGCTGAAGAGCTAGCCTTTTCCCTTTCGGGCCCTTTACCTCTGGGTACAGATCCTTGGGCCGAAGCACTTAGGCCTTTCGGCTTTTTTGTGCTTGGCTCTCTTTCTTTTTCTTTCTCCTCCTCATCCTTGTCGTCATCTGGGCGACTACTGGATGGCTTGAGGTAGTTGCACCTTCGGGCGTCCTTTTGGTTGCCCTGTATCCTTTCGGGGAAGCCGGCGTCTGAGATGTAAATCATCAGCTGATGATAAGTTGAGACGACCCCATGGATCTCATGAATTATGGGTCTCCCCAAAATCACGTTGTACACTGAAGGAGCGTCAATGACCAAAAATTCAATCATGACGTTCCTGGCTGCCTCATCGCAGCCGATGGTGATAGAAAGTGTCACCTTCCCATCTGGATAAGTTGAAGCCCCGTTGAACCCGGATACCGGGTAGGGTACCGGCGTAAGGTGCTTGGGCTTTAGCTTGATTTGATTGTAGGCCTTTCGGAACAGAATGTTTGCTCCGCTGCCACCGTCAACAAGGACCTTACTGACGTCGTGGTTGGCCACCGTGGCGATGATCACCAACAGATCCTCGTGAGGGAACGTTATCCCCCGGCAGTCGGCGGCTGTGAACGTCATGTTCGGCACCGGCGATTGGGGAGACTGAATGTCAGCGTTGTTCACCTGGTGAGTCAAAGCCCTAAGGTGTCGCTTGTGCTCCCTCCGAGAGCATATTCCTCCCGAGATAACATTGATCGGAGAGAATTTCCCCTCCGGCTTTTTACTGTTCTTCCGGGGGAAGTCGAGGTCTTGCCGAGAGTCCTTTGCTGACTTCTCGGACTCTTTTTTCTCGCGGTGATCCGCGATGTATTTTTTCAAGTATCCCTTCCGGACCATGTCCTCTATCTGGTCCTTCAGTTGGATACACTCCTCAGTGTTGTGTCCCGGAGACTCGTGGAACTCGCACCACTGATTTTTATTTTTTCGTTGATACCACTCTAGGAGTGGTCTCGGCTTTCGGTAACTCTGCTCCTCCTTCGTCACGCTGTAAATTTTGGCGCGTGGAAGAGAGAGCGGAGTGTAGGACTCGTATCTGCCTGTGTATGAGGCAGATTTTTCCTTCTTTGGGTCGCTGGCCGAAGATTGCTCCGAGGACTTTGACTTTCCCTTTGCCTTATGGCCTTGGCCTTCAGACAAGGGTATTTGTCTTTGTTTTCCTCCCCCGAATTGAGGTTGGGTTTTCGCTTTGTTCCATTCTTCGGCTCGGATGAACTTATCCGAGGCATTCAGAGCTTCCTCCAAGGCCTGCGGGGTATGCATGACCATGAAGTCTAGGAACTTCCCGGGCTGAAGGCCATTCTGCATTGCAAAAACGGCTAGCCCCTGGTCCAGCTGAGAGACGCTGGATGACTCGTTACTGAAACGGGTCAGATAGTCTCGGAGGCTTTCGGTTTCCCCCTGTTGCAGACTCATGAGTTCTGCAGTAGTCTTCTCTCGGTGGTTTGCCGTGGAAAACTTGCTCCTAAATTTGGAGGACAGATCATCCCACCCTGTTATGAAGCCTTGCTTTACTCCCTTGGAGATCCACGCTTGCGCGACCCCCTTGAGAGTGGTTGGGAAATATTTGCACCAAGTCGCTTCGGATCTGGGGCAAAGATGCATATGAGTCTCATACGAGGCCACGTGGTCCTTCGGATCCGAGGTCCTGTCATATGTGATGTGCGACGGTATTTTAACCGTGGGCACGTGCTCTTCCAGTATCCATTGCTCGAATGGCGAACTGGCGGGTAGCATAACGGCCTTGCCCTTGTTCCTGGCCGAAGGGACCGCGGTCCGCCCTCTTAGAGAGGTAGGAGTGGTTTTCGTCCCTGGCTGGGAAGTCTGGGCCTCGGCCGCAGGGAACGAGAGGCGACTGTGCACGCTCGGTTCCTTGCCGCCGAGTCGGTCGAGGACGCTTCGGCGAACAGTCTCATGTTGTTCTCGGTGAGTAGATTCTGGCCGAGAAGCTGAGCTGCTGCTCTTATGCGTTTCTGGTCGGGAGGATGAGGATCCTTTGAAAAATTGAGGGTTCTTTTTCCTCTCTTTTTCATTTTTCCAGGTATCCTCTTCCCACTCTTCCAGTTCCCGGAAGAAAGGAAGCTTCCCACCATCATGGTCTAGCTTCCTCCGTTGATGCCGGGTATGCGGAGGAGTTCGATCACGAGGTGGTGGCATATTTTGTGCCCTCATTGCCTCCATGAGCACTGCCAGCGCTCTTGCCACCTCCTCCGAGCTGGGCCCCGTCAAAGGGGTCCTCGGCCGATTATGGGAATGAGGGTGCACAGTCGATGGCTGGCTTTGGGGCACTGAATGTGTCCTATGATCGGACTCACCCCTGCTAGACCGAGAGTGACTCGGCCTATGATGAGAGTTATGAATTACGGGAGAAAGGGAATCCTCCCTGTATGATCCTCCCCCCGAGCTGGCACCCTTGGGAGAGTTCCGGTCCGGCGAGGGTGATGGTGTAGGGGTTTTAGGCTTTTCGCCCGCTCCTTGACGGAGGCCTTTGCTCTTGCGGTTCTTAGCCATTGCTACTAAGATAATTGCAAGATGATCTTGGTTAGAAATTTGGCTTAAAGATTTTTGAAAGTCGTTCCCCACAGACGGCGCCAAATTGTTTCGGGTGAAAACAATGGGACCTTGTCGAAGGTCCGATGAAGTGGAGAAGACTAGATTCGATCCAAGTAATGTTGGGCCGAAGGTTTCCTGCACAGTAAACACACGTAAACTAGCCTCGGGGGTGTTGCCGAGGAAGGCCCCTCCGATGCTAAAGTCAGTACAGTGCGTAGAAAGAGAACACTATGCAAGAGAATTAATTGCTTGAGGCTTTGCTTGAATGAATGTACAAATGTAATATTGATGGTTTTTATACCTCTGCATACATGGAGAAGTTGGGCCTTAGCCCAATTGGCTTGTCTTGAGGACTGATCTTTGACTTTAGCACAATTGGAGAGATGAACCTTGACCTTGGGCTTTTAATTGGATCATTTAATGCCTAAGCCCAATTGGACTAAATTGGACCCAAACACTACTTACGGAGTACTAATATTGTTGGAATTCATAGTATATGTCCAATTGATTGGTTTAATAATTTGTTGTAACATCAGTTGAGGAGTGTATTGTAATTGATTTAAAAAGGAAGATTTGTGTGAAAGGACTTTTTAAGTGGTCAATTTTATTTAAAAGGACCTTTAATTTTAAGTGAAAAGTTGTGAAAAAGGACCTTTTAAATTGTATTATGTTGTGAGAGGGTACTAGGTTGGGTTTTCCGGTTGGTTAACAGCGGAGCTCCGGCGTTGGCTCTCACGTAGAGGTCACGTGACTTCTAAAAAAAAGCCCATATGTTTTTTTTGTCTCCTTTTCCCCCAAATTTCCATCCTTTCGAATTACCCCTTTCATTTTCCCCCCTTTTATACTTCCTTAAAAAACATGTGGGCTTTTTTTTTTAAAAAGTCATGTGACTCTCAAGTGAGAGTCAACATCGGAGCTCCGCCGTTGACCACCCGGAAAACTCAGCCTAGTACCCCCTCACAACATAATACAACTTAAAAGGCCCTTTCTCACAAATTTTCATTTAAAAGGTCCTTTGCAACAAAATTGACCACTTAAAAGATCCTTTTACACAAATTTTCCATTTAAAATTTTACCTACTTTTTTTTAATCTCGATCTATCAGTAGTAATTAAAATAAAGTTGTGATTTACACTTCTAATAATGTTCATTTATAATTTTATGGTTTTGTGGGACTTGGAAGTTGGAAGTGTGATGTTGGGTAAAGGAGATATAATCTGAAAGCCCTTGCATCTAACTTGTTTCCCGACTCGGAAAAAAAAAAAAAAAAAAAAAAATTAAATAAATAAATAAAACTTGTCTCCCATCAAATTAACAGTACACGGTACACCGGTGATCCAATTCCTGCTGCATCACAGCCTGGTGGGCTACCAGCCTCTAACCGCAGGTCCGAAGCCCAACAGTGTTGGGCAGAGTAGGGGTGAAGCCACCTGGAACTGGTTGGGCCGGGCCTCCACGGCTCAATGATTTTTTTTTCAATTGGTCTTATGTAAAAAAGTTTGTTGTGTTATGCATTCCCTTGCCTCAATAACTTTCCTTCATGTGGTAACACTTAGAAATCGAATCGTATTCCAATTAAAAGTTTATATATATCTATAATTGTTTTAAATTTCAATTAAATTCCTAACCATATATGAATTCCTTTTCTCTATCTTTTCTATCAATCAATTTTTTATTTACTTGTTACTTACAGTTGAAAAAATAAATGAATATTGCTCCACATAACTATGTAAGAGAAATTGACTCATTCATTTCCTATCTCCCGTAGAGAAAAAAAAAAAAAAAAAAAACTTAAATTTTCTTGTCATACCTTCCGGTTCAGTAGCTACAATCTAATACGAAGTACATGTTTTACCTGTCGTATTCACAAAAATCTTTAATTATTATTATTATTATAATAAATTTACACAAATTTTCCTTGGAAAATATTTTTTAACTTTTAGATGTATATTTTTTATATCTAAGTTAATTTAATTTTACATTTGGTTTGTATAGTAAAAATTTGGAAACTCTATATTTATTTAATATTCCATTAGATATGTAGTCTAAATTACATAGAATAAAAAATATTAATTACAGAAACATAAAGTATATGAATCAATATAATCAAAAATATATTATATGATTGGGTGAATATTTTGTGTGTACCTTATAGTAGGTAATTAATGTCATTGGCTAAAAATAAATAAAAATAAATAAATAAATAAAACAGGAAAGGGGATTTTGGAGGGGAAAACAACACCAGAAAATAGCATATGACATTTCTAGTGTCTATTTTAGTATTATAAATATTGATATTGATCGATTGATTTACTCCTTAACATGTTGCCCAGTTATCATATATGCCACTATACCACGGAATAACTAAAATTCTAACAATTTAAAAATAAATAAATAGATATAGACTAAAACCTAACCTTATCATTACATATTTGACTATTCGCTTGACTCTAATGTATTAGCATGAATTTAGGAAATCGAGTAACTTCATTAATTTCGAATTTTGAAGGAGTCTTAACCAGAGAGAATTGAACTTCATTAATTTTGAATTTTGAAGGAGTCTTAACGAGAGAGAATTGGAATAATAAACTTGCATAAAATAATTTACTACAACAAAATTGATTAAAATTGTACGGAGTATATATAAATTTTACAGTTTTGTTTTTGTTTGATCACTAAAATTAATCAATAATTTTGCCTTAGATGATTAGCTACTTTGACTGAAAAATATCTTAAATTGATTGTTTATATTACTTGTATATGAATGAAACATATAAACAGGTTAAGAAATAAATTATGTATATCATTTTTGATTTGTTATTTGTTCTACTCGATCATAACACTCTTTTTGACGTAAATAGTAAACTATATTGATTATGTGTTAATGTGTTATCAATTTGAAAGAACGTTCATTTTTTGTTCTTTAAAATTGATAGCACTTGCCTGTTAAAAAAAAAACATTAACACTGTACATTTTTACTTAAAACAAATCTTTGAAAATGCTAAAAAGTTGCTTAACGGTATGAATAGTGAACAAAACCGTAAAGATAATAATTAGTAGGATTATCTTTTATATTTAGTTAGTTATTTATTATTTTCACAAGATAATAATTAAGAAGATTCGTGTATATCATATGGTTACAAGCTCAAATTTCGAAGAGACCTAATGGTTCACAGAGTATAATATTCTATAAATACCCTTAGGATTCGTTGTATTCGTTCTTACCTTACATTCACAAAAAATACTACTTGTATTTGTTACAATCATGGAGGGTGATAAACAAAAAACCGAAAGAAAAAGGAAGAGAACAGAAGATCAAGTTGTTCTAGAACATCCTACAAAACACCAACATGTAAGTCCTCATTCTCTACACAATGTCGACGGCGAAAATAGTTCTAACCTCGATCTTTCACTCTCACTTACTTCATGCAACAATATTATTCCTAAGTCTAATCAATCCGGACTCGTTATTCCGGACCTTATAATTTCGGAGGAGTCTAGTGATCAACCCAACCTTATTATTCGGGAGCAGTCTATTGAGCCAATTATTATAGAGAGTGTTGAACCTTCTCTTCCTCCCCCTGGAAGACCGCAACGTGCTCGTCGTAACCCTCAACAACCCCGACCAGAAAAACAAAAAAGGGTTATCAAGAGTAAGATAATTGAACCCCCGTACCCTTGGGCAAGAGACCGTCGTGGCACAGTTCATACACTACGATATTTGATAGAAAATAACATCACAAAAATCTCTGGCCAAGTGCAATGCAAAAAATGCAACACTATTTATGAAATGGACTATGATCTTGAGGATAAGTTCCGAGAGGTTGCCGCTATTGTAATAGATCAACAAGACGAATGGCACGACCGTGCACTTGACCAATGGACTAAGCATTGGAAAAATTATCTGACGTGCAGATTTTGTGGGACAAAAGAAAGTTGCAAGCCTGTATTATCCGAGAAAAAGAGATCTATAAATTGGTTGTTTTTGTTCTTGGGACAAACTATAGGGTGTTGTTCTTTGGAGCAACTTAAGTATTTTTGTAAGCATATTGGTATTCATCGAACCGGGGCGAAAAATCGGGTACTGTGTTATGCATATGTAGCATTGTGCCAACAACTTGATCCGAATGGCCCGTACTATGTTAAAAATATTTAATGAATGGTATGCAATGCTTCATCAATTGTTCGTTTGATGAACATGGTGAATTCGCTTAGGTTTGTTTTAAATATGGTAGTTTAATTTGGTTCTAGTTTTAGTATTGTTTTGCATTGTAATTATAAATAATAATACTATAAATAATATGGATCTATATATTGTGGTTTACTATACTTCATATATAATGGTTTTTATCAGTATGAACATTATTACAAAGAACTCGTAGTATTTTTTAAGGTAAAGTTCGCATCAATTAGGATACTTTTCTCATTGTCCATAATGATTTATTTCTTTAACTTATTTCATAAACTTGTTATGGAGTACTTTTTTTTTTTAACGGAATATTATTATTAATAAATAGTCATACGGTATCTATAATATTAATGTAAAACTATAAACCACTTATATCGAGAAAAAAATATAATTTTTACAATCAAATTATAACTATTTTGAACCAATTGGTTGTTGGTGTAATGGTAATTAGGGCTACACTTGGAAGGGAGGACCGCGTGTTCGATCCTCTCAACAACAACTGTGAGGGGATTGGAACCTAACCACTCAGAACTAATTATCGAATTCAACTGTTACTCAAATCCAAACTAGCCTAAAGGGTGAATCGGGTAGAACACCAAAAAAAAAAAATAACTATTTTGCAAATTCACTTGAATTTATAAAAATCAAATTAGACTAGTTTTAACCTCTTTTTCATGTAGAGCACAGGATACTCAGTTTTCGAGGGAGGTTTTGATATACAAGTACTCCGTAACAAACATATAAAAGATAATATTGAAATGAAAATTAAGATGACTTTGACTTGTACATGTAAGTCAAATTTGGTCACCTAGTTTGAGTATTGGGATTGTGTACGTCAAACTTTTTTTTATTTTTTTAAAAAAATAACTAATTTTGAAGTTTAAGTGTTTAACTATATCTTTTGGGTTTATTAGGCGTTACATATTTATGGTGCTTCTAGGAGTCGATTTTACATAATAATCTCTCAATCTGGTCTCTAAAATTCTTTCTATGTTAAAGATTCGATACATGATTTAATGTCGAAAACTAATGTATTAGTCTAGTAAATGTCTCGGGTTGCTAGTTTGTATTTCTTTAATTTGATAATTACGTTTGACTAATAGGCGTTGCCTCGAGTGTTACTTTTTGTTTTTTTTTTTACCTCATATGTATATATTTTCTAATCTTGTGAAAATAAATAAATTATATAACCTATAATTTACATAATAAATGAAAGGAATATATATATAATGTTATGTGAAATTTAAAACATTAATAAAAGTTGGTTGAGATGGTAGATGTATGACCTTTATGTGTTGGAGGTTACGGGTTCGAATCTAGCTCAAAGTATAATGGCGCCTTTCCTTTAAAGGTAAAAATAATTTAAATTTAGCAAAAATAATTTAATTAATTAAATTTAATAATGCAACAAAAATAAGGTAAAGTGAACATAATCTATGTTTATATTTAAGATTGTTGGAATTTCAATTAAAAGTTGATCCCCACAATTCCATTAAAAGTTTAAAACCACTCGTAAATGTGGTGGAGCTATGGTTGGGTGGCTGGTTGAAGTTGCCACCCCCATAGATAAATAAAAACTCATGTCAAATATGGGATTTGTTAAACGTCGCCCGCAAATCTCCACATAAAGCCCACAAATATTTTTACTTTGACTCTTTTGCCCTTTTTCTAATTTTTACCGAAACCGTAATTCACTCTCACGAAGAATGTGGAGCTGGAGTGGATCGCCGAGGGACACCGAAGAGCTGTCATCGTCGCCGGAAAGCGAGATAATCCGGGGGAAAAATTACGAAAAGTAGGGGTGGCGTCTGGTTAGGACGCCGCCACCATGGCTGTGGCGTCCTGGCCAGACGCCGCCACCATGGCTGTGGCGTCCTGGCCAGACGCCGCCACCATGGCTGTGGCGTCCTGGCCAGACGCCGCCACCATGGCTGTGGCGTCCTGGCCAGACGCCACCCCTACTTTTTGTAATTTTTTTTTTTTTTTTTTTTGTAATTTTATTTAAACTTTTTGTAATTTTTTTTAAATTTTATTTAAAGTTTTTGTTTTTTTTTAATTAAACATTAACACAAAAAATTCTGATTTAAAAAAAAATATATACATTAGAAATAAAAACATTAACACATAAAACAAAAATATTAAACATTAACAAATGAATTCTGATTTTCCAAAAAAAAAATATTAGACAAAAAAAAAAAAAAAAAAAAGTGGTAGGGCGCCTAGCCAGGACGCCCAGCCCCTGGTGGTGGCGTCTGCTCCGGCTGCCGGGACCAGGGGGCTGGCGTCTGACCTGGACGCCCAGCCACGGCGGTGGCGCCTCTGGAAAACGCCACAACCGTGGCTAGGCGTCCAGGTCAGACGCCAGCCCCCTGGTTCCGGCGGCCGGAGCAGACGCCACCACCAGGGGCTGGGCGTCCTGGCCAGGCGCCCCACCTCTTCTGTTTTTTTTTTTAATTTTTTTTTTTTAAAAAAAAAACCCTGCCACCGTGAGCCGTCCTTCCCTCCGCCGCTGTGGCCGCCAAGTCCTTGCCTTGCCGCCTCAACATTGTCGTATTTTCGGGTGATTAGAGTGTGGGTATGGGTTAGATTTTTTTATTTTAGGTTTAGGGCAATAAGGTAAATTCAATATAGATTTGTGGGCTTTATGTGGAGATTTGCGGGCGATGTTTAGCAATCCACATATTTTTTGAGGGAAAATTGTTGTCAACTTAATACATATCATTTCCTACTTTGATTAATAATTGTCCTGATGGTTTAACAAAGAATCTTGTTTTCATCCAATGTTATGACTTTATTGCATTATTTTTTAAACAACTCAACGTAACTTATTTTGCTACAAGGTTAATAACCAAATGCACATTTATATTAGAATTAGCTTGATCAATAACTGATCTCACGAACTAATAGTCTAATATATGTCCTCTAATAACAACTTTTATTTGTTATTGCACATTTGAAATATATTATAAAAAGGCCAAAAAAACATCTATTATGAAACCTTTTGAAAGCTCAACTCGAAACTTACTTTTGAGTTCCATTAATCTACATGAATCAAATAAACTCAAAGCTGGTATAAACTTGACTTTGCAACTTGATATCCTATTGCTACCAAAACTTTGTTTCTTCACCTTATTTATGTTACTTATAATTAATTCTTGTGTAAAAAAAAAACACCAATAATGTGTTTTAATAGATAATTGGGAAGGAAAAAGAAGGAGAGGGAGGAAAAAAGGCGGGAAAGAAAGGGGAAGAGTGGGAAGAATGTTGAGTTTTCTTTTCAAATTTCTCGAGAGTTGGAGAGATCAAGTTCTTATAAGTTAATCCATTAATTTCTTCCTCCTCCAATTTCCTTCAATTTTCCATTTGTTATCCAAACGAAAGATAATTCATCCCTTCATTTTCTGCCATTCCTTTCCTTCAATATCCTTCAATCCAAACAAATTGCAAGTTATATTTTAAAAATTTAGATCAGACTATCAGATTACAGACTTTACAGTAAAAATTTAGACTATACTAGACATATAAAGAAAACAAGATGACAATATTAAATTATGTTACCAAGCAAAGTTTGGTGGAATTGGTGAGGAATTCACCTTACGACTTTGAGGTATCGAGTTCGAGCCCCACTATCTACAAAATGCTTGGGAGTAAGGGGATTTCTTTACCTCTCTCCTCTATTCTCAAGCGGTGACCTGTAGAACTAGGCTGGCTAAATCTGTGAGAGATGTCGGTTCAGTAGGGTCATTCATCTTACCTATAAAATAAATAAAAAGACTATACCACACCAATATATACCAACTTAAATAATTTATACCAAAATACCTTTAGGTAAAGTGAAAAAACAAATCCCTAACCTTATTACAATGATCATTTGTGAATATCATAATTATATTATGAAAAAACAAAAGCGATTTCTTAGAAAATGCTAGAAATGTTCTAATATTTCTTAATTACACCATTTGTCATTCAATACTTAAAATTATATTTCTTGAAATTGTTAATGAGTTATTGGTTTTTATTAAAAATTAAACCGCTAGTTTTCATATGACTACTCTCTTAATTATTAGTTATACTCCTTATGTTTATACCATGTTTCTCATTATGTTACTAACTTATTCGGAGTAATACTTTAAAAAAAAAACTTATACTGTATTAGCGATTTCAAGTACGTAATACGGAATATTAATTATCAAACAACATAATGTAGATGAGATTTAATCTCGTTTTGTTTTCTATACTCTTATAATTATCCCACTTTCTTACAACGTGTCATAACAAATTAAGGAAGTAATCCAAGTCGTTAACTCATATCATATCGTGCTTTCATTTTAACAAGACTTTCTCCCTCCTTCCTTCTTTCTCTCTCCTCCATTTTTCCCTCATCCCCAAAAACCAAAACCGTAAAACAATGGCAGAAAACTGCCATACCTTAACGCCATGAAAATGACCTCACCTTCTTCAATTCTCTCATCAATATCTTCTCTCTAAACCCTAGCTCATTCCTCCCCATTTTCCCCCAATTTCATTCATGCGATCCAATTCCTTTGATCTTTGCTATCAACCCTAACAATTTTCCCCCAATTTTGCTGCAATTTCTAGGTTATTCTTTGTATGATCATCAATGGAAGCTTTAACAGAGCTTTGCGACTTGATTGCGAAGAATCCGGAGCAATTTAAGGAGAAACTTGGTTGGATTTGTGGTCGTTGTCCTTCATATGAGTCTCCGTCGTCTGGATCGCTGAGAATTTCTCGATCTCAGCTCAATGCTGTTCTTGCCGTTGCTAGGTTTCTCTCGCAGTGCCCTAATCTTCCCGATAATCGTCCTCGAGATGTTGTTGTTGAGTTTCTTCGATCAATTTCATCGTCATTTCGGCTGTCTTTTTGGCCTCAGTCATTTGGTAATGATTCAATTTCTTCGTTTTACTCCGATTTCTTTCGTTACGTTGTTAATGCCGCTGAATTGTCGGAGGAGTTCTCTGATGAGGTTGCCGGATTCTTAGGAGAGATTGTTATTTCTGCTTTTAACAATGCTTATAACAATGATGGTAGTAATTCCGATGATTCGAAGATTTGTAAGGCGTTTTTAACGTCGTTGTCGGAGAATTGTCCGCCTGTTTCGCGGTCGGATGCTGAGAAATTGATCAATCTATTGATAGAACATGTGCCTGCTGTTGTTTATCCTAGCTCTCCTAGGGATGTTAATGTTGCATCAGGAACGTCGTCGTTTCAGAGTTCTCCGGCGAGTTTGAATTATTTTCATCCTCATGATAGTCCGAGTCCTATGAATGATCATGGACAGCTCTCTATGTTGTCTGGTGGCGGTTCACGGGTTGTGGTTGATGATGCTGTGAGCACGGCTTCTTCTCGTGTGTCTGAGATGAATGGGGTGAGCAGCATTGCCTCGCATATGGATGGTGAAGGTCTTGTTCGAAGGCAGGTGGCCAATTTTGAAGAAGAGTCTGTAGAGAGCTTAGAGAAGCAGGAGGTTTTGTTTAAATTGGTTGGTTTTATCTTGGATAATAAAGTTGAGGTTGATCATAGGCTTTTAGAGCAAGTGCGGTTAGTGGCAAAGAGGCAGCTTCAGTCATCCTCCGCCTTTTTAAAGGTATAGTTTTGCACCGAAATATCTCTGAATTGATATGCTAGATGCCAGAGCTCAAATGTATTGTACTTGCATGTTTCTTGTTAGGAATGAGTGATAAGTAGAGATTAAATTGAAGTTCTGGAATTGTTCATCTTGTTAATAAGATAAGTTGGTTATCGAGTTCTTATGATATATTACCTTATTTCAAGGGCAATGAAAGATTTTTCAATTTTCTAACTCATGAATGAAGTGAAAGCACACCCGCCCCAACCCCCCCCCCCCCCCCCCCCCCCCCCCCCCCCCCCCCCCCCCCCCCCCCAATGCCTAAGCTGTTGGTTGATGTACAAATCTTTTTAAGCTGTTGCAAGGAATAACATAACAATCTTAAATCTTGTAACTCTTTATTGAAGTATTTGATTTGCATTTTTTGGTGTCTTAAAGTAAAGACTTTTGTTTTAACTGCCAAGTGAAAGGTTATAAACCATCCTTACGAGTCCTAGGTGGGATACTCATTGGAAGTGTTGGGTTACTGTTGTTGTTTGGTGTAATTTTGTGGTATGGAATGATTAATCTGGATTGTTTTTACTTTATTGGCAGTTAAGGAAGAGGGATTGGACAGAAAATGGGCAAACTCTGAAAGCTCGAATAAATGCCAAATTATCTGCTTATCGAGCTGCAGCTAGGTTGAAAATTAAATGTCTCACTTCGCTTGATTGTGATGTGAAATCGACAAAGAGGTTGTTGCTTGAGACCCTTGCATTGATGATAGATGGTGCAGAAGCCTGTCTACTTTCTGTTTGGAGGAAGCTCAGACTTTGCGAAGATCATTTCAGCTATTTGCTCTCTGGAGTTGCTCAGATAGCAACAGCTCGTGGTGGACAACTGTTGCGAGTTTTGTTGATTCGTCTCAAACCTTTAGTGCTTACTGCTTGTGCACAGGTAACTCAAATTTCATCAGCTAAATTTAAATCTTTTTCACTGTAGTTTGTAGTGATGTTTATATTCTGGACAGGCAGACACCTGGGGCAGTAGTCAGGGCGCCATGTTCGAGAGTGTCCTCAGAACATGCTGTGAGATTGTTGAATTTGGCTGGAGTAAGGACCGAGCTCCTGTTGACACTTTCATCTTGGGCCTAGCTACCAGTATCCGTGGGAGAAATGACTATGATGAAGAGGTTAGTTGTATTGCATAGTTTGTGGCATATGCTAAAAGGTGACGAGGGCATAGTTATTCTCTTGCATGTTTTAAGTTTTTTACTTGCAACCAAATGCAGATGCATGTGAAATGTACTGCGGTACTGCCATTCAGGCTATGATATAGCTTTCTTTGTTGCTTTAGGATCTTTTACTAGCTGATTTTTAATGTTTGTGCCATCATTTTGTGTTTACTTTGTGACCATGCTGATTTATGTTAAGCTAACCAGTTTTTAGTGCAGCAACATAAATGTTGCAGCTTTTTAATGAAGTTTGACATTGAAATTGGACAGATTTTATACTTGGATGTTTGTTTATGCTATTCTATAATTAAGAATGTGGAATTCTTTCTTTTATCTCTTTCTTAGTTTCAAAGGGGAGGATGTGAAATTTTTTCTGTTATCTCTTTCTTAATTTTAAAGTGGACCTTGATTTTTTCCCATTTTACTTTCACTTATATATTATTGAACAGAAGACCTAGTTATTGGAATACTGTTACAGTGATTAAGATTAGCATGCTCTTGTTACACGTAATGTTGCATTATTAAACTTTCATTTGAGGTTATGTTTGCTGTAAGAATGGGCGTACATTCTATTTTGACTAAAGAATATCCATCTTGTCTTTTGCTTTATTGGGCATTCAACCAAAATGATGTCTAAGAGGGTTAAAAGATGATCATTGATTATATTAATCCCTTGTGATTGGGAGTACTATGGGCATTTGAGATAACAAAGATATACTCCAGTTTGCTACAGTTGGACTTAAGGAAAAGATTAGTGATCTGTGGTTATGCTGTCTAAGGTCTCCCCTCAAGTATTTATGTATTATCTCCTTAAGGGCAGGGCAATTATGGCTTGTCGAAGTCAGGAAAAAGATCAATTTGTCCAAGATTGCTTGTGTAGACTGACTAGTGAATTTAGAGTGAGGAAAAGAGGGAGTAACCTACATCTTTCCTTATAGTAGTGGGTGGTTTTTATGATGTGTATGTAGCTTGAACAGGGGTTTGCTTCCTGTAGAAAATCATTTAAGGGTTTTGGCTAGTTATATGTGTTAGATTTATAGTGAAGGATCCATGTTGGCACCAGCACTTGAAAGGTTAACGTTTCTTTGTTTCAAGAGAAATGCATCAAGTATGTTTAATGATTATTATAAACTTTCTTCTATTAGCTCCCTTTTCCTCCTCTTGACAACTGATTCCTTCCTCAACAGAATAATAATTTTCTTTACACCTACCAACAAGAAGGCTTATATGTTACAGAGGGCAAATTAATACTCTATTGTAGACGTGTAAGAAATGCTACTCATTTGGTCACTTCCCTGTATTAATGTTGCTACTCAGTTGCTTGTTTATGTCCATATAGGTGATATAGCAATTTTTTGGGTCAACAAAGGATCTTAAGATTAAATTCCTCCGTCTTCGAAAGTTATCAACACTTTCTGTTTTCATCCGTTTCTTAAAGTTCTTAACCCTTTCACTTTATTCCATTTTTGGCAAATTTTCTTTACTATTTTACCCCTCTTTCACCACAATATTCATCCACCTTTTTCATACACCTACCCATCTTTTTACACTTCCTCTCTTACATTATCCACCTTTTTCTTACACCCACTCACCACATCAACACTCTCTCTCCAATTACCTTAATTTATGTGCAAATAGTAAATATTAAGAAATTTTAGAAATGGAGGTAGTATATCTTGGATGCTGAGGGGTGGTGATGAAGGGGAGTGGGACCAACATTATTGTTTGCTCAGTAGATTGAGGCTGTGTCTTATCTTTAACGAACCTTCTTTTTCCCTCTTACCAATGTATCATGTCATGAATATTATGAAAGTAATACTGACAAAAGATGATGGTCATTTGTGCTATAAATTCACCGTGACTTGTGTATCTTTTTTCCTGTGTGGAAAGAGTGAAAGACTACTTGCATATGTTGTTGAAGAGCTGTTAGAATCTCTCAATTTTTATTTGTTTAAATTCATGGTGCTTTGTTGTTTTTATGTTTTAATTTACTATACTCTTAGTATTTGTAACTCCTTTATCCATGTATCTATTCTTGCTTATAGTATGACTTGTATTCAGGGCACGAAAGAAAATGCTGCTGTTCCAACAATTCAGCTGAATGTTATCAGATTGCTGGCAGACTTGAATGTTTATGTTAAAAAGCCAGAAGTAGTTGACATGATATTGCCTTTACTTGTTGAAAGCTTGGAGGAAGGTGAAGCTTCAACTCCTGGCTTATTGCGGCTCCGTGTAAGGCAACTAATTTAATGAGAAACAGTTAACCTGATGTTAAATTGCATGGATATGTTTCTATCGTCAATATTAATTGCTTATGATTTGTTGTTGCTGCAGCTTCTTGATGCTGCTGCTCGATTAGCCAGCTTAGGCTTTGAGAAGTCCTACCGAGAAACTGTTGTTTTGATGACAAGAAGCTATCTGGGTAAATTGTCAAATGTAGGATCTGCAGACAGCAAAACAATGGCACAGGAAGCTACGACAGAGCGTGTTGAGGTATTTTTATAGATGTGATACTTCTAAAGTTTGTCTGCTGAATTATTTAGGTTTTGGCTTGCTCACTGGTTTTCCATCAGACTCTTCCTGCGGCGTTTCTATTAATTGCACAAGGTCTTACGGAAATTAAATTGCGGTCTGACTATCGCCACCGTCTGCTCTCATTATGTTCAGATGTAGGTTTGGCTGCAGAATCTAAAGGTGGAAGGTAATTTGATTTTTTTTTCTTCCCTAATTTATAACCTGGATTGAGTATAGTATCTTTAAATTCTTTTGGTAACCCTATCCCCTAAAATTAATTTTCGGTTCTTAGTGGTGGACTAGAACAAGTTGAATGAAGTCGTGAAAGTTGAGAACAAAATGTGTTAGATGATAATAGACATTTCCTTTGGCAGGGACTATGTCTGTATGTGTATAAATATATATTTTAACAGGCTGCAATAATAACTGTTTCCAGGAGGGGAGCCGACTTTCTGGGACCTCTAATGCCTGTTGTTGCAGAAATATGTTTGGATTTTGACCCAACTGCCAATATTGAACCTTCACTTTTGAAATTGTTTCGCAACTTGTGGTTCTACGTTGCTCTGTTCGGACTAGCACCTCCCATTCAAAGAAATCAGGTTCCTTCAAAGCCTGTCTCTACTGGACTGAGTGGTGTTGGAAGCATGAGTACTATACAACTTCAAGCTGTCGATGGACCGTACTTGTGGAATAGTCAATGGGCATCAGCTATTCAGCGCATTGCTCAAGCTACTCCACCGCTTGTAAGTTGATTGCTTTTCCTTTTTATTTATTTATTTTTTATTTTTATAATAAATATTTTTCCCATTCTAATGGGGCTTTGTGTGTTGTGGAAGTCTTCTGGTGTATTTTAGTAGACTTTTAAATTTACGCCTTTTGCAACGGAAGATACCTATCTGTATCCAATTGTTATGGATTCTGAAGGATGTGTCTGAGTGTGGAATGTTTAAGGTTTGATTTGGTGCATGTTGTGCTTGACAACAACATTCTTTGTTATATCAGATTTTGAAAAATATGTGTTATTTTTAGTTTGGCTGTTATGAGGATCACCTCCCTTGTGCTGATGTGCAATAATTATCATCAGTTCTGGGTTACCCATAGGCAGGGTTTGAGGAGGTCCATATTCATGCAACCTACCCCTAGTTAACACAAATTGCTAGAAAATTGTTTCATGATGAGCAGACAAAACATTTTCTTTAGTTCTGAATTTTATTTGCCTTTTATTCCGTGGTGTGTTTTTATGGGCTTTGGAGTTATATGTTTATTTTTAGATAATAATTTGTCTTGAGTTGTGGCTTGTTTTCTCTTCTTTTCCATCGAATTCTTCTTCTTATTTTTATTCATCACCTTTTGGTTAGACAAAACTTCCTCCATTCCACAAATGTTGCAACAATTAATATTTTAGAAAGTTTCACAAATATTGCCACATTTCCCTATTTGCACATGTTTTCTCTCCTTCTCTCTTCTCATCACATGGGTCCCTATCTTTATTTGTCTTTATCTCTCTCCTCTTCTTAAAATCCGTGTCCCATCCCCTTGTTGCAATATTTGGAGAACGGAGGAAGTATAAGGTAAGGTCATGATGTCTTGCTTTATGTCCGATCCAAATATTTAGTAAGTATACTATGTTTGGTTTAATATTTTAGTGGAGGAGGGCAAAAGGAAGGTTTTTTTTAATTCATGTTTTTTGTCATAGCGAAACTAATACAGGAAAGGATGGGGTGGGGAACTTGGGGGGGGGGGGTTGTGACTTTTCCTTCCTGATCTGCTTTGATTAGGATTTTGTTGATGAAAAGGAGAACTTGATCTCCTTCACTCCCATACTACCCAAGCTGAATATCATTTAAACAAAGGGAAATCTATTCAGGTTCTTTGGGATTTGGAGGGCCCAAGGTGAAGAAGATACCGTGGTAGAATCTTTCAATGGCAATTTGTGGTGTCTGTAGTTAGAAGGGAAGCCTAACAGTGGATTAGAATTAGTTATTAGTGTTTTTATAGCTTAGGTGGCTGGGGCTTTTAACAGCTGCTCAGCTGTGGAGATGCGAAGAAAGTGGGTCAATTTCTAATGTGTTTGCTGATATGAGATGCCTGTCTTTTTTACATCGTGCTCTCTCTTTGCTGCTGATATATACTTTTTTTACATTCTGCTCTCTATTTGTAGTTAGAAGGGAAGCCTTACAGTGGAGTAGAATTAGCTATTAAGTGTCTTTATAGCTTAGGTGGCTGGGGCTTTAAACATTTGCTCAGCTGCGGAGATGCAAAGAAAGTGGGTCAATTTGTAATGTGTTTGCTAATATGAGAATGCCTGTCTTTTTTACATTGTGCTCTCTCTTTGTTGCTGATACATACTTTTTTTTTTAAAAAATTGTTAGTATAGACAAGGTTGTGTTGTCAGGTGGAAGCTACACATACATCTAGAAACTATTAGTTGTTTTTTTTTTTTTTTTTTTTTGCAACATGAGCTAAATAAAATTAATTGCTTATGTTTTATGTCTTTTATTCAGGTTGTAAGTTCTGTCAAGTGGCTCGAAGATGAGTTTGAACTTAATGCTCTTCACAATCCTGGTAGCCGCCATGGAAGTGGTAATGAAAAGGCTGCTGCAACCCAAAGAAATGCTCTTTCTGCTGCATTAGGGGGACGAGTTGATGCTGGAGCAATGAGTACAATTTCAGGTTCAGTAATACTATTTCATATCTATATAGAATGACAAACTGACAATTCTCAAACATCAAGATCAGATAGTTTCCTGGAATCACATTGATTTATTTTTCATTCAGAAGTCTGAGTACCTCCCCTCCCTTCTTATTATAGTAACGGAGGTAATGATGGACTGATGGCTCATGGCAAAGCTGAACATTCTTATTATCTGATCATTAATAACAGAACTTTTTGGCTCTAATACTATTTCTATAGAAAAGACCTTACTAATTACAATGAGTTAATTAGTCTGTCTACTTATTGCTTGGTAGCCCTCATCTCCCTGTATCTTTTTCCCACGAGTCTTCTTCTGTGAAAATGTGCCGATTTGAGGTCTTAATGAAGAAATTGTTTTACTATTAACTTGCTTTCAGGAGTAAAAACTACGTACTTGCTTGCTGTGGCCTTCTTAGAGATCATACGCTTCAGCAGCAATGGAGGTATTCTTAATGGTGATTCTGAGTTAACGGCCTCTAGAAGCGCCTTCAGTTGTGTGTTTGAATATTTGAAAACACCAAATCTTGCACCTGCTGTTTTTCAGTGTCTGACTGCTACTGTCCACCAGGCATTTGAAACAGCTGTATCATGGCTGGTAATCTTCTTTAATATTCCACTTTCCACGTATCTCTTGTTGACCTTGTTGTTCTTGTATTCTTCAAATAATCTTACCAGAGTCTGGATTGTAGAATTGGGTGAGATTCATATGTCCCTTGTTGAATATCTATTCTTCTACCTTGATGTAGCTGTGTCCTCTGTCCACCTGCTCGCGTGCACACAGACACACACACACCTTAGACCTTATTCAATTAATTTATTCATTTTTTCTGTGAGCTTCAGATGATTTCAATTTTACATGCTGTAATCTATACATAATAACCCTTGTTATGACATGAGTCATGCTTCATAGCCAATATATGGTTGTTTTGGATAAAGAAGGGAGAATGAAGTACAAATTGAGAGAGAGGGAATACTTTTCTTGCCTAAACATTCAAGTCTAAATCTAATTTTTCAGGAGGAACGGATATCTGATTTTGGTGATAAAGCTGATATTAGAGACTCAACTCTCTCAGTGCATGCTTCCTTTCTGATTAAAGCCATGTCCCAGAGGGAAGAGCATGTTAGGGATATATCTGTTAACCTGCTGGTTCAACTTAGAGACAGGTTTCCGCAGGTAATTTTATTTACTCTTATACATCAATTAACCTTGTACTACAGAGGTGAATTTTTTTTTTCTCTTTACTTCTTTCTGAGTGAAACTTGATAGTAATAATTTTTGCAGATCCTTTGGAATTCGGCATGTATGGATTGGCTACTGTATTCTGTCAATATTGACACATCTTCTTCACTAGTCAATGATCCTGCCTGTACTGCTGCGATCCGATCATTGTTTCAGAGGGTAGTAAGAGAATGGATTATAATATCACTTTCCTATGCTCCATGTACTGCCCAGGGTCTTCTCCAGGTTGGATGTATTTTTTTTTTTTAATTGTTATTGTAGTATTTTTTAACACTGTGTTAGCATGCTGCATGCCTAATCTTTGGGTCATTATCCGGTGATTTTCCTTTTTAGGAATTATAACCCTCCATGTTATCCAGAAAACTGGTGCTATTGCTCAGTTTTTCAGTCATGTCAATGATTTAAAGGGCAGAAAAGAAGATACTCTCGTAAAATATGAAATCTTATTCTTTGCTGAATAGTGTCAATCTCTGAAGTTCAATCCTTGGCAAAAAAAAGTTGTGTGTGTGTGTGTGTGTGTGTGTGTGTGTAGGGGGGGGGGAGGGAGGGTTCAAGGTTTTTTTTTTTTTAAATTTTTTTTGTATAATTTGGAAGTGATGTTGAAATTCAAAGCTAAGTTGGCAAAAGTTTGAACTTGCATGAATTAGGGATCACATCACAACAAATAAAGGAATAACCATATCGAGAGTCCGACTTGACATTTGGTTTGGTCCATATGGCTAAAAGCTGAAACCTCTAAAATTAGTGTCCCTTTTAACTTTGTCAAAATTGGGCAACATATTGTTTTTATTATTAATTTTTTTTTTCCAGCTAATAAAGTTATGAAGTTCTGCTGGTTTCCCAGGTATCTAATTTCCACCTAGCCCTCCACCCTTACAAAGGGAAAAACTTATGCCATCCGTAAGAGAGAAAAAAAAGCAAACTATGGATTTGTGGAGGTTTTGATGTTGTTAGACACTGTTTTGCTTTCTTGCAATTAGAAACTCATCTTTGGGTACAACCAACTTCAATATATGTTTTCATTACCCTAATCCTTCTCATGATGCTTTGGTTTAGTGTGAGTGGGTGACCTTTACAGTTGAAACGATGTTGTTAAAATATGGAAGAACTGTTGTTGTGACATTGCAAGAGATAAGATCTTAATTCTTCTATAAATTGCGCTCTTCTTGTCCTTGTAGCTTAAACCTTTTGTCTGTCTTTGCACAGGCAAACATATGCATTATTGAGTTGGTTAATCCTTCTTTTTCTGAATGCTCTAAGCCCGTGTCATGTGTTTATGCGCCTTATCATTTTTCTGCTGTAGTTCAGGAGGGATTTAAGTCTTTGTAATACATCTTTGCTGATTCTTCTGTACTGCTTTAAGATTTTCATTCCAGATGACCATTTGCTAAATTATTTCAAATTTATACAGGAAAAGCTATGCAAACCAAATTCAGCAGAGAGAGCACAGCCTACGACAGATGTTGTTTCCTTATTAACTGAGATACGCATAGGCACTGGTAAAAACAACTGTTGGACCGGAGCAAGAACTGCAAATATTCCAGCAGTCATGGCTGCTGCAGCTGCAGCTTCTGGGGAAAATTTCATCTTGACAGAAGCCATTAGCCTGGAGGTGCTTAGTACTGGGGTTACCAGTGCTGCTGTGAAGTCTAAATTTGCTGGAGAAATTGCTGGAATGAGAAGACTATATAATAGCATTGGTGGATTTCAATCCGGTGCACAAACGGGGTTTGGTATTGGATTTGGACTTCAAAGGTTGCGGTCCAGTGTTTCTTCTCAGCCATCAGTTGAGAATGATTCATTCAATGAAATCCTGCTCCAAAAGTTTCTGCATCTGCTTCAGCAATTTGTCAACATTGCAGAGAAAGGTGGAATAGTGGAGAAAACAGCATTTCGTGAAGCATGTTCACAAGCAACTGCTTTGCTCCTCTCAAATTTGGTATGCTTGATACATTCATCTTTTTGAGATGTTTACAGATTCCTTATGTGCTGAAGTAGTCCTCATTCTTCGTATATTGTGGGTCTTCTCTTCAGGGTTCTGATTCAAAAACAAATGCAGAGTACTTTTCGCAACTACTACGACTTCTATGCTGGTGTCCAGCTTACATTTGTACCCCTGATGCTATGGAAACTGCAGTTTTTTGTGTGGACATGGTTGGTTTCAGCTGCGCCGCAGTTAGGCTGTTTAGTCCTCGCAGAACTTGTGGATGCATGGTTATGGACAATTGATACAAAAAGAGGCCTTTTTGCATCTGATGCTAAGTGTTCTGGGCCATCTGCTAGATTGCGACCTCACCTTTCTGCAGGAGAGCCAGAAGCTTCACCTGAAAAAGACCCTGTGGAACAAATAATGGCTCATAGACTATGGCTTGGATTTCTAATCGATCGATTTGAGGTTAGAGTTTTTGCTTGACTTCGATTTTTCTTTTTTTTCTTTTTTTTTTTTTTTTTTTTGGGCATTCTCAAAATGCTCCATTGCTTTTTCCTGCACAAAGCGCATACTACTTGTGTCTTGCAGCGTAATAATTGTTGCACACGTTGTTGCTGTATTGTTCTTTTGTTGTGGCCGAACTTTGGAAACCGAATGATTTCTCCTGCTTATTACTTAGCAACGTTATTAACCAACGGATTCTGCAGCTTGGTTTGGACAAGGCTGCTTGGTCTGTGCTGCCTATATCTGTTTGATAGAGTTCGTTAATCACCAATTTTCTTTTCTGCTTTATGAATCATGTAGGTAGTTAGGCATAATAGCGTCGAACAGATGCTTCTCTTTGGTAGGATGTTTCAAGGAACTACCAAACTTCCCTGGAGGTTTTCACGGCATCCTGTTGCGACGGGTACATTTTTCACTCTAATGCTTCTTGGGCTAAAGTATTGTTCTTGCCAATCACAAGGTAATTTGCAGAACTTCAGAACAGGCCTTCAGCTGCTGGAAGATCGGATATATAGGTGATTTCCCTTTTTTTTTGTTTTTTTTTTTTAATTTAATTTTTATTTATTTATTATTATTATTATTATTTTTTTTAATTATGGGATGTATCACTAAGGACAATTGTCGTAAAACCACTTGATGCATTTGGCTGTTTGAAAAGAACCACCCAATGTAGTTTTTCTTGTGCAAAACAATCTTCATACTTTTGTCTTGTCAGCCCCAGCTTTTATTTTTATTTTATAATGTTTTTAGGTCTAGCAATGTCCAAAAGATCTTCTTTTAGTCACGTGTTTTTACTGATTCTAGCACTTCCCTGATATTTTTGGAACTATGCCTTTGTTACGATTCATAATGCCCGAAATTATCAGATTCCTTGTGGAAAATTACTTGAAAAAAAAAATCGAAATGTTATGTTGAGCCCAAAACTTCAGATGGGTTATTTAGGCATAAATCATCATTTTGTTTCTATGGTTAACAGTTCTTAATTGCATAACATAAAGGGTAAATTATGTTTGGGGGGTTTTCCTTAAATGTCGAATATTGTTGGTTGTTTGGTGCAAATGTTCTGAGTGTGTATATAGGAAGAATGTAGGTCAGGATATTTGCAGGTGTGTTTTGTCTTTGAGTATCGTCTTTATTGCTTCTATATATGTGATTTTAGTTGGTTTACATATAAGCTTTCTTCATTTGCAAAGGAAAGTATTCTTATTGTTGATGGTATATGCAGGGCTTGTTTGGGATGGTTTTCTTATGAGCCAGAATGGTACGACACGAAAAGTAAAAATTTTGCTCAAAGTGAGGCACAATCTGTTTCTTCATTCGCCCAATTTCTTATGAATGAACGAATGGATAATGTTCCATCAGATCCAAAAGGACAGGCACATGAAAATGGGGGCTCTTTGGGTGAGGTGGTATGATTGCTGCTCTTAGCAATAGCATATAGCTTTCTTGGAAGCTACTTATATCTGTTCTATATGATATACTTCATCATGTATCCCATGTAATGTGAAATCTCATTTTTTGAATTCCTTGTAGAGGGATCATTATCATCCTGTTTGGGGCAGCCTGGAAAACTATGTTGTTGGGAGGGAAAAACGGAAGCATTTACTTCTGATGTTGTGCCAGCATGAAGCTGACAGACTTGAAGTTTGGGCGCAACCCACTAATTCAAAGTAATTTATTTTTTTGTTTAAATTCTTAAGTTGTTCCATTTTGTTTGTAAGTTACTTACTGCCTTGGTAGTTGAAGATCTTTTTTTGCTTTCTAAATTGTTTTCTGTTGGTTCCATATGAATTTTTTAGGGATTACACAACTCGGCCTAAAATTAGCTCTGAAAAATGGGTGGAGTATGCCCGGACAGCATTTTCAGTGGATCCTCAAATTGCTTTGTCACTAGCATCACGGTTCCCTGCAAATCTCTCTTTGAAAGCTGAGATAAGTCATCTGGTTCAGGTGTGTTCTTATTTATTAACTCATGGTAATTGCTCTGGATTTGGATCCTTTGTCTTGCTAGTTGAGCAGCAATTTTATTTGGGTTACAGCATGGTATAAGCAAATATATGATGGCTGCATTATTTCAACTTTTGAAAGTTTTGAGATAGCTGTAATAGTGGTTTCTGTGTGATGTAAAAGCTTTTGGTTGACGTGGCATGACTTTGGCATCTGTTCTATCAGCTGGTTTGGCTTTTATTGGCCTGTTTTGGCTTATGCTTTACAATCTTTACAATTCAGTGTTTTGGCAAGCTTAAAAAGCCAACATGGCGTTATGGAATGGATATTGTGTCACGTATTGGCTGACTATAAAAATTATATCTTAAATGAGATTATACATTAGTCTAACTTCTCCAAAAACAGGAGCCTCATAATGGGCTGCGTTGTTGGTTTTGTTTTGATAAGGTGAGGTAAGTGAGGTCCCGTTTGGCCCGCAAGGGAATTGCTAAGGGAACTGGGATGTGTTTGCTCTATGTTGCTAAATTATAACCATGGGCTTCATGGTCTTGAGCTTTTGAGTCAATGATCTGTGGTGTGAGTTCTTTTACTGTATGTAACTAAATGTTTAAACATGCTGAATGGTCTCATTTTCATCTCAAAGTTATTTCCATGCTTTCAAATTTTGGATAGTACTTCCTTTGTTTCAAAAAAATTGCAACACTTTCTTTTTGGATAAAGTGTTGCAATTTTTATGAAACGGAGGAAGTACAAATCAAGTTGTCCATTCCGTTTGTTGTTTTCTCTCTATCCACTTTCTTTTACTCTGACTATCCCACATTTCACTCATACTTTTCTTTTGACTGACTTCCAAAGATAATATGCAGTTAGTTAAGTATTCTTAATATTTGTGCCGAAGTGAACTATGCATTATATTAACAGAAGGATGCTACTTTTTTTATTTTTTTATTTTATTATATCTAAATGTAAAACAAAAGTTCTTTTCTTGGTTATACCTGCTTTAATCATGTAGAAGAAGTTATTTTTTTTTACTCTCTTTGTTTCTGTTTATGAGCTCTTTTGAGACCGTTATTCATTGATAAAGTGTATTCTGTTTCAGGCACATATATTGGAGCTTCGATGTATACCTGAAGCACTTCCATATTTTGTCACCCCAAAGGCAGTTGATGACAATTCGATTTTGCTGCAACAATTGCCTCATTGGGCTGCTTGCTCAGTAACGAAAGCTCTTGACTTCCTTACCCCTGCATACAAGGGCCATCCACGTGTGATGGCCTATGTGCTTCGGGTTTTAGAATCTTATCCTCCTCAATGTGTGACATTTTTCATGCCTCAGCTAGTGCAGGCTCTCCGTTATGATGAGGGGGTGAGTTTCCTGTTCACCTTTATGCTGTTATACCCAGTGCTCAACTATAATGTAGCTGTAAGTTCAACGGGACTTGGATTGCTGCTGTGGGATTTGGTTTTAAGACTTATAAAGCGTCTGTTGTCAATGATGAATCATTTCTACACAAAACCACTTCATGGACTATTTTTAGTGAGCTACAATAACAATAACAAAATCATAGCCTTATTTTCAAAATGATAGGTTTGGCTGCGTAAACCTATAAATTATCACTCAGGATTATCCTCTAAGCTCCTTGTTCTTCATTTGATTTTGTGTAGCGCTACATGCTCCTGCAAACCTGCTTTCTTTGTCATTCTTAAATAATTGGATAGAGGAAGTTAAGAGTAGTTGCAATGCTGATGTAGTATTAGTCCACCTATATGCCTTCTTTGCTATATATACTGTAGAGCATAACTCGTACAATATGAATTGCATTCATTTTTTTAATGTTCCAAACTGGAAACTGCTTAGGTCAAACTTTTTAGTAAATTATGGCCTTGAAGGATAATATAATATATGTTCAGACTCTGTGTGTTTCCTTTTTGTATTGCTGCATCTCTTGGCAAGGTTGTGTGGCAAAGTTGTTGGGTTTGATTCTGCTATTCCTTCTGCATTCTGTAATTTAGCCCTAAGTTTCCTAACTGTGGTGATTTTGCTTGGTCTCCTATTTATTCATTTGCTTATTATGTGTCTTTATTTGTTTGTTTAACTATTAAAAATTTATGCCTTGTAGAGGTTAGTTGAAGGATACTTGCTCAGAGCTGCTCAACGTAGTGATATTTTTGCTCACATTCTCATATGGCATTTACAGGTACTGGAAGTTGGGTATATGTGCCTGCAATAAACTTTGTCAGTATTCCATGTTATTATGAACACTAACTGTATTTATGATGTTCTTTTAACTAACTGTAGTTTGCAATGATGTAGGGGGAGACATGTGAACCAGAAGGGGGTAAAGAGGCTGACAGTCAGAAGGTTTTTCTGCTTCCTTCACCTTCTCTTTCCCATCATTATGTGTTTTATAATCTTATGGCCTTGATTCATATCAGTATATGTGTTAGTGTGTTTCCTATAGTAGTAGTATACAAACATTGAAGAGGGCTTTTCTGAAAATGCCTTTAAACTCAGAGAACTTGAGTTGGCTGCATCAAAAGTCAGCCCTCCCTTTCTTTCTGCTCATGATACCCTCTTCTTCCTCATCCCCTCTGTAATTACCTTGTTCATTTCTCAGCACCAAGTATCAAGCCTTATTTAGGCGTGTTGGCCTTTGGCTATCGCTGTCTAGATTGCATGATGCCCAAATTTCTCTTAGGGTTTTAGGTCTTGTTTAGTTCACCTTGAAATGAAATTATTTATTATTCAGTAAAAATAAGTTTGAATCAGGAAAAATAAGTCTAATCATTATTCATAAGTTTTAGTCAGTAAAATTCAGTTTTAATTTGTGATCAGTAGTTACATTAGGAAGAATA
This sequence comes from Chenopodium quinoa, assembly GCF_001683475.1. Taxonomy (NCBI): domain Eukaryota; kingdom Viridiplantae; phylum Streptophyta; class Magnoliopsida; order Caryophyllales; family Amaranthaceae; genus Chenopodium; species Chenopodium quinoa. The sequence continues at coordinate 819,001 of NW_018744537.1, forward strand.
ACTCAGTTCAGTTAAAAATCAGGTGAACTGAACAGGGCTTTATTTTAATATTCCGCCGTGTTCATCCAGCTTTGCCTTAGGAATCCAACTAATCGTCCCGCTAGAAACAAATTTAATGTGGCTTCTCTGTTGCTGGAAAAGTCTGGTCATTGTTAATTCAGTCTTCTATTGAGGATCGTAACGTCAGTGGAATATAAAAGCATTGGACCTACCCCTTTGTTAGAGTGACAATTTGTCTTTTTTTCTTTAATCCAATATACATTTACATTTGGGTTCGTCATTTAAGAAGTTCTAACATTTTAATGTGTCATCTGTTACTGAGTATTTAACTCTTTTGGGTACAAATAACATATTCAATCCTGTAGAATATTGAAATTACATGAAGAAACTGTTCTAGGAAAGTGATGAAATTTTCATAATAATGAGTGTCTTATATGGAAAGTGGGGATGTGATTGGATTGACTGGAAACTGTATTGGTTTGGAACCACCTGCTGCTGTAGTTATCATGGATTGATGGCTGTGGAAGAAGTTTCTTTGTGTTATCACCTAACTGTAATTATTATACACCATGTCCATTGTATTGTACCTTTAGAGAGGCTTTCTGTGCCCTAATCATCAGCAGTGTGTTTTACACTTTGTTTTGGATACGAACAGTGCAGTGTATTTTACATAATTAAATTCTATTTTCTGGTTAATGACTTTTCACCTTTTAATCCTGTTTTTAATTATAGAATATCTAATTTTCAGACCCGTGCATTGCATTGGGCTAAAAACTGATGAATAATAGGTGCATTTGTGTTGGACCGTGGCACTATATAGTATATACCTATACCTATTCCTGTGAGTATTCAAATGAATCTGATCCTACTATAGTTTTTACGGCATCCCAAACTTACCACCCATAACTCCCTAAGTACTTTAAATTAAATAACAAAAAATATGTTGCATGGATCTTTTTGTAATGCATTTTCCCATGATCTTATTAATGGTATAAAGATTATTGTTTTCCAAATGATGTAGTAAAAATTATATTTAATTTTTATAATAGATTTCTCTTAGGTAGTTAATTGTAATTCAAACTCTATTTTTTTTTTTTTTTTTTTTTTTTTTATCTTAAACATAGTTTACCTACTTTAAATGTATTTAATTCTTAGTTGAAATTTTTTTATTTCCTATGGCATACGTATGTGGTGCTCTATGCTTTGTTCTTCTTTTATGTGATATTAATTTGTTAATCACTACCTATTCAATAAGTCCCTTTGTAACTTATTGCCTTTTCAAAATTATTTGAGAATTACTACCTTTTAAAATCAGTTACATTCCGTCAAAAAAAAAAAAAAAAAAATCATTTACATTGATAATACTACTTTTGGCCAAATTCCAATGGTTTAAAATCAGCACTAAAGTTTTAAGTTCAAAGATATGGCTATTGGGGGTTCATATTATTGTAAGCACAAATTAAAACATAAATAAAACCATTGAAATCCGGCTAAAGGTATCGTAATTAATTGTATTTGATTTCAGAAGGTAGTGGTTTTTTTTATTAATTTTTTTTCTTTCAAAGGTAGTTAGTGACTAAGGCACCTTTATCAAAGGTAATAATTGTCATATCCTATAAACTGAAGTGGGTTATATATATTGTCTACTTGTTATCGGCAATGATGCTTCTTCATTGAGTGGAAAATTGTGTCTATTCCTTAGGTATGCAACTCCTTGCCTTTTCCCTTTTTGATGCATTGTGTTTCACCATGTATGATGCAATCTCAGTCTTGCCTGTTTTTATCGCTTGAGCATGTCTCAACTGTTTTGTTTCTTCTTCTTAAATGGAAAATACTGTTCCCATTATTAATTTTACAGCTTTCATTTACTCATTCATTATTTTATTCAAAAGCATTGACATTTGATTTATTGGAGTTAAATTTTCTGATATTGCTATATTCAATCTGACACATTTCTTGTGCTCATGGCAGAATAGCGCATTTCTAGCCCTATTGCCACAAGTCAGGGAGAGAATTGTTGACAGTTTCAGCCCAAAAGCCCTTGATATATTTCAGAGAGAATTCGATTTCTTTGATAAAGTCACTTCTATATCTGGTAAACTCTTTCCACTTCCAAAGGAGGAGCGTCGTGCTGGTATACGAAGGTACCTAGTACTTAGTGCATTGGCATTCATTAATTTGTGTTGACAATCATTTTGTCTGTTAAATAATTGTTCTGTATTCTTGTACCAGGGAACTAGAAAAAATTGAGATGCAGGGAGATGACCTCTACCTGCCTACTGCTCCCAACAAGCTTGTTAGGGGCATTCAGGTTGACAGCGGTATCCCTTTGCAGTCGGCTGCAAAGGTACCTATCATGATCACATTTAATGTGGTAGATAGAGAAGGGAATCAAAATGACGTGAAGCCTCAAGCTTGTATTTTTAAGGTATGCTACAATAATGTGGTTATCTTGGCTGTGGGTTGGGTCCTGTTACCTTTTCTTTCCTGTTTACGGCTTAATTAGTCATCTAGATGAGTTCTGATCTCTTCCCGTCATTAGAAGTTGGAATATGAGGATTTTTGAAATGAGCTGTGTAATTATTGGTAAAAGAGCTTGTCAAAAGAACATTTGAAATCTTTTCGTTATTATATATCAAGAACTTGAGCCTGCCAAAGAGTATAAGAATCATTTGTGTTCTCGAAAAGATGTTGGAAATATCATGGTTCTTGAATACGGAATATCTTTAGATGCATTGTGCAGAAAACTTGCAGTTTTCACCTGGTCTGATTATCTGAACTAGTAAATATAAATTTTCCCAATAAAATAGTTTAACCTTCATTTACTAGTTTACGTTTTTAGTTGTACAATGTCAAAATTTACTATAATACTGAAGAAATTTGCAGTAATTTGATATTAAAGTAAAATCAGACTGTTAATGAGCCCAGACATTTGCAATTCAGTCGTTCTTGATTACAAGATTACATGCTGATAGGGACTTTCAGTGATCCAATTATATTGAGCTACATCCAGCTTACTTTGTCAAAGAAAACTTATATCTATGCACAATCTCGTAGAATATGACCTCTTTTGAATCAATTTGGTTAATTGTTCATGCCTAATCATCCCTGGAAAATGTTGGAATAAGTAAGTTTTCATCTTCCTTCGATTCATCTAGTGCATTGTTTTCTCTTTTGCAGCTTTTCTGTGTGCCATATGTGACGTCTTATTTGCTGTAGCTTTTTTGTTCTGCCTGTATGGACTTTTGTGATAAATTTGTGAATGGGTATTTCATTTTAGGTTGGGGATGATTGCCGGCAAGATGTTCTTGCTTTACAAGTGATCGCTCTTCTTAAAGACATTTTCCAGGCAGTCGGACTGAATCTTTATCTTTTCCCCTATGGAGTTCTCCCAACTGGTCCTGAGAGAGGAATAATAGAGGTAAACTTGTCAGCACTGGTGCTTTACATTACTGTATGGATTCCCATATAGTAGGTGGCAAAAATATTGCTGTTACAATGTTAGCTTAAGCATCTTTTATTCTAATTTATATAGTTTTGACTGGTATAGATTCTTTCTTTCAATACGTAGAGTCTAAATTGATTTATTGATTGCTAGGAGTTTCTTGAGTTATTAAATTGATTTGCTCGTTGAAACATGATTGCAATTCGCAATTCTCGCAGGTTGTGCCTAATACGCGGAGTAGAAGCCAGATGGGTGAAATCAATGATGGGGGCTTGTATGAGATATTTCAGCAAGATTATGGGCCAGTTGGATCTCCCAGTTTTGAGGCTGCTCGGGAGAATTTCCTTGTTAGCAGTGCTGGTTATGCTGTGGCCAGTCTTCTACTTCAACCAAAAGATAGGCATAACGGGAACCTACTTTTTGACAGGTCTGTTCACTAGTTCTTAAGCCATTATTCCTATATCACCTTTGTTCTGAAGTGATGACCTGCTTCCTCATTTACTGATTTATTGTTTTGATTCTGAGGCCTCTTGGTTCCAAAGGTAATAATCTAAAATTTATTGCCTTGAAACTGGAAAGTGTTTTACTTTTCAGATTTTTGGACATCTTAAATGTTTGGAGTAAACTATGTTTTGAGAACTAAGGACTAGTCTGAACTCTTATTGTTTTCCAAATAGGGTATATTTTCATTATGGGAGATTTATTGATTGCTGCTGAGATAATTCATGCTACTACTGTGATGACTAATTTTGCTCGGATATATGCCTATTGTGTATCATAAGAAACAATATTAATGCTAGTTTCCGTTTTTTGTTGTTACAGTGCTGGAAGGCTTGTCCACATTGATTTTGGTTTCATCCTTGAAACGTCTCCTGGAGGGAACATGCGCTTTGAGAGTGCTCATTTTAAGCTTAGTCATGAGATGACTCAACTGCTTGATCCTTCAGGGACTATGAGAAGTGAAACTTGGCATACTTTTGTGGGGTAAGAAAACAATCTTCCTAGCTAATTTATTTATCATCTGAACATTACCAACCATGCATGGTTTTTGTTACAGATTGTGTGTTAAGGGCTATCTAGCTGCTCGTCGCCATATGGATGGGATTATAAGCACTGTAGCTATGATGGCAGACAGTGGATTACCTTGCTTCAGCAGGGGTGAGCCCATTGGAAATCTACGGAAGAGATTTCATCCTGAGATGAGTGAACGTGAAGCAGCCAATTTCATGATCCGTGTATGTACCGATGCCTATAACAAGTGGACAACTGCAGGCTATGATTTGATACAATATTTGCAGCAGGGTATAGAAAAGTAGTACTCCCACTGTATATTTAAGGTAAAAGGTGTATATTATTTATTGAGGCATTGTCACCTAATGTGGCATAGCTGCAATTTTTTTTCGAGGTATTGTAATGTGAGAATAGGGGTTTGTTTAATTAGCAAATATAGAAGTTTTTAGTGTGAGATTAATGTGGATGTATGTAAAGGAATAGCATAAATTTTGCAAACATGACTTTCCAAATTTCCTTCACTTCAAATGATTTTACTGTCACTTGAGCTGTGTGATTTTGGCTCCTTACAAGTTTGTTGATTTTGCCTTTCCCGTGTTTTTTTTTTGAGCTCATTTATGATCCTCTAACTTAGCTATTGACGCCCTTTGTAAGGGAATGTGTTTCGGTCTCATTAGCAGAATTGTTACAGTGATGCAGTTCATATTATTGCCTATAACCACATTGACATAGCACCATAAGCACCCATAGCGAGAACTCATTAGCCACCCTGCACACACCACTCCGATTCTCTGCATTCTCATTGCTTCTCCGCCGTTTTGAACATATATATTGCTTACGTACTTGATAATGGTCATGTCAAAGGCAAGCCCCATTTCCCCAGTCTCTGGCTCACACTACGCCGTCGGTTTGTGTTTATCCGTATTCAACCAAAACAGAAGGATCACCGTTATTAACACAAGTAAAGATGAGGCCCTCATCATTTGCACCACAATCAAACCTAAATCATTAAATCCTTAACTTCATATTCAAAGAACACAACTATAACCACATAACATGCTTTAGAAAATGACTACTCAAAATTACACATAATTTTCACACTTTTTCTTTATGAGCTTGTCCATTTTCTCTTGTTCTTTCCTCGTGGCAAGACTTTTTTAAGTTTTTTGTCATCAAATAATAACTTTTTTAAAAAGCCCAAATAATTTGGGATGTCCTTATTATCTTCAACTTTGGCCTGCCATATCTTTCCCTAAACAATGTTTGATTGAATGCAATGTATTCTAATGTTTCGTCAAAATGGTTAGCAATAATATCCACATAAACAAGGCTACAAACGATATGAGTTGAGTTAAGGTTGATAGTTCGAGCTATCACGAGCTTTTATAAATCTTGTTCGAGTTTGGCTCGTTAAGATTTGGCTTCTTCGAGCTTAGTTTATGAACGTGCTCATTAGCATTTATAGTATAAATTAGAGCTTGAACGAACTTTAAACGGGGTTAATTAAATAAACAATTTCTTTTAAGTTATTCATTTAATTATATTAAAGATTTTTTCAATCTATTTATTGAACAAATTAATGACCAAGTCTTTCTACCTATACAGGATCAAATAATTTTTATTTTTCACAAGTATGTACGAGTATAGGATAAATAATGATACTAAAAAAGTTATAACTTGATCGGTGTCAAAAAAAACCTTGATAGTAGTTTGAGCTTAAACGAGCTTCAACCAAGTCATGACTAGACATGAACAAGCTCATAACAAACTTAAACGATTTGTTCACAAGCATTATCTAGTCGAACGTAATGATGTACAAGCTTTACTCATTTACTTAACAAATTTAAAATTGTTGTTCATGCTTGTTTATCAACTTAAAAAAAACGAGTTTTGACTAAACTTGTTCGCAAGTAATTCGTGAACTATCAATTCATTTAAATCCCTACACACGAAGTGTATATTATGTCAACTTTTGGATGCCAAAAATCCATAGTTAACAATTGGTTCAAGATCGATATCTAAACTTTTTTTTTTTATTACTCACAAAATGTCGATAAAAAAGCAACTTTAAAAGTAATTTGAGAAGGTAATCTGACAAATAGCTAAAAACGTGAACAATTGATAACCTAACGCTTCACTTTGAATCGAAGCATAATCAAGTATATAAAAAATGTCAAAATTCAAAACATATGTTAATTCTTCTTGATGCATATAGCTAGAAATATCAACAATGTATTTATAAAAATTCAATTCTACGAGAAGTTTACATTAATCAAATGATTTTATCGACCAAATCTATTTTTAAGTTGAACAGCTCATGATAGTAATTTATTATGCATCAACCCAAGTAGGAAGATACCTAGTAATTTGAAATCCTCCGATTCCAATTGCTTTTAATAATAGTAATAATAATAATACATGGCTTATGACTTTATGAGTGATGATGACCTAGTAAGAGACCAAAAATAAATAAATTAATGAATAATAAATAAATAAAATTGAAAATGAAAATAAAAATAAATAATTGAGAGGGGAGCCCCATGTGCAATGTGCATACACCGACTACTGCTCCCTCTTTCCCTTTATTTTTGCCCCATTGCCATTTGTTGGGTCAAACTTTGAAAACTTTGACCATAAATTACCGTTAATCTATAAACGATAATATAGTCATGAGTGGTCTTGTTAGATTTATCTCATTCTATATTTTATTAATATCACGTTTTTATAATTTTCACATATATGAACATAAAGATATAGACGTTTTAAAACGCGTCTTGGAGACCGTGTATTGTCAAATGGGGCAATAAGATAGGGACGGAGGAAGTACATGGCTACACCAAAACGCATCGCTACGATGATGATATGGGCAAATGGAGTCAATTCATGATGCAAATTTCATCCTCAATTATTGGAGTTGTTTACTTTAAAATTGCTCCTATTTTTGTCATCTACTGTATCAACTACCATTATTCTACTTCCTCCGTTTTTTTAGTTGACATCATTTGACTTTTACACTATTCACTAACTATACTTTGACTACCTTTTGTGAATTATAGCTATGATAAAACATAGTTAAGTGGGATCTTGTTTGAATCGTCTCAATGTATATTTTATTAAAATCCACTTCTTATAATTTTACAATGTCGTGATTTAGAGATATTAAACGTTAAAATAGTGCATTGACAAGCGTGAAAAGAGAAAGGTGTCAACTAAAAATACGGAGGTAGTATATATTAACCGCAATATCATTATTATTGCATCAGTGAATCTTCTTGGCTCATGCAGTCAGACTTCACAGCTGGCTACAGCCATCATCCTTCACTTCTTAGTCTTCCTAGCCAAAACAAATTCATGAGTAAACAGTCAAAACTTGGAATATAATACTCCATTCATTTTAAATCATTAATATCTCTAATTATATATTTATTAGAAATTATAAAAAGTTCATTTTAAATACATAATGAAACGAATTTAACAAGTTTAAATATAGCTCTACTTTTCTTATATACATATCAGATATATCATAATGATTGATTGTCAAAGTTCGTACATGATGCCAAAATATAAGGAGTAATCATAATATTGAGACTATAAGTGTACAGAATATCACAATAATGCATTTTTGCTTTGTGACCTTTTGGCCCCATTTCATATTACAACTAGTTTTCCAAATACAATACATGTGCTCTTGGTAGCATAGAGAATCATACTCTTGAAAAGTGTATGCTTTTGACACAATTTTTGTATACATAATAGCATTAACTACATGCATTTTTGGAGCATAATGAAAACTAAGACTAATTACTCAATAGAGCCGAAAAGGTTGTTACATGAGATACTCTTAATTACTTCAACTATACTTGTATACTTTCTCGTAAAACTAAAACCTAATTTTATTGACTGTTAGCCGATTTAGTAGTAGTCGCTCCCATTTGTAATTGACTCTTGCTATTCTCATCTTGTGTGGTACTTTCATCGTCTGATGACTTCTTACCATGCAATGAGTCTCTCCAACTAAAGCCCTCAAACAACACATGCATATCTTCAAGTGTACGCCCTTGAGTCTCAGGTAGAAACGTGAAAAAGAATAGCCAAGCAATTGTAGCAATCCCTCCGAAAAGGAAGAACGCGCCACCTGTCGTAATTGCCTTGGTCAAGGACAAGAATGTCATTGAAATTACACCACTCACAACCCTATTAACAGCCACACCCATACTTGTACCTTGAGCCCTTAACCTCAGGGGGAAAATCTCTGAGCTATAGACCCATGTAATTGGGCCTAACCCAATCGAAAACGACGCGACAAAGGCACAAACCATGGTTATACACAAAGCTATAGCCCATGTAATTTTTTCGTGTAAGCTGTCAATAACGGTTAAAGACCCGGCTAAGGTTAATAGGGACAAGACCATACCCCCAACACTAGTCAATAGTAAAGGCCTTCTTCCGTACTTGTCTAACATAAATGTTGCAACCAATATGAATAAGGTCTTAACAACTCCAACTGCTACAGTAGCACGTAACTTGTTAATATCACTTGTAATTCCAGCCTTAGCAAAGATCCTTGGGCTGTACAACACGACGGCGTCTATGCCTGACGCTTGCTGGAAGAAATGGATTCCGACACCGGCAATTAACACGCGCCTCACCGCCGGCGTGGCATGAATCAAGAGCTCTTTCCATACTCCTTGACCAGAATTGTCCTTTGACTTATCTACCGTAACAATGTCTTGGTCACACTCTGCTGGGATCCCTGCTGCCTCCTTGATTTCACTGAATTACAAACAAAAAATTATTATAAATACGGAAAAAATATATTCTTACTACTTGTAAAAATAAAAACTAAATTCAATGATTTAAAATTAATTATTCACTTTTAATAAGCGAGTTACTTTAAAAAATAGGCCAGATTACATTTAATAAAACGCTAGAGATCAATGTTAGTGACAAAATATTTTTTAATAGTAGATACGACCATTAAAATCAAATGTGACATACAAAATATATGTGACGTTTGACTTTTTAATTAAAATTAAAACAAATACATATTTACCTGAGCCTTAGTTGAGCCTCTTCAGGTGAGTCCGAAGTACGGTCGAGCACCTTCTTAGCCTCACCAAGCCTACCTTGCATAACAAGCCACCTCGGCGACTCAGGCATAGCAAGCACACCAACAGCCAAGAAAATACTCGGGACCGCCCCGATCCCAAGCATAAACCTCCAGCTCAAATGAGTAGGAAGATTAGCAAAGGCGAGGTTGGAAACATATCCAAGCAAAATGCCACCATTAATAAACACCTCAGGAAAAGAAGTAAGAAACCCTCTACAAGAAGCAGGAGAAACCTCGGCAGTGTAAACAGGTGCAATCATAAGTGCATAACCAACCCCAATGCCGGCCACGAACCGGCCTACCATAAGGAAGGCGTAGTTAGTGGCGAATCCCATTAGTAGGGCACCGGCGAAGAAGATTACACCGGCGAAGACGATGGTGTATCGACGGCCTATGTAGTCGGAGGTTCGCCCCGCGGCGAAGGAGCCGAAGAGGCAGTAGATGTTTAAGGTTCCTATAAGGACTTCAATTTGTACGTCGGTTATTTTCCAGTCTTTTTGGATGTAGAGTGCTGCTCCACTCATTACTCCAATGTCTTTGTAGGAAGTAATTCATGCAAAATGAGAGATTTATTAGTTGTTAATTAATTAAAACAAATGGTAAATTGAATGAGTAGTAAGCTAAGTAATAGCACCAGCATTAAAAGAGAGCGGAGAAAGTATATATATAATTGAAGGTGATGTAAAATTCAAATTGCTAAATTATTCAAGATATATACCTAGAACTTCAATAATAATTTATTAGACCATATATATATTTACGTTCCATTCTTCTCCATCGATGATATGATATACATAAAGGAAAACTCGGATTGAGTAATTGTATCCATTAACTAATTCTTCTTATTAATCTAAATTTATTTTTACATATTGAAACTTATACAATTAATTTTTTTTAGAGGGATATCGACACTCCTCCTTTTAAAACTTATTGTTGAGAAGAAATTGAATTAATGAAAATAAGCATAAAGAGTGCGTGCTTAGAAATAATTTAATATTTAGAAATATTGATGTGTAAAGTTATAAGGATAAAGAAGCAAATTATATACGAGTAATAATTTTAATATAGACAAAGGTAACTTTTTACTTTTATAATGAAAATTGTAATGCTTTTTGTTTTTAGTAAGCTTATACTACTCCATCAAGTTGGGGCCTTGGGGGATTATAATTACTATTATATATTTGCAAGAAAGGGTCAAATTGAGGAAGATCTCATAAAATCATGAAGTAATGGGCAAACTCAAAATATCAACCAAGTTGTGAATACTACGTGCAACCCTTAATAAATTTTATTTTATTTATCTTATAAAATAATTGAGTAGTCGTATTTTGTATAGTAAGTACTCCGTAGTAAGTAGGACTAACTAGCAAGAAATCAGGAAACAGACGGTCCACACTTCATTAATATATCATATCCACTTTGAAATATCAAACCTTGTTCATTGTATGTATGGTATACAAGCTAGACCATAATATCATTATCAATATGCAGTTATTGACCATATATATTGTCGGAATCTTGTAATATCAATTATCATAAACAGTTATAATTGTCGATCGTGGATGACAACTAGAGTAGTTTAGTTGGTTAAACTTTACAATTTTATATGAGCTTTTAAAAGTAAAAGTATTTTAACGTTTTTAAGGATGAAGACTATAATATCTTCATAAAGTTAGTGTGAATGCATAAATGATTTCATCCAAAAGTTACTCACATTTTTAGTTAATTAATAACAATAAAATATTCGACACGAAAAAAATAACACTATAATATGTTAGGATAATATACAAAATGTTGTCTTCTTTGTTTTTAGTGCATTTCTGAAGGTGATATCGAAGATTATATCAAATGAAGAAATTTAAATACTTCGTAGCTTCTTTAATTTTGAGATTACTTTCTAATTGGTTATTTCAATATTTAGGATGAACATCATTTCCAAATTATACCTTTAAATTATAAGGCCGCTTAAGAGAGCCTATTACGTGGTATTACATAATTCAAAAACCGGACTAGTCCATTATTTTGACGAGAACACATTATGGACATTATTACCATCGTTTATTTAAAAGAAAACAGAAAAAGTAAAGAAGAAAGAAAGAAAAATGATTACCATAGCCAAGTAACACAGAAGTCATAGAAGCCAAAGTAGCACAAGCAAATGCAAACTTGTTTCTCTTAGGAGGCTTCTTAATAGGATCAAACTCAGCTATTACTTTACTTCCTTCTATCATGTCTTTCATTTTTCTCACCAATTAACTAGAATGAGAAAGAAGAGAGAGAAAACGTAAGACAGAAAGAGTATTTTTTTTTTGGTTGAAATTGTATAAGAGAAAGTTTGAGGAAAGTTCACTTAAATAGAATAAATTATTAAGTAGACCACTTGGTTTTGCTTACATCATAACTAAGCTAGCTAAGACCAAATGGTCCAACTATAACTTAAATTGATGAACCATTACGCTATTAGGACATGTCAGTGACTCACTGATGAGTTGTGAGACTTGTGACAATGCAAGAGTCTATTATAATTAAGATATTTGAATTATTAACCTAATGCAAGTTGACCATTGGTTTCAATTACAAAATTTGTGTAATAATTTTCGGAAAATGGCTGTTTTTATGATTATAAAATGGTATAATGATGGGTACATGACAGCAAATTTTCATTCTATTAACAACATTTGTTTTTGAAAATTCAACTCAATTAATATTATAATTGGTGGAAAATTTGTCAGAAACAACCTTTTAAAGCATCCACTTTATTTAAACAACCTTTTAATTTTATTTTTTTTGTAACTTCAGACAACATTATAATTTTTTTTTGTCAAAGACAACCTATAGCTACTTTTCCCTTATTTTTCCGGTGTTGACTCTATTTAGTTTTAGAGGAATTTACCCTAAATTTTTTTCCTATTGATCGAAAAAGAGGAATGAGAGAGAAGTAGAGGTTTTAATTAGAGTTAATTGGAGGAAAAAGGGGTGTATTTAGCAATATAAGAGGTCACGTGCCTTGCATACTCGTGGTCAACACCGGAAAAAATAGAGTCAACGTCGGAAAGTAGCATTAGGTTGCCTTTGACAAAAAAAATTTATAATGTGGTCTGAAGTTACAAAAAAAAATTTAAAAGGTTGTTTCTGATAAATTTTCCTTATAATTGATAGAGTATAAAACATATTTCCAGGGCTCAAACATCAGTTTAATCTTTTAGTTAAGTTGTCTTTTAACATGGTATCGGAGCCAGCGTGATACAAAGGTCATAGGTTCAAATCTCATTCACCCCTTACTTTCAAGTTGAATATTAAGCGATGGGTCGGTATGAGAAGGGTCCATGCTGCTTCCACACTTCAAGCCTAACGGGTTCTTGTGTGAGGGGGCTTGATTGTGAGATAGAGTATAAAACATATTCCTTAGTCTTAACCATCATCTTAAGCATTTGGTTAAATTGTTCCTTTAACAATAATTATATTAAAATCTATTTTAGCTATAATTTGAACTTGATGCTTAGCTTACATTTTTTGTTTTTTTGTTTTTTAACTTTACTAATTTAATTTGTTGAATTGTTGAATTTATTAGCACTTTTAAGATGAACTCTTTATCCGGATTTACTTATCTCGGCCGAACTAATTAAAACCTATAAACTTTTATCTAGACTTATTATTATAAGACAAATGTTAATAAGGTCAACAAAATTAGATCTCATTTACTCATATAAAAAAATGATACGAAGTACGGTTATGTATTACTTAGCATAGCCAAAGCTTCTTTAGATAAGATTTTTTTTTTCTTTTTTTTTTCTTTTTTTTTTTTATCTTACACTCGAGTGTAATTTGCATTAGCTAACTCGAACACTTATATAGAGAAACAACATGAGCACGAGTGTATAGAAAAACCACCCCTATATATGACAAATTGCATCTCTAGGGACTTTAAACCTTATTAGGTGACCTGCAACAACATGTTTAATAAGGGTGATATATAATTCACTGAATTCTGTGTCAATTACGCCAATACTAATTCAATATTAGGTTAATTTAATCTTTGTGCCTTGTATGACTTGCTTTCATCTTACTAAAATTACTCCATTTAGTATAATTAATTCGATGCTTAATAAAGTTAAAAGTTGTCATTTATACTAATATCTAAGCATAACTTGTTTGTATTTGTCCTAAGATTCTGTATAGATTGGTCACATGCACATTGATCTACTATCTCTGAATCTTTCGGTCCTATAATGCTGTTTATGCTTCAATTTGACAAGTTTTTGTTGTAAGCCATGCTTAAAATTAAATTTATTACGGAGTACACAATCTTATAACTTTATACGATTATACAAGTATGTACCAACGCTTGCTTGGATGTTTTATAATTACAACATGCATTAAATTGAATATCGTCTATATTATATATAAATTCAATTATTTTTGATGTAGAAAAATAAAATATTACAAAGTATTCGCAAGTTAGATATTATAAGAGGACCAAGATATTGAATTTGAATTTTAAAAATATATTCACGACTGCATAAAATAAAGGATAACTTAATACGTACTAAGTATTTAGTTTCATTTAAACTTAACTTGAATGTTTGTATTATTTATGTACTTATAAATTATAATGATCAACTTGCAATTTTTCTATTGGGACGGAGGCATGTTCCCAAATTCGAAGTATATTGCATGTTACTAAAAGTTGTAAATGCATATCATATCATATTCTTAATTAATTGATTAGGAGAATAGGATTTCATCCTATCACAAATTGATTAATTATATGTAAAGAATAACTCATCAAACTTGTAAGCTGATAAACTTCATATAAATATTGTGGAACAACTCATATGTGTTATACTTATACATGATGAAATAAGTTGGTCCGGTGACTCCGATCCATGTTGATAACATGTTCAAGTCCTGAGGTTGGTCGCAATGACAATAACCCAGTGCAACTTTGTAAATTTAGGGCCCAAAAATATTGGTTTAAATATATTCGTATGATTTTTTTTTTAAATTAAGAAAAATATACTTTACTTAATTATTAATTTTACAATGAAACTTAAGATTAAATCATTGATCAATAAGTTGTCTCTAGAAATAAATATACTTTGTATAGCTAAATAGCAAATTTTTGAGACCCGTTTACTTAGGATCCTGTGCAATCACCCATCCTGCACATGCTTAGAACAACTATTGTTCAAACGGTTGCCAATTTGCCGGTAAAACCGTGCATAACTAGACTTTGATTATTCAAATTACGGCAGGTAGCAGCAAGCTGGTGAAACATTTATTATAATGGTACATTAATATGAGATTTTGACAGTCTAAAGTCTAATTAGTCAATTACAAAGTAACGAAATTATATGGGCACTTGTAAGTTTAATGAAACAATAATTACGAGGTATGAGAAAGATTGTTTATTAAATACTTTAATCTAAAACCTTTCGCTATATATGCATTTTATAGTTTTTCTTTTATTTTCTCAAACTAGGTTATCCTGTGTTAGAATTAATCTTTATTGTAATTTATATTCAGTTGTATTACAATGTATATGAAGATTAAAATTAGATATAAAAATAATTTACATTTAAGAAAAGTAAAAAAAAATAAATAAATAAATTAAAATCACGATCAAACATCAAACAAATTAGGTATGTGAAATATAACTTAGGAGAGAAACTTGGTTAATTGAATTTTATATAAACACTTATTATGCATTGAAATCAAAAGTCTTGATTAAAAATAAAAATTAAAAAAATCATTAATAATTAATGACAGCACACATAGAATTGGAGGAAATTTTTTTAATGTGAGAATGACATGTAGGATAGTTTGAGAGTTGATGATCTTAGCAATATTTTGTTTTAAGAATAGTAAATAGGTTAGAACCCGTGCGATGCACGGTTTATATAAAATCTATTTTTATAATTTGTACATTTTTTTAAAAAAAAGGATAAATATAAATGCACTTTGTACAAAAATATTTGTAATTTTAAAATTTTTAGATTTTCATCAAAATTATAATATTATACTTGTTCAATGTCGTCTAATACATTTTCAATGTAGGAGTCTATTTATTAGTGTATTATTTACAATTGTTATATTTTTTTGGATAAATTGATAGGTTTTAGTTGTAATGTAAAAGGTTCTAATATTCAAATTTCAAAATTGTAAAATATGGTAGCTCCACACATACAAAAAAAACAAAAAACAAAAAAAAAAAAAAAAAACAAAAAAAAAAAAAAAAAAAAAACTGATATCATCCTTGTATTTAGGCGGGAAATTTTTTTATTATGAGAATGTGTGATGATAGTGATGACGTCGACAACATTTTATTTTAGTATTAGTTAATAGATTCCGTAATAGATTTTATACACAAAGAATATTTGGAGAGGTCAAGTAAGGTGTGCTCCATAATAGATTAGAGACACACGATTTGTTTTTCTAGTCATTATGTAATAAACTAATAATTTATAAAATTAAAAATAAAAAAATTATTGATGACAAGTTGCATAATGTGTATTCTTTATGAATCATTGCTTTCAAATTACTTAATACAAACAAACTGATCGGATTTTCTATGATTCCATCACATCTAAACTACCAAAGTACTATTACTCCGTATTACGTTCTATTGTCATTTTTAACGTATTTAGCTAGCTCGACTGCTTTTTGTAGTGTTCGTAGAAAAAATAAATTGTGTTACGAATCTGACTCTTTACAAGCTTAGGACTAGGTGCGCGGGTTTGTATAGAGGCAATGATGATGGACGAACAGCCGTTCGATGATATTTGCATTGGTCAAATAATGTAGTAAGACTCGTACTATTATAGTATGATTATCATGGTGGAGCGAATTCACCCAATACTTTCATAGAAATATTCAGTATTGTAACATACTCCCACGTACTAAGTACTTTGGCAGGATTCTACATCTATTAATGCTATTTAGGTAAAACTTTCCAATTTGAAGTATATTAACAACAATACAACATGCAACATTGCTGATCAACCTTACCGAAAGAAAGTAGGAAAATTAGGACGACGACAAAGTCAAAGACCTTGAAACAAACATCATCACGTAATTTTTTTAATTGATTATTGATTAGAATCATGCTGAAAATTAATTTATCTATTTATAATTTTCTACCTGATTGATGAACTGATAAATCATGCGTCCTACCTTAATTTCTACAAATTATTTTGACATGAATTTTAAGCAATGCTAAATGAAAAGGTAGATAGAAAAAAAATGACAAGATATTTGATTGCTATTTCCACCATTTTAAAAGAAATGGTTAAGAGAAAAAATAATAAAAATTATTATGTCACAACTTACAATTGAGATAATTTCGAAAAAAAAATACGACAATTAATTTGGAACTAGGGTGTGGCTCAGGCTTTGCCTCGGGTGATACTTTGAATAATTTCATTTTTATATTAGACGCTTCAAAAGACTTAATAAATTTTTTTACGTGGTAAATTAGAATACAATGACAACAAAAATAACTCATTTTGGATTTTTTTTTTGTTATTATTCTACATTATTATACTTGTACTGCATGTATTTATACATAAATGTGGATTAATAGATTATAATTTAATTTTAGCTAATGTGGTAATGCATGTGGTTTTCATTAGATGACGTTTGGGTTCGAATCTCTTTACATGCATTTTTTATTTGGATCATTGACTGATGATGATGTAGCATAATGATAGAGATTGTTAAATGATGACATGGCGTAATATTGGTGTAAAGGGGTACACAATTTTATGAACGATGGTGAATTGTAGGATTATTAACACTTAACAGTCAACAATCAATAGTATATTAATCCCATTTTTGACTGAAAAGTCAACAAAATATATAGTACTCCCAGTCTCCCACTGTATTTATTGCGCTGACCTAAGTTTAAGCCATACTTGGACAGTTGGACTAGCTACAATACAAAAAGATTTAAGACATATTGAGATATTCATGGATTTAGTTAAACATGGCCCTTATATTTTTTGTTTGAAGCAAAAAAAAAAAAAAAAGTACTACTCCTTATATAGTCCTTATTAGTTGAGAATTTTCAAAAATGGCACAAAGGAAGAGAGGAGGTACAAAGTACTCCGACCATATGATTAAATTATTACACTTAAGAAAAACGTCGTTTTTGGTAAATGTAACATTTAAAATAAAATGGAAGGGATATTATGTTCTTATTCGAGTAAAAATAAATTTCAAACACCTTATAGCTAAAGTATCTAAAGTAAATTTTTTTTTTTTATTTTTTTTTTGTGTTTGAAATTAAGTGATTTGTTTTTAATAGCTCGACTTAATTATATCAAAACGAGGACATTAAAACAATGACTATAGCCCATCACGTCGTTATGTTATTACTCTTATAAGTGTGTTTTAATGTGTGCCGTATGAAATAATGTCGTTTTAGGTCAAATTAATTAGTGATCCACATGATATCTTAATACTTGATTTTCTACAAATTTCTGAATAGTCAAAAATCTTGATCCACCAAAACAGCTACTGACGTCAAGAATTGGCCGTTCTAATATAGTAAAGGTCTTGTTGGAAAAAGATGGACAAAACACAAAATTAACTATTGAATATTCAATTAGCTAGCAAGTTAACAATAAAAAATTAATAAAAAAAAAAAATTCTTAATATAAGATTCAGCGCATAATTATATCTACGTTACCACGTACTCACGTAGTAATCCAGTATGTTGCCAGGATGGTATGCAGATATCTAGAAGATAATTCAATGGCTAGTTTTTAATTAATTATTTTTAAAGATAATTTAATGGCTAATTAGCATCAAGATAATTGGAAGTTATAATAATGGAAAGGTAGCTTTTCTTTTTATGTCATTATATTATTCATAATACACTCATGTTTTTAGAACTTTTCCATTAAAAATGTACCTTCTAAATTAAACAAAACTTATATCATAAAATTTAAATTGGTGTTTTTGTGACCTATCTAGGACAAAAAGAAATTTAATTTAATGGCAAAAGAGCAGATAATGTTGATTGCCCAACAAATGATTTTTATTATTATTTATTTTTTTATTTTTTATTTTTTTATTTTTTTTGACAAAACAAATGATTTCTACCTTTGGGTAATTAAAGTACTTTTAGGCTTTTAGATATTCATAACTACCTTAGGGTATTAAGCTACTTTAAGTCTTTTAGATATTTATAAATTATAACTACCATAAGATTCAATTCTCCTAAAAAAATTTGATTCAGGAAACATAAAAAAATTAATTCTATTAATCTCACCTTTAATCAATACGCAGATAATAATCCTACCAATCGATTATAATATGCAAGTAATTGTGGGAGGGTGATTTACAACTTATTTTTCACAAAAAAAAAAATTAAACAAATATATTTAATATATGAAGGAACAAATTTATACAGTCTACTTCCATTAAAAAATAAAAAAATTATTCACAATATGAAGGACTTGGCCCAATCGGGCATGAACAAATTGACAACTTTGATCCCACATCGCCACACTCGTATGAACAAGTCTTGTATACTATGGGTGTATAATATACTACAATCTTGGTCACTGCTCACTCCAAATCATATAAAAATCACCCCTTTGCAAAGTTGACTTCTATACGATTTTATGCGTGTTGTATACAAAATACAGCACACCTATTGTATACAGGTTAATGCCTATAATTTCATGAACATCACCAAAAGGATGTTCACATTTTCTTCAGAAGTTAAGAAGCCAACATTTTCTCAATGGCAGCCATGTAGAATTCCTTTGGCATGGTGCCGATGACACTATCTTGTTTCATTCCATTTTTGAACAGAAGCACAACTGGAACAGCTTTAATATCATGTTCTTCTGCGATTTCCAAATCATTGTCCGTGTTGAGTACAAAGCAATCGAGTCTCCCCTTGTATTCCACAGCAATTTCATCGATAACTCGGTGAACCATCTGACAGGGCCCGCACCAACTCGCGTAGAACTCAACAAGAACAGGAGATTCATTTTTCAAAACCAGTTTGTCCCATGACTTCTGTGTTACTGTTGCAGCTGCACCACATACATTCGAATGAACAAACGTGAAATGTCAACCACATCAGTGTATTTGCAACAAGTCTGGGGTCTTGCATGAGCTATTGAGCTTCACAGCATACAATGCAGCAAACTGCCAAACTCCACATCCTTTTAAACATTACAGCTTTACGAGAAGTTCAAAAGTTACATTTAAACCATTAAAAGCAAAGGTGCAAATAAAATATTCAGCATGGCAAACCATGAAATTGTCCATTGGATGCCTACCATTCTACCAATTTACGTCTGTCAATTTTAAAATCGAGTTCAACTTCAATATTACTATATTTCCAATCTTAACACTTGCTGACAAACCTTAGCCCACTTACAGTTAAGTAGAGAAACTCATGAAAATGAAGCTCTCAAACAAGGCCTAAGAGCTGAAGTCAGTCAAAGAGGCTTTCTTGACATGGCACAACCAGTAAGTCTTTAGTTGGAATAATGTGCGAAAAGCAACATTTATGTTAATCTGTGCATGTACTTTCAGTTAATTACTCAGAATACTCACTCGAAACCAAATGTAGTAGGATCTTCTCGAGGCTTTATCTTCAAAATGGGTCGTTTAATTCAGGTACCTATTAACTCCATTCAAGATGGCTAAGCAAGCATTCATTTTGGGGTCGAAATGTCAAACTAGGTCACTTTTGGGTTTGTGGACAGCTAGCTTAGTATGAATAAATTGATTTCAAGTCGGCTCAATTTCGAGTCATGCCAATACCAAGTCATCCAGTTTCAGAAATGGGTCAGGTCAGTTTTGCCAGGCCCCAGCAGCTGCCATTTCCAATATCACTTTCTGCTTTTGTATTGAAGTTTCAAAGCATCAATCAATCAATCATCACTAATCTACATAACATTGCCCTGCATGCCCAGAGCCGAACTGCTCAAGAAGAACAAACAATTGTTGCCCGTGGCTCCTGTCTAAGAGGCACCTAAGAACTAAGATTGACATATCTTGATATAAGACTACAGCAGGTTTCCTGATTCTTCCAAGGGCCAAAAACTCCAAACACAGGCATAGCCAGAAGCACAGACGATACTAAGACCTTACAGCTCACAGCTAAAATTCCTTTGAATTAAGGGTGTGAATGTGTGATAAATATAAATATACTGTGACCAGATTTTATTTTGCAGCAGGTCCCTAATGAACAACAATTCATCGTTTCCAATATTACACTTAGCTCAGATAAGCCCACTATGGTACTGCAAGCCCAACCTAATATTCTAACCATCAGATAAATGTCCTTAGTCCTCATCAGCTGCCTAATTTTAGTCCAAGTTTGGTAATTCTAACCATTGATTTGCTAAATACAACGTATGTTGTATTGATAGCATTAACTCTGAAAAGTACACTTTCAAAGATAAAATTACAGCAACGGCTAACTTGATCATTTTTGGTTCATGTAGCCGACCCCACTTATGGGATTAAGGCTTTGATTGATTGATGGCTAACTTTGACCTTGGAAAACCGTAAAAAGGTAACTGAGGCATCTATGTGGGGCACAGGGAGTAGCTAAAAGCTTTAACTTGTAGTTGAAATAAGGATGATATAGGAAAACATAGCTGTAGATGAGAGATATGTGGGGTAAGTACTTACTCTTGGGGTGGCGTGCACAGACTACCGGAGGGCGTCGTGTAGCTCTGAGAAGCCCTATGTGATTTCGCTGGTGATTTCGATGGTGTAGAGACAGGAAAGACAAGGCTGGCAGTAGAGATGCTCCCTGACTTTCATATGCAATTGGAAATCTGCCCTTTTGTAGCTGGATACCCTGGCAGCAATCTGAATATGACATAAAGGCTATAGAGGCTGCTGATGCCATTTAGGAAAGATGATCAAACCTGAAAAGTAAGCTTAATTTTTATTCCAGTTTAAAGTCTGCAATGATATCGAAAAAAACGAAACAACACAGCCCAAATCATAGATTAAGCCTTATGAGGCATCAAGTTTAAACTTACCAAAAAAGTTACACTAGATCACAGTAAAGATAATTGACACAGATATCATCAAATGATCAAAGAAATCTTTTAAACCTGAAAATCCAATTTTCTTCTATAGTTCTGAGCTTTAAGTCATCACAATTGTGTTTGTATTTCTAAAGCTTATCAGCCTCACTATCAACATACTCGAATCCAAGTTTTAGTCTAGGAAACTTAATTAGGTTTTTCCCATGTCACAAAAACCAACCTAGTTTCAAACATATATAGACCATTCATCACATCTTTATTGCACTAACATATGAGGTATTACAGTACAGCTTCAACATTGCAGACATACAAGCCACAAAATTACTCTTGCAAAATTATAGTCAGCAAAGCGAAATTCTGTGCTGTATAAAGGAATATACTCATATTACAGTCCAGCTCATATGTATCAATACTTCTATTTCATTGTAATTGGAAGATCTAAGAGGGACACTAATATGATGCAGGAGTTTGACACTAGGCTTATAAATTATAAAGTGCTCAAGGAACTACTTAAAGAAGTGGAGAGTGAGAAAAAGATGAAAGGCCTTAGAGGGCATACGGCCAAATGCCCGTATCACTTGGGATCAACCACACTCATACAACTTATTTGGTTCCAAACTCCCATCCCAGTAACCAATACTTAATATCTCCTTCAAACTCCCACCACAGAAACGGGGTTCCATTCACTCACACCCCTAATTTCAAAGTTGATTCCTAACTTCTCAAGGCTCTATGGAAGATATACTGACTATCAAGTTCAAGAGCAAGGCGCCTTGGATTAAGTTAACTACACATCTTTGCACACACACACACACACACACAAAAAAAAAAAAAAAAAACATATCTTCATCCTTTGAGGATAATCCAGTGAATTAAAATCCTTTGTGATCCTAATTCCTAAGTATCCAAGAGTCCTTAACCATCCTTTGTTTTTCCATTTCTGTTCTGCAACTATGTCCCTTGACTTTCCTCACTGCTATCAGATTCAGATTGTTCTTTATGAATGCTTTTTAAATCCACATTATATCCTGAAGTAGTTTTAGAAAAATTACTTAAAGCACTGGATCCAAACAAAAACCTCGTACACTAATGCTAGAAAATACATCCAATGACAAGAAGATTTGCAATCATAACTTCAAAGCTTCCTCGTAAAAGTCATAATTCCCTCTCTAATAATAACATTGATAAGTATACACACCTAGAATGAGAACATTGAGCCAAATGTTCCAATAAATTAACCATATATGCAGCTCTTCCTGCTACCCCGATGAACTCCCATAGAGGTATCTTCCTCCTTTACAGAAATAAGCGAAATGGCTTCAAATGATCGTATAGAACCATATTTACCTCAAGAAACCCCTAGGAATTATGCCTACCCTTCCCCCAAATGCCCCCATAAATACACTTGCACATTCAAAATAGCAAGAACCACATCACAACCCCGACCGATCCAATCAAACATAACTTGTGGAGGTGATCCACACAGGCAAGAAAAAGACCATACATCCATTCTAGTACTTTCAAGGATTTCATGGGCAATCAGTTCACCCCAAATACATTGCTCCTAATCAGGGCTGTGAACCATAATCTAAGTAATAATGCTACTCGATCTCTTAAACAGGCAACAATGTTTCAAAAACCTTCCAAAATCTAAACACCCATTCTAATCTTCAGACCAATGCCAATAATTGTTCAGAAATTCCCTACATTCTACACGGAGGCGCGATTCACGACTCGTTTCTATACAACTAGATCTTAAGGATCTTAAGGCAAACAACACATAATTTACTGCAATTGATCAGCTAATTAGCTATCTCAGTTTTGTCAATCATCCATATTCTCTAACTTCCAATTCAATAGTTAACCAGTAATTCCTAGATCAAGAAATCTTAAAATGGGTATAAAATGAAATCAGCCACTTCAAAATTTCCACTCTTTTCTCCAAATCAACGAATAAAAAAAGAAAATTCCAGAATTTACTGCTATACATGAACAATTCCAAGATCAAAGCCAACAGCTCACCTAAATTCTAAAAAAAAAAAAACCAATAATACAACTTATTAGTCAAGAAATATGCACAAATTCTTAATCAAAAACCCAAAACTTCATCAAAATTTTGAAATTAGAGTTCATTTTATACATTATGCATAATTAATCGAAAAATGGTATGACAGCACACTAAAATAACGATTAATCGTGGATCATGCGTAATTAATAGAAGAAAATAAAAACTTACCGTTGATGCTGCAGACAACTGGAGTTTGGTGTTGCTGGTGACTGATAATTTTGTCTATGATAGAAATTGATTTTGCATTAATCAGTAATAACTAATAATTCAGTATTGGGTAAATACATGTATATCAAAGGGTTAAATTTGTCTTTTCATTCAATAAAATGGAGACAATTATATACTTCTCATATTTTCTCTTTTTGATTTTTTATCGACCCGCAGATCCAATCCGCTCAATTAGTTGGGTGCACGATATAATCGGTGTGTATAAAATATTTCAGAAGGGACTAAAGAGTACTCTCAACTGTAGAAGGGGGAGAAAGAGATGAAGAAATCAAAGGCAATGGCAGTTATAATCGGAGGGATGGTGTTTGATATTCATGCTACTGCTTCAATTCCTGCTACTGCCAAAACTACCACTCCTGGCAAGGTTTGCTTTTTTTTTTTTTTTTTTTTCTTTTTTAATTTATTATTTAAGCTATAATTATGGAATTGGGTTTTTGAGGTATGTAATATATGAATATTATACTTTACTTTTGTCAGAAATTTGTGATAATTATTGCCTCAGTTGCCACATTTTTCAGGCTTTAATTTGGTGGGGTTGAGATGATTGATTGGGCTATAAAGTATAATGATGATAAATCCCTTGTTTGTCTTTTTCAGTTTTGGATGATTTGGGTGATATTTATTTGTAATGAATTTTAGTTTGTACAATGTATAATCATGCTTAGGCTGATGTGTTTGCTGAATCTTAAAACAAATTGATTGTATGAATTTTAATAGCTGAACTTCATTGCAAAGGCTGGATTGTATTATTTGTTGTTGTTGTTATTTTTTTTTTTTTTTTTTTTTGAGATATATGTTGGTAATTAATTTTGCTTAATATGAAGTATCAAGAAACAAGCACCTCGATTAGTAGAATCGAAAATTAAGAAAAACTGTTGTCCAATCTTAGTCTAAATCAATGCCTACTATTTTTCTTTTTAGTAAGTGGACTTATTTGTGTTTTCTGAAGTTGGGTTGAATTGAAATCAATGAAATGAAAGAAAGGCAGGTTCTTAAGTATATTTTAAATTCTGTGCAGGTTGAATTTATGCTTGGAGGTGTAGCAAGAAATATTGCCGAGTGCCTGCTAAAGCTCGGAACAGAATCGTTCATGATCAGTGCTCTGGGATGTGACCTGGCAGGTGATTTTTCTATTTGTATGATGTTGCATCTTGATGATTTCAATTGTGCTATAATCTGATAGCATTTCTTGCATTACGCTAAATTTTGGCCAAAGTTTCTACAAAATTTTGGCTCTACCAAATCTCTCAATAAATGACCATATATGCTGTCTAATTATCTTTAATGAACACAAAATTTAGTTCTTAGTTCCTATTCCACTTCTGCTTGTCAAAAAGCTAGATTATAGCTTGTTAGTGTGTTAATGGGTCATGATTTATCATATAGATTAATCAAGTTCTTATAGAATCTATATGTCAGATTATGCCAAAAATGACATTGTTTGCTAAACAGGAGACTTCTTGTTGGAACAATGGAGATCTGCAGGGTTACCAACAGAAGGTAAGATTCTAAGCATCAAGTATGTACCTTATCTTAGTATTATAGATGATACTAATGCCTTTCATAGTCTCATGAGGCTGTTGTCATGGGCAGGGTTTTTTTATTTTAATAAAAGCCTTTCTCTTGGCCCTTGTTTGGAAATTTATTTGCTGAAATAAGTAGAGGGTAATTCTTGCGATACATTTGAATTTTTGATTACTATAGAAAGTAGCAAAGCCACTTGGTATTCAACACTCTTAAGATAATTTTACTACCTGCCTGTCTCAAGGCCATTGGGCACTACCACTAATCAACATCACCTAGAAGCATCCTTGGAAACCTAAGTTAGATATTACTCCATAGAATGTATTTTTTTTTTAATTCCTAGTTTCCAACTAATGCTATAAAGGATAGAAAGAAAATCATACCTTGACCCCTTGTAATATGTATGATCACATTGAATAGGTATACAACGAGGCCCGGACATTACGACTGCTTCTGTATGCAACATGTTCGACGTTAATGGAGATTTGACATCAGGTGTTGCTAGTGTGGAATCAATTGTGAGTGAGAGTATTCATCATTTGTACCCTGATATGTGTA
The DNA here is from genome assembly GCF_001683475.1 of Chenopodium quinoa. Lineage (NCBI taxonomy): Eukaryota > Viridiplantae > Streptophyta > Magnoliopsida > Caryophyllales > Amaranthaceae > Chenopodium > Chenopodium quinoa. Next base: position 844,977 of record NW_018744537.1, read on the forward strand.
TGTCCTGTTCTGACATGGCTTTGCTAAGTTACATGTTTAACAATTTTCTGACATCAAGGGACTTAAGGGCTATAGTGTCTTAATGCATAAAATTCAGGAAAGATGTGTTACTCCTCAGTGGATCCAGCAATTCAAGTCCATTGTACATTCTGCTCCCTTGATGATGGTTGATGCTAATTTGAACACTGACGCTCTGGAGGCTTCTTGTAGAAGTAAGTCTACCTTTCTCCTTTGCATCTCGCAGGGTAGTGAGCTTCTAAATTTTGTATTTCCTCGTTACACATATCAAACTGAGACTTGGTCGTTACTAAACATATTCTCTCGTGTCCTGGCCTATTCATTGGTATTGCTGAGGAAGATATTCTTTCTCATTCTACTTTTTGCAACCAACCTGCATTTTAGTGTGTCACATATTTTCTCTGTTTTCTTAAATTTCCTTCTCTTTAGTTTAGGATGTCTATTTAAACGGTCACATTCCTTGTAGAGAAATATTTGATGTATATGTCTGGTGTTTTTCTTGAGGCTATTAGTTACTGACAATCATCTGTGGAACTTAGGCATTTGAATTGGGATGGATATGGGAGGAATTATCTTTTTTATGTAATTTTTTTGATAAGAAATATGATATATGATCAACTGAATAATGAGGACTGAGAAAGAGGATAAGCTGTCCTCTGATCAGAAATCCAAATTACAGATTATCCTCTAATCTGGAATTATTAATTTTAATGATGTCTTATGTTTGTTACTTGCTGAGATAGTAGAGATGCTTCCAAGTTTACATGGGTTCCTCTGTTCTTCATTTGCGGAGATTTTTCTTTGTAAATTTTGTTTCTTTTCCGTTTTTCTTTTCTAATTTTTTATTCTTGACAGCTTAAGGTTAAGGCAATGTACATCCTGACCTCCCTAGCCCCTTCTTTAGCATGATTTACCTCGATGGTTGTTTCAGCATCTTATTTTCCTCAAGCTTATGCAAACTCTACATTTCAGTGGCTGCTGCTTTTGATGTTCCAGTATGGTTTGAGCCTGTTTCAGTTGCAAAATCAAAAAGAGTTGCTGCGATTGCCAACTATGTGAGTATATAATATCTTTGCTCTAATACAGTTAGTTGACATTGAATTTGGATGTTGTATGATTTGGAATTTGAACCAGATACAAATATACTGCTGGATTAAAAAAGTGGTAGACATCAAAACTCTAGATCTAAGTCATCTAACTTTGAAATGATGCTTCTCAAATCAATAAACTACTGGAACAAGAGGTGCTCACTAATTAAAAGGTGTTATAATTCTCTGTCATGCTACCCTCTGCCAAGGAATGTCTTTTTCTTACATTGCTTCTTCAATCTTTGTAATAATTGAGTTTATTCTTTGATTATAACTAGAATTTGGTCCCATGGTAATTAGCTGTCTTACAAATTATATACGTTTGTGTTCTAGTTCCTTGATTTGAACAGCTTAATTCTTTTTACAGATTACTTTTGCTTCTCCCAATGAGCATGAACTAGTTGCGATGGCAAATTCTTTGTCTAATGAAAATCGATTTAGCCCTATCCAGAGGGATCAAAACAAAACTTCCGTAGAGTCCTTGTTCAAGGAGCTGAAACCTGCAATTATAGTTTTGCTGCAAAAAGGTATCAAGTATGTGCTAGTGACGCTTGGACCTGATGGTGCATTCCTATGTTCTGGAAGTGGGCCTTCAGATTTAAGAGAATGCTTGAAGAGCACAAAAGTTTTTAATGGAAAGAGAGAAATATTTGATATGGTGAACAGTAGATGCTCTACACATCAATATTTTTGCTCTACGCCTTATAAAGGAGGTTCTCGGCTATTTGCAATGCATTTTCCTGCACTTCCTGCAACAGTTGGGAGAGTTAGTGGTGCTGGAGATTGTTTAGTTGGTGGGGTGCTTGCATCATTATGTGCAGGTTTGGATGTCATGCAGAGTGTAGCTGTTGGTGTTGCTGCTGCTAAGGTAGCCATTGAAGTGAAAGCCAATGTGCCCGACATCTATAATTTAACAGCAGTTGCAGGTACGAGCCACTGACGAGCTAACCTGCCCATCTAACTCCCACCACCCTGAACTCAATTTTTCTGTTTTGGTGAAGTGACATATAGAGGAAGTCTGGGGGTCCCTCTCACCGCTTCTTTCTTTTTTTACTCACCAATTTTAGATTTGTCAAGCATGAAGTCAGAAATATAAAGATAAAAATTTGCAACTTTTCTCTCAGATCCTAGAAATATTGGTGTAAGAATTTTTCTTCTTTTCCCCCTAGTTCCACTTTTTAAGATGGATGGGGTTTTCATGTTATATTTGACCTTTGTTTTTTTAAGCTTGGTCTCGACATTAATGTTTTAAATGACTAGGTTACATTCTGATTTCGTCTTTCAAGCTTGTTCTTGACATTAAAGCTGAAACTTAGTAACATATTACAATGGCTTCACGTGTGGGCCAACATTTTCTGATTTTATGAGGAAAGTATGATCTTTTTATCAGTAGTCATACTGTCATAGGATCAGTGTTTCAAATGAACATTCTTACATGACCAAATTAACTAAACACAAGCTCTCTTGTATACTTTGCATCTTGAAGGTTTTGAGGAAAATCATAGATGATGATGATCTGACACTGATTTTATGCCTTCTATTTTTCAGTTGCGTGGATTATTATTGTGCCTTTATGAAAACGTTGATGTATATCTCTGTAATTGGTGTATTTCTGCTAATACAGATGATGCAGGTGCAGTATACAAAGCTGCTAAAGTCGTGTTCCAGGAATCTATGCTGTGACTTTCTCAGAGATGAGTGACCCATCGCTTAATGGATTCGACAGATTTGAGATTGAAAATTTGGTATTGCAAGCCACTAAGCCTTTTTGGCGTGAGATCAGGGCTTGGATTTGGTAAAACCTCCATGCAGGTAGGTGCTAGTGCTGGGAAAGCTTGGGTTAATGAATTAATGTTACATTAGGATTATGAAAATTTCATCAGGCTAATACATGTGGTCTGTTAATTTAAGAAGGCCTTAAATGTGGCCTATTATTTAGGTCCGAAGGGAGTGTGATATACTGTTGTTTTTCTTCCTTTCCCCTTTAGGTTAAGCTTGTAATTACAATGTAACTGTGTATGGTGAGAGCAAGAAAATCTTATACGGAGTAAGCGGCTTACAAACTTACAAAAATTACAAACTTGCAATTTTTTGATGGACTTGGCTTGTAATATAGCATGGCACAACTTGTGATGCAATTTTTTTTTTTTTTTTTTTTTTTTTTTTTTTTTTTTGACGGGCGCAATTCATCATTGTATTGATATTGATATTGAACCCAAAAAAAAAAAAATTATTGATATACTCTGCATATGATGGTTTCAAATTTTCTTCTACCACTAATCATCATTTAAACCCAAAGAAAGTTGAAGCTAATAAAAGAGGCATATATCATCACATATTTTCGCATGGCAAAATGATATCTACCTATGAAATTTTTAAGTATATACTTCAAAAGCACAAATTTACAAAATTAATCCTTCTTAGAATTCATTCCATGATGTATTAAAATGTAGTTCGTAAATAATAGTGCATCTAAATGACCTCTCAATTAAGTAGAATATAAATAACACAGTCACATATACAAAAGGGCTTTTGCAACTTTTCACACCCCCCACCCTAAAAACTAAAATTTCAGATAAAAAATGATCTCTGATAATTAAAGACATCCATAGACCTAATTGATAATCATTGTCTATAAGTTTAAAAATTTTAAGAAAATGATAGCGTAGTGAATACTTTTTCATACTCGACAAGCAACAATATGATCTAAGTATTAACTACTTAAAATCTAATCTTTTTTTTTTTTTTTTTTTGAACAAAAAACAGTCAATATATTAATTCATAGAAAGGAAGTCTAACAAGACATACGAGGAAATTTCATCCGGAACGGATTTTTTCCATAACTGTTCCTGACTAAATGACACTAACCTCACTAAATGATGGGCCACGAAATTCTCATCCCGTTTTACATGAGACCAAGTAATAGAAGAAAGACCCGAACTAACATAAACGATATCTTCCAGCACATTGTCAACAGCCGCTAGAGAAAAAGTTTTCTTCTTTAGCTTGGTAACCATCACCAGAGAGTCAGCCTCAAGGATGATATCCCTTAAGCCTTGCTCTACTGCCTTCTTTATCCCAAACCAAGCTGCTTTGCTTTCGGCAATCAAAGGATCCCATCTAGCTCTGTCTGCTGACTGCCGAGAACAGGACACTACCCGTACAGTCACGAGCAACAGCACCCAGCCCAATCCATCCATCATCAGAGATCGCCGCATCAACATTTACCTTCACTAGACCAGGTGCGGGGGGTTCCCATATCTGTCTGCCAGCAGAAGCGGTGGGAGGAGAGGTTCCCCCATAAATCCTTTCAGAGTACTCACCAAAATTTACAACAAGTCTGCTGTGTCTGTGCAAGAGAGCCTCATCCGGATCCCACTCCTTCTCAAAAACCCATCTATTGCGACGAAACCAAATAAGGAACAAGCTCCTTTGATACAACTCAAATGAGAGATTTTTTGCCCAATTGAGAATTACTTCTCCAAAAGAGTTCGATGAAACAAGAGAGAGGGCATCCTGGCAGCCACTTCTCAACCATAGTTGGTGCGAGCTAGGACATAGGATTGTGGCATGTATAGCCGTCTCATCAGTTGAATTACAGCAAGGGCATCGAGGGTTCTCAACCAGGTGTCTATATTGCAGAAGGCTTCGAGAGGGCAATGTACTAGAACAGCACCTCCAGAGGAAGTGTCTGACTTTTGGTGTGACCTTAGCCCTCCATATCTCAACCTAATAATGATCAAAATTATCAAGGTCAAGAGACTTACCAAGTGTAGGCTGATTTCACACTATAATGTTCATCCTTGGACCATACCCAAGTGAGGGTATCATCTAACTTATGATAACATGAATAGCCACTTTTGTGTGCGGCTGGTCACATCGTGGGGCCAGCTGACACACACCAAGTAACTCTTAACCGATAAGTAACCCCTGACCGAGTAACCTATGACCGACCAAGTAACCTTTGACCAACTTAGTAAATCCTAAATGAGTGAGTAATCCTTGACCAACTGAGTAACTCCTAACCGACCAATCAACCCCTAATCGACCCAATAACTCATGATCGACTCAGTAACCCCATAATGGTTGGCCATATGGGTTTGTGTAACATGAAAAAACACTTTTTCATTTTTTTTCATACATGACAAGCAAATGATAACCTAGGTGTGGTTTGGTTGACAAATAAAAACATGGGAAGTTGAAATTCCTAAACTTGAAATTTTTTGAAGTTGTTTGGTTGACAAAACGGAGGAACTAAATTATCAAGGGGGCCTAGATAAGTGGAACTTTCCATGGAAATTTCCACTTTCTTTGATTAACCAAACACTTTTTAGAATTTCGCAGAAAGTTCTTCGTGGGAAATTAAATTTGCAAGGATTTCTGCATTCAACCAATCAAATTTCCTAGTACTCACAAGCACTTTTTCATACAGAGTAAAAAATACGAAGTAGAATTCTTCAGTCGCATAATGAGCATCACAAATCACTACTTCGGAGGGAGTATTATGTAAACCAAGGGCAGAGGCATTTCATCTTACCTTAAATAAAAAATAAAAGAAATAAAAAAAATAAAAAGTTTGCAGCCTAAAAGTAAAACGCTCCTTATGATCTACTGTAAATCTGTAATTGATCATTTGATCTTCTTTAATTTTTGTTTAAGAAAAAAAAAAAAAAATAGGCCCTTTTTTTCAGTCAAATTAGAAGTGATAAACATAATTTAACAACTTAAATCCCTACAATATCAATCCAAATCCCTTCGTTATTTCCAAACAATATTGATTTTTGAAGCATTTTCATCAATTCGATAATGGCGTTCCCTGGATCAGTCAACCCACTCGAGGTTTCTCTCTCTTCTTTATATTGCTGTCGGTAATTTAGTAATTAGGGTTTCGTATTTTTTCTAATTATTGGAAAATCATTCAGAAAAATGTATTATGATTTAGCATTGAAATACAATTAATGGTTAATTGTAGGTTGGTTTGCGATTGCTACTCAGTCCTACTGGTTCGAATGTGGTTATTCGAACTGCATGGTATGTTACTATGTTGTGTGATTTCCCAGAATTTTGATCAATTGAATAAAGTTTGTAAATTTGTTATTTTTGTGAAACTTTGATATAATTTGTTTGGATTTGCATAAAAATTTAATTTCATTTTGTTGGATTTTGTTAATATTTCTAATTTCAGCTGTTCAGTGGGGGTGGTATTGCCGGTTTATACTACTTTCAAGGCAATTGAAAGGGAAGATCCTGAAGAACAACGAAAGTGTCTTGTTTACTGGGCAGGTTAGCAATATTATATTGCTTTCATATTGTTTTTTCATGTTTTTTAAATTTAATTTCAAGTGATTTTGTGTTTGGTAAGGAATTTTGTTTTCTATGTATTAGTTTTCGACTTTGATTTCCGTTGTTTAGTTCATGTTTTTGAAATTTAGACTGGAAGTTAAGAACAACTCCAATAGAGATATTAACGATGTATATATCCTTTGTAACCTTTGTTGCCATATTGTATTTTTAAGCTACAATGCTTTCAAGCTACAAGCTATTACAATAGTTGGCTGTAAGGAACACCCAGCGGAGTCTTTTCATTTAATTTTTCCAAGCTTGTAGCTTTATTAAGTTAGAACCACTTGTGGGTTAATTTTTGTTTTCCAATGGTTGTGCTACTACTACACTTTTAACAAAAATTGCAATCAAGCCCTTTACACCAATCATTGCAATTTTGACAATCTATGTGTAAGTTGTAGCTACTAGCTTACTGTTGGAGAGAATATAAGTTAACTTGCAACCGAATTTAACTCAAAAAAGCTACAAGCTTGGGGGAAAAAACGAATTGAAGGAACACGTGCAAGCTTTAAGATGTTGTGGCCAATCATTGGGGGATCTTGTAGCTTAAAGGTTTGTAGTTTGAAAATATGACGTGGCAAGCCAAACTACATCATTATATAACATCTCCAATGGTGTAGTAAGGGACTTGCTTGCAAAAATGCAATTCTCAGAAGTTCCAAGCTACTTATCTATTTCAATTAAAATCAAAAAGTTAATTGACAATTGGGACTAATTTAAGTAGCTTCAAACCTTTCGTGGCATGGCATACATATTTGGCAATTAGCTTAAAATTAGAGATATTCTTATAACTCACCATTGAAGTTGCTCTTTATTCATCTCCAATGAGAAACTAATTGTCAAATTAACTTGTCATGGCACATAGGATTTCAAATTATTTTTCTTTCTAGCTAGTTTGTATCCCAGTGATGAGCTACTAGCTTGCTTTTTTACAGTCCTACTTGTCAATGATGGTTGACCACTGTTATTACTCTTTTTGTCCAATAAATTAGCTTGCCCCAAGTAAATTTCCCATTTCAGCTCCACTGGCTAATAGCTTGGGACTTCTAAAAATTGCAGGCAAGTCCCAAGTTAACTATTGGAGATGCTCTCATAAGGCATGCGGAACATAAGTTTATTTGAAATTTAGTTTTTGGGAAGAGGCTTTTCCTCAATCAAATATTACATTGATGATTTGATTTGTTTTTCTTGGTGTTGGTGTATTGGTTTATTGGACTGCCCTTTATCTTTTGTTGTTTTAGAATGTGAAATTGTGAGCATTAATCAACCAATAACTTACTTCAAATGTACCATGGGCACTTCTGTTACCTGAAGCTTCTTCCCTGTCTCACTGATGGTGCAGTCTCTGCTGGATTTAGCTCCTTGTTTTCTGACTATCATTCTTCAATGATTAGTACTCAATCAACTTATGGTCCTGTTTAAATTACATCTTGAATCTAAGAGCAATTTAGATGGCTGGATATTCTCAATGTTGCAATCTAATCTTTTAGGTAAACTGGTCACCTAATTGTGATAACTGATAAGGGGAACTGAGTCCTAGTTAGCTTCTGTTGCTTAATTATTCATTTCTTACAATGAGTTGTTACCTTCTTATGATAGTTTTGATTTGTGAAGCTGTTGAGGAGACTAATTTAAGTGTATCTCACCTATAGTTGTATTGCAAGGAATCGAGGATCTTTAATTTGAAGTTGTCTTTGTTATTCTTAAATCTTAAGTGAAACAAATAGTTGTCAATGTTTACGCTCATCAACTTATCTTTCAAACATAGATCACTTAAATTTAATTCTAGAAAATTGCTTTCTAAAAGGACAAAGGATTGGAGCTATCATGCTTCACTTCTAGAGAATAATAATAAGCACTGCTGAGTTAGAAACATAAATTGACTTCAAAGAAACATGGGATATTTACCAGGTGATTTTATCTACTCCCAATGTCAAGTTTGTAGGGGATTCAAACTCTTTGGCATTTTATTTCTAAGGACATAGCTGATCACTTTTCTACTTTAGACTTTTGTAGCTTCCTTAGTTTTTCCCATTGTCTACATCATTTTTTATCTTTATTTATTCACCATTTTAATAACAGCTCTTCTTTATATGCAGCATATGGGTCATTTACTGTTGCTGAAATGATCACTGACAAGCTCGTCTATTGGTACCTTTCTTATCTTTTACTTGGTATTTCATAACTATTAAGCTCTCAGCAGATTTCTCATGCTTAGATTTGAGAAGATCAAGAACTTCTGTCGTCTTTATTTTTTTCCTCCCGTGCATTTATTTATCATACTATCATTATCGTTTTTTGTCTAATTTTTGTATATGAGATGTTGAAGAATGAAAGAGATTCTTGCTATTCTTGGAGTACTTGCGTAGAATATCTTATAAAGATTTCAGATATTCTTCAATCTCTTACCAAAGTGGGTCCCATCTCCTCCCGAAATTAAATTTCGTATAATCACAAAGATATGTTTGAGTAGAGTCATGCTCACATGAAGGGCTAGTGTCCATGGGAGAGATAGAAAAATGGGATTAGAACACCCACCACCATCACCACCACACACAACACAAAATAAGTATAAAAAGGGAGGAAATGAAAAGGTGAATCTCCCTTAGGTGATCTCTTGAAACACATGGATGATTGATTGATAAATGATGTATTACTTGGTGATGAACTTCTAGTGTGTCGGTGTTGCAAGACGATTTTATAATGATCCTTTTCTTATATTCAATTGTGATTTACAAAGTCATTTGGGGGAGGGGATTGTATTTTAATTGGGGAAAATGATTTTGAAGTTGTTAATTATGATAAATATGGTTTTTACCTTCCTGCTTATACATGTGTTAATGATTTAGAAATTGATTTTCTCCCAACCTTAATATGCATTGCAGAAGTAATCATTTTCCCCTAACCAAAATACAATCCCCCAACCAAGCTGTCACCTTATTGGTGAAGAGAGCTTGAATACATATTTATAGATTAGATGTGTTAGGTCACTTGGTTAGATTCTTTATTTTTTTTCATTATCTGCTAAATTTGCCTTTTGCACTTCATTTCTATGTACAAGTATTTACCCTTACTTCTCAATTTTAGATTTTTGAAAACTTAAAAGTTCCTTGTCTCTTATTGTCAGGTTTCCCCTATACTACCATATGAAGTTTGCTTTTCTTGTTTGGCTTCAACTTCCATCAACCAATGTAAGCTTTATGTCATGGAATTTCACTTGTTTCACACGTGCATGTGATGGTAATTTATTTGAAAATTTTGTTGTGGGTGCATCTTCTATAATCTATTTTGTGAGAAAGTACCTTGTAAAAATTATGTATTTGTACAATGGCACCCAAAACCAACTTTTGTGGCTTATATTCAATATCTGGTTCTTTGACTTGTTTTCCTGTCCTTTACCTTTTATCCCCCTCCTCCCTCCTCTTTTTTCCTCGTGTGACTCATCCACTTTCATACCTTAGCTTACAGGCACTCATTTTTTTTCCTCTTTCTTCCCTCCGTTTTCTCCCCCCACAAAGTTGCCTTGAGACAAACTCTGTCTTAGAAGGCGCTTCCCCAAAATTAAAATGAAATTTTTTAAAAGGTTTCTGATCAAAGTGTCTTTGATTTTAATGTTATCCTTTACTAATGTGCACGTTGGAGTACTATAATTGACTTCTAGCATAATGTCACTGGTTTGGTTTTTCCTTCACTTAACATTGTTAAACGGGTTATGATGTTTCTAAAAGAAGTGAGTTTCTTGTGTTATTGATTTTTGATCTTGGGATAGCTAACTTATATGCATTATTGTTGTTATAAATAGGTGCAAGTTGTGCGACTTTTGTGTCAATAATATTGTTGAATAGGGGATTGAGAAAGCATGTGGTTATTTTTATTTGCGTATTTTTGCTTTATTGAGGGGGAAAAAATATATATTGCCTCAGTTTTAACAAACTTTTCCTTGCTCTAGGTTCCCACCTCCAACCACCAGGCCAAGAGTTTGTTGGTGGTTGTGTGGACGGCAAGTAGATACTTTGAGGAAATGGGGTGGGGGTTGGTGATGTCTACTGGGGCCAGTTGGATTTAAGTGCTATGCAAGTTGTTCTTATTATCTGTTTTCTATGACAGGGAGCAACACAGCTGTACATGAACCACCTGCGTCCTTTTCTCTTGAGACATCAAGTTAAACTTGATCAAATTGTGGGACTTTTGTATGGTGAAATGGTAAGTTATCTTTATTAGACATAATACGTTCTTCTTTACAGCAAATAGAAACAGTTACTGCAAGCTAACAAGTTTTATGGACTTGCAGGCTAAATTTGTATCCGTGCACCAAGCAGAACTCCAATTTTTAAAGAAAATCCTTGTAAACATTTTTGAACCAGGTGCGTGATTGGGCATTCTTCCTTTTATTTTCTAATATCGACTTCCATTAGCATTATTAGACACTACTAAAAATTACATTTTATATTATAATACAAACAATATCCAATTTATCAGTGCCTTACTGGTTCTCACTCTCTTCTACTTGAATTTTTTTGTCTTTACATTATGTGTTCTCCAAGTTAGTACTATGCATTTATCTTTTACCTTCTCACTTTCTACTTTGGTTCTTGAGCAGTAAATCAGATACTCAGAAGAACCCCGCACCCTAATGGAGGCGGTGTTGCTGCAATTGAAGGTCCGGCTGAACGAGAACAAGATGAGGATGTACCTTCGGAACATGAAAATTGATTATTGTCTCAATGCAGTGAACTACTTTCTTTTATTTATTTTAAAAATCTTCTGCTGTTGATCTTTTACTAAATAGAGAACGCAAAAATCAGGGAGTTTTATCTGGTTTAGTTTCAAATCTAGTTTCCTGCTGTTTTGTAAATAGATGTATAGGAAGTTATAGGTGTAGAATGTGTTGGAATATTTTATTGTTGCAGCTTATGAGAAACAGATTCTTCATACTAATACTGCTATCCCTGATTCCCTGCAAAACCAAAACTTGTTAATAAAGGAGCTACTTTTACTCCTCTAACGGCCTGTTTGGTATATAGTAATAGATGATGGTAATGAGGATGAATAAGTATATTAATTTCTAAGAAAAATCAATGTTTATTAACTTATTTCCATGGTATTGTTAGTTCACCTCAAATTATCCATTTTTCTTCACAAATTTTCGTGACCATCCATTATCACAAATTTCCATGGTAATAACATACATTCATGAAGAACACAAGTCTGGGATGAGATTGCATTATTACGGATATTTGGATGTCACTTTGCTCGTTAAACTAAACTAAATGTCATAATCGTCGATGCTACTTATAACCGACTGGGTCGATGGACTAAAACGTACTTTTTAGTCCTTGAATGGTTTTGAAAGTAAACGCAGATATTGTTTAAGAAATTGAGGTAGTTGGCTGAGCAGTAACAAGACGACGAAACACAAAGCGTCTAATTTCCCGAGTGCCCTCAACTCTTAAACAAAGACTGATGATAGAGGAATTATATATAAAGAACTCCTTAAACAAATGTATTATTCAACTATTATACTAGTAGTTTCGGTCTAATCAAGCAATCAAATCTGAAAAACTCTTAAGCAAGACAAGGAGTACGTAAATCTGAATGGAAAAAGTTATGAATGGAGAAGAAAAGAGAGTTTGTGTGACTGGTGCTTCAGGTTTTATTGCTTCTTGGATTGTCAAGCTTTTGCTCCAACGAGGTTATAAAGTCAACGCTACTGTTCGTAACCTAAGTATGTTTCTTCTCTTTCTGTATGTGTGTGTTTTATTGACTTGAATTTCATGGTAGTGTTAAGCCTTAAGCTCATATATCCTCCTGTTAATATTTGGGGTAAATTCAAGTTTCTCTCTGAGATAAATCTGTGAATATATCTCTTCTCACAACATAATTATTTTTTTTTATTTTGTAAATGATAAAAGTAAAATAATAAAGTGGCACACGAATCAATACATAAAGTTGTGAGAGGAGATAAACTGGAATGTTTGTGCCAATTGAGTTTTTTTTTTTTTTTTCATAGTTTAACACTTTAACCCATTGAACAATAATAACACCATTTGTGTATGCTTATTCATCGATGAATAGTCATGGTCAAAGTTAATATCTCTAATATTTCATATGGGACAAATATAAAGGATCGGAGGGTGTGTATTATTTCACTTGATATTTATTGTAATCTGCATATTTTTTTGCATAATAGGACTACTCTGGTCTTGTAACTAGTTTGTTTAAATTGCAAGGTGGTGATTATTTTCAAATTTACTAATGTAGCTATCTAATGTTCTAAAACCACAATATATGTGAATATTTTTGGTTCTTATGTTATTGAACATACAGATGATCCCATGCAAAAGGAGCACTTGCTTGCAATGGATGGTGCTGAAAAGAGACTTCAGTTGTTTGAAGCAGATCTCTTGGAAGAAGGTTCCTTCGATTCTGCTATCCATGGATGTGATGGTGTTTTCCACACTGCAACTCCGCTTATACTCTTTTCCACGAATCCTGAGGTTCCTAGTTCAACTACTCCCTTTAAAGTTTAAACCCTTCTGTTTCCTAGTTTCAGAACAGTTCCACCAATTTCACTAATTAACTGTTAGTTTAAAAGCTGTGATTACATAACTCTGAAGTCCCTTTTTGCTCTATTAGTTAAGGTTTTAACTGATACAGGGCCGGTTCTAAACTGGCTCATTTGTATGTAAAGTGTTGCACCTTTAGGGGGCGTTTGGTTAGAACAATGGAAACGAAGTGGAAAAGAAACAAATAAAAGAGGGGAAAGGAATCATGTAACTATTACCTTTTCATTTGTTTGGTTTAACTATGAAAATGAATTAATTTGTGTTTGAGAAGGTTAAGGGTATTTGTTACCTTAGGTTTTAGAGTGGTAACAAATGGGTGGAATCCCTTACCCTTAGGTAAAGGTAATGGTTACCAAATCTCTTAACCAAACATTGGATAAAGGTAATGGTTTAACCGAATCCGTTTCCAACCTAAAAAATACACTAATCAAACATGCTCTTAGAGTATTTATGTCCATTAGTTAGTGTCACATGAGATGTTGCAGTCCCTGCTAATACTTGCAGAGTTACTGGTAAGGCAGTAACAATCAGACATCTGCTACATCTTTGTATTTTGGATGTTTCAGGAAGAAGTGATTGAACCTGCTGTGATGGGAACTCTTAATGTTCTTGCCTCGTGTATAAAAACCGGGTCATCTGTCAAACGAGTGATTTTCACATCTTCTACTGCAGCAGTTGTACACAATGGAAGACCTCTCACCAATGAGACAGTGGTTGATGAAACATGGTTTTCTTCTCCAGAAGGCTGCAAAGCCAGAAAAGGGGTAGGCATAATTCTGTTCCTTTTCAAGTTACACGGTATGTAATTAATTAGCTAGGAGGTTATACGATTGCACTTTCATAATCATCATATGCAGGAGTGTTATAGTCTCTCAAAAACCTTAGCTGAGGATGCTGCATGGAAATTCGCCAAAGAGAATGGCATCAATCTGATTTCAGTAAACCCTGCTGGTGTAATAGGCCCATTGTTACAGCCAACTATAAATGCTACAACATTTTACTATATTATTAACTTGATTAATGGTATGATCAATAACTTCCTTAGCTCTCGTACAAAGTCTTAAGTATCGAGTCCTGTGGTGCATGTTGTAAGACCTTTATGTAAACATCAGACTGTTTCTAATCTTTGAGTTGATTTTAGGGGCAGAAACCTATCCAAATTCAAGTTTTGGGTGGGTTCATGTAAAAGATGTAGCCGAAGCACATATTCGTGCCTTTGAGATCCCTTCTGCAAATGGAAGGTACATATTGAGTGAAACTGTTGCACATTTCTCAGATATTGTCAAAATATTGCATGAGCTTTACCCGAGTCTCAAACTTCCTGACAAGTAAGTACATGCTTTCTGAAATCTGTTGTCTTTGGTCTACAGTAGCTTATATTGTAACTATTATGTAATTGTTACATGATACCCTTCATTTCTTTCTTCTAGGTGCGATGATGACCAGCCACTTGCGGCGAGTTACAAGATTTCGCAGGACAAAGCCAAGACCTTAGGCATTGAGTTCATTCCCTTAAAAATTGCTCTCAAGGAAACTGTTGAGTGCTTAAAGGAGAAGTTCAACATTAGTGTTTGATATTTTTTCTTCCATTCTTTTTCTTTTTCTACAAACTTGTTTAGTGTATATTATTGGCTCTGTGTTTAGTTTCTGCAACAATGAAGGAAATGCTTGTATGTTGTGATTTATGGATTAGTGTGTGGTGGCTATGATCTACTATAATGTCTATAATCATGTTGCCCGGGGCATTTTTCTCGTAGCAAATATTACTAATAATACATGGACCATAGGAAAGTAGGGACGTTATTGATTTATACTTTTTTGCAATTTATATAGCATAGTGATTATCAAGTAGCTTTCTCATACTACTTCTTTTAGAATATTACGAATTATACTCCCTTTGTTTCTTAAAGATGAAATATTTTCACATTACAAGTCGAACTCTGGCATCAACATGGTTATCCTATCCATGCCATTGTTTGCGGCTGAAGGAACTGTTTTTTCTTTCTTGCTTCGATTGTACAAGATTTTTGTCTAACCATAGGGGAACTAATTTCCTGTGGTGTTATGCTTTTCCTATTCAGTATGTTACATCTTTATGTTCATTTTCAATTGAGCTTATTATTTACAATTCTTTGGCTTTAGATTACATTGGCTAGTGTAAGATGACTCATTTTGATTGATTCCGCTTCGTTCATCTTGTAACAAGAATAATCTTTGTAAGATGGATCTTAAAACTCTAATGGGACTACAGTAGTGTTCTTGACCATGTTTGGCAATTATAGATTACTGTAATTGTTAGCTGTTTGTATCAGCCAATTTACTCGTCGTATTAGGTGTTTGTGTATGTACGTAAAGCATTTGACAATTGTAGTTGTTTTGTAATTCATCAGGTAAAATGACCATATATGGGTGGGTAAATCTTTGGTAAAGAGTGGTAAATTTGACAAAGTATAGGATGGAATCGTCATTTTACCATTACATACAAATTGATCTTCCAAAGAGCTTGTATAGCCAGCTTTTTTCAAATTAGCTTATTGAGCTCAAACCTCTCTCAACGAAGCACTCTCATTAGAGTTTAAAGTAATTAAACCTCTTTTTTCGTCCACGTCTCTCATAACCAAACCTGCCTAATTGAGGTTTGGCGACTTGTACTACAGTATGAATGTATAATAAATACTAATTTCAGATTATTTTACTTCTAATTTCTTATTTAACATACTTTAATACTAGTAGTACACTAGTAAATCATATTCTATTCAAACTCTTAAAAGATGTAGAGCAATGTTACATTAGCTAATTAGCCAAAAATGAATAATTTCATGTTAATGATATAAATAGCTCCATTATTTGTTTTCGTTTGTTTGTGGATAATATGAAAACTCAAATTCTACACAATAATTTAGTTTCATAATGATTTGCAACTTTCTTTTGCACCTAACATTATTATTATCATCCTAAAAATAAATGAACAGAAGGAAAAAAAAATAATATGGGGCCCACGCTCTAATATTTTAAGCAAGAGCGACATTATAGGAAAGTGAAAACAATCATGAAAAGCATAATCAAATAAAATCAAAGAGAATTAGAAGCAAATCAGACAAAAAAGCTTAAGCTCCAATGCTTTTTGTCCTTACCAATTACCATTGCTTGCTTTTGCTGCCGGCTTTAATTATTACTAACTCTGTATTTACTCAAATCCTATGTCATTTACCAAGTTTGAAGATTGACCAACTTCTTGTTGAAATTCCCTAGGGAATTGCACCCTTAAACATTCTGATTAATAAATAGGTATAGATCTATAAAAGATTTCAGAATAATAGAGGGTTCATGTTTAGGATGTGTATGTGTTATTTAATGGTCATCTTTTGTGTTTGAGGTAAGATGAAGGATTGAAGGTTCATATTAAAGAAAATTTTCTACGAGTGAGTTTGGTATAACCGTATAAATCAAATTTAAGCGAAGCTCATAATTACTTGATGTTGGGTGTATTGGCATTAAAAGATACAAGTACTTAGTATTATTTAGAGTTTGTAGCTTCAAAATGCTCGCTTTTACATAACTATAAGAGTACAAGATACTTTGTGACCAATAAATTTTCGTTGGTATAGTAGTTGTAGTTTCTAAATTGTTCCAACAAGCTGATTATCTATAATTAAGTGATAAAAGCCACATATCTTGTAGTGATTAAAAACTTCATTATTTTCAATTAAACATTTAAATCTTACCAAGCCAAGCATAAGCTCATGTTGGAGAAGAATGTGACTATACACAAGTCTAATAAGGTTTCATTTCAAAATACAATAGAGCATCAATAAGAGAAACTTAAGCCTACAACGTATCTATCTCCGTTGTTTAGTTAACTACTCTAGAATAATAATTTTTAAAAAAATCATATTAGATAAATAGGAAATGATACGGTTATTTAAGAATACTCCAATATAAAATAAGGCAATTTGTAAGAAGCCGAAGAAGTAGGAAAATAAATAAAATTCCATTGGATCAAGAAGTTCCTCTATTAGAAGTTTCCATCACATCACACTTCAGTTAATTATCTATTAACATTTTAGGAAGAGGACATTATTATGTCCAAGGAATCATCCAAGGAAGATAGTTAGGAAAAATCCATATAAATGTGCTGTAGAACAAAAATAATGTAAAGGGGTCTTCTTTTGTATTTTTCTTATCTTATTATCATACTATAAAAATTGAAACATTTTATTAAGACATACACATGTATCATATTATTATCTCATGGGGTTGTTTCCTTTTTCCTAGTTGAGGGGACCTTTCTTTAATAAAGAAGATTAAAGGGATGAAATTCTTGGGCAGAAGCTAAAAACAGCCTTCTTTAATTTAATTTTTTTTTTATGTAATTTTTTTTTATGATTTTAATTTTATATAGTCATTTTTGTCAGGAAAATGGGTGGGTTTTAATTCACAGGAACTTTCACTCTCAGGTGCTTATTAATTAAGCTCTGAAAATCCCAAAAAAAGAAGTTAAAAAAAGGAAGTTTATAAAAGATACATAAATGGCGGGTCTGCACTAGGTTGGTGAACCGGTGTTAAGATAGAATTATGGGAAATATGATAATTATGTAAAGATATGATTATGATTTGATTTGCATAGTTGGCAAAAGTATATGTACAACCGGGCATTTCTCTGCAACCTTGATGGTGGTTCTTCCTTGATTTAAAGGTAAATATGGGTCTCTCTAATTTTTTATTTTTTCAAATGGGTATTTCTTGAAATTGCATTTCTTGTTCTTATTCCAATGAAATCAAGGAAAATTATTATTTTTTATTTATTTATTCATGTTTATGTTAATATCTGGGGGTTTGAAAATGGGTTCATCTTGAATTTGAGTTTTTTTGGCAAGAATTATATTTACTGGCATTGCTCATGATTTGTAGAAAATTAGATGCAAAATGTTGAATTTTTTGGGGGGATAAATTCAAGAACATTTTCTTTTTTTCTTGCAAATTTTTTTCTGGGATTTTTGAAGCTGATATGCTTTTATTAAAGCTGCATTTTGCTTTCTGGGATCTGAAATTGGGTTCCCAATAATATTATCTCTGGGATCTGCTGGTTATTTGGTTTAATCTGCTGATTCAAGATGTAGCATTGTAACTTGTACAAAATCATGTTTTTTTCATGAAAAATGAGGAAGTTTTTGTGTTGTATGTTTTATTGTCTGAAGCAGATGATGCATATGCACTGTGTTTGAACATCTTGCTTCTCAAAATCTGTATGATTCGCACATAAACTGAAATTTTAATGATATGATTGATTGATAAACAGATTGCTGATAAATAAGAAGCATCTATAGTGCAACATGATTGTGCAAGTAGCAACTAAATGTATAAGTAATTATATTAGTGAATGATGTTATTGCAAGCTATGTTTCCTAAGTCAATAAGCTGAAGAAAAAACCCAATTACTCTTAGTGCCTGTCTGCCTGATCTGTGTTAGATAGTGCCTCTGTCGTCTGCGTGTGCGTGTTTCTGATTGTTAAGCTGTGATGCCATTCTATTTTGCAGGTTGTAACTACTCATCAAGGAATTCCTCGTTTCATAGATTCTCATCCTCGTAGAAAATATGAAACGAGAATCCAAAAATGGTTCGTCGAGTGGTAAATCTGGTCGTAGTAGAGGAAAATTTGCCTCTCGTTTTTGTATGTTCCCCAAGGTAAAATCAGCTGATACCGGTCCAGGCTTTGCTCCGGTCTACCTAAATGTTTATGATTTAACACCAATCAATGGCTACATGTATTGGGCAGGAGTTGGTATATATCACACTGGTGTTGAAGGTTAGCTTTTCTTCTACTATAATAGAACTTAATTGATTGATCTTTTTATAGACTTGTATCGATTTATGATTTTGTGAAACCAGTTTGATAGACTTTGTTACTTGTTAGTGGACATAATCATCTTAGGATAATTGTGAATTTAGCGAATTTCTTGCTATAGAGCTCATCTTTCAATGTTTCAATCTTAGAATAGAGCTAATAAAGCTGATGTTAATAGAGCTCAGCTTTGGTAATTGGTACAATACCCAAGTGTTTGTCGACTATAAGCAAAAGAAAGGGGAAGTCTCCTATAGTTGCTTCATGGTTTCGAGGGAGTTATTTCAGGAAAATTCATCACCATGTATGTAGGTACAAATTGCACTTTTAGTGATCATTAAGCTGCCTTTCCCAGATGATTAGCAGAATAGCAGTTAGCACATATAGCCCAGATTTGCTTGCTGATGCATAGTCATTTACTTTTGAATTGTTAGATGCTGAAATTTGATCTCTTTTGTTTGACAGTTAATGGCTCGGAGTACGCTTTTGGCGCTCATGACTTCCCCACAAGTGGTGTATTTGAGGTTGAACCTCGGCAATGCCCTGGTTTCAAGTTTAGAAAAGCGATATTCATGGGAACAACATCTCTAGAGCCTAGTGAAGTCAGGGATTTCATGGAGCAACAATCACGAAATTATCATGGTGATACCTATCACTTGATCGTCAAGAATTGCAACCATTTCTGCGACGATATCTGTCACAAGTTAACAGGAAAGAAGATCCCTAAATGGGTTAATCGACTTGCTAGAATAGGTATGTAGATTTGTACCTAGCCTTTTATTTCCGTCCCCCGTCTCCCTACCACGACTATCTGATATAAGTGTTTTTGGATAAATGCATCTTTTTAACCGACTATCTGATATAAGTGTTTTTGGATAAATGCATCTTTTTAACTGGTATATTTATTGATTGATATGAAGAATGATAGTCTCACTATAACAAGTAAGTCTAACATGTTGTTCTAGACTATGGCATCACCAATATTAATTCAAATTCAAAACATGTACACATAATATTAGTAGAAAATAGATAATCGATATTCAGTAGCTTTGCCTGTAGAATTAGTCAGTACTTCTTAATCCTCTGATTTGGAGAGATCACCCTGCAACCTGCATTGTGTTTATGGGATTTTTGTTTCAATGCAATCGTTGATCTCTCGTTTGTGATGGGGCTTAGCACTTATCAATCTGATACACTGTTATGATGATAGGTTCAGTCTGCAACTGCATACTACCAGAAAGTCTCAAGGCATCTACTATTCCGGAACCCCATCTCGAAGTATATGAAAACGAAAAGAAGCACCTACGACCCTTTAGCTGCTTTTCATCCTTCTCAACGTCTCAGAAGGAGGAATCAATTTCTTCCTTATTTTTACATTCACACTACTTGGGATGTCTACCATCTTGGGAGTCAAGAAGGACAAAACGTGGGATTTTTGAAGAGGAAGACTGACACGAACTTTTTTTGTACGACTACTTCGAGAATTTAGAGGCAATAGTGAATAGTATCATTTACGTTGATTGTGCATAGATCTTAGGGGGTGAGTGTACATGTGCTTTCTCGCCATTTTGATTTCATTACAGTAGCTGTTCTAGAGGGCGTAATTGTTGTCCCTGCAAATGTGTGTTTCAGTGTTGGTGCTTTTTGATGCAATCAAGCTTTTATTCTTGCATCTCAGTTCAATTATCTTAAGCTCGAACATCAATCTTATTCGTGTTGGACTGTTCTGAATTGCTTGGATCCTGTACTTGAGAATTTGATCAGCTGCTGTTTATAATTTTCCAAAGCTTATTTGCGGGGAAAAAAATTAGTGGTAAGACGGTCTGTACTATATCTAAGCTTCGGCAATTGAATGTTAAATTTTTCGAAAATGAGGAGGCAGCTTAGTTAACTGCAAATATATCAACAAAGAAAGAAGAATTCAGGCCAGGCCTTTGTCTCCATACAAAATATAAGCTGATGTTATCAAATCTTTAACAGTCTCTTAATTATCGTCTTCTAGATGGATTTAACACAGTTTGGACCCTTTGGCTGCTACCTGCTAGACATTGTATATTAAAGCAACAATACTGCTCGACACGTTCAGACGAGAAAAATTAAGGAAGCTAAGCAAATTTGATCCCTACCAAAAACAATCTACTTTACTCCAAACTGCATATAGTTTATCAGATACAGTTTATGAGATAAGTTAAAACGGAGTACTTTGTCAGTTATATCGTTATTTAACAACCATCAGACAATGTCAATGACTATCAATAGTTAAAAAGTTCAGGTATGATGACTTGAAGTTGAAGCCACCTACACTACATCGCCGCCATGCACAATACTACAAACAGCTTTTTTAACTTCCTATCTAGCATTTCTTTTCATCATATTGTGTAACAATGATTAAAGCCTTGAATTAAAATTTCTCCAGTAAAAAATAAGATCAAATTTTCTACAGAGGTGATTTCTTTCTAAGATTGATTTCTACATTTTGTCTGATATTTGTGCACACATTGAGTGCAATACTAGGACTACAAATAAGAACAGAACTTGGGATGAACCGATGTATATCGCCAGCCAAAATTGTCATGCTACTCTTACTTGCTATAGAGATGAACAAGTGTGAAGACGAAGAAGCCAGCCATCTGCATTGAGGAAAAGATAATGAGATTAATCTACAACAAACCTCATACTTCATTTAAAATTAGCCAAATAAAATCTCACAGAAAAGAGAACCAAAACGGAAGCAAAAAAACATGACAATAATATACAGTAGCACTAAAAAATGCACTGATAAAAAATATCTTAGCCAAAAACAGGAACGGTATGCAGGTGGTCATTATTGGGTTTATGCTGTACCATTGAAAAGCATGAACCATAATAGGGATATGCAGCAGTTATAAATCTTTCAAATTCATTGTGTCTGAAATGTCGTACAGGAATCTGCAATCAAAAGAGAAAAAATTAAACCATGGTGAAGTGCACAGCTGTCAAGTGTCAATAACATAACAAGAGCTTATATGAATATGATGTCACAAATTAATAAGAATCAAAAAAGAATACAGACACTAAATATTATGAAACAAAGGAAGTACTATGAGTAGCACTAATAAACGTCTAAATGTGCACGACCAAATTCCAACACACAATTAGCTATGACTTCACAGAAACTTGAGAATATTATGATTTTATAGCTTTGAGTATATAAAAAGGGTTTCTCCAGCTGTTCATAGCTTAGCACACAATGAAATCTATACTAGTAATAATCTTATATACCTGCTTTGCTAGAGACAAGCTTGTATATCCGAGCCTCTGGTACTCAACTTTGAACTGGAAAACACCATATACATCTGGCACCTTGAATGAAGTATAATAAAGACCCTGCAAAACAGTGGTGAGTTGGTGACTATTTACCAAGGAAAAGCTGAAATAAATACACAAGCGAAATAGATATGTAGATAAGCACCTTCTTATCAGTTGATAATGTCTTTAACACATAAGGGCTCATCATGTAGAATTGCACTTGAACATCATCAGTTACATACGGCTCCCAGTTCACTCCAGACCATTCATAAATCTCAACAGAATATTCCTTTGCAAATTCAAGCAGTAACAGAAAAACCAGTTCAGTTGATTGCATTTTGCAGAATAGATTGAGGAACAGGTAAAATGTGAAGCAAAAATAAATTACCAGGTCATCAGTGATCCTATATATTGAAGGTTCATCTGTTTGTCCTGTCTTGTGGTGTCTTACATTTACAGCCTGTAAAATCAAGTGTCTGGTCAGTGATCATGCTTCCAAAGCTTACATTTGTAATATCTTTGACACAAAAGAAACATCATTAACTTTCTATAGAAGAGATAACATTAAATTAAGAGCATAAAATTGAGCATACATAGCAAGAAAAAAATGACACACCTTGAGATGACCTCTTTCATGGAAAATCCATTTGCTAAGTTCAGTCACAAACTGCTCATTACCGGATTTGTCAAATCTGTTACAACAAGAAGCATTTCCGCTTATACAAATAAAAATTTACTTCAAATCATATTCCAAGGAAGTAAGCAGGATGTATTGATCAGAAGAGATGCTAGCACAGATGCCAAACAATATTTCCCAGAAAGGTATGCAGTAAACACGGTGAAGAAAATAAAGGAAGCAAAGACCTGAGCATCTAGTCATAAATAATTTTTTAAAAACAAATTCAGGTCCTATCACTGACATGCATGAGATAGATAGTTAAATACGTGAATGATGAATGTGCTAGCAAAACAATGATTGTCCAATAATGTTTCAAAGGCTTTGTCAAAATATCACACAAACCACTGAGAAAATTGTTGCATTAGATATTCCACTTGCATTTCAGTGCCCAAATATACGGAAACATCCTGATAAAAAAAAAAATGGTCCTCACAGAAACCATCGACTTTATGAAAGAGGAAGTAGTTACATAGACATATGCAAGGATTTAGATTTACTTACGGATCCAATAATAAGAAAATTTGCAACAAGCCCAAAAGTGGCTAAAATAAACAACATATGTACTAAATTTTGAAAGCAACCACAAAAATCACTAATGCATCTTGGACAACAATGGATCTTATTTAGGGTGATCAGTTCTTATGTATTCTTACTAGAGCTACTTTGCTTTAGACTCTCCTAGTAACTTTCATCAGAATTGAGAAAGTAAAGCTTTAATTTCACCATCATTACCGGAAACCTTACAAAAAAGGTTAAAAACTGCAAATGCTCAGTGGAGCAACTGATTGAATTAATGACAAGAATCGCTAGATAGTTGTTTTATTGTCTCTACATAAAATGCTATTAAGCCTGAAAAATCCAAATCAAAGCTCTATTTACCTAGTCAAGCTACCAGCCTTTTGCACTCCTGATCTCAAAAATCTGAACAAAGAAACAGAATTTCTGTAATCAACAAAAAACAATACAGACCTTCAACAGCTAAAAGAACAATATGTTACAGAGGCAAACAAGTTTACCGGTCACTGAAAAGTTTAAGTGAGCCTGATATCAGAATACGAGCATTGTTTCTTGCCTAACAAGAACAAATGAAAAACAGCTATCAATGTTCATGACAAATTTAGCCTTTACTTACATAGCTTATCTATTAGGAAAATCAGAAGAATAAAGAGCAGTAAAATACCTGCACAACTGAAACCAACGATATTCTGGGTCCAGTAAATGTTGGGGCACTTGATAACTTGGACAAAGGATTAGCCAAATAAGCAGATGGTGAAGCGGAGAGAACTTGCAACACCTATCAGAGTTGCAGAGACACAATAAAATAAGACAATAAGTTGAAACATAATCGATTGATGACCGAATGCCAAACACATCTTTCAACATTACAAGGTCAATAGAGCGTAACTTACATGGCTGTTAGAAGGATTTACTGAATGACCAGTCCCCTGGAAAAGTACTGCAGCCTGGAGCATATTCATGTTAGAATCACCCACCACTAATCAATGAAATTAACTCCAGAATTCCAGATCGTTTATGTTAGCAAAATGTATATCATAGAAACCCATGAAACAAGTATAGTTTAAAGCAGCATAAACTATAAGCAACAACTCTGAAAAAACTTCGGCAGGAAACCCAGACAGAACATACACGTTAATTACTGAACATTACTGTTAGTCATTATTTAAGTAGAAACCAAAGAAGCAATGCACTATAATAAGACGCATAGATGACCCACATGAATAGAGATATAAGCTGCACAAGCATTTACAGCCACCTCAAATCACTAAAAGCATATGTCACATATTACAATAATGGATTGACTTGCCTCAATTTTCTTGCTCCCTAATATGACATCTGATGCGATAAATTCATCACTAGCAATCAGTGTATGATCACCTTCAAATTCTGACAATGCATAGCTTGTGTGATCAATAACCATCGCTGCAGGGTCCTAGAGCCATACAGAAATCAAATCAGGAAGAAAGTGATAACTTGCTCGAAAAACAAAAACACAGCCCAAAAGATATGTGCACTGACTTCTTTATAGGGTCACACAGATAACAGAAAGTTCGCCAACTACATACATACATGATAAAATGGTAAAAGAAAAACGTAAAATTAAGGTCATACTCATACTAAATCAGTTTATGCAAAAACGAATCATTTGGCATTTCCGTTGAGAAGAAAAGAATACTGTGCGCCTTAATGATTCGCAGAATTCATACTACGTTTACTCGTTCTCTTTTCCTTGCATATACACAGAACTAACTATACGAGTTAAAATAACACTGATTCGCTGAACTCATAGTATGTTTACTCATTCTCTTTTTCCCTCGAATCTAAACAGAACTAACTATACGAGTTTGAAATAACACTATCCAAAATGTCTAGGGCCAGGACAAGACAAATGTACCATACTGCATTATACAAAACAAAACGAACAATACACAGATCATAGAAATGTAGATGTAGATTGCAATTGATGAAAGAAATTATGATTAAAGATCATAAAATTAGTTTAACTAAC
Source organism: Chenopodium quinoa (assembly GCF_001683475.1). Lineage (NCBI taxonomy): Eukaryota > Viridiplantae > Streptophyta > Magnoliopsida > Caryophyllales > Amaranthaceae > Chenopodium > Chenopodium quinoa. The sequence continues at coordinate 870,329 of NW_018744537.1, forward strand.
AGCCAAATGTGACCATTTCAGAATACTAAAAGCTAATTGCACACTTACAGCAGGTAATTAAAACAGATAAATCGGAAAAAATGGAGATTAATTAAGAAAATAAGCTCACATCATCGAAATCAACACCACATTCTGTTGCAATTTCGCGAATCAAATCAGACGAATTCACATCAACAGCAACAATCAAATCACGTCCAGAATCAACAAATTCAAGCACCGCTGCCTGATTAATCGAACCTCCAAAACCTTCAAATAAAATCACAAAAAATCAACCAAAAATCCAAAAAAAAAAACGCTAAAATTCCAAAACAAAATTGAAAGTTGAAGAAGAGATTACGATCGATGTAAGGAGCGAAGATGATGAGACCGTCGTACAAAAACTGTCCGTAACGCTGTAAAGCAAGTTTAGGATCATCTGCGAGCTTGAAATCGAGCTGATAATTACGTGAAAGAAGGGAATCGAAGAACAAAGAGTGAGAAGATTTAATGGCGAAATCATCGAGAAGAACTAGAATTCGACGATTTGTAGGGTTTTCTGGGGAGAATGAGAGAGAATGAGTTAGATTCAGAAGAAGAATTGTTAGGAGTGTGAGTATTTTCGCCATTTTTGGAGCTCCAAAAAAAGGGTTTTAGGATCTCACGACTCACGAATATACACAACACTGGTTAACGTTTACTTTTCCCTAGACCTGATCAAGTATGGCCCGGCCCGATTTTGGGCGGGCTTTGGGCAGAAATTTTGGCCCGAAATTTTTATTTTTTTGGGCGGGTTTGGGAATGCGTTTTAAAGCATATTTAGTTGATTTTTTAGACCCGGCCCGAAAATGGCCCGAAAAGCCCGCACGGCCCGACCACTTTGTGCGGGTTTGGGCACAAAAAATTCGGCCCGAAGCTTGGCCCGGCCCGAGAAGTGGGCAAATTTTTTTAGCTTCGGCCCGGCCCGGCCCGCCCAATGATCACCTCTACTTTTCCCCACTTTGTTTAGAATAATGAAGTTTAGTCAATAGTCATGGTTTATTGGTTTTACACAATTTTTACCAGTATATACAAGTACTCCGTATCATTTTTACTCATATAGTATGCAGCATAATCAAGCAAAGATTGGTTGAGTTGGTGTACCCTCAAGTGAATTAAGAATGAAAATAAAATAAAACTAATTTTAATGGCTTTTGTTGAATAGTATTACTCACAACTTTCTTTTTTTGAACGAAATTGGGGGTCGCGTCCTTCGAAAATCCGAATTTGAGGTTGGGGCGAATTCGGTTTTCTCAGTTGCCTTGTCGCGTGAGAAACTTGTTTCGAACTGTCCCTTTTTTCCAGTTTTTTAAGGAAAATAAGGGACTGGCAGCTGCTATATTTGGTTACCCCCGTCGCGTCGTTCGCTTTCATGCGTGTGAAAGTAAGGTCTTCCCTTCTTCATCCGAAGTATCTCCCCGGAACGAGCCCTTTCCTAAATGGCTAAGGCTCGCAAGGGCCCTTTTGGGGCTTTGGTGTTTTGAGCTAGGTTTTACGGCTTCAGTCCGGTAACCGAGAGCGAATTTTTAAATTCCTCTGGTTACAGCGAGTTGGACCTTTTATACCCCCGGATCAACACGTTTACACGCTTGTCTTTTTCCGGGCACCAACCTTTTCACAGGGCGCAAGGGTAAAAAGCTGTCTATCCCGAGCAGATAAGCCTTGCCTCGCGTCCTGCTACGTCAGGTAGTATACCTTCTCAGATGTCCAAGGAGGGCAACATACATCTAAAGAATCCTTTCACGTGTAGCCTTCGAATTACCTCAATCCCTAAGCTAAAGCCCCCGCTTTGCAATAGGTAGCGGTTCTCGGAGGGGCTTTTAGTGGATTCGTGAGTTGGTTCTGAAAGGGCCGGTAAAGCATCGGCTACACAACCATTGTCGTCTTGTCATTCCGAGTCATTCATTCACACTTATAAGTCTATGACCTCTTGTTGTGAATGTTCCTGCTTATTAGGCAGCCTCGAAATGGTTCAATGGTCACTTACGATGATTTCAAAAAGACTTGAATCTTCTGTCTTTTTGAAATGAAGTCTACTAAATAGATTTTTTGTAAACTTCTCCCCCGTGGGGTTGGGGGGTCGCGTTCCTTCTTAATGTAGCTAATGTGGTTAATGTTGCTATCCGCCCTTACCATTTCTGGTAGGAAATGGGATGAGGGCGTTCCTTTCCTGCCTCCTTCGACAAGGAAGGTTTCTTTAAATTCAAGGTTTTGTTAAAAGTTTCTTTTAATTCCTTGAATTTATAGCTTCAAAAACTTTGAATGTACGTGCGTACTATTATTTATCTTGACCGCAGCCTCCCGGGCGAGGGCATTTCTGCTTCACTCTGCTCTAAGGGTATAGCAGCCGTCGTTCAAAACAAGTTTCTCACTCACAAGTCGTAGCTTCGCTCCTCCGCTGTGTCTGTGCTCCCCCCGTGGGTTGGGGGTCGCGTCCTTCGAAAATCCGAATTCGAGGTTGGGGCGAATTCGGTTTTCTCAGTTGCCTTGTCGCGTGAGAAACTTGTTTCGAACTGTCCCTTTTTTCCAGTTTTTTAAGGAAAATAAGGGACTGGCAGCTGCTATATTTGGTTACCCCCGTCGCGTCGTTCGCTTTCATGCGTGTGAAAGTAAGGTCTTCCCTTCTTCATCCGAAGTATCTCCCCGGAACGAGCCCTTTCCTAAATGGCTAAGGCTCGCAAGGGCCCTTTTGGGGCTTTGGTGTTTTGAACTAGGTTTTACGGCTTCAGTCCAGTAACCGAGAGCGAATTTTTAAATTCCTCTAGTTACAGCAAGTTGGACCTTTTATACCCCTGGATCAACGCGTTTACACGCTTGTCTTTTTCCGGGCACCAACCTTTTCACAGGGCGCAAGGGTAAAAAGCTGTCTATCCCGAGCAGATAAGCCTTGCCTCGCGTCCTGCTACGTCAGGTAGTATACCTTCTCAGATGTCCAAGGAGGGCAACATACATCTAAAGAATCCTTTCACGTGTAGCCTTCGAATTACCTCAATCCCTAAGCTAAAGCCCCCGCTTTGCAATAGGTAGCGGTTCTCGGAGGGGCTTTTAGTGGATTCGTGAGTTGGTTCTGAAAGGGCCGATAAAGCATCGGCTACACAACCATTAAAAACTTTGAATGTACGTGCGTACTATTATTTATCTTGACCGCAGCCTCCCGGGCGAGGGCATTTCTGCTTCACTCTGCTCTAAGGGTATAGCAGCCGTCGTTCGAAACAAGTTTCTCACTCACAAGTCGTAGCTTCGCTCCTCCGCTGTGTCTGTGCTCCCCCCGTGGGTTGGGGGTCGCGTCCTTCGAAAATCCGAATTCGAGGTTGGGGCGAATTCGGTTTTCTCAGTTGCCTTGTCGCGTGAGAAACTTGTTTCGAACTGTCGAATTCGGATTTTCGAAGGACGCGACCCCCAACCCACGGGGGGAGCACAGACACAGCGGAGGAGCGAAGCTACGACTTGTGAGTGAGAAACTTGTTTCTAACGACGGCTGCTATACCCGATAGTAGCCATATTACTTATATTACTCACAACTTAACAACACTCAAAAACCTACAAATTGGTGATCACGAGGGGCAAGCCACCTACAAATTGTAAGTGGGAATTAATAAGTTTATGAACTGAAATATTTTTATCTGTGGTGCATATATAATCATTCTTCCTATCATTTGTAAAATTTCTACATCCATTTTTAGGTTTAGTTATGACACTATACCATTTCTTTATTTCACGTTATAAAATAAATAAATAAAATTATTGGTTTTTATACTATATTATGCATTTATATGTATTTATCTTTTCCTTCACACTTTCTTCTCGAATCTTGAGAGCACAAGAGGAACTTATGAAAATGGTGGAGAAACAAGAACAAGAATATTGTGTAAACAAGTCTTCAACAAGAACTCCATTTGTTGCTTCGCAATACTCGTGACATTATTTGGCACGAAAAGGATATCATACTTTAGGCCAACCTTTGAAAATTTATTTGTTGATATCTGACTGATTCGAGCACGTAATTTACCATGTTTATCATGTCTAATAACAAATTATTTCTAGAAATTTTCAGATTGATAATTGATGCTGTATTTTTTTTAGAAATTATAAAACACCTAGCCATAAACTCGCGTGGATGTTGAAAGTGAGAATTGTAATTAGGACATTAATAAAGAAAAGATATAATAAAGAGGGACACAATGTTTAACGTGGAAAAAAAAAAATTAATGCTATGTGTTTGCCTAAGAATTATATATAAGCATTAAATATATTCTAGAATATTTTATAAAATTAGGAATTCATGACAAAAATACGCGTAAATTAGTGTATTAGTGCTTATATTTTTATGATTTTCTAAATTTATACGATTTTCTAGTGTGTATTTAATGCTTATATGTAGTCCTAAGGACTATATATGTATATCATTTTCCAAAAAAAAGGGTTATGCTATGTGTAGCCCTAAGGGTTATATATATAAGCATTAACCAAGGATGTCAATCACACGAAATCAATAAAAATTTTAAAAAAAAAATTATAAAAAAAAAAAAGTGAATTTATTGTAAATGTTATTATTAGTGGAAAAAAACTTAGAAAATTTATCTTATATTCTTATCTTTATAATCTACCTAATATATTATATCATATCTACCTAATATATTACTCCCTCCGCCCGCAATTATCTGCAACATTTACCTAAAATGGGTGCTCTCTATTATCTGCAACAAAAAATTTTCTTTCCTTTTTTGGTAATATTTAACTATTAATTACCCACTATTACCCACTTTTTTTGTTAGTGGTTCCCTCCACCACCTATTACCCACTAACTAAAACCCACTCAAAACAAGTATCGCGCGACGTTGGATAGATTTACATAGAGTTTGTGGGATTAAAGAATTAGTTTAGGATACTATTTCAAAAAAAATCTGGTTACAATTTTGGGTTAAAATTTTTAATTTAGAGTTTTATTATCGATCAAATACCTTTAAGAAACTTTTAGCCTGGCTTTTCAACTTTTCGCTTTTATAAGAAAAAAAAGTTAGTTTAGAGTTCTATTTTCGATAAAAGTTGGATAGATTTTTAGGATAAAATTGTTAGTTTAGAGTTTTATTTTCAATAAAATACCAATAATTCATATGTACAAATTCAAATATAATTTTTTTTCAAAAAATAAATAGATTATAACTCTCAATAATTATCATATAAATTACTTTTTTATATCATAATATTTTTTGGAGCGAATGAAGTAGTTCAAAATGTACAAACATCCATTTATAATATATTATAATTGATTAAACACTACTACATTTTTGACCTATTGCAACCCTCATTTCCGTTGCATTAGGCGTCAAAATCCGTGGCATTAGGCCTAATGCAACGGCCATGTACCGTGGCATCTGATGGCGTTGCAGTAGGTCTAATGCAACGACATATGACACCTAATGCCACGGCATCAATGATCTGTTGCATTAGATCAACACCTGATGCAACGACAACATTATTATCATGGCATTAGCTATAATATCTAATGCCACGGTTTCCTATACCTAATGCCACGGTTCCCTATACCCTAATGCCAATAATAATAATAATAATAATAATAATAATAATAATAATAATAATAATAATAATAATAATAATAATAATAATAATAATAATAATAATAATAATAATAATAATAATAATAATAATAATAATAATAATAATAATAATAACAACAATAATTAAGAAGATTAAATTGGAATTTCATTAATATAAATTGAAGGTTTGTACATTATTGCCCTTTAAGGGAAAAGTTACAAAATCAAATTTCACTAATTAAATTAATTGAGAAAACTACACGACTACAATCTTTGAGAGGCAAGCGACCAACATCAGCAGCTGAACAACAGCAGTAGAGACCAGCAACACTAGTAAGCTATCCCAACAGCAACAAGCTCAGCAGAACAGCAGCAGCAGCCAGAACCAGGCATGCATAGCACCAGGCAGAAAGCAGCACAACAGCTGTGCTGACAGTGCAGAACAGCAGAAACATAACAGCAGCAGTAAAAGGAACAGCAGCAGCAGTAACCAGCCAAAACCAGAACAAGACAGCAACGAAAACTAGGCAACAAACCAGAAGCAAACAGGGAAAAGCAAGTCCAAACCAGGATGCCTTCTTCAACCCTGCAACAGTAGGCTCTTAATTTACTTTTAGAAGTACAAAAAATGATCAAAAGTGACTAATATGGATAGCAATTAACTTATGGCAAACACACAGTAACGCTCACAATGCAGGACTTTGCACTGCAGAATGCAAAACATCTAGGTGGGCGGCAATAACTACTTTTCACTCCTTGACAGACTACACATATTGTATAACAAGTCAAAGATCTAAAACTTTCTGCACAGCTTCAATACAGAGAAGAATTTCAGAAATTACAGGACTGCAAGCAAAATTTTCTAAATTACAATATTGAATTATTTAAATTGGTCAAAATTCACTTCTACCTTGTATACTACAGTAAGATCAGAACAAACATATAGCTACCTGAAAGTGATTGTTATGCTACCATTTCTCAGGAGAGGGAGTAACATACAACCAGAAAGCACTTTAGCACTTTCTAATAATGAAAACTGATGTGGTAGAACAAAAGCTCCTTCCAGAGTTGAAGATGTTATTTACTGATCAAAAGAGCTTCAATAGTCAAGACTCTCAAGAGGAAAAAATAAGTCAAGGAAAGAATCAGAATAATTATAATAAGAATTAAGGGTCTGAGACTACATATTAATCACTCACCAAAATAATATGATACATAGATCTTGGAAAAGCAGTAAATTAGTATAATATGAAACATGAGCATGCCTGAATGTAAGGGAAATAAATATCCTTGAGCTTGCACTGGAGTTGATATATATCAGGCAGCTTCAACTTGGGCTTCATAACAATTTGCAGTGCATTGGGCAAAAGTTCAAGGGCAGAAGTTTTAAACAGATCGAATACAATGAGCAACAATGTCTTACGGCATCACATCTTAAAGTTCTAAGCATCTAGAATCTTTCCACATTCTCTAAATCATACTTCATAGTATCTACAATTCAAAGGGATTTGGGAACCTGCCCATGAATGTAGCAGATCAGTCACATCAGTGAAACATTTGAGAGAACAGATCACACAAGTTATGAACATCACTCTTCTAGAAAGGCTACAACCAATAGCATGTCCATTTAATGTCTGAATCGAATCACTTTCTAACAGATGTTAAGATTAATCTAATATAGTTTGTCCTGAAACAATGTAGCAATTAGACCAAGATCATGACAGGCTTGAGTAGTCGTTATGCTTTATGAAGTTCAACAAGCATCTTTTATATCGTACCACAGCTATCAATTCAAATTAGAATAGAATTTTGCAAGATTTTTAGGAATCTGTAGACCTGTAGAATACTTATTCATGGCTTGACTATCATAAATTCATGAGTTACAAACAAAGGAAAGAAGTTATCAGCTATGATGATTCCTGTAAAAAGTAATAATACAAATTTGCTAATTGCTTCTTAAATCAGATGTTGATTTTGCTGAAGGTGACGATAGAGGATATGTTTCACAATAACGTCCCCACACTAAAGAATTAACTTAGTGAATATTTCACAAAATGTACCTTAGTGAAACTTCCATGAGGTGACATTTCAATCTCACAATCTGACGGATCTCGCATTCCACCAGCAGCCTGAAAATTAATTAACAATGAAAGAAATTGAAGTTAACTTCTGGGCCAGCAAAGTATTGTCTAAAGAGGAAATTTAAAAAAAAAAAATTAAAATAAAAAAAAAAAAACGTTCCAAAACAAAAACTATAACCTTCCAGCTATGACCAGAACCAGATCGCTTTAACAAAGCATCTGTATCAAGACGTAGCTAATAAACCTTCTTGGACTCTCTGGTCTTTGCTAAAACCACAGCATGACTAGCAAAGGGCACAGAATTCAGAGATGATGCCAACAAACACATTGCAAGATCAAAGCTTCAAATTAACCAATTAAGAGAAGTTCTTTATCATACCTTCCTAAATGCATAGACGCAATGGTTCCACCATATCCAAACATTCCAAAGAAAGGCTACAAAGAAAAGCAAACCATGCTTCAGGAAAAAGTAAATTTCCATAATAAAAGCTAAAGCTGAATCAAGCAAAACTTAAAGTTGAAAGTAGTAAAACATCTTCCAGGTTAGACTTGACTCAAAGTTCAATTTCAGGCCTTCTTTGATATAACATGAAGTATCAAACTCCTCTTGTATGAAGTAAATCCATCTACTTTGAACCATAAAAGGGTTAAATCGTAGATTGGGTCGAAAGGAGGGAGAAAGAGGTCGAAAGGAGTCGAAAGGAGGGAGAAAGAGCTCGTTCTTGAACCATAAAAGGGTTAAATCGTAGATTGGGTCGCCGAAGAGGTCGGTGTATGAGCTGTTTGATTACTGAATTTGCTATTAAACCAACTACTTCAAACTAATATAGTCACTACACAGATATGCCATAACACCTTCAAACAGAAGCAAACAACAACAATGATTGTTCAAAAAGATGTAGACAAACAATGCTGCATAAGGGTACACAAACTACACTCCATAAAGTTTGAGGAACAGAGGTATGCCTAACAAGGGCTAACTCAATGTTAATTATGATCACAGCAAAATATAATGCAAAAACTTGAGAATAAATTGAAATGTATCAAATACCAATGAAACTGATAGATACTACTCTGAGTTAAAATTCACAAGCAATTGGCTACCTAGAGTGCTAAAACTATTCAAAACAAATCCTGACATCACGTAATTGAATGCAAAACCCAAGAATAATTCAAGATTTCAAGATCTCATAGAAACTAGAAGTTTAAAGTTTAAAGGAGATGGTATACCTGTGACTATTTAAGAGTAACTCAATGGCCGCCATACGGTGCAACACCACCCATATGGCCATGCTGCGACCTCCCACCAGCCCCTCCTTGCCCCAGCTGCTGATTTAGATACGCGCTCTGCAATCCACCTTGGTTCCCATAACCACCCAAAACACTCGGATTTACTCCAACTAATTTCAATCTACAAACCATCACTTACAGCAAAATCAACCCAAAATCTACCATTAATGTCGCATAAAAACATAATAAAACCCTAGAAACACGAAAAAATAGAGCAAACAAGTGCAATTTGAGCAAAATTTCCACAAAATCTCGTCAATTAAATTAAACATAGTAATTGTATGAATTCACAAACAATGAAGAAAATTAAGGATCTAGGGTCTGAATTGGAGAGGAAATAAACCTTAAGCTGAGAAAGGAGACGAGTGGAGGTGTCGAAATCATTGCGAACAGAAGTAGCTTTGAAACGTTCGAAGCTCTGGGAAATCTCAGTGAATTTGGGATCCATTGTTACCGGATTTGCAAATTTCTCTCTCCTCTTTTCTTCGGTTTAAATCTCCGGTAGCAGCAACAACTCCATCAACCGTAGACAGCAGCTCCGAGTACTCGAGGAAGCTGGGTTATGGAGAGCGAAAACATTGACGGTGAAAAAGGAGCGAAAACATTGACGGTGAAAACATTGTCTTGTTTGCTTTCTTCCTCTGACGGAATTGGGGAAAATGGAAGTAAATTAGGAGAATTGGGGAAAATATGAGAATGGGAGAAAATGGAGAATTGGGGAAAATGGAGAAAATGGGAAGTACAGAGTGAAAATTGGGGAATATGTTGTTCAAACATTGTGGGGAAAAAAATAGAGGGAAGTACTCCGCGCGTTTTCAAATTTTCCATCATATAATACACTACCGTGGCAATAGCCCCCTTTTTTGTTAAAATAGCTAGGCTAATGCAACGGTTCTTTAGAGTCGTGACAATAGATTTACCTCTAAGAACATTAGTGTTAAATCCGTGGCAATAGCCTACTCTATTGCACCGGCAATTAAAATATCGTTGCATTAGCCTTTATTATGCCGTTGCATTTGGTCAAAAATGTAGTAGTGAAAATAATATATATCACAATCTAGTATGATTTTATTACTATATGTAGACCTGCCATTCGAATCAGGTCACGAGTCATTTCGGATTGGGTCACTACAGGTTACGGGTCAATAAATGTTCAACTCTAGCCCATAGTTTTGGGTTCGGGTCAACCCAACAGGCTTAGAACAATTTTTTATTTTTTTTATTTTTTGCTAATTTTTAGAAATTTCTAAATTTTTATGCTTACTTTGCTATATTTTTTTTTTATGTATTTAATCGATCATTTTCACCAATATTATTATTAGTCATTACATGCCTACAACATAGTTTAAATCGTCACAAAAGCACATCAATTCCTAATTAACTTTGTATTAATGATATTATTTTAAAATTTGACGAGTAACATAACATGATAATAGGCAATTTTTTTTAAACCACATAATAACATATATTAGTGGATAACTTGATATTCGCTTTTTGTATAGCTGTATAGGTTTATTGATCTGATGGTTGTACGAGTATATGATAAAAAAAAAAAAAAAGTCTAGAATCAAAACAGAGATTAATAATTCAAAACTAACAACCCAATTTTTTTTAAAAATGTCAAAACCAACAAATTTTAAAAATAAAATAAAATAAATGACAACAGAATAAAATACTTCATCTCTTTAAGCTTTGAGTTGCTACATCATTATTCCCAAATAATTTCAGTTTAAGTCACAACATCCACAATGGCAAGTTACTACCTTTTGTAATTTTAATATAAGAAAATAAATGCAAAAAATAAAAATAAAAATAAAGTTGAATCATACATGCATATACTTTGAGTATAGTGAAACTACATAGCTATTTTGTGTAGCTATGTTACAAACATCAAAAGTACAACCTATTTAATAAAGTCACAATTATTTAATAATTGCAAGTAAGGACCTTTTACAACAACCTATTCAGATACAAAGTATAACAAACCAAGAAATAATTACACATTCACATTTTCCAACAGGTAACCAAGTAACATGTTATTTAATTTAATCGGGCAGACAAAACCCAAAGTAGATAACCATGCATACACACATATAGCTTAGATAGACAGATAGATAGATCGATAGGTTGGGCAAATGATATTGCGGAGATCAATCACTATAGCATGTACCCACCAGGGAATACCAATGGGGGCGGACGCAGTGAAAGCCTCTGCAACAACTACAACTAGCATGACAATCTTTAGTAGCTATGCCGCACGCTTTGCATTCAGCATTGAAATCAGCCCATGTACAGTCGAACCCAAAACAACATTGTTCAGGTTTGTCACAACAATGGCCAGCAGGACGGCAATCAGTCAGAGTTTCCCCAACTCGCGCTTCTTTGTTAGGTCCGTATATAATGTATAGTGTACGGGTTAATATAATTGAGCCCTAATCTCTCTGATAGGTTGTATATATATACCTGTTTATACTCTAATACAACTACGGAAAATTAATTCCTGACATGGTATCAGAGCCACTATTCTCTAAACCCTAAAACACAATTCTACTCTCTACCTCTCTAACGCACTAAATTTTTTTCTGAATTTCTCTACACTTCTCTTGTTCGATCATGACGGATGACAAAATCGATCCCTCTTCTCCTTTTTATCTTGGTTCTGGTGATCAACCTGGTAATTTGATTACTCATGTGATTTTGAAGGGTGATAATTACTTGGCATGGTCTAGAGCTATTACTTTGTCGTTGAAATCTCGACGGAAATTCGGGTTTGTTGATGGCACCATCTCCAAACCAACTGAGGCGAAAAGGCTGTTAGATTGGGAGACCGTTAATTCAATGTTGGTCTCTTGGATTTTGAAAGCCATTGATCCGAAATTGACTGCTTCTATGCCCTATTTCGATGAAGCACATAAACTTTGGGGGTACTTGGAGAAGCGCTTTTGTGAAGCTAATGGCCCCCGCTTGCAACAACTTCGTTCGGCTATCACCGGTTGTAAACAATCATCCACCATGAGCATTGAGGATTACTACAATACTCTGATGGGGCTGTTTGATGACTTATATCGCCTTAAACCTCCACATGGGTGCGTATGTGATCTCTGTACGTGTAATGTGGCTGCCAAGTATGAGGTTGATAAGGAGGAGGAAAAATTACATCAGTTTTTAATTGGTGTTGATGATTATCGCTACGCTATGGTTCGCACGAATCTTCTTTCTCAGCAACCTGCCCCTATTCTTGATCGTGTTTTACAGGTTTTTCTTCAGGAGGAACGATCTCGAGGTATTGCTCAAGAGAAGGCTCAAACGCCCAAGGATGAAGCCCATGTCTTTGCTCTGCCTCCTGACCGAAAGTCATCTCAGTCGACGCCTCGTGTTGACAAATCGCGCCTCTTCTGCTCTCATTGTAAACGGGCTGGCCATGACACCTCTGGCTGTTTTATGCTTCATGGCTATCCTCAATGGTGGCTGGACAAATATGGTAAAAAAGGGGGAGGTGTTTCCTCTGGTCAGGCTACCTCTACGCCTGGTAGCAAGGTAGTTGCTACTGCTGGTTCCTCTGGATCCTCTGCCTCGCCTAACATGGAACACAGCAAGCCCACGGTTAGAGGAAATGCCGTGGGCAGCCCACTTGGTGTTGCCTCTTCGGTGCTTTCTCAAGACACTCTTTCGGCTTTGTCCGAACTCCAACCCGAACATGTTCGTATGATGTTGAATATGGTTAATAATAAACCACATGATAAGATGACCGGTGAGTATTTTTCCTTATCTTGGATAGTCGACACTGGGGCCTCTCATCATGTTACCGGTGATGACTCTTGTTTGTTAGATGTCACCTCTATAACTCCTTGTCCCGTAGGGCTTCCGGATGGTGCTCATGCTATGGATACAAAGCAGGGCCGAGTGTGTTTAGCGAATGGCATTATCCTTGAAAATGTTCTATTTGTTCCGAAATTAAATTGCAACTTAATATCGGTGTCAAAAATGATTGATGATTCGCATTGTTTTGTCCGATTCACTGACTCTTTATGTGCTATACAGGACCAACACTCGGGGAGCCTGATTGGAGCCGGTGAACGGATAGATGGACTCTACTACTTCCGGCGCATTCCTACAGTTTCTGCGGTGACGATTCCAGAAGTTTCTACATTTGAGCTGTGGCATCGTCGTTTGGGACATCCGTCGGACAATAAAATCAAGTTAGTGCCTGCTATTAGTTCTAGTTCTAGTAGAAAATTTTTGAATAAGGCTTGTGAAATTTATCCTCAAGCTAAGCAATCACGGGATAGTTTCCCTGCTAGTGATAGTAGAGCTAGTCGAATTTTTGAAATGTTACATTGTGATTTATGGGGTTCGTATAAGACACCTTCCACTTGTGGTGCTCACTATTTTCTTACTATTGTTGATGATTATTCTAGAGGTGTTTGGGTCTATTTGTTAACTGACAAAACTGAAGTTTATTCTTCTTTCAGCTCTTTCTTTGCCATGATAAAATGTCAATTTGATGCTACTGTGAAATGTGTACGGAGTGATAATGGTACGGAGTTCAAACACATGTTACCCTATTTTAATGAACATGGCATTCTTTTTCAAACCTCTTGCGTTGGTACACCTCAACAAAATGGTCGGGTAGAGCGTAAACACCAACATATTCTAAATGTTAGTAGGGCTTTGATGTTCCAAGGCAACTTGCCAATTACCTTTTGGGGGGAATGTGTCCTTGGGGCGGTTTATTTGATTAATCGCACTCCATCCCGCTTGTTATCCAATAAAACCCCATATGAAATTATTTTCGACAAACAACCAAATTTTGAGGCATTACGGGTGTTTGGGTGTCTCTGTTTTGCTCATAATAAAAAATCTAAGGGTGACAAATTTGCTCCTCGAAGTCGAAAGTGTGTATTTGTGGGTTACCCTCATGGTAAGAAAGGTTGGAAGTTGTATGACTTTGACACGGGTGATATTTGTATCTCGTGATGTTAAATTCTATGAAAATGAATTCCCATTTGCGGTTTCTAGTGACTCCACACACTCTCATGTAAGTGTTGACGAAGTGCCTAATGTTACTACTGGAGTTGACTACAACTTCTTGGATGATCTTGAACATGTACTTGAGGTTGGTGACACCTCGAACGCGCTGGGTTCACAGGCGGGTAGTGCAGGCACCGTGCTTGACTCACCCACATCTCCTGCTAACACATCTGTTGCTACCCATTCTACCGCTTCCCCTATTGCTGTTGCTGGCAGCCTGGACCGCAGCCCACTTGCGGAGCCCAGTGCTGACCGCAGCCACCCTGCGGCGTCTACTGCTACTGGTCTTGAGGGTGCTACGGCCAGCAACACAAGGGAGGTTTTGAGCTCCTCTCCCCTTGATTTGGGACGTGGTCAACGTCCAAGGCACCCTCCAGGTTGGCACCCGTGATTATGTGGCCCATACTGTTTCTCTACCCGGTCCATCTATCTATCCACGTTCATCGTCTACTCCTTGCTCCCCAGGTACTCCCTATCCTTTGGCACATATTGTGAATTATGATAAATTTTCTGTGCAACACCGTGTATTTATTGCAGCTGTTGACAAGGTGGTTGAGCCACGTAATTTCAAGGAAGCTATGCAAGATGCGGGGTGGAGGGAGGCAATGCAAAAAGAAATATCTGCCTTAGAAAATAATGGAACATGGGTGATGACGAAATTACCTCCGGGTAAGAAAGCTCTTGGATGCCGCTGGGTGTACAAGGTCAAGCTTAAGTCAGATGGCTCAGTTGAAAGATTGAAGGCTCGTCTCGTGATCTTTGGTAACCATCAGGTTGAGGGTATCGATTATAAAGAGACATTTGCTCCCGTTGCTAAAATGGTTACAGTTCGTGCAGTTCTTGCTGTTGCTGCTGCGAAAAATTGGGAGTTACACCAAATGGATGTACACAATGCCTTTCTGCATGGTGATCTTGATGAGGAGGTTTATATGAGACCTCCTCCTGGATTTCATGGCCCTCATTCGGGTCTGGTGTGCCGTCTTCATAAATCTTTATATGGACTACGGCAAGCACCTCGTTGTTGGTTCTCAAAATTGGCCACCTCTTTGCAAAGGTACGGTTTTTCGCAATCGTACTCTGACTACTCTCTTTTTACTCTGAATCATGGAGATGTTCATCTTAGTGTTCTGGTGTATGTTGATGATTTAATAATTTCTGGGAATGATTCTTCTGCGATTTCAACGTTCAAATCATATTTGAGTGACTGTTTTCATATGAAAGATTTGGGTGTGTTGAAGTACTTCCTTGGTATTGAGGTTGCTCGGAGCCCGGAAGGCATATTCTTATGTCAACGGAAATATACTCTTGATATTATTCCAGAGTCTGGTTTGCTAGGGGCACGTCCAGCAGGTACTCCTATTGAGTAAAATCATACTCTGGCTAAATCAGAGACTCCTGTAATTGCAGATCCCGAAATGTATCGCCGTCTTGTGGGTCGCTTCATTTATTTGTCTTTTACTAGACCTGACTTGGCCTATACAGTGCATATCCTGTCTCAGTTTATGCATCAACCTCGACAAGATCATTGGGATGCGACACTCCGTACGGTTCGCTATTTGAAAGGTTGCCTGGGTCAAGGAATCCTTCTGCGTTCAGATTGCAATTTACATTTGACAGGTTGGTGTGACTCGGATTGGGCTAGTTGCCCTATGACAAGACGTTCGATTTCTGGCTGGTTGGTATTCCTTGGTGGCTCTCCTATTTCTTGGAAGACTAAGAAGTAACATACTGTTTCTAAGTCTTCTGCAGAGGCAGAGTATCGCTCGATGTCTAAAGTTACTGATGAGTTAAAATGGTTGAAGTCTCTACTCTACAGTTTGGGAGTTTCGCATCCCCGTGCGATGAGCTTGTTTTGTGATAGTCAATCTGCGTTGTATATTGCGCAGAATCCTGTCTTCCATGAACGCACTAAACATATTGAGGTTGATTGTCATTATGTTAGGGACGCAATTCAGGAAGGGGTCATTAATCCGTCGTATGTACCAACAACAGATCAACTAGCAGACATTTTCACAAAGGCATTAAGTAAAAATCAATTCTTGTATTTGTTTGGCAAGTTGGGCATTTGTGATTTGCATGCTCCAACTTGAGGGGGGGGGTGTTAGGCCCGTATATAATGTATAGTGTACGGGTTAATATAATTGAGCCCTAATCTCTCTGATAGGTTGTATATATATACCTATTTATACTCTAATACAACTACGGAAAATTAATTCCTGACATTCTTAGAGCATGATGTTAGCAATCGGGAGGAACTTCTCCTGCTTCTCGGTGGTTATCTCAGCCCCAAATTGGCGGGCCAATGCACCAATAATCATGGGCATGGCTATGAAAAACATTATAATAATACACTTCATTTTCTGCATGATGGGAATAACTACTTGTATTTTTGTGAATGTTAATTGATAGAAGCTTGGACAAAGAACTCTCGTTTTTATAACCCAACATGGAAAAGGTGTGGACATAATAATGTGTTATGTGTACGTTCTTAGATAATTGATGAACGAACTGTATTCCCTCTCTTCTCCTATGGTCCCTTAAATTTTGTGTAACACGTTTTATAGTATTAGTAGAGTATTATGTTAGCAAGAAGAGTGATTGAAGATAATATGACTAACCCAGTTGGACTAATTGTTGTTTATAAATTGTAATGGATAAAATTCAGTTATTTACTTTTTTTTTTCTTTGTTAAATGTTTTGAACAATGAGATGGCCCCAATTGAAAGGACTCATTAAAATAAATATTAATGCATATGTTTGATTGTGCAGTAAATCTAATATATATAAATAAAGTAGGTATTTTTGGAGAGCATTTGGAACGCCACGTAAGAAATATACTTATTCCGACCAATAAGAAGAAAGATTTGTACTTTATTTTAGAATTAAAAAATTATGTTGCCAACTACATAAAAGTAACAAATTAGATTTGATATACCTAAAATTTTAATACCACATCCACGAATTAATTTATTTTATTGAAAAAAAATAAAGTAAAAATATAGGAAAAGATATATTTATTAATTCAATACTACGAGTATAAAAAATCCAAAAAATATATATACTAAAAAATATTTAAATGATAAACGCTTATTGTTAGATTGTGAAACTCCGTGATCGAGAGTATTCCATTGATCCATATTTATAGGTTACAATATGTACGATAGTCCTAACTGTGTTAGGAAACCTATCAAGATAAGATAATATTTACATTAAATATATCCTAAACCTATGAAGAGAATATCTCAATAATATTCTCTATCACACCCCCACAGTCATAGCGGGAGGAGGTCGTACGCTAAGACTGGATCTGAAATCCAAAAATAAGTCTCGAGATAGGCCTTTTGTGAATATATCAGCAAATTGATGTCGTGACGGAACATGTAGCACCCGTACTTGACCCAATGCAACTTTCTCACGAACAAAATGTATATCCAATTCGACATGTTTCGTGCGTGAACCGGGTTCGTAGACAAATAGACTGCACTTATATTATCACAATAAACAACAGTGGCCTGTCGGAGAGGACAATGTAGCTCAAGTAGTAGATTTTAAAGCCAACAAGCCTCAGAGACAACATTAGCAACGCCTCAGTATTCTGCTTCTGCACTAGATTTGGATAATGTATATTGACGCTTTGATGACCAAGAAATGAGATTGTCACCTAAAAAACAACAGTAACCAGAAGTTGAACAACGAGTGTCAGGACAACCCGCCCAATCCGCATCAGTATAAGTAACCAACCGTGTAGTAGCAGAAGGATATAAATGTAACCCATGATCAATGGTTCCTTTTACATAACGCAGAATACGATGTAATGCACCTAGATGTGGCTCGCGAGGATCGTGCATAAACAAACATACCTGTTGTACCGCATACGCAATATCAGGGCGAGTGAAAGTGAGGTACTAAAGGGCACCTGCAAGGCTGCGGTATTTGGTAGGATCCTTCACTGGAGGACCCAAATCAAGACTAAGTTTAGACTTAGCCTCCACAAGAGTAATAGCAGGGTTACAACTACCCATACCTGCACGTTCAAGAATTTCTTGTGCATACTTCTGTTGAGAAAGAAGCATGTAAGATGGTGTGCGAGTCACTGAGATGCCCAAAAAATAGCTCAAATACCCCAAATCAGACATTGGAAACTCGGTTTTCAACTGAGTAATAATTTTCCCACGCAACCCATCGGAAGAAGCAGTCAAGATAATATCATCAATATAGAGAAGTAAGTATGGCATATCTTTACCATGACGATAAGTAAAAAGCGATGTATCACTCTTTGCAATGAAAAAACCCATCTTGATCAAGAAATTAGCAAACCGTTAATACCAGGCTCGAGGTGCCTATTTTAGACCATATAATGCCTTTCGGAGCAAGCAAACATAATCTGGAACACGTTTGTCAACAAAACCAGGTGGTTGATGCATGTATACAGTCTCTTTTAAATCACCATGAAGGAATGCATTTTTCACATCTGGTTGATGAATAGACCAATTACGAGCCATAGCCAAACTTAGAACAGTGCGAATAGTAGCCGGTTTAACAAACGGGCTAAAAGTCTCATCACGATCAATACCTTTTTCCTGCGACCTGCCATCACAAACAAGACGAGTCTTGTGCCTTTCAAGGTCGCCGTTAGAATTTTCTTTATGTCTACATATCCACATACAATTAACAATATTTACCCCTGTAGGCCTAGGTACCAAATTCCAAGTCCCTGTTTCAATCAAAGCAAAATTCATCTTGCATCGCCGCATTCCAATTTGGGTCAGCCAAGGCTTGTTTATGAGATTTTGGCAATGGAGATCGTTGTGGAGTTTGGCTATCTGGTTGAACAATTAAAGCATGGGCATACTTTGGATTTGGTTTAAAAATACCATGGCGTGCTCGGGTTTGCATTTGAGGTGATGGATATGTTGGTTGAATGGGTGGCACTCCTCGCAAGGGGGGAGGTGTATAGATCTGGGCTAGTGTGTGATGAGTGGGTGGGCTAGAGCTAAATTGGGGTGGGAAGAGGGCTCGTTGCACTGATGGGCTAGGGGAGTGGGCTGCGAGTGAAGGGGGGGAGGGATATTGAGGCGCATGCAGGGGAGACCCCAGGTGGGCTGCGGGAGACAGACTTGGGCCGCGGTCTGGCTGCGGTTGGGAGGAGGAGGGAGATTGAGGCGCATGCAGTGGAGACCGCAGGTGGGCTGGGAGAAAGGCTTGGGCCGCGGTCTGACTGCGGTTGGGGCTGCTCTTTGCTTGGGCCTATGTGAAGGGGAGAGTTGATTGTGGTTTGTGAGCCATGGTTGTGGGATGGACATGCGTGTGGGCTTCTTTGTTGCGGGTTAGGAAGAAGAGGATACAACAAATGTGGCGAGGGTGAATCATCACCTAAGAAATCGTAATCCTGGCTTTGGAAGTGAGCTAGATTTCGAAAAGGGAAGGTCGCTTCATCAAAGATAACATGACGCAAGATGATTATTTTATAGGTGGTGAGATCAAGACATCTATACCCTCTATGGTCAATAGGATAACCCAAGAACACACATGGTGTCGATCGAGGAGCTAATTTATGTGGAGTTGTAGCAGACAAATTAGGAAAACAAAGACACCCAAAGACACGAATGTGATAATACGAAGGGGTTTTTCCAAACAAGGGAAAAGCAGGAGTATTGTTTTTGAGAGCTTTTGTTGGCAAAATATTTAAAAGATAAGTGGCTGTTTCTAGAGCATAAAACCAATTCGGGGGGGGGGGGGGGAGACGCATGAAAAAGAATTGTACACTTAATGTTATTAAGTGTACGTATCATACGTTCAACTTTACCATTTTGTGAGGAGGTGTGTGGACAAGAGAAGCGGAAAAGCATCCCATGTTCAAAACATTGTTGCTTAAACGGGTCATTATCAAATTCTCTACCATGGTCACATTGAAAGCATTTAACCTTACGTTCAAATTGGGTTTCAACATAATTTCGGAAATTGATAAATGAATGAAAAGCTTGAGATTTGTATTTGAGGGGAATGGTCCACACAAAATGAGTATGATCATCTAATAAGACTAGATAGTATTTGTGACCTTGAGAACTACGAATGGGAGACGTCCATAAATCGGCATGTATGATATCAAAAGCACAAACTGTAGTAGTATTAGAATTATCAAATGGAAGTCGAGTATGTTTTCCTAATTGACATGAATTGCAAAACGTGGAGTCATGCTCCTTATTACAATAAATATAATTTTTAGACTTAAGATAGCTAAAAACTTGAGCTCCAGGGTGTCCAAGACGACTATGCCAAGTAGAGGAGGAAGCAACAATGAGGGAAGTAGCAAGACAAGTTGATGGAGTGGACTTGGTGGTGCTCACTGGATATAAATCTCCCGAACTATCACATCTCGTGATTGTTCTCCCCGTACGAAGATCCTTCACAGAGAAACCAAAAGGATCAAACTTAATAGACACAGGATTATCAGTGGTAAATTTACGGACTGAAATAAGTTTCTTAATGAGTTGAGGTGCTAAGAGGACATCACGAAGGACAAGAGGTGTGTTAGAATGGGGAAGGGTGCCATGACCATAACCCGTTACTGGAATATGATGACCATTTCCAACTAAAATATGATTTTTAGTGCTTAATTTAAACAAGGGTAAGATATTACCGGCGTTATTCGTCATGTGAGATGTGGCACTCGAATCCACATACCACTGATTATCGGGGTTTGGAAGAGTCATCGTAGAGAATGACGACGCCAAGTCCGTTGGAGTCATAGGCTGCCCGTAAATAGGCTGGGCTGCATATGCTTGTTGTGGTCTGGGCTAACCAAGAATGGACCGTTGTTGCTGTTGCTGGACTGGAAATGGAGCAGGAGGCCTGGCCCATGCGGTTTGCTGAGCCCATTGCTGGAAGCTTGCCCAAAGTTGTTGCTGAGTTGGGCTGGACTAATTTAGGGTAGTAGATTGGGCTTGGGATGGCTGTTGTTGCTGACCACGTCCTCTGCCTTTCCCTTTTGCCTTTCCACCCCTGCCTTTGTTGCCACGGCCACTGCCACCACCACCCCTGCCTTGTTGTTGCGGTTGTTGCTGCTGTTGGGCGGCTGCCGCGATGGTGGTGGTGGTGGTGTTGTTCGTTTGTGTAACAAACGCTTGTCCGGAGTTTTCTTTTGTTGATTTTCGGGACTCCTCTAACAAAATTCGTGATCTTGCTTCATCAAATTCGGGAAGAGGTCGAATTTGAGTGATGGATTGAGCCACTCCATCATAGTCTAAGTCAATTAAACCTGCACAAAGACGTAAAACCAAAGTTCTCTCGGACACGGGTTGACCAACGTTATTTAGTTGATCCTTGAGTTCCTTCAATTTCTGGCAGTAAGAAGACACATTCGGGAAATTCTCAACAAAAAGATTGTTAAATTGATTCTCAAGATAAATAGCACGAATTTCACCGTTATCTTGAAAAATTATTAGCGAGTCTATCCCAGATCTCCTGTGCCGTAGCATTCTTGTACAACACTATACTTCTTAAATCTGTAGAAATTGTATTATAGATCCACTTTTTCACAATCGAGTCAAGGCGGTTCCATTGCGTCGTGGTGAGGTCCGTAGGACGAGGAGAATTGGGATCTATATGGTCGATAACATTGCAAGAATGACAATGAATGAATCTCGAAAAGTTAAACCCAACTACCATAATTCCCTTTGTCACGATCAAGAATTTCAGGTACTTCGTTCCTGATGTTGCTAATAACATTAGCCGGGTGGTAGTCATTAGAGGGATGGGGTTGTTTTCATTGCTCCCAACCATTGGTAAAGAAGTAAGGGGAAAGAACTATGATGTGCGTAGCTTCCACCAAAGAAATCAAAGAAAAGAATTTTCTTTTTTTAAATTAAGCACCAGTATTTGATGATTGGGGAGTGCCGTGGTATTGCATGCAACTACCACAGAAGAGTAAAAGAAAGAAAAGAGGAAGAGAGGAAAAAGATCTAGGAAAAATTGTGAAACCCTAAAAAAATCTAGGTTGTGATACCATGTTAGATTGTGAAACTCCGTGATCGGAGAGTATTCCATTATATTGATCAATATTTATAGGTTACAATATGTACGACAGTTCTAACTGTGTTAGGAAACCTGTCAAAATAAGATAATATTTACATTAAATTTATCCTAAACCTATGAAGAGAATATCTCAATAATATTCGCTATCACTTATAATAAAGTTTGATACCTATCATTATAAGATAAATTTTGATAGTATTTATGATAAGAGTTACAAATGGAGAGGCCTCTCCGCTGACATGGAGAGGTCTCTTCATGTGGAGATCGTGCCTCGTTCAAGAGAGGCCGCTCTTTCTAATTTCTTCACCTTGCAAAGTTGAGGCAGAAACTTCCGGCTAGGCTTGGAGAGGCCTCTCCACTAACCAGGAGAGGCCGCGCCTAAGGAGAGGTTGCGCCACTCTATGGAGAGGCCGCTCCACTGCACATCTCTCTTTCTTCATGACTTGGCTTCTTTCCATCATCTTCTTGCTTCCAACCTCGGTTTATTATCCTAGGACTTCAATTGGTCGTTTTTAAACCTAAAAACTCAAGAAAAACAGTAACAACCTGTGAAGCAAAGGATATATAAAAAATGCATGAAAATTGAGTAAAAGTGAACCAAAACACCAATCTATCAAGCGATCAAGGCTCAAAAACACCCTAAAATCATATCAAATAACAGGTTATCAGGTGTCATCATGGATCATGCCGGGACTGTACATGAATTATTTGCGATCAATTGTGGTCATTGTTCTTGTACTAGAGCAGAGCTTTGTGCAGTGCTAAGGGGCCTAGCAGTAGTCTCAACCAGAAGCCATAGGAAAATTAGTTTGCAAGTAGACTCTAAAGTTGTATTAGTGGGTCTGTTGTTGGAGTCAACTCCCTCCAACTCTCCTTTTACTCATATCCCTCAAAAGTGTAAAGCTCTAGTTGATAGAAAGGGGTAAATTATCACTATCGGTCATTGTTACATGGATGTTGATAGAGTAGTGATTTGGCTCGCTAATTTAACTATGGGGTTACCTTGGAGCACAAAATGGTACTTTTTGAGGCGATCCCAAAATTTTTTGGTGATGTTTTATTAAAGGACTTGCGCAGAATGGCTATTCCTAGGATGATTCCAAAGAATTAGCTAAGTTGGGACTTGGGTCTGGCAGTAGTAGTTTTTATAGCTTTGTTTTCGTTTGTTTTGCTTTCTTTCTTTTGTTTTCTAGTTTGTAGCTTTCTTGTTCTTCTTATGGGTCTTGCCCCTCGGCTTCACCAAATTATTTTTAAAAAATAATAAAAAAAATGGAGGAATTATAATATAGACCCACTCATGTTGGGTTAATGCTCACAATTGAAGTAGCTAGTCTTGGGCCGAAATATTGGGCTTCACACAAAACCGTGAGTAACATGACACTAATTGGGCTTAGGCCGAGTAAAGATTTATAGTTAGAGCAAAACTCATAAAAGAAATTTTGAAAGGAACTCGTGAAAGTAATAGGCGAAACACTAGATTAGTTTTCATGCACGTACCGACAATATCAAGGTTTTTTTTTTATTGTTTGACGAGTAACATAACATAATAATAGGCGATTTTTTTTTTAAACCACATAATAACATATGTCAGTGGATAACTTGATATTCGCTTTTAGTATAGCTGTATAGGTTTATTGATCCGATGGTTGTACGAGTATTTGATAAAACAAAATCTTGCTAATTATATCCATCCTAACCTTTAAAATATTTTCCCTCTCCACATTTTTATTTCCTCTAAAGGTAATTGGTCTAAAGTTATCAATACCCACGTCAATTTATACAGTCAATTGATCTTATATAGTATATTGCCAAAAAAATAATTGATCTTATGTGATACTATTATTGTCTAATAGTTTAACTTGTATATATGTACATTGATAGAGTTATGAGAAAGAGATTGTTAGAAAGCTTGATTATATTGAAGAGTATATAAGAGTATTTATAGTACATAAGTAAGCATTAGAGTATGACTAATAAATACATTAGACTACTAGAGTATATGTCTAGTTACATTAGACAATAGTTAGGGAAATCTTTAACAATGAACCTAGCTAATTGTGTAAATCAAGGGATAATGAAATTGATGATATCATTATCCTTTACACGCCCCCGCAGGATGGACTTCCGAAACGAGAGTCCAATGTTGGATATAGCATCTCAAATCTTAATCAATGTATGAATTGAAGCGGTAGTGAGAAGAGTTGCATTGCATTGTGATTCTCCGAGAGGGTTTGGAGAGGGTGGAGCATTAGAAGGTTTTTTATTTTTTTTTGGTAAGCTTGATTATATTGAAGAGTATATAAGAGTATTTATAGCATAAGCATTAGAGTATGACTAATAAATATATTAGAGTATATGTTTAGGTATATTAGACAATAGTAAGGGAAATCTTTAACAATGAACCTAGCTAATTGTGTAAATCAAGGAGTAAATCAAGGAATAATGATATTGATGATATCATAATCCTTTACTATTATTATGGAAAATAAAAAATCATTATTATTCTTAAAATAAAAAATCATCATATCAAATAAATTTATCAAAATTAAATATCGTTACACATGAAAGTTAATTACGGAGTATTATAACTTGAATATAATTTTGATAATAAAATATATATACTAGAATAATGATTATTGATCTTATATAATATTTTTGCCAACTTAGATATTTATAAAAAAGATAATACGGAGTATAATATAAACTTGTATACTTCATGTCTGAATTAGGCAGTTACAAAAAGATATAAGACAACCTATCTATTTATTTCCTAACATAAAATATTGTCTATAAAAAAAATGGTATATCATAATTTTTTGTTAGTGGCTTAGTGCATTCGTACATAATAATATGCATAAAAAAAAATAATGGCTTTATGGAAATTATTACTATGCATAGTGGGACACTGGAACTAGAGTAATAGTTTAAATTAGTATCCAACTTAGTTTGTACTCCGTATATTTTGTAAAGACCATCAATTATATACCATATCGAATACACGGTAAGTTGGTAATACAAGTTTATATCTAATGAAGAAAAAATTCAAATAAATACAAAAAAAAATAAAAAAATCACAGTTCGTATATACCAGAATAAAGATAATTGAACTTATATAATAATATTTTTGCCAAAAAATATAACTTTTTTTATCTTATGTGATACAGTTATTATTGTGTAAGAAGTTTGATGACTGTTTATACATATGTACATGACCAAATATTTAGAATAAACTATACATATATATTTGGACTAATGCATTCTCCATATATACTTTGAAAATTCTACAATTATTATTACAAGTGTTATTATAAAAGATCATGCATATAAAGTTTTATAATATTACATTTTTATGTATATTTTTATTAATGTTTAACTATTTATATTTATGGTCAAACATTAATAAATCTGCTAAGTTTGACAATGTCAATATTATAAAATGGAGGCAATATCAAATATCTACAAACATATGCACATTATTCTCTCACACACAAGCAAAATAAATATGTTAAATGTACATACTACCATCGTTTTTTTTTTTTTTTTGTTCTACACAGAGTTCGTAGTATTTATGGGGTCAAACTAAAAATATATGGCCATCATTTGCTATTTATATATAAATAAAATTCTCATGTACAAGCTTACTATAATCATTTTAATGTATACTCAATATTATTCAGAAATCAAATTTACATTCATACAAGCTTAAAATATTTGGTGAAATATTGACTTTGGAAGCCTCATCACAACGTAAGTGAATATAACAAAAAAAAAAAGTACAGATGTAGTATAAAACAAATACTACTAAAATATTTATCCAAAAGTAATGATGGCAATTGGGTGGTGCGGGTACCCCCTCCACTATATCCGCATCTGCCAAATTTTTATATTATGTGACCTACTTGACACCCGCGATAAGTAAAACTTTAACACCCACATCCGATCCACCACCTATGTTGATATCCATTACTCGGCTGCCTATTATCCGCTAACCTAACAAAATTTATTTGATAAATTTCCTATAGAACAACATGTCATTATGTTATCTCTAGATTGTTGTAAATACATACTTTAATAATATATTATATAAGTAAGTAGTCAATTTGTATGCAAGTAGTCATTTATCGTTACAAATACAAAAAGAATTAAATAAAAAATTAAGGGTAGTAATAAGTTGTAGGTTGTTGGGTGGGTAGGCGGGTAATAGGGGGGTTTGAGATCAAATTCACCACTTATCCACTACCTACGATGGGTATGACTTGTATCCATACCCACCTGCTTACCTGTCAAAGTTGGATCCATACCCGCTCCAACTAAGACGGGTGCGATGCGTGACTTACATTTTTATACCTATATGCCATTCCTAATTTTAAGTCTATAAATAATTTAATAGGTAAAATAATATTACAATAATTATGTAGTATATATTAGCGTTAAATCATGCTATGATATTTCTAGGAGCTATATGTGTTAGAGCGTAACTTTTAATTTCCACTTCATCATTATTAAAATAATTGCTTCGAAAAGTAAATTATTCATATAAACTAGACCTGATTATTAGGTAGGTCGAATTAGGGTCAGTGTGGGTCGATTGCAGGTCGGGTCCAAAAGGGTACATTTTAAAGGGTCAATAGCGGGTCGGGTCAATGCAGGTTGCGGGTCAATAGTGAATCGATAATGGACGGGCCAATAAAATATCAATTTTCATGGATTTGGCATCCCTCAAATCCCCAACGGTTCAAAACCGGTGCCAAAGGGGGTGTTTGAACCGGTGCCTTTTTACCTTTTTCGTCTAGTGATTAGTAAGAATATATTAATACAAATTTATTTATGTAATTTCTTTACATTATTTATTTTGTTGTCTATTAAATTAGAAAAAACATTTTGGCCCTATATTGACCCCTATGTTAGTTAATTGGATACGGCTAATATCGCGAAGTGTTCGTGTCGACACTTCACGAATATGGACACATGACACATGTCCGATCCTTCACCATTCACTCGGACACTTCCGTTAAGAGAGGAGAGGAAAAAAGAGAAGAAACATGAAAGAAAAACATATCTTGTTCGAAAACCACCATTAACATAGAGAAGATGGAGAGAAGAAGATTGCCATTTATTAGGAGAATTTGCCGAGAAAAGAAATATAATAAAAAAATAGGGGTAGACATAATGAAAAATTTACAGCTTTTGTAATATAAAATTTATTTACTTCCTCCGTTTTTTATTATCTGCAACAATTACTAAAAGTGGGCGCTCCATATTATTTGCAACAAGTTTTTTTTCCCTTTTATAGTAAGTTTAGGCAATATAAAATTTCGAAATTACCCTTAAAAAAAACTGATTACATACTAACCTAAAATGTAACTATGATTAATAAACCCCTTAATCTAACATCCTAATCTAATCCTTCCTACCAAAAATCAGAATCCCCTCCCCCTTTTCCCATCAACAATTGAGGAACCCTAATTCATTCTCTCTCCTCACCTCCTCACCTACCATCATCAATGCAGCTCTCAACCGTCGCCATTAATGAAGCTCTGTTACATCTTCCAACCTTTATTATCCTCCGTTTTTTCATTTTCAAACTTTCTGCCTTCTCCCAAAGCAATGCCTGTTTGTGTTTCTCTCTCTTCAACTTGAAACCCTAATCTTTGCGATTCTCCCTCTTCAACTAGAAACCCAGAAAATGAGTTCCTCAGACAAAAAAAACCCCGATTTCGGCGTCATTGCTACCTATAAGTGTGACAAGCGCAGTGGGAAGATGCGTTTGTTTGGAACTCGTATTGCGATGTACTTGGATATGAAGCGTAGGACAGGGGGGGCGCGAAACTAACCCATATGAGTCTGATGATGAGCCTTGTGTTGTTAAGAACCCAGATCTGGGTAAGGCTGGTAAGGGTTGTACCAAAACTGTTCCAGAAGTCATCATTCTGGACAGCGATGATGATGAACCCCCTGTTCCTGCCGTTTCGCCTCCTAAAGCCGTTGAAGAGGGAGCGACTATTTTCTGGGCTGATGTCAGATCTAGGGCAAAGGATGTCGCTTCTGGCAAAAAAAGGCAGAGATCTGAGTCCCTTCCTGCTGAGAGCGCTGAAAGCTGTGCGTCGTAGCTCGAGTCTCCTACTAATCTAGCAGCGTAACTCATTTCTTACCCTCGAATTAATTGGTTCTTCGTTTTCTTGTTCTTTTACTCTTTCATCTTTTCTAGGGTTTAGGGTTTTTTTCCTGACTTGATGTTATATGGTTGAAATGCTTGGAATGGATCTATTCATATTTGGTGCATGTTATTGTGAACTGTAATTGGCTAATAATGTGGAGTGGTTGTACTGATTTGTGTTGTCTCGCCTTATTTTGATTGTTGTTGGCCTTTCCTGGGTTTGTCTGGTGTATTGGCAGTTGCTGGTTCTAATTGTTGCAATTGTTGGGTTTAAACGTCCTGTGATGTCATTTTCTCTGATTATTAGTTTGAGTTATGCTGCGTTGGGTTTGCTAATAGCTTTGGAGATTCATAGTTGCCTAATTATTAGGCTGTGTTGTTTATGTTTGGAAGGCTCAAATGCCATGTGATTAGTAGCCTCAGTTGCATGATGGTTGCATGATTACTATGCTGTGCTGTGTTTACACTTGCTGACAATTACTGTACCCTGTTGAATTGTGTGACCTTGTTTAGCCTAATCAGGCTCCTGTTCAATTATTTGTTACCTTTCCCTGCCTCCTGTGCTATGAGTTGCTGGTTAGCCTGTTGAAATTATTGATAAATTGGATGGCTAAATCAGGCTCTCTGTTCAATTGTGTGTGACCTTTCCCTGCCTCCTGTGCTATGAATTGCTGGTTAGCCTGTTGAATTGTTGATAGGTTGGATGGCCTAATTAGGCTCTCTGTTCAATTGTGTGTGACCTTTCCCTGCCTCCTGTGCTATGAGTTGCTGGTTAGCCTGTTGAATTGTTGATAAATTGGATGGCCTACTCAGGCTCTCTGTTCAATTTTGTGTGACCTTTCCCTGCCTCCTGTGCTATGAGTTGCTGGTTAGCCTGTTGAATTGTTGATAGGTTGGATGGCCTAATTAGGCTCTCTGTTCAATTGTGTCTGACCTTTCCCTGCCTCTTGTGCTATGAGTTGCTGGTTAGCCTGTTGAATTGTTGATAAATTGGATGGCCTACTCAGGCTCTCTGTTCAATTATGTGTGACCTTTCCCTGCCTCCTGTGCTATGAGTTGCTGGTTAGCCTGTTGCAATTGGGGTTATTGATATGCTGAATGATGATTAACCTATTTGAGTCCCCTAAAGAACTGTCTGTCCCTTTGTCAATTAAGAGTCCCTTGGTTTGATGTGTTTGGTTGGAAAATCCATATGATGAAGGGACTCAGTTGATACAACAACTGCATAACCTGGAATTGCTCCAACAACTTGATACAAGAGTTGTTGTTGAGGGAACCAGTTATGAGAGTTTTGTGAAAAAAAAAACCCCCTCTGATGGATTTATTTGTCACTGTGTTTTGCCTATTTGATGCATAGTATGTGCCCCTAGATGTAAATAAACCTTCCACAGTTTTAATCATTAAATAAACCAAAAACTTTACATTGTCCAAATGGAAGGTAGCTTAGACTGCCATAAAATATCTATAGGCCTGACTTACAACAAAAACACATAACCAATGATTAACTTACACTAATGAACAACTCACAAAAATAACAGAAAACATGACATACAGTGATTCTTGCTGCTTCATTTCCTTGCATTGGTTATGTGTGGCAGTCTCACTAAACCTTCTTCATGTGTCAGTTGTTGTGTTTAGTCTCCATCAACAAGCATCTCTTCATCTCCTGCATTTCCTGTGTTAGTTGATATGAAAATGGTATTGAGGTAGTCAACAGCTTGTTGAACAACCCTGCTGTCCACATGTATTTGTTCTGGTAGCATCCCAATCCTTTCTAGCCTCTTCTTCCCTTTGTGTGGTGGGGTGAAGTTATTCCCTCCCAAGTGATTGAGTATTTCTTCCATGCAGCATTGTAGTGTTATCCAACAATATTTGTTCAACACTGGGTTGAACAACTCATATGCTTCTTTTACCCTATCTATGAGTTCCAGCAAATTCTTTGGGAATGATTGGTATTGTAGTGATTGTATTACACTGAACAGCCCTAGATCTAGGACATTTAAATCTGGGGACTGAGGGGGTTGGTATATGAATTGAATGTTGAATCCATCTGACTGACAGGCTGACTGAAATTCCTCATCCCTTGGAACTTGATGAGGTCTGGCATTATCCCATTGAATCCATATGTCCTTGGGTAGATGGGAAGGCCATTTAGCTTTGATGCTTGGTATTACATGATTCAGTAGCATTGCCCTTATGGCTTCTTTGTTGACATTCTGAGTTGCCTTGATTTCTACAGCACCAGCTTCCCTGTTTTTGCTTTTTTTCTTTGCTGTTGTTTCATACACAAATTCAAAAATTCCATACTTGCCATCATGTGTTACTGCTCCTTCATGGTAAAAAATGGGCTTCCCTATGGCTGCCATGAACATGCCCTTCACTTTAAATCTTTTAGACTGTTGGCACATGTATGGGTTAGCTTCGTTTGGTAGGAGGTAGAACTTCCTGGTATCTGGGTTCAAGTAGAACCATTTTTCATCAATGTGGATAACTTGCTGCATGTCCATGAACTTTGGGTCCCCATTTTCTTCAGCAGGCAGTAGATGACTTAGCACCCATTTTATTCTTGCTATCTTGTGATTGTCTGTCAGATGTGGGTGAGTTGTGGTTGTATGTGTTCTGAGTCTCCCTTGCTTCTTTAATTTGTGGATTGTGACATGTGGTACTTTGAGAGCTGCTGCATAGCTTCTCTAGTTGTCCTCTTATACAGGGGCACTGACTGCAGAAACTCATCTGTGTACACCTTTGGTTTTGGTCCTGTTTTGCCCAGCTTATTACTCCTGACATCTATCAAATTTCCCCTTGCCATTTGGGATTGGATGTCCTTGAATAATCTCTGAATTGTAGACCTGTGAACATTAAATTTGTGGGCTTGCTCTAATAAATATCCTCTTGGCAAGGGCCCCCCTAGCTTCAACAGCAGGCCATCAACAAGTTCCCTTTTTTGAAAAACTGTGAGCTGTTTTCTGCTTTTCTGTTGCTGTTCATGGTCATTGTTGTTCATGACATTTTCTGCAGTCCCTTGCATGTTGCTTGCTTCAGTTTGTCCCATTATGTTTTCTTCATCTAGCATTTGATCAATGCTGAAAAATGCATCATCTTCAATTACTGACATGATGCTGATGTTGAGTTCCCAGATATGAAGCCTGGTAATGAAGTGAGGGGGGCTGTTTTTGATTGTTGTGCTGTTGCTGAACCAGAAATTAAGGAGCTGATGCTGCTCCTAACCTAGAACTAATTTAGGTTTTGGATATTAATCTATCATGTTATTTTTTGGAACATATTAGTACTCTGTGTAAGCTTTTGGATTTTCTGTTGGATTGCTTGAAAACTGTTGGCAGGTGGTTTAAATACCCTATTGTATGAAAAATTCAGAGGGGGAAATGTTGGTTGGCAAATGATTTTTTTTTAAAGGGAGGGAAAACATTTTCGTGAAAAGGCCTGTTTTTAAAAAATTTTGGTCTAATTTTTGAAAAAGGGGAGGGAAAAAAATTGAGAGGGAAAATTTGGCCCCAATTTTTGCTGACAGGTTCACATGTTTTTAAATAATGGGACCACTTTCTCTTTCCTAAAAAAAATCAGATTTTTTCCCTCCCTTTTTAATCCTTTAATTACATACCCCACTACCCACTTACATACCACTAAACAACCCCACAATCTTTTGCATTGGCCTCCGTGAAACCCCCCTTTGTTGCAGATAATAAAAAACGGAGGAAGTATATAACTTTAAGTGACGTATTGACGTATCCCCGTATCCGTGTCAAAATATCAGACAGATTTCCCGTGTCCTAAAACTTGCCGGATCGGACACTTGTCCGAGACCTGTTCCCGATCTATGTAACATAGATTGACCCTATCCAATAAGGGCTCTATCCGTTAAAGGCCGTATCCATTAAAAGCCCTTTAAGCATAACCCTGAGCCTATTATCATTGAATTACCCTACTCAATAATCAGCTCTAATATAAACTTATTATACTGTGCAATTGCACGGGTACTATATTAGTATTGGCTTAAACACCAACAAAAACTAACCTTACAAACCAAAACCCTTCACCACAACCCTTACCAGACGATGTATTAGCCTTAATCCTAGGAAAACTCGACATCATAAGCCTCTGTCATTGCACAGCCGCCTCGAAGCCGGAATTCTCTAACATCCTACACTATCTACGCACCCTCTCCACCCCTTTACCCCCTTCTTTTAACCTCCCTGAAAGGGCAACCCTATGGTACGGTAAAGTTATCTTATTTTTACTCCAAAAGTCAGTTTCTTATGTAATAAAAGTAACCAAGTATTTGCCTTTGCCCGTAATTATGTACATGGTATTATCGACATTATCCTTATATTGTTGGACTTACATGCCAAGAATTTCTCCGTCTGGCCGGCGGTTTTTAAACAAGCTAATTAAAGGGCTCGAGTTCGTTGAACTCGAGCTTCCACCCCCCGTTGTCGTCGTCTGATTACCTTACAAACCTAACCTTTGGTTTAGGTGGGACGGCGGGCTTAAGTCCGGAGGAAAAAGTCGATGAAAATATTGACAATAATAGGTTATTTTGTCCTAAGGAAGAGTTTTTTCGTAAGTTTGGGGTGGCTATTCGTCACACAACGTATCACTTGTTTACGAATGTTTTGTTACAATCGGATGGACTGTTCGAGTTTGTACTAAGTTTTTATTTAAGGACAAAATAAAATGGTTTTTGAAGGACAACGACGATTTGGAACACTATGAAAAGATGCATTATGTGAGCAAAGATGCAGGAAAAAACGGGAGAATGTGGGGTGTACCGAAGGATGAAGACTTGAAAACCACGAATTTGGTGGGAATGGCTAGCTATGTTCCTACAACAATTACGGTGACAAATCACTCTAGTACGAAGAATTGTAACGACGATTCAGTTGATATAAAAAATGTTTGGCTTTTGTTTGTGGCGTATGATGATGGTAATGGTACGAGCGAGGAAATTATAAACGATTGTAATGGTGAATTTGGAAAAGATGTTGATGAGGCTAGGAAGGAGCTTGCAGAAGCTGTGATGAAAATATTGGCGGATGATAATCGACGTAATTTGGATGATTCCAAATTTTGGTTACCATATAATTAGAGTATGTTACTACTTATTATACAATGTATGTATTAATTTGATTGATTTGTGAACATGTTAATGATTGGACATACTTGACTCTTGCTAATTTCAAATTTTTACGGAATTTTAGTTTGATTACAAGTTTTAATTACGAAGTATATAAGCTAAAGTATTAGGTTAGCCAAGTAAATTGGAATTAGGATTCTTGTACAAATGTTCTGAATTTTAGATTACTTATTTACTGATCTATTAATCGATTATGTGTAGTATTACTAGTGTTTGGGTCCAATTTAGTCCAATTGGGCCTGGTCACTGAATGATCCAATTAAAAGCCCAAGGTTAAGGTTCAACTCTCCAAATGTGCTAAAGTCAAAAATCAAACATCCTCAAAGCCATGTCAAGGTCAGTCAACGGCCCAATCAGCTTGGCCCAGCCCAACTGACTTCCGGGCCCAATCCGCCTCCTTCATTAGCCAAGGTATAAAAGCCAACAATTTGGTCAATTCTTGGTAAGACAATAAAGCCTCAAGCAACTAAACTCTTGCACAGCTTTCTCTCTCTAATATACTGACTTAAGCATCGGAGGGGCCTTCCTCGGCGTCCCCCCCGAGGCTAGTTTACGTGTATTTGTTGTGCAGGAAACCCTCGGCTCCTGCGTCGTTCGGACCGAGACCAAGTTCCCTCAAGATAAAAGGATCTTCCGAGATTCGATTGTTTTCATCCGAAACAATTTGGCGCCGTCTGTGGGGAACGCTACTAAATTTCGCGTCAGTCATCAAACACTCCGGCAGTCGCCATGACTAAGAGTGGAAAGAGTTCCAAGAAGGCTAAGAAGGGAGGAGGCCGGATTACGGTGAGGGAACGCCAGCCGGTTTATCCCTCCCCGGAGCAAGCCTCTTCCGAATCGGAGGCCCCCATTTCTCCGGAAAGGGAAGCCTCAAGAGGTCCTAGCCTCCAGGAGGAGAACACCTCGCACCACACTCGGCAGCCGGGGCCATCCCCGAGACCGAGTGGCTCAGGTGCGAGGAACTCCCCGCCGCGCCATAGCGTGCAATCCAGGTCACATCCGCGGGAGACTCCTCCCTCCGGACCCTCCACCGAGGAAGTGGCCAGAGCAGTGGCCATCTGCATGGAGTTCCTTAAAGCTCAAGGGGCTCCAATCCAGATGCCTGATGATCACCAGCCGAGAAACCTGAAAAGGAGGATCGGTCAGGATGATGGTGGACAAGTTCCACCACATAGACAACTCGGCCAGAGGTGGCGAGGGGACACCCGAAACTCCAGTAAGGAGAGGAGGAGGAACCCTCAACCCTCTGACCACTCTGAAGCTCAGAATTCCATGGGGCCCTCCAAGGACCCGGAATTCGCCCGCCAAAGCGTTCACGAACGCTTGGGTTCGAGGGAGGTGAGTGTGCATAGCCGCCTCACCTTCCCAGAGGATACCGGACCCCACCCAACCTTGTCTCAGCCGGGGACGAAAACCACTTCCACCTCTGAGAGAGGAGGGAGCGAGGTCCCTGAGGCCGGGTACAAGGGGAAGGCGGTCATGGTTCCATCGAACTCGCCCTTCCAGAAGTGGATTCTGGAAGAGCATGTGCCAACGGTCAAAATCCCGGCACATATTACTTACGATGGTACCTCAGATCCTAAGGATCACATTGCCTCTTACGAGGGGCACATGTATCTGAACCCGAGGTCTGAGGCTACCTGGTGTAAATACTTTCCTACGACCCTCAAAGGTGTTGCCCAATCCTGGATCACCAAAGGGCTCAAGGAAGGCTCCATAACCGGTTGGAACGACCTCTCCAACAAGTTCAAGAGCAAATTCTCTACGGCCAACCGCCGAGAGAAGACCACTGCAGAGCTAATGAGTCTGCAGCAGGCGGAGGACGAGAGCCTCCGCGACTATCTGACTCGCTTCAGCAACGAGTCATCCGGAATCACAAGCCTGGATCAAGGCCTGGCCGTGTTCGCGCTACGGAACGGCCTCCAAGCTGGAAAGTTCCTGGACTTCATGGTCATGCATCCCCCGCAGACCCTGGAGGAAGCCTTGGAAGCATCGGATAGGTTCATCCGAGCCGAGGAGTGGAACAGATCCAGGTCTCAGTCTCGTCCGAGAATTGAGAAGCCGAAAGGGCAGCAGCCCGAAGTCTCGGCGCAGAGGAAAGGGAAGGCTAAGGCCTCAGAACCGTCCTCTGCTGCCGAGCCGAAGAAGGAAAGACACTTTCCCTACACGGGAAGGTACGATTCATACACTCCACTCTCCCTTCCCCGTGCTAAGATTTTCAGCACGACGAAGGACGAGGGGAGATTCAAAAAACCTCGTCCGTTGCCTCCCTGGCATCAGACGAGGGGAAAGGACCAGTGGTGCGAGTTCCATGACTCACCCGGACATCGCACCGAGGACTGCGTCCAGCTGAAGGACCAGATTGAGGATCTGGTCCGCAAGGGGTACCTGAGCCAATACCTCGCGGACAGGCGCGAGGAGAAAAAAGCTGAAAAAGATTCTCGGCAGGACCTCAACTTCGCTCGGAAGAAGGATAAGGGACCTCAGGGCAAGGAGTCCCTCGACATCCTGGTTATTTCCGGGGGAATCTCGCGAGGCACAGCCAAACGCCAACTGAGGGGTCTAACCCATCAGATTCATCAGGCTGAGCTTCGGCAGTCCCAGTCACCGGCGCCGAACATCCTGTTCACAGCCGAAGACTGTGAGGGGGTGGTATACCCCCACGATGACCCACTAGTAATCATTCTGGGCATCGCCAACCGCAACGTCTGGCGGACCCTCGTCGACGGCGGTAGCGGGGCGAACATCCTCTTCCGAGGAGCGTTCGACCAGCTGAGGATGGGAGCCGAGCACCTGGCCCCCGCACCCTACCCGGTGTCTGGATTCAACGGCTCTTCATCGTATCCTGACGGGAAGATTACACTTCCTGTCACCATCGGCGAAGGCCGAGCAGCTAGGAATATCATGGCCGAATTTTTGGTCGTAGATGCTCCATCTGCATACAACGTGATCATGGGGAGACCCCTCATTCACGGCATTCAAGGAGTCGTCTCCACGTATCATCAAATCATGATATACGTTTCAGACGAGGGACGCTCCGAGAAAATAAAGGGCAGTCAAAAAGAAGCCCGCCGATGCAATCACCTCAAGCCATCCACGTCTCGCCGAGGCGACCGTGGCGATGGGGAGGAAAAGCACCGGGACCGAAACGCCAAAAAGCCGAGAGGCTCAGACGTTTCGGCTAATGAAGCCCCAGACAACGAGAAATCTGATGGGGGCCAAAAGGCTGACTCCGCCTCAGGGCCGAACGACTCTGATGGCCAGCCGCGGTCAGGAAAGTCTGCTAATATTGATAGCAGGCCGGAATTCGAGGAATCCAACTCTAAGAGCATGGAAACGGATGACCTGACCGAGTCAATAGAACTGACCGTAGGAGATCCGAACAGATGTGTTAGCATCGGGTCGTCACTGGAGCCAAACACCCGTGCGGCACTCGTCCAACTCCTACGGGCCAGTGGAGACGTGTTCGCCTTCTCAGCCGCAGAAATGCCCGGGATTGATCCGGACTTCGTCTCCCATAGGCTTAATGTCGACCCCTCCAGTCGACCCATTAAGCAGAAAAAGCGGAACTACTCCGCCGAAAAGAACCAGAACATCGCAGCTGAGGTCGATAAGCTCCTAGATGCTGGGTTCATTGAACCCTGTCAGTATCCGGAGTGGCTGGCCAATGTTGTAATGGTTCAGAAGGCAAATGGTAACTGGAGGATGTGCGTTGACTTCACGGACCTGAATAGGGCATGTCCCAAGGACTCCTATCCGCTGCCGAGGATCGACCAACTGGTCGACTCGACAAGCGGGCATGCTCTGCTCAGTTTCATGGACGCATTCTCGGGATACCATCAGATCTTCATGCACCCCGAGGACCGAGCTAAAACAGCGTTCATAACAAGTTCCGGGTTGTACAATTACAGAATGATGCCCTTCGGATTGAAAAATGCGGGGGCAACATATCAGAGGTTGGTTGATCAGGTTTTCGCCGAGCAAAAAGGCCGAAACATGGAGGTTTATGTTGACGACTCAATCGTCAAAAGCATAAAAGAAAAAGATCATGTCACGGACCTAGCCGAAACCTTCGCCACCCTCAGAAAATACAAAATGAAGCTGAATCCGAAGAAATGTGTCTTCGGCGTGAAGTCAGGCAAGTTCCTCGGCTTCATGGTCAGCAAGAGGGGGATTGATGCAAACCCCGCCAAAGTACAAGCTGCTTTAGACCTCCCCGAGCCGAAGACAAAAAGGGATATTCAGCGTCTAGCCGGGAGAATGGCTGCCTTGTCCAGGTTCATCTCACGAGCCTCAGACAAAGGGCTCCCTTTCTTCAAGGCGCTGAAGCTCCAAAATTCAAAAGGCATTGAATGGGGAGACGAACAAAAGTCAGCCTTTCAGCAGCTCCGTGAACACCTGGCTCAACTCCCAACACTGGCAAGGCCAGTCGTAGGAGACATCCTATACTTATACGTGGCGGTCAGTCCAGCCACGGTAAGCGCGGTGCTGCTAAGGGAAGAAGAAAAAGTTCAACAGCCGATCTATTTCGTCAGCCACACCCTGACGGATGCCGAGACGCGCTACCCATTGTTAGAAAAAGTGGCTTATGCAGTGGTGGTGGCTGCTCGGAAGTTGCGACCCTACTTTGATTCTCATCAAATAGCGGTTCTAACTGATCAGCCGTTAGAGAAAGTCCTCGGCAAGGTTGAAAAATCCGGTAGACTGGCAAAGTGGGCTTTCGAGCTCACCGAGTTCAGTATCGGTTATCAGCCGAGAACAGCCATCAAGGCGCAAGCCTTGGCAGACTTCTTGGCCGAGTGCTCCTATCAGGAGACTCTGGATGCAAGGAGGAAAATCTGGACCGTCTTCACGGATGGGTCCTCCACCGTGAACGGTTCGGGGGCAGGGGTCGTCATTACCTCTCCCGAAGGCAAAACCTTCGAGTATGCACTAAAATTTTCATTCAAAGCCTCTAACAACGAGGCCGAATATGAAGCAGCCATTGCTGGCTTAGACCTGTGCATATCGTTGGAAGCCGAGCATGTCTACCTCAAGACAGATTCTCAGCTGGTCGCCAATCAGATCCGGGGGGAGTATGAGGCTAAAGAGCCTTCAATGGCAGCTTACCTCACAAGGATCAAATCGACAATTGCGAAGCTGAGATCTTTCGAAGTAGAGCTGATCCCAAGGGGTCAAAATGCTCAAGCGGACGCACTCTCCAAACTTGCAAGCTCAACTCTGACTGAGTTAAGCCGTTCTGTCTATGTGGAGGTGCGCCGAGAAAAGAGTGTAGCCGAAGCAATATCAATCTGCTGCGCTGCACTCGAGCCGAGCTGGATGGATGACATCCTGGCTTATAAACTCAGGGACGAGCTCCCCGAGGATAGGAATTCGGCCTCCAAGATAAAGCGGATCAGTTCACGATTCCTCGTCTTCGGCGGCCAACTCCTCAGAAAATCCTTCTCCGCTCCATTATTGAAATGCGTGGGTCCAACGGATGCCGACTATATTCTCCGAGAGATTCACCTCGGCATCTGCGGAAACCACATAGGAGGGAGAACCTTAGCCCACAAAGCTCTCAGGGCAGGGTATTTTTGGCCTACAATGATCTCGGATGCAAAGAACATGGTCAGAAAATGCGAGAAATGCCAAAAATTTGCACCGATAATCCATCGGCCATGCCTAGATCTCCAGCCAATTCTTAATCCTCTTCCATTTGCACAATGGGGGTTGGATATTCTGGGACCCTTTCCCGAGGCCCCATACAAAAGAAAGTGGCTGATAGTCGGAATCGACTATTTCAGCAAATGGATTGAAGCGGAAGCTGCTTCAAGCATATCTGAGCAAACTGTCAGACAGTTCATCTGGCAGAACATAATAACTCGGTTCGGCATCCCAAAAGTTTTTGTGTTCGACCACGGCAGACAGTTTGACAACCTGCCCTTGCGCCGATACACTGATCAATTCGGGATAAAATTGGCTTACTCCGCGGTTTGCCACCCTCAGAGTAATGGCCAAGCCGAAGCCGCGAATAAACAGATCCTTAACGCTCTCAGAAAAAGAGTAGAGGATCAAAAGTCCAAGTGGGTAGAGGAACTTCCGGGAACCCTCTGGTCACTCCGGACAACCGAGAAGGAGGCAACGGGGCATTCACCTTTTCAGCTGGTGTATGGATCCGAAGCAGTGCTTCCAGTGGAAGTGGGCTCAGAAAGCCTACGAGTGAATCTCTTCTCAGCCGAGGAAAATGAGCAGCTCATGAAAGAGTCCCTCGACTTCCTTGACGAGATTAGAGATCTAGCCCGAGAAAGGATGGCTGCACACAAGCTCAGAATGAGCAAGTCCTACAACCGAAGAGTCTATCAACGACCTCTCAGAGTTGGGGATTTAGTTTTGAGGAATGCTGCAGCTGTTCAAAAAAGTCGCATTCATGGCAAACTCTCAGCATCTTGGGAGGGACCTTATGAAATTTATCAAGAGCTTCAGCCCGGTACCTTCAGACTCAAACAAATGGATGGCACCGAGCTGAAAAACCATTGGAATGCCGATGTGCTCAAAAAATACTATGTGTAAATCCTTCGGATAGTACAATCTATGTAAGTACACTGATTTTGTTTATAAAAAGGCCATCGAGCCAGTATTCATTCAGATTGCGTGTATTCTTTAAGTCTTTATGCTTTCTACGGTTTTTCAAAAATTCAAGGTTTCATTCGGCGCTGTCCGGGGTATTGCATAATGATGCCTTGTACCTCGGCAAGCCGTAAAACCTGCCAAAAAAGGATACAAGCCCGAAGTATTGCATAGTGATGCCTTGTACTTCGGAGAAGCTGTTCCTTTGGGCAAAAAGGCCATAGACTTATCCGAAACATAGCCTAAAAAATAGGAACTGATAAAGCCCCGAAGTATTGCATAGTGATGCCTTGTACTTCGGATGAATCAGTTCCGGGTGGTAGTTGCAACTCTGAAGTATTGCATGATGATGCCTCGTACTTCAGATAAACTGCTGCCCCGGCATGGTGTTTCGGATAGTTGTTCCCTTGGATGAATTGAAGAAAGTGTCACAAGAGTACCATCTCTAGAGTGAAAACTCTCAGGTGGGAAATCAGTACTTTAAAAACAGATGTAGAAAATAAAGCAAAGTGTTCAAAGATCCTCGGCTTAGCCGAGAAAAATTATCAGCCATTCCAGAATTCAGAAGACCTCATCTTCAGATTTCTGGGGGGGCAGAGGGAAATAGAGAAATGGCACAACTGATCTAATACCCTTCAGCTCAGCCGAAGTTTGATACTTATGTCAGTTTTTTCACAAGTTGAAAACATCCGAGTACAAACGGCAAAAAGAAGTCTCAGCAGAAATGATTCTCGCTAGCCGAAGTTCTGCACTTAGCAAATATTTGAAAGATCATTCAAAGAAAGCAGTAAAGTGCGAAGACTGGTAAAGCGAAGAAAAAAAAAAATACACAAGAAAGCTGAGAAAGTGAACTTCTTTGAAATAAAAATGTTGAATTACAAAAATAGTCGGCAGCCGCCCACAAGCGGAAAGTAACAGCTGCCGAAATACGTACAGGCAAAATAAAAATATAATAAGCTGTTGTACGGTAAGGCAAGCTGAAGCAAAAAAAAAACAAAAGGCAAAAATTCAGAAAGCGGTAAGTCTAAAGTTGAGCGCATGAT
Organism: Chenopodium quinoa; assembly: GCF_001683475.1. Lineage (NCBI taxonomy): Eukaryota > Viridiplantae > Streptophyta > Magnoliopsida > Caryophyllales > Amaranthaceae > Chenopodium > Chenopodium quinoa. Next base: position 911,299 of record NW_018744537.1, read on the forward strand.
GAACCGCAAGATTCTGAAGACGACTGCCCGAGTTCCTATGCTTCAGCCTGAGGATCAGACTGATCAGCTTCATTGGGCCCAATGGTGGTCTCAGCTCCAGCAGCAGAAGAAGCAGGCTTTGCACTCTGCCGAGCCTCCCTTTCCCTCTGCTCAGCCTCCAACTCCATCCTCTCAGCTTCTTCCTCGGCTTCCTCAGCCTTAAGGATTTCAGCTTCGATTGGAGTGGCATACTTCATGTGAGGGTCTTCGGGATCTTGGACCCATTCAGCACATTTGGACCAGTCCAGCTTCGGCTCAGCATGAAGGCAGACCCTTCGGCACACTCTGAACCCGTTTCTAAAACCCATTTCATACTCTTCTTGGGTATAGATACGGACTTTGAGTAGAGCCTCAGCATCGGCCAACTTCTTCTTCGTCTCCTCCAAGTCTTCCTCGGATCTCTTCAGCTCATCGACGAGCTTGGAGGAGGAGCCTTTCAGCTCGGTAAACTCTTGCTGAACCTGGGAAGCCTCGGCCTGAACTTGGACCATTTCTTCCTTCTTGGCAGTGAGCTGATCCTCAGCCTCTTGTAGCTTAGCTCTTTGAGCTTCAGCAGCAGCAGCAGCCCTTGAGAGTTGGACATCCCTAGCTTGGAGCATCTCTTCAGCAGCCATTCTGCTGGCTTCAAGAGATTCTAGCTGATGCTGCACCTCAGCCTGTGCAGCAGCTCCTTGGATTCGGCTCTCGATAGCAGCCTTGAACTTGGAGATGTCCACCCCCAGGTGCTCTTGGAGGAATTTTTCCCCTTCCATCAGTGGGGGAAAAACCTCCATCTCCATAGCATCACAGAAGGTTTTCAGAGCTTCGGCAGCTTTTTTACCGTACTCCTCAACCTCCTGCTGCTTCTCTTCAGCTGCTGCTTGCTTCAGCTTAGCAAGCTTAACTTCCTCTTCAGCCACCTTCCTTTCGTGCACAGCAGCGTCTACCCTATCTTGTAGGGTATCAATCAGCTCTACAGTGAGAGTCTGATTGTGCACGAACTGAAAACAGGGGCACAAGTTAAAAAAGTAAAAAATAATAGCTGAAAGGTTGAGTTCAGAAAGAAATCAAGGCAAGGAGAATTACCTGCATCATCAGCAGTTGGTTGGACCTGGCAGGGTCAGGAACTGATCTGCTGGATTCGCCCATCCCAGCAGTGGCCTTCAGCGACCAAATCCTTGCCCTATCTACTTCGGACAGGCCAGCAAAATCGCCGAAGTAGGCTGCAGCACCTTCTCGGTTCTGACCCCATATGAGGTCCCAGATGTGGTCTGGGACTGGAATTCGGGGGGCCGAGAAACCCATTTCTCCAGACTGCAGCGTCTGGAAGGAAGGGAAGGATGACGATGGAGCCTCTTTAGCTTTGGGTGGCTCAACGTCCTCCTCCTTCTCAGAAGAGTCAATTATTGTGACCTCTTCTTCAGGTGTGAGGACGAAGGCCCCAACCTCTCTGGCAATGTCCGCCGTGAAACCCTCAGCACTGGGCATCACGGCGTCTCCATCCTTGTCCTCGGCGGCACTCTCTCGAGCTTCTTCCAGAACCTCTCCCTTAGGTTCGGGAGTCCTCTGATCCACCTCCATCTCAGGAGGTGGCGGAGGGGTCTTTTGAGGAGATTGGGGTGTTGGCTGGGGAACCCTCGGCGATCCATTGCCTTCCTCAGGTTCCCTTATTGCGACGCCGATGGTCATCGGCCTCTGCTGAAAGTCATGAGGGCCGATGATGGCCATCCTTCGGCGCCTTTTCAGAAGGGGCTGCTCGTCCATATCTGAGTCTGAAGACTCTTGTATTTGATCTTCGGGACGAACAGGAGCTTTGCCTTCTCTGTGTCTGTTACTCTCTTCAGACTGTAACAGACAGGGGGGAAGAAGAGTGTGAGTAAAAAAAAAAAAAAAAAGAAGAAAGACAAAGTTAAGTCTAAAGGCTCACCGAGGTCTTCAGCAAAGCCTCGTCTTCTTCAGCTGCCCTAGCCGCAGCTTCTTCAGCAACTCTGGAGGACCCTTCTCCACCTTCACAAGCTTCAATAACCCGTGCAACCTCTTCGGCTGTACGGGCAGCTTCAGCTTCTTCTTCCAGCAGCTGAAACAAGGGATCTCTCTTCTTCCACCAAGGCTTCTGCCTCTGATACAGAGCAACAGCCTCAATTTGGAAGTGGGAAGAGTCTAGGTGAACCTCTCGGCGCCTTGGTTCAGTGATAGGGGGAGCCCGATCAGTTACGACTCGTTCTCGGTTGACGCCAAGGCGAGCGTAATCAATGCCGATGTTGGTCTCGTCCCGTTCTGAAAAAGAAAAGGGGAGAAGTCAATTCAGTTAGTTCGGCACATCACAAGAAAGCAAAATGAAAGAAGAAAAGAGATAATTAAAAGGCCTCGGCCCCAGCCGAAGAAGATTACCATCCCTAAACTTTCGGCTGAGGCCGACAGCTGCCAGCATATTCTCTTGGAAAACATAGTGCGTATCGGGGAGCCAAGTCTCCGGGATATGCTGCATTCGGCCGCTGCCTCCCCGGTTCGGCAGCTTGCCGAAGATGTTCTGCTGATTAAGGTTCGGGTCTGGCCCGCTATCTTCGGGAGGACCTAAACTTCCCATATCAGGATCCGGCTCGGCAAGATACCGGGGAGCGCTGAAAACGTAAGGGTGGCTCGGCTCCGTGGGTGCCCTAACCCAAATCCATTGACCTCTCCAGTCCTTGTCTGAAGAGTCGTTCGGCCACATGGTTAGGAACGGGGGCCGAGACTCAATCCGATACCACCCAGAGCCATGGCATCCGTGCCCACTTTGAATGTTTGGCACTAGCCGATGGAGCCTTTTGAAGCAATGCAGGTTCGGCACGTACCTGAAGAATTTGCAGACCCATAAGTACGTCATTACCCTTCGGATGCTGGTGGGGGTCAGCTGGCACAGGGAAATGTTGTAATGGATCAGCAAGTCTCGGACGAAAACGTCCAAAGGGAACCTCAGCCCATACTGAAGCTGTCTCGTGTACACCCCCACATACCCCGGGGGTGGACGATGGATTCTATCGGATGCTGAGGGCATTCGGCACCAATATCCATCAGCTTCAAAAATGCCGTAGTGCAACTCAATTTGCTCGGCAAATCGATATTGATCGGCGTTCTCCACCCACCATGAGTAGGGGCGGTTCTTTATCATGGCCGAAGCGACTTCGGCATCCTCCCACTCTGAAAACCCTGGGAGGATATCCCAAAGGACAGCGGGAATTTCATCGTCCCGTCCAGAAGCACTCGGCTCATCCGTTCTCTGAGGAGGAGCCGAAGAAATGGGAGTCGCCCTAACCCCTTCAGCAGGGTCAGACTCTGTCCTTCGTCCATTCCAGGTCCCAATCCTGTCCCTGGGATCGGGGATTAGCCTTGCTCTTCTTGGAGCACGGGCTCCACCTCTAACTCCCCTCACCATTGACGAATTTCGAAGGAAAAAGTCGAAAAAGGGGAAAGAGTGCAAAGTCGAAGAAAAATGAAATAAAATCAAAGGAATTTACCTTGATCTGAAGCAAAAGTCGCCGATTTACGAATTGGTAGTGACAAGTCTCAGCTTCTAAGCTTAATGCTCGGGGAATTTGCGAAGTTTTGATGCGGGCTCTTGAGCGTTCTTGAGAATTCTGGGTTTGTGTTGATGAATGAGTGGGGAGAGAAGACGCGCCTCTATTTATATCTCCAGAAATGGGAATTCAAGGAGTCTGCGTTTCAATTTCTCTCAAGCACCCCACTAAGTAACCGTTAAACACACGACCCTGCAGTTAAGTCGCCCACTACCCGTCCAACTTCCGCAATTATCCACATTAACTGTTGTTATCTCATTAATCATGGGTTAATTACGGTTTAAATTCACATTTTTGGATTAACAAATCATTCACTTCCCTCCTTTTCTGATTAAATCAAACCCGACCCGTCATCCTTCCAAATCGGGTCTGGGGGGCAAGTTGTTTGGGTCCAATTTAGTCCAATTGGGCCTGGTCACTGAATGATCCAATTAAAAGCCCAAGGTTAAGGTTCAACTCTCCAAATGTGCTAAAGTCAAAAATCAAACATCCTCAAAGCCATGTCAAGGTCAGTCAACGGCCCAATCAGCTTGGCCCAGCCCAACTGACTTCCGGGCCCAATCCGCCTCCTTCATTAGCCAAGGTATAAAAGCCAACAATTTGGTCAATTCTTGGTAAGACAATAAAGCCTCAAGCAACTAAACTCTTGCACAGCTTTCTCTCTCTAATATACTGACTTAAGCATCGGAGGGGCCTTCCTCGGCGTCCCCCCCGAGGCTAGTTTACGTGTATTTGTTGTGCAGGAAACCCTCGGCTCCTGCGTCGTTCGGACCGAGACCAAGTTCCCTCAAGATAAAAGGATCTTCCGAGATTCGATTGTTTTCATCCGAAACAACTAGTATACAAGTACACGCAAGGTACTTATGTATTGTTTAGGTTCATTCGCTATGTGATCGAATGGTAAAAAGGCCAGCACCAAGCATATATAGTCCCACTACAAGGCAGCTAGCATCATATAGAATATAAGGCGTCAATGTGCTTAGGACTAGAGTAGGCATATTAGAGATCATAGTGACAATCACCCTTACCCGGCATTCTTAATTAAACACAAAGGCGAGGCTACAAATGCTAACAATAAGTGTACCGTGGCTCGGTACAATTTTTTAAAATTAAGCCCTAAGGTCATTGTCTTATGGCAAATTGTAAAAAAAATAAATAAAAAAACACTTTGTTTTTACTCCAATCTCGATGTCCTTACTCCTTAGGCTTAATTTTTTTTGATGACCTTTTTGGGCCAAAAGGTTGAAAATCTGGATATTGACTTGCATTTCCCCCAAATATTAATGATTCATTAATCAACAAGTATTCTTTTCAACATAGTGAAAAAATAATTTGTGTAATGAAATACCAAATTCATGAAAAAAAAAGTTAAATTTTAGCATTTCATTTTCATGGTTAAATCAAACAAACAAAAATGTAAGAGTTTGATGTTTTCTTTTCATTTTGAATTTCCGATTTCAATGTTTGTATCAAATGTGAAATGTCCTTTTAGTCATGAATAAACTTGTATTGTGTCCAAGCTAGTAATATGGAGAATCAAAACAAGATTAAATGCTAAATTGCTAATAAAATCAAACAAACAAACAACAAAAGCGTTTATGTTGAGGTCTCACTATCTCGAACAAAATCCAAATGTGAGAATTCTATTAAGCACGTGCATTTAAACACCATGACACGTGGAATTAAACTTCTCAAGTAATAACCAATTAAATTTTGACAGCTGGCATTCTTTTTCTTTACTTGCAAATTTAAAACACTAAAAAAAAATAAAAAAAAAATAGAGAGCATAATTTGGTAATCTGGTATGGTATAGGCCGGTGAAATTTGAGGTCGAAATAAAAGGTAAGCCACAGCATGTGGTCTACGCTGTTTGTTTACAAATTACAACTACAAACTTACATATTACTCCGTACATTTTTACATAACAGCTTTCTTTTTATGGACAACAACTATATTTTGAGTTTTTCTTCCATTTTCTTCCCTTAGTTAAGAAGGCTTTAAATTTCCTTTTTTTTTTTTGGGGCCATTTGACTTTAAGATGCAATTGTGATATATTATTAGAATATAATCCAGGCTATCCCAACACGAGGAAAAAAAAAAAAAAACCCTCCATGTCGAGTTTTATTTAACATAGTTAGGTCTGATTTATTTATTTAATCGCATAAGATAAACCTCATATCATAACTCTTGTTTCCTTCTTGAAACTCAATCATGTAATATGCTAGCTCATGGATCAAGTGATAGCTATTGCAAGGCCTAAATTAATTACAATGTAGTGTTAAAGATGGTATGTACATAGACTATCGACATATATATTCTCATTTTGTTCGCTATAATTTTTAGACTGACCTAATAATCCAGGTATCCCTTAGGACCCTTACATACATGATATGTCCATAGCATAATCTTAATATAATAACTCACAAACGTGTTTATATATATATAGAGATAGTCGAAGACTAAGATATCCATAAATATTGCGTTAAGATTCTTTGAATTATACAAAAGGTGATTCCTTAAGGATTAGAGTTGAGGTAATGAAATTTTTTGCCATACTAAGCGAGCAAGAAAGTATATTTAATTTACTAAAATGATGACTCAATAATATCAAAATGAACGTATACATACATTATTATTGAAACTTTTTTTTTCCTAAAGTGTATTAGCTTTTTATTTGATGAATACTCTACAATTAGATAATAATTAAGATATGTGTGTATATATAAGTATATACTTTGTATACTAGTTACCCAAACAAAAAAAAAAGAAAAAAATGGTGAATATGTTATCTAGAACTAACAATAAATCTTATTAAGCACACTAATAGTAATAGTGTAGGACCATTTTATTTGTTAATAAAATGGCTTAAAAAGGGGAATAAAGGTATAATTAAAAAGATAAAATTATGACTTGCTTCCCAAGTATATATATGTTTCTGTTTCAAAAACTATATAAGTACAACAAACAAAGCTGTATGCGTGACTTCACAAATTAAAGCTATCTAACATTATTCAAACTTCAAAGCACTTTATTTTTTCGAATTATTGTTTTCTCTTGTTTTATGCAGGACAAATATATATCTACTCGAGCAAAAATAATACTCCAATAAAAGCAGGCCAGGTTAGCTCATTTTCATTTCACTTAAGATTTATTATTGTTTTAACTTTTATAAAATAAAATCACTGTTAGCTAGCCATTAGAGTGATGATAAAATCTCAGTATTGATTGCATCTACATGCATGGTTTTATTGAAACTCTATATTACTGTATGCTTATATGTTACGAATAAACAAACTACTCGTACAAGGGGAATTTCTAACGCGTCTAGAGTGGGATAGAAAATAAAGAACTATTACAACAATCGATATTTTGTATTATTTGAATTGTGTCATACATGCATTGCCTAGAATTAGAAAATAAGAAATAAATGCATGCATTTATTTCCCATTTATGTTTATTACAAGCTTAATTAATTAGAATGGTTAGAAACAAAAAAAGATGCATCTCAATTCATCCAATCAATCTATACAATGTATATAAAGAAATTTTTTGAAATGAAAAAACAAAGGAAAATAAATTCATCATGTTGGATTCACGTGATGAAGTTGGTTGAAAACTAGAGTAATAGCTAGATGCATTACAATTATGTAATTCCTCTGTCTCCAAAAGAACGACCTTTTTGGAGAGTTTTTACGGGAATCAAGAAACTTAAATGAAAAATACAAGTGTATGGAAAAAGCTAAGAAAAGTACATTGAAAAGATAAATTTACATGTGATTTGCAAAAAAGGTAGAGAAAGAAAGTAATAAAAGTGTATGGAAAAAACAAAATTTAAATAGAGAAACTAATTTTGCACAAATATTATTGTAAATTAGAGGGTATTTTAATGTAAATGGGATGAACATTTTGGAACTAAAATTTGGCCAAAAGGGTAGTTCTTTTAGAGACGGATAGAGTATGTTTTTTTTTTATCTAGCTCAGTTGAGTCATAGGATCGGAGGAATACAATGAAGGTGTTGGATTTGAACTTGTGACTTATTATACGCATGCAATAATCTCAATTTATATTTTTATTTTTATGTAAGTAGTTTTAAAATGTAAAACTAATTAAAGAACCTATTACAAAATTGGCAAAATTATATGTCGATTGATGTAGTCACGTAATTGATCAATGATATATGCTTAAAATTCTCATTATTGACTCCAATAAAATCACTTTCCGAAAAAAATATTGTACATAGTAAGAGTATCATTTTTGGAACTCAAATATGTTTCTTAAAAATATAAGAGCAAGCGTTAAGTTCACCATTATTGTTTGGTCATGTATGGCAACTTTGTCGAGCAAGTTGCTCATTATTACATAATTGTCGAGCAACTTTGCAGCACAAAACACGTAGCTTTTAGTAATATCGTCATAGTTGTGTCAATGCTAGGAAATTATCTGTTTGTTACTGCGAAATTGCGTAGCACTCCATTGTACAAAACTTACTTTGCCTTCCTACTAAGAAATTGCTCAATTTAGCTATGTCACTACTTTACTAGTGAGTACATTGGAAGATTAAGGATCTCATGCTTGTAAGATATTGGCTGATATTTTTAATTTAAAATAAAAATCATGGGACAATCGACAATATAATATGTCTACACCTATTGTACGCAAATATTAACTAGTAGAATATTTGCTTGTATGAAACGGGGTAAGAAAGGCGAGACTTTGTTACTTCAACTTATTGATAGACAGGAATGAATAACATTTTCCGTCTTATAGCATAAGATTGTTTTAGGATGATGATGTATACGATTTTTATCCTTGTATAATATGCGCGTTAAAAAACAAGGAAAGAGAGAGAAAAAGGAAGAGAAGACATTGCTTCCCGCGTTTTCCATCTCTGTTATTATACTTAGTAACCACATTTCCTAATTCTCTTTCTTGTTCCTCATGCGTGCAAGCCATTCTCTAATATCTCTCCATTTCTTGGTCATTAACGGTTTCAATTCTCTCCAAGCATCTTCAATCTTCTTTCTCTCTCTTCAATTTTCTGTCGTTTTGCTTTCTCTTAAACCTAACCATCCATTTTCAAAACTCTCTTGATAAAAATCTTAACAAAAATCTGGTTTCTTTGTCTCTTTCTTCTTCATTTCAGCTGTTTATAAGTCGAACAAAAATCTTAAATTTTCTGAAATTCCTAGATTTTGCCATCTGGGTTTTGTTCTTCTGTTTAGAATCTGAACTGGGTTCGGATTTTTTTTCTCAAATTTTTCATACTATCGTTAGAAAAAACACTACATTTCTGGGTTCTGCTCTGTTTCGTCGAATTTTTATGGTTTATGAATAGGTAGGGAATAGGTTTCTGAATGTTTGTAGACAACTTTAAGGGAAGACTTTGCTATAATTTGGGTTTTGATATTTGGGTTTTGATTGCAGTGTAAATTTGGGACTTGAAATCTGAAGTAATGGGAGGACATATGAGCAAGAAAGCGGCCGAAACGACAGCAGAAATCAACAACCTGCAGTACACAACAGAGCTAACATCTTATGAAGCAGCCTGTAAAACTGATAGAGATTTGCAGTCCTTTGACACAAACCTTCATGCTAGAACCAATCATGTGATCAACTCTTTAGCAGTCGGTGTTGAAGTCCGGTCGCTTTCGTTCACTTCGATGAAGGAAGTCACTGAATGCTTGTTGGAGATGAACCAGGAAGTTGTGAAGGTTATCTTAGAGTGCAAGCAAGATATATGGAAAACACCAGAATTATTTGAGCTTGTTGAAGAATACTTTGAGAACAGTTTGCAAACCCTTGATTTCTGTGCTGCATTGGAGAAATGCCTTAAAAGGGTTAAAGATAGTCAGTTGCTTATAATGGTGGCTATGCAACAGTTTGAGGATGAAGGCGGTGCAGGGGAGACGAGGTACTCGAAAACTTTGGAAGAGTTGAAGAATTTCAAGGCAGCTGGTGATCCTTTTACTGAGGATTTTTTCCAGATATTTCAGTCTGTTTATAAACAGCAACTCTCAATGCTTGAGAAGTTGCAACTTAGGAAAAATAAGCTGGATAAAAAGTTGAAATCTGTTCATGCTTGGAAGAAGGTTTCTAACATCATATTTGTGACCACTTTCGCCGCAGTTCTGATCTGCTCTGTGGTGGCAGCAGCCACCTTGGCTCCACCAGTTGCAGCGGCTCTAGCTGCTGCAACGGCGATCCCTGTGGGATCTGTAGGGAAGTGGATTGATTCCCTATGGAAGAACTATGAAACTGCACTGAAAGGGCAAAAGGAGGTCATAAGCAGTATGCAGGTAGGGACATATATTGCTATAAAGGACTTGGATAACATTAGGGTGTTGATAGACCGACTGGAAATCGAGCTTGAATCCCTGTTAAAAACTGCTGATTTCGCAATTTCTGAAGACGCTGTTAAGCTTGGAATCGAAGAGATCAAGAAGAAGATGGTTGTATTTACAAAGAATGTCGAAGATTTAGGTGTGCAAGCTGATGTCTGCAGTAGGGATATCAGAAGAGCTAGGACTGTTGTCCTGCAGAGGATCATCAAACATCCTAACAGCTGAGAAAAGAAAGATTGATTGACTTCAAAATTTCTTTCATTGTTATGTTGTTGTTTTTAGACACTTTGAATTTGAGATACATTATTCTGTATCTGTAATTCTTGCAATTGAATTCTTTTCATTAAATGTTACAAATCACAGGATTTGGATTCCTTATTTGAACATAATATTCATCAAATAAAAATATATCTTCATCTGTAGTAGTTCAAATTTTCTTGTTTGCTTTGTCTGATCCATTTCATTTTTGTTTTCTGTATAGTTTCTGATAGCTCCTCTTATCTATTTTAATTTGTAAACTTAGTTACTAGCCTTACTACCCACATCCCTCTTAGACATGGTCCAAATGAAATTAGGGAAATGATAAGTCAATATTGACACAAAACACTTGAGAGAGCCATAAAGGACAATGATGTAGATAAGAATTAATCGCAAAAGCAACAAAAGTCTTGAGATCACCTTCCGAGTCATTATTGACAAACCAAGCTAGTATCCATATACGTATGTATTACTATAAAATAATCTTGACATTCCCCGTACACATGTCCAAATGGGAGTAGGACAACAATGTAGTGAAATGATTTCTGATATTGACATAAGAATATAAGATTAGCATAATGAAAAATCCATTGCAAATCATTATTTAGTGACATAGGGTTAGCCATATAATTATGATCTAAACAAGACCAAATGATTTTCATATAAAATTACATTATCCTACCAACATCTTGGACACTGGTAAACGCAGCACAATTTCTGAGTCAAACAATTAGTAGACTAAGGACTAGAATTAGCTGGCTAAAATATCATATAGTATTATGAAGGAACCGGCCAATATTCAAAGATCAAAAGAAAGGATCTAAGGACTCCTGCTTTAAGGACCACTGAAAAGATATTAAAAAAGAACCTTCTTTTGATACAAGAAATAGTCATAAAGGCCAATCTAAATTCCATGAAGTAGAACATGGTCCAAGACTCCAAGTCATCATTGACAATAATGGTTTAAGTATAGGGAGAGTCATAATGGTATGTTGCAGACGAGGTTCGATTCCAATTCTTGGTTCCAACTCCAAGACTTTATTCAAGTATATAAAGTTATAGGCTTACAACGTATGTGACCGTAAACTCTTCATTGATGTAATAACACAACTACATTGCATTTAGGCTAAAAAAAACACAAAACTATCTTAAAATGACTATTTGACACTTAGACACATATTCGTGCTTGACGCTTCTAGTCAAACAATTGCTACTTTAATTTGAATATCATTGAAAATAATGCAGCATAACATAAGTAAACACATTCTTGTCAAGCAAGAGCAAGAGACTAATGATTAGTCATTTTAGAAGCTTTAATACGTGAAGAGTTAAACAATAAACATGTTGCGGGGCAAATCAGCTTTGAGAAATATAATAGGTTAAATGTTGCTTTCTTGAGAACGGTTGCCTAACCATGTGCTTCCTACCTTTCCAAAAAAAAGAATGATGTTGATGTGTTTTAGGCTCTTAGGGAAGGGTGAAGCAGTTTCAAAGATAGATCAAACTGCGTTAGAGAAAATACGGTAAAAACTAAAAATCCAATTGTTGCAATAATCAAAGAACTATGGAAGAATTGATCTAAAGGGCTTTTAGTTCAAATTCAAACTAGCTACAAGTTATGGAGGGCTGGAGGCTTTAATATACAAAAGCATACCAGGAGTAGTTAAGAGTCTGATATGATTTTGTGTCTCGGAGCTTTTGAAGTGAAGGATGAAACTAATCCAATCTTGTCGTCTTTTTCTTATATTCTTCACATACATATTACATAAGAGCGTTTTGGGGCTTTTTCTGGCTATAAATGAGGTCATTTTTGGTCTTTTGGAAGAAACAAATCTTAAGATTGGATGATTTTGTGGTTTTGTCTATCCTTGGGATAGGGTTATCATAAACTAGCCGTTTATATCCCCCCCACTAGTTTTCATATGCATTCAAGTATCCTACAATCTGAAACTGGTATTTGAGACAGATAACAGTCTACAAGAGTAACAAACAAAACAGAGATTAATCTAAACGAAAGCATAAAACATCATTAGTGGGGTTACTGGGGTATCATCAACTAAATCTCATTTCTAAAACAGGTCGAGTTAAGAATGACATAGGCAAAACATAACTGCAACTAGAGGACTCTAGATTAATTAATAGTTATATGAAGTATAATTTATTATGGCTCTTGTCTATTGTGGCTAAGTAGCAGAAGTTATCTTAAAGGACAAACTATGTGTTCAAGCTGAGGCAATGTCAAATTATGCTGCAAGTAGAAGCAAATGATGTCACAGAGTCTTCAGAAACGATTACTAGAAGTTACTAGTTGCAATGTCAATGAATCATTATCAAATAAACACTATATGAATCTATAGGGTTTAGCTATTTTTCTAATTTTCGAATTTCATCAAATCCAAGGTGTCATTTTAGCGACATCTCAAAACCGACATTTTTTTGATGTAGCAGCAGCAAGCCAGCAACGAACTGTCAAACTAACATCTGAAGAAAAATTAAGCAAGAGCTTGTTTATCTCAAATGAGAAAACTTGCCGAACACAGGAGTGTGACAAATATAGTAGAAACGATCACATACATAAAATGTAAATAAGGAAGATGCAAGAATCAGATAGATTGACAAACAGGTCTTGTCCAAATGATATACCGAGGAAAAAATGTAATTACAATCTTGAATATAATGAAAGTCACATTGATTGGCATATAGTTACTAAGGCATTAATCAAGTGCCTGCCTGATATTATTCTGCTTAAGCCATCGGTTTGGAAAGAAAAATATAGGTGAAGGCCGGTAGTTAAACTTTGTTGCAAATGCTAAATAAAGGCATACTAGAATTACGTAAATCTTAAACCAGATGAAAGAGGAAAAAGTGAGAAATGTACAGATGCTTGTTAAAGTCAAGGCAGCAACAACATTCACCAGGGATTTCATCATGCAGAGTTCGTTTTCTGTTCCTTCATTAGGGAAATGGCCTGTGGAGTGAAATTCGGATAGAAGCTTGTCCTTAAGACAGAATGTGTCCATCAACCAAGTGCCCAGCTCTTCCTCAGAATCAGGAATGTTGCTGATAGAGAGACGTCGAATGTGGATATGAACTTCAGATGGATTTATTCCGAACACATTGTCCAAGAAGAAAGGGCACTTAGGCTTGTACCCGATAGTAACATCATAGACTGCAATACAAATGGATTCTCAGGTAAAGAAGAAATAACATTAAATTTCATAGAAAATTAGAAGGTGCAAAACAGTGCAAACCTGCATCAAGAGAGTTCCTCAATTCTTCCATGCAGGCAAAGAATCCCTTCGTTTTTGGAAGCAGAACATTTTTAAGAATAGGCAACCCATGATCAGCTGCATACTTTTGACTTCGAATGCTCTTCTGTTCACTATATCAGAACACATCATGGATAAACTTGGTAAATTATTAGATAATAATCATTCAAAGTGTCATTGAGGATCTTAAAATTCCTAAATTCTGCAAGACCTTCAGCGATATTCACTTAACAGAGCTAATTATGTCACTAAAAATAACTTATGTCAACTGAAATCCTGCTTCTTTTTACCCCACTCACCCAGAGGTTAAATCCTGGGCAAGGCATTATTAATCAAAAACATACTGAAGTTCAGTCATTAGGTATCAGGCCTCAGTCAGTTGAGCTCTACAAAGGGAAATATCTAAGGACTTCAAGATTCTAGCATTTTCTTGCATTTATCTATAATAATCTTTCAGAAAAATCTACTTGATGCAGAAACTTCATCAGCTACTGTGTACAAGGGTACACCAAACACGCAATCATCTTATCATCATAGGTAGGAAGAAGCAACTCATTTATTCCAAACAACCAAGAATAGAAATCTTGTCCAAATTGGATTAAGCAATTTGAAATATATAATCATCACAGAAGAGAAGGCATTACGTACGTGAAATCTGTGCCTTCTGGAAAAATAGCAAGCCAAAGGGGATTTTGGGGATCCTTCAGAGTTGAAAGCATCTGATGCATGATTGGTTCATCAATCTCCCACTTTCTATGCACAGGAATGAATTCCAATATCTGAAATGCCCATCCAAATACAGGTAGTTTCATTAAGCTGCTCTTAAGAACATACTTAATGTAACCCAGGCTACCCTTTCTCAATGCCAGATCCCATATGTACATCCAGTCAACCTCAGTTCTGTGGTTAGCAAGTAACAAAATACGCTCCTTGTCAGGAACAGTCTCTCCAGAGAAGACTACTTTAGTCTTATTGATTTTTTCAAACAAGAAAGGCCATAAAGCAAGCCAGGAAGCAAACACTACAGAAGTCAATTTCCTGCTGTAGCGTACACTAGATAATCGTACTATACCTGCTGTCACAAAGCCAAAATACACCAGCATCATGAAGGCGGTTGAGATTAGCACCAGCAAACATATCACACCCCTTAATAACCTGAATGGTGTTAACACACAGAGCTTCTCATTGCTATCCAAAGCAAGAGGTTTTCTCAGTTCCATTTTCTCACTTTTACCCACTAGAATATCTCAATATGGTGCCTTGCAAAGAGTGAAAGAAAGGGCAGAAAGTGAAACTGCTAGATCTAACCTGATATCCAAGGATCAATCAAGGCCGTCCAACAAAAGTAACAACCATGGGACAGTACCAAGGAGCAAATGAAAAATTTTCACTCAAGCTGTCAAATGAACATGGTAAATGCTATCTTCTTTCATTCATTTCAAGAGTAGATAAATTTATCATCCCAATTCAGAGGAATGCCTTTAAAGTGAAGAGTGGTTCAAGATACAGAAGAAACAGTCACAAAGTCACAGTTCACAAGTAGATTGGCAACGATGAATAACTTCCTGGAATGAATCAACAAATGGATATAAGTTCCGTTCAATATTACCATAAATTGAATTAAGGTGTTCCTCTAGCAGAAGAAAGGTAGCAATAAGGCGGAGCAAGACCAAAAATAATACAAATGCAAAGTATCAAAAGAATGAGTAAGAGGATGAAAAACAGACAATACCAGGGATTAAGGCTTGAAATTCATAGAATTCAATGAGAAATAGTCTTAAGCTAAGTTGATTACACATGGTATTTAGCACTACAGGATCAAATGCTATGAATTATGATCTTGGAGAAAAATTGATATAAGAACTCATACTATTACATATAAGCCAAATAACCGAAGGCAAACCTACATTGGCTCCAGACATGATTCATACACAACATTGGTTTCAAATCCAAGCTCCTGCTAATCTGCTATATAAACTAGAAAAATTATTCTTAAAACCTTAAACTATACAGTGCCAAACTAATTAAAATGAATTTAAATCATCAATAAACATTCTTAATGGCTTTCATCAGCCTTTCGCGTTCATATCCTCTATGATACTAATATTACATATCGAAACAAAAAGTAACAGGCATTTGCTTATAATACCAACACTCTAAAAATGGTTGGTTCAAGGGTATTACCCATTCTTACACTATATAGTAAAAATGATCACATTCTTCAAAATCACTGGTAAGAATGATTAATTACCCTCAAACAAAGCGGCATTCGCTTGCAATCTCAACACTGTATGACACTATGACCCAATACCTTTTATTTTATCAAGATCAACATAAGATATTTTTACCCAAAAAAATATACTTGTATATATAGCAAAGATTTTGCAATGTGATCAAACTTTTTACTTTTTAACTCTAAAATTAGCAGTTTCCCAAACACATAATAACATTTTCCTAATCTGGGTTGTTCCGATGTCACCAACAAATTTCAGAATTTACCAAATTATTGACAAATAACATAAAAACAGAGAAAATAGTATGAAATCCAATAAAAACAAAAATTACATAAAACCCATGAAAATTGGGTAACAATAAACTCAAATCACCCAAAAAAGACTATGAATTTAACCTGCGATGGCTTCAAATTGGTGAGTTTCTGAGGCAGGAAGAGTGAGTGGGCTGGAAAGAAAAAATGGGGAAAAAAAAAAGATGTGGACATAAAATGTGGAAAATACTGTGATAAAAGTAAAGTTGATTACCGTATATTCAGGGAAATTGATAAATTTGTTCTATAAAAATTGAGAAAAAATAATAATATGGAAGTGGAAATTGGTGGGCTAGGGAAATAAGGACAAAGAAACTATGGCTGCCCATTAACAGAATGTGATGGAGGAGACATCATTCTGTACAAGAAATGAGAGTGCGGGAAACTGATGGAAGCTCAATACTCTAGATAGAGTGTGGAATTATTTATTGTTTTCATCGTCTTTGGGATTTTATGCTTGTCAATGCACAATTTTAATGATATTCGTAATAATTTTTTTATTATTATTTTATTATAATTGTAAAAGTTGTAATGTCGAAATGAATCTAATAAACTTTATCTTTTTATCACAAAAAACAATGATATAGAATTGTGTGAAATTGTGAAATGTACAATATACGAGTAACATTTTATATTTGGTACTAATATTAATAAAAAAAGTAAAGGAGAAATACACAAATAGAACATCAATGGACAATGTAAGATCATAGGAGTATAATGATAAGATTGATAACCAAATTAGTTGTAGCCTAGGTGATGCCCTAATTTGTTAGTGTGTACATATTGAATAGTTTGGTTTCCCAAAAAAAAAAAAAAAGTGCTAAAAATTAGCAAACAATAGAAATTGTTAAAATTAAATACTTTGTAAAACACAAAATAAAAACACTCAAATATAAGGAAAATTAAGCAATCCGTTTAATTGAGATTCATCAACGAACCTAACAGTTGTAATTTCTCAAAATGAACTTCAAATTTAATAATTTTGACAATGATAGAGGTCCATATCCACAAAAGGAAACACATAACTCTTGCCAAAAATAGGTTTGGATAACATCTTTTTCTCATTAAGGATATTACAAGTTGCGTTAGTTTTATTAGGAGGAATTATTAACAGTCGAATTAAATTGGATTTGAGTTAAAATCGCGTCGAGTTCTTAGGTTAATTTTGGATATTCAATTGATGAATTCAAGTTTAAGGTCAGGTCTTAAACAATGCGAGTTGAATAGGATCTCATGTCTCATCAAACCCGATTTAAATTAAATCTCGATAATATCAAGTTGAGTCAAACTGAACCCCAGATTATGTCAAGTTGAGACAATCACAATTATTCTCGGGTTAAATTGGGTTTCAGGTTGTTAGTGATCGGATGTGAGTTTTGTTCGACGCAAATTTTAACATGCACCATGGTGCATGTAAATCTGTGTGCTCCACCTATTAAACGGCGTTTTATTGTGTGCAGCAGCAAACCATCTTCGTTCTTCAAATTTCTGATTTATCTCTCCTCATCTTACACTTTCCTAATTTCTGATTTCTCTCTCCTCTATTTTTTTTCTCTCTCAAATTCATTCATTGATTATTTTATTTATTTTATTTTATTCCTTCATCACCATTGTTAATCACCATAGATTAAATTCCTTCATCATCATTACCAATCACCATAAATTAAATTCAAATTTCGTTTTTTTCAACCTTCAATTTGAAGCTTTGATAATGGAGTTTTTGCAATGAAGTGAAGCTAAAAATGGCGACTTCGACGAGGAGAAGGTTGTTAAGACGATGAAATTTATTATTTTCCGATGAGATTTCATTATCTAAATCACCATGACTAGGTTTGAGTTTCAAAATATGTAGGTTTCATATTCTTTTGATTTTTTTGTTAGTGATATTTGTGTATTTTATTATGAACAGTTCTGTTTTTGGTTATATTTTGAGTATTTTGAACATTTTAAGTTATAAATATGAACGTATAATACGTTTCCTATAAATATATATCATATATTTTTGAAATTATGAACATCTTAATTATAATTCTGAACATGTGATACATTACTTATGAACTTTTTGTTTTTTTTTTTGTTTTAGATCTATGTATTTTTAATCATTTTTAAAAAATTGGCATTCTGTACTTTATAATTTATATATCTGAACATTTGATTCTTTGCATATGAAAATTTATTTTGTTTTCAATTTATATATTTTTAATTAAAACCTTTTTTAAGTTTTATAATTATGAACATATTATGCTAGATATCTGAACATGTATAGGATTTTTATGAACAATTGAGTTAGATCAATATGAACATAAGTTAATTTGAGTTAAGGAATTATGAACCTCAATTGGGATTTGATATATAAAATGAACAGTTATTATACTTCAAATGAACATTTAGTACATCATAATGAAAATATAAGAATTTATAATGAATTCATACGATCTATTTTTCGTTAACAATTATATAAATAAAGTTTCAAACTATAGTTTCTGATAATGAACATGACACTATTAGAATTTGAACATATAATTTTTGAAAATAAACAATGAAATCTTTAAATATAATCATTACACTGTTTTATAACGAGCATCAATAAATATGAACATGACACTACTCGAATTTGAACATTTATTATTTGAAAATGAACATAATAATGAACAGTAATGAACATCAATTTTTTGAAAGAAGATTGTCTGACTTGAGATAGTTCAATAGTTTTGTAATAAATTGATGAACATTTATTGTATATATAATGAACATTTCGTTATAAAATATGAACATATAAAATTGAATGTTTACGTTTATTTTTTCTGACATGTTCATATTTTTTTTTACTCAATGTTCATTTTTTGTAAATTGTTCATATTTTTATACTAAATGTTCATATTATAGACGTGGACACATGGTGACTATTGATTCAGATATGATTAAATTGGGTTTCATACTTTCATTTGGTTTCGATCGGCTATTCAGATCGGATCACTTTTTGACGGCCCTACGGCCCTACCGATGAACATTGTATCAGATAACTTTAATGGGCTAGGATCTCTCTTCAAAACAATATGTACACAGTACACCACTTTAATAGGCATAGGCCCATTTTCAATTCTCAAAACATTTTCTTCTTTTCTCCCTCCTCAAGTCTCCTAACAACTTCCCACATAAATTAACTCACCATTTCCAAAATTAATCAAGCTTTAAAACCTCTTTCAATTCAGTCTACTAATACCAGTTCAATTTCCAGTCAAAAAAGCTCAATTTTCATGGAGATGGAGTACAATCTTAGCATTGAACTTCGAGGACACGAAGACGACGTAAGTTCATCCTATTCTCATTTCAATTACGATTTTTTTTATATAATTTTTGATAATTCTTTCACATTTCATGATGAATTGGAATTAAATTGATTGAAAACAAAACCCTAATTATTGCGGGATTTTAATTTGATTGCGATGAATGAAATTCTAGGTTAGGAGAATTTGCGTTTGTGAGAATGTTGGAATTGCGACGTCTTCTAGGGATAAAACGGTGAGGTTTTGGCCGCTTGATCCGGCAACCAATCGAGTGCCTGAATCGCCGAAGGTTATGGTGGGGCACACTAGTTTTGTGGGTCCACTTGCTTGGATTTCGCCGAATGATGAGTTTCCGGGAGGTGGGATTGTATCCGGTGGGATGGATACTTTGGGGATGGTGTGGGACTTGAAGAGTGGAGAGAGAGTCCATGTATTGAGGGGTCATGAAATGCAGGTTACCGGGATTGCTCTGGATGATCGCGATATTGTCACCTCATCGGTTGATTGGTATATCTATCACTCTTTGCTTCTGTTTTTTCTGAATATTGTGATGATTGTTATGACTAAGAAGGTAAAATTTTGTAATGCAGTTAGAAATTAGATTGTTGTGGCTAGTGATTTAGTGGGCAGTGAACAAGAAGAGTAATGTTTCTTCTCAAAATAATAGGGCTTGGCCCTGTGGACTCTTTCAAATAATATATAATTCCATAGGAAGACTGTATTTTTAGTATGAATTATACTTGTAGAGTTGTAGTTAGTTATGTACAATACTACAATCAAAGTCAAATCTAGTAAGGTTGACTATGAATGTCATATGTTGCCTGTTATTTTGGGGTTACGAGAATATTTGTTTAAGTTCTTGTTAGGGATTGATATACCAATATTTCTCTTTGTTGTGGGTTTGTTGTATGATTTGCATTAGCTAATGAATATCGGCACTTATGGAAATGTAGAACTACTTATCTGGATAGGGTTTACAACATGCTGATAAAGAAGTGAGGTACAATGTCATACAGTTGTGTATACTAAGATCTAATTTGATAGGCACATGGGTAGTGTTTTGACTGTTTTCCTTTAGGGAGATTTAAGAGATTTGTTGTCATATTTGTTATTGTAACCAAGTTATTGGTTTCTCTGGGTGCTATTGAACATTGTCACTTGACAGGAGAGAATTATGAGACGATGAAGTTTTATTATTCAACTCAGCAATTAGTAATTTTAATAGACTTTTCACTTGTGAAGCCTGCCAATAAATAAGTAAATAAATGAATTATGCTTGGTGACTGTTTGACATTGCAAATTGCATAGTTTTGTTCTTTATTTTGCCACCTTTTTTTTAGCACTTTGAAAAGATGGAGAAATGGGAAGGCTGTGGAGTCCTGGGAGGCTCATAATGCTCCTGTACAAGCTGTTGTAAAGCTACCCTCAGGCGAGCTTGCCACAGGTATGCGTTACCATTTATTGGGAATTTTCTTTGTATTAAAAGGATGGGTAATTTCCCTTTTACTTATGTGCAGTGCATGTGATTTCTCACTAAGCAAAAGCTCGAGTTATGATATTTTTTTTGCGAAAGCTATGACTAAAGATTGAAAGAATAGTCACATTGCAGTTGCCACACCAACCTAGCTGTTCCTTAAAATGTAGACTGCGTTGTACCTTTTTGTTTAAAGTCTTTTAACATATATGAAGTATATCTTGTATATGAAATTCCAATTCCGCGATAAAAAAGTTACTGTATTATACACCCAAAATTGAAGTTTGCACCAATATTAGTATTGAATCTATTGATATTGTGTGTGTGTGTGTGTGTGTGCTCCTTTGCCTAAGTGAATAGATTTCTAAGTTTTTAACTCACTATTGGCTTATATCTGAATACATTTGTCATTTTGCTGATCAGCAACAGATTTTTGCTTAATTATATTGATGCAAATGGGCCAATGGCATGAAACATTTGTCTAACACTCTTTCATTTTCTTTAAATCCCAGGATCCAGTGACACAACCCTTAAACTCTGGAAAGGCAAAACATGTGTACACACGTTTGTTGGACATACTGGTTCGTGGCTTAATTGTTACAAGAATCTTTTTGGCTTGATTCTTAGGCCCTGTTCTTTTGGACTTATTTTCAGTTTAGCTCAGAACAACAGGGCTTTAGAAAACAAAGATTTTTACTCCTCGGCTTTATTCTTCATATTCTAATGCCTACCATAAATTTTATAGATACTGTAAGAGGTCTGGCTGTGATGTCTGATTTAGGAGTACTTTCTGCTTCGCATGACGGGTAAGAAACTCTCTATGCTTGTTCCTCTTTCTCGTGCTCATATTCTCTCACCTGCCACAGACAATAAGTTTCTGTTTTGTCCCGAAGTTTTATTACTGACACATGAATGTTCATCAGATTTGATCTTTTACTCTATAACAGGCATTTAACTCCTTTTCCCACTGCTACCATTACTCTACCAATCAGGCATTATGCTGGTTGGGTGATTTCTTATCTCATCTAATGGTGGGTTTAATTTTTCAGTTCTGTGCGACTCTGGGCACTGACGGGTCAAGTTCTGTTGGAGATGGTTGGTCACCAATCAATTGTATATTCTGTTGATTCACATGTCTCAGGTCTTGTTCTTAGTGGTAGTGAAGATAACACAGCCAGGATATGGAAAGGTTTTCAACTACTTCCTTTATTAATGTAGTTTCACTGAGTCACTGTAATTCACTTCATACTTTCCCTTGCTATTTTATGTGGCTTTTAGAGCTTTTAAATCATCTTTCAGATTTTAAGGAAATATTGAATGTACTTGATCAAATATGTGTTTGTTATTTATCTAATCAATCTGTCCCAGTTAATGCATCCTGCTTGAGTTGTTATAAACTTTATAAACATTAGACTTGTCTCTTTTTTATGCAAAATAACCCCACTTGAATTGTGTAGTTTAGATTGAGTCTTGTGGCATATCAATTCTTCTAGAGGAAAAAAGTAATTGTAATATAGAAGTTGAATAAGACAAGTATAAGAGTAGCCTCTTTGAGTTACTTTTACTAACTAAACAATTATAATAGGATTATCACAATAAGGAAAGATGGACATTTTTGTGGCGCTGTGGGAGTTTTTTATTTTTATTTTTTTAATGTTCAAGCAGCATTCACATTATTGTGTTTGGTCACAAACTTGTACTTTGGACATATAAGTGAACTAGATTGGAATTGATTTAAGTCTTTCTTATTCATTCCAACTTTGAGATCTTAGTTTGGCATCATCTTCTGTGTGGTTGGTTACAAACTTGTTCTTTGGATATAGTTTTGATACTTTGTTTCTGATTGGGGTAGAGCCTCATAGAGGTTTGAGCACTGACCAATTAGCCAGTTGACTGGTAGTGTTGGACCGTAGGTACCACATGCTTAATTTATGATTGAGGGATAAAGTTTTGGTGTGGAACATTGGAACTCCCTTTTACCCAGATCCAGTGTCGAATGTATAAAGCACCTCCTTATCTCATACCATAAGTATTAAATTGTTTTCAAAATTTCTGAACTCGCAATAGGTGGAATTCCTAGTCTAGCTTGATCAATTGTTTTAGTTCTGCTTCTGATGTAAGGATCCTTGGTGTAGCGATTGTATTCTGGATTATTTTTTGTAGGAATGCATTGATTATTGTGACTTTGTTGTTTCAACAGCAGTTTATTTTTGATGGTGAGATTTGAGGTTGCACTAAATGTACCTTCTTGTCATTATAATTTCGGATTGATCAATGTCTGATTTTTTAATGCACTGAGAATATTTGCTTCGCTGCTGCCTTGCCTGCTCAACCAGCATTTTCTACATTCCCAAAACATATTTCACACACATCTATGCTTCTTGGTCATGAAGAAAATTCTTTTTGCAGACGGTGTATGTGTTCAAGTAATTGAGCACCCTGGATGTGTTTGGGATGTCAAATTCTTGGAAAATGGTGACATTGTTACAGCATGTTCAGACGGAGTAGTGCGCATCTGGACAACGTATGAAGATAGAGCAGCAAACCCTATGGAGGTTCAATCATTTTCTGAACAACTTTCTGCGTACAAGATCAGTAGGTGATTATGCACCCATATATTCAAATATCTTTTAATTCCTGGACATTGCTATAGCTTGTACGTAGCACTGTCTAAATTGATGTCTTACACTATATGATTCCCATGAATGAGAAATTCTGTAAAAATCCTGAAAACAGGTCTGTGTACATGAAATGGACAGCATTAAGCACATTTTTATAGGTATCTTTTGAAAATGTAGTGACTGGTTTGTTATTGTGAAATGGTAGTTTGACGTCTTTTTATATGACTTGCAAAAGATCATCTTGCAGTCATGGCTAATGCTATTTGCTTTTTGTTTGTGGTAGAAAGAGAGTTGGGGGCTTGAAATTGGAGGAGTTACCTGGATTGGATTCATTACAAGTTCCAGGTTTGATGAAGTAGTTATTGGCTGCTTGCAGCATCAATCCTAATTATATTCTTCTAGATTGATCTGCATCGTTTTCCCATTTTGCAGTTTTTTTCCTGAGTTTTCTTTCCCTGATTTGATATCTGAACCACATTTATGTTCCAGGTACGAGTGATGGACAAACAAAAGTTGTAAGGGAAGGAGACAATGGAGTAGCATATTCTTGGAATATGAAAGAGTACAAGTGGGATAAAGTATGTAACCTTTGTGTCCTTTGACACTCTTTTTTCTGTCTTTATCCCACATTAGGTCTGGTTATAACCAATATGTTCTGAGGTTTAGTTCTGATTTCCCGTATGCCTAGTCATAGAATGTTTAGATTTGATGTACTTTGGGGTCTTGGGGCTTGAGTGCTAGTTTGGAACATTTTATGTCTAAGGTTTTCATCTGGATCCTCTGTGAGTTTTTAAAATCAAAATTTGCTTGTCAGCTTCCATTTAAAGAGAGTTTATGGTAACTGCTAGGCTGGCAGTTAATCTTAAAGCTCAATATCTAAGCTCTAATGTATAATTTTTTTTTTTGGGAATATCCCGCATTGACATTGAACAGACTGTAAACCATAATTGTACCCTTCCCGTGGTTAGTATAAGAGTATTAGTCTGTTAGTTTTGTGACTGCTGTGTGGCCTGTCGGTTGTCTAGTTGGGTACTGGACTATTAGTGCTGTACATGTCTTGTGGGCTGTCTAGTTGGGTGCTAATGTCTTAGAAGTTTTCAGGGTTATCTAGTCAGGTGCTTCTTTTGATATTTACTGATGTGAATAATCATTCTTACTATGTTCAACTATTTATAGGGAAAATCTGATTTATGGTTAGGGTTTGGCATTTTAGCCTTTGTATTTGATGGGGGTAAATTTTGCAGCCAGTGTCATTATGTTATTGAGTATCCTGTGTGGTTTGTAAGTATTTAACCCGTTGGTCTGTTGGATATCACTTAATTATCAGCAGTGCTATTGTGGTATATCATTTCCCTTGATGAACTTATACTTCCTTTGCTTCATATATTTTGCTACATCTTTCTTTAAGTGAAGCATCAAATTGATTGAAACACTACTTTATTTGCTAATAGGTTCTCTCTGTCTGTATCCTCATCACATGAGCCCCTTCCCCCCTCCCCTCTTTTTTTTTTTACCATCACATGGCCTCCTAAAATCTTGTGCCTCCCTCTATGTTGCGATAATATAAAATGGAGGAAGTCTATAGCCTTAGTTTGTGATTTCGCTTTTGTCCATTATTCTTGTTGCTAACATATGTGGAATATTTCCTCAGATTGGTGAGGTTGTTGATGGACCTGGGGAAGGCCTGAAGCGTCCTGTACTTGATGGAAAGGAGTATGATCACGGTGAGTAACTTATGGCAGTAAGCATTTTGCAACTATGTGGAGTTGTGGACCAATTGTCATCTGTTGCTCGGATATTTATCAAAGATTTATTGTCATTTTTTTTGAATTGTTCCCAATGACAAATGTGGTGAATTGAGTCGTTCAACTTCATATGTTGCTTGTTTTCTAATTTGCATGTGTTTTCACCTTCTCCTTATTGTGTTTGTGTCTAGTGTTTGATGTTGATATTGGAGATGGGGAGCCTATTCGTAAGCTGCCTTATAATCGATCAGGTACCTTTGTAATTGCTGGATAATGTGCCATCTGTGACGGTGTTGCCATTAGTATCTTGTTGGAAGCATATGCAGGCAAAACGTTTCGATTCTTTGTCAAATCTTGCATTTCAATTCTGTGAATCCCTGCTTCACAGTGAATAGATTTCATTGACCTTGATCTTTTTTCTAGATAATCCATATGACACTGCTGATAAGTGGCTTCTTAAGGAGAATCTTCCACTTTCTTATCGTCAGCAAGTTGTAGATTTCATTTTAGAGAATACTGGTCAGAAGACATTTTCTTTTGATTCATCATTCTGTGATCCTTACACTGGATGTAAGTTGAATATATTTTTCTTTTGATTTATCATTCCGCGATCCTTTTTTTCCCTTAATATCAATTCACATTATATGTTTATTTTGGTGCATTTCAGCCAATGCCTATGTACCTGGGGGTACTTCTGCCAACCATGGTATGTGCTTCTGTAAAAATTCAGTTTATATAATATTTATATGCTGTTTTATAGTTGATCACATGACAAGTTTTTGGTGATGCTTAAGCTTTAAGGTCCTATATAATGAGTTTCTATGTTCCCTGACATACACCTTGCTTTTAATCAACAGCTATTTCTAATAAACCTACTTTCAACAATTTCAAGCATATACCCAAGGTACGCTTATACTATTCTCTTTAACATTTATTATTATTACTCTGTATTTTATTTGTTTTTTTATTTATCAATCTAATTCCAGATTTTTTTTTTCCAAGGACAGGGAGTTATATAATGTAAATTAAGATTATTTCACCCTTTCCTTACATCTATTGATTAATCATGCCACAATCGAGGAACAAAATCTGTAGATGTGTCATATACTCGGTAGATATAATTTGTTTTATTGGCCTTGCTTTGATTTTCAGAAGTCTGAAGATCTGGACTGAAGCTTTATCATGAACTTTTGCGTTAATTATTATGTCCTTAAAGTGTAATTATTATCTGGATATGTTCATATTGTAGTTGTTCATGAAGAGCCTTACAATGGGAAATGGCTATCTTATCTTGTGTTGGCGATTAGAAGTATGTTGTGTCATAGATTGTTTTCCTGGGATTTATCAGTTTAATTTCAGAATAAATTGGAGTAATACTTTAGTGATCCTTGAATATGAAGTTATTTAAATCTAAAAAGTTTTTTTTGATTAGACATAATCTAACTTTGCGTTCATACTACTAAATTTCTGAATAATATGCAGATTGACAAGCCTTTTAAGATTTCTTCTTTTGTTTCTATTGTTGGTGAAATGTGCATGCCTTTGTAATAATTTGAGTATCATCTTTTAAAATTTGAGAGTTCCTGAACCCCTAGGCTTTGAACCTTTAACAGAGCATTAATATTCTAGGTTGTCCATTTTGCAGAAAGGTGTCCTCATCTTTGACGTGGCCCAATTTGACGGGATTTTGAAAAAGATGTCTGAGTTTAACAATACTCTACTCTCTGACCAGGTATGTGCTTTGCTAATCCCTCTACTAATTCGTGTACAATGGTTCCCCCACCCATCCACCACACACACACCCCACAACTACACACACATAGGATGTAGAAATTTATTTAAAATCTGTTGATGTTTGAATGAGTTTGTACTTTTCAAAACGTGCTGTAGTTGACATTTTATACCTTTTAATGGTAAGGATTACATTTCAATTGCTTATTGATCTGATGATCCTAATACATACATAGTGGGGGTAATGTTTATCTGTAGTCAGTTGGTAATCTGTGATAACCTGTAGCATTGTTGTGACTTGTTTTGGTTCCATTTGCATACATGCTTTGAATATGGCTTCTTGATAAATATTCTGAATAATTTCTCTGTTACCAAATTCAAAGGGCCAGAAGCAGCTCTCACTTACAGAAGTGGAAATGTCTAGAGTTGGCGCTGTTGTAAAGATCTTGAAAGATACATCACATTATCACAGTAGCAATTTTGCAGATGTAGACATTGACCTGCTGCTGAAATTACTGAACTCATGGCCATTATCCATGGTTTTTCCAGGTTTGCTTGCTGAAAGTTCAAATCATCTTTTTTAATCACTATATTTGTGCTGCATAACGATATTCTGGAGTGTTTCTTTATTATCTTTCAGTCATTGAGCATTAGTTTGTTGCTCTACATGATATGTTGTCATTATTTCAGAATCTTTGAAATACATGTTAGAGAATGTGAGAATGTTGTCGGAGCTTTGTCTTCATCTCATTCATGTGTCTTTTATTTGCAGTTATTGACATCTTGCGAATGATGATTTTGCACCCTGATGGAGCTTCTAAATTGCTGAAGCTCATAAATGGTGGAAACGGTACTTAGAACTTCTTGCTTCTATTGCTTTTGTTTGGAGTTATTATTATTCTTCAATATGCCTGTATTGTATACCATTGACATGAATCAAGAGGACACCAAGGAGTTTGTGAATTTGTGAAATAGCTTTAAGCACAAATCTGGCTAGTTTTTAAGAAATGGATTGTGCATACCCTATTTTTTCCACAGCAAGATAATATGCTCTGAAGTCTGAAGTGCAGTGTATGTTGAGCTTTATTTGCTTTCAGGATCAATTGATCAAATCTGTACGCTTTTTGGAAAAAGGATATAAATGGTTTGAGTTGTATCTTTTTTTCCCCCGATAGTTTAAAAATTTATTCAGCAGGCACAACCTAGTTCATATGTATCCGGTGATATATGAAACGTCAATTGATCTTTTTGCTTCCAACTTTTCCCTTACCTTGGCTAGGCTGAACATGTCACTTGTTGGTGTTGGCACACTTTACTCTTCAGAACTTTCTTTTCTCTTCCTCTCCATTGAAAGTGAGTTTGCTGTGAAAAAAAAAGTGTAAGTGAATGCTTACAGTTTATCTATTTATTTGTCCAGACGCACTAATAGAGATAATCAAGAAAGTTACGATGAGTCCAGTGATCCCGGCGAATGTTTTGACTGGTCTTCGTGCATTAAATAATCTATTTAAAAATACTTCTTTCCACCAGTGGCTTCAATATCATCGCAGTGAGGTTTGTCCCTGTCATTTACTAAAGGGCACTATTGACTATGACAGTTTTTAGATAACATTTTTCTATTGTTGCAGATACTTGATGCATTTTCTGCTTATCACGCATCTAATAAGAATGTACAATTTGCTTATTCCACATTAATTCTCAAGTAAGTGCTCTTCATGTTATTTTATCTTTTATTCTTCCACCTGTGTGGCTGTGTGTGTGCATTTTGTTGATGGGGGATATCTCCAAGTATATCCTGTTCATTTCTGTTCCCATTTTCATTTGATATTTTTTATGTTGTGGATTGACTAGCATTATTTTAAGTTTGCCGTTCCGTTTATAGGCTGTGCAAGTGTTAGATAATTGTGTCTATTAAACAGTTGGAAGTCAGTGTTTACATAAATGTTATAAGAGTGTTTTTTTGAGGTTTTCTGTGGACTGATACTATGAAATCTTGTTGCCTGACCATTGTAATTGTATTAGCTTTGCTGTGCTGTTGATTGAAAAGAGAGATGAAGAAGGGCAATTACAAGTACTATCAGCCGCACTTGAGGTAAAATTTCCTTTCAACTTCCCTTTGTATTAAGTTTCTGTGTTATGTGTTGATGCAATTATAGCCAATTTAAAACTATAGCAATATTTTAATGCTTGCTCAGATTCAACTGTTCAAGGGGATCATTTTCATTTACGTTTGAGAATGTCAGAATATATTAATAAATTTGATTGTATACAGTGGCCAACAATTACTTAATCTGTTTGGAAAACTTAAAAGACAATTTAGATTTGAGGAGTATTTGCGATGCTCATGGATTGAGCTTGCAAATTGTTTAACAGTTTAAGTATAATAATGCAGAAGTGCTACTTTTATTTGCTGGGTAAGAAGTTTGATTTATTCTCTGGTTGCAGATTGCTGAAGCAGAGAGTATTGATCTAGATTCAAAATTTCGTGCCCTGGTTGCTATTGGATCATTGGTATGTTGTCTTCTTATATCTGTTGTGTTTTGAAAATGCCACGGCCGACAGGGTAATTTTCTAGCATTAAGAGACACTTTCAAGTATAAAGAGGCTGTTTTTGCAATTGTTTACTATACCAGCAGCTCTTTGTGGAGCTTCTGGAGGGGATGATTGCCACACAGTTTTGCTGTGCTAGTCTTTGGATGTTTATATGGTCTCTGTTTTTGAGCTATTCGTTTTGAAATTATCTTATCTGCTTATTTAATACGGAGTACCTAGTATTTTTCTGCTTTCATCCAATCACTATGCATTGTATTTCGGATCCTTTTGCATGGAGTTCACTTATATATCGACTGTGCATTTTCATGGATCCTTTTGCACGGAGTTCACTTAATATATCGACTGTGCTATGTTTGGTGTTTGGACTAGTAGATTTGTTCTGTAACTTGAGACTGTAGACTGATTCTTGTTAGTGTGTTTTGTGAGTCTATTATCTTAGAAGTTATATTGGCTTACTCATGGTTTAAACAATAATACTATTAATCCCGCCTATCATTACTGCTTAGTTATTTCTGGCTTGTTCTTGGACATTGTCTCTATTGACTTCTCAGTTAAAAAAATAAGTAAATTATCCCTGTTGATTTATATGCGCTGTGATGAGTTTTTCTTAAGAGTATTGTTGTTTGCTTTGTTGCTCGTACTTGGGCACATGTCTAATGCGGTTATGTTTCTAAGTGTCTGAGTCAGCTATTTTGTGAACATATCAAAATATTACATAATTTTAGCCCAAATAAAGTGTCCAAGTGTTGATGATATGACATGAGTTCTTGCTGTGAATTAAATAGTAAGTCACATAGGTTGTCTTGAGAGGACTGTCATAACCACTTGTGTATCTCTCCTAAAAAGAAAAGAAAAAAGACGAAGATTAATGTATACAATACGTTGCTATTAACTTGGCAATTTGATGCAGATGCTTGATGGTTCCGTCAAAAGAATAGCAATGGATCTTGATGTTGAGAGCATTGCAAAAGCCGCAAAGTCTTCCAAGGATTCAAAGATCGCTGAAGTGGGGGCTGATATTGAAGCACTAACAAAGCAAAGTTAAGATCTTCGGACCAGAATTCAATAGATGAAAACACACATCATGTTAGATTTTTGCTGAAGGTCTAGGGAGGATACTGCTAAACCCCAATACATGGAAAATGAAACATAATGATCTCTTGATATAATGATTTGTACAGTTGTAACAGCATTTTAACCTCTACTTTCCTTGTTATTATCATGTTTTATTCATATAGCCACTGCTGCAGTCCGCTTTCTTTTTTCTGTTGCAGTGTTGCTTACCGAAACATATTTCGAGTATTTTTTTTTCCTTTGATTATGGATATTATGCTTCACAGCCTTTAGAATCCTATCTTCTTCTTTGCCCCCCCTCCCTCCCCCCTTCTGCCGGCGAGGCAGGGGAATTATGATATGTAATCTTAGATTAGATTCTTACAGTGAGATTTCAGTCACGTTCTTCCTAAATTTTCTAAATACGGAGTATTATCGTATGCACCTAGTAACATATCACAGTTCCAAATTTGGCTGCCCACTAATAATTTTAGCTCTCTTATGGTAAAACGTTAATTTTTTGAAAATTTAGATGAAAAAAAATCTAACAATATTCTGCATATATATATATATATTTTTTTTTTCTTAAATATAAATCAACATATAATTTATAAGTAGTGCCAAAAAAAATGTTGCAATTATATCAAAGCAAATGTTACTCATGAGTTATGACCTGAGAAGTTGAACTACAAAAGAAATTGGGAGAAAATGAAGAGAGAAACGTGTAAAGAATTTTGCGGGAAACAAAATGTGGATAGGATAAGTAGATAACGGTTTATAACACATTTTCTGTTTAATCCAAAAACACAAATTTCAGATAAAAATTCTACTAACTGGAGAGAAAACACACTCTCATACTACTCAGTAAAGATGAAATCTTCATCTTCACTTCTCACCAAATCCATTCATCTTTATCGACCCAATAATTCCTTCAAATTCCACCATTTTAATCAACCCCATTTCCCCAATTTGCAAAATGATAGAAAAAATATGTTTTTCAGGGTTTGTTGCAAAATCAATGTACCACAAGATAAGAGCAACAAACCCATTTCCCAGAAGATTGTAATTTCTGAAGGAGCTCCATCTTTGAAGGAGAATGAGGATGGCAGTGGGGAAGTTCCTCCGCCGCCTCCGAAAAAGCCAACTTCCTCTGTGAATAGGTTGTTGAAGAGAATCCCTCAAAGGGTTTTGGGTGTTTTGTCAAATTTGCCACTTGCTATTGGAGAGATGTTTGCTATTGCTGGTCTTATGGCTATTGGTATTGCTCATGTTCTCTCTTTTTGTGTCTATTTTTTTTTATGAGTGTGTAGTGAGTTACAACTGCAATGATGTAGCCGAGATTTGATCCTGACCCATATGCCATCCCAAGGACTATAATTTTATCTAAAAATTTTAGTTCAATGTGGAATTGTAGGGTTAATTTGAAATTGATTGTTTAATTTGTTGCTACTATGTGTTTCATGCTATTGTTTGTTTAGTTTTGTTGTTGAGATTTGGTATTTAGCAATTTTGCTTGGTTGATATGTAGTTTTGTTTTAGCAAGATTATGAATGTTGTTCTGTTAGGGAAAATTTGGTCAGAGAACTACAGCAGTTCCAGGTTTCGAGTATTAAGCCAATTATTCAATAATTAAATTGGGGAAAGATTTGATTTCATATTAATTGTAGTCAAGTCCAGAGCTTTGGCTGAGAAAAGGATCACATAAGATGTAAGGAAATTTCATGGAAAAATGAAGTGTTATCATTACTTATGAACTTGTTGATTACCAATATAGCAAAATGAGCTGTGTTGGTCACTAATTGTTGTGTTGGTTTATTTTTGCTGAATGGATTGTAGTTTCAAGTTGTTTTCCATCCTCCTTGGATTTTTATTATGTATTTGAATCTATGCTACAGGTACTTTCATTGATCAGGGCGAGGCTCCCGATTATTATTTTCAAAAATACCCAGAAGATCATCCTGTACTTGGATTTTTCACTTGGAAATGGGTTCTAACACTTGGGTTCGACCACATGTTCTCATCGCCAATTTTCCTTGGAACATTAGGACTATTGGCAGCATCTCTAATGGCCTGTACTTATACCACACAGATTCCCTTGGTTAAGGTCGCACGAAGGTCCAATATGAATTTCATACTATGAGTTTTTTGGCTGTTCCTAAGCAGCTTAGGTACAATATAGTCACATGTATGTCTTTTCCGACAGATGGAATTTCTTAAAGTCATCCGAGGCCATTTGCAAGCAGGAATTTTCAGAAAAACTGCCTAGAGCATCAGTTCAAGATTTGGGTGTTGTTCTTATGGGGGCTGGATATGAGGTACAGTGTAGCAGTTTTTCAGGTTTGACTAGAATCAGATGTTTATTAATTGAGCTACAAATTGCTATACTTTTGAGCGAAATTATCCTACGCAATCTACAGTCAGATGCGTAATCGTGGTTGTATTAAAGGATGTTCTGTAATTTCCATTAAAAAAAGGGAAGATTTAATCAATCAATCAAAGCCTTAATCCCATGAGTGGGGTAAAAAGGGAAGATTATGATCAGTTAATCTCCTCTTCTTATAAGGTTTGTGAATATGGTTTCTGTAGGTATTCTTAAAAGGACCATATATGTATGCTTTCAAGGGTCTAGCTGGCCGGTTTGCTCCAATTGGAGTTCATCTAGCTATGATACTAATAATGGCTGGAGCAACACTTAGTGCCACAGGGAGTTTCAGAGGTTCTGTTGATGTTCCTCAAGGACTAAACTTTGTTGTAGGTGATGTGCTCAGTCCATTCGGAGTCCTCTCAAAGCCTACCGAAGCTTTCAATACAGAGGTCCATGTTAATAGATTCTCAATGGAGTATTATGAGAGCGGAGAGGTTGGTAAGCCTTTTGATCTCATCTTGAATCTTTTGTTTCAACAAAAAGCTGTTGTTATCACATTCACCATAATTGTCAATGCTCAAGGCCTCGTTGGCTTTCTGGATAACTCGTTTATGTTAGTGACTTTGAGACACTTGCTACCATGTTTTGTTTGGTGATCTATTGGATTAAAGGGGGTAATGTCATATTACATTTCTGGTTTTCATGCAGGTATCGCAATTTTACACTGATCTCTCTCTGTTTGACCTTAATGGGAAGGAGGTGTTGAGAAAAACAATAAGCGTGAATAACCCTTTGAGGTATGGAGGAATTACAATCTATCAAACAGATTGGGGCCTCTCTGCTTTGCAGATTCTCAAGGATGATGAAGGACCTTTTAATTTGGCTATGGCTCCTTTGAAGTTGAACGGTGACAAAAGACTTTATGGAACTTTTCTGCCTGTTGGGAATGATGACTCTCAGAATGTCAAGGGAATGTGAGTACTTTGTGTCTATTCTTACAATTTCTATTAATCATTTCTGTTTATAGTGTAACAAGTATTAGGTCAATTTAGTTTGTTGAAAGTGTAGTATTCTAGCTTCCTATGTGTTTTTTGCATTTCTTACAAACTTGCAAACATTAATCTTTTCTGGAGTACATTGTTTTCTGCTGGTATAATTGTATAAATATGCTAGCCCTTGCCAAATTCCTTCATTTATCTGTGGAAAAGTTTCATATTATTTGTTTATGCAGATCGATGCTTGCTCGTGACCTACAATCTATTGTCTTGTATGATCAAGATGGAAAATTTGTGGGGGTTCGACGACCAAACTCAAAACTTCCAATTGACATTGATGGGATAAAAATTGAAATTCTAGATGCCATAGGAAGTACAGGCCTTGAACTAAAAGTAAGTTCTAGGAGATCTTCCAGATTTGTCAATTCTTATTACCTCATTTAGCTTCCCCTTGGCTAATCCACATCTCTTTTCAGACTGACCCTGGAGTGCCTGTTGTATATGCTGGATTTGGTGCTCTGATGCTCACAACATGTATCAGCTATTTATCTCATGCACAGGTGATTTTCTGAGCTCTTGATTATCACTCTTCAAGGATTTGTTACGCAATTGCTACTTGGATATACTAATTCCATTTTATCCCTACTTTACAATGTTTACATCCCTGTTGCACCCCCCATGAGATCTTATTTAGCATCAAGGGGTGATTAATAATATAAAATGTATAAACATTGTTAATTAGCAAGACAGAATACCTAGGGATTACTTAATCTTGACGGAGAAATTAAGTGGCATATTTTTTCTCCCTTGAAGAACACATTGATTCTTATAGGCATGTTTATTCATTTATTGTAGTTCATTTTTGTTGATACATGCTCACATTTTCTTTCTTGCAAATTAATCTCAAGATATGGGCTTTACAAGACGGAACAACAGTGGTGGTTGGGGGGAAAACAAATCGTGCAAAGGGTGAATTCCCAGATGAAATGAACCGCTTGCTTGATCGAGTTCCAGAACTAGTAGAAAAAACTCTAAACAACCCATCTGAAAGCATGAGTGCATAGCTTGCATATCAAATGAAGTAACAGTCGACTTCAGGGATGCATGAGGTAAATTTCAGGAGGAAAGAGAAAATCATAGTGCTTCCGCAATCTGACATTAATACATATTGTCAAAGTATATGCTCTCAATCTCTCATTGATGAATTCCGTATATAGCTGTAGTCATTCTTTGGAAGTGTTTATTTATGATCTCTGAAGCTTGAGTAGGAAAGAATCACAAATTCTCAAGTTTTGATATTCGGTTGATTTTTTCCCCAAAATATATGTTAATGTATTACATGTCAAGGGAATACTAGATGGTTGTATAATTGAACGAACTGATATATACAAAAGGGTTGAAATACTATTTACTATACAATGTTATAGTCATCTATTGTGGTGTAATTTCTCTTATCTGAATGACCTGCTTTTAGCCTGTTGATCATCCATCAGTCTACCAGCACCACTCTTTAAGTTGGTTTTTTTGCCTTTCCTTTCACCTCTACTCTGTGCATCTGAAGTTTCAGCCACTTACCCTGTATCAAGAATTCTATGTTGCTCAAACTCTTCCAATTACTCGTGTGAGATGACATGAGGAAGGAATTGCCACTCCTATTTGGATTGAAAACAAGGTCGTTTTCTTTTATATGCCACCACCAACACTTGGGAGTACACATAATTGTGTCTAACTAACATGAGTAACCCAAGTAACAGAAGTCTGAGTGACATTAAAGTTTTTTTTGCTAGAAGAAGAAGCATTTGAGATTGAAGAACCAGCCAACCGGCCCTAGTAAATATGAACCACAAAGAAAGACTACATTGGTTTTAATAACAATTATCAACGGAAAAAAAAAAACACTTTTTGGATGTATGAAGAAGATTGTGTACATTGGACCCTCTTAACCTCCTCCTCCCCTAGACCCTATATAAAGTAAAGGTTTTTTTTACAAAGTATCATTGTAATATGGAGTATAAAGTAAAATTGCTTTGCATAAATGAAACCAAATTATACCAATTTCTAGTACGGATAGAAATAAGGGAGAAAAATTTAATGTTTGTTTTTAGATATGGAGATAAGAACTTGAGAAGGGGACAGGGAAATGGATAAAGTTAAAATCTCTCAACAAAATCATACTAGGGGTTAAAATCTCTCAACAAAATCATACTAGGGGAAGGGTGTTGTATGGATAGTGATAAAAAAAAATGAGAATTATGGATATAGAGTACTACAACAATTTTTCTGTGTGGTTGGCCACACCGTGTGACAGGGGTTGCTTATTCAGGGGTTACTTGTAAGGGTTATTTATTCAGGGGTTACTTGTAGGGGTTACTTATTCAGGGGTTACTTGTAGGAGTTTTTGTGTAAGAGTGGGTTACTTATTCAGGGGTTACTTGTAGGGGTTACTTGAAGAGGTTTCTGTGTAAGGGTAACCCCTAACCGACCGAGTAACCCTTTAATAAGTAACCCCTATAATTTACCCTTGACCATACGAATAACCCCTATAATTTACCCATGACCAATGAGTAACCCTGAATAAGTGATTGACCAAACGAGTAACCCCTGAATAAGTAACCTCTGATCCAACGAGTAACTCTTGAATAAGTAATTGCAGAATAATTAACCCTTACAAGTAACCCCTAACCAAACGAGTAACTCCTACAAATAACCCCTGCCACACGGTGTGGCCAACCACATACAAAAAATTGTGAGAGTACAGGTTATATGTGTAAATTTGTCATTTATTTCTATTTTATTCTCCATTTATATCGAATGAGGGATAATCATTATTTTATCTTTTTTTTTTATTTATTTTAACAAAAATCATTATTTTATCCTTATCTCACATACAATTTCCTTATAATTTATACTCCATTTGATGCAAAGATACAAGTATTTTATTTTTATTTTATTAAACAAGCACGAAAATTCATTAATTCAAATCAAGCTCCGTCAAAGTTAAGAATTCTTGGGAAAACACGTCCATACAAACTAATTCCGTATTACTATTCATACAAAATATGTTTTTCCCCAATAATTTGTGTTTTCATACATTAATAAAATACTATAGTATATGTAAGTTGATATTTGAAACTACATATTGCTTGTCAAAAAAAGAAACTACATAATGAAACGATTATAATTTATATGTTAGTATGTTATGAATAAGCTTCTATGATACATGTTTTTATTTTTATTTTTTTTACTAATAAATTTCCTTAACTATACATTTAACAATAAAAAAAATTAATAAAAATGAATATTTAAACCAATATTTAAACTATGAATCTGAAACTATGAATCTGAGTATAAGTTTTGTGTTATGAACACAAAACACACTTGGATTTTAATTCTTTTTTTTTTTAAATGGGTGTTTATTACAAGTATTCTTTATTTTTTGGTTTGGAGAACTTTTTTTTGTTTTTTGACAGAGATCTTTGGAGAACTTTAAAAAATAAAAAAAAGATAGGTTAAAATAAAAAAAATAAAAAAAAAAAACGTCGGCCTTCATTTTGCTTAATGGGCTGGACTGCAATTACTAATTACATTAATTTATCAAAAGCCCAACTATTTAAAACACATTTAGGGTTTCGTAATAGTGGGCGTACTGCTGGCAGCTTCCACGCCTATTAAAGGTGACGTTGGTACTTCCATTTTTTCATCCACAAATCAACCAACCCTAAAAAAGCTTAGATCTGTCTTGCCGCTCTTAGCTCAGAGAAAAGCAAACCAAACAGATGTTTTCGAGAGAATGAAAGTACGAAACCAAAGTATGAGTTTCTGTTTTTTCAGAGCT
This sequence comes from Chenopodium quinoa, assembly GCF_001683475.1. NCBI lineage: Eukaryota > Viridiplantae > Streptophyta > Magnoliopsida > Caryophyllales > Amaranthaceae > Chenopodium > Chenopodium quinoa. The sequence continues at coordinate 948,947 of NW_018744537.1, forward strand.
CTCGTCGGAGATTTCTCTCCGCAATTGCAATCAAGCAGCACGGCTATCTCGACCGTGGTTTCCCTGTCTAAATACGAACGCGGTGTCGTATGATATCGTGTACCATCGTTATGGGTTCGATTCTAATTGCTACTGTCGCTTGGCGTGACATGATGGATTCGAATCCAATTGTTACTGCCATTTGGCGTGACATTAGAAATGAAAATCTAATTGTTACTGTCGTTTGGCGCAACATTTTCTACTTAGCGTAGACGATGGGAAAAAGCTAAAAGCTGTAATCGGAGGATGGGAAAAAGCTAATTGTAAATTTTTAGTTATTAGATTTGTATTTTATTTTTCTAATATATTATACGATGTAATGTATTTTTATAATTTTTGCTAATATAATTCCATTTTAATATAATTTATGCTTTTAGAATTGGTAGATTTCCAATATTTTAATCATGATTCATGAATTATTATTATGCATAATTTAAATTTAGGAGAGAAATGGGGAGATAAAAAGAACTCAACAATGATTAAAATGTGTCTTAATCAAACTTTGAATGCTATTTTTCCCTGTAAAGTTTCTTCACTTATTTGTGCAAATTTAGATCCGAATATTCGATTACTGGAGTTATGAGTTTGGCCTATTTTGATTCAGATATCCGTATTTTGGTTTGAATTTTTAGTTTAAAAAAAGGTAACTCTAACCTAAAATTTCGGCTTACTTTATCATATTTTGGTTTGGGCATTTCAGTTTTTACTTTTAGGTCAGGTATTGATTTTCAGCTTATTTGCAAATTTTAATTTTTTAATAACAAATTCTAATTTCTTAAAGACTTTTTTTTTTTTTTTTTGGACAACCAAATCTCTTAAGACTTAATACGGATATTCAATACTTCTTCTTTACTAATTAATCTTAGACTTTATTTTTGAAGGAATCTTAGAAATTTTTTTAAGAGATAATAAATGGTTAAATATGTATACAAAATAAAAAGTACTAGAGATGAGTAATTATTATTATTTTTTTAAGGTAGGGCTAGACTCTTTAAGAGTGAGAGGGAAGGGTAAGAAATCCTTACTCTCAAAACATCTCTAATGAAGATTGAAAGCTATTTAATTTTATTTGACTAGTGAATTTGTGGAAGTGAAGTTTATTCATTTTTAATTAAACACATGGGTTAATGTATTATTTTATCAATGTAAATATATGGTAAATGAAGTAATTAGGTAACTTAAATAGTAGAGGGAGCTCAAATAAGAAACCTAACAATACAAGAGAAACAAGGGAGTGTTTGGAATATATAAATTGACATAAACAAATTAGATCTAAGCATGGTAAAGTGATTGATAATTCTCATCGTTCATCTCATAGTCGTCATATTTTAATGCATGTACTTTTTTAGTGGTTATGTTTTGTTGTCACGTATGTCACAAGTTAAAACGCGTTAATAATATTAATAAAAAAAAAAGTAATTATTATATTACTCCCTCGTTTTTTTTTATCTATAACAGTTTGACCAGCATAATTGTCGAGACATAACTTTGACCATTAATATCTTAATTGTATATTAGTAAAAATTGTAACAAAATTATATTATGAAACTAGACATAATGACTAATCTAATGGTATATTTAGATCATAAATTCGGGCCGGGCCTTAATATCAAATGTCATGGTCAAACCCACCCAAAAGTGACGGGCTTGTCGGGCCAAAACAAGCTTTTTCGGGCTGGGTTCGTGCTTTTAAGTAAGAAGTTGATTTTTAGCTTGTCCAAACCCGCCCTATTTTTGGGTCGGATCGGGCTGGGCCATTGTTGATCACCTCTAGGTATATTATATAATAACATTTATTTATTTTCTAGGTGAAAAAATTAAGTCAACTACGATAGGTGAAAAGTGCAACAATCAAAGTAAAGCATTTAAAAAAAAAACGGAGAAAGTATAATATACTATATTTATACTCCGTATTTAAGGTACAAGCTAATGAAAGCCTCCAAAACGTCAAATAATATGATAGCTTAAGTAAAAATACTATTAATTTTAAAAAAACATTAATTATTTAACTACAATAATCATCAGAGTAATTTTGACACATATTTCAAACTTAATGTTTTTGTAAGAGATTTATTAATTTGTCATCTAACCCCCTGAGTTGCTCATGTGTATGAAATGCTTTTTATTGATGTCACATTGTCACCCCTAAAAAACTTGATTAGCAATTTAAAGGTAGTCTCTATTGACTAAGATGATGGTACGTACTAATTGTGGGCTGGCTGCTTAGTCCTAACGTTTCCAACTATGCTAACACTTTGATCTGGTTGGATATCTAATGTCCTCTCAAATTTTTAAATTAGATTAGGCCTCTTAAATAGTACGAGTACTTGATACTTCGTTATTTAAGTTTTAAGAATAAAACTATTGGTTTAATATGGTTGGAGAATTATTAGGTGTTACAAAATATTTTTTCCGTTTATATTTAGATGACACGTTCAATTGAGGTACATACTTTAAGAAGAGAAGAGAGAATGTTAAAGCAAGTGGGTAAATTATGTGCTTTAGCTTATTTAATCCGCAATTTCTATCTTACTCCTGGAGTACCATGCACAAGGTATTTCAGGTTTATAAAATTCATGTTATTTTAATGTAACTTCGTATTATTTCAATCTATATATATGTTATTTTTAAATAAGTACTATGTTATTTTATACATGCATATGACTATGAAGTAATTCTCTAACTCTATTTTGATTAGAAATTCATCACCCTTTTTCTCAGTCATCTTCCTCCTACACTCACTCTCTCTTTCTTCCTCTCAGCTACTCCAACTCAAAATCAAACACACTTACTATCTCCTCTTTTCTTCTTCCAATTTTCTAGGTTTCCCAGAAATCAACCTCCCACACTCACTCTCTCTTTTCCTCTCAGCTACTCCAACTCAAAATCAAACACACTTTCTCTCTCCTTTTTTCTTCTTTCAATTTTCTGAATCAATGGATTCGAAGCCATTTAAGGGTTCAAATGTGTTCATGTTCAAAAATTTAGTACCTCCAGAAGTGTTCGATTCTCTTCCTGATGTCCTAAAACTCAATGCTGCTAATGTTATTTTGATGTGAATTTCTTATTATTTCAATTTTTATATATGCTATTTTTAAATAAGTACATGTTATTTTATGTAAAATGGCACGAGCTGAGCTTAAAGTAAATAAGTAAAAAACATATTGTTTTAGCAAAATAGCATAAAGTTTAGACAAAATAATTCAAGCATATATATTGGGTACGGATCCATGGTACTCCAGGAGTATATAATACTACCTCACTATAAGAGCATTACCCCTATAGTTTTAGGCTTAGATGAATTTATAAAATCTTTTTTTAGGCGGGTGGACAATTATGGGGTTGAGGATCCAAGGTGAGGTGGTGAATAACAGATGAGTATTGTTTCGGGGTTTTCTGATGTCCTGCGGGAGAGTTACAATTCCGAGACTGGAACCGGACGCCTGTACCTGCAAAATAACGGAGACTCCTGAGAGCTCCGCCTCCAACGGTCAAGTTAGTACCTGATTAAGGAGTAATTAATACAGAAATTAAAGTAATAAGGTCTCTCTAGGTGAGAGTATTTAATGTAGGTAATCTGCTTTGCTAGCGAGATCAGCCGGTTATTAGTGTGTTCCGTAATGTATTCGGTCCCTGATTAATGAGGATTAATCGAGTATTTATAGCCTTGGGAAGCGTGCAACTCTCTAGGTTTAAGGTAAACCTAGGGCCGATCGGGCTTCTAGACTGAAATGGGCCTTGATGGCCGGTTGTCCCATTTGGCATGGGTGGACACGTGGCGTGTCTTAAGTGGTCCGTGGAGGACGCGTGGCGGAACCTGGTTGGTCCACTTGTCAAACGGTGCTTGGTGGATAAAAATCCCCTAATCATTTGCCCCTCACAGGTGGCACGCGACTGGTCACGTGTCGCCTGTGACAGGCGTCGCACGGTGACAGGCGACGGCCCGTTACAGGTGTCACCTTGCAGACGGCCGGGAGATTCTCCCGCCCAAATTTGAATTCGGAAGCGACCCTTCGCCTTCTCATTTTGCCTATAAAAGGAAGTGCTGACTTCGGTCATTTTCACATTTGAGAATTTTTGCGAGAACATTCGGACCCCTGAACTTGCTCTGACATTTTCGGACTTTTTCTGCCTACCGCCTGTTCTGACAAGCCGACTGACCCGAACTTTCAGGACTTCATCAACTGTCATCCATTCAGGTAACTCAGTTCTCTTACTCTTAATTTTCTTTTTATTTTTTGAAATGGCACCATGGAAGCACACGACACGCCCTAAGTTAGTGATCAGCCGGTCACCGGGGACGGCTGAATCTAGGACTAGGAGTGCCGCCTGCCCTTTTCTGGACCCATCTTTGCCCTTTATACAAAGTCCGACTGAATCTGTGTCTATGCAGAACGTGATGGCCAGAACAAAAAAGACTGCTAGAATATCAAACTCAGACGGCTCCTCCCAAAGAGTACTCCTTAGCGAAACATCTGACCAGGCGCCAGATGTGGAACGAGGCGACTGTCAAGCTGACAGTTCTGAGAGAGGGACCAAGGTGTTCCCTTCTCATCTAACCGTGGACATGTCCAATTTACCTTCTGCTCCTTCTAAGGGAGAGGAGGCGGGCCCCTCTAGGAGAGGGGAGGAGTCGTCCTCTTCGGACTCGTCAGGGGACGAGTCCGATTCCAGCTCTTCTGACCATAGTTCTTCTGACTCAGAAGAAAAACATAACCGCCTACAAGAGGCGAGAAGTTCCCATGCAGTGGAGAAGGGGGATAATTGGGCAGAGCCGTCCGCCTCTTACAGAGAGGAAAACACCCCCTACTACTGCAGGGTGCCCCGGGGCCGGATCGCAACCATGCGAGACAACGTGGCTAGCTTTATTGCTAACCACAAAATGGGCCCGGAGTATTTACTGTTTGTGCCGGATCCAGAAGATACTGTCGTCTGGCCGGCTGGTACCAGCTATGGTGACGGCTGTTTTGGCTGCTATGTGGCGGCCATCAAAGCTGGTCTGCGCTTCCCATTACATCCGGCTGTTCAGCGGATTTTAGATGGGTATGATCTGGGGTTATGGCAGTTAGCCCCCAACTCTTGGGTAAACGTACTCGGCTATGTGGCCGGGTGCGAACTGAACGGGGTGGAGCCAAGTTTTGAGGCTTTCGCCCACATGAACTATCTCAGCCGGACCCCTAAGTCGGGAGGTACCGGCTGGTATCAACTAACAAGCCACAGGGGTTACCTCATGACGAGAGGTAAGGCAAACAAATGGAAGGATTGGCGGAACACCTTCCTTATTATCGAGAGTTCAGACACGGAGCTGAACAAACGTTTTAACAAGTGGAACAGGGATCCGCCTCTTCTTGCAGGCGGCCGCAGCATGCCGCCTGTTCCCCCAAAGGCTAAAAGAGAGATCCTAGACAAAGGACTCTTCAAAGTAGAGACTAGGGTGAACTCTACTTCAGGGGTACGAGAGCAAGTACCCCTACACTGCGTCCCGAGCTTCAAGTGGCTCTATGATGAGTACTTCTTGGCCGCCTGTGGCCTCGGCAGTCGGTGCTCTAGAGGTAGCCGGCCTGACGAATACTCTGTTTTCTCACGCCTTGTTTACTTGGGATTTTTACTAACTTTGCTGTTTATTTCTTTCAGCCGACGCCATGAGTAAAATAACAGCATCTAAGACTGCGGCGGCCATGCTGCGGGTTTCGCTAATGAAGCAGTCGTACGCCGACTCCCCCAGCAAGGAGGCACCCTTGGTAAGCTTTGAAAACTCTTCCCCTTTAAGTTGTATTATGCATATACTAACTCTTTTTGTTTTCAGTCTGGCACTCCAAGGGCTTCTTCCTCGCAACAGCCGGACCCCAAGGCCCGGAGGACGACTGTTGCAAGCTCTCCTGGGTCTTCCAGGAAAACAGTGGCGGCTGAGAAGCAGCCGGCCACTTCTTCAAAAACCCAAGCGGGGCCGCCTAGATGTATGGACACTTGCTTGTAAAAACTCACTCTTGATTCCTTCTTGATTAGGTCTAACTTGTTTTTCCTTCTGCTTAATGCAGCCGGCCCCCAGGGACTTGACTTGGTTGAGGTAGCCAAGTCAATGGTTAAAGTAGTTCCTCCCTCTGACAGGGAGGCGGTCAAGGGTGCCGGCACCCTTGACCTCGATGGAATTTCGGGGATCTTAGCTGAGGTATACCCTTTTGAAGTTCCAGGACGCCTGTTAACCCTTATGATTGGAAACTGACGCCTGTTTTTCTTTGTTCTTAGGCCCTGCTCCGAGTCAACAGCCTTCGCAAGCCGATTGATCGGAAAAACAAAGAGGTAAAGGCCGCAAAGGCTATGGCCGCCTCCAGCTGTGATAAAGCAATGTTTCAAATTGCCCAAAATGAAGTACTGACCATTGATCTTCTTTATTATCAGGCGCAGGCGACCGCCGCTGTTCGGGCTCAGCTAGAGGCGGCCCAAAAGAAGGTTGACGAGCTGGAGGGGACCGTCACCAAACTTAAAGCCGAGCTGAAGCCCCTTCGTCAGAAAATGCACTCTTACGAAGCCATGGAGAAATCTTTGGCTAACGTAAAAGAACGCCTGGTGAACCAGGAGAAGAGTCTTACCCAAGAGCTCTCGGACAAGGCCGAGCAAGAGAAACAAGAGCTCGTCCGGGAGATGGTGGAAGACTCCGCCCAAATCCAACGCATGACCTGGGAACGACTGTTCCCCAGTGCCGACTTTGCCTCATGGGAAAGAACGTACCGCCAGTGTTCGGAAATATATAATCAACAGATCCTGGCGGCTGCTGAAGAAGAGGCGATGGACGTTGCGTTGGAGGAGGAAGAGCCGGTTGTGGCGCTTGTGCCACTTGGGGGAAAGGCATCAAAAGATGATGCAGCGAAGGCCGAGTCCAGCAAGAAGAGTGCTGACCAGGCGGCTGCTGCTGATACTGAACTGCCCCCTTCTTAAGCTTTAAGTATATTTTTTCTTTTCACGGCCTGCGTGCCGTTTGCTTTGTAATTACCCGGCCAGGGGGCCGGGGTTTTGAATATTCTGCTGGTCTTTTATGGCCGGCTCATTTTAATCAAACTTTTTGTTTTTGTTCAAACTTGTCTAAGTATTTGAAATTTGCTCACTAGACAGACTGTTGTGTATGGCCGAACGTTAAGACAGGTACAAATAGTAAGTATGCCGCCTATGCCCCTGGACGACTGGTTGTCTGTTTCCAGGATAGATGATCAGTCGGCCATTTAAACAATCGGTATTCGAACTCTTTATTCAATTTGACCAAGTAAATAGAATTACCAAGTAGCCAAGGAATTTAAGTAGGAAAACAAGCGGCGGGTACCGGTTGTTTCCCTTTATTGCCAATGTTGGCCTCTAATTTGTTATTTGTTAACCTAGCAAGAGTATTGGTTGAGAGCCTTTGTTTATTAAAAACAAGTGGACGACTCGTACCTTTTAGGCTCAGTACTAAGTTTGAGTGACTATTAAGTTAACATAGGAGTTACTTAGTCTTCGTCACAATCTTGATTGAGTAGTAAAGGTATCAGGCGGCGTAGGCCGGCTAGACCCCTTGATTTACCAATGTTTGTTGGCTATTTACTCAATAGGTTATCCAGTAGGAATAGGGGTTCGAGTGCCCTTGTTTGTATAAAACAGGCGGACGACTCAAACTTTTTAGGTTCCATACCAAATTTGAAGGAGTGACTATGAGTTAACTTTGGAGTTACTCAGTCGCCGTCACTTTTGTTTGAGAAGTAGAGGTACCAGGCGGCGTAGGCCGGCTAGACCCCTTTATTCGCCAATGTTTGTTGGTTATTATCTCAATAGGTACCCCCTGCATTTATCCCAAGTAATACAGGCGGTCATCTGACTCAGATGTCAACTGCTACCACTGGTTTGGTTAGTGATAGAGTTATCCTTGTCTCAAAAACGGCTACGTGGTTGCCCTTTGGGACAGTCGTATAGGTGCCGTGTAATTAGTTTATAGAACAATGTTCCACCCAAAAGGGAGCTGCTCTCTGCGACGAATTTCATCCGAATGGATGCCGCCGGACGCCTGCTATAATGTTGGGACAGGTCGGATTAGTTTTTAAGTTAGATCAGTTGACTAGGCGCCTGGTCTGATCATTCGGCCGGTGGCCTAGGTAAGTTCTTGGTGAACGTAGGTGCTAAGTCAAAGAAGGGTAGCCGCCTGTTAGGCACAAGGTCGGCCAGGCCCTAATCTTTTTAGCTAAGTATTGTGAGTAAAATACTCAATGGAGAGTAGCCGACTGTAAAGGTACAGACGGCATGCCCCTCTGATGATAGAGTGAAAAAACTCAATGGAGAGTAGCCGACTGTAAAGGTACAGACGGCATGCCCCTCTGATGATAGAGTGAAAAAACTCAATGGAGAGTAGCCGACTGTAAAGGAACAGACGGCATGCCCCTCTGAAGATAGAGTGAAAAAACTCAATGGAGAGTAGCCGACTGTAAAGGTACAGACGGCATGCCCCTCTGAAGATAGAGTGAAAAAACTCAATGGAGAGTAGCCGACTGTAAAGGTACAGACGGCATGCCCCTCTGAAGATAGAGTGAAAAAACTCAATGGAGAGTAGCCGACTGTAAAGGTACAGACGGCATGCCCCTCTGAAGATAGAGTGAAAAAACTCAATGGAGAGTAGCCGACTGTAAAGGTACAGACGGCATGCCCCTCGTAATACAAAATTGAATAGTAAGTGCCAACTTTATTAAGTAGCTCTTTACTTTACATCATTCAAAAGAAATATTTCTTAAGGTTATCTACATTCCAAGTTCGAGGCAACGGTTGTCCGTCTGGTGTTTCCAGACGGTAGGTACCGTCCCTGACTTCCGCATAGATTCGGTAGGGTCCTTCCCAGTTGGGAGTTAGTTTGCCAGACTCGTTAGCCCTACCAACTGCTTCCATTTTTCTAAGTACAAAGTCCCCTACTTTGAGTGGACGCCTGTGCACTTTCTTGTTGTATGATCTAGTCATTCTCAGGCGGTAGATTTCATGGCGCAAAACAGCATTGCCCCTCTTTTCAGGAAGTGAATCTAATGCCAGGCGCATAGCTTCCCAGTTTGCCTCTTCGTCATATAGCATTACTCGAAGAGTCGGCTCGTAGTGTTCTATTGGAAGAACAGCTTCTGCACCATAAGTTAGGAGGAATGGAGTTTCTCCAGTCGCCCCTTTTTCAGTCGTCCTAATGGCCCAAAGAACATGTGGTAGTTCATCTGCCCATAGGCCGCCTGCTCGTTCAATTTTTTTCTTGAGACCGTCTGAGATGATTTTATTAAAGGCTTCTACCTGGCCGTTTGCTTGTGGACGGCCGACAGATGCAAAGTAATGTCCAATTCCTTGGTCTCCCAACCAGCTTTTGAGAACAGGCGTCTCAAATTGGGGACCATTATCAAAAACCATAGACATGGGAACCCCGAACCGAGTGATGACGTTTTTCCAAATGAATGAAATTACATCTTTCGTCTTGATTCCCTTTACAGCCTCCGCCTCTACCCATTTAGTGAAGTAGTCAACGGCAACAAGTATATACCTTCTGCCGCCTGTAGCAGGCGTATATGGACCCAGAATGTCCATGCCCCACTTAGCAAACGGTAGTGGGCTGTGAATGGTAGTGAGGTCAGTAGCCGGACGGTGAATTAATTTGCCAAACCTTTGGCACTTGTCACATTTTTTCACCATCTCCATTGCATCTGCTTCCAAAGTAGGCCAAAAGTAGCCCTGCCGCCTTGCCCTTTGAGCAAGCATCCTACCACCTATATGGGAAGCACAGAAACCAGAGTGAAGATCATCTAGTATCTCTCGTCCCTTTTCAGGAGTAACACACTTTAAGAAAGGTTGAAGGTGCCCCCTCTTGTGCAGTTCCCCCTGTATCATTTCAAAACAGGAGGCTCGTTTTTTCAGTGATGCCGCCTGTTGAGGATCATCCGGCAGTGTACCGTTTGTCAGATATGCCCTGATTGAATCCATCCAGGTTGAGCTTCTGTCTAGAATTCCAATAGGATTTTCCTCGATGCTTCTCTTCTCCATTACTTCCCAAAACACAGTTCGAGGAGTATCGGAGGAGGCGGATGATGCTAATTTCGAGAGTGCATCTGCCTGGTTGTTTTCTGATCTCGGTACTTGGATCAGATGGAAATCCTCAAGGGAGCCGACTGCTTGTCGGACCGCCTGTAAATATTTGATCATGGCCGGATGTGTTGCTTCGTATTCGCCATTGTACTGACTCACTATCAGTTGTGAATCAGAACAGGCGTCTATTTTCCTTGCCCCGGCCGCCTTACACATGCGGATCCCGGCTAGTAAAGCTTCATATTCTGCCTCATTGTTTGAAGCCTGGAAACTGAAGCGTAGAGCATACTCGAACCTGTCGCCCTCTGGAGATTGACATACGACGCCTGCTCCACAACCGTTTGAAGTAGAGCTTCCGTCCACATATACCTTCCAGACTTGTTCTGGAACTTGAGAGTCAGGAGGACGAGTCATCTCTACAATAAAGTCAGCAAAGGCTTGCCCCTTCACTGCTTTTCTAGGCTCGAAAGTAACTTCGAGACTCTGCATTTCTATGGCCCATTTGATCATTCGTCCGGAGGACTCCATGGTGGTAAGGGGCCGCTTGATCGGTTGGTCGGTATACACGACGACTGCATGTGCCAGAAAGTAGGGCTTCAATTTTTTAACAGCCATGAAGAGTGCAAGACCAAATTTCTCCACTAGGGGATACCTCAACTCGGCATTTTTCAGTACGTGACTGACAAAGTAGACCGGAAGTTGACAGCCGTCCCTTTCAGCAAGGAGCACCGCGCTTAACGCATGATCAGAGACGGCCAGGTACATGTAGAGATTTTCTTTGGGCAAAGGGCTGACCAGCCTTGGCAAGGAATGCAAGTGAACCTTTAATTTCTGGAAGGCGGCCTCAGCATCCGGCCCCCATTCAAACCTTGCCTTTTTCTTAATTGCCTGGAAAAAGTATAGGCATTTGTCGCCTGATCGGCTTAGAAATCTTCCCAAGGCCGCCAGACAACCTGTTAACTTCTGAACCTCTCGGACGGTACGAGGCGACTGCATGTCAATGACCGCCTGTACCTTCTCAGGGTTCGCCTCTATTCCTCTCTGGTTGATAAGGAATCCGAGAAATTTCCCAGACTCAACTCCAAATACACATTTCTTGGGATTGAGCATGACATGGTGCCGCCTGAGTGTGGCGAAAGTTTCTCGGAGGTCCGTCAGATGATCTTTCTGAAGTTTAGTCTTAACAATCATATCATCAATGTATGCCTCGACGTTTCTCCCAATCTGATCAAAGAACACTGTGTTTATCATTCGTTGGAATGTAGCCGGGGCATTCTTAAGACCAAACGGCATGACCGTATAGCAGTATAATCCCTGATCAGTGACGAAGGCCGTCTTCTCCTGATCTTTCTTCCACAAAGGAATTTGATGAAAACCAGAATAGGCGTCCATAAAACTCATCAAGGCATGGCCGGCTGTTGAGTCGACCAGGTTATCAATTTTGGGCAGAGGGTAACTGTCTTTGGGGCACGCCTTGTTCAAGTCTGTGTAGTCTACACACATTCGCCAGGTGCCATTCGGCTTTTTAACAAGTACCACATTTGCAACCCAATCTGGGAAGTAACATTGCCGAATGAACCCTGCATCAAGTAATTTTTTGACTTCGGCGGCGGCCGCCTGACCTCTTTCTTCACCATGGTTCCGCTTCTTTTGCCGTACCGGCTTCTTTTTTGGATCCACAGCGAGTTTGTGTACTGCCAGATCAGGACTAATGCCTGGCATTTCATGGACTTCAAATGCAAAGATGTCCTTGTATTCTTTCAACAGGTTGTGAAAGTCATCACCAAGGTTTCTCAGAGCAGTCGTCCCAACTTTGACTGTTCGGTCAGGGCAGGAGTCGTCTAATATCAGGTCTGTATGCTCACCAGCCGGCTGAGGGCGGAACTCATCCGGCCGGTCCTCTGCCAATGATTGCTATTTTCTTGCCTTTCTGGCGGACTCTGTCTGGGACGCCTTTCTTTTTCTGTCGCCTGTTTCTTGAACAGGCGCACTTTCCTTGACATTGTCAAGGTCTGTTTTTTCTCCACTTGACCCAGTGGCCTTAGCAGTGGGTTTGACATCCGAGAGATAGCACTCTCGGGCCATCCTCTGATCTCCCCTTAGGGAGCCGACTGTTCCATTGTCCCTTTCAAATTTAAGCAGCATAAGTGACGGGATTATAACAGCCTTGGCACTATTCAGGGTTGGGCGACCCAGAATCATGTTGTAGGCAGAGAGTTCCTCTACAACTAGGAATCGGACTACCATGTGTCGTCCTTCCCCTTTTTCGCCCAGGCGGACGGGTAGATCAACTCGTCCCAGTGGGTGGACGACTCCTCCTCCAAACCCTATTAAAGGGTGGGAGGCCGGATGTATGCAGTCCGTCTGATATTTCAGTTTTGACAGACATTTGCTGCTGATGAGATCTGAAGAGCTCCCAGTATCTATGAGGATTCGACCAACTCTCTGGTTGGCCACTTTACATTCAATAACGAGAGGGTCGTCATGCGGCCCCCTTATTCCTCCTAGATCCTCTTCAGTGATGACAATCTCAGGAAATGTATATTTGGACGGTCGTTCTTGGTGAACGGAATTTACATCTAACCGCCTTATATTATCTTTGTTGCCCCTAATAGTGGGGCCGCCTCCTGAGAAGCCGCCTGCAATGGTGTAGACGACTGCATCATCTGTATCGGAACTGTCGGCCTGTTGATTCTTTTTGGCCGACTGCTTTTTTGAGGAAGTATTCCCCGTAGATTTCTTGACATAAGTGTCAAGATCACCTTGATCAGCCAAGCGGTCTAGGTACCGCATGAGACTAATGCAGTCGTTGGTGTGATGACCAACGTCATCATGATAAGCACAGATTTTGTCTTGGTTCCGGTTGCTCGCAGAACCCTTCATGGGGAGCGGTTTCTCAATTGAGAGCCGTCCCTTTATTTCTTTTAGGATAAACTGGTTATCCTTGTTAAACACATACTTTGGGGAGTATGGTTTGAATTCCTTTTTCTTCTTGGCCGGCTGTTTAGAGGAATCAGCCGCCCAGACCCCTTTTCTTTTATCTTTGTTGGACGACTGTTTCTGTCGTCCTTCTCTATTGTCGAACCTCTTTCCGTCCGACTGTTTCATTGTACACAGATCAGTCGCCTGTATATAGGCTTCTGCTTCAATCAAGGCCTCTTGAAGAGTCGCCACCCTTTTTCGAACTAAATCAAATTTGAAGGTAGACCCGTCTTTGAGACCTCTAAAAAAGTCAGTATAAGCTACCTCATCCGGTAACCCTTGAATCTGTATTCTCATCAGGTTGAACCGCCTGATGTAGGAACGAAGCCCCTCCTTTTCACCCTGCTGAATTGTTCCCAAATCAAGGGTCGTTTTCTTCGCAGGGATGTTCATTGCAAAGTTGGAGGCAAATAAGTAAGCAAGCGTCCTGAAACTGTTTACACAACCAGTCGGCAGGTTGCCGAACCATTGCTGTGCAATTCCCTTGAGAGTTGCTGGGAAACACTTGCACCAAGTGGGATCATCCAACCCTTGAAGGTACATCAGGTTGGTGAATGCCATCAGATGGTCTTCCGGGTTAGTAGTGCCATCATAGGCGCCTACTAAAACATTTTTTACTTTGGCCGGCTGAGCGGCTTCAGTAATTTCCTTGGAGAAGGCCGACGGCTGTTCACCAAGTCTAAGCAGCCGTAGCTGCCAGTCCATAGGTTGGACGTTTTTTGCTGCAGGTCCACCAAATGGAGGTGGCTGCATAAAATATTGTTGTTGCGGCACAAATGGCAAATTTGGTACCGCCTGCGCACTATGAAAGCCAGACTGTCGGGAGGTGCCGCCTGACTGACTCTCATGGTACGACTGAGTTGGCCTCATCGAGGCATTTCGCAAACTGTCCTGAAAATTTGAAGTAGAAGCCGACTCTGATAATCGGTCACTCCTCTTCTGCTCTAGCAGGTGCCGAGCATCTGTGAACGTTTGCTTTGACCCGTCCGCCTGAATATGACGAACCGGTTTCCTATTTCCCGTAGGATAACGGAGTTTTGTGAAATCAAGAGCAGACGGCTCCCGCTTCTTAGATTTAGGATGGGGAGTCGCTTCTCGCCCTTGAACTGGCTTCCTCTTCAGTGAAGTGGAAGGTTTTTTGGCCGCCTGCTCTTTGACTGAAGCAGGCGGTTTTTTGTTGATCAACTCTTGGATCTCTCCCTTGAATCCCCTCATGAAGGTCATGAGTTCGTTCCTTGTGATCGGAGCAGACCCATCAGTCGGCTGTTGCCGAGCAAGCGGTGCGCCTGCTGGCTCCCTTCCTGTTTGAAGATACTCCCGTTCCCTTATTTCAGTATGACGGGTACGGCGGGCCCTTAGGGTCCCGTCTGGAGCTGTATGAGTTTCAACTTCAAATTCACTTTCGGTATCATGGTCCGACTGAACTTGAGGGTCGTCTAGGGGACGCCTCTCTTCTGGAGTCGGTACAGACTTGGATGCCATCTCTGAAGTACTCTCCCCACAGACGGCGCCAAATGTTTCGGGGTTTTCTGATGTCCTGCGGGAGAGTTACAATTCCGAGACTGGAACCGGACGCCTGTACCTGCAAAATAACGGAGACTCCTGAGAGCTCCGCCTCCAACGGTCAAGTTAGTACCTGATTAAGGAGTAATTAATACAGAAATTAAAGTAATAAGGTCTCTCTAGGTGAGAGTATTTAATGTAGGTAATCTGCTTTGCTAGCGAGATCAGCCGGTTATTAGTGTGTTCCGTAATGTATTCGGTCCCTGATTAATGAGGATTAATCGAGTATTTATAGCCTTGGGAAGCGTGCAACTCTCTAGGTTTAAGGTAAACCTAGGGCCGATCGGGCTTCTAGACTGAAATGGGCCTTGATGGCCGGTTGTCCCATTTGGCATGGGTGGACACGTGGCGTGTCTTAAGTGGTCCGTGGAGGACGCGTGGCGGAACCTGGTTGGTCCACTTGTCAAACGGTGCTTGGTGGATAAAAATCCCCTAATCAAGTATGATTTTAAATCTACAGTCTACACAGCTACACTCTACGGAGTACTCCCTTTGTCCCTTATTGTTTGCACCATTTGACTCAAAAAAACTCTCACATACAGTGGGTTCATGATGCAAACAAAAGGGGGTTGAGAGAGTATTTTATAATAATTGACACATTTGAACTTTTTTCACTATTTATATACTAAGTTTAACTATAGTTTTTAATTAATGTAGTAAAAACAATTAGTTTCATATAAAATATTTTTAAGTAGATATTAATGTGAAGTTTAGCTACATTGACTTTTTGATAATATTTATAATGTTTAATTATATAAATTAATGGTTAAACTCATGCATGCATTGCATATGTGTCGAATTTAATTGTTTCAATTATTATAGAACGAATGCAGTATGATTTTTATGGTATATTGAAATATTATTTGCTTAACATCTCTTAAAGTGATACCTAGAGCAATTCAGTGTGAGACAAGTGTTAATTTTAATTCATGAATTTTTCCCCATTTGCAATCTCAAAGACAAAATTTTTATATTTCCTTCACTATTGAGATTTGAGAAGGGGCTCTTGATGTTGTTGGGTTATAAGTGGTTTTATGAGCAAATTAAATTAGTTATTAAAAAGTTATTTATCAAACACTACCTAAAAAAAAATTATACAGTATACTGGTATTTTTCATACTTGACAAGGTATAATTTTATGCTTTGATATCTAAGAATACATATAGAACAAAAAATCGCACATGCATGACTATAATTTTTCTTAGTGTGCTAAAATCTATTGTGTTAACTATTAACATCATCTGAAAAAGAAATTAGTGTACACATTTTTCATCCTTAAATCACATAACCAAAAGGTATTAATCCGCATAAAGTCTATCAAAATGCTAGTAACCTTACGTTTTTACGGGTAAAGTTGCATACATTTGACACTCATCTTCTTTTTTCCACGCACAACGATGCGCATCAAACAGGGCTTTCTTTAAAGACAGAGGTGTAAAACAGTCTCTTTCTTTAAATATATCGGTGTAATGTTGTTGTTACATGAATCAGATTGGATCGAACTAGCTTCACATGTATAACAAAGGTAGCTAGACATGAATAAAACCAACCAAATTAAATCAAAGTAAGAATGCAGGTTTATTTACATCTGTCATATCCTTGGATTTATTCCTCCCTTGAATGGAAAAAAAAAAAAATTACATCTGTCATATGATCCATTGTGGTACGCATTTATTCCTGGTCTTTGAAGTAATTAACGTCATTTCCAATGTTTTTCAATTTTCAATTTGCATGCAATTAAACTACTCCATTAACAACAAATCACAATGATATGCAAAATCAGTTAGACATTAAATCACTTTTGATCATATTTATGATAAATGGTACTCCGTAGATTATTAATTTGTACTTAAAAGTTAATTAATCACTCTCTATGCATTGAAAATTAGTTAATGGCACTTAATTTTACATACTCTACAACCTTTTTTTTTTTTTTTTTTTTTTTTGAGGACTTATACAGAGCATTTGGGTAGCATTTCAAAGACTACCAATTAAAAATCAACTGTCAATTTCTTCTCTGTACACAATTGCATGCATTTTTAGTGGGCATAAACTTGTGCATTCTTTGTATGTACCATTTTACCATATCATTTCGCGAAACTTGATTTGCATTAATAAATATATTACCCGTTTTTCCGCATCACTCTCAAAATATACTTGTTGCACCCCTATATTCCTATAACATGGAAATCCATGTTGTATTGATAGGAGTTTACACAACATATATGCAAAAATACCAGAACATGTTTTAGTCCAAAAAAAGAACAGTTTTTGTAGAAAATGGAATTGGAGCAGCAAAACAATACACTTAGCAATGAGAATTTTACTACAAGTAGAGTATGGGAAGAATTGAAGGAGTTGTGGAAATTAGCAGGGCCTACGATTATAACGGCAGTCTCGCAGTACTCGTTAGAGTTCGTAACGGCGGCGTACGCTGGGCATTTGGGCACCCTTGAGCTTGCAGCTGTGTCTATCGTTCAGAATGTTATTAAAGGTTTTGTCTACGGCCTCATGGTACGTAATTTTTTTTTTATTTAGTTACAACGGGTTTTATATAGGACTATTATTTGTGGACAAAGATGAGTATGACGTTACTTTTTTTTGGTACTGGTTGTAATACTACATGTTCATTGTGAATTTTGTTTTAATTTCTTGTGTTTTGGATAGGTGGGTCTTGATAAAGTTTTAATTTTTCGTTTAATTGGATTGGATTGGATTGAATGTTTGGATTCGAAGTGAAATTCAACATTTTTGGTTTTTCGGACTAGATTGAGACTCAATTCTTTACATACAAGTGAAAGTTCAAGCTTGTGTGAGTTGTGTCTATGTCAAGTTGCATTGATATTTACTTATCCAATGTCAATGAGATGGAGAAATGACTTCTTTTTTCAGTATATTTGGCAAATTTAATTCTGATTTGTGGGTTTTTTATTGGGTATAAAAGGGAATTGTAACAAAAAATCTTGATTATTTAAAAATTAATTTTTATAAGTTTTGAATTAAGTTGTTGAATATTGAATTAAAGACAATTTTGAGCATTTGTGTTGTTAATTTTGTAGTAGCTTGGGATGGGGAGTGCTCTAGAGACATTATGTGGACAAGCAGTAGGCGCAGGACAGTTCAATATGCTTGGAATTTACATGCAAAGATCATGGATTATTACTCTAACTACTGCCCTGCTTCTAACACCAGTATACATCTTTACTTCGCCGATACTAAAGCTCCTTCGACAAGACAAACATATTTCGGAACTTGCAGGAAAATACGCGTTGTGGTCTATTCCTCAAATGTTTGGATATGCCTTAAACTTCCCTATTCAGAAGTTCCTCCAATCTCAGAGTAAAGTCAGGGTGACAACGATTATGTCGTTATCTGTTTTGGGAGTACATGCATTGTTGAATTGGGTTGTAGTAATGAAGTTTTCACATGGGTTGTTAGGTGCTGCAATGGTTGGGAATCTGTCTTGGTTTCTCCTCATTTTTGGGCAGCTTATCTATATTATGTCAGGATTTTTCCCTGATTCTTGGACTGGTTTTTCGTTGTTGGCTTTCTCTTTGAAGGGTTTCATTAAGCTCACACTAGCCTCGGCTATAATGCTATGGTAATTGATGGTTGTTTTACCTATTTGAACGCGTTTTGGAGCCTCTTTTCTTTCTAATGATTTCTGAATATGTTATTGATTTGGCAGCTTGGAGCTGTGGTATTTCACAATTATAATCCTCATGGTGGGGTGGTTAAAGGATCCAGAAGTTGCAGTTGATGCCGTTTCAACATGGTAAGAGAAATAGTCATGTCACGTTGCACTTCTATATCTAGCCACTGTATAAAATCTCAATATCAGATTTTAGAAGTTATATTAACTAGCAGTGATACCGTATAGACTTAGAAGCTCACATCCGACTCTAATTGCAGTATGAATTTGGATGTCTGGACTCTAATGATTGCTCTAGGCTTTAATGCAGCAGTCAGGTAAGCATCAATATGATATCTTCACTCTCCACATCTCGCGATTCTGTATTGACAGATCGAAGAACAGAACTTAAATGTTTCATCATGGTTTTGCAGCGTGAGAGTATCTAACGAGTTAGGAGCAGGACACCCCAAGGTTGCTAAATTTGCTGTTCTAATGGCAATTTTGACATCAGCAATAATAGGGACCATTTTCACAGTCATGATCATATCATTGAAGGACCAGTTTCCGAAGTTGTTTTCTGACAAGCCGCCTGTCATATATGAGGCTTCGAAGCTTGGTTATTTACTTGCAGCTACCATCTTTGTTAATAGCATCCAGATAGTTCTTCAAGGTATACTATTGGAGTATTGGAAGTTTTATGTCTTCCTACAATAGAATAACTATCTCAGCATTTTCAGGAATTTAGGATTTTACAAATTGTGCATATTCTCATGAAACTTTGATCTTCAGGTGTTGCAGTTGGGGCCGGATGGCAATCCTTGGTCGCGTTTATAACCACTGGCTGCTACTACTTAGTCGGGCTACCAGTTTGTGTTCTTCTTGGTTACAAATTTAAGCTTGGTGCTCATGGACTTTGGGCAGGATTGCTAATTGGTGTTTTACTTCAAACCGCGATTTTGCTACTCATTGCATGGAGGACTAATTGGAATAAAGAAGTAAGTTTTGATATCTGAGCTTCTTTTCACCCTAAAAAAAAACTCATATAAGGGCTACCCAATTTTTTCACAACTAAAATAAGTTATTGAGTTTATATTATAGCTTACAATGCCTATAAAATTTAATCAGCCAAGATGTGACTATTGTCTAAATGATTATTAGATCCTTCATTTGAACAACGATAAATTCTTTGTTTGTTTATCTTGCAGGCCAATCAAGCGAAGAAACGAATGAGAGCATGGGGTGGCTCTACTGATTCTATGTCAACATAAATAGCTCATTTAGAATAGGTTTAACTCTAGAATTGTAACCCGGAAACTTTTTTCTTATGAAATACAAATAAATACTTCTTATATTACTTAATATCATAATGGTATGTCGCAGAAGCCATCTTATCTCTATTTGCAGCAATAATGGTATGTGCTGCTTAATATCATAAACATTCAAATGAGAAACTCAGATTCTAGCCTAGCAGTTATAGCAGTCAAAATCCAAAGATGTTTCAACTTTCAAGTGTATACAGACCTTATCCGGGGTAGAAGCACCAGATGTTACTCCGATAGTGATTGGTCCTTCTGGTAGCCAATTTTCTTTTTCAACTAGCTCCCCATGCTGAGTAGATAAGCTATGGTGAGTAACAACATATGGATAATATGATATAGCAGAAGGATATGAGGAATAACATTTTGATAATATGATACAACAGTAGAATATCTGTATTCTATACTTACATTCAACTTGTAACTTATTTTGTTTCCAGGGCCTATTCTTGCTTCACTGTCAATCCAATATGATGGGATCCCACGTTCCTCAGCTATTTCTTGCAGATGAGAGGTGTTGCTGGACTTCCAGCCTCCAACCACCAGCATAAGATCAATCTTTTCATCCACCAACTTATACATTGCATCTTGTCGCTCCTAGAGAAAGAAAGAGTAAGTAAACACAATTACACACTAAGAATTTCATAAGAATCTTTGGGAAACTTGGAAGCACATGACAATGCAATGCTAAGTGACACTGTCTCATTATAATGTTGTAGCTTATAAGACGTTTTTTTCAGGTTCTAACAGAAGGGACTGATGGAGGATTAAAAACATTTAGGCCTTTGTCAGAATCACCAACTTTTAGCCAAATCCTGACCAGAGGTGATTTGTGTAGGTGATTTTTGTAATTTATTACAAGATTGTGTATTTGTGTAGGTTTGGAGTTTTTTAAAATTTATGGAATTTTGAAGGTTTGAAGTAAGAAAAAAATATAGAATTGGATGTTATGGAATTTTGTGGGCTTGGAGTGTGCTAAAAAGTAAAATGCGATTGAAAGTTTTAGGAATGAGACTAAGTAGTGCTAGGAACATTTTTGAAGAATTATGTGGGTGGAAGAAAGAGAGATTGTGATGGAAGACACTTGAAGTTTGGAGGTTAGCATAGAGTACATGCCGATACATATAAACTATAATTAAGCTAGCTTACTTTGAGTTTAGTATGTGAAGAGCTAAGAGTTCTCACCAGAAGATATGGTGCGGGAAGTACTCACCAAGTAGGGAGAGACAAGAGCTCACTTTAAGTGGGAGATCCGAGCTATGTGCTTGCACCAAGTATAAGCTGTGTAGATGAGGAGTAACTCACTAACTCTCCTACTATTAAAATTGTTGTTTAATATGTAATCAAATACCCGTAATTCATTACATAAATAAAAAATGAATTATAATTCATGATGATATAAAATTGCTGTAATTTCAGGCGGTCAGCCCCATTATACTTTATGTGTAATTGTGTACCCCAAAATTCTATCCATGTGGCTAAGAATATGCACCTGAAGTTGTTCTGAATATTGATATTTGTACTGATAATAAGTTATTAAACTTTTGAATGGCCCAAGTGTTCTATTGATAAATATTTGCTAAAAAACGACTTATTTGTAGTAGTGTTTAAATGGACCAGTTCATTATCACAAGATGGTACTAGGTTGGGCTCTTTAAACTTTTGTAATGAATTGTTCCAATTTGGATTTATATTTTGTTATTCACATTTTGTCCAAAACTTATTTCGTCATACAGTAAACTTGCATTTTTGCTAGGTGCTGTAAGGGTCAGCTCTTCAACAGTTGAGGCAACTACGGAGAATCTTGATTCCAAAGAGGAAGATGTTGTATTTGTTGCTGGTGCAACTGGTAAAGTTGGCTCACGAACTGTATGGTTAGAAGCCTCAGTCAAAGAAGTCAAAATGATGATTTCTTAGAAGTTGACCTTTTGAACTTGTGGTATGACTGTTTGAGTTTCTAAAGAGTTGATAAATTTCTCTACACAGTGAGTGCTTCTGTGCTACCATGCTAGATTAGGTAGTAGTCCTTTGTCAGTCATTATCTAATGAATGTACATGTGATTACTTTCAGATAGTGAGACCGGGAGGTATGGAAAGGCCTACTGATAGTTTCAAGGAAACTCATAACCTGACCCTTGCACAGGAGGACACTTTATTTGGAGGCTTAGTCTCAAATCTGCAGGTATACTAATTGTACTCCTTGCTATGTGATGTAGCTGTTAGCCCTTCATTCATCAAATTAAATGCTTTATTAGTCTAACATTACCCTAAACTTTTTCATTCAACTGTTAAAGGGTATACTAAATATGTTTTTTCCTTAGATAATCTCAGGCATGTACTTGCTGTTATGATTTTTAAGATGGAGCTTTTCAAGATCTTGTTAGTGATAGTACGAGAAATTTGGATAATGAAACTCTATTAGTTAAGTGCAGGTGGCAGAACTCTTGGCAATTATGGCACAAAACCAAAGTCTTTCTTACTGCAAAATAGTGGAAGTAGTTGCTGAAACAACTGCACCGTTAACTCCTATGACAGATCTCCTTACGAAGATCCCATCTAAACGGGAAGACTTGCAGAAAACAGAGGTAAACAATGCCTCCCCCCTAAGAAAAAGAAATCTGGAATGAGTAATCCTAAGTTCCTAACAACCCATTCGTTGATTCTTCATTTGGGCCTTCACTTAGCAAGTCTACACACTTTTGAGAGAATGAAAGTACGAAACCAAAGTATGAGTTTCTGTTTTTTCAGAGCTCTCATCGGAGATTTCTCTCCGCAATTGCAATCAAGCAACACGGCTATCTTGACCGTGGTTTCCCTGTCTAAATACGAACGCGGTGTTGTTTGACACCGTGTACGCTCGTTATGAGTTCGATTCTAATTGCTATTGTCGTTTGACGTGATATGATGGATTCGAATCCAATTGTTACTCCCAATTGGCGTGACATTAGAAACAAAAATCTAATTGTTACTGCCATTTGGCGCAATATTTTCTACTTAGAGTAGACGATGGGATAAAGCTAAAAACTGTAATTGAAGGATGGGAAAAAGCTAATTGTAATTTTTTTTATTAGATTTGTATTTTATTTGTCTAATATTTTATACGATGTGATGTATTTTTCCAAGTTTTGTTAATATAATTCCATTTCAATATAATTTATGCTTTTAGAATTGGTATATTTCCAATATTATAATCAATTCATGAATTATTATTATGCATAATTTAAATTTAGGAGAGAAATCGGGGAGATAAAAAGAACTCAAACAATGATTAAAATGTGTCTTAATCAAACTTTGAATGCTTTTTCCCTGTAAAGTTTCTTCACTAATTTGTGCAAATTTAGATCCGAATATTCGATTACTGGAGTTATCGGTTTTATTTTGATTCAGATATCCGTATTTTGGTTTGAATTTTTAGTTTGAAAAAAGGTCAACTCTGACGTAAAATTTCGGCTTACTTTACCATATTTTGGTTTGGGCATTTCAGTTTTTAGGTCAGGTTTTGATTTTCAGCTTGTTTGCAAATTCTAATTTCTTTTTTTGACAACCAAATCTCTTAAGACTTAATATAGATACTCAATACTTCTTCTTTACTAATTAATCTTAGACTTTATTTTTGAAGGGTTCTTAGATTTTTTTTTTAAGAGATAATAAATAGTTAAATATGTATACAAAATAAAAAGTACCAGAGATGAGTAATTATTTATTATATATATATATATATATATATATATATATTTTAATGTAAGCGGTCTGTATCTCTAATGAAGATTATTGAAAGCTATTTAATTTTATTTGACTAGTGAATTTGTGGAAGTGAAGTTTACTCATTTTTTATTAAACATATGGGTTAATGTATTATTTTATCAATGTAAATCTAATATATATATAAATAAAGTAGGCATTTTTAGAGAGCATTTAGAGCGCCACATATATAAGCAAAAATATGTTTTCGACCCATTAAAAATTAGATTTTCATTTTATTTTTGAATAAAAAAATTCACTTGCCACCTTGACGAATGAGATTTAAGAATTTTTCCACGTAAGTAAAAACAATGAATAGTGATTTATTAGGATTTAGTTTATTTAAAAAACTAAAAAAATTATCTTTTAGAAAAAAAAATCATCTTTAGATAGGATTTATATATCTACCATGGATAAATTTTGATAGTATTTATGATAAAAAATAAAAATCATTCATCAGTTATAATTAAATTACCATTACAAATTGACGCATCATACGATACCAATAAAATTTCGTATCACTATAAAATCAAATCAAGCGAATTTTGTGTCAGTTTTATTAGGTCATAAATGGCTGGGTAGTTTTTAGCTTAATTTTTTAAATCCATGTTTAAGTATATATTTGTGATTATTGCTTATATTGTGTTTATTTGGGATACTTAATGATTATATGTTTATGTTTTGATTTATTTTATAAGACTATAAAGAATAATTTTGTATAAATTTTATTTGTAACCTATTCTATTTATCCACTTTTATTAAATGGAAGAGATATATATGAGTGTGAACAAAGTTGGTGAATAATTATTTAGAATTTAAATTATTTTTATAAAAAAAATTATTTTTTCACATTAAAGATTTTATCCTAATATAGAATCAATGAAATATCATATTTACAATTTTTTTTTTGAAAAGATATCATATTATTGTCATATGACTAACAACAACGAATAAAATACAAAACAACAATAAATATACTATCAAATGGAAGATAAATAGTATACATGTTTTGTTTATATGTTTATCTATTTCTTTTTAATGTTCTTATCAAAATATTTATTAGGGGAATAAATTACATAAAATTAATAAAAAGTTATCCTTAACAAAATCAATAGAAAACTAATCAAATATATTATGAGTATGATCTAATTACAAAAATTATATTTTGTGTGATTTTATGTATAAAAAACCGTGGGATCTTAGGATTTTAAATCATTACAAAAATAAAGATTATATTATAAAATTAATGGTTCAAATATCTAAGATGTTTTTTCATAAGAAAATTAAAAAAAAAACTTATAATTAACGCAATAAAAAAACTTTACCTCCTTTAAACATTCATGTGAAATTGATGTTTAAAAATTTGAATAGACAAATAATCTCTCAAAGATCAAGATATCTGGAAAAAAAAATATACAAAATGATATATAGATTTGATAGTTTAATGAGTTTAATTTCAAGTGTAAAAGACAACTAATAATAATTTAGAATTTAATTATTTTTATAAGAAAAAAAAATTATATTTTCACATTAAAGATTATATCCTAATATATAATCAATGAAATATCATATTTACAATTTTTTTTTTAAAAAAGATATCATATTATTGTCATATGACTAACAACAACGAATAAAATACAAAACAACAATAAATGTATTCGTATAAAAAATTACATTAAAAAATTATACTATTTTAATAGGCAATAACATATTAATTAAATTATTATGTGATTTTTTTTTAAATTATTAAATAGTAAAATAAATCAAATAATTATAAAAAAAAATAGTGTATATTGGAAAATATCTTTTCTTGAGATTTATGTATGATATATCGTGCATCGCATAGGATTTCATCTAGTATATGGTAAATGAAGTAATTAGGTAACTTAAATAGTAGAGGGAGCTCAAATAGGAAACCTAACAATACAAGTAAGAGAAACAAGGGAGTGTTTGGAATATATAAATTGAGTTATTGACATAAACAAATTAGATCTAAGCATGGTAAAGTGATTGATAATTGTCATCGTTCATCTCATAGTCGTCATATTTTAATTCATGTACTTTTTTAGTGGTTATGTTTTGTTGTCACATATGTCACAAGTTAAAAAGCGTAAATATTAGTAAAAAAGGAGTAATTCCCTCTGTTTTTTTTTTATTTGTATTAGTTTGATCGGCATAATTGTCGAGACGCAATTTTGACCATTAATATCTTTGATTATATATTAGTAAAAATTGTAACAAAATTATATTATGAAACTAAACATTATGACTAATCTAATGATATATTATATTTTAAAATTTATTAATTTATAGAGGTGAAAAATTAAGTCAACCATGATAGGTGAATAGTGCAAAAATCAAAGTGATGCATTTAAACAAAATGGAGGAAATATAAAATATTATATTTATACTCCGTATTTAAGATAAAAGCTAATGAAAGCCTCCATGACGTCAAATAATTAGATAGCTTAAGTGAAAATACTATTAATTTTAAAAAAAAAACATTAATTATTTAACTACAATAATCGTCAGTGTAATTTTGACATATATTTCAGACTTCATGTTATTTTAGGAAATTTATTAATTTGTCATCTAACACTCCGAGTTGCTCGTTTGTATGAAATGCTTTTTATTGATGTCACGTTGTCACCCCTAAAAAACTTGATTAGCAATTTAAAAGTCTCGAAGATGATGGTACGTACTAATTGTGGGCTGGCTGCTTAGTCCTAACGTTTCCAACTATGCTAACACTTTGATCTGGTTGGATATCTACTGTCCTCTCAAATTTTTAATTGGATTAGGCCTCTTAAATAGTACGAGTACTTGGCACTTCGTTATTTAAGTTTTAAAAATAAAACTATTGGTTTAATATGGTTGGAGAATTATTAGGTGCTACAAAATATTTTTCCCGTTTTCATTTAGATGACACGTTCAATTGAGAATTTGAGGTACATACTTTAAAAGAGGAGAGAGAATGTTAAAGCAAGTGGGTAAATTATGTGCTTTAGCTTATTTAATCTGCAATTTCTATCTTACTCCTAGAGTACCATGCACAAGGTATTCTAGGTTTATAAAATTCATGTTATTTTAATGTGAACTTTGTATTATTTCAATCTATATATATGTTATTTTTAAATAAGTAATATGTTATTTTTAAATAAGTAATATGTTATATATACATGCATATGACTATGAAGTAATTCTCTTACTCTACTTTGATTAGAAATTCATCGCCCTTTTTCTCGGTCATCTTCCTCCCACTCTCTCTTTCTCTCTCTTCCTCTCTGCTACTCCAACTCAAAATTAAACACACTTTCTCTCTCCTCTTTTCTTCTTCCAATTTTCTGGGTTTCCCAGAAATCAACTTCCCACACACACTCTCTCTCTTCCTCTCAGCTACTCCAACTCAAAATCAAACACACGTTCTCTCTCCTCTTTTCTTCTTTCAATTTTCTGGGTTTTCCAGAAATAAATGGATTCGAAGCCATTTAAGGGTTCAAATGTGTTCATGTTCAAAAATTTAGTACCACCTGAAGTGTTCGATTCTCTTCCTGATGTCCTAAAACTCAACGCTGTTAATGTTATTTTGATGTGAACTTATTATTTCAATTTTTATATATGCTATTTTTAAATAAGTGGACATGTTATTTTATGTAAAACAACATGAGTTGAGCTTGAAGTAAATCAGTAAATAACATATTATTTTAGCAAAATAACTCAAGACTTAAGCAAAATAACATAAAATTTAAACAAAATAATTCAAGCATATATATTGGGTTTGGAGTACCATGATCCACAGTACTCCAGGAGTATATAATACCACCTCGACTATAAGAGCATTACCCCTATATTTTTAGGCTTAGATGAATTTATAAAATCCTTTTTTAGGCGGGTGGGCAATTATGGGGTTGAGGATCCAAGGTGAGGTGGTGAATAAGAGATGAGTATGATTTTAAATTTTCAGTCTACATAGCTACACTCTACGGATTACTCCCTTTGTCCCTTATTGTTTGCACCATTTAACTCAAAAAACTCTCACATACAGTGGGTCCATGGTACAAACAAAAGGGGGCTGAGAGAGTATTTCGTAATAATTGACACATTTAAACTTTTTTCACTATTTATATACTAAGTTAAACTATAGTTTTTAATTAATGTCGGAAAAAACAATTAGTTTCATATAAAATGTTTTTAAGTAGATATTAATGTGAAGTTTAACTACATTGACTTTTTGATAATATTTAGAATTTTTAAAAATATAAATTAATGGTTAAACTCATGCATGCATTGCATATGCAATGTGTCAAATTTAATTGTTTCAATTATTATAGAACGGATGGAGTATGATTTTTATGGTTTATTGAAATATTATTTGCTTAACATCTCTTAAAGCGATACTAAGAGCAATTCAGTGTGAGACAAGTGTTAATTTTAATTCATGAATTTTTCCCTGCAATCTCAAAGACAATTTTTTCTTTTTTATATTTCCTTCACTATTGAGATTTGAGAAGGGGCTCTTGATGTTGTTGGGTTATAAGTGGTTTTGTGAGCAAATTAAATTAGTTATTAAAAAGCCATTTATCAACCACTACCTAAAAAAAAGATTATACAGTATACTGGTATACTTGTCAGGGTATAACTTTATGCTTTGATATCTAAGAATACATATAGAACAAAAAATCACACATGACTATAATTTTTCTTAGTGTGATAAAATCTATTGTGTTAACTATTAAAATCATCTGAAAAAGAAAGTAGCGTACACATTTTTCATCATTAAAAGTAGCGTACACATTTTTCATCATTAAATCACATAATCAAAAGGACAAAAGGTATCACTCCGTATAAAGTCTATTAAAACGTTGATAACCTTACGTTTTTACGGGTAAAGTTGCATACATTTGACACTCTTTTTCTTTTTTCCATGCACAACGATGCGCATAAAACAGGGCTTTCTTTAAAGACAGAGGTGTAAATTAGTCTCTTTCTTTAAATATAGGAAAATTTGATTCTAATAATCCCACCTTTGGCCGGTTCGCTGCTAATAATCTCACCTTTAGGGGGCATTCTCTTCTAATAGTCCCTAACCTGTTGGTGACCGGTGTAATGGGCTAATATGCCACGTGTCACTTTGTGATTCGTCGAAAATTTATTTTTATATTTCTTTTTTTTTTTAAAAAAATTTAAAAGTAATTTTTTTTCCCTTTCCTTCTTCCTTATCGTTTTGAAAACAAAAATTAAAAAAATTAATTTATTTTTCTAACCTCCTGGTGGCCAAGGAATTTTTTTTTTATAAAAAAAAATATATATTTTCTTATATTTCTCTTAAAAAAAATTAAAAAAGTAATTTTTCCCCCTTTCCTTCTTCCTTATCGTTTTGAAAACAAAAATTAAAAAATTCATTTTTTTTCTTACCTCCTGGTGGCCAAGAATTTTTTTTTAAAAAAATATTTTTTTTATATTTCTCTTAAAAAAAAATTAAAAAATTAATTTTTTTCCCTTTCCTTCTTTCTTATCGTTTTGAAAACAAAAATGAAAAAATTAATATTTTCTCTTACCTCCTGGTGGCCAATGGATTTTTTATTTAAAAAAAAAACAACAAGTTACCGGTCATAAGGGACCATTAAAAGAGAATACCCCCAAAGGTAGGATTATTAGATAATAATCAAAAGGTGGGATTATTAGCAGCGAACCGGTTAAAGGTGAAATTATTAGAATCAAATTTTCCTTAAAAATATTGGTGTAATGTTATTATTACATGAATCGGATTGGATCGAACTAGCTTCACATGTATAACAAGGTAGCTAGACATGAATATAACCAACCAAATAAAATCAAAGTAAGATTGCAAGTTTATGTACATAATGTACATAAACCTGCAATCTTAGGGCTGAGCAAAAGTTAACCGAAAAAACCGAAACCCGAAAATTCGAACCGTAACTGAACCGAAAATTAGGGTACCCGTTCCAATAACCATAACGGTTCGGGTACCCGATCCGATAATTTGTTACCGGGTACGGTTATTGGGTATCATTTTAAAATTAACGGTTACCCGTTCCGTTCCGATAAGGAATTTTTTCATTTTTTTTCCTACTTAAATCTATTTATCCAAAATCTAAAATCTTACTTTACTTCATAATCACTTCATAATTTAAATGATTAGTAAATTATTAGTAATTTGGTCATGATCATGTGGTATTATTGTTGATTAGTGTTGAATGATATTATAATAACTATATTATAAAGTCTAAATTTTTATTATTGGATATCATATTGGATATCCGATAACCGAACCGAAAATCTTCGGGTACCCGAACTTATTGGTTCGGTAATGGATATCATTTTTAGCGTTATTGGTTATCGGGTATCCGAACCGATAATGTTAACGGTACGGGTACCAGTCCCATGCTCACCCTACTCATATGATCCATTGTGATACGCATTTATTCCTGGTCTAACTAATTAACGTCATTTCCAATGTTTTTCAATTTTCAATTTGCATGCAATGAAACTACTCCATTAACAAACAAATCACAATGATATGCAAAATCAGTTAGACATTAAATCACATTTGATCATGATTTATGATAAATGGTACTCCGTAGATAATTTATTTGTACTTAAAAGTTAATTAATCACTCTCTATGCATTGAAAATTAGTTAATGGTACTTAATTTTACATACTCTACAACCTTTTTTTTTTGAGGAGTTATACAGAGCAATTGGGTAGCGTTTCAAAGACTACCAATTAAAAGTCAACTGGCATTTTCTTCTCTGTACACAATTGCATGCATTTTTAGCGGGCATAAACTTGTGCATTCTGTAAAATTATGTAAACTTGTGACTTGATTTTATTGATTGATCAATTCCCCATATTTATACAAGAGTAGTCCTAGATCATCACAAACACCAAAACTTATCCTAGCTTATCTTAAACACCCTAATCCTAAGTTATCTCAACTTAGGTAGCTAGAAATTAGGAAACAAATATAAAAGATAAGAACTACCAAATATATTCTACCTTATCTTAATATAATCACAAAATCTATCCATAATACCCCCCTCAAGTTGGATCATGAGGGTCAAAAATGCCCAACTTGGAAAGAAGAGTATCAAACTGTGACTTCCCAAGAGCTTTCGTGAAGATGTCTGCTAATTGAGAAGTTGTTGGAACATATGATGGAGAGATTAATCCGTCAACTATGGCATCTCGAACAAAATGACAGTTAACTTCAATGTGTTTGGTACGTTCATGGAAGACTGGGTTTTGGGCAATATGCAAAGCAAATTGACTGTCACAGAACAACTTAATTGCCTTTGGATGTTGGACCCCTAAACTCAATAACAATGCTTTAAGCCACTTTAACTCACAGGTAACAGATGTCATGGACCTGTATTCTGCCTCTGCAGACGAAGTGGAAACAGTAGGTTGCTTCTTAGTTTTCCACAAAATAGGAGACTTACCCAGAAACACCAACCAACCTGTGATAGAGCGACGTGTAAGTGGACAAGCCGCCCAATCGGAATAACACCAACCCTGCAAAGTAAGGTCACAATCAGATCATAACAGGATACCCTGACCAGGGGTACCCTTTAAGTTACGTACAACGCGCAGGGCTGCCTCCCAGTGTTCTATACGGGGCTCGTGCATGAACTGTGACAGTATATGAACCGAATATGCGAGATCCGGCCGTGTAACCACAAGGTAGATCAGGCGTCCGACCAGCCTACGATAAGTTGCCGGATCCGAGAGTAGGTCGCCGTTGACACGGCCCAGATGATGGTTTTGCTCCATCGGAAAACCACTCGGCTTTGCCCCTAACAGTCCTGCTTCAAAAATAATATCCAAGGTGTATTTTCGTTGACACAAAAATAAACCTGCAGCACTACGAGCTACCTCTATGCCCAAAAAATATTTCAAAGGACCTAGATCCTTCATTTTAAAACAGTCACTAAGATAGGCCTTGAAGCCAACTAATGCAGCGGAATGATTACCAGAAATTATAAGATCATCAACATAGACCAAAACATTTATTTGAATATTGCCTTTAGTGTAAGTAAAAAGAGAGTAGTCAGAATAGGACTGTAGAAAACCGTACCCTTTTAAGGCCGCTACAAGCTTTGCAAACCAACACCTAGGAGCTTGTTTTAAACCATACAAAGACTTTCGCAAACGACATACCAATGACGGGTCCGATACTGCAAAGCCAGGTGGTAATTTCATATAAACCTCCTCATTTATATCACCATGCAGGAAAGCGTTGTGAACATCCATCTGGTGAATTTCCCAATTTTTCGTAGTTGCGATCGCAAGAAAGGCTCTAACAGTGGTCATCTTGGCTACCGGAGCAAACGTTTCGCCATAATCCAAGCCTTCCTGTTGATGATTACCAAAAACAACCAAACGAGATTTAAGACGTTCAATATCACCATTAGACAAATATTTTGTCTTATACACCCATTGACTCCCTAGAGCACGTTTGCTAGGAGGAAGATGCTCTAAGGTCCAAGTCCCATTATCCTCCAAATCACGAATTTCCTCTTTCATAGACCGTCTCCAACCTTCGTGTTTCATGGCTTCCTTGAAGGACTTGGGATCATGACCACTTACAACAGCCGCCGGAAACTTACTATAATTTAAAGAAAATTTATCACAGTTTATGTAATGTGCTAAAGGATAAGGCGTACCTAAAGGAGGATCAGACTGAGAGGCATAGGAGGGTGTATTATTTTTAGCAAACACAGAGTGAGTCACTTAATCACGAAGGAGAACCGAAGGTACTTTCTCACGAAGCCCACGCCCCAAGGACTGCTCTGCTGCGCCCGGAGAGCCGCTGTCCGTAGTGGGCTGGTGCTGGTGCTCGCACTGGGCGTCGATGCTAGTACGCTGGGACTGGGCCTGCGCAGCTGCGTCTGGGCTTACTACGTTGCTACTGGGCGTGGCGCCTGGGAAACGCGTGGGGCTGCCTGGAGAAGTAGCATGACCTGGGCTCGTGCAAGCGCCATCCGCAGTCTCAAGAGGCTCATCATGATGCTCAATGTCCACACATCCATCAAAATCCACAAAATTATCATGTACGTCAACATTGGCATCAAAATCACGAAAGTCAATATTAACATCCTCTGAATTAGCAAAAGGAAATACGTCCTCAATAAATTTGACATCTCGAGACATAAAAAAAACTTTGGTTTCAAGATCTTACAATCTCCATCCTTTCTTACCAAAGGGGTAACCCACAAAAACACACTTTCGACTCCGACTTGCAAACTTATCACCATTAGTTTTCTGATTGTGAGCAAAGCATAGGCAACCAAAAGTACGAATGGCATCAAACAAGGGAGGTTTATTAAACAGAATTTCAAACGGAGTTTTATTATGTAATAACGGGGTTGGGGTTCTATTGATAAGGTGGGCTGCAGCAAGAATACACTCACCCCAAAAAAAGATAGGTAGTTTAGCCTGAAATCTCAAGGCCCTCCTAACCGATAGAATATGTTTATGTTTCCTCTCAACCCTCCCATTCTGTAGCGGGGTGCCCACACAGGAAGTCTGAAAAAGTATACTAGTGGCCTCAAAATATTCACGTAAACAATTAAACTCCGTACCATTATCACTTTGGACTACTTTTATATTTTTAGAAAACTGTCGCTCAAACATAGCCACAAACATTAAGAACATACGGAAAACTTCTATTTTATCATTTAACAAATAAACCCACACAGCTCTAGAATAATCATCTACTATAGTTAAAAAATAACGAGCTCCGCACGACGAAACATGTCTATACGGTCCCCACAAATCACAATGAATTTTATCAAAAATGCCAGACGCTTTATTATCACTTAAGGAAAAACTATCTCGAGGTTGCTTAGCACGCATACATACTTCGCACCCTTTATTAAGACTAGACTTGCTACTAACAGTCGAAAGTAACTTAACCACTTTCTCGGAAGGATGACCCATACGACGACGCCACAATTCCAAATCTGAATTTGCAGCTACAGAATCACATGATGCACCGTATCCGTGTTGCTAAAATAATACAGTCCGTCCTTCCTAGCTCCCGTTCCAATCAGCTCCTTCTTTTAGTCCTGTATAGCACACATGTAAGTATTAAATTGATCAATACAATTGAGGTCGTCACTTAGTTGAGAAACATAAATTAAATTACAACTCAATTAGGAACAAAAAGCACTCTAGGAGGGTAATTTTATCTGTCAAACGGACGGAACCAATTAGAGAAGCCAATACGTTTTCACCATTAGGCAAATAAACCAACCGGACACTAAAAGTCCCTTGTGTCAAAAAGCCAAGACTGTTCTCCGGTGACATGATGAGTAGCACCAGTGTCAATAATCCAAGAAGTATAATCAAACTTACCGTTCAAACGATTATCAGCAATCGAAGCATTACTCATCAAAACCGTAATTGCTTTCCACTGCTCACTAGAAAATAAACGACCCAAAGCAAAAGTGCTTGAGTCCTCCAAGCTACTGCCTGTGAAAGCGTTAGCCTTTTCCGGAGCCCCATGACCCCTGCCAGAAGAAGCCTTACCCCCTGGCTCCCAGCAGCTCCTTCCGGCCAGCCATGCTTATCGTAGCACCGAGACTCCTCGTGGCCACGCTTCTTGCAATAGGCACATACTTTGTCTGACCAGCAGCGCACGGTCTCGTGTCCTGTCTTCTTGCACTTCTCGCATACAACGCTACTTCCCTGCCCAGCTCCAGCACCACGCCCTTGCCCTGTACGCACAGCAAAGCCGAGAGCAGGGGAGGTGTCCTCCTTGAGACGAGAAATCCCACGCACCTTTTCTTCTTGAGAAACCTGTTGATATGCTTTATTGAGGGATGGCAGGGGGTCGAGGGACAGCAAAGTAGAGCGTATAGGTGAATAAAATTCAGAATATAAACCCAACAAAAATTGTTGCAGACTATCTTTATCACGCCTGTCTGCGTGTTGTTTGCCCACATTGCACGAGCACTTCCCACACTCACACGAGATTAAGGGTTCAAGCCGATCGAGTTTGTCCCACAACACTGACAGTTTACTATAATACGATGCGACTGTCATGGTTTTGGATTGTGCACAGTTATTAATATCAGATTTAATTTGCTGAATTCTTGGACCATTAACTAGACAAAAACGTTCATGTAAGTCATCCCACAATTGCTTGGCATTATCGTAATGTAAAAGCATAGATTTAACCTCGGGATCAATAGTGTTCATTAGCCAAGAAACAAGCATAAAGTAAATTGTTACCCAATCCTCTTTCGTCCATGGAGGTTCAAACGTGACTAAAATTCCATCAAGAAAACCAAACTTACGACGAGAACACAAGGCTATCCGAACAACATGAGACCACGCATGAAAGTTATCTAATTTGAGGCGTTGAGTGGTGATAGAATCCCCCGACCTATCTTGAGGACCAAGATAGAAGGGGGAAGCAGAATCAATCCGGGATGGAGGTGAAGGGGTGTCACCACCACCACCCGGCATTGGAAAGTTTTAGGAAAAAAATTTCAACTTGTTCTTGATACCATGTAAAATTATGTAAACTTGTGACTTGATTTTATTAATTGATCAATTCCCCATATTTATACAAGAGTAGTCCTAGATCATCACAAACACCAAAACTTATCCTAGCTTATCTTAAACACCTTAATCCTAAGTTATCTCAAGTTAGGTAGCTAGAAATTAGGAAACAATCATAAAAGATAAGAACTACCAAATATATTCTACCCTATCTTAATATAATCACAAAAATTATCCGTAATACATTCTTTGTATGTACCATTTACCATATCAATTCGCTGAACTTGATTTGCATTAATAATATTACCCGTTTGTTCCGCGTCACTCTCAAAATATACTTGTTGCACCCCTATATTCCTATAACGGGAAATCCATGTTGTATTGATAGGAGTTTACACAACATATATGCAAAAAGACCTAAACATTTTTTAGTACAAAAAAAAAGAACGAGTTTTTGTAGAAAATGGAATTGGAGCAGCAAAACAATACACTTAGCAATGAGAGAACTACTAGTAAAGTATGTAGAGGTAGGCATCGTGCCGTGCCTGGCCGTGCCTAGTGGTGGCTCGTTCCGTGCCGTGCCAGCTAAGAAGCGGGCCGTGCCGTGTTGTGCCTGGTTCTGGCACATCCCAGCCCACGGCACGGCACGACCCACGTGCCTGCCGTGCCGAGCAGCGGACCGCCACTTTAATTTATTTATTTTTCTGTTTTTTGTTTTTAATTTACAGATTTTTACATATATTAATATATGTACATATTAATATATGTACATATATTAATATATGTACAATATACGTACATACATGTACATATAACAACCCATGTGAAAACTTCATTACTACAACCCATGTGAAAACTTCATTACTACAACCCAATTCAACAATGCATGTACTCCCAAAACAGATAACGACATAATCCTTGTCACCCTGACTTTACTCTGAGATTGGAGGAACTTCTGAATAGGGAAGTTTAAGGCATATCCAAACATTTGAGGAATAGACCACAATGCGTATTTTCCTGCAAGTTCCGAAATGTGTTTGTCTTGTCGAAGGAGCTTTAGTATCGGCGAAGTAAAGATGTATACTGGTGTTAGAAGCAGGGCAGTAGTTAGAGTAATAATCCATGATCTTTGCATGTAAATTCCAAGCATATTGAACTGTCTTGCGCCTACTGCTTGTCCACATTTCCGAAGTTGTTTACTGACAAGCCGCCTGTCATATTTGAGGCTTCGAAGCTTGGTTATTTACTTGCAGCTACCATATTTTTTAATAGCATCCAGATAGTTCTTCAAGGTATACTATTGGAGTATTGGAAGTTTTATGTCTTCCTACAATAGAATAACTATCTCAGCATTTTCAGGAATTTAGGATTTTACAAATTGTGCATATTCTCATGAAACATTAATCTTCAGGTGTTGCAGTTGGGGCCGGATGGCAATCCTAGGCCGCGTTTATAACCACTGGCTGCTACTACTTAGTCGGGCTACCAGTTTGTGTTCTTCTTGGTTACAAATTTAAGCTTGGTGCTCATGGACTTAGGGCAGGATTGCTAATTGGTGTTTTACTTCAAACCGCAATTTTGCTACTCATTGCATGGAGGACTAATTGGAATAAAGAAGTAAGTTTTGATATACGAGCTTCTTTTCACCCTAAAAAAAACTCATATAAGGGCTACCCAATTTTTTTCACAACTAAAATAAGTTATTGAGTTTATATTATAGCTTACAATGCCTATAAAATTTAATCAGCCAAGATGTGACTACTGTCTAAATGGTTATTAGATCCTTCATTTGAACAACAATAAATTCTTTGCTTGTTTATCTTGCAGGCCTCTCAAGCGAAGAAACGGATGAGAGCATGGGGTGGCTCTACTGATTCTATGTCAACATAAATACGTAGTAGCTCATTTAGAATAGGTTTAACTCTAGAATTGTAACCCGGAAACTGTTTTCTTATGAAATACAAATAAATACTTCTTATATTACTTAGTTACTTCGTATTTCACAATTAGCACAACTGGAATCACGGAATGAGAGCTTATTGGCATATCTCTGACATCAATAGCGGATCTTAGACTAAAAGGTATGGGGAGGCTAAGTTTCTCCAAGTAGGAGTTAAACACTCACTACACAAGCCCAATGCCAAGCCTAGTCATACATAATGCTTGTTTTTCACGATATTATTACTCGCAACACATTGTATTCCCTTCGTCCCTATATATTTGTCTGATTGTCTCGTACTCATTCGAACAAGCTTTAAGCAAGTGAATACCAGAGAGGAAGAAAATGGGTGGATCATAGTACTTCACTTCTAACTAATATTGCAAGCAACTTGTTAGCTAGATAAACTCACCATTTCATTCATTCATCAACTATAGCTACACAGAATCAGTTGTAAGAATACAACCCTTTAAATGAATATACATTATAAATTACACATTACTATCTTACATCCTCAAGCGGCCACAGCTTCACGCAGCAGTACCTCTTCCCGTTTAATGTCAAAAATCTTGATCAAGGCATCTTCCACAACCTGGTAAGATAAACACAATAAAATGATCAGGGTCGATCACTGAAATCTAAAAATTTGATACAGAATCTTAAACAAAATAAAAACTAGTTGCAGAAGCCATCTTATCTCTATTTGCAGCAATAATGGTATGTGCTGCTTAATATCATAAACATTGCAAATGAGAAACTCAGATTCTAGCCTAGCAGTTATAGCAGTCAAAATCCAAAGAAGATGTTTCAACTTTCAAGTGTATACATACCTTATCTGGGGTAGAAGCACCAGATGTTACTCCGATAGTGATTGGTCCTTCTGGTAACCAATTTTCTTTTTCAACTAGCTCCCCATGCTGAGTAGATAAGCTATGGTGAGTAACAACATATGGATAATATGATATAGCAGAAGGATATGAGGAATAACATTTTGATAATATGATATAACAGTAGAATATCTGTATTCTATACTTACATTCAATTTGTAACTTATTTTATTTCCAGGGCCTATTCTTGCTTCACTGTCAATCCAATATGATGGGATCCCGCGTTCCTCAGCTATTTCTTGCAGATGAGAGGTGTTGCTGGAGTTCCAGCCTCCAACCACCAGCATAAGATTAATCTTTTCATCCACCAACTTATACATTGCATCTTGTCGCTCCTAGAGAAAGAAAGAGTAAGTAAACACAATTACACAACAAGAATTTCATAAGAATCTTTGGGCAACTTGGAAGCACATGACAATGCAATGCTAAGTGACACTGTCTCATTATAATGTTGTAGCTTATAAGACGCTTTGTTCAGGTTCTAACAGAAGGGACTTGATGGAGGATTAAAAACATTTAGGCCTTGTCAGAATTACCAACTTTTAGCCAAATCCTAGATATTTCTTGGACCAGAGGTGAGCACCTATGAACCCTGAATTGTGCAGGAATTTCCCTGGTCTAGCAGTATTTTTTGAACTGGGAGAAATTAAGCAGGTTAGCAGATAACTGCTACTGAATATGAATATCTTTCATTTAGTAAAAATACTAAAGTTAAAAGAGTTAAACTGGTCTTAAGGATTGGGGAGCACAGAGAGGAGAGAGTACTTGAGTAGCATCACAAATTGTGTTGAAACTCATGAAGTGGTTGTTTATATTTTCAACTCCATACTTGCGCATCATAGTTCTCTCAACCAGCTTTCCTACAAAATTGAGATAAGATACTCATTAGAATCGTTGGTCAACAAAATTACAAGACATAACATAACTCTGCAAAGTATGAGCTGTATAACTAACCGATTTCTTCTGTTTCTCCCTTGAGCATAGTAGTTTGGTTTGCAATTCCAACTTTTACAAGGTCTCTGTCCGGATCAAACCCATCGGAAACAGCATTTTTGAATTTCTGCAAGAAGGGGATAAAAAAAAAAACCTACCATTATTAAAGGAGCAAAAGAGACAGAGTAAGCTATCCCTTAAGCCAACATACTTCATAGTATGAGTGGAAGAAGATACCTTTAGAAATGCCTCTCTGGTTGAGCTAGACCCATCAAGTTGCCCGCCAAGAATATAATCGCATACATAAGTTGCCTAGATGGGCACATATATTGAAGATATAAAGCAATGTACAATATTACTACGATGAAGATAATGCTAGCTAAAATAATGTGGAACATAATTTACCTCTTTCATATTCTTCACAACAACGTATGTCCCAGCAAAAGATGAAGTCGCAACAGTCTCCTCATGAGCATACTTCCCATGAATAATTGAAGTATAATCTCCTCTCTTGTGCTTCTCCACTACGTTCCACACCTATAAAGATATTCATGCTCATAGAAAAGCATAAGAGACAGTGAAGTCATCAAACATATAACTCACTGAGAGAAGAAATTGGAACAGAAGTTCTTATACCTTGTTCACCCAAGGGCAAGTTGTATCTACTATCTGTACTTTTTTCTCACTCAACGTCAACATTTCATCTACAGCAGCTCCAAAAGCTGGTAAAATCACAACATCACCTTTGTCAACTACCTCAAATTGCTTCTTTCCATCCTCAAGAGGAATATTCTGCACTTCCATTTCTTCCAGTCGCTGCAACAAAATAATTCAATTATTTCAATAAATCATGGCTGTTTTATATATGAGCACAGAAGGGAGTGACACTGACCATGCTAATCAAGGGAACTCATTCTGCAGCCCTGCAGGTAAACTGCATGCACAAAAAGGGGCTACACTCTAACTTAAATTAAAAATAAATGCAGTACGGTGCGATAAAATGCTTGATAGAATATGAAGTAAATGCATTAGACATAGTAGGGGAGATGATAAAAATCTGATATAGTCTCCCCAGGAATTCAAATGTATACTCATGTAAATTACAAAGTTCAGAGCAGGCAAGTCAAGTATCATGGACATACAGTGTTTTAATTGCAATTCAACATTATTACTCATTATCAACTATCAAGTTCTCATTTTTCAGCAAACAATAAGTTTAGATGCATTTACTTCATATTCTATTTCAAATGCTCTATATTTCACTTGATCTCAAAAGCTTGAGATAGAATATGTCATCCTACTCCTACTGCTAATATATGATCCTACGAAATTAATCAAAAAAAGACTTGTAGACCTTATTAACAGTCGGGTTGTGGATAATTTCGTTAGTGATCCAGATTCTCTCATCGGGAAACTGTTTCCTCGCTTCATACGCAATCTGAACTGCTCGTTCCACGCCCCAGCAAAATCCAAATGCTTCCGCTAACTTCACCGTGACATTACCCCATGTATACACGTATCCATTCTCCTTCAAAGTCTTTATTACATCACCTGATGTAAACGATAGGAAACAGAACAAAAAACTGTCAATACAATTTATCCACCAATCTACACAAACTATATCATTTATAAAAACAATAAAGATCATAAAAACTCAGCATATAAACCGAATTTATACAAATCAATTAAAAAACACCAATTTCACAATCACCAATCCACATAAATTATACGAGCATATTTTCAATTAAAAAAAATCATGAAAAGCTCAGCATATCTACTAACTTCATACAGAAATTAACTTAAGAAACACCAATTTCACAAATTCAAGCTAAATGATCATAGAAATGACTCAAATGAACTGAATTGTAAAATTTACACATCATTCGTAGCACAAACAAATTCAATTAATCAATCATCAAAACATTAATTGCAAACTATATCCAATTTGATGACCCAGATAAGTTCATTTATAATTCAAACATTAATCATAGCATCTAAAAATCAGAAAATCAATCAACAATTTCACGCACTCCAATAAAAACCAACAAAAATAGGGGAAAACAAAAATCAACCATAAAATTCACAGAAATTACAACAAATTGAACAATGAAAAAGATCGAAAATTAAAGAAACGTAACTAGTATACTCGCGATTCATAAGCTGGAGAGTCTCGGCTTTGTGTCCAAAACCTTTACGATTGTAATTCTCACTCCTGGTCAAGTTGTGATGGAACTTCTTAGCGTCAAAATTGGTATCAACGGCGGAAGATGAAGAAGAAGACGACGACGACGAATCTCCGACGGCGCAACGGACGGAAAGATGAGGTTTCCGGTGAAAAATTGCACGGCCGTAAGTTTCCGGCAAGCGGAGGTCGGTAAAGGTGAAGACGCGGCAGAGATGAGGCGAAATCGCCATTGTTGATACTGATTGAAGCTCGCAGAAGACAGAGGAGAGAGAAAGACTTTGGTTGAAAGAAATTTACAAGAAGTTCAGTTTGGTAACTGGGTAATGAAATGAATGGAGTTTTGATTTTGTTTATTTTTTATTGTTGTATTATCAATTTTATCATCGTTGATTTATGAACTTGTACCGAGTAGTCTTGTGTAAGTTGTAATGTGATTATTTGATTATTAGAAAATTAATTCTCGCCAAACACATGGGTTCGTAATTGTGGAGTCCTGTGGACTCTTTAGTCTTTTTCATTAAGTCTAACAAATTGTTACTCCTTAATCATATCAGTCATATAATCATACGAGTCATATCACGGTAATGTTCAATGTTTAAAACTATTTTAACATAATTTTTGTATATTTAGTATGAGGGATATGGATAAGAGGTTTGGATAAGGATAGGATATTTGACTAATTGAGATCTCAGTTGATTAAATGTGAATTAAATTGTCATTTATAGAAAGTGGTAATTCATAAGAAATTATGTTCTTAATGTTAATTAACATAAGAAAGTGGTAATTCATAAGAAGTTGTTTGGCTTTGGCAATGCGGAGTATTCTCATGAATTTTAATTGACTAAGGAGATCTTAGTAATTTGCTTAAAATTGGGGGGATTAAGGTGTACCCAAGGGTATTTTCTACTCTATGTACACCCGGATGTATATAAAAGGTGTTGATAATTTTGTGGAAGGTTGAAGTACTCATGAATTTTCATTTTCCATTTTTATGTTTTTTGTATTAACCAAATAACTTTCCAAATTACCAATTGCCACGATTCTTCACTTTTTCATTTTATTTTATCAAGCAACAAGGCCTTATAAGTGTATCATACACTTATACACATATGTGCACAACTGGACTAACACATGCGTTAATGTACATTTGTTAGATTTGTGCTATTTGTGTGCTTAAGTTTACAAGATAGATTAAGTGAATATTGGAATCTATATTTCCAAATTAATTATTTAATCTATGAATAACAAACAAAATTCAAAACATTATTGCATTACTAATTACAAATAGGGGTGAGATTGTGAGAGATACAAACAAATGACCTATCGACTATTGTATACAAACCCTCAATCTTTACCACAGAGTCAAGATTTGATTAATTCATTTTTTCATCCTTATTTATTCTAGCACACATTTTTTCATTCTTATTATTAAACGGTAAACATACATTTATCATGGAATAATATAATGTTGATAATTCACGGTAAATACGGAGTAAAATTCAACTTTAACTATAGCCATCGATTTTGTGATCAATATATTCCATACGTCTTTATGAACCTTAAAAAAAAAAACACACACACAAAAAATGGAGAATGGATTAGAAGAAGAGATACCCAAAACCTAAGTGGCCCAAACAAAATTTAGAGT
This sequence comes from Chenopodium quinoa, assembly GCF_001683475.1. Lineage (NCBI taxonomy): Eukaryota > Viridiplantae > Streptophyta > Magnoliopsida > Caryophyllales > Amaranthaceae > Chenopodium > Chenopodium quinoa. The sequence continues at coordinate 991,409 of NW_018744537.1, forward strand.
ACACATCTCAACCACAATTTGTAAGTTTAGTGAGGACCCAATTGTCCCAATCATATCTTGATGAGTCTTTAAACTCAAGAATTTAAGGAGATTATTACTCATACACTTCTACTCTTGAGTGTTGAGTTTTGAAATAGCGGGAACCATAAAATTCACGCAAAATTCTTTCAATTTCATAAAATGGAGCTTCATTCCTTACAACATTCATTGTCTCCTTTAACTAATCTACCTACCCCGCTATTATTTCGAAGTAATTTCGTAAAAAAATGTTATCTTTATGATCGGTTCATCAAGTTTTCCGGTCCTACGAAATACCCAGGTGCTAGAAGTTTCCAGAAATCATACTTTAAAGCTCAATTATCATCTGGTATGAACTTCTTCTTGTGAAAATATAATTTGGGTTTCTGATTATTTTTTGTGTTATTGTATTATGTTCTGTTTTTTAATTACTTTAATTTAATGGGTTTATTTGTTCAATTGTTTATTTATTTATTTTTTATTTTTTTATTTTATTTTAATTTTTTATTTAATTGAATTTGGGTGGAAAATGAGGTACATTGGTTATTTTTTTTTTTTATTTTTTTTTTGTTGTGGTTGAATTTTGAATCATCTTTATGCATTTGTGACTCAAATTGAATGTTTTAGTTGATCTGAGAGTTATTTGTTTGGTTATTGATGAATAATCTGAGTAGAAAAATTGAGACATAGGAATAGGTGATGAAAGATGTGAATGTGATCAAGTATGATTTTTGTTAGGTTAAAGCTTCTTAAGGGTAATGGATAGAGTCATAGATACAATGTGTGTTTGAATAATCATAGAAAAGTCTGGAATTAGATTTGTGTAATTTATTACAAGATTGTGTATTTGTGTAGGTTTGGAGTTTTTTGACATTATGGAATTTTGAAGGTTTGAAGTAAGTAAAAAATATAGAATTGGATGTTATGGAATTTTGTGGGCTTGGAGTGTGCTAAAAAGTAAAATGCGATTGAAAGTTCTAGGAATGAGACTAAGTAGTGCTAGGAACATTTTTGAAGAATTATGTGGGTAGAAGAAAGAGAGATTGTGATGGAAGACACTTGAAGTTTGGAGGTTAGCAGAGAGTAAATGCCGATACATATAAACTATAATTAAGCTAGCTTACTTTGAGTTTAGTATGTGAAGAGCTAAGAGTTCTCACCAGAAGATATGGTGCGGGAAGTACTCACCAAGTAGGGAGAGACAAGAGCTCACTTTAAGTAGGAGATCTGAGCTATGTGCTCGCACCAAGTATAAGCTGTGTAGATGAGGAGTAACTCACTAACTCTCCTACTATTAAAATTGTTGTTTAATATGTAATCAAATACCCGTAATTCATTACATAAATAAAAAATGAATTATAATTCATGATGGTATAAAATTGCTGTAATTTCAGGCGGTCAGGCCCATTATACTTCATGTGTAATTGTGTACCCCAAAATTCTATCCATGTGGCTAAGAATATGCACCTGAAGTTGTTCTGAGTATTGTACATTTGTAATGATAATAACTTATTAAACTTTTGAATGGCCCAAGTGTTCTAATGATAGGTATTTGTTAAAAAATGATTTATTTTGTAGTAGTGTTTAAATGGACCAATTCATCATCACAAGATGGTACTAGGTTGGGCTCTTTAAACTTTTGTAATGAATTGTTCCAATTTGGATTTATATTTTGTTATTCACATTTTGTCCAAAACTTGTTTCGTCATACAGTAAACTTGCATTTTTGCTAGGTGCTATAAGATTCAGCTCTTCAACAGTTGAGGCAACTACGGAGAATCTTGATTCCAAAGAGGAAGATGTTGTATTTGTTGCTGGTGCAACTGGTAAAGTTGGCTCACGAACTGTCAGGTTAGAAGCCTTAGTAAAAAAACTCAATGATGATTTCTTAGAATTTGACCTTTAGAACTTGTGGTTTGACTGTTTGAGTTTCTAAAGAGTTGATAAATTTCTCCAGAGAGCTCTTGAAACTAGGATACCGAGTAAAAGCTGGAGTCAGGAGTGCACAGCGAGCAGAAAGTCTGGTCCAAGTATGTTTTCCTCTTACAAGGAACACTATTTTGATAACAGTGATTTTTTTTTTTTTCTTACCTCTCTTCCATAAGCAATATTAATATAAAATATGAGAATGCAGCTACATGTTTTTTCCAACCTGGTGGGGTTGGGAGATTCAGATTTGAAACATACTGGAAAAAACTTGCCAAACTCTATTGGGATGTATATTAAAAACCACAGAAGATTTTATTTTTAAATAATACATATAAACCTTTTGATGAAGAGTCTTAACGCTAAATTGACCCCCCCACTTGTGGTGATTTGCAGAGTGTTAAACAGTTGAAGGTGGACACAGATACCACAAGTGGACGTGAACGTAAGTGGAATGCACTAGAACAACATTATATGGTTAAATGAAATCAGTAGCATAATTGCAGTAGATATATTACTATAGAGTCAGGCTTGCACTAATAACAGATTACTTTTGGTGTTTAGCCCAGCAATAGAGATGCTTGAAATTGTGGAATGTGATCTAGAAAAGCCTGAACAGATTGTTCCAGCACTGGGTAGAGCTTCAGTGGTCATATGCTGCATAGGTGCCAGTGAGAAGGAAATTTTCGATGTGACTGGACCCTATCGTATTGATTTTCTAGCTACCAAAAACCTCATTGATGCAGGCAAGTCTGGATTTAAATTAAAATGAACTTTGGTTATTGGCACTTTCTCATACTTGTTTCTCACGTGGAACCTCTTGCTGCAAATACAATACTACAATAGTAAATAGTTAAGAATCATATATATGAAACTTACAAACTAATCTTATCCAATCCCCAATGACATGGTCAATTATACGAAACATTTATATTGCACTGATCAGTTTCCCCTCGGAACTGAAATATGTACGTCATGTAGTTACAGAACCAACAATTTGGTAGACATTGAGTTTCTAAACGACTGTCCTTTTATAGTGAAGTCAAAAGATTATCTATCCTTTGCCTTTGCATCAAATCGCTCGGTATCAATATGGATTCTAAACTATCTGCTCTTCTTTCTTACTATGAAGTGGCAGATGGTTGTTGCATTTCAGATCAAGGATGAATTAGAATATTGCAGGGTTTAAAAGCTGTGTTCATATGACACCCTTACCCTGCCATAGGTAGAAGCCTCTTTAAAGAAGGGGTGATGTTATTGCTGTCCTGTTTGACTTACTGAAGAAATACATTGATTAGAGGAATTATTCGATGATAAATTCACATGACTGATTATTCTAGTTTATCTGACATGCAGCAACTGCTACAAAAGTAAACCATTTTATTCTGGTTACTTCCCTGGGGACGAACAAATTTGGATTTCCTGCAGCTGTATTAAAGTAAGAAGACAATTATTATGCAGTTTTTGAATTTTACAAATACTTAAGCTAAATAAGAGAAAATTGATATACCTCGTATTGATTGTGGAAGTAACTCTTTTCTTCCTGCTCAAGTTTGTTTTGGGGAGTGTTGTGCTGGAAGAGGAAGGCAGAAGAAGCGCTCATAGCTAGTGGTCTTCCCTACACAGTGAGTGCTACTGTGCTACCATGCTAGATTAGGTAGTAGTCCTTTGTTAGTCATTATCTAATGAATGTACATGTGATTACTTTCAGATAGTGAGACCGGGAGGTATGGAAAGGCCTACTGATAGTTTTAAGGAAACTCATAACCTGACCCTTGCACAGGAGGACACTTTATTTGGAGGCTTAGTCTCAAATCTGCAGGTATAATAATTGTACTCCTTACTATGTGCTTCATACATCAAATTAAATGCTTGATTAGTCTAACATTACCCAAAACTCTTTCATTCAACCATTAAAGGGTATACTAAATATGTTTTTTCCTTAGATAATCTCAGGCATGTACTTGCTGTTATGATTTTTAAGATGGAGCTTTTCAAGATCTTGTTAGTGATAGTACGAGAAATTTGTCTTTCCTGGATAATGAAACTCTATCAGTTAAGTGCAGGTGGCAGAACTCTTGGCAATTATGGCACAAAACCAAAGTCTTTCTTACTGCAAAATAGTGGAAGTAGTTGCTGAAACAACTGCACCGTTAACTCCTATGACAGATCTCCTTACGAAGATCCCATCTAAATGGGAAGACTTGCAGAAAACAGAGGTAAACAATGCCTCCCCCCTAAGAAAAAGAAATCTGGAATGAGTAATCCTAAGTTCCTAACAACCCATTCGTTGATTCTTCGTTTGGGCCTTCACTTAGCAAGTGAGCTACACACTTCCAAAGGAACCTGTAACCTGAAAAGCGTCTTTTGAGCAAATTTTGAAATAGATGTCAGTTTGGTTTGGGCTTGCAGTTCTAAAGATCTTCAATGGGCATTAATCAAGAAATATAACATTGATTATCTTGGGAGTGTTGACAGTTGTATGGATAATTTAGTAGTCAAGCTCTCTTCTTAGCTGCTAGTAAGATTTGGTGAATGAATAAGTTATTGGCACATACATAAGAGTTTTTTCTAATAGATTTCATGAGCTAGCATCTTCCTTCTCCTGGATTGGTATGATTTTATTAATAAGATGGTCTATTCTATTGTGAACTTTCGGCCATCATATGCTGAGTCAGGTCCCAATCACAATTATTAGGAGATTTTGGACTTCAGAGTTATGGGTTGATTAATTGTTTAGAGGAAGTTGTAGTTGAAGCATTATGGTTTCACCTAGTATTAGTAATCCAGAGAAAAAAATTGCCTTTTTAACGACATTACCCCTTAGATCCTTACCACTGAATCCTCTATTTTTACTTTGGGCAGGGGGGTTACTCTTATTAAGGGATGACTGATAAGAATTTACTTTTCATAATCAGATATCAGAATCTCCTCGGACATCTGGAGCCTCACCCAAAACGAGCGTGATAGCTGAGGCAGCAAACACTCTTAAAGAGGAACTCTCAAAAGAAAAATTAGAGGCAAGCTCCTCACATTTCTGTCTCCTATCTGTTATAGATAGTTTTGGCCAATCATCTTCTCATCAATGGTTTCATTATCAGGAACCGGATGCTATAACTAAGACAGTTGAAGCAGAAACTGCCAAAAGTTTCATCAGTGAGATACCAACTGATGTAACTGAGAAAGAATCAGTTCAAGACAGAAGCGTTCTGGCCAGGCCTTTGTCTCCCTACACAATGTAAGCTGATGTCATATAATCTTTAATGGTCTTTCAAATGCAGCATGTTGGGTGCTTCTAAAAGCATTTAACACATTGGCATATGACTTACTGCGACACAGTTTGGACCCCTCGGCTGCTGGCCATTGTTTTCAAAGCAACATGTTGGGTATTGATAAAATTGAGAAAAACAAAGAGGGGTGCGGGTGGGGGGAGGATGCTCTGAGCTGTGTATGCCTTGCTCATGGCCTGTCATATGTCTAGGAAAGGAAGCTTTGCAAAATTTTTATCCTTTCGAGACCACATCTATTGCTTATTTGTTCAGATACAGTTTATTTAACCAAGCTATATCATCCCCCCATTATTTAAAGCCCTAATTATGACTCCATAATAAACATTTTAGGTATGATGACTTAAAGCCACCTTCATCGCCATGCCCAACTGCACCTAGTGGTCAAGTTAAGCAAATTGGGCTTGATACTACAGAGACTGGTGCGCCATATACCTCAACTAGTGTTTCAGTAACAGAGGTTGATATTGCCGAGACAGCTACAGTGGAATCGCAGAAATTGCAGCCTCTTTCTCCTTATACTGCGTAAGTTATATAATCAAATTTATCTGGCTTGAGCTAGCAAAAATACCCTTGACTTTTCTGTCTTTTATGAACAGCTATGAGGATCTGAAGCCTCCCAGCTCTCCAAGCCCATCAACTCCTGGTAACTCTCGTGAAGAATCTTTGGAGACTTCAACACCTGTGGATGGTGTACCACAGTTCATTGATGGAAATGGATCCTTGGCAGAAGATGTTCAAGAGGAATTGATTTTTTACCACTCACCATTCCCTGTGTAAGTCTTTGCAGTCATGCTGATATCCTGAGGGTGGTGAAGTCTTGTGATTATCCCAAACATGTGTAGAAATGTACTAGTGTAGTATGTTTTAATAGCAAGTGAATAAACTAGATTACCATAGGTAGTTTGCTCATATGCATGCATCATTCTCCCACATTTACTCAATCGATTCAGTCAAGATGCCCTTTGTATTTTGGCTTCATTTAACCACAACATAGAAATATTTTTTTACTTGAAGTTTTTATTCTATGGATCATAATTTAGTCAAGTCATTTAGCTAGTCAGTAGCTGGCTCTCATTTACACAGCATTTGAGATTCCCTTTTCAACTCATAAATTATTTGGGAAAATAGCTGATAAAAAAATTGGTTATCTTCTCTTTTCCTTGCAGATATGAAGACTTGAAGCCCCCTACTTCGCCAACCCCAACAACTCCTAATTCATTGGCCACTTCCATGGCCTCGGATGGTGCTGAATCTCAGACAGCTAGCTTCTCAAATAATGGTCCAGTTGAATCTATTGAAGCACAAGATGCAGGGAATGAGCAGACTTCCGCACAGCCAAAGCCAAGACCACTTTCACCGTATACAATGTAAGTCAGTCAACATTCAATCTTTCTTTCTTTTTTTTTCCCCGAATATTTTCTGTTTACCATTTCAATGGATAAGAGGTTTCTCATCTTGCTGGAATACTAAACTGAATATGCACACGTATAGTTGTATTGTCCTGAGAGCAGAATTCCAGTCTTTCTTTTTGGAAATGGTGGTGGTTGCTCAACTGATTTGACAAATTGAAAGATTATTTAAGTGTGTCTATAAAGTTAGCCTGATTGTAACTCATTGAGGCTAGCTGCTAACTAGTTAAAGACATTTTCATTGTAGTATAATTGTCTGGTAATCTGGTATAGCTGAAAACTTTGTATTAGTATATTGTCTTTATTTTAAGCATCTATATATAGTAAGTAGGATTTCAACATCTACCCATTCCTTACGTAGATAAAGAATGCCTATGCTGGAAGGCGCACAATGCGCTCCACTACTTGTTCCTCAACAATATGGTTAAAGAAGGGAGTTAAAACCTATATATCATATAGTTGGAATAGAATGCCAAAATTGTATCACTTTAGAGCTTTTGTTTCTGGACCACAATGTGTCGCCTGCTGACATCCTGTTCATTTTTTGGATGAAGGTATGACGATATGAAGCCACCAAGTAGTCCAATGCCTTCACCAGGGAATAACTAACTATCTAGAGCGGGTGCTGCCAACCAAGGGACCTCTAACACGCTGTTGAACCATCTCCATTTTGATGAACTGATGAAAACTTCCTGTTAGTTCTCTGTTACATCTGAAAAGCCGAAGATTTTTTTTTTTCAAGTAAAAGTTATAAATTCTATCAGATTGTGAGATACTAAAATGTGTTTGTTTTAATTACATATTAAAGCCCAAGCGATCTGTTGTGTATAGTCCATGAGATTTCAGACTTAAGGGGAGCTTTTTTATCTCAAATTTTGTATTGCTTTCAAACGTAAATGATGAACGATCTCCTTAATTATGCTATTGTCTGGTTTCAAATACAGTATATGTATTAATCAAAGTGCTCAATTTCAGTGGTTGGTGAACTTTGTGGTGGTTGATTTCCAGCATTTTGGTCGTGGTCAAAGATGTAATACTTGCCTGAATTAATAAATATCATACCTTTTTGAGCAGCATGGGAGGATTCTTAAAAGAATTGTTTTTATTAATGCAATTTGCATCAAGTATTTTCTATTTAAAAACTTGGTAAATAAGAAGTAGTTTGTGTCCCTTCAGCTCCATTTGTATCACATCTATACCTATTGTCTTTATTTCGAAAAAGAAATCTAAAACATATCACATCCATGTATCGCTTGATTTTCTGTGCTACTGCTTTTTTCTATTGTTTTCAGCTCTTCAGTGCGGCGAATTATGTAACAGACAGGTTAGCACTGCTCGAAGTTAAAGCTCAAATAACCGATGATCCTTTCAGTGTGATGAACTCATAGAATGACAGCCTCCATTTTTGTGAGTGGCATGGAGTTATATGTGATTATCAGCACAAGACCTGCACTCCTTGAAGTTCGGAGGCTCACTTTCTCCTTATATAGGAAATCTAAGTTTCCTCAAAGTGTTGAACCTTCAGAATAACAGCTTTGGCGGCACAATTCCTCCTGAGGTTGGTCGTTTACACAACTTGCAATCTCTCTTGCTCACTAATAATTCCATTCCTTCCAATATATCGCGTTGTTCTAGCCTTATTGAGCTGGGAGCTAGGACCAACAAGTTGGTGGGAAGGATCCCTCCCGGGTTTGGTTTCTTTTTACATCTACATCGCCTTGACTTATCCACTAACAACTTGACAGGTACCATTCCTTCTTCTCTAGGAAACTTATCATCTCTCAGTATGCTCCATCTGGGTGGAAACAACTTGGTTGAGAAGATCCCAGACGACCTAGGAAATCTGAAAAATCTCACCATATAAGCTCCAATATGCTGTCTGGAATAGTCCCATCGTCGATCTTTAACCTCTCATTCATGACTTAGAGGGACACCTTCCTTGAGATTTAGGCAACACTCTTCCTTATCTGCAGTTCTTATCCATAGCCGGGAACCAATTCACTGGACTCATCCCTGCTTCAATCTCTAATTCTTCTAATCTCGGAGTGCTCCGATTGTCCGAGAACTATCTTCAAGGACCAGTTCCTTCTTTACAAAAGTTACAATGGCTTACTGACCTTGTCATTGGTGATAACTCCCTTGGCAGTGGCGAAGCTACTGATTTAGACTTTGTTTCTTCCTTGTCCAATGCTACCAAGTTACAATGGTTGGATATTGGTCCAAATAGTTTCAGGGGAATACTACCAAAAATCATTTGCAATTTCTCAACGCTTACATTTTTGAAATTTGAGAGCAACAAGATAGCTGGGAAATTCCAACATGCATAGAAAATCTTGTAGAGTTGCAGATATTTAACATAAACACGTACCCATTCTTACAAAATTGATACGTTTGGGTTTTTTTTAACTATAAATATACTAACTATTTATATACTAACTAATTAAAACCATCATTTTTTTAGTAACATATAATAAACAAATTTTATTTGAAATATTTTGTTAAGTAGGTATTACTATAAAATTGTAAAGTATCAATTTTTTTGGTATATTTTTAAAACATTAATTTTTTTTTAATACTATTTAATTATACATATTTAATTTACTACGTATGACTAATGCATAAGAAGAGGGTAATTTTTTTTTTTAAAAAAAAAAAAACTCTAGATAATAACGAGTTAGCAATTATAACTTTTGGTAGGGAAGTATGTCGATTGTTACCTGTTTACGTTAGCGGTACATGCATGTTACCTGTAATCTTACCTATTTTAAGTTAAATAAGGGTGAAGGTTGTATTATAAAATAATAACCCAAAGATTGTATCATTTTGAGCGGGTAGAGTGTTGTATTATTTTTAGTAAATTTTATAATATCAACTTTTTAATTTTTTTTAGTAGCATATTATTATACATTTTTAAGGTCACCTGTAACCTTATCAATCATTGATATGTGTGATAATTGTGTGTCCCAATCTTCTCCTTGTTGGGTTACAGGTGATAATTGATATGTGTTTCAATCAAGTTTAAATATGATTAATTATTGTGGGATAGAGGGAATAGATGACTTATGCCATAGCATATACGGAGTACTCTATAGTGATATTGACTTGACCAATGTGAGAAATTCTTATGATAAATCCAATAATAGATTGTAGAGAACTAGTGACGAAGGGAAGAAATAGAAGAATTTTCAAAACTACCGAACGTATGGCTTATGACTGATTTTGATAGCACTAGACTTTCTCTAACCAAGTTGTGGTTCGCATACGTTATTTTCAATTTTATTTTATTATGAAACAAAATTTCATAGAAATGAAGTATTAGTATATCCTAAATTTCCAATTTTCAAGTCGTCTCTTTTATTTATAGAGAAATAGCAACGAAATTGTCGGAGCTGTCCGAGAGCGAAAGAAAAATAAACTTTCTGTAATCGTATATCAGGTCAGTTTATTTGTATATAGTTGTATGCGATCACAGCCTCACAAGATCCCACATAAATATATTATCACTTATAAATCAACGAGAATTCATGGTCAAAGTTTTAAAAGTTTGACCCGTATTTTTGCCCCGGGACAAAAATTAAGGAATGGAGGGAGTAATTGTCTAGATGTGTCAAGGGACTAGGGGTGAAAGTTCGGTTTTCGGTTTGGTTTATAGGCCAAACCGAAACCGAACCACACTAATTCGGTTTTTGGTTTTTGGAAACCAAACCGCACCACTTTACTTTTGAAACCAAACCAAACCAAACCATACAAATTTCGGTTTCAAAAGAGAAAACCGAACCAAACCGAATTTTTTTGGGCCTTGTTTATTTGGGATTTAATCTGCAATTTTTGTTCGGTTTTTGGTTTTTGGAAACCAAACCGCACCACTTTACTTTTGAAACCAAACCAAACCAAACCAAACCATACAAATTTCGGTTTCAAAAGAGAAAACCGAACCAAACCGAATTTTTTTGGGCCTTGTTTATTTGGGATTTAATCTGCAATTTTTGTGGGCTTAAATCATATAAATATTATATTCAACAACATATGTAGTAGCATAAATGCTTAATGAGATTTAAACAACATTAACAAGTTCTAAAACTTCAAAGTTATAATTCAAAGTTATAAAAGCTCAACACCTCATCCCAAAAAAAAATAAAATTGTTCAACATTACAACTTTAACAATTGTTTAACAGCAGTAGCAACAAGCAGCAGGGCAGCAGCAACATCATTACAGCAGGTCAGCACTCAGCAGCATAGAACCCTACAACTGCAAAGAAATTGTCATTCCATCCATATATCCTCAATTTCACAAGTCAGTTTTTCAGCTTACTCAAATTTGTGACATAGACATGAAAAAATGCAATCAGAAGTCAAAACCCATTGTTCAGAAGAAAAAACACAACAAGAAGAAACAACTAAGTATAAACAGCAAAAAAAAACACAAATTCGCACAAAAACCACTTCAACCCAACAAATTATAGCTCAAATTAAGCTACCCCAGAAGCAAAATCAATATATTACAATAATCTCATAATAATTAATGTGGGAGTACCATATATTTACCAATAAACAAAAACTTCCATTTCCTATTCTTCTTACACGAGAATGACACTTATCATTATCAACTCTTCAAGTTGAACTAAAAGTACTAATTCATACTAAATTACCCCAAAATAAAATAAAAATTAAAAAAAAAACCCACATGAAACTAAGGGGGCGTTTGGTATCAACTTTGTAAAGGTAACGGAATGGAAACAAATTAGGAGGGGAAAGGGTAATGTATAGTGTTACCCTTACTAGTTGTTTGGTATTACTAAGAAAACGTAAACGATTAACAACCAATTAATTTCCTTTTGTTTGGTATAAAAAAAGGAAAACAATTTTTCTTTTTTAAAACAAAAAAGGGAAAACAAAATTTAAAATATTGGTGGGCGACAATTATCACAATTCAGAAGCTGCTTTATTGCTTCAACTTGTTCGAAATTCTTCTCTCTTTTTTCTTACTCTAATTTAATTACTCTAATTCAATAACCAAATTGATCACATCATCAAAAAATCAGATGACTAGATCCTTTTTTCTTTTATTGATCATAAAAAGACAACTACACCAGATTAAAACCAGCAGACCATCAAAAATCAAAATTATCAACATCAAATCAGATCATCGCAAAGGCAGATCAATCTTCATCATCGATCATCACGAAAGCACATTCGTTTTTTCTTTTTTTTTTTTTAATTTTTGGTGGGTGAGATGTGAAAATGATGAGTTGTTGTTGAGCAATTTTATTTGACCCAATTTGACGTGTCTTGAATAATGAAGCAAAATCTTGAACAATGACATGCTGAGAAATTGAATTCAGAAGAGAGAGATTGGGTGAGTAAGAACCATAAATTACTAGGCTCTAAAACACACACTAGTTAAAAACATATCCTCGAAATAAATTACCAAAATTAAAAGTTACAGAGAAGAATTTACATAATACAACTATACAAGTACACAACCATTGCATTGCATAAAAATTGGAATCAAAATCATGAATACAAGAAAAACATCCAAGTAAACCAAACCAAAAAAAACAAAAAAACAAACGAACACTCACCAATCTGAACGGTGAAGTGGTGAAGTGGTGAACGGCAACGGTGGAGAGTGAAACTGAAAAGGTGAGCTATCTGGATTCGCAATGAAACTGAGAAATTCGCAAGAGGATTAGAGGAGAGGAAGTCAGGAGACTAGGAGAGACCGAGAGAGAATGAGGGATTGAGGGTTAGGGACTTAGGGTTTTTTTTTTCTGATTTTATACTTAGGGTAAATTTGGGCTGGGCCAAGGGTTTTTTTTATGTTGGGCCAAAATTTCGGTTTTCGGTTTTTTTCGGTTTTTTATTTCCTCAAACCGAAACCAAACCGAAAACCGAATTATTTTTTTTTTTAAAAACCGAACCGAACCATTTCCGAAAAAAAACCGAACCATATTTCTTATTCGGTTCGGTTTTCGGTTTGGTTCGGTTTTAACCCGAATTTGTTTCACCCCTACAAGGGACACTGACATGTAATCATGTACTAGTGCGTGTATGACTCAGCTAGCTTAAAAATTCTCTAGTCTGCTTGTATTTTCATTGCTAATTTATTTAATTTTTTCCTTTTGGGCTGGAAATTAGAGTCAAGTCGTCACTCACCAGTCCCACCATAGTCTTTGTTCTAAACACAATAACTCCGTAATGTACTTTATATAAAGTCCCCCAAATAGCAAAGAATAGTTATGAACATGTACTAGCCTTGGTCAGTTAAGAGTGTTCTTTCCAAACTAGTCTGTAAATCTGTATTTCCATAAACCAGAGAAGGCTTTATTTCCATAAGTTAGCATAATGTCATTCTCTACATTTTACCTCATCATTTTGGCAACTGCTTTCATGTACTGCCTTCATTTTTCCGTCGCCGGGACAAATGAAACAGACAGGTTAGCATTGCTCGATTTCAAAGCTAAAATTACAGGTGACCCTCTTGGGGTTATGAGCTCGTGGAATGATACAACCCACTTCTGTGAATGGCATGGTATTACATGTCATCGAGGCCGGAGAGTCAAGATGCTGGAACTATACTCTTCCAAGCTCACAGGTTTCCTCTCTCCATCTATTGGAAATTTAAGCTTCTTGAAGGCGTTGTTACTGCACAATAATATTTTGGGTGGTACAATTCCTCCTGAAATAGGCCGCTTGCATCGACTGCGCTATCTCCGGCTCGATAATAATGCAATTGAAGGCCACATTCCACCAAATATATCAGCTTGCTCAAGGCTCACGGGTCTCAATATCTGCGTTAACAGGTTGGTAGGAAAGATCCCATCTAAAATTAGTTACCTTGTGCATCTACAATATATTTGTCTTGGTAAAAACAACTTGACAGGAACCATCCCTTCATTTTTCGGGAACTTTTCATCCCTCAACTATATCTACCTAGAGTCCAACAACTTAAGTGGAAGCATCCCAGAGAGCTTAGGTGTTAGAATCCAACCTCTTTGTTATGTATTCTTCTTTATTTTCCTTATATTTTCCTTATGTAATGTCTCTTTAGTCTTTCTTTTTATTTTTCTAGACCCTAGGGAGAATTATTGTGTTACTGTCATTTCAACGTTCACTTGTAATTCTCTACTAATGCAATATAAAGCTCTTTAGGGAGCGAATGGTTATTCAATCAAAGCTCTCTACCCCGTTGTTATTGCTTTAAGACTTGTGTGTTGTTTAAGCCTTTATAGATATTGTGCTTGCCTTGTTTTAAAGCATCCCCCACCAAACCAAGAGACCCTAGAGACGTCCTCATTTTCGTCGGTTCCGCTTGTGCCCGCTTCGAAGTATCGGCCGTCACAAGCCCCGACTCCGCACTCGTTGTTCTCGTGCGCCCTCTTGAGACACCGTAGGTCCGTGTTGCTGTGTGCTCACGAACCTCCTTGCTTTAGGCTTGCGCCCTTGTCGCCAAAAGACGAGAGCGCGCCGCACGATCTGGTGTTGAATCACTCGGACCGTGACAGTTTGGTATCAGAGCCAAGTTTGCCGTAGAGATGGCAGAAGAAGGAGAGATGCATGAATACACATTCGAGGAAAGACTTGCTTGGCTTGAAGGCAAGTCCGAACAGTGGGCTATGCTTGAAGAAAGGCTGCCCAAACTCGAGGATATTGTAATAAAACAAGCCGACCAAATAGAGAGGCTTGCCGCTACTGTGGATGGGTTAACGGAGCAACTTAACTTCGTGCAAGGCGTCGCTGATGAAGCACATGATAAATGTGCAACCTTAATGCGTGCCCAGAGAGGGCTCGGGGGAAGTGGAGGTGCCAAGATAAAACCTCCCAAGCCCCGGACCTTCAATGGCACGAGAGATTCAAAAGAAGTCGATAATTTCATTTTCGACATGGAGCAATACTTTCGGGTCTGTCAGTTGGAGAATGAGTTAAAAGTTGATACCGCCACTATGTATTTGGTGGATGATGCAAAGCTTTGGTGGCGCACCAAGTACACCGACATCCAAGCTAAGAGGACGTCAGTGGATACTTGGGAGGATCTGAAGAAAGAGCTGATGGCCCAATTTTATCCCGAGAATACCGAGTTTGTTGCTCGCACCAAGCTCGCTGCTTTGCAGCATAAGGGTTCCATCCGGGAGTATGTCAAAGAGTTTTCAGCGTGCATGTTGGAGATCCACAATATGTCCGAGGAAGATCGCCTATTCAACTTTGTGCGTGGTCTTAAGGAATGGGCCCAAAGAGAAATTTGGCGCCAAAAGATTGATACTTTATCGGGAGCCATCGTTGCAGCCGAAAGGTTGATGGACTACTCCTCAGAGAAAGGACAAGGTTTGAAGAAAGGGAATAGCGGGCCGACACCGAACCCTCCTAGGAACTCCGGACATGGCTCGCAAGTGAGCTCCAACAACTCGAACAATAGATACAATAGGAGTGGGGGAGAAGACTCTCGGAAAAGTGGAGCTTCTTCCTTCTCTAGTAGAGGAAGCACCCCTAGTTCATCTTCGACAGCCAGGCCATTGACGTGTATCCTTTGCAGAGGACCGCACAAGTGGTTTGAATGTCGACACAAGGGAGAAATTGACAATCTCCAAAAGAAACTGTCCTCCATGTCCTTAGAAAACCCCGAGGGTGAAGAAGCCGATGAGGTAGTACCTAGTGAAGGAGAACATTCCAGACTGGGGGCCATTCGCATGATGTGCGCTATGGGAAGAGAAGGCTCTGAGGGCCAACCCAAAAACTCTGGATTGATGTATGTGAATGCGTTGGTAAACGGAAAGGAAACTCGTGCCATGGTGGATACCAGTGCTACCCACAACTTCATTTCAGAAAAGGAGGCAAAAAGACTTGGGTTGAAGCTCCTACCAGAAGGAGGCAGTATGAAAGCGGTGAATTCAGTTGCCAAACCGATCCACGGCGTTGCCAAGAAAGTAACAATGAAGCTGGGAGATTGGAGCGGACAGGTGGACTTTACCGTTGCGCCAATGGACGACTTCAGCTTGGTGCTCGGCATGGACTTCTTACACTTTAGTAAGGCAGTCCCGATGCCGCATCTTAGATCTATTCTGGTGCCCGGGCAGCAACCATGTCTCCTCCGAACCTGCGATTCGGGAAAAGGGCCGAAAGGGCCCCTCCTTTCAGCAATGCAATTGGAGAAGGGGTTGAAGAGGAACGAGCCCACGTTCCTAGCAACACTTTCCACGAAGGAAGATGAAGCAAGTGGAGACTTTCCGCCTGCAGTTGCCGAGCTACTATCAGAGTTCCAGGATCTCCTCCCGAAAGACCTACCAAAAGTTCTCCCACCTAGAAGGACAGTGGACCATGAGATTGAGCTGGTTCCAGGGGCGAAACCCCCAGCACGAAGCCCTTATCGCATGGCCCCCCCAGAATTGGCTGAACTCCGGAAACAATTGGAGGACTTGCTTGAGGCAGGCTTCATCCGCCCATCAAAGGCTCCTTATGGGGTTCCTGTGCTTTTTCAGAAAAAACAAGATGGAAGTCTTCGATTGTGTATCGACTACCGAGCATTAAATAAGGTTACGGTGCGCAATCACTACCCTATCCCTTTGGTGGCGGATTTGTTCGATCAGTTAGGGGATGCAGTGTACTTTACAAAGCTAGACTTGAAGTCTGGCTATCACCAAGTTCGTATCGCCGAAGGAGATGAACCAAAAACTGCTTGTGTGACGAGATACGGGGCATACGAATGGCTAGTCATGCCCTTCGGCTTGACGAATGCACCTGCTACGTTCTGTACTCTGATGAACCAAGTATTTCGAGAGTACTTAGACAAGTTTGTGGTCGTGTACCTCGATGACATCGTTGTCTACAGCAAGACTTTGGAGGAGCACCTCGAGCACCTAAGATTGGTCTTCGAGAAGCTGAGAGAACATCACCTTTTTGTGAAACGAGAAAAGTGTGCCTTTGCGCAGGAAGAAGTCGGATTTCTTGGACACTTTGTGGGGAAGGGTCGATTGAGGATGGACCCAAAGAAGATATGTGCTGTTCGCGATTGGCGGGATCCCAAGAACCCCTCTGAGCTGCGATCCTTTCTAGGACTGGCGAACTATTATAGAAGATTCATTAAGGGATACTCAGAGATCGCAAGTCCCCTCACCGACCTATTGAGGAAAGATTGTCGTTGGGAATGGTCAGGGCCCCAGAAGGAAGCTTTCCAGAAGTTGAAAGAAGCAATGGTGAAGGAGCCGGTCCTTGCCCTTCCAGACATCACCAAACCATTTGTGGTCGAGACGGATGCTTCGGATTTTGCTTTAGGAGGAGTGCTCCTCCAAGAAGGACATCCTATTGCATTCGAAAGTAGGAAGCTGAATAATGCGGAGAGAAGGTATGCGGCACAAGAAAAGGAGCTACTAGCCATTGTGCACTGCCTAAGAGGATGGAGGCACTACTTGTTGGGGTCAAAGTTTACCGTCCGCACAGACAACACCGCGGCGAGTCACTTTCTCACCCAACCCAAGCTGACAGGAAAACAAGCTCGGTGGCAGGAGGACTTAGCTGAGTTCGACGTGGAGTTCACCTATAGAACGGGATCCAGCAATAGAGTTGCCGATGCCCTGAGTAGGCGGGCCGATCTTGCTGCGATGTACAAGTTAGCGCCAATGACGGCAAACAACATTGCCACATCCGTTAGAGATCAAGTTCGTGCTTATCTCCCAGATGATCCGATGACAAAAACCATAACAAGGATGATTGAAGAAGGGAAGACTAGACGCTTTTGGTTGGAAGATGACCAAAGGTACAAAGCTGTTCATCCCCAAAGCAGGGGGATTGAGGAAAATGTTGTTGAAGGAATGCCATGATACGCTGTGGGCGGGACATCCAGGTTGGCAGAGAACCCTCAGTCTACTCGCGATGGGGTACTACTGGCCAGGAATGAAGGAAGATGTGATGAGCTACACCAAAACCTGCCTTGTGTGCCAGCAAGACAAGGTTGACAGACAGAAGCCCGGGGGCCTCCTTGAACCTCTTCCTGTACCAACTCGACCGTGGGAGAGTGTGTCGATGGACTTCATTAGTGGCCTCCCGAAGGTTGGCCAGTTCTCTTCTATCATGGTGGTGATAGACAGGTTCTCAAAATACGCAACGTTTGTACCCTTGCAGAAGGCTTGCGGAGCAGAAGAAACGGCATCTCTCTTCTTTAAGCATATTGTGAAGTACTGGGGATTGCCAAAGAGCATAGTAAGCAACAGGGATACCAGATTCACGAGCATATTCTGGTCTGAGCTATTCCAAATGATGGGGTCTGACCTCAACATGTCGTCAAGCCACCACCCTCAATCTGATGGGCAGACAGAGAGATTCAATGGGCTTCTCGAGGAATACTTACGTCACTTTGTGAGCGCCAACCAGAAAGATTGGGTGAGACTCTTGGACGTCGCACAACTTTGCTTCAACGCTCAAAGGAGTTCTTCTTCCAACAAAAGCCCCTTTGAGTTGGTCATGGGTCAACAACCTCTCCTCCCGCACACAGTGGCTGACTGGGAGGGCGGTAGGAGTGCTCAGGCTCGAGATTTTACAAGAGAGTGGAAGCAAAACACCGACATTGCAAAAGCCTACCTAGAGCGAGCATCGCGCCGGATGAAGAAATGGGCTGATCAAAACAGAAGGCCAGTTGATTTTGCTATTGGGGACATGGTGATGGTGAAGGTCTTACCAGAACAGCTGAAGTTTCTCAGAGGGAGAGATCGTCGCCTCATTCGGAAATATGAAGGCCCCATCCGCATCACTAAACGGATTGGGAAGAACGCATACAAGGTAGAACCGCCTGCGTGGATGAGGATTCACCCCGTCTTCCACGTTAGTCGTCTAAAACCCTACCATCCAGATCCCGACGACAGCAACCGCAACGTCAGCTACCGCGCCAACATCAGAACCAGGACAAGAGCCACCCCTACAACAGAAGACTGAAGCTGCTAAGATCTTCGTGTAGATTTTGTAAGTCGACGAGGACGTCGACGACTTAAGTGGGGGAGGATGTTAGAATCCAACCTCTTTGTTATGTATTCTTCTTTATTTTCCTTATATTTTCCTTATGTAATGTCTCTTTAGTCTTTCTTTTTATTTTTCTAGACCCTAGGGAGAATTATTGTGTTACTGTCATTTCAACGTTCACTTGTAATTCTCTACTAATGCAATATAAAGCTCTTTAGGGAGCGAATGGTTATTCAATCAAAGCTCTCTACCCCGTTGTTATTGCTTTAAGACTTGTGTGTTGTTTAAGCCTTTATAGATATTGTGCTTTCCTTGTTTTAAAGCATCCCCCACCAAACCAAGAGACCCTAGAGACGTCCTCATTTTCGTCGGTTCCGCTTGTGCCCGCTTCGAAGTATCGGCCGTCACAAGCCCCGACTCCGCACTCGTTGTTCTCGTGCGCCCTCTTGAGACACCGTAGGTCCGTGTTGCTGTGTGCTCACGAACCTCCTTGCTTTAGGCTTGCGCCCTTGTCGCCAAAAGACGAGAGCGCGCCGCACGATCTGGTGTTGAATCACTCGGACCGTGACATTAGGCAAATTGAATAAATTAACATTGCTCTCACTTGGAGGGAACATGTTATCAGGGATAGTCCCATCTTCAATCTTCAACCTCACGCTCTTAGAGAATTTTGATTTAGGATTTAATAACTTGGAGGGAAGCCTTCCTTCAGATTTGGGCAACAAACTTCCAAATCTGCAGTGGTTCTCCATTCTCTTTAATAAATTCACCGGATCAATTCCTACTTCTATATCCAATTCCTCAGGTCTAATGGTTCTTCAGTTAGATGCTAACAATCTGACTGGACAAGTTCCTTCTCTGCACAAATTAGCAAATCTCTCAAGACTTTCTCTTGGCCTTAACTTACTAGGGCATGGCCAAGCTGGGGATTTGAACTTTGCATATTCGTTGGCCAATGCAACTAATTTACAAGTACTAGAAATAAATAGTAATATTTTTTCAGGAAATTTCCCTAAGATCTTCTGTAATTTCTCAATGCTTTCCTATTTAGGAATTGCTGATAATCATATAGGCGGACAGATTCCAGCTTGCATTGAAAACCTTGAATACCTGACAGTATTTATTGCTTTCGGTAACCAACTTTCTGGTGTCATACCTCGAGGCATAGGAAGGCTCCATAATTTGGGCAAATTATGTTTAGATGCTAACCAATTGTCAGGGAAAATACCATTCTCTATCGGGAACTTAACAAAGATGACTATTCTAACTCTAAATAATAATAATCTTGTTGGCCAAATTCCTTCAACTCTAGGAAATTGTAAAAACCTACTACGCATGGATCTGTCTTTCAACCGCCTCAGTGGTAAAATACCCTCACAACTTTTTGATCTCTCTACCTTATCCATTGGTCTTCTTCTATCATTCAACAAGTTAAGTGGGTCCATTCCTGAAGAAGTAGGGCAACTCAAGAATCTAGGTTTGCTTCGCGTTACAGGAAACACGTTGTCCGGTGAAATACCAAGCACACTCAGTAGTTGTGTAGAGTTGACGAATCTGTACATGGATGGAAATTTTCTTCAAGGCGCCATTCCTGATGCATTGAGCGAATTGAAAGGTCTCAATGAGTTGGATTTGTCTAAAAACAATTTATCAGGTAAAATTCCGCAATTTTTGGAGAGCCTTCCATTGCAAATGCTGAATCTATCATACAATAGCAAGCTCGAAGGTGAAGTACCCACTGGTGGAATTTTTAGTAATGCAACAGGTCTTTCACTAGATGGAATTAGGGGATTGTGTGGAGGTCGACCGGAGTTGAAGCTTCCTAAATGCAACAAAAAGAACCAGAAAAAAAGACAAGGTCACAATAAAAGATTAATACTTGGTATTGTTTTCGGCCTTCTTGGAATTATATCGATGGTGACAATATTTGTGTCATTATACATCTATCGGTATAAAAAGAAGACTAAATTACCCACATTCTTGGGTAATTTTTCAGAGAACTATCCAAACTTGTCTTACCAAACCCTTTTAAAAGCCACAAATGGGTTTTCTTTTGACAATTTGATTGGGAGAGGCACATTTGGGGCTGTATACAAGGGAATCCTTCATGACCTTGTGGAAACATCCATTATTGCAATCAAGATTTTCAACCTAGAGCAGCATGGTGCTTCGAAGAGTTTTATGGCTGAATGTGGAGTCCTCCGGACTATAAGACATCGGAATTTGATCAAGGTCATTACTGCTTGCTCAAGTGTTGACTATCAAGGGAATGACTTCAAGGCTTTGGTTTATGAGTACATGGTTAGAGGAAGCTTAGAAGAGTGGTTGCATCCAGTGGCAATTGATGTGGTTGAGGACACAGATACTGCACCTAGGTTAAGTCTACGACAAAGACTTGATATTGTAGTTGATGTTGCTAGTGCGTTGGAGTATCTTCATCATAATTGTGGTGCACCCATAATTCATTGTGATCTCAAGCCAAGCAATGTCCTACTAGATGAAGAATTGGTTGCACATGTCAGCGACTTTGGGTTGGCTAAATTTCTCTCGGAAAGCATCAGTAGCTCTATTGCAAATCAATCCAGCTCTCTTGGAGTCAGGGGAACTGTTGGTTACGCTCCACCAGGTAAATAATAATAACTGGCTAATCAATATCTTATTCATTTATCCTATTTCTATGTATTTTAGTACATGTAATTTGCGAGATTCTTCTAATATTTTTTAAATTTTTTGGCAGAATATGGTTTGGGAAATGAGGCGTCTACCAATGGTGATGTCTATAGTTTTGGAATTCTACTACTGGAGATGATCACAGGAAAAAGGCCTACTAATGATATGTTCAGTGAAGGAATAAGCCTTCATGACTATGTGAAAGAAGCTCTACCTGAACGAGTGATCGAGATTGTAGATCACTCCCTTGTTGAAGACATAGACTCTGAGGAGATCGATAGCAGGTTAATGTTGGAGGCACTAACTTCTGTACTTGGAATAGCATTGTCTTGCTCAACTGAGGTCCCACAAGAAAGGTTGGATATGAGTGATGTCACTGCAAAATTATCATCAATCAGAAAAAAGCTTCTTGGAACTAGATTAGATCAAAGGAGAATTCGTGCAGGTAATGTATTAACTACCATAATGATGATAAAAAGAGCAACTGCAGAATTATTTCTGTAATGACAGTTTTTAATATCAGTTAGACTTCATTAGTTTTTCTTCTGGTTGCAGGAACACGATGGTGATCAAGATCTCTCTAATATTACCAGCTCATGACCAAGCTTTCTATGTATCTGTGACTTCTCTTAAAAAGAATCTTGCTCTTGTTTCTTATTTTTTTCTTTTCCCCTTACAGTGTTCTGACTTAAGATCTGAACAGTAGAGCAACTATCTACTTCAGATTACAGTCTTTGAATCATTTGATGGTTTTTCTCCTTTAAGCTTTTTGTTTGTATCACAATAAACAATTTTAGTTCCTTATCTATATACTGTGTGATCAGATACATTATTCACTGGCATATCTTTCAATACTCGTACAAAATGTATGTAGCTAATTAAGCATATTTACCAAACCAACCGAGTCATGTTGGATTACTATTAATGATTATATATGATTAACTATTGAAAAGTTTGAGAAAAATTCCATGGAAGAAACTTTCCAAGTCAAACTTGAAATCGCGTTGTCTTGCTCAACTGAGGTCCCACGAGAAAGGCTGGATATGAGTGATGTCACCACAAAGCTAACATCAATCAGAAACAAGCTTCTTGGAACTAGATTGCAACAAAGGAGTATTCGTGCAGATAATGTTCCAGCTACCCTATGATAATAAAAAGATTAAAAAAACCACAGGATTATTTATGTAATGACTAGTTTTTAATTCAGAATTAGACTTCATTTGCTTTTCTTCTGGGTGCAGGAACAAGAGGGTGATCAAGTTCACCCAAACTTATTTTATCAGTCCGTGACCAAGCTTAGCTTATCTGAATGAAATTTCATCTTTAAAGGCACAGACGACTAATGTTAACATACTAGCATTAAGAAAATAGAAGCCAAGCAGCAATATTTCCATTCATAAATTTCATATGAAATCAAAGTATCAAAAAAAAAAAAAAAATGTGAGAGGAAAGCTAATAAACCCAGGCCACTTTGCCCTCCAACTCTAAACTAAACGACATGAAAGCTAATATTTCTCTCTAAAACCTAAAGTACCAACAATTTGAAGATGATTATTGAACCAAAAATGCATGTCATTCTTTCAATAATCATTTCAAAGGCCCTTCAATGTATTACATGCATATTACTCTGCTGCCTATGATAGGATGTTCTTAATCACTACTCTGAAAAGAAAAAAGGCTAGAGCTTGCCATCATTCGAACAACTAAACATGAAATCAACTTGCATAAATTTCCGTAATGTTTGGCTGTTTGCAGCTAAACCAAGAAGCAGAAACAAAACAAAAAAGCATAGTGAACAGATCTTCTGAGAAGTAGAGTTAAGAAAACGAACCTTTGTTTAGCAGTCCGTAATCTTAGAAATTTAGATGATCGGTTCCAACTCCAAAAGAACGCAGTACCATTAACTCAAAACCGAGCTATTTCGAGCTCACAACAACCAAAAGTTCCAATTTCCAGCTAACAAGTGAAATCATGTTACTCCAGTAACTATTATCCTGCTTTTCTTCATGACAAATAGTTGGAAGTTAACTTCAAAGGCAAAAGCAACCATATATCATATGTTTGGGTCCAATTCAGTCCATCTAATTGGGCCAAGTCCAAATAATTCAACTCAAGCCCAAAGCAAGGTTCAACTCTCCAAAAGTATGCTAAGGTCATCAAAAGCCCAGTCAATGTGGTCATCCCATCTGACTCCAGGGGCCCAATTCTCCTCAATTGAGTCCAGGTATAAAAGCCATCAATTACATCATTTTACATTCATGCAACTAAAACCTCAAGCACTAAATCTCTTGCATAGCATTCTCTCTTAATTGAACTGACTTTAGCATCGGAGGGGCCTTCCTTGGCAACCACCCCCGAGGCTAGTTTACGTGTTCTTTGCTGTGCAGGAAATCCTCGGCTCCAGTGTTCTTTGGACCGAGACCCGTCTTCTCCACCTTAAAAGGGTCTGCTGAAGGTCCTATTGTTTTTTTATACAAAAATAATTTGGCGTCGTCTGTGGGGAGGATACATAAAATCAAGCCAAAAATCCATCACTCCTAGTGAAAAGCATGACTAAGAGTGGCAAGAGTACCAAAAGTGCTAGAAAGAGGGGCGGTCATACCCCCTCAAGGAAGGAAAAGGACATGATCACGGTGAGGGAGCATCACTCGATTTCACCGTCACCGGAGCCATCCTCTCCTTCCTCAAGAGCTCCCAATTCTCAAGAAAGGGAGGCTTCAAGAGCCTCCAATTCTCAGGAAAGGGAGGCTTCAAGAGACTCATCCTCGCACCAAACTCGACAGCCAACAGTCTCACCTAGGCCGAGTGGGTCTAATGCGAGGAGTCCTTCACCAAACAACAGCCTGCGTTCTCGGTCCCGGCCGAAAGAGACCCCTCTATCGGGGCCCTCTAGAGAGGAAGTGGACAGGGCCGTGGCGGTTTGCATGGAGTTCCTTAAGGCCCAAGGGGGTCAACTCCAACCAACACCTCCTGAGTCTTCATCTCTTCTGCCGAGAAACCTAAAAAGGAGAATCGATCAAGAGAAGGATGGACAAGTTCCATCCTACAAGGAGCTTGGGAACAAGTGGCAGGAGGACACATGGTACACTAATAAGGAAAGGAAGAAGAACCCTCATTTCTTCGACCATTCTGAAACTCGGGACTCAATGAGTTTCCGAAGCAACAATACTACCTCCACATACAAGGAGTCTGCTCGTCGAAGCGTTCATGAACGCTTAGGCTCAAGGGAGGTGAACGTGCATAGCCGCCTCACCTTCCCAGAAAAGACCGGGTCATACACCGAATTGTCTCGGCCACAGACGAAAACCACTTCCACCTCTCTAAGAGGATGAAGTGAGGTCCCTTTGGCCAAGCAAAAGGGGAAGGCCGTAATGGTCCCTACAAGCTCGCCCTCCAAAGTTGGATATTAGAAGAGCATGTGTCGATGGTGAAAATACCGGGGCACATTACTTACGATGGCACCTCGGACCCAAAGGATCACATTGCCTCTTACGAGGGGCACATGTATCTTAACCCCAGGTCCGAGGCGACCTGGTGCAAGTATTTTCCAACAACCCTCAAAGGTGTTGCACAATCGTGGATCACCAAAGGAGTAAAAGAAGGCTCTATATCTGGTTGGAAAGACCTTTCCAACAAATTCAAGAGAAAATTTTCCACGGCTAACCGCCGAGAAAAGATAACTGCAGAGCTGATGAGTCTGCAGCAATCGAAGGTGAAAGCCTCCGCGATTATCTGACTCGTTTCAGCAACGAGTCATCCAGAATTATAAGTCTGGATCAAGGCCTTGCCGTATTTGCACTATGGAATGGTCTGTAAGCTGGAAAAATCCTGAAATTCATGGTCATGCATCCCCCGCAGACCTTGGAGGAAGCTTTGGATGCCTCGGATAAATTTATCCGAGCCGAAGAATGGAACAAGGTAAAATCTCAGTCCCAACCAGGGACTGAGAAAGCTAAAGGACAACTGTCCGAAGGCCCAACATTGAGGAAAGGGAAGGCCAAGGCCTCAGATTCGTCCTCGACTGCCGAGCCGGAGAAAGAAAAGTTTGTCCCCTATGCGGGGAGATACGATTCATACACTCCCCTTACTCTTCCTCGTGCTAAAATCTACAGCACGACAAGGGACGAGGGGAGGTTCAAGAAGCCTCGGCCGCTGCCACCGTGGCATCAGCAAAAGGGCAAAGACTGATGGTGTGAGTTCCACGAGTCTCCCGGACATCACACCGAGGACTGCCTCCAGCTGAAGGACCAGATCGAAGACCTGGTTCGAAAAGGCTATTTAAAGAAATACCTCGTGGATCGCGAGGAGAAAAAAGCCGAGAGAGACTCTCGACAAGATCTTGATTTTCTCCAGAAAAAAGGCAAGCAGCAAGACAAGGACACCCTTGATATTCTTGTCATTTCCGGGGGAATTTCTCGGAGCGTAGTAAAACGCCACTTGAGGGCTCTAACCCACCAAGTGAATCATGCTGTTCTTTGTTTTTAGATGGAAGAAAAACATCTGATGTCAATTTTAATTTATTGAACCAGTGCGACAATATTCATGATTTTATTTTATGCCATATCTTTATAGTTTGCATCTTTAAAGTTACCTTTTTTTTTCTTCAGATTGCCAAAGTAATAGTTATTTTATGTTGCAGCATGATTATCAGTGCATGGTGTTGATATGGGCATACTCTTGCTAATGCCATAGTACAATATCAGTTGTAGAAATTGCTTAAGCTTTATCAACTATTGTTGCATCTTCTGCATTTGAAAATCACGCAATTCTTCTCTACAACCTGTAATTTATGTTAGAGTATTCTATTTCATGATGATTTTTGTGGATTTTACTTTATTACTTAACATATGTGGATATAGTTGTGTTGATGCAGCTGCAGCTATAGGATTAGATCTTTCCCATAATAAACTAAGTGGGAGAATTCCCTCACAACTTTTTAGCCTTTCTACCTTGTCTATGCTACTTGATCTATCTAACAACTGCCTAGTTGGGTCTCTCCCGGAAGAAGTAGAGCAATTGAATAATCTTGAGGTGCTTAATGTTTCTATAAACATGCTCTCTGGTGAGATACCAAGCTCCCTTAGTAGCTGCATTGCGTTAGACATGCTAGGGATGGAGGTGCATTGGTGACATTAAAGGGTCTTCGTGTTTTGAAGTTGTCACGAAATAAATTATCAGGCAAAATTCTAAATTTTCTTATAAGTTTGCAGCTGCAAGTACTTGAGGGTGCAGTACCTAGTGATGGAGTCTTCAGCAATCTAACAGCCTTTTCGGTCCATGGAAACAATAGGCTCTGTGGAGGTATACCTCAGTTAAAGCTGCCCCACTGCAATTTCAATAATACTTGGAAAAGAAGATCGTGGAGGAAATTAACCGTGATTTTTCTTTCTACATTTTCCGGAGTTACTACACTGGTGGCATTATATGTGCTATACATCTTCCGGCACAAAAGGGGAACTAAGACATCTTCCAAATTTGTCGTACCAAACCCTTCTTAAAGCCACAAATGGCTTCTCTGGGGAAAATTTGATTGGCAGTGGTACATTTGGGGTTGTGTATAAGAGAAATTTTGACGACAATATATCAACAGCTGCAATCAAGGTATTCAAACTCGAGCATCATGGTGGTTGCAAGAGTTTTATGGCAGAATGTGAAGTCCTTCGAAACATCAGACATCGGAATCTTGTCAAGGTGATATCAGCTTGTTCAAGTGTTGATTATCAAGGAAACGGTTTTATGGCTTTGGATTACGCGTACATGGTGAATGGGAGTTTAGATGATTGGTTGCATCCAGCAAGAACAATAAGGAGGCTTCAAGATGCACCAAGGACCTTAAATTTCCGCCACAGACTTGATATTGCAGTGGATGTTGCATTTGCTTTAGAGTATCTTCATCATAATTGTGGGGCATCTATAGTTCATTGTGACCTCAAACCAAGCAATGTTCTCCTTGATAATGAGATGGTCGCACATCTTGGTGACTTTGGTTTGGCTAAATTTCTTTCAGGGGACGTTAATAGCTCTGCAAATCAGTCCAACTCTATCGGTTTCAGGGGAACTATTGGCCATGCTCCTCCAGGTAATGAGCTACTCACATCCGTAGCGTTTTCTACATAGTTGATCTCTAATCATAAATCCATTAAGCTTTAATTTTGTTACATTCACCTTAATCAATATTCCTGGTCATATAA
The DNA here is from genome assembly GCF_001683475.1 of Chenopodium quinoa. Taxonomy (NCBI): domain Eukaryota; kingdom Viridiplantae; phylum Streptophyta; class Magnoliopsida; order Caryophyllales; family Amaranthaceae; genus Chenopodium; species Chenopodium quinoa. The sequence continues at coordinate 1,018,857 of NW_018744537.1, forward strand.
CATTTGAGGTATGACTTAATGCAGAATACGGTTTGGGAAATGAAGCATCTACTCACGGCGATGTCTATAGTTTTGGAATTTTGTTAATGGAATTGTTTACCGGAAAGAGGCCTACTAATGAAATGTTTAAAGGGGGTATGAACCTCCATACCTTTGTGAAAGCAGCTCTTCCTGAAGGGGTGACCGAAATTTTAGATAATCTTTTTCTTTTTTAGACGTAGTTGGAGAGGAGACAAGTAGCAGGGCAATGTTGGAGTCTATTGTGTTAATTCTTGGCATAGCAGTTTCTTGCTCTGCGGAGCTTCCACATGATAGATTTTCCATGAGTGATGTTTCTGCTAAGCTATCATCTATTAGAAACAAGCTTGTTGGAACTCGTCGCCAACAAAGGCGAAGAATCCTTGCAGGTAAAGATTCTACTACTGCTGTATGAGTTTTTAAGTAAAATCTAAGTTTGATTTTCCCTTGATTACACCGTGCTATTAAGATCCTACAGATGTAAATTAGTTCCTTCTGGCTGCAGGTGCACGAGGTGATTGATGTTTTGCAAAGCTGCTTAGCTCTTTTGATCAGTAAGCAGTGTTCTAGTGATCATGAAGGCTGTCCTAAAATGTTAAGTCAAATATTTACTTGATAAAGGCTGTCCTAAACTACTAATGTCCTCCACATTTTGCACATACATGTCCCTACAACATGTTCAAAACTATTACAAGTAATAATCCAGCCATTTGTTCTTCATTCACTAACTTATTATTCTATGAATTTCATGTCTTTCACTATATTGTCTATATATAACATCTCTATCGTTATTGATAGGTCTTATATCTAGCTCCAAATTATTAAACATGTTGAGCTCATGCTATTTCTTTTCTTGGATCTTTTTCTCTATTGGTATGTTTGCTGTCCGCTGCTCTCGATAGCCCGGATGGGCAACGACACAGACTGGCTAGCGTTGCTTGAAATCAAATCCAAAATAACAAATGACCCTCTTGGTGTCATGAGTTCATGGAAAAACACCCGCCACTTTTGTGACTGGTACGGGGTAACCTGTGGTCGTAGGCACGAACGAGTCATGAAACTTGACTTGCATTCATTGCAACTCACAGGTATCCTCTCTCCCCATCTTGGTAATTTGAGCTTCTTAAGGGAGTTGTACCTTCAAACAATACTTTTGAAGGAACAATACCGCGAGAAATTAGTCATTTGCAAAGGTTGCAAATTTGATGGTTGTATAATAATTCCATCGGAGGGGAAATTCCATCGAACATATCAAGTTGCTATCGACTTATCGATATTAGCCTCGATGGTAATATGTTGGTGGGAGAAATCCCTCTTGCAATATCTTTACTTGTCAAGTAACAACTTAACAGGCAACATTCCTTCATCTCTCGGGAACTTATCATCCCTCTCGATGCTCTTTATTGCTCAAAACAACTTGTTCGGTAGGATCCCATTTGGTCTAGGCAAACTAAAAAGTCTTACCATTGTAGATTTACAATATAACAAGTTTTTTGGAGTTGTTCCACACTTGATCTTTAACCTTTCACTATTGACAATTTTAGATTTAAGTCATAACGACTTGATAGGAAGCCTTCCTCTAGATTTTGGTAACGCGTTGCCACATCTTCGATCGTTTTCAATATCAAATAATCGATTTGTTGGACAAATTCCAGCTTCGATATCCAACTCCTCAAATCTAGAAGTTCTCCAATTAGGTGAGAACAATCTTCAAGGCCAAGTTCCTTGTTTACACAAGCTAGTAAAGCTTACTCGCCTCGGCCTTTATACTAACTCACTTGGGTACGACCAAGTTGATGATTTGAAATTTGTATCTTCCTTGGCCAATGCTACCGATTTACAAGCGTTAGACATAAGTCAAAATAATTTCGCGGGAGTTTTTCCTAATATTATTTGTAATTTCTCAACACTTACCTATATAATATTAAGCCAAAACCACCTAATTGGAGAAATACCAAATTGTATTGAAAACGTAGCAAAATTGCAATATTTTGCTGCTGATCAAAATGCAATTTCGGGGGTCATTCCCCATAGCATAGGGAAGCTTCAATACCTCTACTTTTTACTTTTACGAAATAACAATTTGTCTGGAGTTATTCCACCTTCAATCGGAAACTTAATAAAATTATCTATTTTCGGCTTTTCCGAGAATAGACTTGTAGGACAAATACCATCGTCTCTTGGAAATTGTAGTCTGCTAACAGAATTGGATATTTCTAATAACCATCTTAGTGGCAGGATACCGTTACAACTTTTTAGTCTCCCCGCCTTGTCCTTGGTACTCAACGTATCCAGAAACCACCTTATCGGATCCCTCCCTGAAGAAGTTGGGCGGCTGAATAATCTTGACGCCCTTGATGTTTCGCGTAACATGTTATCAGGTCAGATACCAAGCTCTCTTGGTAGTTGTGTGTCGTTAGAGTATCTCTACATGCGCGAAAACAATTTTTATGGCACCATTCCTAACACATTGGAGACGTTAAAAGGTCTCTATTGGTTAGATTTGTCACACAACAATTTATCTGGCAAAATCCCAAAGTTTTTATCGAGGTTCCAATTGCTAGGGGCCCTCGATTTATCACATAATAGTCTTCAAGGTGAAGTACCCATTGGTGGAGTCTTTAGCAACGCGAGTATTGTAGTACTAGATGGAAACAGTATGCTTTGTGGAGGAATTTCTGAGTTAAAATTGCCTCACTGCAATGATTTTAGCCGCGATACTCAGAAAAGAAAGCCAAAGAAGCATAAGAAGAAATTACAAGCAACAATTGTTTCAGGGATTTTTGGGGTTATTTTGTTAGTGGCTTTACTTGTATCACTATATATATTCAGGCAAAGAAAGAGTAGGCACTCAAATAAGGAAATTTTAGCTTCTGAAGTTTCAGAAAATTTTCCTAATTTGTCTTACCAAACTCTTCTAAAAGCCACAAATGAGTTCTCCTCAAACAATTTGATTGGCAGTGGTACATTTGGGCTTGTTTACAAGGGAGTTCTCGATGATAATGGACCAACTGTTGCCATCAAGGTGTTTAGTCTAGAGTATCGTGGTGCGTTGAAGAGTTTCATGGCTGAATGTGAGGTCCTTAGAAGCATTAGGCATCGAAATCTAGTTAAGGTGATAACAGCTTGTTCGAGTGTTGATTATCAAGGAAGAGATTTCAAGGCTTTGGTTTATGAGTACATGGGGAATGGTAGCTTAGATGATTGGTTGCATCCATCGAAAATGATTGAAGGCACAAGTAATAACTCAAGGAATATGAATTTTCACCAAAGGCTTGACATTGTGATCGATGTTGCATTTGCTTTGGATTATCTTCACCATCATTGTGGTGCTTCCATAGTTCATTGTGACCTGAAGCCAAACAATGTTCTCCTTGACAATGAAATGGTTGCGCGTGTTAGTGACTTTGGGCTAGCCAAGTTTCTCCTACAAGACAACATCAACTCTCATGCAAATCAATCCAGCTCAATTGGTGTAAGAGGAACTATCGGCTACACTCCTCCGGGTAACTATAATAGTCACAATAATATCTCATGTTCGGAATATTTGTTACATTTTCTAAAAATAGTATCGGTTTTGTTTGAATGGAGGGTACTATAAACCAAACCTTTTAATTCATCACATCAATTTCGTATTTTTGTCATAACTGCAGAGTCTGGTTTGGGAAATGAGGTGTCTACTAGCGGCGATGTCTATAGTTTCGGGATCCTTTTATTTGAGATGTTTACAGGTAAGAGGCCTACTGATCACATGTCGAAGGTGGGCTGAGCCTACATCGCTTTGTGAAAGAAGCTTTGCCGGAACAGATGAACTCAATTCTAGATCCCGCTCGTTTTCAAGATATAGATGAAGAGGAGACTAATGATACGAGTAGTAGAGTAATGTTGGAGGCCTTGACTTCGATATTTGGAGTAGCACTCTCTTGCTCAGCTGAAGTGCCGCGAGAACGGTTGGAAATGAGTGATGTTGTTGCAAAGCTATCATCGATAAGGAGCAAGTTCCTTGGAACTCGTTTACGACAAAGGAGGTTCATTCTAATGGGTAATGATTCAACTATTTCTTTGAGATTTTCACCTGATTGATATGAAATTATATGAGTACGACCTTATTTGTTCATTTTCTCAATGTAGGATCAAAAGAGTGATCGATGTCGAATTGAGTCAAGTTGCTCTGCCTTTGAGGAAGTTTGTGTAATTGTAGAAAGAAGAATGAGAACAACCATATGTTTATATATGTTCAAAACTTCTATATATGTTGAAAATTGCAGCCGCTTGATCTCGGATATTAGCATTCAATAAAATATCAAGAACACTTGTACTCAATTTATTTTCTATTCTGTTATTTTAACTTTGAAAAACAAAGGAGTATGACAACATACAGTTACAAATATATTTGATATGGTTACAAGCTCATCTTTTTTGATCATTAACTTTTTTCTTGAAGGGATTTTTTGATCATTAACTAGGCTTTTGGCCCATGCAATATAACAATTGTATAAAATAAAATCAACTTAGAATCAATTTATTTTTAATAGTTATATATATTTTTTTTTTCTTATGAAGAAATGTAAAGAATAGGGAGAGGAAAAGTTAAACATCACAGCAATGATGTATATTCATTAAAATATTAAGTATGTAAATATATATTAAATTATCAATTAAATTATTTTGGAAAAAAAAAAAAAATTAATGGAGGGGATGATACTTGGCGCATGTGGTTTGAGATTTATAAATTAGGTACTGTAACTATGTATACACTTCTAGACTTCTAGTACGTTAGATATACATTAAATAAAAATTTACTTTATATATCCAAATATTATATATACTTCCTTTATTTATTTATTTATTTTGACGGATTTCTTTGTTTCTTTTTAATACTATGTACTTGTATAACTGTACGTATCGTAATATTTTGAAAGTCCACATTCTAGCTCATGTAAAAGTTTAATCATGACTTTGGACCAAGTGTGAAAAGATCCCATAGCTTTTATGAATTTTTTTTGGTAAGGTATATGTTTCAACTTTCCAAGTCGTCGCTGATCATCTAGGAGTCGTCTCTCACATCGAGTCAGCAAGTCAATATGTATTTACTTAGGCCTTGTTCACTTCACCTTAAAAAAAAAAAATTCAGTAAAAATAATTTTAGTTCATTAAAATTAATTTTAGTTCAGTAAAAATAATTTCACTTCAGTAAAATTAATTTCAATTCAGTAAAAATAATTTCAGTTCAGCAAAAATAAGGTGAAATAAACAGGGTCTTAGTGTAAAACTATCACGTAGAACTTTAAATTTGTAATGATTGTGTGTTTGCTTGTTGCACAACTTTCTTGCACATGTATAATATAAACATTTATACCAAGTATATCCTTAAATACTTTCCTAAAAAAAAAAATTTATATCCTTAAATACCAGTTATACAAATAGTAAAAAATAAAATACACGATGCTCCTATTTTAAAATTACACATTCATACGAATCAACCAAGATTGACCGAACTCATGCACGATAATTTTTACTTTAAACATTAACGATTCAATGTTATTTTTTAATTTCAATCCCAATAGTTTTTACATGTCCACATTGGTGGTCACTAATGAAGAACATATATATACTAGTTGTTGGAAAAAATATAGTTTAATAATTCAAGTGTTAAATTTAATATACCAAAAATGGAAATATTTTCGTTTAAAGTACTTTATAATCCAAGACTAGTAAACGGTCTTCCACAACATGCACCTACCTACTACACTCGTATTCTTTCACCGATGTTCGTTCCCATCAATTTTATGTTTTTTTGGTGATTAATTTAAAAATGGAGGGAGTACATTTTTTCTTCAAAAGTTGAGTTGTGTTTCGTTCACCTTTCACGAATAGATCATATGGTGCAAGTGCAATGATTCGTATACTACCTCCATTTCAAATTATTTATAAATTGGAGTATTATTTTGAGATAAAAATTATTCTAAAGTTGCAAATAATTTAAAACAGAGATATTAATTTTCTAATGACACATTTTTGAGATTACAACCAACTTTTAATTTTCGTAATACAAACAAAAAAACAATTTATATAAATTTGTTGTCAACTTCTATTCAACGATCGTAGTTTTGATGAAGAAAACCCTTATTTAATTCAATTTTATGTATTTGTTGATTTAAATTTCATTTGTAGATGGCATATAACTTTTAATTAATGAATTGATTAATTTCAAAAATAAATTTGTTGTCAGCTTCTATATTTCAACTAACTTCAAGACGTTCAATCTTATGCCAACTTTTGTTTAGAATAACAACTAAAAGAATTTATAACTATTCTTTTTTTTTTTAAAAAAAAAAAAAAAAAAAGATAGATTATTTACCTACTTCAAAAAAACGTACATGCATGTCAATGGGCCTAATGTGAAAAATGTTATACTCTCTTTAAGTCTTTATTTATTTAAGTGTTATATTTACAAAATGTGATCATGTTTTTCAATTGTTACGTTTTAATTATTTTTTTTTTTTTTTTTAAAAAAAAAGCCAAAAAGTTACATTAATATGTTATTTCTCTCCTTTCATATTCCCTACTCAAATTCACTACAAATTTTTTTTTTATTATTTTTTTCCCAACTCACATTCATTACTTTTCAATAAACTATTAACCCCACTATCTTTCTTTAATAATTTTTTTTAATACTCAAACTAACCCACTTACCTACTATTTTATTTACGTTAACTAAATTGCCTAATAGCTAACACTATGTGCCAGTCAAGTGTTACAAGGTGTTAACTTGTATACCAATTTGTCGCTGATTGCTAATTTTAATACCAATGTGTTTTAAGGGTGCTAATTTTTATACTAACAATCATCAGCGTAACTTTAAATTTATACCAATGTGTCACAAAGACACTAATTTTTAAACTACCTCTGTTTCATATTATTTAAAATAATTAAATATTTTCTAATCATATTCTGTGTTAAGTTGTTGCAAATAATATAAAATGAAGGTAGTATCAATATTGTAAATTGATCTACTAACTTATAATTGCCGTTGCATATGATTTACGGCACGGAACTACGTGACCTCTGGAATAGTCAGATAAAATGAGTAGATCAAACAAAACTAGTAATTGTCTAGATGTGTCAATGGACATTGACATGTAATCATGTATTAGTGCGTGTATGACTCAGCTAGCTTAAAAATTCTCTAGTCTTCTTGTATTTTCATTTAATTGCTAATTTATTTATTTTTTTCCTTTTGGGCTGGAAATTAGAGTCAAGTCGTCTCTCACCAGTCACGCCATAGTCTCTGGTTTATATAAAGTCCCCCAAATAGCAAAGAATAGTTAAGAGTGTTCTTTCCAACTCTTAACTAGTCTGTAAATCTGTATTCTTATACCAGAGAAGGCTTTACTTCCATAAGTTAGCATAATGTCATTCTCTACATTTTACCTCATCATTTTGGCAACTGCTTTCATGTACTGCCTTCATTTTTCCGTTGCTGGGACAAATGAAACAGACAGGTTAGCATTGCTCGATTTCAAAGCAAAAATTACAGGTGACCCTCTTGGGGTTATGAGCTCGTGGAATGATACAACCCACTTCTGTGAATGGCATGGTATTACATGTCATCGAGGCCGGAGAGTCAAGAAGCTGAAACTATACTCTTCCAAGCTCACAGGTTTCCTCTCTCCATCTATTGGAAATTTGAGCTTCTTGAAGGTGTTGCAACTGTACAATAATACTTTGGGTGGTACAATTCCTCCTGAAATAGGCCGCTTGCATCGACTGCGCGATCTCCAGCTCGGTAACAATACAATTGAAGGCCACATTCCACCAAATATATCAGCTTGCTCAAGGCTCTTGGCCCTCGATATCCGCAATAACAGGTTGGTAGGAAAGATCCCATCTAAAATTAGTTACCTTGTGCATCTACAATATATTAATCTTCATAACAACAACTTGACAGGAACCATCCCTTCATCTTTCGGGAACTTTTCATCCCTCTACTTAATCGACCTAGAGTCCAACAACTTAAGTGGAAGCATCCCAGAGAGCTTAGGCAAACTTAATAAATTAACATATCTCGCACTCGGTGAGAACATGTTATCAGGGATAGTCCCATCTTCAATCTTCAACCTCACACTCTTAGTCTCTTTTGGTTTAGGATTTAATAATAACTTGGAGGGAAGCCTTCCTTCAGATTTGGGCATCAAACTTCCAAATCTGCAGTGGTTCTCCATCTCCAGTAATAATTTCACCGGATCAATTCCTACTTCTATATCCAATTCCTCAGGTCTAACAGTTCTTCAGTTAGATGATAACAATCTTACTGGACAAGTTCCTTCTCTGCACAAATTAGCAAATCTCTCAATACTTTTTCTTAGCAATAACTCACTAGGGCATGGCCAAGCTGGTGATTTGAACTTTGCTTATTCATTGGCCAATGCAACTGATTTACAAGTACTAGGTATAGGTGATAATATTTTATCAGGAAATTTCCCTAAGATCTTCTGTAATTTCTCAATGCTTTCCTCTTTAGAAATTGATGATAATTATATAGACGGACAGATTCCAGCTTGCATTGAAAACCTTGAATACCTGACAGGATTTGCTGCTTCCGGTAACCAACTTTCTGGAATCATTCCTCAAGGCATAGGAAAGCTCCGTAATCTCGACAGATTAATGTTAGATGCTAACCAATTCTCAGGGAAAATACCATCCTCAATCGGGAACTTAACAAAGATGACTATTCTAAATCTATATCATAATAATCTTGTTGGCCAAATTCCTTCAACTCTAGGAAGTTGTAAAAACCTACTAGGCATGGATCTGTCTTTCAACCGCCTCAGTGGTAGAATACCCTCACAACTTTTTGATATCTCTACCTTATCCATTGGTCTTTATCTATCATTCAACAAGTTAAGTGGGTCCCTTCCTGAAGAAGTAGGGCAACTCAAGAATCTAGGTTTGCTTCGCGTTACAGGAAACACGTTGTCCGGTGAAATACCAAGCACACTCAGTAGTTGTGTAGAGTTGACGAATCTGTACATGGATGGAAATTTTCTTCAAGGCGCCATTCCTGATGCATTGAGCGAATTGAAAGGTCTCAATGAGTTGGATTTGTCTAAAAACAATTTATCAGGTAAAATTCCGCAATTTTTGGAGAGCCTTCCATTGCAAATGCTGAATCTATCATACAATAGCAAGCTCGAAGGTGAAGTACCCACTGGTGGAATTTTTAGTAATGCAACAGGTCTTTCACTAGATGGAATTAGGGGATTGTGTGGAGGTCGACCGGAGTTGAAGCTTCCTAAATGCAACAAAAAGAACCAGAAAAAAAGCCTAGGTCACAAAAACAGATTCATACTTGGAATAGTTTTCGGACTTCTTGGAATTATATCGATGGTGACAATATTTGTGTCACTTTATATCTATTGGTATAAAAAGAAGACTAAATTACCCACACCCTTGGGTAATTTTTCAGAGAACTATCCAAATTTGTCTTATCAAACCCTTTTAAAAGCCACAAATGGGTTTTCTTTTGACAATTTGATTGGGAGAGGCACATTTGGGGCTGTATACAAGGGAATCCTTCATGACCTTGTGGAAACATCCATTATTGCAATCAAGATTTTCAACCTAGAGCAGCATGGTGCTTCGAAGAGTTTTATGGCTGAATGTGGAGTCCTCCGGACTATAAGACATCGGAATTTGATCAAGGTCATTACTGCTTGCTCAAGTGTTGACTATCAAGGGAATGACTTCAAGGCTTTGGTTTATGAGTACATGGTTAGAGGAAGCTTAGAAGAGTGGTTGCATCCAGTGGCAATTGATGTGGTTGAGGACACAGATACTGCACCTAGGTTAAGTCTACGACAAAGACTTGATATTGTAGTTGATGTTGCTAGTGCGTTGGAGTATCTTCATCATAATTGTGGTGCACCCATAATTCATTGTGATCTCAAGCCAAGCAATGTCCTACTAGATGAAGAATTGGTTGCACATGTCAGCGACTTTGGGTTGGCTAAATTTCTCTCGGAAAGCATCAGTAGCTCTATTGCAAATCAATCCAGCTCTCTTGGAGTCAGGGGAACTGTTGGTTACGCTCCACCAGGTAAATAATAATAACTGGCTAATCAATATCTTATTCATTTATCCTATTTCTATGTATTTTAGTACATGTAATTTGCGAGATTCTTCTAATATTTTTTAAATTTTTTGGCAGAATATGGTTTGGGAAATGAGGCGTCTACCAATGGTGATGTCTATAGTTTTGGAATTCTACTACTGGAGATGATCACAGGAAAAAGGCCTACTAATGATATGTTCAGTGAAGGAATAAGCCTTCATGACTATGTGAAAGAAGCTCTACCTGAACGAGTGATCGAGATTGTAGATCACTCCCTTGTTGAAGACATAGACTCTGAGGAGATCGATAGCAGGTTAATGTTGGAGGCACTAACTTCTGTACTTGGAATAGCATTGTCTTGCTCAACTGAGGTCCCACAAGAAAGGTTGGATATGAGTGATGTCACTGCAAAATTATCATCAATCAGAAAAAAGCTTCTTGGAACTAGATTAGATCAAAGGAGAATTCGTGCAGGTAATGTATTAACTACCATAATGATGATAAAAAGAGCAACTGCAGAATTATTTCTGTAATGACAGTTTTTAATATCAGTTAGACTTCATTAGTTTTTCTTCTGGTTGCAGGAACACGATGGTGATCAAGATCTCTCTAATATTACCAGCTCATGACCAAGCTTTCTATGTATCTGTGACTTCTCTTAAAAAGAATCTTGCTCTTGTTTCTTATTTTTTTCTTTTCCCCTTACAGTGTTCTGACTTAAGATCTGAACAGTAGAGCAACTATCTACTTCAGATTACAGTCTTTGAATCATTTGATGGTTTTTCTCCTTTAAGCTTTTTGTTTGTATCACAATAAACAATTTTAGTTCCTTATCTATATACTGTGTGATCAGATACATTATTCACTGGCATATCTTTCAATACTCGTACAAAATGTATGTAGCTAATTAAGCATATTCACCAAACCAACCGAGTCATGTTGGATTACTATTAATGATTATAAATGATTAACTTTTGAAAAGTTTGAGAAAAATTCCATGGAAGAAACCTCGATGTACAAACTTTCCAAGTCGTCGCGGACTATGTAGGAGTTATTGGTCACAAGTTCATGACCTCTAGCAGCGTGTCAATTGGGCTACAAATGCTAATTTTTTTTTTCTTTCACTAATGATCTTAATGATGTTTCTACTTCATATGATGTATTGTTTTTATTTGACACTAATGATTAACTTCATACTTCTACGCTTATTAACTTCTTTGATGGTCATATTTGACAATTGCATTATTTTTCCATAGTATTTGCAACCAGTGAGCAGAAACAGAACATGAAATATAGCATAATAAACAGTCCTTTTATGTAGTATAGTTAGGAAAATTAACCTTATTTAGCAGTCCATTTCATGCTCGATACAACCAAAAGTTCCGATTTCCAGCTAACGAGTGAAGTCCATGTTACTGCAACAACTTTTATCCTGATGATAATACCTTCATTTAATACTCAGGCCGCTTATTATGTGCACTACATAGCTGCCTGCCAAAGTATAATCGATCACAAATAACTGAGCAAGATTTAATTCGCCCATATTAATATACAATATCTAGACATCCTATGAGATTTATATATAATTTGATTCATTTCCATTTTCCAGAATTTAATTGTAATTAAACATAAATAAATACAAGAGCAATAGATCATCAACAACCTATTCCAGTCCCACAAAAAAATTAAATATGATGATTTTTCCTACTAATTGAACAATCACGGACCAATACACACACACACACAGTCTCTCTCTCTCTCTCTCTCTCTCTCACACACACACACACACACACACACACACAAAAAAAAAAAAAAACTTGAAACAAAATTTCAGCAAGAACTTCAAATGAATACAGAGTAATTCCTAAAATAATTACAAATATAGCAATAATTAACCATTTTTTGTTAACTAAATTCCAGAATTTTTAACATGTATTGTATTCATTATAAAATTTGAGAATGGCTCGGGTATTAACTAGTCTTACATTCACTTTTCCATGGATATTATATTCAATGTGAACACGATTTTGAGAAGGACCAAATGATGAAATTTTATCACTGTAAATAAATTAATTATTAAAAAAATATAATTTTGGGACACCAAAATGGAAATTAAAATGGAAAATTCCATACAGAGCAGATGGAGTATAAAATTGCAGAAAAACTAACAACTATCCTGGAAATTAAAGAGATAATTGCAAATTAAAATTAATATTAAGTGATCATAAGATGTAGTCAATAAATTGCGTAGAAGAATATAAATACATAATAGTCCATGCCTAAATTTTCAGGAGCCAGGACTAATGACTAATGCCATAGCACATTTTCTTGCATATACTTTATACTTTACAAAACTCCATTGAAAGGTCAAACGATGATTAAGTCCAATATTGGACCGTAGAAACTGGAGGAGTGGAGAGAAATTTCATAACTTGTAGCAAGGGATAGTGGATGTGTGACAGCTGATTGTGATAGCTCGCTCTCTTAGCAATTGTGTTCATCATTCACTAATCTTGTTTTGTCTCCGAAGTCTCATCACCAACGTATTTCTATAAATTTGGTTAGAGACTTTATTTTGATTTTAACATAACCATTATTCATATCTTTTCAACTGTACTGTTGGTGCACCGGAATAGTTAAGTCCCTTAATTATCTCCCAAAGATTAAGCATGTCAAGCATCTCATTTTTCCTAATCATCTGTGCCTCTGCTCTCTTCCACTCCTTTCACTTCTCCATTGCTGGGAGTAATGAGACAGACCGGTTATCATTGCTCGATTTCAAAGCCAAAATTACAGGTGACCCTCTCGGGGTTATGAGATCGTGGAATGACACAGTCCACTTCTGTGAATGGCATGGTATTACATGTCATCGAGGTGGGAGAGTAAAGAAGCTGGAACTATACTCTTCGAAGTTCACAGGTTTCCTTTCTCCATCTATTGGAAATTTGAGCTTCTTGAAGGTGTTGTTCCTGTACAATAATACTTTGGGTGGTACAATTCCTCCAGAAATAGGCCGTTTGAATCGACTGCGGTATCTCTTGCTCGGTAAAAATGCCATTGAAGGCCACATTCCACCAAATATATCAGCTTGCTCAAGGCTCACGGAACTCAATATCGGCTCTGACAGGTTGGTAGGAAAGATCCCATCTGAATTTAGTTACCTTGTACATCTACAACTTCTTAGACTTGAAAAGAACTACTTGACAGGCACCATCCCTTTATCTTTCGAGAACTTATCATCCCTCTCCAAAATCTACCTGTACTACAACTACTTAAGTGGAAGCATCCCAAAGAGCTTAGGCAAATTGAATAAATTAACATTGCTCTCACTTGGAGGGAACATGTTATCAGGGATAGCCCCATCTCCAATCTTCAACCTCACACTCTTAGAGGCTTTTGATGTAGGAGTGAATAACTTGGAGGGAAACCTTCCTTCAGATTTGGGAATCAAACTTCCAAATCTGCAGTGGTTCTCCATTTTCAATAATAATTTCACCGGATCTATTCCTACTTCTATAATCAATTCCTCGGGTCTAAGTGTTCTTCAGTTTAGTTCTAACAATCTTACTGGACAAGTTCCTTCTCTCCACAGATTAGCAAATCTCTTACGCCTTACCCTTGCCAATAATTCACTGGGGTATGGCCAACCTAGTGATTAACACTTTGCTTATTCGTTGGCCAATGCAACTGAGTTACAATACTTGGATATAGGTGGTAATATTTTATCAGGAAATTTCCCTAAGATCTTCTGTAATTTCTCAATGCTTTCCAATTTAGAAATTTATGATAATTATATAGGTGGACAGATTCCAACTTGCATTGAAAACCTTGAACACTTGACAAAATTTAATGCTTTCAGTAATAAACTTTCTGGTGTCATTCCTCGAGGCATAGGAAAGCTCCATAATCTCGGCAGACTAATGTTACATGCTAACCAGTTGTTAGGTAAAATACCTTTCTCAATTGGGAACTTAACAATGATGACTGTTCTTACTCTACAAAATAATAATCTTGTTGGCCAAATACCTTCAGGTCTAGGAAATTGTAATAGTCTACTGTCCTTGAATCTGGCTTCCAACCGCCTCAGTGGCAAAATACCCACACAAGTTTTTGAAATCACTACGTCTGTTCATCTCGACCTATCAATGAACAAGTTTAATGGGTCCCTTCCTGAAGAAGTAGGGCAACTCAAGAATCTAGGTTGGCTTGGCGTTTCTGGAAACATGTTGTCCGGTGAAATACCAAGCACACTCAGTAGTTGTGTAGAGTTGACGAATCTGTACTTGAATGGAAATTTTCTTCAAGGCGCCATTCCTGGTGCATTGAGCGAATTGAAAGGTCTCAATGTGTTGGATTTGTCTAAGAACAATTTATCAGGTAAAATTCCACAATTTTTGGAGAGCCTTCCATTGTAAGTGCTCAATCTATCATACAATAGCAACCTTGAAGGTGAAGTACCCACTGGTGGAATTTTCAGTAATGCAACTGGTCTTTCACTAAATGGAATTAGGGGATTGTGTGGAGGTAAGCCAGAGTTGAAGCTTCCTAAATGCAACAAAAAGAACCAGAAAAAAAGCCTAGGTCACAAAAACAGATTCATACTTGGAATAGTTTTCGGACTTCTTGGAATTATATCGATGGTGACAATATTTGTGTCACTTTATATCTATTGGTATAAAAAGAAGACTAAATTACCCACACCCTTGGGTAATTTTTCAGAGAACTATCCAAATTTGTCTTATCAAACCCTTTTAAAAGCCACAAATGGGTTTTCTTTTGACAATTTGATTGGGAGAGGCACATTTGGGGCTGTATACAAGGGAATCCTTCATGACCTTGTGGAAACATCCATTATTGCAATCAAGATTTTCAACCTAGAGCAGCATGGTGCTTCGAAGAGTTTTATGGCTGAATGTGGAGTCCTCCGGACTATAAGACATCGGAATTTGATCAAGGTCATTACTGCTTGCTCAAGTGTTGACTATCAAGGGAATGACTTCAAGGCTTTGGTTTATGAGTACATGGTTAGAGGAAGCTTAGAAGAGTGGTTGCATCCAGTGGCAATTGATGTGGTTGAGGACACAGATACTGCACCTAGGTTAAGTCTACGACAAAGACTTGATATTGTAGTTGATGTTGCTAGTGCGTTGGAGTATCTTCATCATAATTGTGGTGCACCCATAATTCATTGTGATCTCAAGCCAAGCAATGTCCTACTAGATGAAGAATTGGTTGCCCATGTTGGTGACTTTGGGTTGGCTAAATTTCTCTCAAAGAGCATCAGTAACTCTAACGCAAATCAGTGCAGCTCTCTCGGAGTCAGGGGAACTGTTGGTTACGCTCCACCAGGTAAAAAAATATCGTCTAATTAATATCTCATTCCTTTAATCTATATACTACCTCTGTATATTATTAGTTGCAACTTTGGAATATTTTATATCTCACAAATAATGCCCCAAAGTTGCAACTAATAATATACAGAGGTAGTATATATTTCAGTACATGTAATTTGCTAGATTCCACTAGTATTTTTCTCCAAATTTTCCTCCCCATCATTTTTGACAATAACACTTTAGGTGTG
Source organism: Chenopodium quinoa (assembly GCF_001683475.1). Taxonomy (NCBI): domain Eukaryota; kingdom Viridiplantae; phylum Streptophyta; class Magnoliopsida; order Caryophyllales; family Amaranthaceae; genus Chenopodium; species Chenopodium quinoa. Next base: position 1,034,570 of record NW_018744537.1, read on the forward strand.
AATAATTTTTGAGAATATGGTTTGGGAAATGAAGCGTCTAGCAATGGTGATGTTTATAGTTTCGGAATTCTTCTACTGGAGATGTTCACAGGAAAAAGGCCTACTAATGATATATTCAGTGAAGTAATAAGCCTTCATCACTATGTGAAAGAAGCTGTACCTGAACGTGTGATCGAGATTCTAGATCACTCCCTTGTTGAAGACATAGACTCTGAGAAGACAGATAGCAGCTTGATGTTGGAGGCACTAATTTCTGTACTTGAAATCGCATTGTCTTGCTCAACTGAGGTCCCACGAGAAAGGCTGGATATGAGTGATGTCACTGCAAAGCTAACATCAATCAGAAACAAGCTTCTTGGAACTAGATTGCAACAAAGAAGGAGAATTCGTGCAGATAATGTTCCAGCTACCCTATGATAATAAAAAGATTAAAAAAACCACAGGATTATTTATGTAATGACTAGTTTTAAATTCAGAATTAGACTTCATTTGCTTTTCTTCTGGGTGCAGGAACAAGAGGGTGATCAAGTTCCCCCAAACTTATTTTATCAGTCCGTGACCAAACTTGTGATGTGGTGGACATTAGAATGAGATAATATGGTTCTGCCTTCTGTGACTTCTCTGAAAAAGCTTCTCCTTTTTTTTTTTTTTTTTTTTCGTTTAAGAATATTTTTAAAAAATAAAAAAATTTGTTCATTAGTTCTGACCTAAGATCAGAATAGCAGATACATCTTGATTGATCAATTTTCAAGTTTTTTGTTCTGGTTTCTGTGTTTCTAAGATGAGCAAATTATAGCTTATCTGAATGAAATTTCATCTTTAAAGGCACAGGCGACTAATGTTAACATACTAGCATTAAGAAAATGGAAGCCAAGCAGCAATATTTCCATTCATAAATTTCATATGAAATCAAAGTATCAAAAAAAAAAATCTGTGAGAGGAAAGCTAATAAACCCAGGCCACTCTGCCCTCCAACTCCAAACTAAACGACACGAAAGCTAATATTTCTCTCTAAAAGCTAAAGTACCAACAATTTAAAGATGATTATTGAACCAAAACCGCATGTCATTCTTTCAATATTCATTTCAAAGGCCCTTCAATGTATTACATGCACATTACTCTGCTGCCTATGATAGGATGTTCTGTAATCAGTACTCTGAAAAGAAAAAAAGGCTAGAGCTCGCCATCATTCGAACAACTAAACATGAAATCAACTTGCATAAATTTCAGTAATGTTTGGCTGTTTGCAGCTAAACCAAGAAGCAGAAACAAAACAAAAAAGCATAGTAAACAGAACTTCTGAGAAGTATAGATAAGAAAACGAACCTTTGTTTAGCAGTCCGTTATCTTAGAAATTTAGATGATCAGTTCCAACTCCAAAAGAATGCAGTAATTCAGCAGCATTAACTCAAAACCGAGTTATTTCGAGCTCACAACAACCAAAAGTTCCAATTTCCAGCTAACAAATGAAGTCATGTTACTTCAGTAACTATTATCCTGCCCTACTTCATGACAAATAGTTGGAAGTTAACTTCAAAGGCAAAAGCAACCATATATTATATATACCTCCATATTGTGCACGATATAAGTATATAACAGCCAAAATAGAATTGATCATGAACAAAATTGGCCAAATTCGTTTACATTATTGATAGCTAGTACAACTTTATCATTAACACCTGTTCAGAATATCAGAATCTTTGCGCTTAAGAATTTAATTTTCTAGATTTTCACTGTTTCTGAATTTGATAATGCCAAAAGCATTTCAGGTTGGAAAAGTTTGAATTCATCTTATTTGATAAAATTTTCAACTCCACTATCTTATCTTCATAGAGTTTATTAAGATTCAAAGGCCTCAAATTCCAATTGCGCAAAAAATTTAAAAAAAAAAAAAAAAATACTCAATTAAACTACTTGAAAAATTATTCAGCCTCAATTTCATTACAAAACAATCAAATTATGATTTATTTTCTGATTTTCATCTTCCAGAACATACATGTAAATTACACATTAAATACAAAACCAAAAGACCAAAAAAAAAAAAAAAAGGATCAATTTCCCTAAGACAAAAAACAACTACCAGTAATACAAAAAATTATACCTTGAGATAAACTTTGGTCAAATTTATGAGCGTGCTATTGAGTACGGAGTAATTCCTAATTTAATAAATGGAGAACGAACTCTCCAGAAAGTCTGTCTCTCTCTTCTCACGCCTGCAATACTGGCAACATACGGCTTCTTCCGAGCAGCGAATATATCGCCGGCAGCCGCTATATGCTTTCCGTTGCCGGCGGGAGAGTTCCAGTAATTTGTGTGAAATCTTTGGGTACTATTGCTAGATTTTTCTTGCCCAATTTAACCCTTCGTTCGTTTTTATTCTTTACGCATCAAAATAAAAATGAAAAAGTCACTTTTATCACCTCTGCTTACAAAATAATCTCACCTTTATCCTCACATTCTTAGATTGGTTTTTATGTTGTTTTTTTTTTTTGTTTTTTTTTTTTTTTTTACAGATAAGGTGCACGGGAAGCCCCCTCCTGTCACACGGGGGGATGAGGTTCAAACCAAGGGGGAGCCTAGATCCTCTAATTGGTTTTTATTTTGATGTTTTTAATATGGAGTAGTGAATTTTAAGGTCAAATCTTCAAAAAGTTGACCATAAAAGTTAAAGGGTAAAAAATCCTCCGTAAAAAAGAAATCGAGTGAGTACGGACTACACAATATTTGCTAAAGTTTGAAAAGAGTAAAGACGTGTTTGTTTAAAAACTGCTCCGCATTGTCCTCCTTCGTCATTTACCTACACCACACGCTTTGTGGTATACCAATGTTGTGTTACACCACTAGCTTAGTTGGCTAAAGTCTTGAGGGTATACCCAAAATTTGAAAATGAATTTTAAATTTCGTCTACATCACCACCTTATATGGCTCTCTCTATAAAAAAAATAAAAATAAAAAATAAAATAATGTCAATTATACATAACATTAAATATAATTATGTGTGTTTCCCTAAAAATTCTTATATGTGGTTAGCCACATGGTGTGGCCACTTCACATAATCACACATAAGATAATTAATTAAGAATAGAGGTCACGGTGATGAACAAATAGGGCTACCTTAACATATGTAGGTTACTTAAATGAGAAAAAGGAGTTAGTTTCTTAAATAAGTGGAATAATTCTTTCATTTTTTAAAACAAAAGAATAGGGGGTTACTTGAATGAACAAATGGGGTTACTGATTTCTAAATTACTTTTTTTTTTTAATGGATATTTTTTAAATTACTTGATTTTACTCGTATAATGAATTTGTATTACTTTTTTGGACAAAATGGGATTACTCTTATGATTAAATGAGGTTACTCATACATATAAATGAAGATTACTCTTACGTAGTATAAAGCAATGTGGCCACACCGTGTGGCTAGCCATATACAAGATTACCCAAATATAATTATGTGTGTGCTTGTTAGAAAAATATAGTTTTATTTATTATGTGTGTACTTGTTAGAAAAATATAGTTTTCAATAAGTAACCTTTTTTTTTTTTTTTTTTTTTTTTTCTTTTTGCTTTTTTTTGCTTTTCTCCCAACCCATTATCTAGATTAAATATAATGTTCCCCAAAACCCACTTAACTACATTAGATTTTAGAAAATCATCTCACCACCAAGTTAAATAATAAAATTATATGTAAGATAATATAATTTGTACCTATATAATTTATAGTTATTGATAATTCAAGATATTATTAGTAAAAGTTTCACATTTACAATTATACTGGTTAAAGTGAGGCAAAGATATTATTAGCCGAACCTAAAACCATAAGATCTGAAACCCCAACCCAATCTGACTCGGTTGACCGTTTTGTCTTGACCACTAGCTTCATATGTATGGTCCACGTGCTCTAATAAGATCTAATGCGATGAAGTATCATTTAGTATCCCTTGAAAAGAGTGATTAAATGAAGGTTGACTTAGATAATGGTTCATGTTAGTATGTTACCTTCTCATCTAGTCCATGTTCATCAATTAGAAAGTCAAAACACTTGAATGTCAGCATCATAATAAAAAACCTAAGTGACTCCCTTATTGTACGCATGAAAACATGAGAGGGTACTATTTTAGACTATAAACCAAATAATTAATTTGTTATATTCAGAGTTACCCTCCATAATTTCTTCATTGATGTGCAACAATGTAGCATGTGACAGTCATTTTTTTATACATCAATGATTACTTTTGTCAACTTTCACTTATGCATCTGAATAAAAAGTGATCTCCTTTGTAAACATGGTAACACCATTGTATATGACCCTTTTGGATCCATAAAATTAAATATGTCATGTGCATCTTCTTTGTTTTTGCAGCTCATTTTGGTTACGACTATGTTTTGCTGCCATCAGTTCTTGGTAATCGCCGGGAACGACAACACGGAAAAGCAAGCATTGCTTGAAATCAAAGCCAAGATAAGTGATGATCCTCTAGGTGTGCTGAGCTCATGGAATGCCTCCCTCCACTTTTGTAAGTGGCATGGGGTTACTTGTGGTCGTAGGCATCGAAGAGTGACAACACTCGACCTAAGTAACTCGAAACTCACAGGTATCCTTTCTCCACATGTTGGCAATTTGAGCTTCCTTAGGGAGTTATACCTTCAAGATAATAGTTTTGGAGGAACTATACCCCAAGAAATTAATCGTTTGTATCGTTTGCAAATTCTTTGGCTATTTAACAATTCCATTGGAGGGGAAATTCCATCAAATATATCAAGTTGTTATAGACTTATTGATATAAGTCTCGACAATAATAGGTTGGTGGGTGCAACCCCTCCTGAGCTTGGTTACTTGTCACAATTGCAATACCTTAATTTGGCAAGGAATAACTTGATAGGTGTGATCCCTTCATTCTTGGGGAACTTATCATACCTCGTCGAGTTCCACATGGGTGGCAACACTTTGGCAGGAAAAATCCCTAATCAACTAGGTAAATTAAGATATCTAGAAGTTTTGATTTTAGACAACAATAATTTTTTTGGAGAAATCCCTCCCTCGATCTTCAACCTATCTTCATTAACCAAATTAAGTTTAGCGCAGAATGACTTTGTAGGAAACCTTCCTTCATATATGGGTAACTCTCTTCCCTATCTACGGTGGTTCTCCATATCCAATAATCGATTCACTGGACATATTCCAACTTCAATATCTAATGCATCGGATCTAGAAGTTTTGAGCTTATCGAAAAACAATCTTCGAGGACAAGTTCCTTCTTTGCATAAGTTATCATGGCTTAATTACCTTAACCTTTACACAAACTCCCTTGGGAATAACCAACCCGAAGATTTGAACTTTATTTCTTCCTTGACTAATGCAACCAATTTAGAATGGCTTCAAATTAAAGATAATAACTTTGGAGGAGTTTTTCCTAAGATCATTTGCAATTTCTCATCTCTTACTTATTTAACACTAAGCCACAACAAATTAGATGGAGAAATCCCAAATTGCGTAGGAAACTTAGCAAAATTGCATTTCTTTTCAGCCGGTAACAACACATTCACAGGGATCATTCCTCGAGGCATAGGGAACCTTCAAAACCTCACATATTTATATTTAAAAGGTAACCATTTATCCGGGGTCATTCCATCCTCAATCGGAAACTTAACTAAGTTGTCAACTTTAACCCTATCCAATAATAAGCTCGAAGGCCAAATACCTCCCAATCTTGAAAATTGTAGATCACTTCTAAGCTTAGATCTTTCAAATAACAAGCTTAACGGCACAATACCGTCACAACTTTTTAGTCTCCCCACCATGTCCATCCTACTCAATCTTTCAGGAAACCATCTAACGGGGTCTCTCCCTGTAGAAGTCGGACAACTGAATACTCTCAATAGCCTTGATGTTTCTCATAATATGTTGTCCGATAATATACCAAGATCTCTTACTAGTTGTGTGTCATTAGAGATTTTATACATGCAAGAAAACAATTTCAACGGCACCATTCCTGATGCATTACAAGCATTAAAGGGTCTTCGTTGGCTAGATTTGTCACACAACAATTTATCTGGTGAAATCCCGAAAATTCTCACAAGCCTCCAATTGCAAAGCCTCAATCTATCACACAACAATCTTGAAGGTGAAGTACCCATAGAAGGAGTTTTCAAAAATGCAACCGGTATTCTGATAAATGGAAACAATAGGTTATGCGGAGGCATACCCGAGTTACAATTGCCCCGTTGTAACTTGAGCCGCAGCAACACTAAAAAAAGAAGACTAGAACATAGGAAGAAATTGATGATTGGAATAATTTGTGGATTATTTGGGTTTATTTTGCTAGTGCCTTTACTTGTGTCATTATATAGTTTATGGAAGAAGAAGGAAACCAAGGAATCTACACATTCAGATGATTCTGGGAATTTTTCGAATTTGTCTTATCAAACACTTCGTAAAGCCACAAATGAGTTCTCCAAGGAAAATTTGATTGGTAGTGGAGCATTTGGTGTTGTATACAAAGGAACCCTTCAAGAGAGTGGATCAATTGTTGCCATCAAGATATTTAAACTAGATTATCGCGGTGCTTCTAAGAGTTTCATGGCTGAATGCAAGGTCCTTCGTAGTATAAGACATCGAAATCTTGTCAAGGTGGTAACAACTTGTTCTAGTGTTGATTATCAAGGTACAGATTTCAAAGCTCTAGTTTATGAATACATGTCGAATGGTAGTTTGGATGACTGGTTACATCCAGCCGACGAAATTAATAGGCCGATTGAAGGCATAGAACATACCTTAAGGAAGCTGAATCTTTACCAAAGACTTGATATTGCTATTGATGTTGCATTTGCGTTGGATTATCTTCACAACCATTGTGGGATCTCCCTTGTTCACTGTGACCTCAAGCCAAGTAATGTTCTCCTTGATGGTGAAATGGTTGCACATGTCGGGGACTTTGGGCTCGCCAAATTCCTCTCAAAAGGCATCAACAACTCACATGAGAATGAGTTCAGCTCTATGGGTGTTAGAGGAACTATCGGTTACACTCCCCCAGGTAACTAGTTATAATGTTCACACACTTTTCACCAGTACTATATAGTTGGTATGTATGTACTTATGTATTGATAATGTGATATACGTAGTAACAACTAACATTCGAGTTATGCAATGCAGAATATGGTTTGGGAAACGAGGTATCTACCAAAGGCGATGTATATAGTTTTGGAATTCTTTTACTAGAGCTGATAACCGGAAAGAGGCCTACAAGTGACATGTTCAAGGGGGGTGTAAGCTTACATTGCTTTGTCAAAGAATCTCTTCCTGGACATGTGATCGAGACTCTAGATCGCGTTCTTCTTGAAGACATACATGGTCAGGAGATTGATAGCAGTTTTATGTTGGAGACCCTGAGTTCTATACTTAAGGTCGCGCTGTCTTGTTCAACTGAGGCTCCACAAGAAAGGATGGACATGAGCAATGTCGTTGCAAAGCTATTATCGGTTAGAAAGAAGCTTCTTGAATATAGCTTACGGCAAAGAAGAAGATTTCAAGCAGGTATACATATATTAATGGTTTAGTTATTGGTTTTCCCTCGCTAATGAATACTTAATTTAATAAAACATTGAAAATTGACTTTGATATATTTGATTGATCTTTCTTTCTTGGTGCAGGTTCACAAGTGTGATTGATCTAAAACCAAGTATGGTCTAACTTTGAGCAAGCTCCTGAAGACAAGAAGATTAACGAATGAAATAATAACGAGCTATATTTTTCATTTTTTTCTATAAAATAATGGAACCTTTTTTATTTTATTTTATTTCTATTTTGAGGAAAGAAATGAAGGAACTATACGGTGTAAACCTGATTTTTTGGCTTGATGTAGTACAGTAATTTATTTTGTTTTTGGTGTAGCGAGATACATGCCCCAACTTTACAGTAAATTTACACAGTTAGTCTGTAGTCTGCACTAATAAGATCTTGAATATCATTGCTTGAGTTTTGCCTTAAAAATATTGATAATGTAAAGGTTGACTTAGAGAGTCGTCTATCTTTAATTACCATCATCTAGCTAGTCCATGTTCCCTCAATTGGAAAGTCAAAGTCTTTACTATCTGGATCATGTTACAAGGTATATAACTCCCTATTGTATATTTTTATTATGTATTAAAAGCACAAGAGGAGATTTGGAATTTGTTTCTTCCTTGGCCAACGCCACCAATTTAGAACGGCTCAAGATAGCTGAAAATAACTTCAAAGGATATTTCTCAAAAATCATCTGCAATTTCTCATCGCTTAGATTTTTATCTCTAAGCTACAACAAATTAGGTGGAGAAATTCCAACTTGCATTTGAAAACTTGGCAAAATTGCAATTTTTTGCATCTGGTTACATCACAATTTCTGGGGTCATTCCCCAAGGTATAGGGAAGCTCCAAAATCTCATTTATTTAAATTTAAATGGTAACCATATATCAGGGGTTATTCCGCCCTCTATTAGAAACTTAACCAAATTGTCTATTTTTTCCTTATTCAATAATAGCCTTGAAAGCCGAATACCTTCAACTATTGAAAATTGTAAATCACTAATAGAATTAGATCTTTCTCAAAACAGGCTTAACGGTTTGATACCGTCACACTTTTTAATCTTCCTGCCTTATCAATCGCACTCAATCTTTCTAGAAACCATCTAATTGGGACCCTCCCTCAAGAAGTTGGGCAGCTCAACAATCTTAACAAACTTGATGTCTCTCGTAACATGCTATCTGGTCAGATACCGAGCTCACTTGGTAGTTGCGTATCCTTAGAGTTCTTATACATGCAAGAAAACAATTTAAGTGGCATCATTCCTAGTGCATTACAAACATTAAGGGGTCTCCTTCGGTTAGACTTGTCGCACAACAATTTATCGGGTGAAATCCCGAAATTTCTCGCAAGCCTCCAGTTGCAAAGCCTTAATCTGTCACACAACAATCTTGAAGGTGAAGTACCCGTTGGAGGAGTCTTCAACAATGTGACTGGTGTTCTAATAACCGGGAACAATAGGGCTGTGGAGGCATATCTGATTTAATGTTACCCCGATGTAACTGGAGCCACAACACTGAAAAAAGCAAAAAGAAGCACATAAAGAGATTGACAATTGCACTTCTTTCTGGGTTATTCGGAATTCTTGTGGCTATACTTTTGTCATTGTGTAGCTTTTGGCAAAGGCAGAGGGCTAGGGGACCTTTAACTTCAAGTGATTTAGATAATTTTTTGTCTAATCAAACCCTTGTTAAAGCCACAAATGAATTCTCCTCGGAAAATTTGATCGGCAGTGGTACATTTGGGGAAGGGAAGCCTTGATAACGATGGATCGACGTTGCCATAAAGATATTCAAGCAAGAGTACCATGGGGCTTCAAAGAGTTTCACTGCAGAATGCAACATCCTACGAAATACCAGGCATCGAAATCTGGTGAAGGTAATAACAGCTTGTTCTAGTGTTGATTATCAAGGTAGAGATTTCAAAGCTTTGGTTTATGACTACATGGTTAATGGGAGTTTGGAAGAATGGTTGCATCCAACCGAGGTATTCAATCAGGTTGAGAGCATAAATGTCACAAAAAACTTGAATTTTCACTAAAGACTTGACATTGCAGTTGATGTTGCATGCTCTTTGGAATATCTTCACCATCATTGCGGTGCCTCCATAGTTCATTGTGATCTCAAGCCGAGCAATATTCTCCTTGATGAAAATATGGTTGCACATGTAGGCGACTTTGGTCTAGCCAAGATCCTCTTGAAAGGAATCACGGACTCTCATGGAAATCAGTTTAGCTCTATTGGAGTCAAAGGAACTATCGGCTATATTTTGATTATTTTTAGCCCAATTCCAAAGATTATGCAAACTAAATTAATAATTTATTTTTCTTAGTGTCCCCTAAATTATCTTTTGTACCAATTACTATATTTTCGTTACGGAGTATGATGCATTGGTATGACATGCAGAATATGGACTAGGGAACGAGGTGTCCACCTGTGGCGACGTCTATATTTTTGGGATCCTTTTACTGCAAACGTTTACAGGAAAGAGACCAATTAACGATATAATTATAGGCAATTTGAACTTGCTAAGTTTTGGGAAAAGGGCTTTACATAAACATGTAACTGAGATTCTTGACCCTGCTCTTCTTCAAGACCTAGACAATGGGGAAAATGCGAGTAGCAGCGCAAAGTAGGATGCCTTGATTTCTATACTTGAAATCGCACTTCATTGCTCTGCTGAAGTCCCAGGAGAGAGGTCGGACATCAGTGATGTTGCTACAAAGCTATCATCAATTAGAAAGAAGCTCTTTGGCACTTGAATTGTGCACAAAACAGAGAAAAATCTAACAGCCTAGCAGGTATTCAGATATATTGACGAGCACTTGAGCAGGAATGTTTTTCTGATAGCATTTATTTTACTGTAATGTATTTTCTGATTTGCATCTCTATTTCTTTCTTGGGAAATATTATTGTTAATTTTGAGTATTAGGAGTTCATAACCAACCATGTGCAATAGTCCGGATTCCAGAAGACATTGTAACCTGGTATATTTAATTTCACAATACGCAGGAAACTAATTAAGGAACCTGCAGCAGTTATACATTGTCATTTTTTTCTTCCAAGGGTGAAGCACCACAAGATTTCGGCCATCCAGGCATCTTCATATAGGGCAGTGGTCATAGGCTAATGGCTTTACCTTAGCTACACTAGTTCATTTTGAGGTGATATCCCACCTCATGTTACTTTTTGTGCCAACCAAGTGCAGTCTCAGGAAAATCAAATGGTTAGAAGAAACCAGAAAAACAATGCCTGAGATTCAGAAGCCTGGATATGAACAAAGTGAATGCATTGCTCAGAACATAAACAAAGTGAAACAAGCTATCCCTTAATTCTAAGAAATTAGTAACACATACCCGCTGCATTTGGCATCTCTAGTTTGTATAACATTCTAAGTCACACATAAGTAATTTCTGCAATCCTGCATACAATCAGGAAATGGTAAAATCGATCTAAATGAATCAATACCAACATTCTTTCATGTGAGCAATCAGACAATACATTGGATGATATCTCCTAGGTTCGCACCAATCATGGGCCGGACGCATAAGAGCTTGCTTGAATGCGTTCGGGAGATACCTTAGCTTACCAGACCCCTCATCCTTAAAGCCCTGTCTTCCCAATAGGAATCGACTCAACAACTGATCATCGGATAACCCTTTGATCTCGTCGGCTATAGGATTTTAGGCTCGAAAATACCTGCTTGAGCAGCAGCTGCACGACAACTAAGTCCATTCGATTACAGCAACTCTGCAAGCATCATTTTCAAAAAAAAAAAAAAAAAAAAAAAAAAAAAAACAAAACAGTCTATATTTCAATAATATTGCCAAAAATTATGCAAAGCAAAAATGTATCCTGTATAACATATATTAGATCAAACAAATTAAAGAACCAGAAAGTAAGATTCAATAAAGAGACATTCTCACAGGTAAAACCCCAGGCAAAGTTACTTATTGATCCACCCTTGTTCAGCAAAAAGAACAAATTTTGGGTAGAATAACGGTTCAAGTACTAACGGAGTTTTGATCTGTTAACTGTTTTGTGTTAGCTGTCAAAAAAAAAAAAAATCATGCATTTTTCACTCCACTCATTTTCAACCCAAAGTCCTAACAATCACTCACAGCAGACAATGAAGATATTTAGAGTACATGGGACCACACCTAAATTTGCAAGTCCAAAGTTTTCTTGTATTATTATTCAACTTGTCAATTAAAAACACCAAAAGTAGAAAGGTGTTCAGATTTGGAGGTCAAAGTTTCATAAACAGGCTAAGGTCCTCCACAAATTTGCATATCCCTACCATTTTTAGTAATGTGCTGGTCATTTCAATTCAGCAACTTATTTTACGACCATTGACTACTGCATTGTATATAAAGATAAGTGAATAGCTTCAATGAGGATAGTTATATCAAATAATAACTCCCAAAAAACCAAAAAAAAAAAAATGTCAAGCCGAAACACTTTATTATACTGGATCATTTTCTCTCTGTCTGCGCTTTGCTGTCTTGAATTCTCGATAGCTAGCAACACTAGCACAGACAGGATAGCACTGCTTGAAATCAAAGCCAAAATAAGTGACGATCCACTCAACCTCATGAGCTCGTGGAATGACAGTCTCCCCTTTTGTGAGTGGTATGGGGTTACTTGCGGCGGAAAGCACTGGAGAGTAACGGTACTTGACTTGCATTCCTCAAAACTCACAGGTACCCTCTCCCCTCATCTTGGTAATTTAAGCTTCCTCAGGATACTCAACCTCCAAAATAACAGTTTCAGCAGCGTACTCCCACCTGAGATTGGCCGTTTGCATCGGTTGCAAACTCTCCGGCTGTCTAATAATTCCATTGGGGGGAAAATTCCATCTAATATATCAAATTGCTACAGCCTTACTGGTATACACCTTTCCCTAAACAAGTTTGTGGGGAAAATCCCACCAACGGTTGGTTCCCTGTCACATTTGCAATTTCTTATGTTAGCAAGAAATAACTTAACTGGCAATGTTCCTTCATCCCTAGGGAACTTATCATCCCTGTCTATGCTTTCATTAGGTGGAAACAATTTAGTTGGAAGTATCTCAGATAGTCTAGGCAAACTAAAGAACCTAACCAGTCTGAATTTATGTGAGAATAAGTTTTCGGGAGTACTTCCTCCCTCTATTTTTAACCTCTCTTTGTTGACATACTTGTGTTTATACCAAAATGAATTTGAAGGAAACCTTCCGGCAGATATTGGTAATACACTCCCGAATCTTCAGTGGTTCTCTATATACAATAATCGATTCACTGGACATATTCCAACTTCAATATCTAATGCCTCAAATCTAGAAGTTCTTGATCTGTCACAAAACAATCTCCGAGGACAAGTTCCTTCTCTGCACAAATTAGTAAACCTTATTCACCTTGTCCTTTACAGTAACTCCCTTGGATATGGCCAAGCTCAAGATTTGGACTTTGTTTCTTCCTTGGCTAACTCCACAAATTTGCAATGGCTTGAGATAGATCAAAATAAGTTCAAGGGAATCTTTCCTAAAATCATATGCAATTTCTCATCAATTACTTATTTGGTATTAAGCGACAACAGCTTATCAGGTGAAATTCCAATTTGTATAGAAAATTTAGCAGAAATGCAATATTTTGATGCTAGCAAAAATGCACTATCTTCGGTCATTCCCCAAGGCATAGGGAAGCTCCAAAATCTCCAGCTTCTAAGTCTAAATGATAACTTATTATCCGGGGTCATTCCACCCTCAATTGGAAACTTAACCAAGTTGTCAATGCTCTTCCTATATAATAATAGCCTTGAAGGCCAAATACCTCCAACTCTTGAAAATTGTAGGTCACTAATAGAATTATTGCTGTCTGATAACAATCTTACCGGTAGTATACCCTCACAACTCTATAACATTCCCTCCTTAACTATTGCACTCTCTCTAGATGGAAACCGCTTAACTGGATCTCTCTCTGAGGAAGTTGGACAATTGAAAAACCTTGCAGCCCTTGATGTTTCTGGTAACAGGCTATCAGGTGAGATACCACGCTCTCTTGGAAGTTGCCTATCATTAGAGCTCCTAGGCATGGATGAAAACAGATTCCAAGGCACTATTCCTAATGAACTGCAGAAATTAACTGGTCTTATAGAAATAGATCTGTCATACAACAATTTATCTGGCAAAATTCCAAAATTTTTAGCAAGCCTCAATTTGAGGAGGCTAAACCTATCATACAACAACCTTGAAGGTGAAGTACCAATAGGTGGAGTCTTCAACAACGCAAAGAATCTTTCCGTCATTGGAAACAATAGAATTTGTGGAGGCATATCAGTCTTAAATTTGCCACACTGCAAATTTAGCCACACCACCAAGAAGAGAAGATTGATGAACAAGAAGTTGACAGTTGTAATTCTTTCAGCAATTTTGGGAGTTGTTTTACTAGTCACTTTACTTGTGGTATCATATATTTGCTGGTTTAAAAGGAAGCCTGAGGAACCCACATCTTCTAGTGATTCAAATAATTTCCAGAATGTGTCATATCAAACCCTTCTTAAAGCAACTAATGGATTCTCCTCTGAAAATTTAATTGGCACTGGTTCATTTGGGATCGTATACAAAGGAATTCTTGAAGAGGATAGATCAACAGTGGCCATCAAGATATTTAACCTTGAAAATCGTGGTGCTTCCAAGAGTTTTTTGGCAGAATGTAGCGTCCTCCGAAGCATAAGACATCGGAATCTTGTGAAGGTAATAACAGTTTGTTCAAGTGTTGATTATCAAGGCAAAGATTTCAAGGCTTTGGTTTTTGAGTATATGGTGAATGGGAGTTTAGACAATTGGTTCCATCCAACTGAGGCAATCACTAGAGCTGATGGCACAAATGATACCTCAAGGAACTTGAACTTTCGCCAAAGACTTGATATTGCAATTGAGGTTGCATTTGCTTTGGATTATCTTCACCACCACTGTGGCACCTCCATAGTTCACTGCGACCTCAAGCCAAGCAATATTCTCCTTGATGAAAATATGGTCGCACATGTAGGAGACTTTGGCCTTGCCAAGTTTCTCTTGAAAGGCATCACTGATTCTCAAGCTAATCAATCTACCTCTATTGGAGTTAGAGGTACCATCGGTTACACTCCTCCAGGTAATTAACTAGTGTTCTTACACCTATCTCTAAAAATATATAATCTACCTGTACTGCAGTGATCCTATTTTAGCTATCTGTAACAAAATTTTTGCATATAATTTAATGTTAGTTCAATTATAACATATTAACACAAGAGGCACTACATGCAGAATATGGTGTGGGAAATGAGGTGTCTACCAGAGGTGATGTCTATAGTTTTGGAATCCTATTACTCGAAATATTTACAGGAAAGAGGCCTACAAACGACATGTTCAAGGGGGGCCTAAGCTTGCATTGCTACGTCAAAGAAGCTCTACCGGAACATGTGATCGAGATTTTAGATCATGTCCTTGTTGATGAAATAGACCATGAGGAAACAGACAGGCGAGACAGCACCTTGATGTTGGAGGCCCTGACTTCAATACTTGGAATAGCAATTTCTTGCTCAGCTGAGGTCCCAAGAGAAAGGTTGGACATAAGCGATGTAGCTACAAAGCTATCATCAATCAGAAACAAGCTCCTTGGAACTCGTTTACAACAAAGGAGGAGAATTCGAGCAGGTAATGTTTCTATTACCTTTCCTCACAAATGAACGATTACTTGTTCAACTACATCTCTAGCTGAGGTTTAGTAATTTTTTTAATCAGATTTTATTAGCTCTTCAATCTTCTGGGTGCAGGAACACAAAGGTGATCAATGTCTACATAACGTTATCTTCCCACGAGCAAACTAGTGATGTGATGGACATGAAGAACAAGATGAGCTAATATTCTTCAGTGACTTCTCTTAGAGGCTTTTTAGGGGGTTTTAATAACTAGTCCTTATGAGTTCTGATTCAAGATCAGAACAGCAAAGCAGCCATCTACTCATCTAATTCAGAATACATTATTTTGATAATTTGATTATTTTTTTTACCTAAGATGTAGCACAATGAGACTTATAATCTGTGATGCACGGGTACGGCACTCTTCCACCGTCTCCCGTACCGGGGATGTAGAAATTGAAAAGGCTAGATTCTTTGTATAGAAGGAGGCGACCTAGGTTGCAGCCCTACAATCGAAGCCGGCGACCACCTACGATCCACCTGGCACCGGCGACCGGTGAACACGCGTGACTGACAAGTGTTTTGATAGTGTGATGTGATTATTTTTTCTTTTTTCCCTGTTTTCATTCCACTAACTGTAGCAGCAGGCCAGCACTCCAGCAGTAGTGGTTTGGCGTGAACTTTGTGATTTTGTTTTTCTTTTCATTTTTCGTTTTAAATGATTTTTATAATGTGTGTTGTTTAAGACATGATATTAAATTATTAACAAGTTTTTCTTTTAATTTGTGTTGTATGGAATTTTTTTTTAAAAAAAAACTTTATATATATATATATATTTCTTATTTTGCCGTATCCCGTTTTTTGAAATTTTGATTTTGCCGTTTCCATCCCCTTACCCGTACCCGTTTTTGTCCCCGTATCCGTTTCCGTGCAACCTAGCTTATAATTCCTTATCTTAGATCCATGAGTCTTTTCATGAGATACCAAGAGGCCAGCAGAAATATTTCCAGATATCTTTAAACAAGTATCTTAAACATGATAAATGCATCGGCATTTCCAAGTTCTCTATTTTTGTAATTTTGATTACTCTGTGTAGTGTGTATACCGGACCCTATGCTGTACCGCAATGTATCCTTGTGCAGTAGCTTTATTTGTATCTGTATTCTATTCTGTTAAATGAAATAAGCAAACGCTAGCCATCATTTGAACAGAAAGGCACAATAACTTACAATCAAAGTAACTATCATTTCATTCACAATGTCAAAAAAAGGACAGAAACCATACAGAGAAAAATCCATATTCTCTTAACACAAGATTGTAACAAAGATTAAATTCTTTCAAGTAAATGCGCAAATAAAATTGAGGAAGAGCCAAATACAGAGTATACAGAAAAAGAAAAACTCCCAGTGATACACTTAAGAAAACTGACCTTAAATTCAGAGGTCCACAAACAAGCATTTGATTCAGAAAGAAAGTTGATCTGCAGCTGCTCGATCCACTGTGAAAGCCGCCCATCAAGATCATCATTCATCAACATGAAACTGCCTTAATTGGATGCTTGCTTGGTTGAACCAAAAGCTCCAACTTTCAGTTAACGAACACAAACTTTTGTCCAGTTCTGACACAGTAGTTGAAGACTTAGAGCAACCCGGAAAACCAGAAGACTGAAGTGACTACATATTTAAGAGCTGAAGATCACAGTTATGGACACTTGAAACCAAACTTCAACCCAAAAGTAACACAGGTTGAATTTTCCATATACACGGCTTTAGGGTCAATCTATCTTCAATCACAGATAAACTCGTCGTAATTCAACTCCATGTACAGAGGGAGGAACAATCTTTCTACCTACTAGCCAATTACTCATAACTAGCTATCATAATATCAGAGCCATGTTAATTCAGATGAGATTGTGCATCTGTTTAACCCATCTTCAAGTCAGCTAACGAGCAATCGATCATTTGCCTTGACTAGAGATATAAATACATTCATGAATCAAGTTCTTAAAGTTTTTTGGTAGGGAAACCAAGATTTTTAATCTTTCTGCTTCTGTTAGTACAACATTGCAATTGTATACAAACATCAACCAGCTCTCAAAACATTGCACAAGTAAATGCCGACTGGAATCAAAACCCATCCACATTGCCTTCCAGCTCCGATATCAAGTGGGATCAAATCCCGTCTACATTTCCTACTTGCTCAAAGATATTGCACATAAATGGCAAAAAAAATTTGTATTCAATTCAATTTCCAGATTTCAGTATTATTACACAAAATACAAGATTAAAACTGTAATATTCATCAATTTTCCACCAATTCAACCCTAAAAAAATCAATAAATTAACAGAAAAAATCAACAAGAAACCCAATTTTTGTGGGTACTAATCAGAGCAGACAACAATCCAGCACAAGAAAGAACAAATGGAGTAAAAATCTTTCCTTTACCGTCCCGAATATCGGCCAACGCCATTAATCCATCAGCAAAATCCTGCAAGATCGACATCTTCTTCATCATCATCTTCAACCTCAAAACCTTCAATTTTTCTCTCTCCTCTTCACAATTCTCATCTCTTACATCCGCAATCTCAACACTCGAATTCAAACACTTCAATTTCTCATCCAATTCCTTCAAATCTCCAACCTTCAACGTAATACTCCCAATATATCCAACAAACTCCGCCCACGCGCTTACCTTCTGAAGCTCACGCGCATGACGCGCGTCAATCAAACCAGATTTCGACAACCACACGATTTGTTCGACGAAGTAGTAGATTCCTTCTCCGCCGTACGCGAGGAGAGAGAGTAGAAGTAATTGACGGCTCTGATTTTTCTCACGCGCCGCCGAGCGTAGCGCGTTGACGTCTTGGATGAATTTTCCGAGGCGAAAGGCTTTTCGGCTGAGACCAACGGAGGATTCAAACGACTTGAGGCGGCGCGTGACAGGGTGCGCGTGGGGGAGGAGTGAAGAAGAGATAATGAATTTGGAAGCGTATCGCGATATCTTGAGGAGTTTGTCGACTCCATCGCGTTTTGCTAAGTATGCTTCTAGATGCTTCAGGAAGTCTCTATCTTTCGAAGGTTTTGCTGCCATTGAAGATGATGGAGTTTCCTTTGGTTTAGAGATTGTTCATCTGGAAGAGAGACGATGTCGTTTTAGAGTGTATGATTTTGGTTTCCATTGACCGATTGGTTGGGGAAGAAAGAGGGGAGATATTATTGTTTGAAACGAAGTCGTTTTACTGGATTTCGTGCTTTAATTTGCGTGCCAACTGGTGATGAAAATTAATTCCAAAATCTCTTAAAATTTAGACCAAACCACACTTACATGTATTTTGTGGTTTTTATTCTATATTTTTATTAAAAAAATATATAAAAGAAGTAAAATATATGAGCTAATCTTTGACTATTAGCTAATTAAAGGTTAAAATATGAGTTTAATATCTGAATTATAAATTAATAATCTCAAAATAAAATAAAAGTTTTGTTTTACAAAAAATAATTATAACTTTTAGAACATACGGCTAAACCGCAAATCGCACCGCACTAAACCGCATTTTGCGGTGCGGTTTAGTTAGAAGTGCGATTTGGTGCGATTTGAAAAAAATACAAACTGTAATTTTGCGGTTTGGTGCGGTTTAGGATTCAAACCACACCAAATCGCACCGCGAACACCCCTACTCCCACTAACATCTTATTTTATTAAACCACCCAAAACTCTGCGCAATCTAATCTCTAGCCTATAAAATAAAAATAAAGGGAATATATAATTATATACAAGTAAATTGTATAAAAATCAAATTATTGCAATTATTATAAAATGAAGGGATTACGAAATAGAGCTACTTACGGACACTAATCCAAAATGGTACGAGTAGTCGAGTACCAGTAACCACCTTTGTTTAACAGTTGATGCACTGTTTTGATTTTTCTATTTTCCAACGCACTATTTGACCACTAATTTTTTTTTTGTAGATGGATTTGTTCTTTGAGACGACATGCTTCGATGCTTAATTGTTGTGAATTGTAAAAACGTTAGGAGTTGATTGATTAAAAACGAAGAAGCCAAGAGCAATTGAAGATGATATGGAGTTCTTGCGATTTTGGTAAGTAATTAGTGCTAATTATTTCAATTTATCAAAAATTTTGCTTGTAAATTTGTAATTCGGAGTAATTAATGTTTTCTCTTAGTTTGTTGGTGTATGATTGACAAATTTGGCATTAACAATAGTCATGAAATTGGAATTCTGACTACATGATCTGTAATATTCTTTTTCTTCCCTGATAATCATTAATTCAGGAATGCAGCTATTGTCTGATAGTGTAGTTCTTAACATTTATTTGATCAATTTGAGTAATTATGGTTGAACTTCCATTCAGAATTTATCAAGTTAATCATTTGGAGAAATCATGATACTAGAGTTACAACATGCAAAATTTACTTTTTTTTTTCTATAATTAGGAGAAGTTACTAAATTTTGCTCACATGTTTTTGATTGTGGAAGATCAGATATCACCAATCATCAGCTGAATATTGTATAATCTTTAATATAACTAGGGTGGCCAAAGTACGTGATGCGCGCGCCATAGCTAGTCATGTGCGGGAAACTCTTTTGATTTGGCCTTATGTTAAAAGCATTAATGAGAAAAATATGTAAACAAATATTTTAGGAGTATAAATTTCCACGCACTATTCTTAAGAGTTAAAAAAAAAACAATCAAAATTAACGAAGGCAATAAGTAAATAAATATTTGAAGGGTATAATTGTCCAAACACTATTCATAAGAATTATGTCAAACTTTTAAAAGGTGGGATTATTGAACGAACTCAGTTTAACCTGTCAGTTGATCACCTTCTTTACCATTTATCGAAAACAGTTCGATTTTTTACTTGTTTGTGATCTTTTTATAGATGAATAGCAACTTAAGGAGAATTAGGAAGTTGAAAAATGTCAAGTAGCTTGTAGAATTTGCTTTAAAAATATATAATGGAATTGAAATTCAATTTTTGGGATTTGTTTGATGAAACTTGACATGTTTCGGCGTATTTGATTTCTAGCACATTAGTTGAAAAATGTCAAGTAGCTTGTAGAATTTGCTTTAAAAATATATAATGGAATTGAAATTCAATTTTTGGGATTTGTTTGATGAAACTTGACATGTTTCGGCGTATTTGATTTCTAGCACATTAGCTGAAAATGGTGGGTTAATATTTTGGTTATACTTGTAGAAATAGTACTTAAACTAGTATATTCTTTCTTGTTAATCAGTCAATTATTATCAGTTAGATGCAGGTGGGTTGATTCTTTCAAACTCTTGAATTAGTTTAGGTGGTTGATGAAACAATAACGTTATTAACGATTAAGTCCTACTCCCTCAATCCCTTTTTTGTTTGCCACTAGGTCAAATGGAGCAAATATTAAGGAACAAAGGGGTTACCATCCATGGAGTTCACCTTGTGGTTGTGAAGATTCTTAATTCAAAGTCGCAGAGGTATACTGTTTTACTCCAAAATTTTCGGGATAAATATTATAGTAGTGGAAAACTCTTGGTCTGATATCAATATTTGTGTGATACAAAACCCAGGTTTATATGGTATATTTGATTATAAAAAAAAAATACGGATGTTTTGTTGCAAACATTCTTCTGTTTGGCTTTGTTTCCTGTTTAAGTATGCTGCATTCTTCTTCCTGAGGATGTGGAGTGCCCATGGTGTACATGTGTGATATATAGCTGAACCTACTTGCTTCAAATTAAAATGGTTTCAACAGAAATAGAAAGCTTTATGTGTTTTTTGTCTTCAGTTGTGGTTGTTAAAGAAATTTGTTTCCCATTTATTATGGGCCAAAGTATTTTAAAAGCTAAAGGGGGGTGTTTGATTAGTGAGAATAGAAAATGGGAATTGGAAAAACTAATCCCATATATAATAATACCCCATGTTTGTTTGGTGGGAACGGGATAATTATGTTAATCTCTGCAGATTTTCTTTTATTTTTCTCTGATGGGATTATTCTTTCAAGAGATGCTTGTGGTCTGATAATGTTTTCTTCCTTGAGGTTTGGTACTACTGTGAATTTTTTCCTCTGCGAAGTTAAAGTAAGTTTTCTAACCACTTGATATCGTTATTTATTTGTTCGGAACCATTACTTATCAGTTCTAAGGGTGCGTTTTGGTTCCCTGGACATTGTATAGTAGGATCATATTTAACCATCAGTGTGTATGTTTAGATCATATTTTCATCAGTGTTCTTGTTAAATTTGCTATTTTACTCACCTTAAATGACAGAAAAATCAATATAATAACCTTCGGTAGTTGTCAGATTTGTTGTATTTGGGGGAGGAAGTAGGTGTACCTTATTTTATTAAAGGACATAATCATAAGTTTGATACAAGACTTCAGGATTAAAAAAATAATACTTATGAATATGAATCTAATCCTTTGGTCTTTTTTTAAAAGAAAACATATAGACTGGACCATATGCTTTTCTCGAGGAGACTTTTTTTACACTTCTTACTGTCTTAAGTGATCTTTAGAGAACAGAAGAGCACATAATACACTAAACATAAAATTTTATAAGATATTGCATGTCCCTTTCTGTTGTTTGATCAAAGCTGGTCAAACTCTGATAAATTAGAATTTTTTATTTTGATCACGGGTCATTTGTTAAATTATTTGGTCGTAATCTTCTCCATGTTCTCACCATTGCATTTCCTAGATATTCACTAATAGGGAGTCCTTCATTTGCTTTATCTTAGTTTAGTATATCTGGTAAAAATGCGGATACCTTTGTTAATATACTAGCCTTGGATTATATAGACTGACAAGACATTCTTTTCAACTGTATGCAATTAGAAACTAATACTCTCAAATAATCAAATATAGTTGTAGTATGGGGCTTCCCTCCAAACATTTTCTCATGGTTCTGTGTGCCACCTCTCTCTTCTGTTACTGTCTTCAGTCCTCCTTGGCTGGTTATCACCTGGAGACTGATCATTTAGCATTACTTGAAATCAAAGCCAAAATAACTGATGATCCTTTAGGTGTGATGAGATCATGGAATGACACTGCCTTCTTTTGCGAGTGGCATGGGGTTACTTGTAGTCACCGGCATAAAAGAGTGACTGGACTGGACCTCCAATCGTCGAAGCTTACTGGTTCCCTTTCCTTACATGTAGGAAATTTAAGCTTTTTGAAGCAGTTGCAGCTCCAAAATAACAGCTTTACAGGTTCAATCCCTTCTGAAATTGGTAATTTGCATAGATTGCAGTATTTCTCATTTTCTGATAATTTATTTCAAGGGGAAATCCCTGAAAGTATATCTGGTTGCTCTAGCCTTGTTGTGTTGGATGGCTCAAATAACAGGTTGAAGGGTCGGATTCCACCCGAGCTTGGTTCTCTGTCTAAACTTCAAATTCTTCAATTGTCAATAAACAACCTGACAGGAACCATTCCTCCGTCTCTGGGTAACACATCTTCCCTACTTAAACTCTCCATCGGTAGAAATAAATTGGTTGGGAAGCTCCCAAAAAACCTTGGCAGACTGAAAAATCTTACCTTTCTCTCATTCTTCTCAAATAACTTATCTGGTGTTGTTCCACTGTCTGTTTTTAATCTCTCATTCTTGACTACTCTAGATTTGGGAGAGAATCACTTTGATGGGAGCCTTCCTTCAAATGTAGGCAACATGCTTCCGAATCTCAGGTACTTCTCCATACACAATAACCAGTTTACTGGACTCATTCCTTCTTCAATATCCAACGCCTCAAAGTTAGAAATTCTTCAAATTAGCTCCAATAAACTTCAAGGGCAAGTTCCTTCTCTAGAGAAACTAGTTATGCTTTCCGAGCTTTTGCTTTTTGACAACTTCCTTGGATCTGGCCAAGTTGGTAGCTTAAACTTTGTTTCTTCCTTGGTCAATGCCACCAACTTAAATGTACTTGACTTAAGTCAAAATTCTTTCAAAGGCAATTTTCCTAGGATTATCTGCAGTTTCTCAATGCTTACAACATTTGTAATAGATAATAATATGATAGGTGGAGAAATTCCAAGCTGTATAGAAAACCTGGCAGACTTGCAGTTGTTTAACGTGTGGGGGAACCAACTCTCTGGTGTCATTCCTCTGAGTATAGGAAACCTCCATTACCTAGAAGAATTAGATTTAAGTTTTAACCGGCTATCAGGCTACATACCATCCTCAATTGACCTAACTAAGCTTAGTGTCCTAAGCTTATCTGCTAATAGTTTTGAAGGCCACATACCTCCCACTATAGGGCACTGTAAATACCTGCTAGCTTTGGATCTTTCCTACAACAATCTTACTGGCGGAAAACCTCCAGAGCTTTTTAATCTTTTTGCACTATCTACTGCACTATATCTGAATGGTAACAATCTAAGGGGGCCCCTCCCTTCTGAAGTTGGGAAACTGAGTAATCTAGGCGCTTTAGATGTCTCTGAAAACATGTTGTCCGGTGAAATACCAAGCACTCTTAGCTCTTGTGTAGTGTTAGAATCCCTTTTTATGGGGGGGAAATGCTTTCCAAGGTGTTATTCCTCCTACCTTGGAGACTCTGAAGGGTCTTCGTAAGTTGGATTTGTCACGGAACAATTTATCTGGTAAAATTCCAGACTATTTGGGGACATTCCAGTTGCAATTGCTTAACCTCTCATACAATAACCTTGAAGGCAATGTTCCCACTGGTGGAATCTTTAAGAATGCAACTGGTGTTTTAACAGCCGGAAACATAGGGCTCTGCGGAGGTCTACCTGAATTAAAGTTGCCAAAATGCAACTTTAACATCCAGAAAAGAAGATTGAGACAGAAAATGACTATAATATTTGCATCTCTTTCTGGGTTTTGTGCTGTTTTATTGCTGGTTTTTGTATTAGTATATGCCTTTTGCTGCAGAAAGAGAAACAAGGAACCCATAACTTCAGATGATTCAGAACTTTCTCTTACAAATTTGTCCTACAAAAGCCTTGTAAAAGCCACAAACGGATTTTCTTCTGAAAATATATTAGGCAGCGGCAGCTTTGGGACCGTATACCTGGGAAGCCTGAACCATGGTAGGAAAGTTGTTGCCATCAAGTTGTTTAAACTTGAGCACCATGGTGCTTCCAAAAGTTTCATCGCTGAATGTGAGGTACTCCGGAACATTAGACACCGGAATCTTGTTCAGGTTATAACAGCCTGTTCAAGTCTTGATTACCAAGGCAAGGATTTCAAGGCTCTAGTTTATGAGTATATGGTAAATGGGAGTTTGGAAGATTGGTTGCACCCAGAAATCAATAGAATTAATGGCCCAAACTATGCTTCAAGAAACTTAAATCTTCAGCAAAGACTCAATATTGCTGTTGATGTTGCTTTAGCCTTGGAGTATCTTCACCATCATTATGGTGTATCCCTAGTGCACTGTGA
This sequence comes from Chenopodium quinoa, assembly GCF_001683475.1. Lineage (NCBI taxonomy): Eukaryota > Viridiplantae > Streptophyta > Magnoliopsida > Caryophyllales > Amaranthaceae > Chenopodium > Chenopodium quinoa. The sequence continues at coordinate 1,059,198 of NW_018744537.1, forward strand.
CCTGAAGCCAAGCAATGTTCTCCTTGATGATGATATGGTAGCACATGTCAGTGACTTTGGGTTGGCAAAGTTTCTCTCAAAAAGCACCAGTGAGTTTAATTCCAATCCATCTAGTTCTATGGGAGTTCGGGGAACTATTGGTTACACTCCTCCAGGTAACTAACATCCCTCCCCCACCCACACGGCACACGAACACACACACACACTTACATGTAGTTCAGTGAGTTTGTGAATTTAGATGGATTATTGGAAGATTGCTCCCACCAAGCTTTTTAGAGCATGTAGTTACCTCATTTTCATGATCATAACATTTACATGAATTGTTATTGCAGAATATGGTTTGGGAAATGAAGTGTCTATATATGGCAATGTCTACAGCTTTGGGATACTTTTACTGGAAATATTTACAGGAAGGAGGCCTACTAATGACATGTTAAAAGGAAGCTTGAGCCTTCACCACTTTGTGAAAGAAGCCTTACCTGATAAGGTAACTGAGATTTTAGATCCAGCTCTTCTTGAAGGCTTAGTAGAAGATGAGGAATATAACTGTATGATGTTAGAGGCTTTGATTTCTATACTTGGAATTGGACTTTGTTGCTCTGCTGAGCTCCCACGAGAAAGGTTGGACATGAGTGACGTTGCTGCAAAGCTCTCTTCAATCAAGAACAAGCTCCCAAGTTATGCAAATTGCAGAGAGAGGGCCAATATTAGTTTGTAATCATACGGCAGAGGACCAACTGATGCTCCCAGCTCCTGATAAGAATGGTGGAATATCAGTGATTTATAATCCAATCCTATAAATGCTGGTATTGAAGGTTAAATGTCTTACCTAGAGAGAAGTGTGATGCACAACTTTCTGAAGTCATGTTGCAAAGGTTCCTGGAAGTTGTTTTCTTTCTTTTCTGCTCACTATTCTTTTTTTTTTTTTTTTTTTTTTTTTTTTGATTGAGTGAGAAAAGCTAGGTTAGCCCCTTTGATTGGGGATACCTAAAGCATCCTTTTGGATGATAAGGGAGAGGGAAGGCGCAAAATTATTAAAGGACCAAAGTAAATTTTCATGGTGGTGCCCCTTCTTTGCCATGTAATCCGCCACCATATTCGTCTCCCTACAACAATGGTGAATGGAGTGAGAATCAAGTGTGTTCAAACTACCTCCGTGTCACATATGATGTTGTAGATCTTCCATGGGATTTGCCACGTCCTCTTGATGGCGTTTATGACTGTCGGGGTCCATCTCGAAGACCGCTTCATAAATTTCTTAGTCTGATATTGTTCTTATTAATTCATTATTGTCTTGCTCAGAAATTATTGGATCTAAAAGATCAAAATCGGTGCTAATATTAAAAGTACAGTTTTGGTTGCTTGTAAATCTAGCAGCAAATTCTTCATTCATGATTTAGCTAATTGAATTGTTATCATAGACTGTTTTCCCACCTTGTGTGATTAATTTCTTTATAGCCATTTTGTTTTTCCTTATAGTAGCATGTGCTTGGAAGAATTTAATGTTTTGATCGTTTAATTTTAAAGAGTTTATTCTAGCTCTTTGCTTCCAATAGGTGTTTGAAAAGGAGAACAAATTATTTCTCTTTACTAGCAACTTATCATACTTTACCTGTAGCACCTTATTATCGGGTGTAGTAATTAGTTGAGCTTGAATTTTTTGTAGATTATCATCTACTAATCTTAACTGTCTAAAAATGTTACCAAATCTACGTTTATTCCATTCTTTGGCGTTTGTCTTAAGAAGTTTAAGTTTTTTTAGTAAGCGAAACATATTTGATCCTTTAAATTTGGTGCACCAAGTTTTTTTAACTAAGTTCTTAAAATCTTTTCTAGTTGTCCACATTTTTTCGAATCTAAATGGTGGGGTATTCAAAGGTGATAGATTTTTTAGACACAAACTAATTGGGCAGTGATTTGATGTTGTAAAAATGTTGTGCTTAATTCTTGCATTTTGGAATGTGTTTAGCCAATTTGTGTTAGCCATACCCCTATCTAATCTTTCAAAAATGTTGTCAGTGCCATATTTTTTCTTTCTCCATGTGAAAGGAGCTCCAGTGAATGGAATTTCAATGCAATCTACTTTTGCTTTTAATTCATTCATTCTTTGAAATCTTTTACTCGTTGGTGTGTTGCCACCTTGTTTATCCTTTCATTAAAGTCACCCATTATTATAAATGGGTCATTGATACAATGATACTTGCTAAATATGATATTAGCTCTGTCCAAAAGCGTTCCTTTTGTTCTTCTCTAGCAGGGGCATAAATAAAAACACAAATAAAGGATACATTCAAATTAATAATAGAGATATTACATGAGATAAATCTGTTGGCTTTTACTACAATGGATAAATTAAAAGGATTAGCTAAGCTATCCTTCCACATTAACCAGATACCACCAGAAAGTCCCAAAGTTGCGCTGAAAACAAAAGTCCTAAAGTCACAGTTGGCTATTTCCGAATGACGAGAAGATTGTTTTTTTGTATCACATAATGCCATTACATTAATACGATTTATCGAGCAGAAGTCATTGACTTCAGATAGGGCATTTTTTCTTCCGCAACCTCTAATATTCCAAAAACCTAAATTCATTTAAAACGTAAAAAATAAAAAAGGGAGGTTAATTGCATTAGTTCTTGTTCCTCTTCACTAAGGTTGAGGCCGTGTCTTCTTCCTTCTCCTCTATTTTTCGCTTGGTGGAGTCAGACATGGTTGAGAGGACTTTCTCTAGCGGTTGCTCCACCTCCATGTTTTCACTGTGCTTTATGATAGAGTTATAATGAGGGTGCCTATTTCATTTTTCTCAATAAGATTAGCAATTGAATCATAATTTATGAGCTCAGATGGGAATCTAGGGATACGAATCCAAAGATCAACCCACTGAAAAAGGATCAAACAGAGGTCTCCAAGGTTGGAGAACAAGAATTTCACCCTGGACATGCCATGGCCTTTCATTCCATACAATTTCCTTATCATTAGGAATTGCAAATCGAAGGAGAATCCAATTATTACCAACTTCGTAAAATTGAAAGGGGAGATGGGTTTCAAAAGGGACCCAATTTGAAACCCAGAACTCTGGAGATTTGAAACTATTTGAGGCTCTTTGATTGTGATGTTTAGTCCTTGAAATTTGGAGATTACAAAATACATGTAGATAATTGTTCAGATTGAGCTTTTTACGGGATTTGATAGATGCTTTTGTGGATTTCGTTGTGTTTGGTTGACGATTACCATTAATTCCTTTTTGTAAGCATATGATGTTGGGTTTTGAGATAGAATTGTGCTTGGATACACTGGGCTCTTTCCTTGATGATAGATTTTTACCAGAAGACATGCTGAAATTGTATTTCATTACTTTTAATCAAGAGAAATGAGTGGAGTAGAATGGAGATGGCTAGTAGTAGCTTAGATCTAGTGTTTTTCGTAGGTTCTGGTCTCTTTTTCTTGTTGGGGTTGTTGGCTAACTTTCTCTCTAGTTTCATTTTTTATCTGCTCACTATTCTTTGAACTTCATGTATTTAGTTATGCAAAAACTATTAATTGTAGATTGTGCATTGTTTAAGTGAACTGATGAAAAACAAACCCAAATAAATTATGAAATTGATAATGAAAACTTATTAACCCTGATTGAATCATAAATAGTTATGTATAGATCCGGATAATGATAATTCATTTCTTTAATTGGAGATAGTTCTTCCTCATAGCATGAAGAATCTCAATGACCTTAACTCCAGCAATTACCTTGCCTTCGGCCGATGGTGGTTTGTTAGAGGAGAAAATGATATATTGAGTTAGGGGGTGGAAAACATGGAATTTATGTGAAGGTATAGTCGCCCATTCATGTTTAAAACGTGGACATTATCTAATAAAATACGAAAATTGTTTTTTATTAATTTTTTTTTTTAACGTCTAATTATTTAAAATAATTTTTAAAATTCTTTCAGATTAAGAAAATAATTTCTTAAAGTACTCCGTAGAAATCAAGGAATGGACTACTTTTACGCGAAGTACTTCGTTGTCGATACTCAATAATACTGCTCAAGTGAGGTTGAGGTGATGGAGTAGTGACATCGCTGCTATCTCGTATCCCTAAAATCTTAGGATCGAACCTCATGGGAATTATTTGAGGGATTTTCTTTTATCTCCCTCTCAAATGAGCCCTTTTTTCTTACCATTTTTTAAAAAAAATAAAAAATAAAAAATAATACTGCTCAAGTAGTCAAGTCCTCATATAGTCAGATTTGACAAATTTTCCGATATTAAAGACTTTGACTTGTTGACCTGTAAGCCTTGTCGTCGCTCTTGCTCAATCTAGGGTTTAAGAAAACCCTCTGAAATCAAAGGTACCCAGAATCTCTCATTAATGGATTATGAGAAGAAGAATCTCGAAGATACAGTAGTACCCTATTTCTTTTTTACTTATCTTGATCCACTTTACTGGTTTGTTCTCTCTCCCCTGTTTCTAATTTTAATTTCACTCTAAAAAAATTTGCTCAAATTTATTGCATCTAATTTAATTTCTAAAATTTTCTTTTAAGAACGATAGATTTGCTAAGGAAGAAAATTATGAATGGCTCAAAGATTATTCCCATCTTTGTCACCTAATTTTGGAGAATATTCAACCTAATTCCTCTGTATTTTCTCTGTTTCATTTTTTTGTTTTTTTTTGTTTTGCATGGTAGAATGTTAATACTGAAGTATTTTTTATTTATTTATGTTAATTTTCTGGGCTTGATATGAATTTGATAAGTTTCATTTGTTCAATTTTTAGGTTTTGGAATTGGGTTGTGGAAATTCCCAATTAAGTGATATAGCCTTCCACGGACATGCTCGGATATTTTTAAGGTGTGCATCATTTTGTGCTTATTCAATGTGTTGTTGTTGCTAATTGTTTCCCTTTCATTAAAATTCAATGTGAATTTAGAGAAGATTCGAGGTTTAATCACTTGTGGAAAGTATGATTGTCAAGTTGTTTATCTTGACTGATTTTGAATGTATTTTGGTTTAGCAGTACTGATTGTTGCACTTTCTTGCCCCTTTATCTTAACTTGGATGATTTGTGCTGCCTTAAATGTCAGAAATAAAGGCCATGGTTGCAGACATGCTAGACTTGCCATTCGCAGATGATTCTTTTGATGTTGTTATTGAGAAAGGAACAATGGTGAGAACAATATTAGTAGCTTAGCCTTAAATATTTCTTTTGTAAGTGCAAATTGACTTTTAATTTGCCAAGTTTGGATATACTTGTCATTCAAGGATGTATTGTTCGTGGACAATGGTGATCCATGGAACCCAAAAGCTGAAACCATTAGCAAGGTCATGGCAATGCTCCAAGGCATCCACCGGGTATTGAAGCCAAATGGTATCTACATATCAATTTCGTTTGGGCAGGTAGTACATTCAAACTTTGGTTCACTGAATCATATAAGCTCTAGCATGGATTTTTCTCCTCTTTATTTCTTAACTTTCTGTTGCAGTCACACTTTAGGCGTCCATTATTTGAAGCTCCTGATTTTACATGGTCAATGAAGTGGAGCACTTTTGGTGATGGATTCCATTATTTCTTCTACACTCTAAAGAAGGTTAGGTTAATTTCTTATGTTTTATGAACTAGGTAGGGTTTTAAGTGTGAGAACATAACCAACATTCATTTACTGAAAGGAAATTGTTACATATTCCTATAACCCGCATTTTGAGTCTATTCTAATTTATAACACTTGAAGAAACAATTTTTTATAGACTAAGGTTATCTTGTATAAGCTCTTGGAATATATCACCTGTTATGTTACTCAGATTTATGGATACAGTGCCAAGTGTACAACACAACCATCATGAAAACTTTGCATATATTTTTGTCCAAAATGAACTTACTCATGTTTGATGTTGAGCTTCTGATTTGAGCACTTGAGGTGAAATGGAGAATCAAAGTGATATTGAACTTATAGAACACTTGTAACTAGAATATGAGGAGAATAGTAGACAAGAGGACTTGATTTGTGTGTCATAGAAATCTGTATACCGCTTTACCGGTGCATGTCATTCATATTATTGGATGCATGTATGCTACTATGCTTCACTTAGCTTGCAATAATTAGGCCAAATGATGCTATCTTTTCTTTCCAATATGAAATTTGAATCCCATGAGACTGCATCCTTTCGAAAATGATTCTTAAAAATTTGATCATGCATAATTATGTTCAGCTCTGTAATTATGCTAAATTTCTTAATGCAAGTGAATTAAGTTTTAAGTTTCTATGCTGCAAACCACAGGGCACAAGATCATTGAATAGTTATCAACCTTGTGAAAGGCTAAACCTTAGCTTCCATCAATCTGCTTGTATCAAGATGAATTGGAAGGTGAAGATTTCTTATTCAGGACCAACATTGATGAACCGGAGGACAACTAAAAAGGTGAAGTGGACAAGAAGCAGTGTCATTGTAACAGGGTCTTTTGCAATCTTATTCTCTTGTTAACCTTTCTAATGGTGATCATGAATTATGTTTTGCATATCAAATCATTAGTCCTTATTTGCTCAAATGATTGGGCAGATCTTATTGGCCAGGTTTGGTAATTAGAGTTTTGACAAAAAAAAGAAGCTTATTTGACCCAATTAGAGGTTTGGTTGCATAAATCATTTAATTTGGTTGTTTGGTTAAAGAGCTTTTTAAATGAGCTGATTGAGGCACAACTAATTTGTGAAAAGCTAAAAAATAGAGCTTTTTAGATTAGCTTATTGAGTAATGGATGTCAAATGACAATTTCATCCTAAAAAGTTACTCTAATTTACATTCTTGCCCTCCCACTTCTTACCTTAGTGAAGTAAAAATGAATTGCTAATGTCCTACATTGTCATTTCATGTGTTCAACTAACAAACAACTACAACTAAGAATCAAATTTTACCAAATAACTCTCATAATAAGCTCTTACCAATCAGCTAGTCAAAATAGCTCATGCAATCAACTCTTACCAATTAGCTAATCGTTAATTACTAAACAAGGCCATTATTTAATTGCGTGATCCATATTGCATTAGGAATTGTCTTCTGAGACCGTGTCCTAACGTTTTCTCTTTATCATACCTTATTACAAGTAAAACAAATAAAAAATTGTGTGATCCTTACGATTGGAATTGGACATACCAAATGGGCTAAGCCCAATCAAGCCTATTTCAAAAATACTTTGTAAAAATCAAAATGAGATACTTAAACATAAAACAGGAAGCATGTCATATACTTGTAAGTTGTAACACAAATATTCCGTACATTGATCCTTTAAAAAAAGAAAATACTTTGTAAAAATCAAAATGAGATACTTAAACATAAAACAAGAATTATGTCATATACTTGTAAGTTGTAACACAAATACTCCGTACATTGATCCTTTAAAAAAAAAAAAAAAAAAAAAAAAAAAAAAAAAACTCTGTTATATAATTTTGATCTTGAGAAAAATAAAATTATCTTACCATTTGTGTACTATCTGAACATTTAAAAAAAAAAAAAAAAAAAAGTCAAGGTCAACTGGAGGACGCGCTCAGATTTTTTATTTATAATAAAAGTATAAATACACAAGATAAAACTCATCTCACCAGAAACAAGTTGAGTTAACGACTCAAAACCTAGTATCTCCGCAAAATCCCATCATATCACTTGTTTTTCTTCTCTCTATTTTGCTTGCTTTCTTCTGGATTACATGGATGATAGCGAGGCCGAGTGCGACTATTATTCGCACAACTCCAGCGATGACGACCTTGAGTTTGACGATATCAAACCCGATCATCAATGTCATTCTCTCCCTTCGTGTCAGGTCCTGTTTATTTTTTCTCTACCTTTTTCCTTTAATTTATTATTACTCCCTCCGTTTCTTAAACATTGTTATCCTAATTCTTAAACTACTCTTTCTTATTTCAATCTGATCTAACGTTTACGTAGTACAGTACATATCATCAAAATAAAAATTGAAGGAGATGATGGTGATATTATGTCATTCTGTGTTTTGAGATGATCACGGATTTCACACGTCACTTTCCTAGGTTTAATGAATTATTCCGTATTGATACTTTTTTCGTCTCTAATATTATAATTTATCTTATGATTTTGTGGTCATGTGAAATTGAAATTTGACTCAGTTTTTTTAACTTTTGATCACAATAAGCCAATCTGACCTATTATTTAGGGACGTAGTTAGTTATGATTTTTTAATTTTTTGCTCATTAGCAACTCAACTTAGACCAATCAGTGTGTTGCTTTTAAGTGACAATACTCAAAACCTCAAAAAAAAAAAAATTATGATATTTATATTATGTTACTGTATTATATTTTTTTTTTAGCCATTAAGTCCATAATTAACTTGGGATTTCATTAAAAGAATTAAGATAATTCTGATATATAAGTCTCGTTAGTTTCATATATTAAACTTTATTAACAAATAAGATATACAAGTTCATGTGAAAAGTGATAATTAGGTAATTGATCTTGACAAATTGGCTTAATTGACTTGTAATTAAATAGTGGAAAAAAAGGCTCTTTTTTAAATAAAGCATTCTTCAATTTTATTTTATTTTCCCATTTTATTATACATACATAGTAATAAGAAATAGGACCGATAAGAAGTGTTTTCTAGTTAGATGCCTTTCTTAGGAGAAAAAGCTAAGCAAAAAATGACAAGTTGTTGAATTGAAGAAGCAAAGTTGAGCTCTACTTTTATGTAGTGTAATTTAAAAGTGTTGGAACAGTTTGTTCCACTAAGTTCTTTTCCACTTACACTAGTAAAAAAGTATCTCTAATTAATAACGTTATGAATTAAGGTAATCTCCCGTTCTGTAACAATTGTAATATTGGATGGTACTCCGTATTACTAATAAACACGTGGCCTACCTGCTTTTGGTAGGTAGCGTCATGTTATTTTTCTCTCTTCCAACTTTCTTTGCAAAGTTATTGATTAATTTTGGAAGTTTGAAAATCAAACAAATGGTCTAAAGTTGGTCATTCTAGCCTCCATGGACTTCATACTTGCGAATTACACTGCCTTGAAATTAAATTCTTAAATGAAATTCTATGAAAAATCGAAACTCAAATTGTTACACCTTGATGTGGTACTTGGAGGCTGCTAAACGAGTAAACGTTATCAGCATTGGCTAAGGTCATCTCTTCTTTGTTTATTTGTCATTTTCGTAAACAACATTAGGAATCGATTTTTTTTTTTTTTATATTTCATTATCTGCACAAGGATGATCTGATATACAAGAATCTGCTTAAATCGGTCAATACGTGTCAAATGATATTGGAATTACCAAGAGTCCAATAATATTGGGATTGCATATGATCAAGTTATGATTTCCTATATTCTGGTTCATGCAGGTGATTACAAGCGACTCTCTATTAGCTGCACAGGTATTCCTTACCCTTTAATTCTTTCGATCAAGTTTACTTTTTGAAATAGTCTTTCGAATTCCCTATTTTTAATTTTAGGATGACTTCTTCTTTTCTGTCAGTGGGATGTTTTACAAAGAGTGATGGATTTACTGATGGTGGGAGTACACCATGCTCGAACTTTACTTATTCATTACCATTGGGATGTTGATAAGCTAGTCACGGTGTTTGTGGAGAAGGGCAAAGATCACTTGTTTGCGGAAGCTGGAGTTAAAATGATTAATTGCCCTGATCTTGGCACCTACTTATCACCTTCTTCAACTGTCTTCTGTAATGTTTGCATGGAGGATGTTCGGTACAATGAAGCGACTCAAATGGATTGCCAACATTCGTTTTGCAACAATTGTAAGTATTCCTACTTCACTAAACTTTATGCATTTATGTAATTATGTACTTGTACTCAAACTAATGCACAATTATGGTCTACATTGCTAATGAAAATGATCTGGTTTGTTGGCACGAAAACATACACTACCATGAATCGGATTCTGTAGTCCAATCACAGAGTAATTTGTGATATTTTAGGTATATGATTTTCTTTACCATATAGGAATGTAAGTTTACCTGAAATTGGACCTCAATGCCAAGGATCAACTAGGAGTTCGGAGTTCCTATTTTCCTATACCTTTGGGGCAAGGATTTCATTTGGCTACTTTGTATGTCTGTAAACTGCAATAGCAAAATAAAATAAAAAACTTTGAAACATTGTTAGTGCAATTTATATACATGTTAATGTTTATTAATACATCTTTATCTCTGCTACGATAGTTTTTACCTGTTCATATGTTAACTAATAACACAATTATATCTATTGTACTTCGTATATGCTTTTTAGGCTGGACAGAGCATTTTATTATGCAGATAAGGGAGGGTCATAGCAGGCGAATTAAGTGCATGTCACACAAATGCAATACAGTATGTGATGAATCTGTCATACGAAACCTAGTAAGCAAGAGAGATGAAGATCTAGCAAAGAAATTTGATCGATTTCTACTAGAATCCTACATTGAGGAGAATAAATTGGTGAAATGGTGTCCGAGTGTTCCTCATTGTGGAAATGCTATACGTGTTGAGGGTGATGTGCTATGCGAGGTGGGATGTACATGTGGGTTACAGTTTTGTTTTAGCTGTTTATCAGAAGCACACTCTCCTTGTTCATGTTTGATGTGGGAGTTGTGGACAAAGAAGTGGAGAGATGAATCGTTGAACCTAAATTGGATTAAGATCAATACGAAGAACTGTCCATCATGTCTTAAGCCTGTGGAGAAGAATGGAGGCTGCAATATTGTCAGATGTGTGTGTGGAAAGCCTTTCTGGTGAGTTTGTTCTGCTCTTTTATTCTTTTTGTCTTTTCATTTCTAAGAATTCTGAACAAGTTCCGATTAGAAGGCTAGGCAATCAATAAAAAAATTTCAATGAAGTATTTACTCGATTACAGAACTTATAATTGGACTTATTGTTAACTTATTCTTACAACATAAAAAGTTAATAAGATGAAGAGAGTATTTTTAAGATATAATACAGAATTAGATATGCTCTGTGCTATTATCGACTTTGCTAAGTGTGTTTGATATTGTTTCTAATAGTTGGGTGTGTTTGCAAGCAAAGAGCTACAACCATGCCTGTGGGCGTTATGTAGACCCAGGAGATTCAGTTGAGCTTATAAGAAAGGCCCTCTACCGATATAGGCACTATTATGAACGGTTTAAAGCACATAGAGATTCCTTAAATCTTGAGACTGAACTAGAGAAAACAGTAAGAAAGAAGATATCCTTTTGTGAAGAGGAGACAGGGCTTCGAGAGTTTAACTGGTTGGAGAAAGGAATGTGTGTATTATTCAGGTCAAGACGGGCTCTATCATACTCGTATGCCTTTGCCTTTTACATGTTTGGAGATGAATTATTCAAGAATGACATGAGTAAACAAGAGAAAAAGATTAAGCAGAATCTATTCGAGGATCAGCAACAGCAATTCGAGGCTAATGTTGAAAAACTCTCAAAGTTAGTAGAAGAGCCATTGGAAAAGTACTCTGTGGATGATGAAGTCAAGGCTATAAGATCAAAAGTGATGATTTTGTCTAATGTTGTTAGCAAGTTCTGCAAGAGCATGTAAGTGCTGCATTTTCTCTATCGACACTTACAAGCATGTTTCGTGTTTTTTCAAGTTTAAATTCCAATGCTAATCTTGCTTTAACAACAATGATGCAGGTACGATTGCATTGAAAATGATTTACTAGGCAGCCTTCGTTGCAATATTCATAATATCGCGCCTTACAGATCAGATGGAGTTGAGAGGGCTTCTGAGCTTTCTGCTAGCCTAACTAACATGGGCAGTTGAGGCGTACCATCAGAGGAAGAGATAAATGGTAAATAGATTGGTACTTAAATAGGGTGTAATCATATTAACCATATTGTACATGCTTAAAATTCACAATATTAAGATGATAGCCTGAGCTTAGAAAGGGAAGATTTTACATTGTAACAGAGCTGTATAATTAACGAACTTTTGATGGTTTTGTAGGGTGGATGGTGGAAATTGATGAATCTTCAAAATTTGATAAGTCAAATAAAAGGTTGAAGGCGAGTTGATGCATGCTAGATTTGGCAATGATTCTACAGTGCACTGGCAGATTCAGAGATTTCTTGTGATGAATTCATCCAAAGAGTTTCTTGATTTTTCATTAATAAAGGTCCGCGCCTTGAAATAGCAGCTCGATACTTGATAATTTATCCAAGAAAATCATGATTGTAAAGATTGAGGATTATTTTATCTTTTACTCCACCGATAAGAAATTTAGTGTCGCATAAATAATGTTATGAACTAAAGAGCAACAATTGGTAGTAATTTAGACATGATTTGATCTTACATTTTCAATACCTATCCTCCGTGAGTACCGTGACTTTAACAAACTAATTAAGCTTTAGAATTTATAATGATTAGTTGAATTATGGATTGTGTTAAGCATCTGATGGTTATGGAAGCCAATAAATTTAGATGTTACAGTTTAGTGGTTGCACATAAAGTTATATAATAGGTGGGAGGAATATTGCATTTTAAATTGCAATTATACCTTTAAATTTATAGCAATGTAAATTGCAAAACTTTGATTTACAATGTATGTAAATGATATTATGAATAGTCAAACTATGATATTATAACACAAAGGTTGTTTCATTTTTGGAAGGCCCAACAAATATTGTATCATTTGTGGCAATTTAGTGTCAAATTAGGTATTATTATTGATTTTTTAAAATTTCCTAGTAAAAGAGTTTATGTTTTGGGGAGGAGACTTATCAATCTATCAAAATAAGGGCGTGTTCAGCAAAATAGAGTTGTGAATGTAAACTAATAATTTTATTCCGTACCTTTTAATAGAAGGTACCTCAACTACTAAAAGTCTAAAAGTTACCAAACCACTATAATGCCGATTTTGAATTCTTGATTATTTTTTTTAATCAAGTAATGGTCGTGCCTAGCACTGTCAAAACGGTTTGACAGTTCGGTTTCGGTTCGGTTTGAAATCGGTTCGGTTTGAAATCGGGTCGGTTTGAAATCGGTTCAAATGTCTTACGGGTCGGTTTCGGTTCGGTTTAAATAATTATCGGTTCGGTTCGGTTTCGGTTTATTCTTGAACGGTTTAAATTCGGTTCGGGTTATAAACGGTTCGGTTAGTAAACGATTCGGTGCAAACGGGTTGCGGTTTGTTAACGGTTCGGTGTAAACGGTTTTTAACCCGGTTTAAATTCGGTTCGGGTTGTAAACGGTCCGGGTAGTAAACGGTTCGGTGCAAACGGGTTGCGGTTTGTTAACGGTTCGGTGTAAACGGTTTTTAACCCGGTTTAAATTTGGTTCGGGTTGTAAACGGTTCGGTGCAGACGGGTTGCGGTTTGTTAACGGTTCGGTGTAAATGGTTTTTAACCCGGTTTAAATTCGGTTCGGTTTGTAAACGGTGCGGGTTGTAAAAATTCCAGGTAGTAAACGGTTCGGTGCAGACGGGTTGCGGTTTGTTAACGGTTCGGTGTAAATGGTTATTATCCCGGTTCAAACAGTTTCAGGTTGGAAACGGTTCGGTTGTTTTTTGGTTTAGTTTTATTTTAGTTCGGTTATAACTGGTTCGGTTCGTTCACGGGTTTGGTTCTTCTACGATTTAACATTATTTAGATCGGTTTTATTTCAGATTTACTAAATTACGGTTCGAGTCTGTTTTTGATTTCAAAAAATTTTGTACTACTTTCTAACTTTTTGCTAGTTAACAAGTTTTATATCAAGCCGAGACTTCATCACTTCATATTGAGGCATCATATTATATGCAAATTCTCATTAATTTTATAAATACATATCATGTTATGATTTAAGTTTAGCTATACTGATCTTACTAGTTTATTATGAAGTAGATTATAAAAGTTTAGTGCATTAATGTATTATTGTTTTACTATCAGATTATTATCTGCTTCTGATTTGATCATTTAGTTAATAGTGTCATAATCATGATTTGATGAGTTGTTGTGACATCGAAATTTGCAATTTGGTATTCGATACTTAATTAGTCAACAAGACTGATAATTAAGACTCGTTTATCATTATATATTTGCATAAAGTTATACTTGAAGATATTACAGAGTAGTTTGATTTGTATAATGAAAGAAAACATTAATGAAGAAGAAGGTAATGTTGATTCCTTCAATCGATTATACAGATACATAACATATAACCATCTCATATTCTCATAGTTAGATATTATTAGTATAAAGGGATGAGAAACATAAGATTATTATATTTTTGTATATCCTTTACTGGTTTACCCTTAAGGCTTAAGTCACTAATTAGTAATTAGTAATTACTTAATTAGACTAACAAGTTAATCAGAAAGAGTAACTTTTAACTTGAGTCTAGTAGATCAAATACTGAAATGGTATTAGTATATTACCGAGTATGATAGTCTAGTACGCTGCTAATCTGTTATGCAGCTATGCTAAATTGACAATTGCTCATATAGTCATATTAGTCAATCACTCATGTAGACATAACTCATATCTAATTAAGTAATTTGTATTTATGTACTAATCTACTAGTCAACTATATCATTTATAAGTTTACACGATTACAAGTGTATTGCTTATAGGTACAGCTAAACTGATATAAATATAACCATATAACAAATCTGTAGTACTTCTAACTCTCTAAGATATGACATCATTATTTATTGAACAATTTTCGATTTTTTATTAATCGCAACGCCTAGAAATTACACGCTAACCGATTCACATTTTATAATTTAAAGAACTTAATATTTTAATGTGTGTGTTAAAAAAAATTATAAAAGCTGATATTATGAAGGTGAATATCGTTTTATCGGGATCCGAGAAATGTAATTAGTTTTTTTTTTTAAGTCATGTAATTAATTAATTGTATAAAAGTTTGTTTAATGTTATTAAAATAAAATTAAAAATTTTGATTTTTACAAAGTGGAAAATTAATTTCATTTTTTTGGTTGACAATTTCAACAAAATATGGTGGGAAATTTCCCTCCAAAAACCAAAAGGAAAAACACATTTTAGATTTAGAATTTAGATATTTTGATTCTTTAATAATTAAATAAACATGTGGTTCATATATTATGCAAAAGAGAAAAAAAAAAAAAAAAAAAAAAAAAAAAAAAAAAGTGAAACGTGAAACTGTGAAAGACTGAAAGGCAATTAGGTTCTTCATTCATCCTCTTCATTCATCCTCTTCATTCCACAGCATTCACCGTTCTTCTTCTTCATCCTCAAATCGAAGCGTTGAATCCTCACTCACTCTCAAGTTCTCAACTCTCAAGCTCTGAACTCTTAGCCTTCAATAGCTCAAAGGTAAATTTTAGTTAATTGTTTTTGTTTTCGTTTCGTTTTTTTCGATTTTTTTTTCGATCTCTCCATTCTCGTTTTTTTTTTCATTCTCCAGTTCTCCATCTTCAAATCTTCCTCTCCTTCAAGCCGTCACTGCTCAAAGGTAATTTTATGTTAATTTTTTTGTTTTCATTTCGGTTTTATGTTGCTGATTCGTTGTTTGCAGGATTTGCATGTCTTTACTTTTTGATTTTTACTTCTGATTTGTTCATATAATTTCATATAATTTCTGATTTGTTCATATAATTTCTGATTTTTTGATGTTGTTCATGTAATTTTTAATTTTATTGTTCTTGTTGTTCATTTAATTTCTGATTTTTTAATTTTATTGTTCTTGTTGTTCATTTTTTGTTATATCTATTTGTGAGGTGTTCTGGCCTTACCAGCTTTGGCTATGCTCAGTTCTGATCAGGGTTGTGGTTGTAGTACCATGAGCAACAATTGAGTTGATTTGGTTACCTTATTCATGCTTGTGGTTTCTTTTCGTGTTATTAATTGTGCTTGGTTTTTTTCAGGCTGCTGTGTTGTTGCTGGTCTGCCTTTGTGACTGTTTGCTGTTTGTTGAGCATTTAAAATGTATGGCTTTGTCTATAATGCTCTATTAGTCTTCAAATATACTGAATGCTATCCTTTGTTCTATCAGCTGCATTGTTCTCTCATTAGTGTTTCTGTTTATGTGGGTTAATGCTGAATGCTAGCAGGATTTTTTGATTTAAGTTTGGGTTTTGTTTTGTTGCAAAAGTGCAAGTGCATTCAGATAGGAGTTGTCTAATAGTGTTTAGTATATTTTAGGACTGAATTGTAGATGGACTACCTCAGCTTAGAGCATGTAGTACTAGCTAGGGTCTGTCCTGTGCTGCTGCTGTTCTAATGTCTGGCCAGATCTGCTAGATGTACAAGGCTAGATTGTAGGATCTGCTGGGTGTTTTCTGCCCTGTTCAGAGCAGAGTCTTTCTGGCCATGGTTTGTGCTGTCCTAGTTGATGTCTCTGCTGCAGGCTGGGTGCTGGGGTTGGTTGCTGCTGGTTTTCTAGGGTATTGTAGCTGTGGTTTTGCTGTCGTCTTGTGTTAGCTGGGCTGTGTTGTCTGTCTGTTGTTGGGCTAGGTTGCTGGTGTGCTTTGCTTGAAGCAAGCAGGTCCGGAGCTGCTGTGTTAATTTGCCTTTTTTTTTATTTGCCCTTAATTTGCCTTTTTTTTCACTTGATTTATACTGTTGTGTTTTTGTTTTTTCAGCAATGGAGCAAGAGTTTATTGGTTTTGATGAGGATTCTACTGTAAAGAATCAAGATTCTACTGTTCAGAATCAAGATTCTACTCAACGTACCACTAGTGGTAGTAAGCGTGGACGAACATCAGATGTTTGGAGGTATTACACCTTTTTTGATAAGATGGTTGGTCTTGCTCCGATAAAATATGCTCGATGCAATGTTTGCGGTAATGAATATAAAACTCCAGGTAATGCTGGTACTTCAACTTGTAAAGCTCATACTAAGACATGCATGAATAAAAATCCACACCATCCTGGAAATCATGAAAGTGGTGTTGAGCTCCTGTTTAATCAAACACGTCATTTACAATTGCTTGCTAGAGCTATAATTTTGCATTCCTATCCTTTAAGTATTGTGGAGCATCATGGCCTTAGGGAAGTTTTTACGAATTTGAACCCCAACGTGAATCATGTGTGTAGAAACACTATTTTGAAACATTGTATTGATGAGCATGATAAGTTTAAGTCTTTGTTGTTGCAATCTTTTTCGGGAATTGAAGGTAGAGTTAGCTTCACTTGTGACTTGTGGACAACATGTACTAATCGAGGTTATCTTACTTTAACGGCACATTATGTTGATAAAAATTGGTGTCTTAGGTCTAAAATTCTGAATTTTAGATATTGTGGTCCTCCTCATACTGGTGTTGAGGTAGAAAAATTTGTGTTAAAACTTATTGGGGAGTGGAACCTTCAGGGTAAAGCTTTTGCAATGACTGTTGATAATGCTCGATCCATGGATGTTATGGTTAACCTTTTGAAGAAAGATTTAATGTTGACTTCTCCTCTTCCTTGTAATGGTAAATTTTTTCATATTCGATGTTCAGCTCATGTCTTGAACATTATTGTTCAAAGAGGTTTAAAAGAAGTTGATAGTAGTGTTCAAAAATTGCGTGAGGTTTGTAAATATATTGATTCTTCAGATTCTAGACTCACTCAATTTGAGCATGCTCTTCATGAGGTTAACTGTGTGTTTAATGGAAAGTTACGTCTTGATGTTGTGACTCGTTGGAATGCCACATATACGATGATTCGAAAAGCTTTGGAAGCAAAGGAAGCCTTGAAATTGGTTATTGATAGGTTTATAGGTTATGAATTCAAACTTTCGAATGATGAATGGGATACCCTTACTAAAATATGTAATTTCCTAAAGCCATTTCATGAAATCACTGTGTTATTTTCTGGTTCAGAATATCCTACTGCAAATTTGTATTTTGCTAGTGTTTTAAAAATTGAGCGCACAATAAGTAAAGCCCATATAGATCCTAAACTTGCACCCATGGCAAAAGTTATGCTTGAAAAGTTTGAGGGCTATTGGGATGAATATAGTTTGATCCTATCAATTGCTATTGTTCTTGATCCTCGTTATAAGCTTGTTCGAGTGATGAAGATGTTAAAAGTGCTTTATATTGATGAGGCATGTGTTGAAAAGGCGAAGGTGATTAAAGATGCTCTTTTGGAGTTGTATAACTTTTATTCTTCTTTGTCTTCCGGTTTTACATCAAGTACAAATGCTCCACCCTCCATCCCAGCTGTTATCGAAAATTCAAATAGTCACTTGGATGATGATATATTCAAGGTAATCAATTTCTGATTATTGTGGTTTACAAAATTAATAATTTTATGTTTTAATTTTATTATTTAATAAAAGCATTTTGTTTGAACTTTTCTAGTATGTTGATAATGATGATGATGAGGAGGATGACACATCAAATCGGCCATCGATGGAGATTGATTCTTATTTGTGTACTCCTCGACAACCAATTTATGAAGGGCAGAAGTACGATGTTCTTAAGTATTGGGAATCTCAAAGTAGTGTGTACCCCATATTAGCTGTTATGGCTAGGGATGTTTTGGCCATTCCTATTACATCGGTAGCCTCAGAGTCTTCTTTTAGCATGGGTGGTCGTATTTTAAACAAGTATAGGAGTGCGCTTTTGCCTAAGAATGTTGAGCCGTTGGTGACCACACAAAATTGGTTACGTGGTTATGATTGTGATATTGAAGAAGACGTCCTTGAAATTGGTAAAGAAGTGATAGATGAAAGTTTTGCATCTAATTAAGAAGACATGGATGTTGTATTGTAGTGAACTAGTGATGCTTAATATATATTGTGTTGCTTCATTGCTAAAATGTTTTAATCTCATAGAACAAGTATTAATAGTTTTAGTCACATTACATATTGATATGTTGTTCCTTTTTTTATCTCGAGTTATTGGTTATTATTTATGTCCCGCTAAATATTCATCTTGACCTGCAACCGACTCACTTCGTAAATGATCTGCATCGACCCACACTGACCCACCCAATAACCACTCCTAGTAGTAAGTAGTTTGTAAACGGTTCGATTTATAAGGATTCGGTTCATAAACAGTTCGGTTTATAAACGGTCCGGTTTATAAACGGTTCGGTTTGTAAACGGTTCGGTTTGTAAACGGTTCGGTTTGTAAACGGTTCGGTTTATAACGGTTTTTATGCCAGTTTAAACGGTTTCGGGTTAGAAACGGTTCGGTTTATTTTCGGTTCGGTTTCCTTTCCAGTTCGGTTTAGATTTGGTTCGGTTCTAAAACGGTTTAACATTACTCGGATCGGTTCGGTTTCGGGTTTACTAAAATGTGGTTCGGGTCGGTTTTCGGTTTCAAAAAATCGGTTTTTAATCGGTTCGGTTCTCATTCGGATCGGTTTGAATCGGTTCGGTTTCACCGGTTCGGTTCGGTTTTTGACAGTGCTAGTCTCGTGCCTAATCAGTAATCACTAAACTACCTCAATCACTAAAAACTATTTTAAAGTTACTCAATTAACTCAAAAACTAGTGCTAAACACACTCAATTTTAGTTATTTACTCTATAGTCTATACAAAGTACGAGTACATTTAAATTTAGTCGGTTAAAGTGAAGTTCAGTTGGGTAAAGTCTTGATTGTATAATTGAATCCACTTAATCACAAAATTTCGCGGGAACTTGTTGCACTTCTCATATATATACCGCCGGCGTAATTCAGGAGATTCAACCCAAAATTTCTCTGAAAATCCAAGAAAACTTATCTTATTACACCCAACATTATGAAAGCTCTGAACTTTGACAATGAAGAAAAAGAAAGTTACGATTCCACCCTTTTCTATGAAGATGACGACGACGATGATGACTGTTCTGTCGACGGAATTCAAGATGTTTCCGTCGCTACTTTGTCTTCTTCTCGCACCCCCTCTTGTCAGGTACTTTAGGAGAGAGAAAGTTATCATCTTTTTATGCAATTTGTTCAAAATTAATGATTTTAGCAAAATTGGGTTTCTGGGTGTGTTTAATTTCTTGTAAATTTCTAAATTTGGGACAAATTGATCATCAATTTCCTCAATTTAGCATTTATAATGTGTTAGTCTGTGTTTTTTAATTTCTGTTTTAAAAAGGTTTAACTAGGTTTTTGATGGACAAATTGATCATCAAATTCCTCAATTTAACTTTATTAATGTGTTTGTCTGTGTTTTTTAATTTCTGTTTTTGAAAGGTTTAACTAGGGTTTTTGATGTTACTTGTTAATCATGGTTAAATGCACGATTTCTTTGAATTTCTAAAGCTTTTTCATGTGGAATTCAGTTGATTAATTTCGTTTTTGTGGGGGGGGGGGGGGGGGGGGGGGGGGGGAAGTCTTAATTTTGGGGTTCTAAAACAGGGGAGTAGTTATTTTAATTGGAAATATATGTGATTTTTGTCAAATTTGGAATGTAGATTTTTTCTTTAACTTTTTTTGTTTTGGTTATTGACAGGTAAAACATATGGTGCCAAATTCTCAAGAAAAAACACACATACTCAAGATTTTAGCTGGGTGGAAAATGGAGCCTATAGACTATTTAGGTCAAGACGCATTCTCTCCTACTAGTATGTTTGCTTTCTATATGTTTGGGAACGAACTCTTCGAGGGTGAGATGACTGAAACAGAAAGAAAAATTAAACAGAATCTTTTCGAAGATCAGCAACAGCAATTAGAAGCTCGAGTTGAGCAGCTCTCTGATCTGATGGAGAAGCTTATTCACAATCATACCATAGATATCGCGATACAACTAAGGATTTGACTTGTACCATTGATGACCTCTGCAAAAAATTGTAAGTATATACGAAGTACTTCGAATCTAATTGCTGAAAATAAACAAGAGACTACTTCGTATGAAGTTTGTTGAAGCTGATACCTGTTTCAACTTCACTAATTTGCAGGTATGATTGCATTGGGAATGATTTGTTGGGTTCCCTTCAACAGAATACTCACATTATTGCTCCTTATGAATCAAAGGGACTTGTTCGAGCATCTGATTTTTCTGTTCATGCTGTATCTGATATCCATAATTAGGGGTGTTAATGAGTTTAGCTAGTTCGTGAGCTGAAGACAACAAAGCTTGGCTCAAGAAGCTCATGAACGCTCCTAGTTCTTCAGCTGAACACGACAAAGTTCGGCTCAGGAAGCTCGTGAATAGGTTCGATTTTTTTTAAAAAAACTATTTTATTCTATAGATTATAACATCTAACTTAAAATTACAATGACATAGAAGTATTAAACAACATTGGTGAGAAGCTTAAAATAATAACACAAATATAGTAGTAAGTACTAACTAGAGGTGATAGGGGAGCGAGTCAAGACTAAGCTATGCTTATAAGTGCAACTTCTAGCACACACATTCATCAATCAATCAATCGAAGTCTTAATCCCATAAGTGGGGTCGGCTATATGAACCAAAAGTGATTATTCCATGTAATTATCGACAAAAATCTTCCTCCTCCATCCCTTACATGAACCAAAAGTGTCAGCTCCTAGCACACACATTCATCGATGACTAGAAACATCTGTTCTCAAATCGCCCTGAACAGCTGCGTGTACACTTTATGTGTCTAGGTCTACACTTGAGTCTGCATAAGGTCTGCATCAGCATCCTCTGCACTTTTATACAGAATGATCAAGCCTGAACTTAAGATATGCAGTAGAGAAATTAGCATTTAGCAATAGTATAGCATCCAAGGTAAGCTTATATGGGCTTTATGTGACATTGGCAAAGGCCCATAATCGTATCGTGCCGGTGGGCAGTCGATTTATAGGGCCCATTTGGGAAGTCTAGATGAAGTGAGGATCCATGAATCATAACATTCATAAGCATGGTCACCCAAAGGCCAGCTCTTTTAATTCCTCTAAATCTCTAATGCAAGTATACTCCATTTCTTCACTTCAATTATCACATAATTATTCTGTTGTCTTTAAAATTGGGTCCTACCAATCCATAAATTATTTATCAGTCAATGTCAAAATGACCTAGCTCATTTGGATTTTATGATACAGCTTGTCAGTCTCCTTGCACTACACTATATATGTAGTATGTACACATACTTCCTCCCTGGTCTAAAATAAATCTCAATCATTTAATTTAGATGATCTGAGTCTAATCTCATAAAAATACAGGGGTTGCTTTTAATGACAACAATCCAAGTTTGTAATTAGCAGAGTAACTCTGTACTTCAATTTATTTTAAGAAAAAGTAAAAATAATTTTTTTTTAAAGAAAATAATATTTCCATAACTTTAACTTTTCTCGACTTATCAGAATTATCTTTCTTTGCAAATTGGATTATGAGATAAGTAACTGTAAATAGTGTATATCCACTTTACCCTATGACCCCCAAGGGCCCCACCTGTTAGGATACTTTGCAAAATTAGTCTTATAATATGCATTTATGGTGATTACTCCATCATTTTCCATTTAAATTTTAATTTTGATCAATAACATCTTTAATTATCAATAAGTATAAATTCTAATAATTAAAAGTTAACAATCTATTCATTAAGACGATTCCAACAAGTATCCATAAGACTATATATTTTTTTTCTTATATATAAATCATAGATATTAGTCAAAGTAGACAAATAAATAATACAAAAATAAAAAATGAAACATATTTAAAAATGGAGAGAGTATAAGCTTTATGGAACAAGAATACAAGATACGGAGTAGAATGTAACGTTACTGTGGGTGATTTTTGTCAAACCTGTCAGTTCAATTTTGTCAATTACTATTTACTATGGTATTTCTTGTAAATAAACAAGAAATAGACAGTAGTAGAAGTATAAGATATTTTTATATGAGAATAATGTATTTCTAACTGAATTGCATAATGCTCATTCAATTTTAGTGGGATGAAAAGCACTAAAACTTAACGTGACATAATAATAAAACTATACTTCTTCTGTTTCTGAAACTCGGTTCATTTGACTTTTGCACCCTTTTTTTTCAATTTTGTGCACTAATTATACATCAACTTTGACTTATATTTCTACTTAGGGTTGATCTCAATGTCAGTTTTAAAATATCATTTTTTACTCTTAACTTTTTTTTTGAAACGATATTTTACTCTTAACTAGTAAAATATATAAATGGTCAAATGTGTGCGTTAATAGACATAAAAATAAAAATGGTGCAATTATTTACCTGTTAGATGATTGAAAATATTAATGATAATATTTATGCTTTGACAAGCATGAGAATCAAAATGCATGGTCCAATTATTTCTAAATGGAGAAAGCATGTAATTTGATGAATCAAGCATATTGCTTAATGCTTATAATGCATGCATGCTGTAAAAGACAAACTTTTTTGGGCCTTTGACCAAAGACATGAGCAATTAGACATTGAAAGCCCACCAAAACCTAGTAATTTCACATCATCAATTTAATTATCTTACACTTTTTGTTTAATGGAAATTTTGGATATTTTTACACTTTCAGCCCTTTTAAGGGTATATTGCCTTTTTATCAATATCCATCCTTTTGGTTGCATCACATGGGGCATTAAGCAAAGGCATCAATCTTTACTTCATCTTACATGCATTTAAGTTTCTTTTTCTGCATGTAAAGCTGGCTATTTTATTTATCAAAAGTTAAGGGGTCACCTAAGAGATTCTTTGATGTGTTTGGATGCATGATTGACTTGAATGATAAAAGGATCCTATATAATATAGACTCATTATTTTAGCAATATAAATATAACAATGAACTAATCAATTAATGTTTAATTGGAAAGTAAACTAGTCATTGTAGAGTTTAAATGGAAATTGATAGAATATAAAACTAATCTCGTGATTACAACCATATATAAAGTCGGTCTAGAGACTCTAATGATTAGTTTAGACTTTTGATAAAGTTAGTTTTATGACAGAAAAACTGGCTTGAGTGAAAGAGTCTCAGTACTCATGGGCCCAATGTTTATATTTTTAAGCCTTAAGTGACGTGTCTGACACTTGTAAGGTTACATGCGCATGTACACTTGTAAGGTTACTTGTACTACTCGACAATTACACTCGTGTTTGAATCTGATGATGCTTGTAAATCTACTCGACAATCATACTAATGTTTGAACAACATAGATGAACCATACACCCATTACAAAGATCTAAAATTTTGGAAAACTTGTTAATTTTTATGCAATGACCAAAGTGTTTAATAGTTACAACCAAAGTGCTAAAAGTAAACTTCCCATTTCAAATAAACTTTGTAGCTATACAACCAAAAAGCCACCACCCCTTCTTTTCATGCAAATTAGACCACCACGTCCAATTAAAGTTACTACTACAGACAATTAAGTGGTTTTGCTTTACATTTGACAAGGGACTAGACAGCAAATTATACCCACCTTTTTAATTCAATTTTGTACACAAAAAAGTGTGTAAATTTACATCAAGAATAATGAAAAATTTCCCCCCTTTTTTTTCTTAATATTTAGTGTTTTTAAGCTTTTCCAAAGGACATTTGATTGACATTCGTGTGAGTAGTCTCACTCCATATCTCAGAAATTTGTTCAGTTTGCAATAAATGTGAAACTTGTATTTATCTTCAGCTTACACTTCTGTGCTTTACTGTCAAAATCTGTTGGATTTTACTTGGGTTGCAGTTGTTATGTTGGTTTCTTCTGTGAGCCTTCTTTGTGAGTGTAGTTGGTTGAATACAACTGCGCTTTCATAGTTTTATGACGTTGATCTTTTGTTCACGAGTCTATTTACATAGAGTCAAATTAATTGTCTAATAATTAGGCAACTAACAAAGGGCGCAAAGACTGTCATATAGCGGTTACTTATATACATGTAACAAGTGTAATGTATTGTAGCCAATTGACATGTTACAAAATAACTATTTTGCGTTCATAGCAATAGTAACATATTGATTAAAGGGTGATTTAGTTATTCTAACTTTAGTTAATAGTTGAATAACTTCAGATCATGCCTTTCTCCTTTCCCAAAAAAATAAAGGCATTGATTGAGGGTACTGTGAGTGATTATTAGACAAAAAGTTAGATTATGGGAATGATTATAAGAGCCTCTTGCGTTGAAATTTTGTTGAATTCTTGAATACAACTTTTTTATTAGGCTTGACAATGCACGCATGTCACAATGACAATGTTTAGAATGTTGAATATGTATGTTTATGGTTATAAATATACTCCCCGTCTTATTTTATTTGTCTCATTTGACCGATTTTTGTGAGAGTATGGCAAATAAAATGATATTGAAAGAGTATAATATGACCATTTTCATCAATTTCCTTTTGTGTGTTATATTCTTTCGTTTATGGATTATATAAGTATAAAGAACTATTACCAATATAGTGTTTTGTCAATTTTAGGACCATTCTCTAAAGTCTAAAACGAGAGGTCAATCTGAATAGTACTTGCAATATTCTAAAGTTTGAACTTGCTTGTGAATGTTAGAATCACTGGTTTATACTCTGTGACAATAGAGGGCATGAAACACATTTTATTTACTTATGTGGTATAAAGAGTTGTATTGAGTGAGTAGTTAGTTTTGTCATATTAGGTGTGATAGAAAACAAAGTATAAACAGATTGTGGGAAACATGTGAACTAATTAAAAAGAAAATGGAGTAATATTTTAATAGTAAACAAACATTAAAAAAATCGAGAAACCATTATTTAAGAGGTAGAGGAAGTTAGTAAGAGGGTACCACTTGTTAATTAAAGAGAGGGCTCTTTTAATTATATTATAAATAAAATTTACTCCTTTCACCAGGATTAATATCATATATGTATTCTTTAATCCGTATATTAGGATAATGTGACAACGATAGAGGTAAAAAAAGGAAGACATATACGATTGAGGTTTATATTTGAACCCATCAATATTATTTTGTATCCTACTACTTTAGTAACTAGTGTAACTGTTTCAGCTCAGAAGTATTCGAGTCCTTAGAAAAACCCAAGTCTTCAAATAACAATAGAAACATCAATTAGTTTCACTTTATGCACATCCAATTTCTATGGAGGAAGCTCACTTAGCAACTTCTGCCTTCAACTATCTTACCACCAAACTGTATTAAAGCTCATTCTTTCAGACCGACACTTCGAAAAGGCTGCTTATTGTCCAACACTTGTGAAGCCGTTCGACATCTAAACCCGAAACATGGAGAAACCTGTTTCTCAATCAATTCAGATATCTTCAAAGCCAAAGGTAACAATTTTTATACCAATGCATTGATGCTAATTGAAAGTTCTTGCTGATATAGGCGATGCAGTAATGTTTCCTCTTGCTTCAGTCTGTCACAGAACTTCTTAAGGAAATCGCGATGTTAGAGCTGGAAGTACTGCAGTTGGAGAAGTATCTTGTTTCCCGGTATCAAAAAGCTCTTGATCGCCGACTAGCCTCGCTGTCAAAAGACAGCAACGACGTTTTATCAGAAGAAATGGTCTGTTCTAATCGTTTTCAGATGCCTGCAGATCAACCTATCAATAACAACATTTGCTTAGAAGACAGCAATAATGAAGCTAAGGAACAAGAAGATGTGCTTGGTAGTAGCATTCACCGGTGTCACTCTTCGTTATCTCATCAATCGATAGCTTATGCAAGTCGATTATCTCCTTTAGCAGGGAAGGTTGCTGAAGCTGTGAATTCTTACCATTCCTTGCCTTTGACTATGCTGGAGGTAAATATATGTTTTTTCATGTAAACTTCTAGTAAGAACATTAACATTATAATATAATTTGCTACATGAATGCATGAATCCTCAAGTTTCTATTTAGTACAGCAATATATCTAAATCATCTACTTCTTCTGCTTGAACGCCTTAATCCCATAAGTGGGGTCGGCTACATGAACCAACATGAGGACTTCCCAGAAGGTCACTCGTCCTAGTACTACTCTCAATCATTGTGGCTCATGTGAAGCGATGTGACAAAGTTATACACTGGCTAAATGAACTCTGCAATATACCTAAATGAACTCTGCAATAAAGTAATCTGAATCTTGTATTTTGTAACAGCTGATAGTAAAGAATATGGCTGATCGTTTCACCTGAATGAAAACCCGTAGCTGAACTTACTTTTCCTTATCTGAACTTACCTGAATGAAAACCCGTATCTGAACTTACTTTTCCTTATCTGAAATATCGGCCTAACTGAACTTATTTTATATCTGTACATTGAATTTTGCTCGTATCTGAAATTATTGAAGAAGATAAAGAAGGGTGCTTTTTTTTTTTTTCTTTTTCTTTATAACTTTTTGAAGGAAGAAAGATTTTTGCTTAAAGATTCAACTCTTGCTTCTTAACGGAATACATTATTATTTTATCACATCAGCCAGAAGCTTGTGAAGTTCCAAACAATGTGGCTACCTATAACTTCAGTGAAGTTAAAGAGACAGCAAATTGGCTTTCAGCGGAGATGGTCAGGTGCATTTCAGCCATTTACTGTAAACTAGCAGGAAATTCTGTGATCAGCAACAATTTCTCATCACCTGCTGTATCAATTCCATCGTCGATAAGTGGATCACCACAAACTCATGAATCTAATTTGTGGAGTCCTCTTAGGATAAAATCTTTTCAGGACTTACATTCAGATGCACCTTACCAAGCGGGAGGACATTTCGAGTTTAGTGGACTTTACAGTCAAATGGTTGAGGTCCTCCAGATTCATAGGGACAGTACAAAATTCAGAGATATTGAGCCCATGCTTCAAAAATATAGGTAATTCTATCATTGATTCATCGTATTAAATGTGTTTCAGTTTTTGATCTTGCAATGAGGTTCATTTTTTGTCTGCAGGTTACTTGTTAACAAATTGGATGGAGTAAAACCGAGCAAATTGAACCACAAAGAGAAGTTAGCATTTTGGATTAATGTGCACAATGCTCTTGTGATGCATGTAAGAATGCTATAACCAATAACAAATTTTATGTCAACTTCTCCTACAACCTTTATCGTATAATACTGAACTCTTCTTATTGGTGTCGCGACAACAGGCATTTCTGGAGTATGGAGTGCCACAAAACAAGCTTAAACGACTGTCCTTGATATTAAAGGTTCAGAATTTACTTATTGTTTTATCCATCTCCAAAAAAAAATATACTCGCTTTGTCCCAGATCTAAGTTGATACTGCATTATAAAGCAGAGATTATAAGAGAAGAGGTGGAGAATAAAAGGTGGATGGGTGGATATTGAACCTGCAAGTCACACGTTTAACAAAAAATGCAGGGAGACTCATCCCAAATTGAATACATTAAAACTTAGTTTTGGGACGGAGGGAGTATGGAGTATATGTTTTGAAATCGTTGTTTATAAGCTGCTCGTGTTACACAGGCTGCATATAGTATTGGGAGTCATACTATCAGTGTGAGCATGATACAGGACTACATTCTTGGGAACCAATTGCCTCACCCGGGACAAGTATTATCTTTAACTTTTAAGTAATTACAATTAATTTTAAATCTTTTATGTCATGAAATCAATCTGAATGTGTATGTATCCATCTTCTTGCAGTGGTTTCATAAATTACTCCATATTAAGAAAAAATTCAGGACTGGAGACAGAAGAAGAATGTTCGCGATTGATCACTCTGAACCTCTATGTTACTTTTCCCTTTGCTGTGGAAGCCATTCCGATCCACAAGTAATAATCTTACAACATAGCATCACGGTTTATTTGAAGGTCTTACTAAAAGTTTTATACATAATATGTAACTATCTTGTGCTTAATGTATGTACATAAGGTTCACGTATACACGCCTCAGAGAGTGTTCCAAGACCTGATGGCTGCAAGAGACCAGTACATCTTGAGCAATTATCGAGTTCATAAAGAACAGAACAAGATACTACTGCCAAAGATTGTAGAGAGTTATGCCAAAGATTCCGGCTTACACCCACCTGAACTCATGAAGATTCTGGAGCAGATTCTCCCTGCAGATCTTCAGAGAAACAGGACTACTTCTAGTTACAACTTTCGACATAGGAAAGGATGGAAAGGCATTGAATGGATTCCCCACGACTTTTCTTTCCGCTATCAGTTCCCCAAGGATCTCTTGCAGTGATCATACACCCACTTATGAGCTGAAAAAACTGAGTAGATGTTGATACACAAACATAGCGTGAAAGAGGTGCTGATCAAACCGGCTCAGGGTCTTGTTATGTCTATTGGTGTCGCGAGGATGTCACTCAATTATGCATGAACAAGACAACAAAGTTGATAATGTTTCAATGTAATTGGACTTGAGCTTATTTGATCACTATTATCTTGATGAAATTGCTTTGTTTGTGGTTCAAGTTGAACCCCTAAATATGAGAAGATAAGCTAAGGGAATTGAATTTGGCTTTTGCTTGGTTGCATTTTTGGCATATGTGTGTTTGGTCGGTCTCCTATGTAGTGGTTAAGTATTACTCAAGAAAGATTAGTTTTGTCAATTGCTTGGAGAATTGTTGGCTTTCTACATTTTTGACAATGAAATATTGAAATAAAATTATGATGCCAAAAGAGCATATTTTACAGGTGATACATGCCAACATGAGCATTTTGCTATTAATAGTACACAAATTTGCGTTTTCTAGTTCAGGGATATCAAATAACTAAATAGAGATTTTGTAATTAATTTAGTTTGTGAAATTATTTTAGTCTCTGAGATCAAATACCATAGTGATTAATGAACTATGCGGAGTACACTTCTACTCTATAAAGAAGCTAAAAACCTAGACAATGCATATGGAAGCAAAAAAAGAAACTTCATTCTTTTCTAATAAGGGTTAATTATAGCTATCAAGTTCAAAAATTTTAATACATTTGAAAAAAAAAAAGTTAAAATAAGTTCAAGAATTTTTTAATTTTTTTTTTGGACGGAAGTAAGTTTAGATTAGAAAAGATTAGTATTTAAATGCACTATAAACGTGCAACTTGTGACACGGTACGTAGCTTTATATTACTCTGTAGTAAATTTTTATTCTAAACACTACTCACATTAAGACACTTCTTCTTTTAAAAAAAAAGAAAAAAAAATTAAGACACTTCTTTGAATGGCTTTAGTACCAGCACAATGGCATATTTATGTGTTGATTTTCTTTTGGATTATATCTAAAATTGAAATTTAAATCTAGTCTAAATCATTCTTTATTTCTTTTAATCGCGGTGCTAAATATCTTTTCAAAAAAAAATTATAAAATAAAAAAAAAAAACCCTAAATTCCAAAACTCTACCCCCGCAGTAGAGCATTTTTGGCGGTTTTCTTGTTTTCACTGAAATAGAGAGAGAGAGCGAGAACAAGAACAAAAGAAGATGGAAATGGAAGAAGAAAGGATAGGAATGGTGTTAGTTCGAGCATCTGAATTACGCTCCAAAATCGCAAATTGCATTCATAAATCAACAAACCCACTTCAATCTCAGCTTGAAGGTTCTCAAAACAATGGCGATTCATCTTCTTCTGCACAAAATGGTGATGAAGCTGATGAAGGAACTGATGCCCTTTTGAACATTTGCTACTCTTTTGATGCCCTTGAGACTCAGCTTGGTTCTTTGCAAGTAATTCCATACACCCCTTTTCTTTATTTCTGGTTTTATCTTTGATTTTTTTCATTTGGGTTTCTAGGGTTTTGTGATTCTGTTTCTGGGTTGTTGTTAATTTTGAAGAATTCGTTAATTTTGGTTGAATTTGGTGTATTATTCGAATATTAGTTGCAGAATTTAGGATTATTTGCTGTTTTTAACAATCATTTGGGATTTTTAAGGAATTGGTGGTATGTTATTTTGCCAATTTTGCTAGATACTTCTATTTTGTTTTAAATTTTATTAGGGGAAGAATTGTTGTTTTTAACCCTTTTTTTTTTTTTTTTTTTTTAAGTATTCAGGTCTAATTTGTGCCCATTATTTATTTATTTGTGGACTCTGTCTTACCAATATAGCGTGTTTTGTTAGGGTGCTTATTTTAATTACTTTATGATTGGGGGGCAAAGTTGCTTCATTTTCGAATTGCAGTTAGCTGGTCCCTTAATCCTACTTCTATATCTATATGAATAAGAAGTTAAGAACTATCCTTTCAGTGATGTGAAGTGGTTGGAAATTGGTGCCTTGATTTAATTTTTCATCTTGAAAGTAAGCTTATTTTCTGCATGAGTTGAACTGCCCAATTGTGGATGGATTGGTCTTGTTCATGTATAGCTGGTATGCTAGATTACCCAACCTAAAACTAAGAAAGAACAAAGAATTGTGTTTCGCCGCTGTGCAGCCTCAATCATTGACTAGGGAGAAATTGGAGGGTTCTGCACTTCTGTTATTTAGTCATTGAACTGTAACATGTAAGATAGTCCGGGAAGCTGGTGTCTTTATCAGTCCATTAGGAAAAAAATGTCTTTGAATCTAGTTTACAATTCTTTCATATGGTGTAATGGAGTATGCATCACCCTGTCAAATGGTGTAAACATCACCCTGTGGCAGGGTTGTGGAAGGCAGTGGGAATACCACTGCATCGTCTTTGGTTCTTGAAAAAATCTAGTTTACTTGGCTTGTAGAATGAAGATATGTAAGGCAGAGTAGTCAGGGGAAGTAAATAACATGATATAATGCTTGTCCAATTACTGATTTTGCGTAAAGGTTGTAGTGTGTAGCTAAGAGGTGTGCAATTTAGGACATGTCTATCAGATGTTGGCTTTCTGTGATGTGTATTAACTGTTAAATGTTTTGGATCAGTCTTTACGACAACAGCAGCAATATGAAAGGGAAGCTGTGATTGGAGAAATTGAGTACAGCCGTAAAATGTTGCTTAAGAAGCTCAGTGAATATAAAGGGGAACACTCTGATGTGATACAAGAGGCAGAAGCTTTTGCAAGTATGAAGGTGGAGCACGACAATGAATTGCTACTCCCACCATATCAAACCCATTCTCCAAATTCTTTGGTGCTAGACAAGAACTATCTCTCACGTGTTCCATATTCACGTAAGCTTGCACAAAATGGTCTTAATGGGGGCAGTGAGTCAAAGGAAAGCCACACTCAAAGTAAACCCAACAAGCTATGGGGAGGATTTAGATTTCTTGTTCATTCAACTGCAAAGACCATGCTTACCCTTGTTGGCGTCATCTCTCTTCTTAGCTTGGCTGGTTTTGAGCCTAAGCTTCAGAAAAAAGGTACCAAGTTAAATGTCCTGTCATTGTTTCAGCAACCCAATGATCAAGGCAGGGCACTTGGTGCACGCTGTCCCCCTGGTAAAACAGCAGTGATGGAGGATGGCGAAATCCGTTGCATTGTGAAGGAGAGAGTTGAAATTCCATTTGATCATGTTGCTGATAATCCTGATGTGCATTATGGTTGCGGTTAAAAACGGCCTGTGTTGTCAACTTTTTTGTATATCCTGCCATCATGACAAGTTGATTTCTTTTCCTTCTAATTTTGAAATGAAATTGTTTATTTCTCCGTAATTAT
This sequence comes from Chenopodium quinoa, assembly GCF_001683475.1. NCBI lineage: Eukaryota > Viridiplantae > Streptophyta > Magnoliopsida > Caryophyllales > Amaranthaceae > Chenopodium > Chenopodium quinoa. The sequence goes on from NW_018744537.1 coordinate 1,091,483, forward strand.
TTAGTTGGCTTTCTTACTGGCTGATCTCCATATTTTGGAGAAAAGTGAAGCCAAAATCAGATATAGGAAGGCTCATTTTCAATAATATCTATACATAGCTCAGTGACCTGTTTTTTCTAGGACCTTTTCTGGGCAATCTAGGGCATGGACAGCTTAATATGCACTTACAAAGCTAGAGTTTAGAGATATGTTTGTCTCCATCTCTATTTTCCTCCCTAATATGTTTCTCAATTCGTTTAAGTTCGGGTTTTGTTTCAAGTTGCATTTGGACCTTGGTAGAGCAAGTAGGAAATGTTGCCAATGACCTAATCTGAGAACCATCAGAAGCAAGATATTTTCGGGTCTAGCCAGAGTCAGTACTTTGCCCATGACCTGAGAGCCATCAGAAGCAAGATATTTTGGGTAAGATTTGTAGATTTTTTTTCCGCCGTCATGGCTAGTTGGCTGCCATCAGCTTGTAAATGGCCCATCGTTGTTAGGTTGGGCAAAGCTTGATTGGTTGTTTTCTATGGCTCATTGATGACCCCAAAATTATAAACTCAGAGATCTTTTACTAATGACTTGGACATTCTAAAAATCTTTGCAAATTTTTTTTTCTTGTACAAATCTTCTCATTTTTTATTACTTTCCAATTGAAATATGACCATTTGGGAAGTAACAAAGTAATAATTAAGTTTTCTTTGATAATATATCACCAAAACATAGTGGTTAACAAACAGCTGCCCCTAAAACATTGTTTTGATCATACAAACTAGTAAAACAGTTTTTGGGAACTTCAGCAAGACCCAAAAACTTGCAAAATATTGTTTTAGGCTAAGGTTTAACAAGACCTAAAACTAGCAAAAAGGTTGTTTTAGGCTACGTTTACAAAAGTCGACTGATGATAATCTCATCTACAGAACTTTTCTTACTTTGACTCGACCCATTTCTGCCATCTCCGAGCCTGCCTTCTTCTTGGTGCCTTTGGCTGCATTACATGCATTGTCCTTAGTTGTTTGGGCTGCCTCAGATGCCTTGTCCTTGGTTGCTTGGGCTGCTTGCGCTGCGTTGAACGCGTCATCCTCAGTTGCTTGGGCTGCATTGAACGCGTCATCCTCAGTTGCTTGGGCTGCATTGAACGCGTCATCCTCAGTTGCTTGGGCTGCATAAAACGCGTCATCATCAGTAGCTAGGGCTGCACAAAACGCGTCATCCTTAGTTGCTTGGGCTGCATCAAACGCATCATCCTTCCCTTTCTGCGCTACATCAAATGCCGCATCATTGGCTGCTTGGACAGCGACTTTGGTTGCTTGGGCTGCAACAACCGCATCATCCTTGCCTTTTTGAGCTACCTCAGCTGCCGCATCCTTGGCTGCTTGGACTACAATCTTGGTTGCTTGGGCTGCATCAAATGCGTCATCTTCGGCTGTTTGGGCTACCTCAGATGCAGCATCCTTGGTTGCTTGGGCCGCATAATACGCGTCATCCATGGTTGCTTGGGCTGCCTCAGATGCGTCATCCTTGATGACTTGGGTCTTCTCCTTTTTCTTGTCCTGGGTGTGCCCTGTTCTTTTTTTTAGTTGATTAGTTTTCTCCTGCACAACATAATAGTGGATTATATTACAGCAGTCAATCAAAGGAAAGGGTATACATAGGTTTAGTGACAATACAAAGATGGGAGGGTCCATTATGGTAAATCATTAGTTCGTATCCTCGTTTTTATTTGTAATTTGTAATGCCCTCGAGAACTCAGATCCACATAAATTGAAATTTTTATCAACTAACAGTGTTTTGTTTCAAAAGATCGGCTAAGGTTGCTTTAGCATAAAAATACGTACAAGTCAATAAAGTCATACCAAAACTCCCTCCGGTCCAAATTATTTGGTTCAAATTAGCTAGTTGTAGAATAATATGTATCACATTTCTAATAGTATATCCTTTATACTTCGTATTGATAATCATTCAAAGTTATGTTACACCATTAAATTTGATTACATCCCATTTTAGTTTATTATTAGATCAGAAAAGCTTAGATGATGAAACACAAACTTAATTTCTTCCTTTTTCTAAGCAAATAAACATTATAAGATATTGAATCCTAATAAATTTAAGCCATTAATATCTTATTTTTTACACAATTAAATAATCCAAAAATCGTATAGTAATAGAGAGATTATACGAAAAAAAAATAAGTATAAGTGTAGCAAATTACCTCAACATTGTAGCTTTGAACTTGAGATGCCATGTTTCACTCTTTTGAATAACAGAAGCTTAAAAACACTCTTTTTAAGACAAACTAAAATGAAGTAATAATGATAGATGACTTTAATTGGATTTGTGTTTATCCAATATCAAGTATTTATAAAATTTGCATGCTTCCAGCAACAAAGGACGCGTGTCTTATGTGACACGTACCTTAGTACGTGCCATTCAACTATAATTCGGCTCTACACTACTACATGTTCCAGCAATTACATCTACTCCTACTTTTTAGATTTTATTTACTCTGTAAAATTAAATAATGGTTTATCTACTCCAATAGTTTATTTGATTTTTATAATGTGCTAGGATAGTGGGATGTGATAAACTTGTTAATGGTAATGGCCTAATGGGGTATGGTTAACACATGGAGCGAGATAGGGTTGGTCATATACTCCTTGCCTCCTTTTAGATCGTACCAAATCGCAAATAAAATTGTTTTCAATTATTTGTTATGGTTTTCAATTTTACTGTAATGGTTTAGTTTGAGAAAATCTTAAATTTGGAACTTACAAGATTTTAAACTAAACCAAACCAAAAGTTATAGTAACAAACTAACAAATCGTCTAACGCATATATTATTTTAAAGAATTATTAATACTTGTAATTACAAAGTTTCAATGTTCCATTAAGATATTTTGCCAATGTATTGATTTTCTCAAGTTTTTTTTTTTACAAACTAAAGCACACCAAACTGTCTTAATGTTATATCCTTTTTTGGGAGAGGTTTATATGTTATTCTTTGTTAAATATGGGTGTCTTTTAGAGGGGAAAAAAATAAATTAAAAAAAAAACCTACCTATATTAATTATCGTTGTAGATGGCATTTGACGAATTATTACATATAGATTTTCTATTCTCTTAAAAAAAATAAAAAATGCAATCCGCTCAAATTAGCAGGATCATAAATTTTTTAACAGAAGAATAAATTAAGATATTGTTTACTAGTGACTAGTTCAAATTTCAAAATCTATACAAATTACAGTGTCTTCCAATTCTATAGTTCTATATATTCGACTAAACTACATATCGGTTACAATTTTGCCAATTAGAGCTAGCAACACAACTACTAACAGCTCGAAAGATCGATTTAAGCATGCAAAAATTCAATATACTTGTAACAATTTAAGGGAAAAAATTACAACCAGTGTACAAAAAAAATCCTCTAGCTGGCTGTTATGCTTGTCAATGGAGAGAGGTTTATTGAAAAACTAATCTTCCTTTTTGGAAAAAAATTCGTATACCCAGAACATGGTCTTTGAATGCAAACTGTAAACTAAGCCTCAATAATCTGCTCACTTGCAGGACTTGGAAACCTCGAGTGCCAGCTTATCCATAAACTGCCATTTTCGATGAAATCCCCAGCCTGGATTGCTCTGCATCACAAGTTAAAGCAATATTGCTATTTTAGTTTGTAATCGCATTTTTAATAAGGAAATTCAGCCAGTAGATTGCCTGATCAGAATTATCAGACAATATCATGAAACTTATCAAAATACCGTCAGATCCTTTGCTAAGCATGAGTAAGAGTGAGTTTATGTCAACATACACAAGCAGCTAAAGTTTAAGGCTACTAAGGGAAAAATACTGATCCTAGAGAACTAAAAAAGGGTGGGATGGCCCTTCATAAGAGAAACCTTAGAAGTTACGAGAGCAATGGTTTTCCCAATTTTGTTCAAAGCCGAAAGACACTAACCAACCAATCACAAAAGCCCATACATATATACATAACATAAAGCAACTAGATCACAGAAGTCCATACTACTCCTTTATGTAGTTAAATAGAATGTGTTGCCTTCATATTGAGAACCAAATTTGGCACTCTCTCCATCCTAAATTACTCCTACTAGGCTTCAGCATGGAGATAAAGATATACAGTAGCGGAGGGCCCGGAGGCATTTGCATATTAAGTTTGAATAAAATGTTGAAAGTAGTAAGAGAAAATGTTAGGAAAGGATGATAAGATTAGAAAGAAAATTCACCAGGGCAGTCCAATGCACATGATAGGGTGAACTTTTTTCCATTTTAAATAACACAAAGATTATTTATAGAGACAATAGAATATAACTAGTAATATTTCTCTATCTAGAGGCATAATTGCTTACAAAATACGAGTAGCTTCCAATACTTGGATATAAATGAGCACTAAGTTACCAAAATCCATCCATATACCGGTAGTAGATGTAGATTATCTTCCATAGAATAACTAATCATCCTACATTCTTGACTCTCTAATTATACATTACTTCATTAACTACCGCTCATCCACACGTGCGGGAACAAAAATAAAAAATAATAAGAGGTATCAAAATCTCTACCTGCTCTTACATTAGGACAATCAGGTCCAACATCTTAACAAATTTAGTCTATTAATGAACAAAGAGCTAAATGCAAATTAAAAGCTTCGCTTATAAGAGCGATGGCAATGAATTGAATCTTGAATGCTTAGCTTAGATACTTTATGCACCATTGCTCTGAGTAGAAATCTCAGATATTATGGTATTACACCGTAATAAAATATACCCTGAAAAAAAAAAAATTGCAAGGTAGGAAAGACCAACCTGGAGTGATAGAACAGCACGGTCAGTGAAGTTCTTCACAGAATTAGGTACATTAGCAGGAATAGTTTTGGCAACTCTTTTCAATTCTTCATGTTGCTGCTTTGCAGTTGCTCTATCAGGCCCACAATAGTGATCCACAATCTCTTTCAAAAGTGGAACCTTCTCCATTGTCTCATTCAGAATTTCCTAGCAAAGGCCACATAATTTTATTTTTAAATCAGATTGAATGTTGAAGAATGATAAATCATGTAAACAATTAGCCATGTGAACAAGCATCCCAAAAGTGTTATGCATCTCTATAGCTTACTGACAAATGTCTGCAGTAAGGTAATAACTGAGAAACCAAAGTTACTTCTTTGTGCACAGCTACACATCTGTTGTCTGTCATTGCATATTTGCATGTGTTGACACTAAAGTTCCATTCAAGCCATTTTAGTAAACAACTTTTCAGTTTTCACCCTTAAAATGACAAACTAGCTACCATTTTCTCAAGACAGAAACACATAACTACCAATGCGCAAACACATGTACACACACTATATGTGTGCATGCACACATGTATGTATAGTGATCCTAAACTTAATAGCTCTTTAACATAATCACGGTCTTCTTGATTAAGGTGGAATGATGTGAAAGGTCAAAAAACGTTGGAAGGGAAGTGGAATCAACACCAATTTCCATAAAAGAGAATGAATCAGAATTCAAAGATACAAGATACAAATTGCAAAACTATTTTTAACAAACAACAGTATAGATAATTTCATATTGAAGCAGAGTAGAAAAACAAATTAATTAGCAGATCATGCAACATAGCAGGGCAATGCTTACCTCCCACTCCTCTTGTTTCTCTATTCCCTCATAAGCCATCAAGAATGGCTTCATCTTCTCAAGAGCTTCAAGAAGAGGAATAGGTGGATTCTCGTAAATATCAGGATTTGTCTCAAAATCTCCCATCAAGTATTCAGGCTCCAATTCGATCTACAACCCAAAGGTGAAGTTACCACATGAAATAGCTCATCCAACAAGTACAAGGGCAAAGATTGAAGGACAAATACTACCTTAAGATTTGTATCATATGCCTCAAGATACTCATCCTCCTCTGGATCAGGCAACACATCAATAGCCATTTCTTCAAACGCCTCAGTCAATTCAGCCATCATGCTGGGCCCAAGCTCCTTGGCTAATTTCTCACCATCTGCATCATCACCCATGACAAGTTTGTCTTCATCTTCTTCATCCTCCGCCTCATCATCAGAGTCGGCTTTCAATCTTCCACCCCTTCGCCTATGACCACCTCCTCTCTCAGCACCTCCAGCTTCCCTTCTATCATCACCCCTAGACAAGATGCCAACTGCCTTCTTTACAGCCTCCTCTTTGCTTATCTTAGTCTTTGCACCTGCAGAGCCCTTCTCACCTTTCTCAGCTCTATCTCCACCTCTTGCAGCTCCAGTGGCAGGAGCACCAACTTGCTTTGGCCTAATATGCCTATTCTCTTCCTTAACTCTATTTTCAAATACTGGTTTTCTATCAGGGATTCCCCTCCCTGTTCCTGACAACACATTCAAAATATTTTCAGGAAGATTATTTTCTCCAATAGGCTGACGAGGTACAGACTCAACTGATTCAGCTTCAGCACTAGTGCCCGTAAATTCATCTTTCTTAAGAAATACAGGTGCTTTATGTTGTGATCCCAGTTCATTTCCTCCCTCAAAGGACTGTTGAACTGGACCGCCTCTACCCTGACTTAATCCTGGTTGCCGTGGTGGTGGTGGGTTGGACGCGACAAAGGAATTATATGAAGGAAGAAATGGGGAGGAAGGTAGGGGCATTCCACTTCCATGCCCACGTCCTGCAGGAGGTAATGATTTATCGGAATCCTCCAATCCCTCATTCGAGTCAGCTATACCAGCCACAAAGTTATATAGAGGCGAACCGGAGACACCCCGGCCTCGGCCTCTACCTCCTCCCGAGCCATCCCCAGCAGAGGAGGAAAAGGCAGAACAAGAAACAAGTTTACTTGTCCGCCCAATTGTTGTACTTCCTAATCCACTAGGGTTCATAAACAACCCAATTCTTCCTCTCATTTTCACACCTTTCCTTAAATCCTATCAAACTTCTCCCCAAATATGTCCAGTAAAGCAGCAAAATTAAAGGGTTCACCTTGTCAAAAGAAATTTAGAGTAACTAAATCAGTAAACTATTGATAAACTGGGTTTTTTCTAACTTAGGTTAATCACTCAAATTTTCCCAATTAAATTGATGGTAAACTCACTAACATTGATCTGAATAACTAGACTTTTATTTCTGAGAAATTAATTCCTGTAAATTGGGTTTTAAACCCATTTCTCCGGAAAAATCAAATCTTGAATTTCACATTCCGCAAATTAGTTCTGAATATCAAATTTAACTAAAACATAAAAGGAATATCAATCCAATTGAGTTACAAGAATCTTACAAAATAATGATTTTGAATCTAAAAGATATTCAACAGTGTGAGAAGTTACAAATAACTTACCAAACAATGTCAGCACTCCATCGAGAATAGACAGCACCCAAGAATTAGAGCAAATCTTCTGAGCAAAAATGGCGAGAAGAAGAGGAGATGGCGTTGGGTTTAGAGTTTAGCCCAGTTGGGTTCTGGGTTTTAGGCTTTACTGCCTTAGCCAATGAGACTTAAATTTTTACTTTTCTTTTTTAATCCTTTCTTTTTTTATTTTTTTTTTTACGGGTATTTTTAATCCTTTCTTCATAAACTATCTACTCCTTTCTTTTTCTTTGTTTTTTAACGGGTATTTTTACGGAGTATTTATTTTCTTTTTTAAGGTAAGAAAATAATCATTAGGAAGCCCTCCTTGCTAGGGAAATTCTTAATGTATTCAAAAAAAAAAAAAATATAGTAAACCAAATATATAGGTCATGTTCTTTTGAACTGTTATGGTCTGCTCTGCTTTGTCTCAATCTACTCTGCTCTACTTGCCCAGAAGCTCAAAAGAATAGGGCGATTTCAACATAGAGCAAATTGATTCAACAGAGCTGAGCAGATTTCAGCAGCACAGAGCAGATTTCGGCATACTAGAGCAGATTTTAGCAAAGCAGAATGGGAGCAGATTGAGTAAGCAGAGCAGGGCTCAGCAGAGTAGAACAGCTCAAAAGAACAGTGCCTAACGAGTATATCAATATCCATACTACTAAATAAAATGACTTACAATATTAAGTACCTATTCATATGATCAATTTGACTATGATTTTGTGGATTCCGCTCGTATTAATTTGAGCTTTATGACTATGGTTTAAGTTGGTTAGTTGATAAAAGTAGTATTAGATGTTTTGCGATTACATCAATATTATGTTATGATTGTAGTTAGAAATCGACCTAATGTAAAGAAGGTAAAGGTAGTGGAGTTAATGTGGATTTTGATTTGTAGTAAACATAAACTTTATGTGAGCATTGGTATTATAAATTTATAGCTACAAGTTTAAAGGAAACTTTTTATTTTATTTATTTTTTTTTATTTTTTTTTATGTTAAGTTTAAAGGAAACTTCATTCCAAATTAACCAGTGATTATTTGGAACAACAATTCAAACTTAATGGAGTACAATGTGGGATATTAACTTGAATTTTCTCCACTTGTGTATAATATAGTGTTTTAACACTTTCCCTCACACTTGAGTATCCAAAGAATTACTCGTAGATTTTATTGAAAGTAAATTAATAGCAATACTGTCGTTAAAAATAAATAAATAAATAAAATAAAAAATTAATAGCAATACTCTTAGAAATTGGACAACCTATCAAAGTAAATCCTATAGCTATAATGCCATTTTATATGAATTTGTCTCTCTTATTGTGGGATCTATAATGCCTAGCACTGTCAAAAACCGAACCGAACCGATTCAAACCGATCCGAATGAGAACCGAACCGATTAAAAACCGATTTTTTGAAACCGAAAACCGACCCGAACCCCATTTTAGTAAACCTGAAACCGAACCGATCCGAGTAATGTTAAACCGTTTTAGAACCGAACCAAATCTAAACCGAACTGGAAAGGAAACCGAGCCGTTTCTAACCCGAAACCGTTTAAACTGGCATAAAAACCGTTATAAACCGAACCGTTATAAACCGAACCGTTTACAAACCGAACCGTTTACAAACCGAACCGTTTACAAACCGGACCGTTTATAAACCGAACCATTTATAAACCGAACTGTTTATGAACCGAATCCTTATAAATCGAACCGTTTACAAACTACTTACTACTAGGAGTGGTTATTGGGTGGGTCAGTGTGGGTCGATGCAGATCATTTACGAAGTGAGTCGGTTGCAGGTCAAGATGAATATTTAGCGGGACATAAATAATAACCAATAACTCGAGATAAAAAAAGGAACAACATATCAATATGTAATGTGACTAAAACTATTAATACTTGTTCTATGAGATTAAAACATTTTAGCAATGAAGCAACACAACATATATTAAGCATCACTAGTTCACTACAATACAACATCCATGTCTTCTTAATTAGATGCAAAACTTTCATCTATCACTTCTTTACCAATTTCAAGGACGTCTTCTTCAATATCACAATCATAACCACGTAACCAATTTTGTGTGGTCACCAACGCCTCAACATTCTTAGGCAAAAGCGCACTCCTATACTTGTTTAAAATACGACCACCCATGCTAAAAGAAGACTCTGAGGCTACCGATGTAATAGGAATGGCCAAAACATCCCTAACCATAACAGCTAATATGGGGTACACACTACTTTGAGATTCCCAATACTTAAGAACATCGTACTTCTGCCCTTCATAAATTGGTTGTCGAGGAGTACACAAATAAGAATCAATCTCCATCGATGGCCGATTTGATGTGTCATCCTCATCATCATCATCATTATCAACATACTAGAAAAGTTCAAACAAAATGCTTTTATTAAATAATAAAATTAAAACATAAAATTATTAATTTTGTAAACCACAATAATCAGAAATTGATTACCTTGAATATATCATCATCCAAGTGACTATTTGAATTTTCGATAACAGCTGGGATGGAGGGTGGAGCATTTGTACTTGATGTAAAACCGGAAGACAAAGAAGAATAAAAGTTATACAACTCCAAAAGAGCATCTTTAATCACCTTCGCCTTTTCAACACATGCCTCATCAACATAAAGCACTTTTAACATCTTCATCACTCGAACAAGCTTATAACGAGGATCAAGAACAATAGCAATTGATAGGATCAAACTATATTCATCCCAATAGCCCTCAAACTTTTCAAGCATAACTTTTGCCATGGGTGCAAGTTTAGGATCTATATGGGCTTTACTTATTGTGTGCTCAATTTTTAAAACACTAGCAAAATACAAATTTGCAGTAGGATATTCTGAACCAGAAAATAACACAGTGATTTCATGAAATGGCTTTAGGAAATTACATATTTTAGTAAGGGTATCCCATTCATCATTCGAAAGTTTGAATTCATAACCTATAAACCTATCAATAACCAATTTCAAGGCTTCCTTTGCTTCCAAAGCTTTTCGAATCATCGTATATGTGGCATTCCAACGAGTCACAACATCAAGACGTAACTTTCCATTAAACACACAGTTAACCTCATGAAGAGCATGCTCAAATTGAGTGAGTCTAGAATCTGAAGAATCAATATATTTACAAACCTCACGCAATTTTTGAACACTACTATCAACTTCTTTTAAACCTCTTTGAACAATAATGTTCAAGACATGAGCTGAACATCGAATATGAAAAAATTTACCATTACAAGGAAGAGGAGAAGTCAACATTAAATCTTTCTTCAAAAGGTTAACCATAACATCCATGGATCGAGCATTATCAACAGTCATTGCAAAAGCTTTACCCTGAAGGTTCCACTCCCCAATAAGTTTTAACACAAATTTTTCTACCTCAACACCAGTATGAGGAGGACCACAATATCTAAAATTCAGAATTTTAGACCTAAGACACCAATTTTTATCAACATAATGTGCCGTTAAAGTAAGATAACCTCGATTAGTACATGCTGTCCACAAGTCACAAGTGAAGCTAACTCTACCTTCAATTCCCGAAAAAGATTGCAACAACAAAGACTTAAACTTATCATGCTCATCAATACAATGTTTCAAAATAGTGTTTCTACACACATGATTCACGTTGGGGTTCAAAATTCGTAAAAACTTCCCTAAGGCCATGATGCTCCACAATACTTAAAGGATAGGAATGCAAAATTATAGCTCTAGCAAGCAATTGTAAATGACGTGTTTGATTAAACAGGAGCTCAACACCACTTTCATGATTTCCAGGATGGTGTGGATTTTTATTCATGCATGTCTTAGTATGAGCTTTACAAGTTGAAGTACCAGCATTACCTGGAGTTTTATATTCATTACCACAAACATTGCATCGAGCATATTTTATCGGAGCAAGACCAACCATCTTATCAAAAAAGGTGTAATACCTCCAAACATCTGATGTTCGTCCACGCTTACTACCACTAGTGGTACGTTGAGTAGAATCTTGATTCTGAACAGTAGAATCTTGATTCTTTACAGTAGAATCCTCATCAAAACCAATAAACTCTTGCTCCATTGCTGAAAAAACAAAAACACAACAGTATAAATCAAGTGAAAAAAAAAGGCAAATTAAGGGCAAATAAAAAAAAATAGGCAAATTAACACAGCAGCTCCGGACCTGCTTGCTTCAAGCAAAGCACACCAGCAACCTAGCCCAGCAACAGACAGACAACACAGCCCAGCTAACACAAGACGACAGCAAAACCACAGCTGCAATACCCTAGAAAACCAGCAGCAACCAACCCCAGCACCCAGCCTGCAGCAGAGACATCAACTAGGACAGCACAAACCATGGCCAGAAAGACTCTGCTCTGAACAGGGCAGAAAACACCCAGTAGATCCTACAATCTAGCCTTGTACATCTAGCAGATCTGGCCAGACATTAGAACAGCAGCAGCACAGGACAGACCCTAGCTAGTACTACATGCTCTAAGCTGAGGTAGTCCATCTACAATTCAGTCCTAAAATATACTAAACACTATTAGACAACTCCTATCTGAATGCACTTGCACTTTTGCAACAAAACAAAACCCAAACTTAAATAAAAAAATCCTGCTAGCATTCAGCATTAACCCACATAAACAGAAACACTAATGAGAGAACAATGCAGCTGATAGAACAAAGGATAGCATTCAGTATATTTGAAGACTAATAGAGCATTATAGACAAAGCCATACATTTTAAATGCTCAACAAACAGCAAACAGTCACAAAGGCAGACCAACAACAACACAGCAGCCTGAAAAAAACCAAGCACAATTAATAACACGAAAAGAAACCACGAGCATGAATAAGGTAACCAAATCAACTCAATTGTTGCTCATGGTACTACAACCACAACCCTGATCAGAACTGAGCATAGCCAAAGCTGGTAAGGCCAGAACACCTCACAAATAGATATAACAAAAAATGAACAACAAGAACAATAAAATTAAAAAATCAGAAATTAAATGAACAACAAGAACAATAAAATTAAAAATTACATGAACAACATCAAAAAATCAGAAATTATATGAACAAATCAGAAATTATATGAAATTATATGAACAAATCAGAAGTAAAAATCAAAAAATAAAGACATGCAAATCCTGCAAACAACGAATCAGCAACATAAAACCGAAATGAAAACAAAAAAATTAACATAAAATTACCTTTGAGCAGTGACGGCTTGAAGGAGAGGAAGATTTGAAGATGGAGAACTGGAGAATGAAAAAAAAACGAGAATGGAGAGATCGAAAAAAAAATCGAAAAAAACAAAACCAAAACAAAAACAATTAACTAAAATTTACCTTTGAGCTATTGAAGGCTAAGAGTTCAGAGCTTGAGAGTTGAGAACTTGAGAGTGAGTGAGGATTCAACGCTTCGATTTGAGGATGAAGAAGAAGAACGGTGAATGCTGTGGAATGAAGAGGATGAATGAAGAGGATGAATGAAGAGGATGAATGAAGAACCTAATTGCCTTTCAGTCTTTCACAATTTCACGTTTCACTTTTTTTTTTTTTTTTTTTTCTCTTTTGCATAATATATGAACCACATGTTTATTTAATTATTAAAGAATCAAAATATCTAAATTCTAAATCTAAAATGTGTTTTTCCTTTTGGTTTTTGGAGGGAAATTTCCCACCATATTTTGTTGAAATTGTCAACCAAAAAAATGAAATTAATTTTCCACTTTGTAAAAATCAAAATTTTTAATTTTATTTTAATAACATTAAACAAACTTTTATACAATTAATTAATTACATGACTTAAAAAAAAACTAATTACATTTCTCGGATCCCGATAAAACGATATTCACCTTCATAATATCAGCTTTTATAATTTTTTTTAACACACACATTAAAATATTAAGTTCTTTAAATTATAAAATGTGAATCGGTTAGCGTGTAATTTCTAGGCGTTGCGATTAATAAAAAATCGAAAATTGTTCAATAAATAATGATGTCATATCTTAGAGAGTTAGAAGTACTACGGATTTGTTATATGGTTATATTTATATCAGTTTTGCTGTACCTATAAGCAATACACTTGTAATCGTGTAAACTTATAAATGATATAGTTGACTAGTAGATTAGTACATAAATACAAATTACTTAATTAGATATGAGTTATGTCTACATGAGTGATTGACTAATATGACTATATGAGCAATTGTCAATTTAGCATAGCTGCATAACAGATTAGCAGCGTACTAGACTATCATACTCGGTAATATACTAATACCATTTCAGTATTTGATCTACTAGACTCAAGTTAAAAGTTACTCTTTCTGATTAACTTGTTAGTCTAATTAAGTAATTACTAATTACTAATTAGTGACTTAAGCCTTAAGGGTAAACCAGTAAAGGATATACAAAAATATAATAATCTTATGTTTCTCATCCCTTTATACTAATAATATCTAACTATGAGAATATGAGATGGTTATATGTTATGTATCTGTATAATCGATTGAAGGAATCAACATTACCTTCTTCTTCATTAATGTTTTCTTTCATTATACAAATCAAACTACTCTGTAATATCTTCATGTATAACTTTATGCAAATATATAATGATAAACGAGTCTTAATTATCAGTCTTGTTGACTAATTAAGTATCGAATACCAAATTGCAAATTTCGATGTCACAACAACTCATCAAATCATGATTATGACACTATTAACTAAATGATCAAATCAGAAGCAGATAATAATCTGATAGTAAAACAATAATACATTAATGCACTAAACTTTTATAATCTACTTCATAATAAACTAGTAAGATCAGTATAGCTAAACTTAAATCATAACATGATATGTATTTATAAAATTAATGAGAATTTGCATATAATATGATGCCTCAATATGAAGTGATGAAGTCTCGGCTTGATATAAAACTTGTTAACTAGCAAAAAGTTAGAAAGTAGTACAAAATTTTTTGAAATCAAAAACAGACTCGAACCGTAATTTAGTAAATCTGAAATAAAACCGATTTAAATAATGTTAAATCGTAGAAGAACCAAACCCGTGAACGAATCGAACCAGTTATAACCGAACTAAAATAAAACTAAACCTAAAAACAACCGAACCGTTTCCAACCTGAAACTGTTTGAACCGGGATAATAACCATTTACACCGAACCGTTAACAAACCGCAACCCGTCTGCACCGAACCGTTTACTACCTGGAATTTTTACAACCCGCACTGTTTACAAACCGAACCGAATTTAAACCGGGTTAAAAACCATTTACACCAAACCGTTAACAAACCGCAACCCGTCTGCACCGAACCGTTTACAACCCGAACCAAATTTAAACCGGGTTAAAAACCGTTTACACCGAACCGTTAACAAACCGCAACCCGTTTGCACCGAACCGTTTACTACCCGGACCGTTTACAACCCGGACCGTTTACAACCCGAACCGAATTTAAACCGGGTTAAAAACCGTTTACACCGAACCGTTAACAAATCGCAACCCGTTTGCACCGAATCGTTTACTAACCGAACCGTTTATAACCCGAACCGAATTTAAACCGTTCAAGAATAAACCGAAACCGAACCGAACCGATAATTATTTAAACCGAACCGAAACCGACCCGTAAGACATTTGAACCGATTTCAAACCGACCCGATTTCAAACCGAACCGATTTCAAACCGAACCAAAACCGAACTGTCAAACCGTTTTGACTGTGCTAATAATGCCAAATTGTTTACTCTACTAATTCGAGGCAAATAAGGATTCTCTTACTCTACGCACTAATTTGATGACTTATTTTGGTTTTCTCTTAGAATCATACTTAACTTACTAATTTTGTATGAATAATAAATCTCACGCCTATATCCATAAGCAAGGAATGAAATTTCAAATTAAACTTACTAATTATAGAAACACCAATCAATTTGGTAACACCAGAAATAGATTAAGAAAAAATGATTGACCACTCGGAGTTTCCTATAATTATTTATGGAGAAGACAGCAGCCAATTGACCATTTTAATATGAAGTACAATGAATTTTGTCAAGTTGAAAAACTCAAACTTGACCATATGCAACAACATGTATGTTTTCCCATTTAAGGCCCCTGGTTTTTCAACCACAATAATCCACAGTTTTCATCTTAAATTGAATTTAAATTCTTGTAAAACAATTCAAACTTTGCATTTGATTGACTCTACTTAGCATTGAAAGGTCATCAAGTCTCCTATTTAAACAGTTTGAATTTCTTTTAACATAAATTTATATTACCTTTTTTTATCCTACCAAAATAATTCAGATTTTGTATAAACCAACCATGAGCCTGAGTCTCGAAAACGTTAAATGTCCTGCCTCAAATGGTATATTTTTATATGTCTTTCACCATATTTTTTCATAGAATGTAAAATGTCATTTACCATCATATATATCGTATGCTTATTATGTTTCTTTTTTTTTTTTTTTTTTTTTTTTTTTTTTGTAATGTGTTTTTGTTGGTAATGTAACAGTTTTGTTTACTGAAGAACAAGAAGCACTAGTGGTTAAATCATGGAATGTCATGAAAAAGAACTCTGCTGAACTTGGTCTCAAGTTGTTCTTGAGGTAACAAATATTTTATTCTACTAGTTGGCTCCATGTTTATGTATTTTTGGTTTTTCCAATTTGCTCTAATTCATTTATTCACATTGTAATCGAAATTGGTTACGTGCAGGATATTTGAGATTGCACCAACAGCAAAGAAAATGTTCTCTTTTGTAAGGGACTCGAACGTTCCCTTGGAGCAAAATCCGAAGCTCAAAGCCCATGCTATGTCTGTTTTCGTAATGGTACATGCTTCATCTAATATCCAAATCCACCCCCTAAAACTCGTGATGCATATTACATACTTTGCTTGTGACTTATAGCCAAATATAGTTATGATACATATTACATACTGCCTCCGTTCCAAATTTCTAGTACACATAGTGGCCAGATTGCTCTGAAAATAACATATATGTCACGTATATATTTTTGTAATTTCTCATGTTTATCACTGCTTCTCTATCTCTCAGACGTGTAAATCAGCTGCTCAACTTAGAAAAGCTGGGAAAGTAACTGTTGGTGAGTCTACATTGAAGCATATGGGGTCAGTCCACTTAAAATACGGAGTTGTAGATGAACATTTTGAGGTAATTCATTAGTAACTCTTTTCAAGTTCTAATGCATTTTCTTTTAAAAAAATCTCCTAGATATAACGAACTATGTTTTGATTGGTATGTTTATGATCATTTTGAGCTTAGAAGATATGTGATGAACTTGTAGGTGACTAGATTCGCGTTGCTGGAAACAATAAAAGAGGCGGTACCAGAGATGTGGTCGCCGGAGATGAAGAATGCTTGGACTAAAGCTTTTAATCAGTTGGTTGCTGCTATTAAGGCTGAAATGAAGCCTTCATCTACAGCTTAAGTTCACTTGAAAAAAACTTGCTTTTGACAATGTTTGTTTTTTTATACATGGAATAATGTTTCATTATCAACAATGTACTATTATTGTACTATATACTCCGTGCGTGTTACATTCGAATCATCAATAACATCATTATTTGTTTTGTTGTAAATCCCTTAAAGTTTATCAGATTACATTAGAATATATATATATGTTATGAAGACATATGATCGTTGCTACAACCATTGCGTGCATCTTACCATTTCATTTAATAAATTATTCTTGCTTGATCTTGATGTTATATTTCCCTCACTCTTATCAAATTTCATTTACTCGATCATTATCATATTAAAGGAATTAGTAAAGAATTCAACATATTAGATTATTATTGGACGAAGAATTTTATGTCCATGTTAAATAATATTCTTACTATTGGGTAATTTTTATATCATTTTGTAAATATTGTGTTATATTTTTTTAATTTTTAATTTTAATTATTTAAAAAAAAAAATTCAAATTTGTTTTCTATAGACTTACCAAACTACCAATACATCACCGTAGCCATCTCCTAACAAGCCAAATAAAGCTCATGAAATATGCCAAACGGCTAACTCACAAAATCTGAAAATCATAGTCTGATCTGTTAGCCGCCAGATCAATTAAGAACACAGTTGCTTTTCATACATTCTCGAATTGAATTGGGGAAGACGTACGTATGTTAATTTTGTCACATCTGATAAAGTTATTCTTTCCTTCCGGATATTAGATTTGGTTTTACTAAATTGATTAAATGTATCGGTTGGACTTTAAAAACGATAACGTAATTTCCTTGACCGTATTAAGGCAAAATAGAATTTTGTTGAATTTGTTTTAATTATTGTTCTTATACGAAGTTATGTTTAGATAAAATAATTAATAGGATTAATACAGTTTTTTAATCCCAATTTTCACCAATTTATTTTCATTAATCTCAACTTTGGATTATTTCTCAACAATCTTAACTTTAAGGTGGTCTATCATTCTTCATATCCAACCGGGGCAACCGGTA
The DNA here is from genome assembly GCF_001683475.1 of Chenopodium quinoa. Taxonomy (NCBI): domain Eukaryota; kingdom Viridiplantae; phylum Streptophyta; class Magnoliopsida; order Caryophyllales; family Amaranthaceae; genus Chenopodium; species Chenopodium quinoa. The sequence goes on from NW_018744537.1 coordinate 1,109,304, forward strand.
ACTAAACCTGTTGTACCAGGTCACTTGACACATGTCAAGTCCTGATTGGTCTAAAAATTAAAAAAAATAAATAAATAACAAAAAAAACCCAAAAATCACAAAACACCAGCCAGCCTCTCCTTCCCCACCGCCCACCTTAACACCACCAGCCCGTGCCCAGACCGACGCTTATTCCCTGTCGGCTAGCCGCCCCTTTTCAGCGCCGACTTCCCCCCTTCCCGAAATCTGCTTCCATTCCCTCAAACAACCACGAAGTACACCCCTCCCCAACTCCCAAAAACCCCAAACCACCACGAAGTTCAGAGCCACGAAATCCGGCCAAACCCCCAACCTCATCCATTGCTTTGCCCTCCGCCACCTAAAAACCCACGGCCACACCCCGAAAACACCAGACCACGCCGATCCAACATTAAGCCTTCGCCGCTTGATCGAAACCCGCATCGAGTTTTCCCTTCCCCCTTGAACGCCATCCTCGTGAGCACATGAGCATAATTTGAAGTTGTTGATGCTATTGGAGGCTGAAATTGATGAAATTAGGTGTTGAATTGCTGATTGTAGGTGGCGAATCGGCGTTGAGATGGAGATGGGTGTTGCGACTGACGAATTAGGCTAGTCGTGATGGTGGTTGTTTGGTGTTTGCGAGTTGTGCGGTTGTTTGGGTTGAGCTGCTGGTGTTTGTTGTTGTTATTTGTGGTTGTAGCGTGTGTGGAATGGGGCGGCTGATTGGCGAGAAGAAAGGTGTGAGTTTTCTGGTGGACAGTGGGGCTGGGCTTCCGGTGGACGGTGTGGCAGTGGCCAGGGAAGGGAAGGGGGTTTTCTGAAAAAAAAAATTAATTTTCAAGGGTTTCAAAATTTTTATTTTGTTGTTTTTTTTTTATTAAATTTTCATTAACCAATCAACTTGTGACACGTGTCACTTTTTTAAAAAAAAAAAAAAAAATAACTCATTCAACCGGTCACCGGTTTTTGGGATTGAAAAATGATAGGCCACCTTAAAGTTGGGATTATTGAGGAATAATCCAAAATTGGGATTAATGAAAATAAATTGGTAAAAGTTGAGATTAAAAAACTGTATTAATCCTAATTAATAAAACTTGTATGATACGGAGTAATCGTTAAAATTGTACATTGTTAAGCATGGAACTGCCTCAACCGCCGTCACCACTCACTGCATCCTTTTGTGGCCTTGATGTTGTCAAATAAAAGGGAAGGGGAGGTCGCCACACATCAAAGGGGAGTGATGAGTCTTTTGCCAACTGCGAACTAAAAACTATGAACGTAATTAACAAAGCTAAAGTAAATGAGACTTCATGATAATTTATACTTTCATTAAGAATTGAAGTCACATTAACACTTTTTGAAAGGATAATATAATTTTTTTTTTTTTGAGTTTACCCCATCCGGTTCAGACCCGAGTTGCACACCTGGCTTATGGTGGATGAGTCTCTCAACAAGAGTTTTCTGCATTCGGTGAGACTCGAACTCGAGACCTCCCTTAACCGATATCAAACTGCTTACCTCTTGAGCCAACTCTTGTTGGTGGATAATATAATTAATTCTATAGAATTTAGCTTTCACGACTCTGTTACTAATGTCTACCAATATCCAAACTACATGTGTCATTTTCCCAAAATATCTATCATTATGATCTCCTTTATTGCACTTTTATTAACAATGCTAATTCTCAATTGACTTTGGCATGATTTACATGACCCAGTTCTTTTGAGCTTCCGAACAAGCAGAGCATATTTCAGCAGAGCAGAGTAGAGCAGGGCTTAGCAGAGGAGAGAACATATTTTAGCAGAGCAAAGCAAACCACATCAGCTCAAAAGAACCGGGCCTATGCGCTTCAATCAATATTTGCGCTTTGACAAGATTAAATTGTGTGTCATTATTAGAATCTTTTCAATTAATAGTTTCAAATATCAAAAATTTATCATGTATATCTATTTAACAATTAGTACGATATATTATTAGTAAAAAAATCTACATTAATACGTGTCCGTCAAACTAAACATATATTTTAAAACAAATGAAAAAGTTTTAATGAACTCACCCAACTCTATTTGTCTTACATTCTTCCGTTCACCCTACTAAATTCCTTATACAATGTACATGTTCAAACTTTAACAGGCTAACAAGACGATTATTTGAGAATAGAGGAGTGGATATTAAGAATGACATTAAATTTGGTAGGAAGACAAGATAGATATAGAAATTCACCAAGTTGAGAATTCTTAGCATCTTAGCAACACGACACATGCAATTACCTAAGCAAGTAAAGTAGGTTGACTCTACTCTTCCTTGAAAGGCTACTGCATGCCCACATTAGTAGTTTAGTACATTGTACTTAGATTACTTTATTTTTTTGTTTTTAAGAACCAAGATCTAATATTTCCTGTATTTATACATCTCTTACCAATGTTTTAATTCCCATCTTCATATTTTCCAATGGATATTATCTGCACCAAACCCCCTGCCGCCAAAGGTAATGTCATTTTCCTACATTCTTTCATTTTGATTTTTTAGATATTAAATTTTCTTGGGTTTAAGGGTAATTTTTTTTCTTAATTATTGTGTGTGTGTGTTTTTTTTTGGCAGCTATTTGCATTTCCAATGCAGTAAAATTTCATGGTAATTTTTCTCCTCAGAAAAATTCCAGTTTCGGATTCACTGAGTTATCATGGATCAAAAGGGAAAATTTTCAATTTCAGGGACTTTTTTGCAAAGATTCCAGATTCATCACTAGTAATTTCTTTTTCCCTTCATTTGCTTTTCTTTTTTAATATTCATTATAATATACTCTGTATTAATTGGCACTTTTTTGGTGATTAATTAGGTGTAAGCAAGAGGAATAATGGTGGATTAATAGTAAAATCATTTAGTGAAGAGCAGGAAATTCTTGTGGTTAAATCTTGGAATGCCATGAAAAAGAATGCTTCTGAATTGGGTCTTAAGCTCTTCTTAAGGTTAATTAATTATCTAATTAAATCCCAGAAATTTGATTAATTAGTTTATTTATAATCTTCCTCTATTTTAGGATTACTAATTTGGGAAAGGTTATATTTCAGGGTTTTTGAGATTGCACCCACTGCAAAGAAACTGTTCTCATTCTTAAATGATTCTAATAATGTTCCTTTGGAAAAGAACCCAAAACTTAAGGCCCATGCCTTAACTGTCTTCGCCATGGTAATTACTCTCTCCGTTCCTTTTTGTTGTTCCTCTTTTTGTCGTGCTTAGAATCTTTCATTTTTTACCTCATACATATCAAAATTTCTGAACTTTTTCATGAAGTTAAGTAATTTTAATGAGGAAAATATCAATACTAACTTAAATAATTAATCTTTTTTTTCTTTCCTTCTTAATTTAGACTTGTGAATCAGCTGTTAATTTGAGGAAGGCAGGAAAGGCCACAGTGAAAGATTCCAACTTGAAGGATTTAGGAGAGTTGCACTACAAATATGGGGTGGTTGATGAGCATTTTGAGGTAATTAATTAGATTAAACAAATTGTAATGTCATATTATATGTCATTTGCTAGTATTATTAACATTGTAACAATATGATCATTGTTTTGACATAAAGGTTGTTAGATTCGCGCTACTCGAAACCATTAAAGAAGCAGTTCCTGAAATGTGGTCATCAGAGATGAAGGAAGCTTGGACAGAAGCTTATAATCAGCTAGTTGCTGCTATTAAACAACAAATGAAACCTCCAGCACAAGTTGTTTAGTGACAAAAATATCTTATGTAAACAACAATATTGGATATTAATATTATGTTTTTTAATTAGTAAGATAGCCTTGAATAAATGTGTTACAAAGTTTGTTAGATTAGACTAGTTATTAATGTATGATGATTTCTAGCATTAGTCCAAATAAATGTATGAAAGATGAATATCTGTTCAAATAATAAACAGATATTATTTGTACTGTTTAATAGCATTAGATTCAGTGAATTAGATAACAAACAGGAAAAAAGAATAAGAAAGCAAATCACTTTATTGAGATTTTTATTTTTCTTCGTTTGTTGGATTTTAAGGGCCCTTGTACAGTACAAATGTTTGGTACATCCAGCTATTTGAATCTCAATTTATGCATGCATTCAAGTTTGATGGACAAATACCCTTATCATTAACCCTTTAATAGTTTATACTAGAGAAGTCCGATCCTTTTCTTATAATCCGTCATTGTCTTGCCACCCTGTTCTTGCCCCCCGGCACACGTGTGTTTGCAGGGGGTGGGGGGCGAAATTATTTTAAATTATTGCCTTATTGGTGTATGTACATGTGAATAAAAAACGTTTATTGTAAACAAATTTCGAATACATTTATTTTGACATTAAATTTTAATGTGCTCACTAGTCACTATGATACAAAAGTATTGTACGAGTTAGAGAAAGTGTAACCCACTTAGAACCATAGGTTGGGATAAGACCAAATTATCGGGCTTATCTTATTTTAGGCTCCTTTCTTAACTAATAATATAATGAAGGAATGGGTCTGATTAAACAATCCGATTTAAACTTGATCAAGTTTAAAGCACGCCATATTAATGATCATAAGAGCAAGAACACAATGTTAATGCATCGGACCCAAAATCTAATTGGTTACGCACAATCTTTAAAAGCATGAATGATACCATAATTACAAATGTACTAACACCATATCCTTGTACTTGGACTTAATTATATGTACAAATTCCAGCTCATAGTGCTAATAATTGAACAAAAAGTTGAACAAACAAAGAAATGGAAGATATAGAAGGTTGTTACTTGTTACAATTCGTACTTTTTTCTTTTTCCAAATTTGGCCTTTTGCATAAAATCAGACCAATAGCAACAACTAATTAGTGCTGCCCATAATGTGCCCACTTAGTGTTACACATATATGAACACTTTAAATGATTCATTGTTGGCCAAATTGGCCATTTTTACATGTTCGTTTTTACACCAATTCACAACATTGCAACTCTCTAGAGATACAAACGTTACTTTTGGTCACTTCGCGTACAAGTGTACAACTACAAGTTACAATTACAACCATCACTCTAAAAAAATGGTCGTAAAAATTTTTACATTTTTCTTTTTTTCGGATTTCATCAAACTAAAAATACATACAAAACGAAATTTAAATCCCAATTCTTCGGCTACCTCGCCGTGCCTGTGGGTAAAGTGCACCAATGGCATCAAGCCCACTTAGGACGCGACACGAGCTACGAGCTTGAGCAACAATTTTGGCAACATTAGAGTGACTTCTTTTGATATTAGAGAACCCAAGTGCGATACTAGCCTTAATAGCTAACTCACATAAGTCCTCAAGGGAAAGAACTTTATGAGCTTGAGAAAGTGGTAAAAGAAAGTATATCTGACCTAGCTCAAGTTCTTCATCATACGAAATTGGAGGAGCAATTGAATCAACATACATTGACTCCGAACTTGCAAGAAAACAACTTGTGTGTTGAGAGAGTACACGACGCGGAGTGATTGCCTCGTTGAACTCGTCTAAGCTTCCATCTGGATGAATGATCATAACCGTAGGTCTCAATGAGAGAAAGTTGCCATTTCTTTTGGTCATTTGAGAGCTACAAATGCCCATCTTTGGAAGCCAAAAAAAAATAAGAAGAGAAAAAAAAGAGATTAAGATGTTTATGCATGAATAAAGAGGAAAACAAATATATTGGGATTTATAGAGGAAGATTTAGGCCCTAGTTAGCCCCACCATTAAGGACAAATGAAAATGATTTTCCTGTAAAGGGCATTGACACTAAAAAGTAGATATGTTATACACTTCGGTCCTGTTTTTTGAGCTTCTGGACAAAGCAGATTTCAGCAGAGCAAATTGAGTCACCACAACAGGGTTACAGCAGAGCTGCATAGATTTCAGCAGAGCATAACAGCTCTAAAGAACAAGGTCCTTTGTTTCTTTATAGTTGCTACATTTCTCTTTTCACGCTTGCCAAAGCATGATTTTAATTGTTAATATCTTTAATTACCAATATGTAAAAATATTTTATATTAAAATAGTATAAATCGATACGAATCTAACAAGATCACACATGACTATATTTTCACAAATCTATAAATCATCAAAGCTAGTCAAAGCTCAAAGTGGACACATAAATAGTGTAAAAGTCAAACTATTGCAACAATAAAACAAAAAATGGAGAAAGTATATTATAAACTACTATCTCTGTTTCATATTTTTTGTCACCTTAGAATATTTTATATCTCACAAATAATACCACAAAGTTGCAAAATCAGAAACGGGGTAGTATATGCTTTGTAAAAGCTTGATATATACCAAAATAATAGTCTTACATGCATCAGAAATTGTTGAAAATTATATGGTTCACATAGCTTTTGTATAACAACCAAAAGAAATGTAGCAAGAAAATACAACATTGCGCTGTCGTTGATAGCCAGCTTGCAGTGACCGCAATGTTAGTGTGAATTATTTTCTATGTCAACGGACTTGGTAAACTCGAGAGTGAATAATCAAACCATCAACAAATTTCTACTATTCTGACGCGACATATTTTGTAAGAATAATTAGTCATTGGTTGATATAATGATTGTTATGTCATGGGCGATTGTATGTAACAGAAATATAAAATTGTTAAATAGTTTAATCGGACTAAATCAAGTGGAAATAAATGGTTTTTTCAGGAATATATTTTCAAATGGGTAGATAGGTTATTAATGACATTAAAATCTAATACATACTAGTCGAAAATTGAATTTTTAGTCGACCTTCATTTGTAATGTGAAGCCTCGGGTTCAAGTCTTGATATTGTCAAAGAATATGTTCTTTATGCTCAATTTTTTAAATAAAATGGTAAAGTGAAGCTAAGGCCCGTTCAAGCAAAGAATTGTTATTTACACTCGGGTTCACGGTTCACCTATGAGTATTTTGTTCTCATTTTGATGATTGTTATTCATTTAATCATCAAATGAAGAGCAATAACTAACCTTGGATTAGTTGGGTGCACGACTATATGGTGCCGCACCCGGGTGTATATAACAATTTCCAAGTTCAAGGAGAAGGGATTCAAATGAGCTTGGTGAAATTCATGCATAGAAGTCGAGCGTTCTAAGAAACTTTGTAAGACACAATGGATAGTTGGATCTTGGGTGTATTGCAAATGTACTAGCAGCCAAGGTTAAAGGTTTTGATTATACGAACTGGCAATTGAATAGATCGACAATTCTGCAGTCGAGTTTGATCACCCTACAGCTTTTTCACCTTAAATTCCTTTTCATCAAGATTTCAAACCTTATCCATGTACTGTATTTAGTATATACCGTATATTTCAAATCTTCATCTTTATGTCATGACAACTACTGACAAAAGGGGTATTATTTACTTCATGTCATCCAATTTACGGAACTGAAATCCATAAAATCAATTGATTGTTGAAATCGTATAAAGTACAGAGTAATACCTACGAAGTAACGCATACAATAAAATTAAGTTATGAAACTTGACTGTGAGTAATAATTCAGTTGATTAATGTCTAATTATGAGTTCAAAATTTTAATTTGGTTATATTTTTTTTTTTAAATCAATTTGGTTATATAATACGGAGTATGATGATGGACTCACTCCAATAGACAACTGATAATTTGTAAATAAAGTTGTCTAAATGTAATGACGAAAAATGTTTGACGGTCACACGTCGTGTTTTAGAGTTTATTAAGTATAAATTTATAATAATGATGTGATTAGCCTTACACTTCTTGAAAAAGAAGAATATTGTTACAATAAATTAAAGAGTAGCTATTCAAAAAACGCTGGTATTAGATTCGTAAATTGAGATTGGATTCCAACTCAATTATTAGTACGTCAACATTATGGGAGTGGTTGATATGATAGCAACCTATGTCAACTTGTTATATGCAAAGTATTGTCTCAAGTAATTGCAACTGAAAATGAAGTATCATCGTTAATCATACACCAAATTAAAGATGTTAGATATATCAAGTTAAAGTTGTGATCAGGGAGCTGCCACACAGCTATATATGTATGTATAAGAGAATTCAAAGTTTTATGTGATTAGTGTCATTAGTGACTTAAGAATTTAAGATCGTGCAAAGTCGTCGGTAATACAGGATAGATAGCTAAGCAATTAAAATTATTACTTCCTATTATAATAGGATTATTAGGATAGATAGGTACACCCTTTTTTTTTTTTTTTTTTTTGGAAACGGATAGATAGGTACTTAATATTACATTTTCTATATACTTCGTACATAAGAGTTCGATATCTATATAAGATAAGTCATATCGGATTCACATATATAGGGTAATTACTATTCCTGTGCTCCATAGTATTCTCATCAATAAAAACTTGGTCTCCAATAAAATTCATAGATTAATTGATGTCGCTATAATTAGGAAGTAAATTTAACCGCTTTTACACATTTGTTTTTCAAGTGGATAAGATTGCTAACGTGATCTGCTTAAAAAAAATAATAAATAAAAAAAAAATGCTCAAGTGACCTCAACTTAGGGTGGATTCTATTCACCTAATTTTTACTTATTTGAATTTATCTTATCTTATCTGAATTTACCTGAACTTATTAAACCTTATTAAAATTTATTTTAGTTGTAATTTGAACCTGAGCAACCCTTATCAGAAATTATTTTTCCTGAACTGAACTTATTATGATAGACAAGAAATAAGTGAAAATAAGGTGAACAAAACATACCTTTAGTTGGAGATGAAAAAATCTACTAGCTGAATAAACCAATTATATTGTCCTAGCTAATTCTCATAAAACGAAATTCAATATCGTTAATTTTTTGTTTTTAACACTACTACAAAAATGTTTAAAGAGACTTTAAATAAAAGACTTGTTATAAAGATAACGGATCTCTTTGGGTGAAGAGACTTATTAGTAGAGATAATGGGCCTCTAACATGCCTTGGCTGAGTGATAAAAATGAGCAATATTTATTAAATGTGCAACAATATCTTTGGGCATGTACACCTTACCGGTGTACATGTATAGAAGCCACCATTACAAAGTCATCCAATATTACAATCCACTATTTCCATAGAGTATCGTGTATTCTTTTCCTCCAATGATTTTTTACTTTTATCATATATTTGGGAAATTGTGCTCTAGAAGTCAATATGTGGCCCGTGCAACCTAACTAGAGGATAAGATATGGAGATTGAATAATTTGCCTCGAAATTACCATAATACTTCAATATAACCCTAGCATTGTCTATTGAACACATACTTATTTTATCAATAAACATCTTAAAAAATGTTACGATAATTCTCCATTTTCATGGGAATCTTTATCATATTAATTTATCATGTTATAAAGTGGGTTTAATAGCTGTCCATGACCTACATATACGTAGTTATGCACCAATTATTTATCATCAAAGCTACTATATTTCTATATTGGTTATATAAGGCATAGATCAATTAATTTATAGACAAGACTTTGTGAGTCCAAGTTAATTTTGGTACTGTACGATAATCAATATAGTTATTTGTCGTTTGATTATAAGTGAGAAATAAATTTATTATACAAGTACTTTTGGTCTGGTATCATCACTAATCAGAGATCCACCTTTCTTATTATTGTTGGTGTCACATGTTAGCGTCAACTAAAAAAGCATCTATAATTATATGGTGTATCTTATTTCTTGGAAATTCAAACTGTACCATCATGTCAACCAGACGATCACTTATTTTACTCATAAATCTCACACTTGTTACAAATTTAAGTATACTAAGACAGAGTAGTATGGCAAGTACTATTGTTACCTAGACATCATGGAGCCTATGACCCCAGCAATAAGGGAAGTAGGATCCCCAAGAACAGCTGAGATAACGAACTGCAATGTCATTCCAGCCATTTCACAACATTTTTGTACCTTTGATCCCTTACTCTTAGTGTTAGTATACCTATGACTATGCGTTTGTAGCAGGGCCCTTTTCAGGCCCGGAACATCCGGTATCCCCGTCCCACCACCGCGAACAATCGTACTACCTAGGCCAAGCCCATTGTACAAATCTTGCCAGCTCTCAATCAGCATGTCCTTGACACAAGCTACGTGTAGATTGTACTTTTTATCTGATGATCGGTAGCTCCAACTTCGTCCTTTTTTCCCACACCTTTGACATGAAGCACTAACCTACATTCACATAACATACCAAGTTTAATCAGTGGACTCAAATAAAATGGAGCCTACACACATACGTACGCGCGCACACACAAAAAAATAGTTCTGTATAAAGTAACACTACCCTTCGAAAATTAAACAAGTCTACAAACTACAGCCTTTAAATTTTGTACTCCCTTCGTCCCATAATATAGTTCCTATTGTGTTTTTTTCACGGTTTTTAAAAAATGGGAGGAGAAGTGGAAGAAGTACACTAAAAGTGGAAAAAAAGCTAGACAAAAGTACAAGACAAATAGATAATTTAAGGGAAAAACTAAACCATAGTACAAATTAAAAGTGGAAGAAGTACACTAAAAGTGGAAGAAGTACTTGTATATGTTATATCACGCAATAACGGTCCATTTGGCAAAACTAAACCATAGTACAAATTAAATGGATCAATTTGTGTGTAACTTTGTTATAGATAAATCTCTGTGTCAATATATACAACTCTTATCTCAAATATATGTTTTACTTCTTAATTTCATTCCATTATTACTAACTTCTATTTTCTCTGACATTTGGGAAGAAAAACATTTACTTTTAAAAAAAAAAATAGAAAAAGAAAAAAGAATGTATTAGTAGTACAAACATGATAATTTGACATCTAGTTAAAGGTTTTAACAAAAACATGCTACTTATTGAGAAATAGGAGTTAACATTGATAACACTGACCTTCCTATAGAGGTACAACTTAATCTCTCCATCATCTATCGCGGTAGGAAGCTTGGCACAACAAGGATGAAGATCAAAACCACAAGACTTACAATGATACAAAAAACCCGAGATACCTCTTTCGCAAGCATTGCAATATCGAGGCACGTTCCCTGGTGGCCTCGACATGAAGATGAAGGAGCATTTAGGATAAAAGGGGTGGTAAATTACCGGGGTAGGAATAGCACAATGCATATGAAGATCATATTCACATATATTGCATTTATAGCAAGATCCTATGCCTATTTCCTTACACCCATCACACTTAAAGGGTATTTCTATGTACTCAAGTTTGAGCTTGTGTTGTGGGTGACTAAAATGAGATATCTCATTGTATTTCATTGCTTAAGATTATAATTAATTAATAATATTAGCTCTACATATATATATACACATCTTACAAGTTACAACTTAGCAAATATGTATATATAGTAAGTAATTTAAGATATTATTATGAGATAATAATAATGGGATGACTTGTAAAATTGGGTAAAATTGAGCTTGAGAATGAAGCTAATAGGTATCTAAAATTAAAGAATTTTATGGTAATGTCAAATATTTGTGTGGTGGGTTAAAGAATGTGTTGATAAGTATATTAGGTGACTCGTACTTCGTAGCTTTGTCCGCCCGATCGGGCGGACATTGCCCGGTCTGACCGGGCGGAAGAAGAAGAGGTGCCTGGCAAATTCGTTGAAGAAGCTGCTCTCGCGCCCGACCGGGCGAGCCTTCGCCCGACCGGGCGAGCCTTCGCCCGATCGGGCAGACCTTGCCCGGTCTGACCGGGCGGTGGGGGTTGGATACGTTGAAGCATTCGTATGGAGTTTTCTTCTCGCGCCCGATCGGGCAGACCTTGCCCGGTCTGACCGGGCGGAGAAGGAAAAATACGGAACGCGGATTTTGCGGTTTTAGGTTATCTTATTTTATTTTCTTTTTGCCCAAGTATCTTTTAATTAGGGATTAATATAAAACCTCCCTAATATCAGTATTAGGGTGAAGAGAGACAGAGTGAGAGCCGTTCTTGAGAAATACAAGAATCATCTTTGTAATCTTTGCAGTTTATAGTGAAATCATTCGATCTCGGTGCCCGTGGACGTAGCTATCACATCGATAGTGAACCACGTAAATTCTTGGTGTTGTTCTTATTGTTTGCATTGAATTTCTTTATTGTTTTCTTGTTTGTTTTCGACCTTTGCTTCCGCTGTCGCACAACAATTGGTATCAAGAGCTCAGGTTCAATCCTTGGAGAGTTTCTTGAAGATAACAATGGCAGGAGATTCAACAATAAGAATTGAGAAGTTTACCGGGAAAAATAGTTTCGGGCTATGGCAAATTAAGATGAAGGCTCTGTTAAAACAACAGCAGATATGGCGTCCGTTGGCTCCAAAGAGTACTACTTCGGAGTCAGGAGACGGACCGACTGACTCGCAGTTAGAAGTTATGGAAGAGAAGGCACACTCTACCATATTACTTAGTCTTGATGATCAAATCATCACGGAGGTGGCTGATCAGGAAACGGCGGCTGGATTGTGGCTGAAGCTGGAGTCATTGTATATGACTAAGTCGTTGACCAACAAATTATTACTGAAACAGCGGTTGTTTAGCCTCCGGATGCAGTCAGGTACTTCCTTACGGGAACATCTAGAAAAACTTAACTCTATTTTGCTTGATTTACGTAATTTAGATGTTAAAATTGATGATGAGGATGCTGCGTTGATTTTACTTGTATCTCTACCGTCTAGCTTTGAGAATTTTGTAGAGTCTTTTGTTGTTGGTAAGGATTCTATAACCTTAGAAGAAGTGAAGGCAGCACTTCATACTAGGGAACTCAGAATGAAAGCTACGAGTGATAATGGGGATAATGGTAGTGGGTTATTTGTTAAGTCCGGAAAGTCTAAAAAGAATAAGGGGTTTAACAAGGGGAACAATGCTGGGTCGGGTGCTGGAAACGGCAAGGATGGATCTAGTAAAACTACTACTAAAACATGTTATTACTGTAAAGAACCGGGTCACTTTAGGAATAATTGTCCGGTGAGGAAAAACAAGTCCCAGGCTGCTGTAGTTGAAGAGAAACCGAATGAGAGCTATAATTCAGAGGAAGATTTAGCATTAGTCAGTTCTGCTAGGTCTGATGATTTATCTGATAACTGGGTTCTAGATTCGGGGTGTTCGTTCCATATGTGTCCACGTCGAGATTGGTTTGATACATATGAACCTCGCAATGGGGGTATGGTTATAGTCGGTAACAATGCTCCATGTAAGGTCACAGGTATTGGTTCCATGAGGTTGAGGACTGTTGATGGGCGGAGGTTAACTTTGACTAATGTACGGCATGTTCCTGCTTTAGGAAAGAATCTGATTTCATTGGGTACCCTGGATGAATTGGGGTACAATGGTGTGTTTTCAGATGGGGAGTTGTGTATTTTCAGAGGTTCTGAGTTGGTACTTAAGGGTATCAAAAGGAACACCCTCTATGTTTTTGAGGGTGTTACACTGCCTAGTTCTGCGGTTTGCGCATCTGTATCTCACCAGGAGATGACTAAGATTTGGCACATGAGGCTTGGTCATATGGGGGAGAAGGGGATGCAGCTATTGTCCAAGAGGGGTCTTCTATCCGGGGTCAAGGTTGTCAACCTTGAATTTTGTGAGCATTGTGTGTTTGGTAAGAAACACAGGTCAAAGTTCAGCAAGGGTGCTCACATTACTGATGCAGTGCTCGATTACATCCATTCAGATTGCTGGGGTCCATCTAGAGTTGAAGGTATGGGAGGTTACCACTATTTTGTGTCATTTGTTGATGACAAGTCCCGATACACATGGCTTAGGTTGCTTAAGTCAAAGGATGAGGCCTTCAAAGTTTTCAAGCAATGGAAAGCTTTGGTGGAAAATCGACAAGGAAGGAAGATCAAGAAGCTACGAACGGACAATGGGCTAGAGTTTTGCAAAGACGAGTTTAATCAGTTCTGTGCAGATGAGGGTATAGGTCGGCATCATACTGTCAGGAAGACACCACAGCAGAACGGTGTAGCAGAACGGGTTAATCAGACACTGCTAGAGAGAGTCCGATGCATGCTCTCTAATGCAGGGCTTGGGAGGAGGTACTGGAGTGAAGCTGTGTTAACAGCTTGTTATGTCATTAATAGGGGTCCTCATTCTGGAATTGATTCCAAAATTCCGTTTGAGATCTGGAGTGGTAAGTTGCCTAATTTTTCGAATTTGAAGATTTTTGGTTGTGTTGCTTATTATCATGTTATTGAGGGTAAGCTGGATCCACGAGCCAAGAAGGGGTGTTTTGTTGGGTACGGGGATGGTGTGAAGGGGTTTAGAATTTTTTCACCTTCGGAGGGTCGGGTCATTCTTAGTAGGGATGTTACTTTCGATGAAAACACCATGTATTCAATTAAAAATGCAGAGATTTCAGATTTGAGAAGGGAAGGAGACAATTTATTACAGACAGATGGGGTACTTGAGGTACATCAGTCTACCATTGCTGATTTACCTCGGGTACAATATATTGATGATGATGCTGATGTTCCAGTGCCGGGTACTCCTGAACCTGAGATTACTCCTACTCATTCTAACTCTGGGGATGAGGTGGAGCAATCTAATCAGGGGTCATCTAGTCAACCTGACACCATTCTTGAGATGCCTAAACGAGTTATCAAGAAGCCTGTTAGATTGATTGAAGAGATGGAGGGAAGAAATTGCTGTGTTGATGCGATGACAGGTTATGCATTGAGTGTAGCTGATGATGTAGAGTCATTTGAACCTGCCACATATAAACAAGCAATTAGTTGTAGTGAGTCTGCGCAATGGCTTGCCGCAATGGGTGAAGAGATGCAGTCTCTTTACAAGAACAGAGTGTGGGAACTGGTAAAGGTACCGGAAGGGAGGAAGCTTGTGGGTTGTAAATGGATTTACAAGAAGAAAGAAGGGTTGTCGGAAACTGAGCAAATACGTTTTAAGGCTAGGCTAGTTGCTAAGGGGTTCAGTCAGGTAGAAGGGGTTGATTTTGTTGAGATATTCTCACCTGTGGTTCGACATACTTCTATCCGTGTGTTATTGTCAATTGTAGCACATTTTGATCTTGAGCTGGAGCAGTTGGATGTTAAAACGGCTTTCCTTCATGGCGATTTGGAGGAGGAGATTCTGATGAAGCAGCCCGAAGGATTCGAAGTTCCTGGAAAGGAACACTATGCCTGCAGATTGCTAAAGTCATTGTATGGACTTAAGCAATCCCCCCGACAGTGGTACAAAAGGTTTGATTCTTTTATGGTTTCACAAGGTTTTGACAGGAATTCATATGATTGCTGTGTGTATCATAGTAAGCTGGATAATGGTTCCATGATTTATCTTTTGTTATATGTTGATGACATGTTGGTTGCCACAAAGAATAAATCTGATATTGCTAGATTAAAGGAGATGCTTAACTCGGAGTTTGACATGAAAGACTTGGGTGCAGCTAGGAAGATTTTGGGTATGGAGATCTACAGGGATCGGGCTAGAGGTAAGCTTTTCTTGACTCAGAAAAGCTACATTGAAAAGATTTTGTCTCGTTTTGGGATGGAAAAATCGAAGCCTATAAGTACGCCAACTACTGTTAGTTGTAAGTTGTCTTTGTCTATGTCACCTCAATCAGAGGAGGAGTTGTCTTATATGTCTAGAGTTCCATATGCAAATGCGGTTGGTTGTTTGATGTATGCTATGGTCTGTACTAGGCCGGATATTGCGCATGCCGTTAGTGTTGTAAGCAGGTTTATGGCTCGACCTGGGAGGGAACACTGGCAAGGGGTGAAAAGGATTTTTCGCTACCTGAGAGGGACAGCTGATATTGGTCTTGTGTACGGGAATGATAAGGAATGCTTGGTCACTGGGTACAGTGATTCTGATTATGCAGCTGATGTGGATACCAGGAGGTCTGTGACTGGTTATGTGTTCACTTTGGGTGGTTCTGTGGTTAGTTGGAAGTCTACATTGCAGTCATCAGTTACGTTGTCAACTACTGAAGCTGAGTATATGGCTTTAACTTCTGCAGCTAAGGAGTCTATTTGGCTCAAAGGCCTAGTAGGTGAACTGGGTATTGCACAGGATTTTGCTACAGTGTATTGTGATAGTCTAAGTGCGATTTGCTTAGCTAAAGATCAAGTACACCATGATCGGACGAAGCACATTGATGTCAGGTATCATTTCTTACGTACTGACAAGAGGATTAAGGTGAAGAAGATTGGGACTGCTGACAACCCGGCTGATTTCTTCACTAAGCCTGTTCCGTTTAGCAAGTTTAAACATTGCTTAGACTTGTTAAATATTGATTACTACGTGATGTAGTAGGCCCTGAGGGGCGAAGTTGGGGAGCTCCTGGTGTAGGTGTGTTGGCCTTAAGGTGGAGCTTGCCCGGGGCTTGTGATGCAGGTGGAGCATTATGAGTTGTTATACTTGGAGACGAGTATGTGATGGGTCTTGGTTGAAGACTTATCGGGATGTATGGCTTATGCATGAGTCCTGCATCGGGTTTGGCTTGAGATGTTTTTCCACTATGTCTTGATGGGGTCGTTTGCTGACTACGAGTTCTCGTCAAGGTGGAGATTGTTGATAAGTATATTAGGTGACTCGTACTTCGTAGCTTTGTCCGCCCGATCGGGCGGACATTGCCCGGTCTGACCGGGCGGAAGAAGAAGAGGTGCCTGGCAAATTCGTTGAAGAAGCTGCTCTCGCGCCCGACCGGGCGAGCCTTCGCCCGACCGGGCGAGCCTTCGCCCGATCGGGCAGACCTTGCCCGGTCTGACCGGGCGGTGGGGGTTGGATACGTTGAAGCATTCGTATGGAGTTTTCTTCTCGCGCCCGATCGGGCAGACCTTGCCCGGTCTGACCGGGCGGAGAAGGAAAAATACGGAACGCGGATTTTGCGGTTTTAGGTTATCTTATTTTATTTTCTTTTTGCCCAAGTATCTTTTAATTAGGGATTAATATAAAACCTCCCTAATATCAGTATTAGGGTGAAGAGAGACAGAGTGAGAGCCGTTCTTGAGAAATACAAGAATCATCTTTGTAATCTTTGCAGTTTATAGTGAAATCATTCGATCTCGGTGCCCGTGGACGTAGCTATCACATCGATAGTGAACCACGTAAATTCTTGGTGTTGTTCTTATTGTTTGCATTGAATTTCTTTATTGTTTTCTTGTTTGTTTTCGACCTTTGCTTCCGCTGTCGCACAACAGAATGTACATGAAAATTCCTATGGATAGAGAATGAATTAGAGAGGAGACATAGAGAATAAGATTTTATTTCAAAGTCCACAGGAATATGAATTTTTTTGCTTTATGATGTGATCTACATTTTTTTTTTCTTTTTGACATTGATCTCTAGATTCCGATAGCATGGTGTTGGAGTAGAGTGCAAGAAATGGTCTTACTTCAATTATAAAGCTATTATCACTTGTACAAATTTTTAAAATTACTTATAATACCATCGCACGTACCAAATGTCAATTATTCACTATCCATATAATTATAAATAATTATTTTAATTACTTCATTTTATCTAATATTCTTATTGTGTATTAACTATTAAGAAACTATATTTTTTCATACATTTTTCACAACTAGTATATGTATTGACGTTATTAGTTGGTCAAATAAGACCAAATAAGCTAGGAAAACAGTCAACAACTGATCGTCAAAAAAGACATGCAAATGAGCAAAATTTAGCATGCAACCAACCTAATCCAAACAAACTTTGTCGAAAGTTTTAAGATAGTCATTTTTCAAGATGTTATTGTACTCGCTAAATTACACATGTTGTGGATCATGACTCGTAAGAGCTAATACGAGTACAAACTAGGAGTGATCCTTAATTATGTTTTGGAAAATGTATTGCAATATATGGAGTGATAGACAAGAATCACAAAATATGAAGAATAAAGTATTATTGTTTAGTATATTATAAGTTCTCTTAAAAAGTTTTAATAATGTTACATGGTTTGCTTAGAATGGAGGACACAGCATCTCGCAGTAAAGTTGAATAATTATCCAAATAATTGAGGAGGAAATGTAGGTCAGAGTATATTACAAAAAAGAATCGATGCCAACTTTATTTAAGATTCTAAATAATCACTCCATACTTAAGGTAGAAGGTAATAATCATATACTTATGCAGTTATGCTCACTTTTTAGAAGCATATTTTCGTATAATGGCTCAAATTTATGCCACATATATTCATCTCTAGAGGATCAATAATAGATTATCAAGATCTCAATAA
The DNA here is from genome assembly GCF_001683475.1 of Chenopodium quinoa. Taxonomy (NCBI): domain Eukaryota; kingdom Viridiplantae; phylum Streptophyta; class Magnoliopsida; order Caryophyllales; family Amaranthaceae; genus Chenopodium; species Chenopodium quinoa. The sequence goes on from NW_018744537.1 coordinate 1,127,454, forward strand.
TTCAAGGCTAGGGTAAGAAAATTCTAATGGCTCTGTTTGATGCCATGAAACATTTACATAAACTTTCATATATTCTACTCCTTAAATTAGTGGTCTAAATTTATCGAATGGGAATTTAACTATAATATATATTTTATTGTTTCTCACAACTTAGATTTTATATTATATTTGAGATTATAATGCAGATCATGCATGTTTAAGATTATACAGTTTATAAAAAGGAAAACATTTCATCCTTATAAAAAAATATACTTCATATATTATGAAGTACGAAGTATAATTTTTCAAAATAAAAGAAAGCATCAAGATAAAATAATATACTTGTACTCCGTATTAAATTAATAGAAAGAACATTAATTAGAAGCATAATAAAGCACATTTGTGTACAGATTAAATAAATAAATAACCAATTGCTAGTTGCTACTAAACCTAAAACTTCAGTTTGACTTTGCAAAAATTCACAAGAATAATCCCACCTTTTGCACACCTTCTCATAATAGTCCCACTTTTTAAAAATTTGGGAATAATCCCACCTTTTCTAGTAATCTTCTCAAAATGGACCATTAAACTGGAAACTTGGAGAACTGGTTTTTTTATTTAGGTGGACTTTTAATTAGTCTTCCCTCCTTAATGAATTAAATTAATTACCCAACTATCCAATTTAGAACCTACAGTATTCACCCCCTTTCCCCTGCAAATAATTAAAGACCATTAATTTTAAAAAAAATAAAAATAAAAAAGAGCAATGGCATATTACGCATGAAGTTCAATTTCCGATTACGCATGAAGTTCAATGGTGGATTTTAAGCAGCAAAATTGAAGGGATTTTTCTGATTTAATGCTAAAAAATTTCGAGTTTTGTGGGTTGAATATGAAATCGAGTATGTATAGATCAATTTTCAAATTTCCGAATTTAATTAGATCGATTTTTCTTTGTTTTGTGATTTTTTCGGTTGAATAGGTGATTGTGGTTACTTGTTTGTTGAATGTTGGTTGTTGGTTGTTTCGATTACTGCTCTAAATTTCTACAAAATTGAGTCTTGATTGTTTGTAATGGATACTACTGTGACATTGAAGTTCTGGCATGGTGGTGTATTTATTAAGGAAGAAAAGGGATTAACGTATGTAGGAGGGGAGGGTATAACATGTGAAATTGACCCAGACGAGCTTTGTTGGTGGTATACTGAGGAATTAGCCAAGAAAGGGGAGAATTACTGTAAAATAGAGGAGGTGTATTACCTAATGATGACAGGGTTAACTTTAGGTAAGGGTTTAAGGAGAGTTTATGATGATGATGAGGTGAGAAAAATGACTGCTATTGCTATGAAAAACAGAAACTTAGAGTTATATGTGGTGCATGGTGTTTCTGACCTGAAGTGTTGCCAATAGATGCTTCTGTTTTGGAGAGAGCTTTACATGAGCAAGTACATGAAACAAAGAAACACCAGAGAAGCTAAGTGAAGGTGGTCAAAAAAGAAAAAAAATTAACTCCTAAGAACGGACCACTAAAGATAAAAGATGCCACAACTAAACCTGGGCATCGTGCCGGGCCGACGTGCAGTGCCGGCGTGCCCAGGTTTTCGTGCCGTGCCGTGCCGGCCTTCATGTTGGCCTGCGGGCCGCCGTGCTTTTCTTCTTCTTCTTTTTTTTTTTTTAATGTTTACACTATATAAATAAATATATATACATAAATATATATATATTTATATTTATATTTATATATATATTAATATATATATATTTAGGGCGTGCTTGGGCGGGCTGGCACGGCGGGCCAAGGGGCGGGCTCGTGCCGTGCTGGGCGGCACGCGGGCCACCCTGACCCGTGCCCAGCTTTAGCCACAACACAACCCGGATCAATAAAAAAGGTGGGATTATTCCCAGATTTTTAAAAGGTGGGACTATTATGAGAAGATGTGCAAAAGGTGGGATTATTCTTGTGAATTTTCCTTTGACTTTATAATTTCCATCTGACATTTGTAGGACTGTTCATCGGTCCAAGTCCGGACTGAACCAACCCGGACCGGACCGAAGACCTAAAAATTGAATTTCAAGAACCGAACAGCGGACTAATTAAGATAGGACCGAACGCAGACCAAAACGAAAAAATCGGTCCAAAACCCGGACCGGGCCGATTTGGACCGATGTTAGAATTTTTATAAAAAAAATTTCTAAATTTTAAATAATTTATGGAAAACTCGAAAAAAATAAAGGAAAAACAATATTTTAACTTTTTTTAATATGTTTAGCATAAAAAAGCTCATAAGACTAAAGTTTTCCAAGCTTGTTAAGGATAATCTTAATTATTATTAAAGGTTTTATGTAAATTTTTTAGCAAAAAACCGGTTCGGTCCAACACCGGTTTTTATAGGGTTTTGGACCTGACCGAAGACCGGAAAAAAAAAAAAAAAAAAATCTCGACCCGGAGACCGGTCCGGTCTGGTCCATTTTTTCAATCCGGACCAATTTTTGAACACCCCTAGATAATTGTAAATCTCATGTTTAATATGAATGCAACCTCAGCTTCACTGATCTCCTACTCAGAAAAATACTTCGATTTCTCCAATTTTTTAACTTATACGGAATAACATTTTTGTTTATCACGTTTATCAATACATAATTTCAACAATTTATATCTATAATTTTACATTAGTAAAAAAAAAAATTTATAAAATAAACATTGAGATGAATCAAACAAGATCTATATAAAGTAACTAATTTTTCCTTAAGTACGTACATGTTGCAAGTATGTCAAGATTCAGTTTGAGAATTTGCAAGTATGTATAAAAGTAAAAAAACTCAAAAAGACATACTCCGAAAAAAGTAAAAGACAATCATGTTGAATCAATTGACCCAACCCAACCCGACCCACCCCAACTTAATCTATTACTCCATACTAAATTGGAGTTATTTTTAGGGAATCTATACTTATATATTAAACACAAGACCAATAAAAAATAAATTAATGTTCTTACGAACTTTGCTATCTTTTAATTATGTTTCATATTCAATTAAAATACACTAAATACTTTGTAGTACAAAACATCAATTTGAGAGCGTTTATTTAATTTCATTAGTTATTATTGTTCACTTTCTTTTTTTTATTATATAGTTTTTATTTTATAGCTCAAATAATATTTATTGATATTCAAAATAAAATGCGATGCATCACCCGAGTCACACATTACTTTTCCTTCATAATTTTTTTTTTTTTAGTAAGATTATTTTTATAATTGACTATTGTGCTACATTTCGCTATAATCATCTATATTTCAACTATTAAAAATTTAAAAACCGGAACATGGCTCAGAAATTATCTAATTATCCATTTATCCCCAAAACTAAAACCCCAACAGTAATTATCAATACCGTACTTCCAAACCTCCCGCAACCAGAATGTAAATCCTCTATTCACTCTTAAAACTTCCCACTGAAACATCACTAATGTCAACTGCAATCTTCCGGCGGGCGTTAACCCCACGCGCCACCGCTTCAACCACCGTCTCACTCTCCTCCATCTCTTCCTCCCCTCCAACCCCCGACACTTCCGCCGTCTCCACCACCGTATCAATCCTAACCCACCACCGTCGCAAATCCCGGTGGTCCACTCTCCTCTCTCTCTTCCCCAACGGTTTCACCCCATCTCAAACCTCCAAAATCCTCCTCAAAATCCGCAACAATCCCCACCTCGCCCTCCGCTTCTTCCTCTTCACCACGCGCCGCTGCCATTCTCTCTCTTCCCTCCATTCTTACTCCACCATTATTCACATCTTAGCTCGCGGTCGCCAAAAAACCCGGGCCAAATCGCTTATTAAATCGGCAATTCGGGAGTTTGATTTGATGGGTGTTGAAGATTCTCGAGAATTTTCTGGAAAAAAGTGCAAGGTTTTTAAGGCTTTGGTTGAATCTTATAGGGTATGTGATTCTGCCCCCTTTGTGTTTGATTTACTGATTGTTTCCCTTTTAGAAATGAATAAATTAGACCCATGTATTGATATTGTTAGAATGTTGCATAATCGTGGAGTTTATGTTAATGTTGGTACTTGTAATGAGTTGATTTCGAGCGCCTTGAAAACTAGGGATTGTTTCTTTGGATATGATTTGTATAAGGAGTTATTTGGGTGTGAGAAAGGTAAATTAGTTCCAAATGTGCATGTTTTTAATGAGCTTATGCTTTCGTTTCATCGAAATGGATTGCTTGATATGGTGGAGGAGGTTTGGATTGAGATGGTTAAGTCGAATTGCGATCCGAATGCTTATAGTTATAGCATTTTGATGGAGGGTTATTGTGAGAAAGGTGATTTGGAGAAGGCTGAAAAGGTGTGGGAAGAGTTGAGAGTGAAGGGGTTGAATCCTGATGTTGTTGGTTATAATACATTGATTGGTGGGTATTGTAGAATGGGTGAGGTTGGGAAGGGTGAGGAGCTTTATAGAGAGATGGGATTGCGCGGCGTGGAGGGAACTTGTGTTACTTATGAACATCTTATAGGTGGGTATTGTTTGGCTGGAGATGCTGATTCTGCAATGCTGTTGTATAATGACATGCGTAGGAAGGGGTTTATTACTGATAATTCAACTGTTGATTCATTGGTTAGAGTACTTTGTTGTAAGAGGTCAGTTTTGGAAGCTTTTGAATTCTTCAAGATTGCCATGAAGAATGCTGATTTTGTTGCAAGGGAGTCAAGCTATGAGTTACTGATAAAGGGTTTGTGTGATGAGGGAAAGACAGAGGAAGCCTTGAAACTTCAGGCACAAATGGCAGGGAAGGGGTTTAGACCCAAGTCACATGTATATGGTGCTTTCATTGATGGCTACTTGAAGATAGGAAAAGCTGATGAAGCAGAAAGTCTGAGGAAAGAGATGATGGATATGTAAAGCTTACCGTGTTAAGAGTCAGGAATTAAACACCCTGTAAGAATGAAAACTGCCCGTCACTAAAGGTTATAACAAAACCTCGGACCTTAAGGATGATGTTTGTAATGCTTATATGAAATTTAAGAAGCTTTTGGAATCTGCTAAAAGGTAGGAATAAGAAGGTGTCAACTCTGTAGCTTATGAAATCCTTGATCTTCACAACATTGGAAGGTATTCATTTGACAGCTTTCCTTTGCCTCTTATATACATTAGCTTCTTATATCTCTACCTCAATGATACCATTTTTGAATATCTAAATGGGGAAGGGAGTTCAAAAACGAAGTCGTGTTTCTTGTTTGTGCATTTTTCATTGCAAAGCTTGTGGAATGCTTTGCACAAAGGAATTGGTTAGGCGTCATGTAGCCTGGGTTAGGCAAGAGCTGTTCTTACGGGGAGCATTTTAATAAGGCCTTGTTCGATCGAAACAAGGGTAGTTAAGTGAAGAAAAGACTTACCTTTTTGTCTTTTGATGCAAAGAGATTGGTCGCTTAAGTTGTTACATGCTTGATTCATGGCCAATAATTGTGCAAGTTACATTAGCATTGGTATTCATGTAGTAGTACAAAAGTCTAGGACTTGCAACAATTTCTAGATTTGCTACACTTATTTCGACCATTGTCATGCTGGTCAATTTCCCTTTGTCAATTTGTGCTAAAAAGTATCAGTAAAAAATAATGGAATCAAAGGATTAGAGAATGAAGGCTACATCTGAAATATTGATAACCATGGGAATTTTAAAGCTTCAAGAATGGAAGATTTAGCTCTTGTCTAAGATTATTTAGAAATATCGAGAATAAATGGCTGACAAATTTTCTTTGTACTACAAGTATTACTTCATTTGTCTTCTGGGATGCTCAATCATCCTGACAATCTCTGCGATGATTCAGACAAAGCTTTCCCTTGATAGAATTGCCTCATTTCTTAGCCTCAACGACAATATATTTCCAAGGTGCTGCTGAGATGTATAATGAAACTTTAATTTGGATCCGTCTGTCCCAAGCAAAATCGAGGACATTAATCTTAGGGTGTATTCAGCTTTGGCGAGTCAACCGTACTCTCTTCTATACTCGTAAGACTGATTGGATCCAAGGCTTTTGCTGTGTGGATAGTTGATGAAATATTGTTTGGCAAAGAAATGGATCATGACAGTTTTACAGTTTTGTGAAGAAGGATCTCAAAATCTTATCTTTTAATAACAAGATTATTGTTGGTGAGGGGGTTATCAGTTGGAGTGGCGATTAGAAGCAAAGGATTTGAATTGCCTGTGCATGGTACCAGGATGCTGATATATCTGTTTGATGATCCATTAGTGTTGTTGATGCTCACACTCATAGTCTTCTTTTCAAGGTATAGTATCTGTCATTTTCTTATAGTTCCTGGTTGTTAAAATAATGAGAGTATCCGTCCTACAAAGTACATAAGTTTTATACTCTGCCCCATCACATATCATGGCGCTTTGTTGTAATACTTTTGATTGCAGGATTGTGTTCTTAGCCTTAAGAGCCCAAAATTGTAATTTGTGTCGCACATCAAGTGTAGCTCATACCTGCTGCAGATTTGATCTTGATGAGAAATCAAGTGTAATAAAAAAAGAAATTGCTTCATTTTCCAATTAATGGTTCATAATTTACAAATTAACTTGTAATCTGTGTGCATAAGTGTGATGGAAGTTTTCTTTATCGTTGTAGTTTTGTACTGGGTGACATACCCAGATACCCTACATAGTATACTAGTCCTTTGTCGTAGCTAGGTTAGTAACGTGAAACTTTTCTGTGGACTGCCTTACAGATATTAGCAGGTAGCTACTTCTGTGAGGTCGCTGGTCGGAGCAATATTTGATTACCTGGTCTGTTGAAGGGTGGCAGGTTAAGCTTATTTGGAACGCTGCTGCTTATGGGACTTGTTAAAAGAAACCGTGAAGCAACATTCGACATGCTTAGATGCTGGCCAAGCAGTACAATATGCTTCAATCATGTTAGTAGCTCTGTTCTGGCCTTATCGTCGATCAAGAATGATGTAAGAGTTGTAATATGAAGTGTAAAGCTTTCAAACCCACCATCAGCAACTGAAGCTGTTAAATTGCAGGAGCATATCAAGAATAGAAATAAGGGTATGGAGAAGAAGAGGCTTGAATGGACAGTTTTTGTTAACATAACTCCTAGGTCCAAAAAAAAAATAATAAAATTACTTGTACCTTATTTCTGAATGATTTGTTCTAGATTTAGTAAATCTAACTAATGTAACTCTGCTGTGATCAAATTTCTTACTTCGTAAATTGTGGGATCAATCATTATTAACCGTGCTTCCTTGGTTATAGCATAAAATTTACCCTCAAAACTGATAATATTGGAGAAATCACTATTGTTGATTACGAATTGTTCATCTTTATTGTCTAAAATCTCTACTAGATAAAAGGATCTGTTATAATAGTCCATATGACTTCTCCTGGCCTATACAAACCCAACCTTCCTACTCTAAACAATACCAATACGGTGAAATCACCACTACCGGAGGGCGAAGGAGTGAGGAGGTGGGGCCGCCGAGGAGTTTGGTAGAGGGAGGCGTGGGTGGGCAAGGATTTTTTACAATTTTTTAAGTTTTTTTTTACAAAAAGTGTCAATTTAAGTTGGGATTATTAAAACCAATTAAAACCCGTCCAGAGACTTTATATTAATACCGAGGCAATGCAGGGTAATCAACACACATTAATAAATCTTATTGCAATCTAAAGACATAACACACAAGCCGTACTACTACTACTGAAGTACTGAATCCATCCTCATTTAATGGCCTAGAAACTTAAAGAGTAAAAAATTTCCTTTTGTGAATCATTTGACTTGAATAGGATCTGCATAAACCTTCTGCTAGCCGATTCTATGCTCAATGTATGATCACCTAATTTATGCCACTAAACACCACCATACATGGCCACCATTGATATAATAATAAGCTCGCACGAACCTACATCAATTTTATTACCAGTTTACTACATCAATTTACTAAAAAGCCGATGAGGAGGGGGCAAGAAAATCTTGGCGAATGGAGCTACCTCTTTCCTATCGGAGCATATCTTTGAATCTTGTGAAGTGTAAAATGCCAAGCAATCTCCAAATTATTGTTCAAAGGGCCACTCTTGCAGTCCTACCTTGTCATCTATTAAATCTTCATCTACGCTAAAGAACATAATTGTGCTTAGAAAGTAGGAGTGACCAAATGGCATAACAACATAGTTACCTTTAGACCACCCTAAACCTTCCACCGCGATGGAAAAGGTCACATACTCACTAACGTAGAAAACACGATCTTCTAGGTTCGAGACCTCCTTCCAAGTGCATGTCTGATTATGATTTATCCTACCATAAGCTTCCAACTTATAAACTCCAACAACTCTGGGTGGCTCGGGTTCTTCTGAATAGTAATATTCTATATAAACTAGATAAAGCCGTCCATTCGATTCAACTATATATGTTAACACGTCCGAATAGCCCAAATCTAACTCTACTGTGATCAAATTCCTTACCTCATAAGTCGGGGATCAATCATTATTAACCTTGCTTCCCTATTTATAGCATAAAATTTACCCTCGAAACTGATAATATCGGAGAAATACTTCATAATCTATAATCTCTATAAAAGGATCTGGTACAATATTCCATTCGGCTTCTCCGGGCCTCCACAAACCCAACTTCCTGCTCCTAACAACACCAATACGGTGAAATCATCATCATATTGTCTTTAGAATTACTATTATTCCAACATACAACTGCTTTAGCTTTTCTCGGGTTTTGTTCATTGGATATACCATATTGAAGTGAATAAGACCTAGTGATTTCCTTGGCATTGCAGTCGAACATATCGAATGATCCTCTACACAACGTAGGGTGCTCGAATGATGCAGACAGCGTAAGCAAAGGGTTTTGTAGGCGCAATTTACTCGATTCAACCCGTTGTTCAACCTTTACTATCCATCCACTTTCTTGGTGTCCTGGACCAGGAGGAGGGGGAAATAGTAAAATATTGTTTCGCAAAAGGTATGCAGTGGTGAAAGGTTCATTGGAGTCATATGTTGTGTTTAACAACAAAGGCGGCGGTGGGAGTTTAAGAGGAAACTGAAGAGGTTTCTTTAAGGGTAAGAGAGAAGAGCGCCATGAAGTACAAACAGAACGTATCCTTCGAAGCTCGAACTCGTCACCGGTCTTATCATTATCGAGGTGTTTGTAAATTTCGAATAAGATATCGCTTGGAAGATTTCTCCAATACTTTGGTGTTCTTCACCAAATTCATCTTCCCTCTTTCACTTAGGGGCCATCTTTGACTCCCTAAGGGGGCGTTTAGGTTAAATTGAATGGTTGAGATCACAAAGGAATTCAATGGTTTAATTAATAAAAAGATACTTCGTAGGTGATTATCACATATCACCCTTTGTTAAGTTTTTTAGCCAAATACAGAGTAGGGTTTTATAGAGTGAGGGATAGCTCAAGTGATTAGAGCTTCCCTCGCGATTTCAAGAGATATTGGGATCTTTTCTTGGGAATTTATCGGTTTGGTTAATGGATATCATATTCAGTGTTATTGGTTATCGGATACCCGAACCGGTAGTGTTAACGGTATGGGTACCCGACCCATGCTCACCCCTATTTTATATAGCAAATTAGGCAAAACTAGTAAAAAAAGGCTCTCAACTATGGGTATTCTTACGATCTGATGTCCAATCTCTTGATAATTATGGACAGTCCTATGCTTCCTAGCTATGAAAGTACTACTCCCTCCGTTCGTCTCAATGAATAGATTATTAATTTTCAATTGTTAGACTTTATACTTAGTAAGATTAATTCGGCATACGTACCCAAGAGAAATGGAGCAAGTATTTAAAAACGGAAGGAGTAATTAAGAATTGGGCTTCCTTTTATACGTATTTTCAATCTCCTATATCTGTATCATTATATTAGATGATATTAATATTTCTGGCACCAATGGTTAATGTCCAAGAATTGATAGAAGGCAGAACCACTTGATATGGAAAGCCGGTCAAAAAAGGCAACCAAATAGTAGCTCTAGTATAAGACCTAGAACATGGAGTACTTGTACATTTTGTTGTAGAGTAGTAGAGAATACCAGTAATGGAGAAAGTCAAGAAAACAAGTACGTTTTTTTTTTTTTGGTTAAGAAGAAAAACAAGTACTTGCCTTAGACAGGAATAGGCATGGCAACTTTGCTATTTTAGCTTTTCATATAGCTTTCACCTGTATTACCTCCCCAACGAACATGATTAATGCAAATTCAAATTCTGAATTAACACGGCAAGGTAGTGTTAAAAATACAGTGTTCTTCCCAAGTAGCTCCCATTATAGCACAACTAAAAATAAAGAAAAACCTTTGTCAAGCCTACGGCTGTATGGGATAATTGATGAGGAGTTAGCGTACAATAATTATTATGACGAATAACCAGTGATATAATTCACGACCACATACTGTCCAACTACATGTTGACACTTACAAAATACTTAAGGTTTTGTTGATAACTTGAGTAAACTAATTAAGTGATATCTTGGTCCCTTCATTCTCTATATCTCGCCTGTGTCCCTGCAATGCAAACAACGAACAAATATTAAGCAACTGATAACTTGATTTTTTTAAAAAAAAAAAAAAAAAAAAAAAAAGGGTTTATAGAGATAGCAGGTATTAGACATTTTGTGTCCCCCAAGTCCTTGACTTGAATTTTTTATTCACAATTCTCAGAACATGAAAACTATATTAATGACTCAGGAAGTTCACAAAGTTACAAATGTCGTAATTAAAGGCTCTTGTATGTGAAGTATATTTGCCTAGATCCTAGATCCTAGTTCCTCCTCATTGTGACAGAAAGATAATGCAAAAGGAACCATCCATCACAAAGCCTGAATTGGTCGGCAGCCTTCAGTAGTTTAGTTCCTCTTAGACTTGTGTGTTATGAGAAAGATATCTCAAGAGTTCCTCCCCAGTTTGACAGAAAGCAATTGCAGAGAATGAAACAGCCATTTATCACAGATATCTGGTTGGCTTGGTAGTTTAGTTCCTCAAAGACTCATGTACATATGATTCTATCCCAGAATATTATAGCAAAAGAGTGCCATGAGACAATGAGGATATAATAAAAGTCCTAAACCCAATGAAACTATTAGCTACATGAGTAGAAAGAAGCCTCTTTATAATACACTAAAGTTTCACCGATCATAGGAAAGCTGCAAGAACCAAGAAATCTAGCTAAGCTTTCTAATGCACTTGTGTAGTGGCACCTTCAGTTTACCAGGGTTGATAAGCAAATCACCTAGGTCTACCTCAGGCATGCACTACACATAGTATGAGAATTCCTTCAAGTAAGCAAGGTCAAGAAAACTCAGTTTTATGTTCATATTACATGCTTAATTGATGAAAGCTAAACAACAAATATTGTCCAGAACAACCTTCAATTCACAGATTTTGTGTAACAGTTGCAATCTGAGAGGGATGGAAAGTAGATTACAACCCTCTCGTAGAGAAAGAGGCCGTAAACCCATGCAAAAGAATAACCTTTAGCATGAAACCATGTGTCACATACGTTACAAAAGCAATAAATCAGTTCAAAAACGACATTGAAAATGAGCACCTCCAGGAAATTAGACTTGAAATATCTTCTAACAGGAAAATAAAGTAACGTCATATGATATTGACTAATTGAGCAAAAGTATGATATCAATCAATCAATAAAAGCCTTAATCCCATAAGTGGGGTCAGCTACATGAACCAAAAGTGATTATTCCGTATAGTCATCCACAAAATTCTTCCTCCTCCAACCCTTACGATATAGAATGATGTAGAATGCCACACACAGTCACAAGCACATAGAATGTACACCCATGCACATCATACACAAGGAAAAATGCATATATGGGCCTCACCTGTACCACAAGACCTCAACTTTATTGTCTTTACATAATTTCAAGATATTCCTAAACTACAATAAGTTCATAACTTGTCCAGTAGATTTAATGTTATGCACCAATCATATATTCATTTGTACAAGAATCCTTTGACCATCATAGAAACTGCATCAATCAAGCAAGCAAATGTGCACAAGAATCACCCTGGAAAGTCATTCTCCACTGTAAATTGTAATTTTTTTCAAGCATACTCTACTCAAGTTTTCAAACCCTATCTCAAACTATGCCAAGCACCACTCTCATTAGTCAATAACACCAATATATGTATGCCATATAGCATCCGAGACACTAATATTCAATTCCGGGGTTCAACCACACTAAAAAGCCAACCCCAACAACACATCATCCTTTGACAAATCCTAAGCTCTTATAATGGAAATTTTATTTTTCCTAGATAGTGAAAGTTGTATTGCCAAGAGCCCACGAATTTAAAGAAAAGATCCCTTCTAATACCTCCCAAATCATATATTGGGGAGAATTGTTAAAATCAATGCAAATTGATGATATCAATACCGCAAGGAGAAAGAAACACTTAATACCGCGAATTCAATGAAGAACCCCTTTAATTCCTCCCAATTCATTGTTCTCAAATTGTGAAGTTCGTCAATTAAATCTTATTACCGTGAATCCGCATTTCAATGGATAAAAACTTCCCCTTCCTATTGCTAATAATAATTAAACATAGACAATCGTTCTATTTCATAACAAACCCTTTTTAAAAATAATAAAAATAGCAAATTTGTAATTTTCAGGTCACAATTATAATCCTTCTTAGCTATATAAGACAATAATCAACTTTGAGCAAATAGAAATTAAAAATTAAAGTTTTTGCCGAAATCGAAAACACAATTAAAACCCCAAATAAAGTAAAACAAGTGAAATTAAGAGCTAAATAACATCACTTCCATAAAAAATTATAAGAACAATACCTTAAATTTGGTGGGGTTGAATCAAAGATCCAAAGTGATCTCCTCTTTCTGGAAATACTGAAGAACATAAGGAGTGACCCGAATAGCAACAACCCATGCTCCGAACATCAACCCATGGGATCGAAGCTGCTTCAGAGCTTCTTCCTTGCTTGGTTTCTTCTGGAACATTCCTCCGAACATCTTTGCTTTGTTCTCTCTTTCTCTCTCTAGATTGCAAGATCTGTTGAATTTCCCCAAAACCTTTGATAAACCCTAAATTATGAGCCTTTGGTTGAATATAAAGCTGATTACTTGATCAGGTTATTCGGTTTTCTTTCTTGGGCTATAAGATAATCCTGGAATTGGGTTTGGGCTTTGGTACCAAAGAAAGTGGTTTGATGGCTTTTGAGTTTTTTTTTTTTTTTTTTTTTTTTGAAAAAATGTAGAATTGTGCTATTCTAATATTCTTCACAATTTATTTATTTATTTATTTTGTTTAGAGAATCGCAAAGGGTAGATGATAGAGAATCAATTTTAAGATATCATGTATCTATAAATAGAATCTAAATCAACATATACATAAAATTGAATTAAATAAGGGTTTCCTTCGTCAAAGCTATGATCGTTGAATATATCTTGCATTGTAGTGCATCTCTCGCACACATCGCTGGAATATACCGCCTTTTCATAGAGACGGTCTAACGATTGGTTGTAGTTGTAAGGATGATTTTCATATGATTCACTCGAATGTCTTTGAAGATTTGACAACCGTTGCTATCCCGGACAACTCTCTACCAACGAAGTGATAATAGGGCAAAAGATGATTACCTTTTTAATAAACTCTAACACACACACACACACACACACACAAAAAGACAAACAACAAAACTAACAAAAATTGATAACTCCACCATAGGGAGATAGACGAATGTCTACACTATTTCCGGCCTAAACAATCAAGAATTTGGAGAAACCCTAAAAGAGAGGAGGAGAGAAGGGATAGGCGAGGCGAGAGTTTCAAAAATGATTTTGAAGGTCTTTTTGATATCCTGATCTATCCCTAATTCTCTTCTCGATCCTATTTTATTCTATATGATTTTGTACAATATGATTATGCTATAATCCTAAGTGATTATGCTATGATTCTACTAGGATTGCGATTTTCCCTTTGATCCGAATTGTTTAGTTGAATTATGATTGTAAAATTAAGCAACATTATGATCCAGTTTTAGTAACTACTTTGTATGATAGTAGCAATACACATTGTAATTCTCTATGACAAAACATGTGTTTACTACATACGTAAAGAAATCATCATTAACAACTTTAATTTGGCTAGGTGTAAGGCACATAATGAGATTGATTCGAAAAAGTTGCTTAACCTAATCTTTTGTAAGAGTTGTTTGAGAAATTTTTATAATCCATCATAAACTATTTTGATCGTTGCTAAAAATAAATTATTTAAATAGCTAATTTAAACATCTAATGTACATAATATAGAGTAACTAGATAACTTATCAACTAATTAATATAATCAGTTATATCAATGAGTTAATAGCAAAGTAATTATCAAATATAACATGCATGATCACGGCATAATGATTATAATGTCCATACTCATTTTACACTAGATCAAGCTAAAATTGGGTATAATGTACAGTGGTAATTGTTATAAACGGAACTGCGGGAACAAAAACAGTAAGAACAAAGTTACCGAAAAATAGACTGAGTCGCGGACTATGTCGCTTTCTTTAGAACATTCACGGCACTGCCCTGAAAAGGTGCAAGCAGTTCGTAATAAACCGGATGTTCCCCAGGATAAAACAGTCTTTCTGTATTGTAATTATACCGGTGGAACTGCACAAAACCACCGGGCAACTAAACACCAAAAAAAGAAAAAAAACTGCTCGAGGGTTTTGTTTTTGTGAGGGAAAATAGAGAGGAGAAGAAGATTGCTTTCTGTATTTTTTGTGTATCAAAAACAGGAAATCAACACGCCTTTTATAGGAAAAATTGCAACGTAACTGCTGCTGTTTAATTAGGCACTAATCACGCAATTAAAACAGTCATAAGTTGAACGTTTAGCAAAAAATCAGTGAAAACGTTTGCATGATTAACGCTCCATTAATCAGTTTTGAAAAAACGGTCAAATGTAATCAGTCAAAAACGTTTAGCAAAAATCAAGGAACTAATCACGCAATTAGCCTTGTCCAAAAAAATAAGTTTATTTAATAAACCCGACCCGGCCCGGCTCGGTTCGGCGCGCGTGTGTGTGATAGATGGTTTACCATATAGGTCCTCCCTCTCCACAAAATGTGGGTAGCCCAAGGGCCACACCCCTTTAGCCCACTCTCTATATTATAAAGAGAGTAAAACTCTCATTTCCCACCAATGTGGGACTTTGAGTTTTTTCACAAAATTCACACACTACACACTTGTTGTTCCAACAGTAATCACTACCCAATTACTACCCTCTTTTTTTATAACAAAAGCTTAAGGTAGCGTCCCCCACAAGCTCACCTTTCCATATCTAACAATGGGAAAACAAACTCAACTGACAAACAAAACCCCCCCTAAGATTCAAGTCACCTAAAATTCAAGTCATTTTCACACCTTAGCATTCAACTGTTTTTAGGTCAATCTCCCCTCAAACCTAGTCAACAATCTTTTTCACCAATCCATATGCCGCATTAGTGCTAAGTGGGTTCCCCCACATTAGATAGAAACTCCCCTCCTTTACTTTTTAGTATTCCTCTAATCACCCCAATACA
Organism: Chenopodium quinoa; assembly: GCF_001683475.1. Lineage (NCBI taxonomy): Eukaryota > Viridiplantae > Streptophyta > Magnoliopsida > Caryophyllales > Amaranthaceae > Chenopodium > Chenopodium quinoa. The sequence goes on from NW_018744537.1 coordinate 1,143,006, forward strand.
TTTTTACATACACTCGCGTGTACATGTCACAAACCCGTACAATGTACTCAAGTAATACAAAGTATTTTTCTTTTTTACTCGTTTGATTTCAAAATAAACAAAAATTACAGTATTCCCAAGTCCCGGGTAACACTAAAATGATAAGATTACTCACTACATATTCTTAAGTGCACCCAGTTCACGATATACCCGTGTGTATATTAAAATTTCCTAAACACCCCTCCTCAGCTGAGGTGTCATGAAGATTTGCAATCCTAAATTTCCAAAATCATTTTAATAAATCAAAAATTTTAATCCCCCATTTCTTTTTCTTCTACCTCACTCACACACACTCTCTCTCCTGCCTACCTAATTTCTCTCTCTAAAAATGGCTGCCAGACCACCAGAACCAGAACACCCACCTCAACCAGGCCCCACGCTTCCTCCAACCTCCTTCTCCTCCGCCATAGTCGTCCACCAATCTCCACCGTCCAAACTCCCAATCGACTTCAGCCCACCGTTGATCGCCATGGTGGTCGTCGCAGCAGCAGCCTTCCTCTTCATCACTTACTCCCGCCTTATTTCCCGCCACCTCTTCCCGCCATTTCTCCGCTTCATCCGCCGTCACCGCCGCCGCAGGATTCTCTTCCCGCCGTCCGATATCGGCTCTCCGCCGCCGCCCTACGAATCCTCCGACGGATTCTACGTTTACTCGCCTTACGGCCTCGATGAATCGGTTATCAAGAATATTCCGTTGACAATTTACAAGTTCCCGACGAAATTAGGGTTTATCGAAGTTAATGGATTCAATGATTGCGCTGTTTGTTTACTTGATTTTGAGGAGGGAGAATGTATTCGTACTCTGCCTCTTTGTTGTCACGCTTTCCACGTTGATTGTATCGACATGTGGCTTCGATCGCACGCCACGTGTCCGCTTTGTCGTGCCGGAGTTTACCTTCCGCCGCCGGAATCGCCGTTGTTATCGCCGGTAATGACGGCGAGAATCCGTCCGAGCTTCGACGAAGGAATTCTCCTCGAAAGCATGTTTTTAGAGCCGTTGCCGGAAGTTGATGTTGAGCAAAATTCCGGCGAAATTCAGGAGGTTTTCTCGCCGGAAAGAAGGATAATTCAGTCGGAAGATCAGCGTTGTAATAGAAGAGAACTCGATTTTCTTCTCAAACGATCGTATTCGTTTGGATTTGAACGGAGTTTTCCGTCGGAAAGGTTAGTTATGGAGCCGGCAACGACGCCGTATCACCACCGTCAACGGCGGAACTTCTTCTGGACAAAACGACCATCATCAACGCCGTTTAGCTCAATAGCAAAATCTAGAGTATTCTCTTTCCGGCGAACGATGAAATCTCCGGCGTTGTTCCGGCGACGAGGGTTTTTCCCGTTGTCGGAATCTTCAGCGAGCTTACGATACGCTAGCACAGATGAACCTTCTAGAAGAATCAAATCAATGGCGTCGCCATTGTTTGGAAGAGCGGCGATGTTTTCGTCGAGTCGAATGAGGTCGGGTGATCCTGAAGCATTGATTTCACCGGAGAGGTTTAACAGACGGTAGGAGATGATGACACGTGGGAGGTGGATGTAGCGTTGGATTAAGGTGGAATGAATGAACGGTGATGATGGGGTTTGAGGGGTGTAAATGTGGTGGGGATGAAGGTGGTGTAAATGTAGTAGGAAATTTAATGGGAGGGTGTGTCAACTGTCGAGTGCATTAAATGGGTGAAATTGACGAAAGAGAAAAATATTAAGGGAGTGTTAGAAAGATGGAGAGAGATAATATAACTTAAGTAAGGGACTTTTTGTTTAAGATTGCTTTTGGGGATTCTCTCTCCATCTATCTACTACTCTCTAAAGTTGGTTTTTGGGGCGTAAACGGAGCTATAAAGCAATGATGTAAACGAGGTTTGATCTCGACTTTTGTAAAGATAATACTCGTAGCATAGGTTAGGAGATAGGTGTGGAGGTGTAGTAGGGGGTGTTAAACTTAAATTGATGGGATTGATGTTGGTTAGAAAATAGGGAAAAGATCATTTAATGCAGGAAATTGATTTATGGTACTCTCAAGCTTTAAATTTCTTTGTTGTGTTTACAATGGATTTATTAGTAGTAATTCTTGGCGGGAGATTTATTGATATTGGTCCGATTTTGGACTATTCTTTTGTAGCTTTTGTTTTGGCCTTCTTAATGTTGGATTTGACTTTTATGACACTAGAAATTGGAGGTTTGAAGTTGTGAAAATGTGGGTCTTTTGGATACTTGGTGTTGGAAATTTTGTGTTAAGTGCGTTGAATTTATCTTTCTAATGTTGAAAATATGGAGGGAGGGGAATGAGTGAGATTGTATGGTCTACCTTATGCTGAGAACTGAGGAGATGTGCTAGGCCTCTAGCCGGCCCTCTTCTACTCGTAAGCGCCTCCGACGTGTCCCTATGACTCTGAGCGGACACTCGGGAGCCAGGAAGTACTATATGGTAGGTTCCTTGATGAGCATAAAACTTGTTTTGAAAATTGAATGTTCTTTAACCTAGTCCATCTCCATCATATGCATTAATCAATAATCACAATGAAATTTTAGCGTAAATAGATTTATGATAAATTATCTGATAATATTGTCTTATTTTACTTCAGTTGGAAAAATTTTATTGCTCTCAAGAATATTCACACTTTGAAGTATGAATATACGGAGTAGATAAAACACGATCAAATTTAGCCGAACTTGTAACATGATAATTATCTTAAATTTTGCGTAATATGGAGTATATTTGTCCTTAAAAAGGCACCTCTATGCTTAATCCACCTTTGTTGTATGGTAGTGTCCAAATCCAATAGTTGGAGACTTCATTTCAAACTATCTACAAATTTATTATCAAATCCAATATTATCATATGTGGCAAACATAAAGAAATGTAAATGACTGGTCTAAACTACTACTCCCTCCATTTTTAAATACTTGCTTCATTTCTCTAAGCGTGAAGTTTTAGGAGAAATTGGCGAAAGGAAATAAAATATGGAGGTAGTGGGATAGATGAAAGAATAAAAAAATTGTAAAATGTAAAAGGCGTCAAGAGAATTGGAGGAGAGAGAATATGAAATCAATAAAATATGATTTATGTTAGGTTCACTAGTTTGGAGAATTGAATTAAATATTCTAAAAGTTTTTCAAATAAGGAAATAGAGCAAGTATTTAAAAACGGCCGGAAATGAAAAATGGAGCAAGTATTTAAAAATAGAGGGAGTATCAATAATCCGATTTAGATTTTTTTGGTGAAAATTAAATTAGATCAAATTATAAAATTAAAGTATTTGAAGAAAATGTAACATTACTTAATCGAGACCGAAAATGTAGGTGGCAATATAAGCATGAAAGCAAAGAGGCTAGCTGCTGAGCATTAATTAGGAAAAACGACCATCCTCTTCTAGTCTTATACAAGTATAATATTAACTCCGTTTCTGAAAGTTTGATTCACTTAGTATTCATATGGTCAAAATAAAATAACTTTGACCACATTTTATGATATATACAATCAAAATAAATTAACAAGTTTAATCTTATTAGATTCCCCTAATGATAAATTTTTCAAATATCAACTTTTAAAATTTTTACTTCTACATAACCGAAGTCATTAATGGTCAAAGATGTCCATTGAAGACCGTATAAATAGAGAGTGAGTCGAACTTTAAAAAATGGAGGGAGTATATTAATATTACCCTTTAAACTTTGAGACTACCCATTTATTATTTGGAGAAAATCCTGTATTCATGTACTGTACTATAGAAAAGTATAATGAAAACAAAGAAGAGATAATGAAAGGAGGAGGGGGGATTTTTAAACATTAATTGGACGTGTCAAACAAGTAAAAAAAGGGTCGGCTTTGGACTAGCCAACTATGAAAATAAAATGGGTCAAATATGAGAAACAATGTTGATTTGCACCCATTTAAACTTTAACTTGGGGTAACTGCATAATGTTTGGAGAAACACAAATTTTTATATGTGATTGGTCATACCGTGTGGTTGGGGTTACTTATTTAGGGGTTACTTATTATGAGATTACTTATTAAGGGGTTACTCGGTCTGCCAGGGGTTACTTATTGAGGGGTTACTCGGTCGGTCAAATGTTACTTATTTAGGGGTTATTCGATCGGTTAGAGGTTACTCTCATATAGAAAACGCGCTAAGCTAAGGGTGAAAGTTCGGTTTGCGGTGTGGTTTATAGCCCAAACCAGATCATATTAATTCAGTTTAGGATTTTTCAAACCGCAATGCACCATATTATTATTCAATCCGAACCAAACCACACCATTTTTAATTTGGTTTTCAAAACAAAAACCAAACCGCACCACAATTTTTTTAGGCCTAGTGTTTTGAGCTTTGATTTGTACCTTTTTTGGGCCTGACTCAACAGAACTTGTTTTAAGCCTTATATAATAGAGTTGAAAAATCAGATTTGGGCTATAATTTAGATATGGGCCTATATTTCGGTTTGGTTTTCAGTTTTTCAAATCTTGAAACCGAAACCAAACCGAAAACCTCAATTTTTTTTTTATTTCTCAAACCACACCGAACCATATTAACAAAAAAAACCAAACTGCATTACTAATTCGGTTTGGTTTACGGTTCAGTTTTAAACCGTATTAGTTTCACCCCTAGCGCTAACTGACCGAGTAACCTCAAAATAAGTAACCCTTAACCGACTGAGTAGCCCCTAAATAAGTAACCCCGGCGAAAACGCGCTAACTGACTGAGTAACCCCACAATAAGTAACCCTTAACCGATTGAGTAACTCCTAAATAAGCAACCCCTGAATAAGTAACTCCGGCCACACAGTGTGACCAGCCACACAAAAAAAGCACCGAAAGCCAAATATTTTTTGCTACACATTGCAAAAACATTACTAATACGTTGTATTGTTGAGTCATGGATGGAGCAGACGGTAGGCTTCCTAGTTTCACTTAACATCGTAATTAATTTTACTTCGAATACTTAAATGTTTGTCCATTTTACAATTACCTGAACAATAGATGTGTTTGAGTTTTAAAATGGTTTTTTCTTCAAAACATGAGAAGTTAAATGGTTTTGAAAAGCACGATCAGAGTGCTAGTTGATTTTGTTGCGCAGATGTATGAATGAGTCTATAAAGTGTTAGAATTAATGGTGGAGCTCCAAGGCTTGACCGTGGCTTGTGTGTGGAGAAGGAACGGAGCAACAAAGAGAGATGAAAATAAAGGTGTCGAAGTAAAGGAAGGAGTGCAAGAATTAGCCATGCACGTTTGTGCAAGATATGGCACATCTTCTATATATGCAGCCTAGAGCACGTTCGTGCAAGTGGTTCTTCGACAAAGTAGTAGTTAATAGGGAGATCTAAGGAGTTTAACATCGACACACATGCTAGTGTGCAAGATATGGCATGTCCATGCGAGCTCACAACACACATGCTTCTTAATCAGCTCAAAACTTGTTTTCTTAGTCTATTACCGTACCCTACGCCAATCCAATCAAGAAGCTTATATGACGACAAAACTGTACATATGAAGTACTACTTCCATTTCTGAAAGTTCGACTCACTTACCCTTCATGGGTCAAAATAAAATAACTTTGATCACATTTTATGACTTATACAATAAAAATAAATTAGCATATAAGATCTTATTAGATTCCACTTATTATAAATTTTCCAAATATCAACTTTTTATAATTTTCAATTATACATAGCCGAAGATATTCATGGTCAAAGATGTTCATTGGAGACCGTGCAAATGCAAAGTGAGTCGAACTTTCAGGAACGGAGGGAGTGTATGTTATTGTGCAGCTAAGCTATTGTATTATTGAGAGTAAAAACACTGCAAGGTTTAAATTTATGATTATGAGATTAAATAGATATCTTGATTCTTGAGTGTCTTGTTATAGTTGTCATGGCTATACATTTAATCTAAGTCATAGGGAAAATTAATTTTAAGTCTCTTAGAGATATATGAAATTTTCCATGTTAAATTATTCGTGTGTTATTCGTCGTTTTTCTTTGTTATTTCCTTTACATTATTATGAAGGTTTAACAGTGCTCCCAGTTTACCAATAACGAATTCCCAACAAAAGGTTGGTAACAGATTATTTATGTACAACAGTACAAGGAAACAACAACCATCAAATCATGTGATAAAATCTGACCTCTTTGTTAGGATTAGGACTCAAGAGGTGGGAATTCTATAACTATATTACTACTTGATTTCTTTATCTGACTTAACTCTAATCCATAAACTAATTTAATTTGCTTATTGCTGAATATTCCCCCTAAATACAATAACTTAATCAAGTGGCCTAGTGATCAATTAAAGTATGTGATACTTTTCACATGATAATTCAACCATTTTCAATCACATTGAGTCAAATTAAAATTAACTATACATTACAATGATAATTATGCATAAGTATCACACATTTGATATCCAATCAACATACCAATTTAAATTGTATGTACACACATTTAAGTAATCATTTAAATAACCAGCTAATTAACCGTACCCTTTATTAAGTTGACCTACTTTTCGGCCAATACAAAAAATACTTTATACCGTAATTCCTAATCCATTAAACGAAGAAAAAAAATCTTTTATATACAAGTATCTACTTTATCTTCATTGTTCCACAATAATGTGTACATCTAAAATTCTTACCAAAGGCCCATTTTTTTCTTCACAAAATGCAGCAGCATTAATGGGACATCCCAAATAATAACATGATAAGGAGCAGTACTAGTTAATGGCAAAGTTGCACAACATTAACACCAACCATATTTTTGTGCTACTAATTTATTGCCATCACTTTACTCAACTACCTCCCTCCCATTTTTCTCTTTGAATTTATTCATCTAATTTAATCTTGTTCACTCTCAATCTTCCATACTCCCCACTTCTATTCTTATCCTAATTTCCTAAGGTCTATATTATTTCATTTTTCATCAAAGTTATAACATTGTGATAATTTGTACATTATCAAAAAAGGAGGAAATTGTTAAAATGGCGGTATACACCGAGAAGGTAGAGGAAGAAAGGGCGGCAACGGGGAATAGGCCATCGACCGGGGCGGTGTATCGTAACATTTATGCGGTGGATGCCCTCACTGGTGTACCTGATGGAATTGAGTCTCCTTGGGATCTCTTTAGGTATATTACATTTCTTCATGAACTTTACTATATGCTTACATGCTCTTGAACGTAGTGGTATTGAAGTTATTAGATCTAAGGAATGTCAATTAAAATGTATGTATGGAGTAACTAAGTTTTATATGATGGAAAAATTATCACTCTAAATTTTTTTATATAGGTAGTTTGTGCAATATGTAGAGGTAGTGACTTGTAAAAGTCGTGATGTGATTATTAAATATGAAGGGAAATATTTATTGCTGGGAGTTGATAATAATATGAATGAAAATTGTATAGTGGTTGATTGAGATACATAATTTTAAAATTTGGTTTTGGTTTTATTTGTTATAATTATGAGTGAGGATATTAGAAATATGGGTGTTGTTGATAAAAATAGATGGCCCAACGCAGGGGTCGAACCTGCGACCTTGGCGTTATTAGCACCACGCTCTAACCAACTGAGCTAATGGATCAGTTATTTGAAAAGCTAATGCATTGATTTTACTTAAATTATGAAATTGACATTCAAAACTACATCCATTAAAGATGTTAATTTCTGGGTTTTAATGGTTTCAGCAAATCTGTGGAGAAATATCCCACAAATCATTTACTGGGTTCTCGCAAAATTATTGATGGCAAGGTTAGTTTATCTTTAATTATAGTGTGTAAGTTATGATTATTAACTTTCATGTGTAATTAAATTGTACCTGTAACTTTAACAGGCGGGTCCATATGAATGGCTTACTTATAAAGAGGTGTATGACTCAGCTCTTCAAATTGGGTCTGCTATTAGGAAGTGTGGAGTAAATCCTGTGAGTTTCAATTTTACTTTGCAACTTTTTAATATTGATGAGTATTTGGTTTGATTGAAGTATACTGTCTTAAATTAATTGTCACGTTAATAGTTTAATTTGAATCGGCAATATGACAACTGAATTTCGACGGAGGGAGTACGAAACAATTTTGTGGAATTAAAGCTGAATTATGTGTCCTAATGGCTGCAATGATTATTTACATACTGTATTAGTATGTCCTGCAATTGAACTGATAATGAAAATTTTCCGGCACAAATTTTTGATTTTAGGGTGGTCAATGTGGAATTTATGGGTCAAACTGTCCCAAGTGGATCATTTCTATGCAGGTATGTTTTCGCGATCATTGGATTGTTGGTACTTAGGTAGTTTTTGATGTTTGGCAATGTTGTACTTCATACTTCATACTTGTTACAGTAATAGAGTAGCAACTAGTTTTTTGTTCAAATTTGACAAGTTATTAGGTTTAACTCTCTCAATATCCGCGTATATACTTCAACATATAAGAGGTTGTAATTATAATGAGTTATTAGGCTTATTCTTTTATGACATGATTCACAAATAGGTAAATTTGTATAAGCTGTAAGTAGCGAGTTTATTTGGAACATATGGGATATGGCTGCATAGGTTGAAGCTATTGTTTGCAATTGTCATATTCGAATGCCATGGTTAGTGACTGAGAATAGATATGCTGATTTTTCAGGCTTGTAACGGTCAAGCCATATCCTATGTACCATTGTATGACACGCTTGGTATGCCGCCTTCAGAATCTTAATATCTGTCCTTTATTTCTAATAAAATCTGTCTAAGGTTGCATATGCCACGAGCCTACAAGAGCAAACATTCATGACTAACTGATAATGCTGTAATATGTTATGCAGGCCCCAATGCAGTGGAGTTCATCATTAACCATGCTGAAGTCTCCTTAGTTTTTGTTCAAGAGAAAAAAATACCAGCTGTAAGTTGTTTGTTGCTGCACAAAAATGTTCTGATTTCATAAGCTAGAGATCTATGTGAAAACTGTAAGTTTGATGTGCTGGTCTAACACTATATGGAAATCTATCATAAGATATTTGTGTTTCATGGTTTTGTGACTATAGCATAGATAAGTTGATTCTATGCCTCGTACTCAATCAGCCAATTCTAATAATTAGTTTTTGTGAGTCAAGGCTGATGTACATTCTCTTGGATAAATAACTAAAGCTGTTCAATCTTTGATCCTGAATTAATGATGCTACTATTTTGATGCTTATGCAGATACTAGCATGCTTGTCAGAGTGTAACTACTTAAAAAGTAGGTTAACAGAGAAGATCTTTATAACACATTTTTAAATTTTGGTTGCTTAGTTTTCTTTTCATTTACTGAATTACATTCAATTTTGATCCTCAGCCATTGTCAGCTTTGAGAACATCTCCAGCTCACAAAGAAAAGAAGCTGAGGAAGCTGGAGTGTCTTGTTTCTCTTGGGATGAATTCTCTCAATTGGTAAGTGTCATGAATTATAGTCCAAAATCTTGCCTGCAGAATCATGGGAGCTATTTAAATTTACATAGCCTGCAGAACTCTTATCTCAGAATACTTATTTGATAACGCTGCTTGTGGGTTAATCTCTGAGGTTTTTCGTTGTTCCAGGGGACTATGGATTGTGAACTTCCTTTGAAACAAAGGACTGATGTCTGCACTGTAATGTACACAAGTGGCACAACGGGAGAGCCAAAGGGGGTAATTTTAAACAATGCAGCTTTTACAGCAGAGGTCTTTTCAGTAGACTACCTGTTCGAGAAGACAGACAAATCGGTAAAAGGCACTTGCTGTTTTTGCTACTTGATTCCATTAGTTGGATATACATTGTAATAGGTTCAAATTATTCACTGTTCAGCAAATAAATATCAAGTTTCTCTGCTGAAATTATGTTAGTGGCATGAAAGTTGTGCTACATTATACCCTTTCTATTTCAAAGTGATTATCCTACTTCACTTTTCACATAAAACTGAGTATTGGATTTGTGACACAATTTTTCCAAAGAACAATCACTTTGATTTGGAAGACATTAGAAGTTACATGGAATTCTTGCAGTAGATTAACTTCCATCATTTCTCTAAATTACATTGCTGTTGAACTAGTAAAATTAAACTGGAAAATCCTTTGTTACAGGCAAGTACAGAAGATGTATACTTCTCATTCCTTCCCTTGGCGCATATATTTGATCAGATAGTAGAAACATATTGCATTGCCAAAGGCACTTCAATTGGTTTCTGGCAGGGAGTAAGTTCATATGCTACAACTTAAAGTGCTCTTTACACTTATTTCTGTTCCTTCAGAACTTCAATCAACACCTTTATTCTGCATTTCGCTTACAGGATGTGAGATATCTGATTGAGGATCTCCATGAATTGAAGCCAACAATGTTCTGCGGGGTTCCCAGGGTTTTTGAACGTTTATACAATGGTATATATATCTGATACTGATGCATTTATGAAACCCCTTAGCTGTCCCCCCTTAATGATTTTCTTATTATGAGAAATTGGCTCATTTAATTTCTGTCTGAAGGTATTGTGGATAAAGTTTCATCCAGTGGTGCTCTCAGGAAGAGCTTGTTTGACTATGCCTATAGCTAGTATGTTCAAGTTTTGGCCCTTGTGATTTTCTTTCAGTCTGTGAACTTGAATCTATTTGCTCAAACATTATATATAGCTGATCTGTAAGTGTCAAACAGTAAACTGCGGAATTTGGAGAAGGGATTGCGCCAAGATGAAGCCGCACCTCTTTTGGACAAGCTTGTTTTCAATAAAGTTGGTGGATTCTGTCCAAATATACCTTCTGATTTTCCTTTTCCTTGATTACCAATTATTTATCCTTCGGTCCTTCTTGAGTTCCTGATAGTAATGAGTAGTTTTAATTTGGTTCCATTACTCTGACCTGGACTAGATCAAACAAAGCTTTGGAGGAAGAGTCCGCATTATGATTTCTGGAGGAGCACCTTTGCCACGGCATGTTGAAGAATTTTTGAGGGTTACTTGTTGCTGTGTGGTGGTTCAAGGATATGGTGAGTCATGAAGCTTTTTCAAGCGATGTATTTTAGGTTAAGCTATCGTGGATGTTAATATGAAATCTCAGCTGATCTTTGGACAATTGCATATATATGTTCAAATATGGTGTAAAATTAATTATGATTCTCAGATTCAGACAATTATTGCGATTCCCTTGTACATGTGAGAAGGCTCATCCAACTTTGTTTGATCTGATTTTCTAACTGATAAGTTAACTCCACGACATAAGACATAGTTTTATAGCTAAAAAAAATACCCCTTTGTGCCAAGCCCTAAACTTTCAGCTCTGCAGTTTAGGCTATATAGTTCATTCCTGCTTTCAAGATTTGTTGTGCTAGTAGTTCTGGTGTTTTGCTTTCCTCTTTTGTCAATTTATAAAACATTTACTCCATTGATAGGTCTCACTGAAAGCTGTGGAGGATGCTTCACATCAATAGCCAATGTGTATTCAATGATAGGCACTGTGGGAATCCCCTCGCCTGCCATAGACGCAAGACTGGAGTCTGTTCCAGAGATGGAATATGATGCGCTTTCAACCACACCGCGTGGTGAAATCTGTTTGAGGGGGAATATATTGTTTTCTGGTTATCACAAAAGGCAAGATTTAACTCAAGAAGTTCTTATAGATGGGTGGTTCCATACAGGTATATTCCTTCTGTAAAAGCGGAATTTTGTTAATGTGAATGGTATCGTTTCCATACTTTGAGGCTCTGATTAGTACTTTTGTTCTCTGGAATGTGTAATATTATTATCTTTAAAAATTTTTAGGTGACATTGGCGAATGGCAGCCTGATGGATCTATGAAAGTCATTGATAGGAAGAAAAACATCTTTAAGTTGTCTCAAGGTGAATATGTAGCGGTGGAGAACCTTGAGAGCATATACTCGCGGTGTAACCTTATAACATCTGTAAGTTTTCCCGTAAATAGTGCATGTAGCTTTGATTATCACACCCAACGAAGTGAATGGTTGTTGATATGCTGTTGTCTTCTCAGATTTGGGTGTATGGCAATAGTTTCGAGTCATTTCTTGTGGCTGTTGTTGTTCCTGAGAAAAAGGCACTCGAGAACTGGGCAGCTAATAATAATGAGACTGGGGACTTCGAAACACTCTGCAAAAGTACCAAAGCTAGGAAATATTTCTTAGAAGAGCTCAACAGCACTGGTCAGAAAAATAAAGTATGTACTTCAACCTTAGCATTCTTTCTGCATTTAACTAGCAACACCTTGATTTTGCTTACTCAATATTGTAATTTTGATCAGCTTCGAGGTTTTGAGATGCTAAAAGCAGCTTTCCTCGAGCCCATTCCTTTTGATCTTGAGAGGGATCTGATGACTCCAACCTTCAAATTGAAAAGGCCCCAGTTGCTTAAATACTACAAGGTATGTATTGCACATCTTATTAATGTAATGTCATGACTTGATGATCCCTGGAAAAGGCTCAAATTGCAAGGAAATAGTTTTGAAAGATAATTTATTCAAAAGACAGAGCTCTTTTGTAGTCATGCTTTTGGCTGGGAATTTGAAGCTAAGAGGAACCCTTTCATTCAAATTTAGCTGTCATTGTACTATATTAAGTTACATTATCAACGTGACAATTAATTTTGGTTTGATTATATTACTACCTGTCACCGAGTTCAATTTGAGTATGGCATCGCCTTTCTGATGTATGGCTTTGTATGGAAATTGCAGGATACCATCAATGAGATGTACAATGAAGCAAAAGGGAAGAAGGTATGAGATGAGGAAACAACTTTGTTTTGAAATGAGCAATGAATATGAAAGGATCGATTTTTTTAGCCTACTAAAAGTTAATTTTGGCTTGACTACGATTTGTTTCTTCTCACACGGAGAAGTGCTAAAATCAAGCTTATTGTTAAAATCAATTTCCAATACGAAGATATGGGACTTCCTCAAACCCAAATATTATATATTTTGTATTTACTATATTAATATATCATATAGTCTATATGTCGTTAATGTGCTATTATTCTCTTGTACCTAGTTTATATATCAGAAGAAGATCAAGTGTCCATCAATACAAGTATACAACAATACAAGATGGTTTAGGTTACCATTTGCATAGAAATATGTTTGGTCCTTGTTAATTGTAGATTTGTAGGGTTTTTAATCATTAAATAATCCTTAAATAGTATACCATGAATCATGATATAAAAGGGATAAATTAATTTATATGAATGAAGATCACTCTGTGTGATCATATGAACCACACTCATATTGTCTCAATGTGGTCATTGTGATATTATTGTGGCACCAAAATTGATGATGAGAGTACCGAGTTTACTCAAAGGTTTTACATTATGAAAATATTGCTCTTCCGATCCATTTTTTATACATCCATTGGGAATCCATGTACAAAATAATTTGTCATAATCAATTATACAATGCATACCCAGTAGGCCAGTATATGGTAAAAAAGGGAAATATAAAAACCCAACTTTAACTAGTTTTGATCAGGCATAAAACTACTATAAATAAAATGAAAAGCACATTTATGTTATATCACAAACTAACAAGAGCATTAATCTTCCAAGGGCCTTGAAATATGCCAATACATAACGTTAAGTACCAAAGTATCCCCTCCGATCTCCCATGAGGTCATGAGTGATACTCTTCAACATTACAAACAAAAGCATCAATTTTCTTATTTAATTATTTCTAACTATAGAAATATCTTAAATCTCAAAAATAGTTGTACTTGTATTATTGTTTATAGCATGCTAATTATTCTTGCAATGGAGTTTGTCACTTCATTTGTCCATTTGTCTAAGACTCTAAATCATATTTGATGTGTCCAATATGTGAAATGCTACATAATTGGCGTGTATGCCTCTCCTCTTTAACTTATGATAACTTAGTGAAATACTCATATTTTTTAATGTATGAGCATTTTTTTTCCTCACAAGATGGCATACTGTACAATGTTCCATCTCATGATTTAGAATTAGATTGTACAACGATCAAATTATGTTCAAATTGAAAATTTACTCCTTTTTTTCATCATGATACATTGTTTGAAAAATATAATCGAAGATTATATTTCAATCTTTCTCTAATAACCTGTGTAAAATCTCCAATAAAATATTTATGCAATAATAAAGCTTATCTCGCATTTTTTTTTTTTTTTTTGGAAAAATACACTTTAATAATCCCAACTATGGCCGATTTACTTTTAATAAGCCCAACTAAGGTTTATTATCTAATAATCCTAACTATTGGGTATGTTTGCCAAGAGTAGTCCCAGTTGACTGGGAACCGATTAAAGAAGTTATTTTTATTTATTTTTTCTTTTTTTTAATGATGATATAGCATTGTCGACCTGGACAAAACTTAGGTTGACTTGTCTTATTTCCTTTCCCTCCCAAAATTAAAGCCACGTCACTCTCTTTCTCACTCACTCAACTACTCTCTGCAAAAAAGTAAAGCCCGCCATAAACACTTCCTCTCTTCCATTAACTCATCTCAACCATAATTGAGTTTCCAAAATTGGGAAATTTACTCAACAACCGAGTTTCCATTTCTGGAAAAAAAGGAGCGACGGTGAAGGAAAGATCTGCAGACGCCATTGAAGCACAAACGAAGCAAAATCGTGTTGAATAGGTAAACCCTAAATCCTTTAAAGTTGGCATTTTTATCGTTTTGTCGTGTTAATTAAGCCTTTAAAAGCTATTAGTATCCTAGAATTATGCATGAATTCTGTTAATTAGGTCTGTGCTTTGCGATTTAATTTGTAAAAATTGAATTTTGTTTCTCGAATTTTTAGGTTTAGTCTCGCTTAATTGCTTAATGATTCTGGATTTTACTGTTCAAGGTGTATTTGTAGATAAGTAATTGTTATTTTTTCTGCATTTAGTTGTTAGGTTGAAATGAATGATAGGATAAATTTGAAATTTTGGCATAGTGGGTTGTTCAAAGGCATAAATAATGGTGGTTTGGTGCATGAGGGAGGTGTTGGCAGAACTAAAGCAATTGATCTAGATTTAGTGAGTTTCTTTGACCTTATTTAGTTAACCAAGGAGGTTAGTAGGGATAAAGAAGTTAAAGGTGTTTTACTCTTGGTTCTTGGGCTTAGTATGGAAAATGGATTGAGGAGACTGGAGGGTGATGAAGATGCTATGGAGGTAGCAGCTTTGGGTGTTAAGTATAAGGTGTGTGGAGCTATATATATATATAATTACCAGAACTTGAACCAAAAGAGCCCCCACCTGTTCAAACACACTTCCAACCACTTACACAAGCTTCACAGTCTACCCCGCTCTCATCCAAGCATAACAAAAAGAAAAGTAAACCAAAAAGGGGCCCACCCACTGTATTGACTCAAGTAAGGTCAAGTCCTAGGACAAAAAAGCCACTGCTTCAACATTAATTCTAAAATTTCCACCCAATCTTGACCATGAGCTGGCCAAAAAAGAATCTTTCGCATCAACCAAACATAAAGCTGACCCAAGCTCACCCCTTCTTACCCATACTACTACATCTTCAGATCTAGTTTTTTTAAAGCACCCAACTCCACATAAAACCCCTAAAGCACAAACTACTACTGTAACAAAAATCACCAGTGTGCCAGATGACTATAAGTGGCTTGATAACAGGCTTGAAAGTCCTATGAGGATTGATGAGCTGCTGCATAGTTACAATAGTGATGAAAGTGATGGTAAAGACCCTCTTTATAACCCTGTAGTAGATTAAGGGAAAGGTGTATTAGTTGAGAGTAGTAAGAAGGGGAAGGATCTCAGTGAAGGTGGTTTCTTTCAAGGAGTTTATACTGATGATTAGTCAACTGATGGAGATGATGATGACTTGGAAGAAGAGGATTTTGTAAGGGGATTGGAAGGTTTAGATGCAGAGTTAGATGATCAATATAATGAGGCCATTTTTTATGATAAGGAACTGTATGACTCTGAGGTTAGTGATGAAGAGTACTCTCAGGCAAAAGAGAGAGTGAAGGCTTGTACCACACAACTTGTACAAGCAGCTGATCAGTTAGCTAAAGAAGTAGTGCAAGGGAAGGTGTGTATTGTGAATCCAGAAGAGGAAGCAAAATAAACTCACAGTTTGTCAGAATATGAAAAGAGTGATGAGGAAGAAAATACTCCACCAACAACTGAAGATGAAGGTCTTGAGGCTAACAGGAGAAATAGATCAGGTTTGTTAGTTAGCCCAAACATCGATTTTTCTCGGTTTAATTGGAGAGTAGGGTTGAGGTTTGCAAAAAGGGATGACTTCAAAGAAGCAATTTCAAAGTATGCAGTATTTAAAGAGAAGAATCTTGTGATCAATGACAGCAACAAGAGAAGGGGTCAGAGAATTGGAGCAAGGTACATTAAGGGTTGTCCTTTTAGGGTGTATGCTCTTGGCATACTGGAAAGGCTAAACTGTTGGTGAAGAGAGTGTGTAATAAGCACACTTGTCAAAGAAACATGTAGAAAAACAGGCAATTGAAGCCAGATGGGTTGCTTAACAGTTTATCGATGTTTTCAAAACAAGACCTCATTAGCCTGCCAAGGAGATTGTCGAATTTAAGAGGGCTTACAAGATTATAGTGACTAGGATTTTTTCTAGGGCTGTAAAAAAAAACCGACCTGGTTGTCCCGTCCCGATTACCCGATGACCCGCAAAAAACCCGATGGGAAATTGACAAATTTTTCTGTATATTCGGGTCGGGTACCCGTCCCGCTAAAATAGCAGTTTCGTGGGCCGGGACATGGGACAAACTTTGCTAAAATCGGGTACCTGGATACCCGTTAAAAAAAACAAAAAAAAAAAAAACTAAAACTAAAAAACGTACTATACCCATTACCCACCCTATCTTCTTCTCTTTCTTTTTAGATCCTCATCCTCCTCTTTCTCTCTCCTCTTCCCCCTGTTACTCTTTGTCACTCTCTCTCTCTCTCTTTCTCTCTCTCCTTCTTACGCTCTCCTCTTCTCTCTCCTCTCCTCTTTGCTTTCTCTTTCCTCCTTTTCACGCTGTTCTAGTGGTGATGACGAATACAGTGGCGTGCGGAGGTGATGAATAATACGGTGACTTGCGGTGGTGAATATTTATTTGACAGCAACAATTCGTTAGCCATATGATTCATATTTCATCCATTCATTAAATAATCCTCCCGTTGTTCATTAAGTCATCGTTGGTGATACGACAAATTTTTCGCCATCGATCGATGATAATATAATTAGAGAAGAAGCAGGGTCATCTTTAATTTATGGAGAATAAAACAAAGAGAAGAATGTGGAAGAAGAAGTAGACGCGTTTGCAATTGATGGGTCTTTTGCTAATTAGTTTGTTCCTCCTCTAGTTCCTTTTCAACACCATCTTAAGAAAGACAAGGTTTTTATTAGATTTTTCTTTTTTCCGATTTTTGGGTACTAATTTGTTTGTCAAATTATGCTTTTTTGAATTTTGAGAAGTTAATTTCTAATATTATGTTCTGTTTTTTTGGGATTCTACTTTTTAATTTGAATTTTGGGTTTTACAATTTGATTATGGGTTTATGATTATAATTTTGTGCAATTTGTTTAGCATTATGTTCAGTAGATTCAATTTTTGTTGCTTTATAGTTTGGCTTCTTAGGATCCATTGCATTCAATTTCAATAGAGTCAATTTTTTATAAAAACATCAAATATAAACTTTGAAACTAATTTTACAGCAGCTTTAGATTCCAACTAATTTTAATTCGGATACCCGTGTCCCGTCCCGAACCCGAATTATCCGGGACGGGACACGGGCTGACTTATCAACTACCCGAAGATCCGGAGATCCGGATTTTTGGGTACCCTAAAATCCGGGTACCCGGATCTGAACACCCCTAGTTTTTGCATACAAGGTAAAGTATGCAGCACACGGGCTATTACATGGGAGTATGCATGAGCATTACCAGAAAGTGGGAGGGTACTTGGCTTAATTGCAAAAGACCAGCCCTGGAAGTCACACTGAGTTAGTGACAATCATGGAAAAGGTTCCTCCACCAGGTTCCAGAGATTATTCATGTGTTTTGAGGGGCTAGCTAAAGGGTGGAAGGAAGGGTGCATGAAGGTTTTGGCTGTGGATGCATGTTTCTGAAAGACTTTCTTGGGTGGCCAGCTTCTTTGTGTTGTAGGGAGGGATGCAAATGACCAAATGTACCCTGTGGCATGGGATGCTGTAGAGGGAGAAAACAACTTGAGCTGGGAATGGTTCTTCAAGCATCTGCAAGCATGCCTAGACTTGGGTGAAGGAGAAGGAGCTGCCATCATTTCTGATGAGCACCAAGTATGTCAAATACTTAAGTTTTAACAATATTTTGTTTGGTTTTATATGATTTTGATGAGCATGCCTGATCTTATGTGTTGGTATGTTTTATTTTCAATGTCACAGGCTATCTTGAATGCTGTGTCAACTGTTCTGCCAAAAGTAGAACATAGGCACTGTGCCAGGCATGTCTTTGCACACTAGTACAAGACCTATAGAGGAAATGAGTTCAAATTGCAATTTTAGAAAATTGCAAAGTGTTACAACAAGCAGACTATGAAGATGCTTTGAAAGAGTTGAGTGAAATCAACTGTGATGTAGCAGAGGCATTCAAGCTTTACAATCCACCCTTCTTTTGTAGAGCTTTCCTGAAGACTTCAATCAAAATAGATGTCATCACCTCTAACATTGCTGAAACCTTCAATGGTTACATAATTCAGGCCAGAACCAAGCATCTTATGTACATGCTTGAGGAGATAAGATCTGATCTCATGCAAAGGTTTGTCAAGAAAAGGCAAGAAATGAGCAAATGTAATCCTGTTCTTTGCCCAAGAATTCAGTCAAAGCTGAATAAGGAGAAAGATAAGGCTGCATACTGTGAGGTCTTCCCTTAAACAGAGATTCTCTTCAATGTGGCTTACTACCTTGATCTAGGCCTGATCACGGATCGGATATCCGATCCGAAAGAGGATTTCGGATCGGATATCCGTATCCGAAAATACGGATATTTGATATCCGTATCTGATCCGAAAATTTCGGATATCCGAAAATCCGCATATCCGAAATTTTTGGATCGGATAGTTCGGATATCCCATATCCGACTACTTTAATTACAGGTTTTTTAAATGGAAAAATTGATTTTTTTATTCCCATTTTTTTCTCATGTTCTCGTATACTCCCAACCAACAATTAATTTTCAGAAAAAAAATAATAAAATAATAATGGCTAAACTAATGAAGATCAATTTCCCAAAAATATATCAAAATTATCAAAAAATTAAAACAAAAAAGCGGCCTACTCTAGAAACTGAACCCAGATACACACAATTGAAAACTCCAAGCAAATCAATTGAAGCAGAGCAAGGGAATATAATATAATCTAAAATTACAATTATATACAAAAATACAAATAATTAAAATCTGAAATTTGAAAAAAAAATAAAACTACATCCAAATTCTAACCTAAATTAAATTAGATATGAAATCGGCCTCGTTGGTGTCGGTGACTCGGTGTTAATGTTGACCACAATCTGTGTTGTTGTTGCTCGTTGTTGAAAACCGCAGGTGTTGCTCGGTGTTGCTGTTGGTCGCTGTTGGCAACCGCCAGTGTTGCTCGGTGTTGTTGTTGTGGAGTTAAAAGTTGAGACTTGAGAGAAGAAAGAATGGAGTATGGACATGAAGAGGATAGAGAAGGAAAAAAATAATGTAATATGGAGTTAAGAGGAGAGAGAAAAGAAAGGGAGGAGAGAGAAAAGGGAGGCATGCGTGAGTAGTACTAGTGACAGAGGAGAAAATGGAGGAGAGAGAAAAAGACAGGGAGCAAAGGAGAAAAGGGAGGAGGCGTGACAGTAGAGGAGAAAAGGGAGGAGAGAGAAAAAAAAAAATGGGTGGTTGTTATTTAATTAGGTTTTTTTTTTAATAGGAGGTATTTTTACGTTTCCTACTTTCGGATTATTTTGGATATTCGGATATCCGAAATCCGAAATTTCGATATCCGAATCCGATTCGATATTCGAAATTTTCGGATCGGATATCCTAAATTTTCAGATCGGATTTTTGGATTTTCGGATAATCAGATAGTTTTGCTCAGCCCTACCTTGATCAGGTTGTAGTTGATTTGGATGCAAAAAGTTGTACATGCAGGAAATGGGATATGCTAGGCATTCCCTGCTTGCATGCATGTGCCTGCATCTTCTTTCTAAACAAAGAAGCAGAAGAATTTGTGGATCCTTGTTACACTAGGGAGAATTATCTGAAAGCATATGTAGGTAACTGTTCTTTCCCTTCCATTCTCTGTTTTGTGTCTAGTTGAGATTTTACATAAGTCATGCAATTGATTCCCTTCATTAATGTGACTTGATTATTGTGTGTGTACTATGTGTTTAACTCAATGTATACAGATATGACAGGATCAATTCCACCCTTAGAGGGTGAAAGATATTGGACTAAAATTGTCTGCTCACTAGACCCACCTCCCCTTAAAATAGGACCAGGGAGGCCAAGAAAGAACAGGGTTAAGGACCCTTTTGAGAACCCCAAGAAACCAGGATTTTTTAACTAAGACTGCTATTGAAATGTCTTGTTTTGTCAGCAAATCCAAATACCATAACAAGAGGACATTACTAGAAATTCCGATTTCCGCAGACAGTTTTTGACGGACACGTATTTCCGTCGAAAAAATCAGAAATTCCGACGGATGCAAAGAGAAGGGGCGTAGTTGAAAACCTCTCCAACTCCGACGGAAATTTCCGTCTGAAGAGGTATATTCCGACGGAATCTCAATTAAAGTCAAAAAAGCGCCGACAGAAAAAAATCCGTCGAAAACTAGCCTTCCGACGGAAATGGTCGAATTTCCTACGAAGGGTTTTGCGACTAAACATTCCGACGGAAGACCAATTTTCGAAGGAATTTCGACTGATTCCGACGGATTATTTTCGTCGGAATCAAGCTGTTTTCTAGTAGTGGGAGATGCCCAAATAAGGATTATGCAGACACCTCCACTGAACCACCCTAGAAAAAGCCTAGGGGAAGGCCTAGGAAAGATGGCAACCCAGTCCAAACCCCTCTGTCAGCAATTGAAAGTGCACCTGCTGCACACCATAACATCTCTGCCCAACCCACGCTACTTGGGAGAGGTTCCAGAGCAATTAGAGGTGGAAAAGGTGCAAGAGGAGGTCAAAAATCTGCAGCTACTACTTCAGATGCAAGACAGTCTGAAGGTGCTTCAGGTTTAGCACAACCTGCAACTGCAGCAGCAGGGCAAGGAAAAACAAGGGGTGGGAGATTTAGAGGTGGTAGGGCAGAGAAGAGCCAACTTTCATGAGCCAAGGGGGGTTGGAGTTATCATTGGTAATGATGGGTCTATACTTAACAATGTAAGAAATAAAACCCAACTCTATGATTATTAAATCAACATTGTCATCATTGACTAATCATATCTATTCACTAATCATATCTATATAATTTGAACAGGTGGGGGGAAAATCTGCAAGAGAGCAAGCAGGGACAACAACCACCATGAAGAGCAAGAGATCATTAGGTGACCAAACTTTGAATTACATCATTGGTGGTCAATCAAGTCAGCAATCAACCCTCCACAACCCAACTCAGTAGTACTTCAAGACTATGTGCATGTATAAAACAATTATGACCTTAGGTTGTCTATGAATCTATTATGCAACTCTGTTTATTTTGAAAACTACTATACAGTAGCACCAGCTTGTTAATTTGCTGGATATTTTGGATTTGGCTACTTGGGTTGCAATATATATTTTGGCTATTTTGTTGAAACAATTATGTTAAGATTAATCATTGTTGCAATGTACTAAGTTCAAATCATATGATACATGTATTGACTCAACGTGTTAGCAAGAAGATTTTTTATTTCACTGCATAAAACGTCATAGGTTACATACCAAAACAACAAGTACTGATAGCAAAACGTAATTACTACTTAATCCTAAGATACTTGGATTACAACTTCACACCACTTAATTCATTTCCAACTTACTACCCTTCTTCATCATGAAAACCACAATGCCAAAAAACACCCATGAAAAAAACAGAGCCATTGTCAAATTGGATTCATCCCTTGAAGACTTCATGAGCTCAATCCTTAATTGGCTAATTTCTGCTTTCATCTCTTGTACTTCATCCACAAAGTGGTCCCTTCTTTCCTTGCAATCTCTTCACTTTGTCTTCTAACATACTCTTTTGCATCTCCAATTCAGCAATTATTGTTTCCCATTCAAAATTTGAAATCTCAAGTCGTCACCGTTGTTATAATCAATCCACTTCAAAAAATTGCATTCAGTATCCTGTACAATTGAAATAAACCCTAATTTCAATTCAATTTCAAAATTAACCAAATAAATAAGCCAAATAAGGCCTACCCAGAACATTAGTTAAACAAACAATCAATTAACTTACAGGCCATTTTGGACAACCAAAGAATTTTGAACCAACATTAGGGCCCTGCTCCACTATTCGCACAACCGCATCCAATCCATAATTGCATTTCGTGGTTGAATACATCCCACCCCTGGAGCTTGAAGACGGAGCAGAAGAGCCACCTCCTTGAATCCTTCCACCAACCATCGCAAAATTGAAGGAATTCAAAAAAAGATTTTTTTTTCCAGAAATCAAGAACGAAAGGAACAGGGGAGGAGACTAAACAAGAAAGGAGAGAGAAGAGTGTAACGGGAAAAAAAAATTGGAGGAGTTCCTTTTTAATTACAGCAAAGAAGTAAGGTAAATAAAAAATAAAGTTTTTTTTTTTTAAAAAAAAGCCACGTAGATGGTCACGTAGGCTTATGACTGTCATCAATAAGTTAGTGACCTGCTGGGACTACTCTCGGCAAACATACCCAATAATTAGGATTAAATCGGTGATAGGCGGTCGCACACCTAGCAAAAATAACCTAACTAATCCTCCTAACTATGTAGTAGGGTAAGTCAGGGTCGATCCCACAGAGACTATGGTTCACCTATAACTATTTAGACTCAAGTTATTACTAAGCAAGTAACAAATTCAATGATGAAGAGTATTGACTACTAACTACGGAATATTAAGAAAATAAATTAACACGAAGATTAATATAAACTAAAAACACCTAGAATTAGGAATCCCCACTAATATAGATCAATACGTCAAAATAATCCCTTTCCCACAATCAAATCAATAGATATTCCACAGGACGGGTGCTCCCTACAACAAATACTAAGAGTTTCTTTCGATCAACTAATAGCTTCCCTAATATGCAATCATACCTATTTTCATGGAGTCATACATATTAAAGACATTAAAAACAGCATCCCAATAGTCCTAGCAAGAATAATTAGCTATTTTCATGCATAAAGATTCTTACTTTTAATTAGGGTTCTAAAATCGATTAAGAATCAACTTTCATTGTAAACCTAATCACATTCAATAATACTATTTCTAGTTAATCATTGATAATAAAACCAACCCTAATAAAGAGGAATTATAAATTAATTAGATATAGGATTGAGAACCAAACAACGTATTAATCCATATTAGGGTTCAACCTAACCCTAGATTATAAAACTACTCACACATGTTGATTAAATAAACGAAATAGTTAACGAAAGAAAACATAATGACAATAATAATAAGAAGTAAAGAGAAGAAGAAATACTTGGATAAATAGAGAACTTGAATTAATCTTCAATGGAACAAAGTTGGAAGAACAAGAAGAAAACAAACGTATAAACTGGAATAATGATAATGATCCCAAATCCCCTTTCTATCTTGTTATTAGTCTATATATATCCTAGGAATTTTAGTGGGCTTAAGACTCTAAATTAACATAATTAAGGGCCTAAAACGCAGTAATTAGGAGCCACCACGGGTAGGCTGTGGAGAGCCGCGTTCGACCATAGGCAGGCCGTGGAGAAGGCTGCCATAGCTGCTCTTTGCCATATGAAAACGAGTTGGCCACAGGATGGCCGTGGAGAGAGTTGTACGCCCACAGGAAAGCCGTGGAGGTGGCTGCCATGTCCATTATTGTATGTAAATTTCTCCCTTTAACAAGTCGAATCACGATCAAAGCAAACCTCTAGCAAATCTAGCCCAATTCCTACAAAAATCAAAATAAAACAAACCAAGGAGAGCAATATCGAAATATAAAGAATAATAGCTCTAAAAGATTAAAAGTATGTAGAAAACATGATAAAAACCCGCAAATATAACATATAAAATGAATATATAAACGTGTTATCAATCGGTCATAATTGGGATTATTAATGTATTTTTCCTTTTTTTTTTTTTTTTTTTTTTTTTTTTTTTTTTTCTATTTTGATTGAAAGATCCACACACATCGAAAAAGAAAATTCCACTAATAGAAATTTATTCACATGAGAATTGTGAAAATTAAGAAGATTACCTTTACGTCACCAACTTCTACATTTTGGGTTTCAAATACTGAGTATTTTTTTTTTTTTTAATAAATAAAGAAACGAAATATCGGAAGCAAAAACGTGTGATTTCATCCCAGCTTCAAGCAAACTCGTTAGGGTTTGCTCAATCTTCTACCAACTTTCTATCTATTTTTTACCCAACAATTGAATACACAAAACACTTGATCATATCAAATCATTGATTATCCCTAATTCAATTTGAAGATTAATTTCTGCAATTCCAACTTACTAAATCGATTAATTCTCAAGATTTTTCCCCATTCCTTGTTGATTTAATCAAGATGCCGAATTTCTTCTCAGCATTGAGAACAGCTGGGAGGAGCAGAATATTGCGACAAAACGACATTAAACCATTCATTCGACATCAGAATCGTACAATTGATCTCGGCGAGATTGGAAATTATGTTTCAGTTCGATGTTTGAGCAGCATTGCTGGAGTTGATCGGTTTTGTTCTAGAGATTTGATTCATCGTTCGAATGAATTGTTAAATTCTAATTATAATTTGCAGAAAAGATGGTTTTTAGGGGTTGGAGATGGTGAAGAAGGAACTCTTTCTAAGGTTCATGAGGAAAAACTTGTTCTTGGGTGAGTTTTTCTTTACTTATTATTGCTTTTAATTTTACTTAATCTAGATTGAATGATACATTAGGTTATTTTTCGCAATGATACCATTATTTCCCAGGAATTAAGTTTATGTTTTGAGTTAATGTTAACTGTATTGCATTATGTAGAATATATTGGATCTTTGTTGTGTTGAATAGATTTGATGAATAATGGGGTTGAGTTGTACAAGTATGTGATGATATTAGATGAGAAGAACAAATTTAAGCTGAGAAACAATCATCAAGAAAATATAGAGTAGGGATGTTACTCGTACTTGGCTATAAATTTAGTGTGTTGTGAAGCAAACATGATATACATTGCTGAATGTTTTGTAAGAAAAATAATGCAATCAGAAGAAGGTTATTTGCAAAAAGCCTGTCTATCAGGGAAAAATGCTGAGTGAAGATTAGTTGTGATTCTTGCAAACCATTATAAAATAAAGCCTTTCTCATCATAGTTAACTTGCATCATTTCTTTGCATATCTATGATGTTTTGTGGACTGAAGCATGAAATGAACAAAGATTATCTTTATAAACAGGTACTCCCCTGAGCAACTGTTTGCTGTCGTTGCAGCTGTAGATATGTATGAAGGTTTCTTACCTTGGTGCCAAAGATCAGAAATAATTCGACATCACCCTGATGGATCATTTGATGCTGAATTAGAAATTGGTTTTAAATTTCTAGTTGAGAGTTATGTTTCACATGTGATTTTGGACAAGCCGAAGTACATTAAGGTACATTTTTCATTGCACCTAATTCAGATTTTCATACACTAGCTGACTGAACATGCTCATCCTTTTTTGTAAAGATTTTATGAAATTTATGATATTCTTAGGTTTTCTGTTCTAGTGTGATTTTGATATGATTGAGGATGTACTTTAAAAATGCAATTATACTAAACTTTTAACAATGGGTCTGTATTTGCGCTCCTATTCCTGCATTGCAATAGAATCCTAAGTGAATTGAGTTTATTATTTATTAGATACAATATGATGATGCATGAAAAAAAAGTTGAGCATAAAGGCCATAAAGATTAGGTCTTTGGAACACTTCAATGCTTTAACTTGTATGAATCTTTGTTATGACTTCTCTCATAATCCAAAAGCAGTGTTAGTATCCTTGCCAGTGATAGCTGAATCTTAAAGATGCTGATTCGTTTTGAAGTAAGGATCAGAATTTCAGATGTGCAGAGGAATGAGTTAGTAAATAATGTGGATCTAAAGGAGAGCATAGATGGGGAGAAGGGTTGTAGTGATATACTAATAATTAATTCTTACGCAACTATTGTGTGAACCCCACCCCTTTTTCCTTCCCCAAAGCTGTAAATATTTGTAAAAAGAAGGGATCAGCCGCACTATTTGGATAAAAAATTTTGTAAGACCTTCAAGAGCAATATTTACAGAGGGAGAAAAATTATTTGACCCTTAATTATCATGGGGGATAAGTACAGATAAATAGCCCTTGCTGAGTCATTCCTGCCATGGTAGTAAAGCATTGTTCCTGCTTGAGTGATAATTTATCAATCTATCCATTCATCTATAAATCTATCTGTATCCCTTGATGGCTTGATGAGTGAGCTATGCCTTTTTATGTTTAGAATCTTTTGGTTTCAGATGAAAGTAATTGTAAAATGATTTCTTTGACCCATTGATTGATATGTACTGATATCTCTGCTTTTGTTAATGGTACTGTCAGACCACTGCATCTGAAAGCAACCTTTTTGAACACTTGATCAACATATGGGAATTCAGGCCAGGTCCAACTCCAGGCACCTGTAATGTTTACTTCTTGGTCGATTTCAAGTTCCGTTCACCGCTTTACCGGCAGGTAATATTCATCGTTTGATCCTGCATGTATAACTTGTTTTGGACCCCTTTAGCTCCAACAAGAAGTTGAATACAATCCTTTCATTTTAGTTAGTATAGGAGACTGCAATTTTCCTTAGTATTGACACACCTATATTTGATTGTGTTGGATACATACTGCTTGCCTCCTAACAATGATGATGTCTTTCCTGTATAGGTGGCATCAATGTTCTTTAAGGAGGTTGTATCTCGATTGGTCAGTTCATTTACTGACCGCTGCCGATTGATATACGGGCCAGGGGCAGCCATTGAGCAAAATGCGTAGGATTTTGGAGTTAACTCACCCTGATACATCGGCTCTAGGCCATCTCTAGAGATATAGTTGAATCAAGTGAAACTTTTAGGAGGCTGTAACCTTGCATCTCATTCTTTAGATTTTTGTTAATCACAAAATTGTATCTTGAAGTATTATTGAGATACTCTTGACAATTTGGGATTCCAAATCGAGCCTTGTTAGTTTTTCAATTCCTTTCTTTTGGCTGCTGAGACTTGCATGAAGACCCAATGGAGGCTTCTGATGTACATTTTCCCCTAAAATTAAGGATTAGAC
Organism: Chenopodium quinoa; assembly: GCF_001683475.1. Classification (NCBI taxonomy): domain Eukaryota; kingdom Viridiplantae; phylum Streptophyta; class Magnoliopsida; order Caryophyllales; family Amaranthaceae; genus Chenopodium; species Chenopodium quinoa. The sequence goes on from NW_018744537.1 coordinate 1,170,422, forward strand.
AAAGCCACGAGGCCTGTGATCCTGTACAATAATACATAGGTATGTATAATGTTGAACTTAATCAGATTAGATTGTTTCGAAACAAGCCAGTCATGTAAACATAGCGACTGTAATGAGTTTATAAAAGCACCACAGAAATTGAGAAGGCTTCAAGGCTTTCACGTACAAAACCGTACATTACAATTCACAACTATTTAAAAGGGAAGATGGAAAATGTGTGGAGTTTTAGTGGACATTGTAAATTTCAGTACATTTCCTGCCAATCAACACAGTTTTAATCTCCCTAATAGTAGTGATTGTGGACATTAAGACTCTTGTACTTTGTGGCTAGGTTGCACCAATACGGACACGAGTACGATACGGACACGATAAAACGGCAATCCTAAAATAGGGGACACGGGTACGGCAAATAACAAGACAAATAATACGTCAAAAAAAACAAGATTTTGACAACCTATTCAACAAAACACTAAATAATTAACCTTAAAACAAGTTTTTTACCTTAGCTAAATAATATTTTCCTAATTCACATACAATAATGTGCTATGAAATGTGTTTTGAAGGCGCTTGTATTATAACTGTTACCTGTTTCTCTCATACTTTACCCTAACTTTCTAATTAAAAAGGTTAAAAAGATGAGATGACATATCAAAATGCAAACCGGATCGTATCATAGTAGGATACAATTCATCTCAAAGTGTCTAAATATATTATAAAACCGGATGTAGTTTTTATGTGTGTCCGTCATGTGTCGAACGAGTGTCGGTGTCGGACACGGTGTCGGACATGGACACGGCTGTTGGACGAAGTGTCCGTGCATCCTAGCTTTGTGGACATCTTTTACATAATTTCAATTTATTTCAGCTCAATTAAGTTCAATTCAATTTAATTTGGCTTTCTTAAGTTCAATTCAATTTAATTTGGCTTTCTTAAGTTCAATTCATTTTAGTTAAATTTCATTTCTGTTCATTGCATTCATTTTAGTTAAGTTTATCTCAGTGCTAATTGTTTTCAAATTGTTATAATATTAGTGTAGTTCAGTTTAGCTTTATTAAATTCAATTTAAATCCATCCTTTTTCTTTTTTTTTTGTCAAGCAAACTCCATTAGATTTAGTGCAATTTAGCTCAGCACAATTCATTCAAAAAACCAGGCCTAACACTCTTAGGTCTTGTTTAATTTACCTTATTTTTGCTTATCTGATCTGGTATGATTTGATTGTCTGATTTGGCCAAACTTTGACATTTATACGATAATTTTTGAAAAAAATTATTAAGTTGGGTCTTGTTAGATTCGTAATAATGTATATTTTTATTAATATGTAAATTTTAGAATTTTTTTAAATTATGAAATTAAAGAAATTTAGCGATAAAAACCCGCACATAAAACAATGATCTGATCTGAACTTACTTTATCTAATCAGATTTGATATTGTTTTTTTTTTTCTTCTGATCTAATATGTTCTGAACTTATTATGAAATAAGTAAAAATAAGTTAAACAATGAACAACCACTTAATAAAACTCTCTCTTCCTTAATCCTCACTCATACTCAAATTACTCACACCACAACCCAACCAAACCAAACATGATGTAAAAAACACAACTTCTGAGGGGTTGGGTGAGATGAGGTGGGCCCCACCACCTCAACCCTGAATCTCAACACCCACCCCCACCTCTTCTTCCTCCGTCCTAGGCGGGCGTTTTTAACCCGCCCCACCCTCATCCGGATCCTCCCACCTTCCCCTTATAATCAACCCTACCCCCCCTCTTTCTCTCTCCCCAACTTTCTCTCTCCTCCATGGCTTCCTCCTCTCCGCCGCACCAACCACCTCCTTTCTCCGACTACCTCGACCCTCCTCTTGGCATCCCCCTCCTCCTCCCCGCACCCCCACCACCACCCCCACCTCCTTCCCGCCGCCTTCCTCCGCCGTGCTGGACCCCTGATGAAACCTCCGCTCTCATCGACGCTTATCGTGATAAATGGTACTCTCTCCGCCGTGGTAACCTCCGTGCTGCTCACTGGCAAGATGTTGCCGACACTATTCACCGTCTTTGCCCTCATGTTTCTCCCCCCAAAACCTCCGTTCAATGTCGCCATAAAATGGAGAAGCTCAGGAAACGTTATCGTTCTGAGCTTCAGCGAGCTAAGTCTATTCCTCATCATCGCTTTTCTTCTTCTTGGATTTACTTCTCTAAAATGGATTCCATGGAAAAGGGTAATTCTGGTCCTGCTTCTTCTGCTGGGAATGGTGGATTTAATGGTGTTGATGAAGAAGAGGAAGAAGATGGTGGTAATGATGATGATGATGTAAATGATGAGGATTATGGGGTTGGTGGGTCTTTCGGAAAGGGAGTGAAGAATTATGGGAGAAATGGGTTGAAGATTCGAATTGCTGGGAATTCCAATTCCAATTTGAATTTGAGAAAGAATTATGGAGGATTTCAGGAAATTTCTAACCCTAACCCTAACCCTAGGTTTGGATTTAATTCGTCAATTCAGTCAAGGTGTAATGAATTTGGGTCGCCTCCTAATCAATTTGATGTTGGACCGAGGTATTCGGGGAGTTATGGGAGCAATGGTGGAGGTGGGTTTTCGTCTGGGAATGGATTGGGGGTAATGAAGATGATAAAGAAGAAGAGGAGTGCGTTGGGGAAGAAAGAGGGGAGACGAGAGGCAGGGGATAATGTGGCGATGGCGATGGTGGAGGCGATACGAATGTTGGGAGAAGGGTATGTTAGGACTGAGATGACTAAGATGGAGATGGTGAGAGACTCGGAGAAGGCGAGGATGGACATTGAGATGAATCGAACTCGGATGATGCTTGAGTATCACCAAAGCATTGTTGAAACTTTTGTTAGAGGATGGTCTGATCACTTTGTTGACAACAATGATGATGACGACGATGATGACAGGAACAGTGAGGGAGACGCCTCGCCTCCTAGATGCTAGTTCCCATTTGATTGTAGTCTAATCTCCGGTGAGAATTGGAGAGTTTTTTTTTTGGTGCTTGAATTGCATAGTATAGTATCAGGGGAGATTGAGAGAGTTGTATGTTTGGGGATTTCATTTTGTACTAGGATGCTATCAAATGGTAGTTGTGAAGTTGTCGGATTAGTTAGGTTTTTGATTTGGAATTGCTGTGTAGATTTGTATGGTTTAGAGTAGTAACTAGATTCTAATCTGTAACCAAAATTGTGAGTGAAATCAACTTTACTTCTAATTTGCGTTGTTTCTTCAGCTTGGATTTCTTGCTAGTTTGTCTTTGGAGAAACCTTGTGTAGCTTTGCATCATGGGTGATGTATGAAAAGCAGCTTTCTTTTGATAGCATACAATTTAGAGAGAGCTTATGATTAGTCCAGGTTTACAGTCTATGTTACTGATTACTTCAGTGTTGTTTCTGCTCCTGTATTGATCTTGAGGGGTTTATGCTAGCAATTCGAGCTCTAGTCGTTTAATCTCATTGTTTGAGTTGAATGAAGCCTTGTAGATTGAGGAAGGCTGATGAGGCAATGATGTCCGTGTTTAAACCTTTGAGCAAGAACTGTAAGGCTAGAGTAGCGAGTGCAGTATTTAACATCTATATTTAGAAATCAGGCTAATGACACCAGTATTGTGGCTAAAGCTATTGACTTGTACAATGTTGTTGTGGCAAAAGCTAATGACTTGTACTCTGTACAATGTTGTTGTGTTAAAGCTAACAACTTGAATTAGGCGTTAGGCCCAAAGCTATAGTAATGTCGTAGGCGTTAGGCCCAAAGCTATAGTAATGTCGTAGGCGTTTAACATCTTCAGAGCTATCTTAGTAAAATCAAGAGCATCTTAGTAATGTCGTAGGCCTTTCAAATCTTCAAAGCCATTTTAGTAAAACCAAAACCTTTGTGCAGTAGTTGATGTAATTTTGTCATTGCACATCTGAATGATTCTGATGTACACTACCTTTGTGCAGTAGTTGATAACTTGATATAATTTTTTGTTCGTTCATACATTCATACCATACTGTTGTTTAGTGCTCCGCTAACAAAATCAGACATCAGAATTTCTGAATGCTTTATGCTTTTTGCCCGTTTTAGGTTTTTTTTAGTTTAGATCCTGAAGAGTTTTTAAAAATTAGCAAAAATAAATGGCCCATGCAGGGATCGAACCTACGACCTTGGCGTTATTAGCACCACGCTCTAACCAGCTGAGCTAATGGGCCATGATGTTAATATTAAAGATATATTATATTAATTACATAATGTGTTGAACATCCCTAAAAACGAAAAACTAAAAATAAATGGCCCATGCAGGGGTCGAACCTGCGACCTTGGCGTTATTAGCACCACGCTCTAACCAACTGAGCTAATGGGCCTTCTTAAGATTTAGTATTTTCATTTTGATAATGTTCTGTTTCGAATTTTGATACTTCCCTCCAGTATGAATTTTCTAAAGTTGGGTCTAAACTGATTCAAGAGATAACCTGTCTCAGATATTAGGAAACAATCCTAACAACTTATAACTTTATAAGTTCGTTAAAGATGATACCAAATATTCTAAAGATATTATTCACCAAATCATATCTTAACCCTATATTATCATCACTAACGAAGTTCTTATTTGATAAATCTTGATTTGTATTTTTCAATTATTTAATCTTAATTATTACAGAATTATTAAAAATATTTGGAAGCAAGCATATGGATCTAAAGATATTATTATGTTGAAATAAAAGTCATTGTGATATTATAAAAGGCTATAAGAAGTTATTTTATTTGTTTTAATGAATTTTTTTATATACTTGTCAATATAAATAGTAAAGGTTACTAAGTTAAAATTAGGGTCACTATATTTAACATAACGTCGTATTTCAAGTTCACAATAATGTTAAATGTCGCACAACTTTTAATAAAGGTTACTATGTTAAAAATAAGGTTACCATGTTAAAATTAGGGCCACTATGTTTTATATAACATTGATTGCGTGCGTATAAACCTCGGGTTCACAATAATATTATTGTGGACCAGGTCAACGCAAGATTTTTTGTCTATAGAGTTATGATAAACTCTAATTTGAACTTTTCAACTCTAGTTTGATTTTGTCTTACAAGTACTTTTTAAGAATAGTAATAGCTTCTTAAAATAAAATGGATAAAAACATAGCCTAAATAGTTTTGTTTTACTAATAAATGTTTGTTTAGGAATTTTGCATGTCATTTTTAGTCAAACGATCAAAATCTGTTCACAATTATCTGCAATCGTTTCATGCTAGGTAGGTTGGTTTATTACTTGACAAAAGAAGAAAGCAATAGACTGATGTGACAAAAGCTTAAGAATCCACATAAATTTAATTTGACTCTTAATAACTTAGGTACAAACAAATGAAATCAAAGCATGTTCAGCACAAAAATTTAAATGCAATAACAAACAATGATAGGATACTAAGCCTTGTACATGTAAAAACAGTCAACAAATGTACAAGCCACAGAAGAATTCAAGCAGATTAGAGAATGTTGACTATCAGGAACCAAATTGGATAGACCAGCAAAAGGATTATGCCTACGGTGTTTGATACCCCGTTAGCCCTTGTGAAGGAGTTCCTAAACCCTCCTGATGCTCGAATGTGTTCTTGCAGCAAGTAACATCCAATCGCCAAACAAATTGCTGCGCCAATCCAACCACCACGGACATAGGATGCTAACAAACTCGGAGCTACCACTATGATGATAATGACAGAACCTGGCAGCTCCAGCCAATCTGCAGCAACAAAGATGTGAAGGTGTTATAAGCTAGGGATCATCTTGAATATCCACATAAGCAAAGTAGAACTCATAGTTAATGCTTCAATCAGCTCAATTTCAGTAAAGCTAAATAACAAACAGGACACTGATGGTACAAGCAGCACCGCCAAACTATTTTTTAATGAGGGAGCAAACATCTTCAGTCAGTAACCATCAAGTTCCTATGTACCACCTCTATTTACTACTTGGATTTGGCAGTTTTCCACTACTTGAGTATATTGCATCCTGATCTATGTCCATTTTGCTTCCTAGAAGAACGCTATATTTCTCTTCAAAAACTATCAGTCCTGTAATGGCTCTAGCAAAAAAGGTGAAAGCAGATGCCAAACAAGTAGGAAAATAAAAACGCAGAATACAGCAACATAAACTTCAGATCCTGTTTACATGTAGCCGAATGCAATGAGGAGAATATTCTCAAATCTAACACAAGTGAATGTCAACAAGGAGATGTGGAGGAAAGGAAAATTTTAAATATTAGTCATGTCCCCGAAACTAATTTATTATCCAAATAAGCAATGTAGACTCTCTGAGGCCACCAGGTCTCAAGGAGGTAGTGTAAACATAAGAGTGAAATTCTTTCTAACAATGCTGAGACTTTCCAACAAAGTTTAATAAAGGTCTAACGAGCATGGCTTGTAAGGACTTTGTTATGATTTGGTAGCTGCCATTTGAGGAACCTTTCCAAAGTTTTTGTTGAGATTTTCTGTGGACTTTACAAAGGCCAAAAGTTTGCCATCCATGAATTCGATACTATAAATTCTTAGCTTGAAGGCTACAGAAGAGTCAGAGTGAAAGTATATAGATATGATCGACAACTAACTCAAAGGAGAAGAGACCCCAAAATCAGACAATGGTATCATTAAAAAGACAGATAATGAAGTATTAAATGTTTGAGTAGTCAGCAGATACCAGCCATCACGTCATGAAGCAATGTGGAAAGTAGACCCATTAAAAAAAACAAAGAAGATACTCCTTAATAGTTATCTTTTTAACAAAACAAATAGGAAAATCTGATGTCAAACTAACACAGTCAAGTAAATGCATACCAGGGAAGCGTTGTGGAAAGAAAACACGCAATATGATAGTCACGAAAGCAATCCACATTCCAACCTCTCCCCTGCATTGTCAATCAAATTGGTGAAAAAGAGATCAAAAGATAGAGACAGCCTTTTAATACCCAGGCTACTGTCCATCAAACTACCTCAGAAGGTTGAACAAAATCCCAGGGAGACTGAAGAAAATGTAAGGCACTAAGAGGCCGGTTAGGATCTCAGTCTTCCAGTTCGTGCGGTCCAAAACCAACAAATAACTGCAACAAGAAATAGAGGAAAAATTATCAACAAATGGGCGCTTGAATGACAAAAACCGCATATAGGATAGTAAAACAAGTTGCAGACAATAAAATTTCAATTCGACCATTAGTTTGATTGCAATTCACAAATACTAGACAAACAAGTTTATGCAGAAAGACCAGCACTTGCTTGCAATAGAGACACACGATTATAGTAATCAATTCAACCCACAAGACTGATTTAAAAACCCAGAGAGCTATTAAAATCTATTTAGTGGAACGCATTTAGCGCATCTATCACTCTTGTGTTGTCATTGAGCACGGATGATTATGCCACAAAATAAATCTGAACTTAGCTTACTCTAACTTCACCTCATAATCTCATATACAAGCCTTAACCTCTTAAGAGCAATGCTGTAATGAAGTCCAATTCTAAATTGCCTCACATTTTTCTTTCAAATACAGCTATGCAAAAGTTGATAAATTGCTCAAATACTAGACAAACAAGTATATGCAGCTAATTATTCCCTCAAATGCTAATATGCTATTCTGATGGTAAAACATCAAATTACTGGTTATTTACTTGAAAGGAACTAAGCTAAGAGGGAAAATTTCAACAACTTCGCCATGATAAAATTTCACAAGCATGAAATTTGACGTTTTACCATCCATCCGTGCACCCAAAAAAATGTGATCATGGGTTCAAATTAATGGATGATTACCCAATATTAATTTACCCCAAAACTAAGAGTATAATTTTCACTAAAATCAATCAACAATCCAAGAAACTGTTTTATTCCCAAAAAAAAAAAAAAATAGATCAATCAGATGAGCAAAAATGATTACTTCAAATCATCAGATGAAAAAAAACCCAGATGAAAATTCATCAATTCAAACAAACTCATAATTCAATACAACAGTTTTGCATCAAAAATTGCATCAATTCTAGAGAGAGAAAGAAAGAGTTATACATGGCAGAAAAGGAAGCAATCCATTGAAGAAAAGAGGTGCCAAAACCCAAACCACCAAGCCTGATAACATCAGAAGCAAGCTTTTTAGCAGCATTATGCACTTCCTTCAAATCTGAACTCAGTTGATTACTAGGGAATTCATCCTCTGTCTTCATCTTCAAATAATCCATTTGCTTCATTTTTCCTGAAATTCCAAATAAAATGGGAAAAAGAATAAATTCAATAGAACAATTAATTGGGAAATTAAATTTTTTACTAGAATTTTGAGATTTTGTACAAAAAAAAAAAGGGATTTAAATTATTGCCGACGTGTTTGTAGTGAAGAGGGAAAAATTATGCTGCTGTTAAGTCAAAAGAGAAGAATGGGTAGATATAGACATTAGACAGATGTAATTTTACCCAAAATAATTTTTATAGTAAGCTATTTATCTGCATGAAGACAATATTTAATGTAACTTTTTATCACTTTTTTTTATTACAAAAAATAATGGATCTAATTGGACTGGGACACAATCATGAATGATCCAATTATCCAACTACCCTTGTAGTAAAAGATATCTATTTTGTAGCATTCTACTTGTATGATTGAACAATCCTATTTTCGGCAGTAATAACTAATAAGAATAGCCTGCCGACCTGCTCGCTAGAAGACATGTGACATGTCAAATAGATCGGTCGAGTTTAATTCGGAACAATTGGTTAGACCGTTAGATTATTCGGTTGAGAATTACGGAGTATATATATTTGTGAACTTTGATTGTGTGTTGGATTAATTCTATTTTGAGTAGTTTGAGTTATCCAAACTTATTTTTCTTCACCTTAACTCGAAACTTAGCACTAGTTAGCCAAAAAATTTACAATTACTTGTCGTATTTCCAATTAATAATTGGTGATGATTGCACATTTGATGATTATCAAATACAAGTAATAACTTTGTTTCAATAATTATAATCAGTATGACCATTAAAGTCAAAGTTAATTTTTTAATGAGATGAGGACGAAATAAGGTGTGAGACTAAAGATAAATTCATGAGTAAAACTGTTCAAAAAAGTTAAGATGATATTGTGAGAAAAATTTGCATAATTTTAAGATAAGTATTTCAAAATCTCAGGAAATCTTGTTCGATCGTTGGGTCTCACAAGAATTGGATGGCTTTTTGGACAAATTGACTTACAAATTACAATATAATTGTATGATTGACATGGTAACGTGATCGAGTATGTTGATTAATATGGTGACATTTAGCATTGCTAGGTTTGAATATTTGATGGCAAATAATTAATTAGACAAATAGATAAGAATTAAGAAAGGAAAGATTATTAATATATATACAATGACAGAAGTGATAGTAATACCAAGCTAAGTGGTGTAATGACAGACAATAGAGTTGCTGGCAATGTGATACATTCATTCATTTCTAGCACTTTCATTGTCTTTCTTACCAATTTGATTGTGACACGTGTCCTCTGCCTTGTGGGATTGCGGGCACGTATCTAAGAATATGACTCATCCACTCTGCAATCGATCTTTATCAATGAATCTCGAAGTTGATATTGATATTTTATTTTAGCTGTTTATCACTTTAAGAAGATTTTTGTACTGCAGATGGAAGTGGGCCGTGCTGGACCCGCGTGCCTTATACTACCTCCGTTTTGGTTGACACGTTTCTTTAGTCAATGAACAAATTCAACCATTCATATCTTTAATTATTGATAAGCAAAAATTATGAAAAGTTGATATTTTGAAAATATATATCGTGACGAATCTAACAAGATTCCACGTGACTATATTTTTCATTACATATAAAGTACAAAACACGGTCAAAGGAGAGTGTGAATAATGCTAAAGTCAAAATGTGTCAACTAAAAAAAAACGGAGGTAGTATTATTAAGAAATATAAAAAGTTTTTTTTTACGAGAAGAAATATAAAAAATTGATATAATGAAATTATATAAAGAATAATTCAAATATATTTTATATGGCAATATATGTTTTTTATATATTGATAAAAAGTAGAGTCAAAATAAACATATAAAGTGCAAAAAATCAAAGTGTTGCGATTATTATGAGACAGAGGATTACTTGGAATCTTGGATAAGCCACTGTGGCTAAGCCTACTCACTAGGTGTCGTGCTGATTGAAGTTTTTAGAAAGGAGGCCCAGTCTCAACCCAAGGCAATATGCCTCTGTGTTATATTGTATCGTGCCATGATTGTGTGATCAAGCTAGAACTAATTTTCTGTGTGTTGTTGTATCGGATCATGTCGTGTTTCTGTTGTGTCTAGGTGTAATTCTTCTAAAACAATGACCATACTTTTTTCATTTTAGTAATACAGAGCATGTGCTTGTATGTGACAGATGCATGTATAAGTGACTCCACTTGAACATGAAAAAAAGAAAAGAAATTCTCCCTAAAATAAAGTTTTTAATTAAAAAATTGGTTTTTTTTTTTTTCTCATAAAATTACTCACTTGGCCCCACTAAAATTTATCAAATGTATTTTGACCCCGTTAAATGTTTTTTCTGGATCCGTCACTGCCTGTAACTACATGTCTACATACTTCAATTCATGCTTTGATAAATTACACCATTTGCTTTTTCATAGTTAACGAATCTACAACACATTAACTTGAGTACTTGACTATAAATATCTATAATTGTACATTGTAACAAAATTTATGCTTTAATACTCGTACATAATATTAAGAAGTTTTCACATGATCTCACGTGCCTTCTTAATTTAATAATGAAATTTATAGTCAAGTTTTAAGTTGACCTTCAAAATATAAATGGTGTAAATATTTTTTAAGTAACCGACTAACAGAAGAAGCATATCTAATGCACGAGTCAAGTAAAGTAATGCTCCAACAAGAAATAACTTGAGAAAATGAGCGACATAATAATTTTTCTGAGGAACAAAGAGCTCATGTAAAACATCAAGCTCTCCTGGCAACAAGCAAGCCACCCAATTCGCTTTTTGATTATGGGAGGAGATATACTATGTATGATTCCTCGTGATGGAGCCTCGCCGATGCTCAAGTTAGTTCTTATTGCCCATACTTCAAAAAAAAAAAAACATTCTCTTAACTCTTAATAAAAGCCTCATTTCTTCCAAAATTTTTATCCTTGAATAAAACCCAACAACTTAGTTCTTACTCCCTATATCACTATATGGATGTGTCTTTTTCACCCTTTTTTTCTAAAAAAAAAATTTACTCTGAATCAACAAAAACACTCAAATGGCTTAAAGAGTCCAAATGTACAATTTCACTATATTTTCTCTTACTTTTTTAATAGCAATAACTTGAGTAGATCGTAAGCAGCGAGTCCGGCCCAAAATTGCCTGGGTTTGGACAGTTGTTTTTGGGCCTAAATTTCGAGTTGGGCTGATTTTATTTATTTATTTATTTTAAAAAAATTATTATTAGAGTTTGTCCATTGTATAGGCTTGAATCCATTCCCAAACACATTTCAGTGTGTAGTAAGTACTAAGTAGCATCAAATTATGGTTTTTTAACGACCGAAAACTAGGGAACAAATAAGAGTGATAAGGCATCCAATTTAGATAGAATATTATTCACAATATATGTACGTTATAGCTATAAATACATATACTTGCTAAATATAAATACATTTTTCTTTAGAGGGAGAGATATTTCAAGTGGTTATATCTTATAGCTTTCCTTCCGATTTCAAAAGATCTAAAGAAGTTCTATTTATAGCACTATGCCCTTATTCAATTTAGAAGAACATCACTTCAAGATGTATGTATGAAGTATATAATTATGAATACATTACTTCTTCACTTGCTCTCTTAGCAAGTCTTATACTCGAATTCAAACATGTTGATCTACAATTATTGCCTTTGCCTTTGCCTTATGCCCTTAATTTGCATAAAATGGTAATATGAAAATCACACATAACTTCACATTGATTATCAATCCTTAAAAAGTCGATTCTCCCCAATATCAAGTGCTTGTTGTGGCGTTCTTCAAGGAAAAAAAGGTCACGGTGGTCTCTGATAACAAGCTGCCAATTTCAACTGAAAATGTGTCATAGCGTAAGAAGAATTCCGCCAAGAAAACTCTAGGCAAGAGCTCCACCAAATTCTTACCAGGGCATTGCTTATTATCATTGTCGGATCATCAATTCCCCTCCCATTCGACCATAACACGTACTTCAACAATTGTTCTCTTTTCTCTCCAACAAATCCTATAAATTTATCCGGATCATTAAATATCTTTGGATCTTTTGTAGCAAAGGGTTGATATCCAAAGATCATCTCCCCTTTCTTAATCTTGAACAAAGCATCATGGCTATGAATTATCAAATCATCCTTAGCCAAACCATATTGGTATGGCACCGGAGGTTCAATCCTTAGAGCCTCATAGACCACTGACTTGGTCAAGGCCATCTTGTTGATGGCATTCAAAGTGACTCGACCCTCGCATCTTACAGCGGCTCTGATCTCCTTAGCCAACTCGCAGTGTAGGGTCTCCCCTCCAGATGCAACCCATTTGATGAATAATGGAAACCATCTTTAAAACCCCCCAAATGCATTAAATCCAGCTATGAAAACCAGGTTATGGCATGCCTCTTCTCTAATTATACCAAAACTTTCTGCTTTGTCTAAGTATGATGTCGCCAAGGAGTAAAATGCATCATACAACTTTTTGTAATCACCTTTCACCAAGAAAAATGGTAACCTAATAGAATGTAATATGAAATCATCAATAGGGATTAACAACTTGGTTGAGCCCAATGTTTTCAAAGGTGCTAATTGGCAAATTAACCACTTCTTGAACATGCTAGGTCCCTTGGACTGCAGCTTGGTATCCGAAGGGCTCTTGCCATCACAAAACAACCTAAAAACAAACTCAAGCGATACAACATCGTTTAGCAGTCCAAACTCAGCCCGACCTTTGCCCCTCAATTGATCCTCTAGCTCATCGAACATGCCTTTAGACTACTTTGATAGAGTGGGACGCTCCCCTCATGCTTTGAGTTGAGGAAAGAAAGTAATAAGGACTTAAGAGAGCCATGCGCAGGCTCACTTGGGTCCAAGTAGGCGCACACATGATAACCTCCAGAGAAGGAGGTGGAAGGCATGTAGGTTCCTGTCAACACATCGCGTTTTTCAACCTTAGAAGTATCAAAGAGGACAGGGAAACTGTTGCCATCTAGAAGAACAATAACTCGTGAGTCATGAGAGACCCAAGGACCGGGAGGCATGTTAACTCTGAAGACCGTGGAGTTATATTTGGCATACCAAACCCTTGGAAGTGGAGAGGAAGGACTAGGGAAAGCCCTACCTCAACGAGTCTACGACATACTCCATATAACGAAGTATTATTTGAAAATTGTACACTTAAATGAAAAGAGTATCATTTCATAATTATTCATATGCAAATCACAATCACAAACTTGATGCGGCCCTGGAAAAATTATCAAATCAGAAAAAAGCACCATTTTATTTCATAATTATTACTTGTGCTAGCAAATTCATAGATTTTTTTTAAGACAAATGGTAGTAAACTATCCATGTATAACTTCACATAAAGTACATTAAAAAAAAAAAAAAAAAACAAAAAAAAAAAAAAAAAAGAAGATTGAACAAAATAAACGATGATAAGACATCATTGTTTCTTGAACATCAAGTGCTGGTGGCTTTCTTCAAGGACAAGAACGTTAGGGTGGTTTTAGAGGCATCAACAGAAAATGTATCATACTGTAAGAAGAATTCCACCAGGAACACTTTAGACATAAGCTCCACCAGATTCTTACCAGGACACTGCTTATCATCTACCATCGGATTATCAGTCCCTTTTCCATTCGACCATAACACGTACTTAGCCAGCCTTTCTCCTTCTTCCCCTACGAATCTATTTGCTACAAACTTCTCAGGATCGTCAAAGATCTTTGGATCTTTTGTAGCGAACGGCTGGAACCCAAAGATCATCTCCCCTTTCTTAATCTTAAATGAAGCGTCATGGCTTTGGATCACCAAATCATCCTTAGCCCGCCCGTACTGGTATGGTACAGGAGGGTCAATCCTTAGACCCTCGTAAACCACAGACTTGGTCAATGCCATCTTGTTGATGGCATTCAGAGTGACCCCACCCTCAGACTTCACAATGGTCCTGATCTCCTTAGCTAGCTCGCGATGTAGGCTCTCCCCTGCTGATGCAACCCATTTCATCATTGACGGAAACCATGTTGTAAACCCTCCGAATGAATTGAATCCAGCAATGAAAACTAAGTTATGACATGCCTCCTCTCTACTTAAACCAAAACTTTCTGCTTTGTTTAAGAATGATATTGCTGAGGAGTAAAATGAATCATACAACTTTCTATAGTCACCTTTCACCAAGAGAAAAGGTATTCCAACAGAATGCATTATGAAATCATCGATTGGATATAATAACTTGGGCAATCCCAAAGAACCCACAGGTCCTATTTGGCCAAGTAGCCACTTCTTGAGCATAATAGCCCCATTGGACTCTAATTTGGTGTCTGAAGGGCTCTTGCCATCACAAAACAGCTTGAAAACAAATTCAAGAGATATTACATCATTGAGCTGCTCAAACCCGGCCCGGCCTGTGTCTCTCAGCTGATCCTCAAGACCAGAGAACAGGCCTTTCATACAGCTCTGAAAGAGAGGGATGAACTCCTCATGCTTGGAGGCAAGGAAAGAGAATAGCAGGGCCTTAAGAGATCCATGCTCAGGCTCACTTGGGTCCAAATAGGGGCATACACGATAACCCCCGGTGTAGGAGGTGGATGGCATGTAAGTTCCAGTAAAAAGATCACGTTTTTCAACCTTGGAATTATCAAAGAGAACTAAAAAGCTTTTGGCATCCAGAAGAACAATAACGCGTGGGTCAGGGGATATCCAAGGACCGGGAGGCATGTTTGCTCGAAAAACTGTGGACTTGTAATTCTCCATGCGAGACCTGAAAAATTGGTCTCGTCCTTGGAGGTAAAAAAAGTCCCACCGATCTTTAATTGCTCCAAAGAAGGGCAGACCATAACTTCCAGGGATATCACATAGAGGAAGATCTGAGGATGGTGATGATGAGAGGACAGAAGAGGAGACAAATGGAGATGACATTGTGAGGGAAGGGCAATTTAATACAATGGTAAGATTAGAACATCTATTATATAGCATACATTGGTAATGACCATAATATATGTTTACCACGCATTATTGACAATCTTTCTAACCGCTTCAGTTCTTTTCAGGGGGTTTAGGGTTCTACCTAATTCGCTGGATAGTAATTCCAAATTGGCCAACTACTTGTCACCTTTACCACAAAAAAATCAAGTACATAAATTTTATCAAGTTGAAAAGTATTAAAGCCAAGGGGTGAAAATGAACGAATAAGGTGCTAGGAAAAGCAAAGGTAGCTCTCATAGTAGCAAACATGTCAACTACGCATATTTATCTAACACACAAAATTCTTGTAGTTCAAGGCCTTCTTTGAAACGTCACATGTAGTAAGAGCTAGTTGATATTGACAGTATTTAAAACCGATAAATCTCTGTTACTCATTGTGAGAAACGTTTTTGTTTCTCATAGTGACAGTTTCGTAAATAAATTGTACCACAATCACAGTGAGTAATGGGGGCGCCCTCATTTAAAACCTAAAATTAAATATTAAAAACGACGTAGTTTGAAGAATTCAACAAACATTTATATACTGTTATTTATATTTTTCCAATCTTTTTATTTTAGTTAAAGGGCCTTATAGGAAGTTAATTGGGGAGCAAGAGTAACAAAGTACGGCGTGGTCTAAGATGTTTAGAAATGGTCCCCATATAATCATATTACAATGATGCATTGATTAGTCACATGTACCAGAAGGCAATGCCCCAACAATGTTAAAAGTCAAGTATTCACATAATGCCACAATCAATGCATGATCAGGATTTTATAAGCAAATCATAATAGAAACCTAAATAAACCAAATGAGATCAACTCTGCAACCCACAGTATATTAATGGAATAAGAAGAAACAAAAAAAAGTATGCATACTATGTTCATTATCAAAAGCAATACATAATTGAACAGAGGCAGAACTGTAATTAAGGACTGATACTGTACCATACAATTCCAGTTGAATGGTGATTAAGGAAGAGTACCTAAAGAAACAAACTCGATCAGCTGCAGAAGCTTCGTATATTGTTGTCAATTCAACTCCTTCACAGCTGGGATCTTCTGAGTTCTGATCAATGTTTTCATGTACTTGGATTTGTAAACTAATAAACATAGAGTTCAACATGTATTTGATGTCCTATATTTTCCAACTTCAATCACATATCTGCAGGTGGTCCATACACGCTCTTCCATGAAAATGTGGTGATCCATCCGCTATCTTCACCAGTTGTATACAACAAATAGAGAGTAAGGTTTACAAAACATTGAGCACGTGGTTCGATAAGTCATAATCTTTACCGGTCAAAAGTAGCAACAAGATCAGTTTTGAAACACTTGCAGCTAAATTTTTACCACATATGGATAGTGGTAATAATGAGTTACGAATATTAGTGGTTTATTTTAGAAAAATACAGCAAGTAGATATGTTTTAGGTTCTAATAGTCAAGGTGAACCATACATTGATCATTAATGTGATGGAGCTAATACAGAGTCAGAGGATGTTAGAGATATAAGATATCGGAAAATATATGTGTGATATATTTTCCGTAGATATCATTAGGAGATAATATATTTAGATTTATTGATGTTAAGATATTATTTAGAGAATATATCTTTAGGATTTATGATTATGGTAGTATATCTAATACAGAGTCAGAGGAGGAAGTATATATTACGAGGGCATTCAGTTCATTTTGTTTAAACAAGCTAGTATATCATCACATTGACATTCTAGTATCTATAACATCGATTACAACATTACCATAAAACTTCTAAAAGGGCCTAATTTTTGCTAATTCAATAATAACAATTTAAACCCATTACCAACGCAAGGAGGGATATTCGGATTATTCAAATACCCGATTTCTATGTACCAGTTGATGATATCAACAAATCTACTTCTAATTGTCTCACAATTACTATTGATAAAGCTGGGCAATACAATTCAACCCAGAAATCACCAAAAGAAACGAAATCAAATTTAGCATAATTGGTTAACCTACTACTACGGAGTACTAATTAAAATGACCAAATAATCAAGAAAAATGTAGAGTAATTAAGTTTAATTGAGCTTACCAGTATTAAAGTGGAGCAGTGAGAGTGAGATTTCTTGCCTTCTTCTTCTACAAACTCCATAGTTTTTTTCAAGAAATTTGGGGAACAAGAAGAGCAATAAGCTGGGAGTATACGAGAGAGAAAACTTTGGAGTTTGTAATGCCAAGGCACCACCAACATTATACGCTTGAGTGCCTGACTAACCAAATTTTTACCCGTATAAAGAAATACTTCCTCCGTTTTTTATTAAATGCATCACTATTTATGTCAGTTAATCATATTATATCACTAATATATAAAGCCGGTTGACATATCAGTTTTTCGCCAAGTGACGAGCCACGTAGGCGACAAATAGATTTTATTGTGACACATATAATCCTAAGTAAGCGAATTTTGGATAGATTTTTTTAAAATAAAATTGTTGTATAGTGTTTTATTATCGATATACTTTTAATATTTCATATATACGAAATCAATAATAATAAATATCTTATACCTCAGTTTTATTTCTATCATAAAATTCTTTTAAAAAGTTCTTTAAAATGAGTTCCATTTATAATATATTTTAATAAAAATAAAAAATCGGTAAAAATAAGGTAAAAGTACTTTCAGTTCATTAGAAATAATTTAAGTGTAATAAAAAAATATCAAGTTAATAATAACAAAGATATCTATTTATAAATTTGCATGAAATAAACAAAAATCAAGTATAATAACATTACGTACATCGATTTCAATTTTATACAAATAAATTTGCTCCCAACTTCTTAAATTACAACTTATTAATGTCAATATTAACTTTTGAGACATTAAATCATAAGAATTTCTCTTTCCATTCACTTTTTGAGAATTGTGTTTGAACTCACTTTTTTTTTTGGGTTATTATTTGTTGATAAATTATGGTGCATGAGCATGGAAGAGAGAAATATTTGCCATTAAATGAGAATTAACAACAAAAAATAAAATAAAATAAAACAAACACGAGTACTTAATGCAGTACAACATAAATGCAGAAAAAGATTAAAAATATGTAAATAAAAAGACAAAATATCCTATTCTAAATCAATTCCTGTTTCACTAATTGATGCTTCACTCTTCCCCTAATGCAATCCTCCAAACCACTTCTACATTGAGTTCGTCTCTTAAACATGTTTGGTTGCTTGATCGATTAATTTAACAAAATGTAGTTATTGTTTCATAATTAGGTTGCTTAATTTCTATATACATGTCTAGTTCGGAAAAAAATGCCATTTAATTACTGTAATTCATTACCTTTTGCTACTACATATGTTATTGCTCGAAAATTGACAAAGGTATTTGCCGTTACTACCGGTAACACCAACCGGTGGGTAGCTTAGAGCCCAGGAAACATCATCCGATAAGTAGCTTAGAAGCCCGGAAATTGCATCCGGTAGGTAGCTTAGAGCCCCCAAAATTTAAGGTCTTGAAAATATCGTCATAGTGCAATTCATTACTTCCGTCAATCTTTTAGAGCAAATCTTCCATCAATCTCACAAATCAATATTACCACTGTATGAAAGAATGATGAAAGTGGTAGGAAAAAAACTGAAAACGCGTACCGAAAACCTTGAGTGATAATGATGATTAAAATAATTTTTGGGTTAGAACCCTTGAAATCATTTTTTTGTTTGGTTTTGTTTTACTTTTTTATTTGAAGTTATGCACGGATTAGTTTACTACATTTTGCATAAAAAAGTCTATGAATTTGCTAGCAGAGCAAGTAAATAATCATGAAATGTAATTTGCTTTTATCAAATATTATGTTTCCGAGGTCTACTAAGTTTGTAATTTTGATTTGCTTATGAATAATTATTAACGAAATGGTTCTCTAGCTAGTCATATAAGAATTTGTAATACGAAGTATGTCGAAGCTAGACCTGTCGAGGTGGGACTTTCCCTTGTCCTTCCTCTCCACCTTCAAGGGTTTTGATATGCAATTTTGGTTGAGTTAATCCGCAAGTGGTCCTTGTACCATTAGATGTTATCTAATGGAGAATATCTGTTCCGCTTGAGTTGTGACAGATTTTGTTCAATTTTGTCGTAACATTTTTCACCTTCTAGTCGATGTTTTAAGTTGATGGTTAATTTAATGATAATGTCACAAACTTTAATTTGGAGGACCTAGAGCATGATCGACTTGCACCTTGTTGATTCGTTGCATTTCTTCCTTTGTAAATTATTTAGCCCTAAACCCCCCCCCCCTTCGCTTCAACGTTGTAAAAATTCAACATGTTCTACGGAGTAGGAAGGAGAGGTTATGGCTGGACAACAACTGGTTAGCCAACGCGGAATGATTGAACCTTTATTATACAGTTAGATGATCCTAACGGCGCGAAATTAATTGGAACCTCTATTATACACTTTACATTTAAAGCTAGGTGCACCCAAATTTATTTTCTGTTAATATTAATATGATAATTTCCAAAAAAAAAAAAAAAAAAAAAAAATAACAAACAAAAAATATTAAATGAGCAAAAATAATACACTTGGTATAACTCAACCACCCAGAGCAGGGTGCATCTAAGAATTTTCTAAGATTACTAGGAGTAATTGCACGATTGGAAACTGTTTTGGGGTTTTTGGAGTCACTCGGGAGAGTTACAATTCCAGGAATGCGTGCCGACCGTCTGTACCTGCAAAACCACGAAACTCTAATTAGGTGGAGTTCCGTCTCCGACGATCAAGTTAGAACGTAAAGTTAATGGATTTTTAATTAATATTGTTCGGGTTTAGTGTTTGTATTTATGAGTATTTCTGAATGTGCAATAAATGAGGTCTTTCCTCTATTTATAGTGGAAAGGGATCAGTTCCCCTATTAGGGTTACGGTGCCACGTGTCAGCAGAGGATTAGATCCCATTGGGTCTCTCTGAGGCTGACACGTGTCAGATTGCCATTGGGCCACGTGGCATAAGTATTTTTACCCCAAACATTTGCCCCTTACAAGTGTCACATCCTGGGAAGGTGACGGTTCGTCTCCTTCCCTCCATTTTTTTTAATCGAATTTCGAATTTGAATTGGAGGGGGTGGTGATGGTTCGCCTTCTGCCCCTCCCTATAAATGGGAGGCTTCCTCCTCTTATTTCAACACTTTACAAATTTTTCAAAAACTTCTTGAGAGAAAAAGCTCAGACACCGGCTGCTTTGCATTCAAACAACTCCATTGTTTCAGACACATCCGGATACCGTCTGGTTTGAATAGTTAAAGGTAGAGCCTCACAAATTGGGAGTAGGGTTTGAATTGTTAAAGGTAGATTCTCACTTATTGATATTAGGGTCTGAATATTATAAAGGTAGATTCACGTTTTGAGAGTAGGGTCTATATTGTTAAAGGTAGAGTCTTTCATATTGAAAGTAGGGTCTGAATAGTTAAAACGTAGAGCGCAAGTAAAATGTAGTGTCTAAAGATAGAGCTTTTTTAGTTTGAAATGATATCTAAAGTGAATAAAGTTTTAAAAAAGGTAGAGTCTCACATGTTGAGAGTAGGGACTGTATAGTCAAATGTAGAGCCTCACATACATGTTGAGAGTAAGGCCTGTATAGTCAAATGTAGAGCCTTACGTGTTGAGAGTAGGAATATTTAAAGGTAGAGACTCTACGTTTAACTATCCAGACCCTACTCTCAATATGGTCATGTTTGAGCCAAGTCGTGTACAGTTTCTGTTTGGGGTTTTTTGATGTGTCCTACGGGAGAGTTACAATTTTGAGAATGCCCTTCACCGCTTGTACCTGCAAAATCACGAAGTCTCCGGTTGGTTGGAGCTCCGCCTCCGACGATCAAGTCAGTAACGTACAGGAGGAAAAGTGTGCGTTAATAGTGAAATTACTTCTCACGTAATGGGAGAATTCTGCAATTAATATTGCTCGGGATTGGTGTGTGTATTTATGAATGCCCCATTAATGAGGGTCCTTCCACTATTTATAGTGGGGAGTCTTTGTTCCCTATTTAGGGTTCATTGGACACGTGTCAGCACGGGATTGGAGCCCTGCTGACCAATGGCTGGGTGCCACGTGTCACTTGGCCATTGGGCCACGTGTCTGAGGTATTTTTTACCCCAAACATTTGCCCCTCACAGGTGCTGACGTGGCAAGGTGCCACGTGGCGCCTGTGAAGAGTGCTGACGTTTTTTTTTTTTTTGAAATCTCTTCAGATTCTAACTGAAGGAAGAGGAGGGAAAAGCAGAAGGGGAAGGGTCGTGACTCTTCGCCTTCTGGGACAAATCCTATAAATAAGAGAAGGCGCCCTCGAGCTCTCATTTACAAACTTCGCGAAATTTCTTGAATTTGAGAGCATCCGGCATTTAAGAGTTGAGAGCAGACGGAAATTTGATAGTTGAGAGCAGCCGGTTTTCAGACCGCCTGCATTATTGCGAGCTAGCAAAGGATTTTCGTGAGGGTACTCAAGGGAACTCAGCCGGTTTTCAGACCGTCTGTGTCTTCGCAAGCATCCCCAAGAAATTTCTTGAGGTTTCAACAAATTCTCCCTTTCTTTAGGTACCGTCTCTATTCCCTCTAGCTTTTCCATGAATTTCCGTTTGCGTCTTTTACTTGTGCTTTTATTTATTAGTCCCATAAGTAGATGGACCCTTTATACCCATACCCGGAACATAGTTGTGAACTCAGCCGGTCAATTAGTACGGCTGAGTCTAGAACTGGATCTGCCGCCTCTGATCTTTGAAATTTCTCTTTTTCAACGTCTATATCGACCGACTCCGTGTTTGTGCAGGACACGATGGCCAGGATTAGGGGTACAGCTATGGACCCTAATTATAGAGGCGGGAACTCAGACGAGTTGTCGCCTGAGACACGAGCCCCGGACGAGGTGGCTAGAGACTCACCCGGGGGCATCCCCGACACCCCAAGCGATAGCATTTTAGGCTCCTACAACGAGGGGACTTCCCCTGCTCAGGAGGCTGAGCTGCCAGGATCCGTCAACGAGGATCCCAACTCCCCATCCGGCTCTGATGCCGGTCGCATTGAAAGCAGTAGCACTAGCTACCTGACCTCGTCTGAAGATAGCGAGGAGGCGGAGAGGCCTACTTGGCAAAGTAGAAACGACCCTCTCATGATTGCCGTGTCTACTAAGGATAGGGCCCTTATGCGGTCCTCCCTGACGGACTTTGTCACCAAGCGGCCGCTAGGAGGGGGTTATAAACTGTCAATACAGGCAGAGTTTGGAACGGTTGTATGGGAGGATGACCAACCCAATGCAGACAGCTGGTTTGGGTGCTATGAGGCAGCCTTCCTGGCCGGGCTCCGCTTCCCTCTGCACAACACAATAAAGGCCATACTTAGGGGATATGGCCTAGGCGTCTGGCAACTCACCCCTAATTCCTGGGTGAACATACTCGGGTATATCGCCGCCTGCGAGATGCAGGATCTCAACCCCGCCTAAGCTTCTACTCAAATAGTGCATATGGCCAAGTAGCCACTTCTTGAGCATGGTCGGCCCACTGGACTTTAATTTGGTGTCTGAAGGGCTCTTGCCATCACAAAACATCTTGAAAACAAATTCAAGAGATAGTACATCATTGAGCTGCTCAAACCCGGCCCGGCCTGTGTCTCTCAGCTGATCCTCAAGACCAGAGAACAGGCCTTTCATACAGCTCTGAAAGAGAGGGATGAACTCCTCATGCTTAGAGGCAAGGAAAGAGAGCAGCAGGGCCTTAAGAGACCCATGCTCGGGCTCACTTGGGTCCAAATAGGAGCATACACGATAACCCCCAGTGTAGGAGGTGGACGACATGTAAGTTCCAGTAAAAAGATTACGTTTTTCAACCTTGGAACTATCAAAGAGAACTAAAAAGCTTTTGGCATCCAGAAGAACAATAACGCATGGATCAGGGGATATCCAAGGACCAGGAGGCATGTTTGTTCGAAAAACTGTGGACTTGTAATTCTCCATGCGAGACCTGAAAAATTGGTCTCGTCCTTGGAGGTAAAAAAAGTCCCACCGATCTTTAATGGCTCCAAAGAAGGGCAGACCGTGATTTCCAGGGATCTTACATCGAGGAAGATCCGAGGATGGTGATGAGGAGAGCACAGAAGAGACAAATGAAGATGACATTGTGAGGGATGGGGTAATTTAATACAATGGTACGTAGGATTAGCACATCTATTATATAGCATACATTGGTAATGACTAATGAGTATTGAGTAATTACCATAATACTATGTTTACCACGCATTATTGAAAATGTTTCTAACCGCTTCAGTACTTTTCAGGGGGTTAAAGTCATATAATGCTACAACCATGTTGAAGTCCCATATTCACAAAATGCCACAACCAATGCATGATCAGGATTATATAAGCAAAGCATAATAGAAACCTAAATAAACCAAATGAAATCAAAAGGAATACATAATAGAACAGAGGCAGAACAGTAATTAAGGACTAATACTGTACCATACAATTCCAGTTCAATGGTGATATAGGAAGAGTACCTAAAGAAACAACCTCAGCCGCAAAAGCTTTGTATTTTGTTGTCAATTCAACTCCTTCACAGCTGGGATCTTCTGAGATCTGAGTCGTAGAGTTCTGAGTCATATATACTATGTTACATGGACTCTTCATTTCACCTCAAGTAGCCATGTCGGACTCTCGACACTCAGACATGGGTATGACACTTAAAAACTTCACTTTTGGTTCAAAACAATTGATTTTTTTTCACAAAATAGCCGAGTTGGACGCTATACCCGTGTCGCACATGGGTACCCAAGTCCATGTAACATAGCATATATATATATACACACTATAATTTGCGTGTTTGGTAATTGCCTTTATTTGTGTACTTTTTTTCCAAGACGCGAAAAATTATTATATTTTTTTTTCACTTTTGACTTGAAAATTCACGCGGCTTAGAAAATGAAGTATAGACTAATCAAGGCAATTCCTAGCACAATTGAATTGAAATTGCTCGGTTTTTTGCCAACTTTAACTTCAAATTTGATTGTTAAGGGCTCAAAATTCCCCTATATAACATTAATCGAGAAAATTTCGCGACTCAAAAATATAATGCAAAATTAAGGCATTGCTTGCTCACAAACCGAGGTGTACATAGTCCTTTATTACCAATTTTTACTTCAAATTATATCCATAAAGAGCCAAAAAGACCCTATATTTTAACCGAGCAATTTCTGTGTTTAAAAAAAAAAAAAAAAAAATTGGACCATTAACACTCCAGTATGCAAAGGTTAATTTTATGATAAATCTTGGTACCAAGTCATTCACATGTTTTGTACACCCAAATTAGAATTACTCCGGCCGTATCGTTTTCTGCTTTCTATGATCAGCTTCTTTTTTTTCTAATAAATGTTATCACCACGTACGTGTGGCTGTGCGTGCCTACCCATTTCATCCATATGACTGTATGTTCTGATGCAATTAAAGGGTTCTTAATTTGTATGATTATGAAAATGGAAGAGGTGAAGACTAATTGCTTCTTAAGTCTTCTATTTTAAGTTTTAAACCCACGCGAACATGCATTATATACATATTACAGATGATTCTTTTGACTATCACAATTTTTTAAAATGGACGGTTGAGATTTTTTGTTTCTTGATTTATTTTTAAGTAATTTTAATTAAAAATTATTTTTTAAATAATTTTAAATATATTTTTATCTTCCCGAAATTATTTTTTAATATTTTTGAAAATATATAATAATTAAAAAAATGATTTTTTTAATTAAAATTACTAATTAAAAATAAATCAAAAACAAATAAACTCAGCCATCCATTTTAAAAAAATTGTGATGGTCAAAAGTCATAACACTACATTAGAATTTTCAATATATTACTCCCTCCTCCGTTTTGTATTAATAGCAACACTTTTTTTTCACCTGTTTTATAATAATTGCAACAGTACTTTATTTAGTAAGGACCCACTACTATTGCCTTCAAAAAAAAAGTAAGGACACACTACTATTTTCTTATTGTCTATCTCCTATCATCTCCACTTATACTGTTTTTTTTAATTATTTTTTTCATTATTTTTCTCTCATAATAACGATTAAATATATTCCCACTTACAATACTTTATACTATGAAATTTACCTTTTGATCCCCCACCCTATAATTTTCTTAAAATTTTGTGCAACACCTATGTTATAACGGATGCAAGAAATAACAAGTATTGAATGTAAAATTAACAACAAAAACAGACACAAATTACATGGTTCACCAACAATGTGTTGGCTACATCCAGGGCAGGTTAGAGTATAGTTTTACTGATCTTGGGTAATACAAATTACATATTCTAAATAGATTTTAGATCAGTCACAGAAAACAGATTGATTGTCTATCGAATTTTTAATATTTTATCTCTCATAACTCATATATGAGAAATGCATAAAAGACTCTCGAATTTCTGAATAATTACTCAATTAATGATTATAACGGCTAGGAAATAACCTAGGAGTATTTATAATAACACTTAGGTTATGATAGAAAACAAAAGAATTCCTTAAATATGGAAATGACCTTTTTTCTAGTAGTTTATTTATTTATTTATTTATTTTTATTTTTAAATTTTCATTAATATTTACTTGCGTAAATAAGGTTAAATTATTGTATTATAGACATGTGTGCAAAATTTGACTGTGTCAGTTAAGAGAGGGATTATTAACTAACAAATTAAAGCTCTATTAATAATTATTCATAAGCAAATCAACATTACAAACTTAGCAGCCCTCGGAATTTCGGAAACATGTAAGATAACCTATTTGAAAAAAAAGCACAATTGCATTTCATGATTATTTACTTGCTCTGCTAGCAAATTCATAGACTTTTTTATGCAAAAAAAAAAAAAGAAAAAAAAAAAGTAGTAAACTAATCCATGCATAACTTCAAATAAAAAAAAGCAAAAGCAAAAACAAAAACAGACACAAAAAAATGATTGAAAAAGTAAAATGATTATAGGATTTCATTATTGTTTTTCTCGATTATCAATGGCTGGTGGCTTTCTTCAAGGACAAGAAAGTCAGAATGGTTTTAGAATCATCAACAGAAAATGTATCATACTGCAAGAAGAATTCCACCAGGAAAACTTTAGACAAAAGCTCCACCAGATTCTTACCGGCACACTGCTTATCATCTACTGTCGGATCATCAATCCCTCTTCCATTTGACCATATCACGTACTTCAGCAGCCTTTCTCCTTTTTCCCCTAGGAATCTCTTCCCTAAAAACTTCTCAGGATCATCAAAGATCTTTGGATCTTTTGTAGCAAACGGCTGGAACCCAAAGATCATTTCCCCTTTCTTGATCTTAAATGAAGCGTCATGGCTTTGAACCACTAAATCATCCTTAGCCCGCCCATACTGGTATGGTACAGGAGGTTCAATCCTGAGAGCCTCGTAAACCACTGACTTGGTCAAGGCCATCTTGTTGATGGCATTCAGAGTGACCCCACCCTCAGACTTCACAGTGGTTCTGATCTCCTCAGCCAGCTCACGATGCAGGCTCTCCCCAGCAGATGCAACCCATTTCATCAATGATGGAAACCATATTGTAAACCCACCAAATGAATTAAATCCAGCTACGAAAACTAAGTTATGGCATGCCTCCTCTCTACTTAAACCAAAACTTTCTGCTTTGTTCAAGAATGATATCGCTGAGGAGTAAAATGCATCATACAGCTTTCTATAATCACCTTTCACCAAGAGAAAAGGTAGTCTAACTGAATGCATTATAAAATCATCGATTGGAAATAATAACTTGGGTAATCCTAATGAACCCAGAGGTGCTATTTGGCCAAGTAGCCACTTCTTGAGCATAAAAGGGCCATTGGACTCTAATTTGGTGTCTGAAGGGCTCTTGCCATCACAAAACAGCCTGAAAACAAACTCAAGAGATAGTACATCATTGAGCTGCTCAAACTTGGCCCGGCCTGTATCTCTCAGCTGATCCTCAAGACCATAGAACAGGCCTTTCATACAGCTCTGAAAGAGTGGGATGAACTCTTCATGCTTAGAGGCAAGGAAAGAGAACAACAGGGCCTTGAGAGATCCATGATCAGGCTCACTTGGATCCAAATAGGGGCATACACGATAACCCCCGGTGTAGGAGGTAGAAGGCATGTAAGTTCCAGTAAAAACATCTCGTTTTTCAACCTTGGAATTATCAAAGAGAACTAAAAAGCTGTTGGCATCCAGAAGAACAATGACCTGTGGGTCAGAGGATATCCAAGGACCAGGAGGCATGTTAGCTCGAAAAATTGTGGACTTGTAATTCTCCATGCGAGACCTGAAAAACTGATCTCGGCCTTGGAGGTAAAAAAAGTCCCACCGATCTTTGATGGCTCCAAAGAAGGGCAGACCATAACTTCCAGGGATCTCACATAGAGGAAGATCCGAAGATGGTGATGATGAGAGGAGAGAAGAGGAGACAGATGGAGATGACATTGTTAGAGAAGGGGCAAGTTAATACAATGGTAGCATTTGCACATCTATTATATAGCATATGTTAGGGATGACCGTACACATATTAAATTACGCATAACTTTTTTAACACAGAACGTTCTGAACTAGTGATTAAGGCCTTGATTGAATTGTGGGTTGCATGTACTAAGAAGTAAGAACAAGTTGGTATTATTGACAGTAGGGTCAATATTAAAAAAAGATAAGTCAACATAAAAAAAGAAAGTCCTCTATTTGAAGAATTTATTTGACATTTATATATTGTTTTTTTACTTTTCCACTCTTTTTATTTTAATTCAAGGACCTTATACACAATGCTGCATTACCCCAACAATGTTATTTTATTAGTCTCCGCAACCATTGCTATTGTTTGTTAATATTAAGTCCAGTATTCACATAATGCCACAAACAATGCATGATCAGGACTCTAAGCAAAGCATAAAAGAAACCTGAATAAACCAAACGAAAGCAACTCTGCAACCCAGAAGGTAAACTAATGGATTAACAAGAAACAAAGAACTATGCCGGGTTTCAAAAAATAACAAAGAAATATGCCTACTATGTTAACAATCAAAACCGATACATAATAGAACAGAGGCAGAACTGTAAACTGTATATAAGGACTGTACCATACAATTCCAATTCACATGGTGATTAAGGAAGAGTACCTAACGAAACAACCTCAGCCACAGAAGCTTTGTTGTAAATTCAACTCCTTTGCAGCTGGATCATGTTTTCTTGTACTTGGATTTGCAAACTAATGAACATAGGGTTCAACATGTATTTCGCTACGACTTGTGAGAAACTTGTTTCGAAGGCCGTAAGGTAGTATACCTTCTCAGATGTCCAAGGAGGGCTACGCTTTCCAACTTCAATCAGCCTAGAACATCTCCATGTCTGGAGGTGGTCCATACACGCTCTTCCATGAAAGTGGGGTGATCCACTCTCTATCTTCACCCGCTGTATACAACAAAAAGAGAATAAGGTTTACAAATCAATAAGCACGTGGTTCGACAAAGACTCCAAGCCACATTGAGTAGCAGCATTGGGCAGGCCAAAATGAATCATAATCTTAACTGGTCAGAAGTAGCAAAGAGATTGGTTTTGAACCACTGGCAGCAACATTTTACCACATATGGATAGTACATAGTAGTAATAATGAGTTACTAATATTAGTGGTTTTTTTGAAAGATAGTGCAAGTGGATATGTTACAAGTTCTAATAGTCAAGGTGAATATTACATTGATGTCATGGTGTTAACATTTGATAGAGAATCAGAGAAGTACATAGATGTACATATCACAAAGGCATTCAGTTCTTGTTGTTCAGAGGAATGAAAACTCAACGAAAACCCCAGTCTATTATTTCGCTTTTGATTGAATAAATTATCTTTCAGTTCTGTTACTAATAACCCAACCCCACTCTCCCCCAAATGCAGACCCTACTCCATGGATTAGAATTCCTTGAGTAGTACCAAAATTCATGATTTCCAGGCCATAGACCATCGACATCAGCAAAACCCACTGCTATGTCACCAGCAGCATCACACAGCCACATAGGCAGCTCTACCAGTGCTGCCACCCACTAGCCTGTCACACTCATCATCATTGATACCTAAAAATGTGCACTTATCTAACCATCATCACCATCGGCTGTCCATCAGCTAGTACCATAGGAAAAATTACAGGAAAGCGTGAATGACAGAGAGGGCAGCGGCAGCACAATAAATATTCCTTCACTGTTCTGCCACACTCAGCAAGAAAAACCAAAAAAGTGCCATGTTCAACAGTTCAACACAGCCATGGCCAGATTTAGCTACAGTTAAGTTGAACAGAACCACCATGTGTAACTCAGAGAGAGAGAGAGAGAGAGAGAGAGAGAGAGAGAGAGAGAGAGAGAGAGAAGATATGTGAAGAGTAAAAAGTTTGTGTAAATTAGCGACAGCAAGGTACTGTGAACAACTGCTAAAACTGTGATGTGTGAACGGCAATGTCATGTAGGGCTAAACCAGCGACGGGGGAGAGAGAGCAAAGATGGATTAATCAGAGCATGTCCAACAACAACTTAACCACACTTTTCTTGAATAGAAGAATGTAGAATGAGGTGAGTTTCCCACAAATTCTCAATACCTCAGATAGACAAGGGACTGTATAGCATTTGCCACTCTTAGTGACAGATCTTAGTCATATGGCTATCATTTGTTTAAAGTATCAGTCGAACTCTTGATTTGTAATTTGGCCGACGAATTAGAAAAAGAACTGAGAGGTCTGGACAGAACTTTATTCTGACATTATATCCCAGCATCATCAAGGAACCTAATACAAAAAATTATGTTCATATTCTGAGATAGTAATTTGGCAGAAGAATTCAGGTGAGAAGTAATGTGGAACAAGACTTTATTCTGACATTATATAAAGCTTCAACTAGGGACCTGATACAAAGAGTTCCATTCCTATCCTCAACCGGAAGGGGGCAAACTTAAACAGAACAAATACAGCTTCCTACAAAAATATTTGCAACTTTAAACTGTCTTCTGCTGCGCAACACAAAAAAAGCAGCGGATAGATATTTCATTACCAACACAATAGCAGACTTTGCATATACCTTAGTCGAATTGTGCAATAACAAAGCTAGCCAAATGCAATCTTAGTTCAGGAAAGAGAAGGACTATAGGGCTTGCCGGTTAAAGTAGTTGGTCAAGATAGGATAATATCTACAACTAGATATGAATGCTTCAGCTCCTCACTCCAAAGGAGATAATTCTCTAAGCTGAACATTTGATTGGCGCTAACACTTGGAAATGGTCGTAGAGAAAAAAAATATCTAGGAGTATGCAAAGTATCTATGCAAAACTAAGATGAAAAAGGGCAGAGTAGAAAGGATTAGGATGTACCGGAAGAACAAAAGCCATATGCTCCAATTACCAACTTACCACTTGACATTAGTAGCTTACCACTAACACTAAACATGATCGCTAACTACTCTGGTACTTCATAGAAAGCAATCAAGAAATTACTACAAAGTAATGTGAAGCATCTTACCGTGGCAATCACTAAGGCGCAGTCCTGAAATTTTGCATGCAGCCTCAGCAAGATTAAAGGAGTCGCATATGTTATCTCCTTCAGAACAGTAACAGAGCAAGCAAGTCACTTTCAATCCTCTCGCCTGACCAGATAAAAAGAGGCAACTTGTAGATCAGTAACAATTGGGTTCCACGGCACAGTAAGAAAATATTCTAGTATCTCCTATAAAATAAAAGCACATTCTAGTTTATATTTGCAACATCACAGATTTTGTGTGTAATACACAGTTCCAAAGGAAAACACACAATAGATATAAGCTATGGAGCAGCATCAAATTGCGAACATCTACAAAAAACTGTTCACTAAAAGCTAGCCTTGCTATATAAACGTCTTGCATAACCTTTACCTTGAAGCAAGAAAATAGTGCAGCAAAAGGCAAACTGGCATAATAATCTTCATCTTTTTCTAGATCATCATTAAAAGGAACAGAACTTTCCTCAACAATATTGCCTTCAGCAACTGTACTAAGATACTGCCATCGCCCTTGAGAGGGACTGTACTCTTGCAGTCGTTTCCATCCAAGCTTTTCATAATCATTGTCACTTCCATCTGCATTGGTGCTTGAGAGGTAATGTATAGGCATTCCACTGAAGAATCAACACAATAAATCAAGTTAAATGCTGCCCCTCCCGCATTCCACAAAATTAATATCAATAACAAAAGGTAAAATGGCCAGCTGAACTATTCAGAATTATTCAGAGTGCTTCAGACACTTGTTAAAAAAACTAAGCAGAGAAAGCTACATGGTTGATGAAAGTTGTTTGGAATTTTGATTGCAATTCATGATAGCTGAGCATATATCCTCTTTGATTGCAAGTTAAAGACCTAAAAAGAAAGACTAATGTACCTTGACATATCGACCTTTTTCCACCGCCCAAAGTCCAAGCTTGAAAGCACAATAACATGCTTCATTCCAGCAGCAATGGCAAAATCAGCCAAATTTTGGGCAAATTGAACCATCATTCCCTACAAGACAAAATTTATCAGAATAACAGAAATTTCCTTTAAGAACATAAGATTACCAACCACAAAGAAATCCTACACAAAATTAGACAATTGCCAATGTAGGAGTCAAGGATGACTGTATTGGTAGAAAGTAGAAATTATTTGATCTCATGACACCCAAAAGTAATTGGAAAATAGAAAGCCAAAGATACCTTGTAAAATTAATTCCTTCGACATTACAAAATGACAGGTGACCCTAAGTTGGGCAAGAATGAGTAAGGTTGAGAGCAAGAACAAGCTCCCCTCCCCCAATCCATGAATGCTGGAATATTACTGACATTAATTTATTGTACATAACCGGAATAAAGATTCTTGCATTAACTACTTCACTTGCACACACTCAGTATACAATTAATCAAACTTACTGATTTTCCTTTAAAATACTAATCAGCCTAATTAATTAGATTATTACATGTTTGAACCTTTTAAGATCATCACATTGAAGCTCAACCACTTCCCTAACAACACAAGCACACTATAACATTCAGAATCAAGGTATAACATGTAAAAGATTCATATTTTTACCTTAACTACAGGAGATCTTTGTTGGACATAAGTCAAGTTACAAGAAACTGAATCATACACTGCAAACAAGAATATCATCATTAGAAAGTTCCAAATTCGATCGAGTATAACAAACTAGAATTTCATCACATAGACAGTCTAGCATCTACAACATGGATTTCAACATTACCCTTAATTTTATTGAAACGGCCCTGCCCATGATATAGTATCGGTATTAGATTTACGCAACTTTACCCCAACTCTAACTTATTGAGTCAATATTAGAAATCCATAACAATTCAAAACCCATAAAACAAACGAAGTACAATTATTTTGTATGAAAGAAATGCAAGAATTTAGGAGGAGAGAGAAAGAGAAAGACCTTCAAGGGGGAGAGCAAGGTCTCCATGAGGAAGAGGGCCAAAAGCGTCATTACCAACGCAAGGAAAGATATTCGGATCATCCAAATACCCGATTTTCTCAGTACCAGTTGATGATATCAACAAATCTACTGCTAATTGTCCCACATTTCCTATTGATAAAGCTGGCTAATACAATTCAACCCAGAAATTACCAACAAACACAAATAATAAACGTAAGAAATTGGGGAAAATCAACAATTTCAAATTCGGCAAAATTGGTTAACCTAATACTAACTACTAATTAAATAGATGAAGTAATCAAGAAATAAATGTGAAAAATGGAATAGGAAAGTTCAATTGAGCTTACCAGTATTAAAGTGGAGCATTCGGAGTGAGATTTCTTGCCATGTTCTAGTACAAACTCCATAATTTTATCTCTCTACTTCCTCTCTCTTAGCAGAGTACAGAATTTTCAGAAAGTTTGGGGAACAAGAAGAACAAGAATTTGGGCCTGATTTCTTGGGCAATAGGTAAACCTTAGTTAGAGCTACAATGTTGGGCCTCTTAGAAGTGGGCCAGTCCAATTTGCATGAGATAGGAATAATTAGCCAATCATTCATGTAATTAGATAATTCTACAATTTTAGGGTTCCATTTAAACATTTGTCATAAACTCGTAATTGTTACCATCAATGTACATTAGTATGACCATTATATACTACTATAAATTATGAAAATATTGTTGTGTTGATTCATCTCGATTTATCTTCAAAATTTATATTTTTAATATTTAACGTCATAGGAGCACAGGAAAGGTCTAATCAAGGGATCGTTTACCCTGGGTGATATGAGACTCTCATGTGTTCAAGAATGATATTGAGATTACCTTGTAAAGTTGTAAGTCATCACGTCTCTTCATACACGACATTAAAAGGCCTATTACAAATTTGCAATTTTTCACTCGGTTCTCATTTTCTCACGGAATACTCAAGTCATTTTGTTATTTATTTTGTTTTCCATGTCGATTACGGTTTGTGATTAGCATAATTAGATAGTCACAATCTGCACATTTGAAAGTATGTCTCAGGCAAGGATGGAAATAAGGATTAAAGAGACCAACATCCACATTCACCCTAGCTACTTTCCCGTGCCTCATGTGGCAATCCAAACAAGGATAGTCTATTCATTTAAATCATGTGCTAATGAGCCCAATTAATATTATTTCTGGCTATCCCAATAATTAACGTGTGATAATAGGGATTGTCTATTCATTTTACTCATGTCCTAAATTAGCCCTTACTAAATGTTATACTAAAAAGGGCCAACATCCAAGCAAACATGAAATTTCTGATACAATATTATTAGTGTTTTACATTAATTATTACATTCGGAGAGGATTACAAAATAATCATCTAGTTAAAAAATATATATTGTTGCAAATTTTCTCGAGTTATCTTTAATCGTTTATTCCATGTGCAAGTCAAGCTCTAACATCGTATAGCTGCTCTCAAAGCCAATCGTACAATGAGTGTGCAAAAGAAGTATCAATTTAATGGTTCATATAGTTTGATCAAATCAAATCTCTAAAAGATAGGTGATTCACCTAATTTAGGTTCATTATGAATGCGCTGCATCTAAATAAAGAATAAATTAATACAACTTCAACATAGTTTTCTAATCAAGCAATATATATGTATACTTTTTTTAGCATGCAATTTCAAGCTAAGAACAAGAAAATTTAGTACATCGAACTAACTAATACAGTTGCACATGCATATAGTATGACTTATACGGAGCTTATAACATTAAGAAGATATGATATGATAGTGACAATTACCAAGATTCGTTGACAATATTGGAAATTGTTGGCGGCATTTAATGGCAGATCGCTGAGTACACCACTATAACTGCTATGTTGATGTTTATATAATAATCCATGACAAAGCCTGCACGTCTAAAAGTCAAACTTGTAATCTTGACTTCAAGATGATCAGGTACGTGTTACTCCCTCCGTCGTTTTAATGTAATGGTTACATTTTATAATTGTCAATGTATAATTTTAAGCTTTAGTTATCTCTACTTATTATATTATATATTTTATGAAATATAGAAAGTTGAAATTTCGAAAAAACATGTTGATGAAACGTATATCTAACATGATCTCACGTTTCTTCTCTGAAATCATATAATCACAAATAGTAGTGTCAAATTCAAAGTGTTCGTAGTCCTTACATATATATGTAATATGTAAATTGAAACGGACGGGAGGAAGTACAGTACAACATATAGTTGGTCTCTATGAGGACACAAATATCTCGAAATAATATCTTGTGATAATTATCTAAAAAAAACATGGTGATGGTACGTGGTACTTAGTCAAGATTGTGACTTAGGCAGCAGGCAACAGCTATTAACGAAGACCAGACTATTAATGGAAAGTCTATGCATTTGAATTGGTGATTACTATTTACTAAGTACAAAACATTGACAGATTTGTACGTAAGAGTTATAAGCAAGTTATTAGCTAGCCGCCTAATATGTATTATGCGAAAGTAATAACAACTAATAACGATCAATGATAATTACATCATTAGGCACAACT
This sequence comes from Chenopodium quinoa, assembly GCF_001683475.1. Taxonomy (NCBI): domain Eukaryota; kingdom Viridiplantae; phylum Streptophyta; class Magnoliopsida; order Caryophyllales; family Amaranthaceae; genus Chenopodium; species Chenopodium quinoa. Next base: position 1,205,662 of record NW_018744537.1, read on the forward strand.
TTGCCAAGCTGATCGAGAGCCATATATATGTATAGATCTATAGTACTACCCTACCTAGTTCCAAAACAACTATAATCGATCTTAATCTCCTATGAGAGTTAAGGTTTTTTTCTAATATTTGAATAATTGTTAATTTTGAGACTTTTTATTTAGAGTGATTACAAGTTCACAACGCAAGCCGATGACTGATGTGCGACATGAATAAAGTATTTTAATTTTTTTTATAATGTAATTCGAACGATTTAAATTCTACTTAAAGGTTAAGGGACTCTTATAATGAAACCTTCACCAAAAATTTATAACGAAACCATGTATGGAGGGACATACGCTTTAATTTCTAAAATCTAGCTATCTAATCATAGTTTGAGATCAACACTGGTTGAATTGAAATAAGTTTTCTTTGAAGAGTCAAGCACATCATTCAAATTGGACCATTCAGTTTAAGACTTCCAATTGTACTCATCATATCAAGTAATTAGTCATTTGATATGGTTCAACTATGAATGATTCAGTCAAACTTGTATCTATTGCTAATACCTATTTCATCAATTGAAATCATTAACAATTAATTCAATTTTAAATACAAGAAGTAGGATAATGAGGTACATTGTCTTTAATCTAATTATTTTGGGTTAGACTAGCTAGTCTTACCATGAATAAGATCTTTATCATAGTGAACACAAACCAAGCACTACAAAAAACAAGTTTAATTTATTTCACTACTAAAAATGTTGTACTAACTATGAAGAAGTATCAAGTATGTATATTCATATCTAAATCAATTTTTAGATGATCGTGACAACATTGACACTAATCAGCATAATTTAACAAAGTTACCCGATCCCGATATCCCAACTATACAAGGGCAACTTATTACCTTGCATGGACCATATCGACATATTGTGGTCTTGTGGGCGTAACCCTAGGATTGCTAGCTGGAATAGTTGGACACCACCCATTCACCCAATCAAAGACTTGGGTAATCAGTCATCTTAAAACAGTTAGTGATTCTCATAATAATTTGCAGATAGATAGCACTTACTGTGGTCTAACTATTGCCATATGTACGTATACTATAATTAGAAAAGTACTTCCATTTTTTTTTTATCTATCTTTTTTCTATCCTCTAAAATCTTCCAGTAATTCACCATCTTATATTATTTGTGATATTTAAATCATCCAGCATGTATACATTATGCATAATGAGGAGACAATGTGCCAATTAGAGAGACCCACATGGCATTCCATATATATGATAATGTAACGTGCATGCATGCGTGGAGTAGTCATGATAACCAACACAACGCTTTTTATCTGATTGATGGTGATTTTATATAATTGTGTGTCCTTTGTATGTATGTATGATTATGCGAGTATTAACAAATCTTAAATTGATGGCTTTGAAATCACATGTTCGAGCTTAACACCTACTTATGCTTGAGAGTGAGAATTTTCGATCCTTATCTTTTTTCCTATCCCTAGTTAAACGTTAGCCAATGTATAGTTGAAAAGACTGACCCATATATGAAAAGCTGAATCAATATAGTGTATATTTACCAGATTTAAAATGTATGTACGTGTATTTATATATATCATGTGTGGAACATGTTAGATTGTTAGACAAACTATTTGAGGACAAAAATATCTATCAAATTAAGTGATAATGATTAAAACTATCAAATATCTAGGGCCATGTTTGCGCATGTAAGCCATAGATTAAATCATCTTATCTTCATAGTAGGTTTTGATCCATCATTATTAAAGCACTGTTTCTTGAACATTCATCTATAGTCTTACTTTTTGTTTATTGTCTTATTGATGGATGATAGAGTATAATTGACATGACAACCAATTATTAGGTTTAGCATGTACTTCATTCTATTTGATTTGTACTACTAAATTAGGTTAAGTACTTTATTATTATTATGTATGAACTGTACTTTTAGGTTTATTACATCATTCTATGTCATTTATCGAATTGAGTATAATCAAAATAGAAAATAATTTTACACATGATTAGGTTTATTTTAGTTTAGGAAATATCGATGCGAATTGAAGTAATATAAATAGTGTGTTTGGCCGAGAGAATTTGAGGAGAGGGGGTAGGTTAAGAAGGAGAGATAAATATTTATGTATAAAAGGAAAAAGAAAATGGATTGAAATAGGAGAGATTCATAATTTATCCCATTTTATTACTCACTTACAAAACAATCCTTTTGGCATAAATGTATGGAAAGAGAAATAGATAGCACAAAGTACGTACTTTGCTTTTATTTCTTCGCTCACTTTCCCTCAACCCTCGACGTATTAAGTTTGAATGTCCAACTTTATTATACTCCCTCCATTTCTAAATGATGTTCTTGTTCTGACGATGATTTCTCTTCTTTTTTTTTTTTTTTTTTTTTTAGAAAAAAAGAGCATTTAGAAACGGAGGGAATATTAACTATACATGCATGCATGTGAATCATCTTGTAAATAATAACCTAGTTGGATCATATTTAGGGAGTAACATACCCTCTTTGTTCTATATATATAGGGTTGGGATCCAATGAGAACTTTCTTAAAATAAGAAGGAAGAAATGTGCATATTTTTTTCACTAAATATGCAAAATTGATTTTCGAACTAATAAAATTTTGAATTTTCTGGAAAATCAGAAAATGTGCACATTATGTTCAAAATTTATGCACATTGAATTTCTGTCAATTTTTTTTTGCATATTTAGTTCGAAAAATATGCACATTCAGTACAAAAATTATGCACATAAAATATTTCCCATCCTTCTCATTTTAAGGACCTTCTCATATACTTCCTCTGTTTTTTTTTTACTTGACCTGTTTCTTTTATCACGCTTGCCAATGCAAAACTTTAACGATCAATAACTTTAATTCTCCATAAGTAAAAATTATTAAAGTTATATATTATGATAGTACTTATTGAGACAAATTCAAAAAGATCCTGCATGAATATGTTTTTCCTTACATATTATTCACAAATGACGGTCAAAGAAGGGATGGTAAATAGTGTAAAAGTCAAAGTGGGTCAAGTAAAAAAGAATGGAGGAAGTATGTATACTTAATTAGTATGACATTATACGTATAATAAGCTCCAAATTATAATCTAGGTAACCATAATGTTATGCTACCTAGCTTCATCTAAATTTAGTCGATCAAAATTATGATGTACTAAAAAAAAAAAAATTGACCTTTTCATATATTGTCTAATTAACACAATATATAGATGAAATGGTGGGATTGAACTCGTTGAAGATAACAAATTTACTCAACCATATTATAATTTTTTTAATAAAAATTAATTAACTATGCTTCGATATTTGGTGAAGCTAGCCATTATTAGACTTAAAGCATGAATGTATTATTGGCATATATAGTTTGACTCTCCATGTACGAAAAAAATCTAGCTCCACCAATGCTAATGAATCGTGCATTCGTGCTCATTTTCATACCATAAAAAAATAAAAAGAAAAATAAATCTAATTTAACACCAAGTAGAGTGGAGTGGAGTGAAGAGTTAAAGCAAATAAGAGGCTATAAAAATTTGGTACACTGAATCTTAACATGAAAAAAGGAATAATTAAAAAGGCAATAATAATGACGTACAAAATTAAAATATCAACTTTATTTTGGAAAGTAATATGGTGCACAAAACTAGAGTTGCATAACAACAAACAGAAAGTATCAAAATACAAGTTTGTTTTAAAATTTGTGGTGTTTTTTTTAGTCATCACTATTTATTGATCACTCCATCTACGAACCCTGCAAAGTTTAAGTGGGTGGTGAGATAACAGAATTATGGGGGTAGCTTTTTATGTTTGTTGACGTGAAAATGGGGTTGTCTATGAATTGAATAACATTGAGAATGATACTTATGTTTGTTTCTATGATTTTCTTCATCATGCACTATGCAAGTGTTCTTAAGCCTTGCAATAGTGGGAGATAGTAGTTATTCCACTGTTCACACGGCAACTCGGCCACTAAACTCTTATCGACCGGCCCTAATCTCTTCAATTCCCCTTCGAATCTCCTATCCCTTTAGCCCTCTAATTGTAGTTACAGTGTTACCATACGGATTTAAACCCCTACTGTATGTATTCTGATTTAATTAAACAAATATATAGTTCTATATATAGGTAAATTATATTTCATAAAGTAGAACTAAAAAGCAAAAATGATATGTATGACTCGTAATGTATTATAGGTGAAATCATACTCCATAAAGTAAGAATAATGTTCAACAGTTCGTCCGAAAATATTACAAATGAAATTAATTAAATTGGGGTTACATTGTACATACCTATACGCATCAATAATGTATGCGCTAGAAGTTCGTATAGAACAATATGCATGAATGTGGCGCTTTCCGTTGAGAATTTGTGCTTGGCCAAGTGCGGGCTTGCTTGCTCGTGCAACTCTAGTATTTTGTTTTTGCTACATTTTAAAATTGTTACATGTAGTATATGATTCTTGATCAAGCTAACCTAATTTAAGGAAGAATCCAGAATATCTCTCTACTTTTAGTACTTAGAATAAGGACTATTACTTTTTCTATTTAATGGGACTTACAAATAATAATTGTCATCAATTGATTAGCCGCAATTATACAAGGTGGTTTTTTCTCCTTATGTTAATTAGGCCTCAAGCGATGAGTATTTTTTTCATGCATATCTTGTTGTTATTATTCGCACTTTATAAATATGTTTCATATGAATATTACTTTTCTTATTTTGAACATTGAATAAGATTACACAAATTCTCCAAAAAAAAATGGGTGTACGTTGCTTTATTGTAAGACAAGTTAAAATTATCTCAAAAGTATTTAAAGATACTCTTTATAGTACAAAATTTATTATTTTTCTAATAATAAATTTTATCATACAAAAAACTTATAATATATTAGACTAATCATATTAGCCTTTATATATATTATGTAATCATGAATCTATAAGAAATTATACATTAAAATAAAATTCAAACCAACGAAAAATTAAAAGTTACCCTCAAAGGGGTTAAAGTTACCATAAAATAGTTAAATTTACCCTCAAACTGACCGTCTTACAATAAAATTAACGTATGACACCCGCCTTACACAAGACTTATTGATAAGATTATCATCATCAAATCTCTAGTATATAAGTCAACGCTTTAGAAGTTTGGTGTCCACGACCTTGGCTGTATTTGGTAAATAGCTTATTTGAAAATTAGCTTATTGACTACAAGTATTAAATAAGCTAATTTAAAGTGTTTGGTAGAAAGCTTATTTAAAGAATTAATTTCACTAAATAAGGTCTTTTTCAAAATGCTTCTATTAGGAGCTTTTTTCATTAGAGTATCCAATTTCTTAGGGTGTGAAATAACACATATAGCCCCATTCAGATTTTCAGCAATTCAATCTGGTGATAAGTTCAGAAATTTAAAATCCTATATATCTCAACTACCTGTCCCCATAATTAGCTTATTGAATTGGTCATTTTACATACTCAAACAAATTTAAAAAATAAGTTATTTACACACAATATTATTATACAATCAGCTAATAAAATAAGTTAGTTAAATAAGTTAATACAATCAGCTAGTCAAAATCAGTTAACACAATCAGTTTCAACTTTTGGCTTTCAACTTTTCCAAACACGACCCAAAAATGATACTCATTTTTATATACTTTGAATACTTTTCAAAAGGTTATTGTATGCATAACTAGTTTCAAATATTATTACGTATCATTACGAAATTACTATTGTTCTACCGCAAACAAATCTATAATATAATTGCAGAGTCAGTAAATGAGGTTTTTCCAAAACCTCATTCCTCAACTCTCACGCGCTCCCGCCTAATTAGCAAATCCCTCCAACATTTTTATCTAATTTACATTAAAAAAAAAAAAAAGAAAGAAAGAAAAAAGGGTGTGTGTTTATCAGTAAATCGGTAACTGCATAACTACTCTGCCTAAGTAAATGCGTTCATCAATTTCCTCTATTTCATCCACTACACTTTCTCTCTACATTTCAAATTTATCAATTATAGAGAAAAACTTTGAGAGTTTAAGGTTAGTCTTCTTCTCTATTTCATCCATTACAATTATGTAGTAGACAAATAATTCTTCTGATTATATTTTTTGGGCTTCATACAATTCATTTTATGTTGTGAGATAAGATAAACTAAAATGTTGATATATGAGATTAACTTGGGCTCCCTCAAATATTTCATATCTTATTCCAATAAGAATAACCAATATACTTCGTATATGTTACCGAATTATTACGGCAACCAAGGTTTAAAAAAAAAAATATTACTACGAAAACAACATAAGTATGTAATAACTAATCCACCTTGCATTATAAGTCTATGCTAAGCTACTTAGCTGGCTAGCTAAATCCGACTATGCATGCACTATAAAATCCTTAATCAATTTTTTAATCTTCTTTAAAATCTTGGGTAAAACCCCCTTTAATTTAATCACATAACATATATTCCAAAATCCAAATCCACGTTACAAAGTTTGATAAGGTTAGATCACTTCTCACTTCAACTCATAAGATTTTGTCAAATCAACTACTATATCACTTTGATAATTAAACTATTCATAAAACCAAATTAATGTCTATATCATAACCACATTAGCTACAAAGTACACTTAATCTTGATTAATATTTTGTCTTGTTCTTGTATTATCCAATTATATTTTATGGACTTTCCTGATTCGCAGCATCCTAAAAATCTTCATTAAACATAAACTATTATCATCCTATATTGCATGTTTGTGTCTAGGGGTACTGTTTGTAACCACGCTAACAGGAGATTACCTTAATACATTACTTACTATATAAAATTAATCTAATTAATGCCATCTGTATAGTTTTGTGTTACTTTATTAAATTATCTACTTAGTTTAATTATGGACACCTGGCATTTAGAATTATGTAGGTTTCGATCGCTCTCAATTTAAAGACCCTTTAATTTAAATGAAAACTTTTTGAATTGATCGAAATTGCTCCTTGATATGATCTCGTCATGCAATTTATGAGTTTTTAATCATCGGTTTAGCTATTCGTAATCGTAGAGGTTATATTTAAGCATTTATGAATTAATTTATTTTTTTTTAATTTTAATAAAAGGTACGGAGTATTAATACAAATTATTATTTGTTCAGGAACTTTGATACAATTACATGCTTATTGAATAGTCCGTGTAATTAATGTTTATTATATCAATTATTTGAGATTTCTATTAACGCTTATTTAGACTGCATACAATTAGTTTCAACGCATCATTACATCATTAGTTGTACGAGTAACTCTAAGTTTTTCATCAATTAACTTATCAGTTTCACCTTTATTTCGAATTTTCAATTAGTACTGCCGAAAATAGCCGCAGATATTCATTTTAATCGGACAAACTTTAGATGTAGTTGGACTAAAATATATAGGTGTAGAGGGGAATGACAAGCTATAAGTTTGAAGATAGATTAAGACTAGTTGGTGAACCATAATTTTCAAGAAGTATAAATTAATCGAAGTAAAATGAATATGATGAGACACGTGTACGGTGATGGCACACGTAGCACGTGATGTAGCATGTTGCTAAAATCATAATTCTTAGAATCTTGCTAAATTTATACTGTGCTAAGTAGTTGATTATATCATAATACTATTAATGATAATGTTGCTAAAGTGATAAATTATGATGTATTATGTTGGATAACATATGTCAAGCCCCTATTATAACAAACAATAAAAGACAGCAGACAGTATTATGTTGGATAACATATCTCCTTTTTTATTTTTAACCTAATACTTCATATATATTAAACATGTAATATGTTAATAGAATTAATTATACCTGTAATAACCATTTTTCATTTGGAGGAATGAAAATGATGTGCCAATAATGTACGACAATGGCACACTTATAATGTGAAGTGGTGTGTTGCTCATATCATAGTATCATGAATTAATGGCTAATAATGCGCGTAATTATAAATTATACGTAATATTATCTAATTATGATATTGTTGAATTTTTGTATATACTTTGTCTCATTACAGTTGTGAGGCCCCTATATATATAAACGTATGTGTATTAGACAATTGATTGACTCACGGGACCTAATGTTGTTCTAGCAATTTACGATAATATTCGGATGATCCAGTGCAACAATTGGTAGCAGTCTCACACCTGTACTCTGCTAATAGATGATACAATTTTTTAAAAAAATTGTTGCAATATCTAGAAAATTTAGCAACCCCTAAATTATATTGCGAAAGATAATTTCGTGGAGAATCAGCAATTAAATGATTTGTTGTCACAATTTCACGATATAAAAAATTTAGTGAGAATAGAGGGTGGATCGAAACTATGTTCACAATAATCTTAAAAAGGCAACAAATATATAGAATGTGTTTCTTCAAAAAAATATATGTATAAAATGTGTAATAATATGGATCGGAGTATTTTGTAATAGAAAAAAATACAGAGTATGTATTCAAAATGTTGTTGTATCGGAGAAAGAAAGTCTTAAGTGAACTAACACTAAACTTAATTAGATAGAGAATTAGTCATTAAAGGTGGGAAAAACAAAAACAAAAAAAAAAAAAAAAAAAAATCTTGATTGATTAATTGACCCAATTGTATGCTTAGTTTCTAGATAGAGACCATAAAAAATAACATGATGTATCAGCATTTTGCTTTTATGTTTAATATTGATTAAGCATTAGCTTTAAATTTTTTGTTAACACTTGGCTCAAATAATCGAACTAAATTAATCTCACTTTTTATGCTTACACCAACTAGATTTCATATACGCAAGCATTAAATACGATAAAATCTCTAAACACGATTTTATCATAAATTATTTCATTAAATCTTACATATGTGAACGTAGAAATTAATTTAGTAACACGTTCAATATATATTTGATTTATTAATATTAATATTTGAACAATCAGTGTATTATCTCATCGTATGTATTTTTAGGTACAACGTATAGTTTTGTATTATTATTTTTTAAATGTTTATACAAACAAATATCTTATGTGTCACATAATTTTAAAACAAGCAGGTAGCTGATGATTTGAATTATGTGGACTTGATGGTATAAGTTAGTTGTATAGGATAAGTATATGTGGCAGTTGGTACCATATAACAAGTGTATACTTCAAAACTTTACGTTATCATTCGAGTTCATTCCTCTATGTCGCTCCTAATGCAGAAATATCTACGTAAACAAACTATTCGTACTCTATAAGGTATTCTTTATGTGTACTCAGATGAGAAATATGATAATACATAATTGATAGAGTATAAAACATATTCTCGAATCTCAATTATTAATTTAAATTTTTAATTGAGTTAGTCATATAATATTGTATCCATTCTTAATACTAAGTTCAGTTCAGGAAAAATAAGTTTTAACAAGATTTATCCAAATTTATATTACAACCGAAATAAGTAATAAGATTTTTTGAAATTAAGATAAGTTATTATTTTTAAAAAAAATCAGATAATTTAAGATAAGTAGCACGGAGTATTATATATATATATATATGTATATATGTTTCATAAACCATGCAAATTAAATAAAGCCAAACGTGACAAGCACTTAACTTGAAAGAAATGAACAAATTTGAATAGAGGGGTATAAAAACCTATACATACCGTATATATCAAAGGGATAAGGTCATTAGAATTCACACATTGTTGCGAACATGGTAAAACTAGCAGCTCGCAAGAGTGGTTATTTTTGTTTTTTCTAGCCACCTTATTGCATGTAGTTCGGTAGTTTGTTACCAACTTACCGTCCATGAGATGTCACAACTCACATGTATAGTGTAATAATTGTAACAATTGGAATTTTGCACAATTCATTACTCTTGTTTGACCCAATAATATGATTTATATATCAAGCAAAATATAGTTAAATACTTTCACAATATCAATTTTTTTATAATTTTTACTCTTATATAATTATAGATATTTAATATATAAAATGTGTTTTGGGATGCGTAATTTCATCATTGTTGTAATATTATTGAAACGGATAAAGTATTAGTATGGCCATACAGGTACTTCAATTTGTTTCTCAATTTTCTTCATTTGCTATTTTTTACATTCTTTAATTTATTCTATTCAAATTTAGTTGCTATTATTTCAATTTATGTATACTATATAAGTCTATATGGAGTAATATATATATATTATTTGAATGTTGATATCTTAATATATATAAACATTGCCAGCGTTATATAAATCTTATATATCAAATTTAGATACATACTCACCAAAAATAGTAAAGTGATGTTGAAAATTAAAGGAAAAGAAAAAACTGAAAATGGTACTCTGTAGTACGTAATAGAAATAAAGAAAATACTTAAGCAATACCATGCTAAATTTGGAAAGAAGAATTGTGGATTGGTGTAAAAGGTGAGAACGTCTAGTAGTTTTTGTCAAATAAGATTGTTGTCAAAACAATAGAGCTTTACTATTATGGAGCAGTATTTTAGCTTGTCTTCTTTGTGTGTGGTTGACCAAAAGCAATTATTTGTTTTTTCACCTTTTCGGTTTTATTCCACGACTTAATTACTACGAAGTATAAACAATTAACAAAGCACAACCAATTGGTACGAAAATTGAAAAAACCAGGTGAACTTCGCTAAGGCATATTATGTTGTGAATTGTGATGGCCTAAACAAATTCGACTTGTGGTATTATATTTTCTAACATCTTACAATAATTATTTAGATGCAATTTGTTCTCTTATGATTAGTAAATCATAGGTAATTCAGTTGGTTCAAGTAATGAGATATAGGTCCAGTTCACTTCACCTTATTTTTGTAGAACTGAAATTATTTTTACTGAACTGAAATTATTTTTACTGATTCTCTGTTGTACTTCTTCTTTAAAGTTACTGATTTTTACTGAACTGAAATTATTTTTACTGAACTGAAAATATTTTTGCTGAACTGAAATTATTTTTACTGAATTAAAATTATTTTTAGTGAATATTTTTTTTAAGGTAAAGTGAATAGGAGGACCATAAGGCTCAAATTAAACTTTATGGCTCTATATACTTCGCCGTTGTACGTATAATCTAGCGTATATATAATTAGGATTCATTCTAATTTCTAATTCATATAATATTGTTACATGTAAAACTATTTTCGATGCCTCTGTCAAAAATTACATGTATCACAATTACTAAATATACTTGTTAGTGCACAATTCAACTTGTACTATAAATATCTTACATACTAATATTTGTTTTCGTATATCAATTAAAAAATTATAGTCATATAGAGATATGCAAATAGTGAAAATAATGTATGCGGGATAATTTAAAATGGAGCTGAGGGAGAATACAATACAAATAGCGTGCTAAGACTTTGGCGCGTAAGGCAAAATGAGAAAAGAAAAAAGAAAAAAAGATCCTACGAAGGAGATTTAATAAAGTAGCATTAAAAATAGAGGTGAAATACGTGGCAGACCGGCCTCGCAATAAAGAGAAGAGCGAAGTCTTGGAATAGAAGAAAGGATAACGTGGCGGCTGATGATAAATAAATAGGGATTGATGGTTTTAAATACGTACGTAATTCCTATAACTAGAAGCCATGGACCGTTACATTTCACACCCTATTTTCTTAAGTCAACATTTTCTTATTTCTATAGTGTGAAACATAAAATAATAGAGTTTGTCACTTCAATATTCAAACATGATTGTTGCATTATGTAATATTGATGCATCCACTATTATTATACCTTGCTTTTAGTTAATTGTACCCCTAGTAAATGAGGAAATCACATTTTAGGAAACCTTGCTTTCTCTTTTTAGTTAGGAGAATAACTATAATCATTTGGTGTTAATCATATTACATCATCTAAAATAAAAGAATACTAATAAAACTAAACGGCTATATATAATTAGTAACTCGACACAATTAGTCGATTCATTAACCACAAGAAAATTCATACGTATTTGATTTGAAAGAATATGCTTTAATATAGTTTTGGTAAAATGTCTGTTTGTTTTAAAATTAGTTTATGTTGATTTTTTTTTTTTTTTGAGCTTATGTTGAGTTTAATTAGTGTTTGACATTGTGTAATTTTGATCATCAATAATAACTTTAATTATTTAAAGGTAAATTTGTTATAATAAGGCTTGTTTCTATTTACTTTATTTCCACTTATTTTAGGAATACGATTTCAAATTCAAATAAAAATAACTAAAGACCAGGAAATTAAAAATAAGTTTTAATAAGCGTTACAGTTGTTATTAAAATCCCGACCAAATCTTAGAATCTTACGATTTTACAATTTATATACGTCATACGATTCGATTCATGATTCTACCCGATTTTACATATTTTTCTTAACTAGCAAAATCCTAACAAGTTTAAAACATGCCTTCAAAGTTATTTATAAATATATAGTGTGAATTATTGTTTGTTTAATGGGTAAACATCTACTTTCTTTTAATAATTAGGTTTCAAACTTATAATTTAAATATATTTAATTAAATTTGGATATGACGTCCTGATTATGCATGTTCGTAGAATTTAAGAGCCCCTTCCGATTCAAAGTAGATACCCGATTTTGATAACTTTGAGCGTTACCCAAGAATAAATTATAATTGTAATAAATTCTAAAAAGATTTAATAAGATTAAGTAATATAACCCTAAACCCTGAGAGTGAGGGATAACTTAAGTGGTTAGAGCTCCCCTCCCGGTGCCAGGTGATCCTGATATTGATTCTCATCACATGTCCTTGTGGCTCTTTAAACACCAAAAAAAAAATATAAGCCTAATGTCTTGAAAATTTTAACACTTATTGTTATGTATTGTTATTGTAGTCGTGGTCATTATACTAGAGTAACTTAGTGAGGCGTGACCTAAAAATTCTTGGTCTGAAAATGGTTTTAAACTACTACTATTTCACGAAGTTGTTAACCAACTTCTTATACGCAGTCTTTGTGCCCTGAACTTACTAACTTCAGCTTCGATTTTCTCATCGGATGGAAAATTAGCAACCTTAGCCTCCTTTATTTGGTACGTACTACATTTCAGATTATATATTGAGTTATGTGCTCCAAAATGTCAACCATTTTGCACATTTTTCTCACTAACTTATTTTTTAAAACAATTTTAATTATCGGCTACTTGCCTACTACTAGTACTCATAATTTAAAATCTTATCTAGTGAAATTCTAATCTTGTTTTTTGATAAAAATACAAATATATTAAAATAATAAATCTATAAAAAAAAAAAACGAGTATAAGATTCCACATTAGCATCAATGATTATTTTTTATAGCACATGTCAGTATTAGAAAATGAAATATGCAAAGTTCACAATAAAAAAAGGTGTTCCCTCGGTAATTTTTTATAATTTTTTTTACAAAAATTATAGTCACAACTTATATCAAGATTGGATAAAGGAGGATGACAGAAAAAATTCTATTTGCCAAAAGTAAAATAGACGGAGTAAAAAAGTAGTAGCAGCCTAAACGAAAAAGATGGAAAACGCAAAAGAAATTGAATAATGGGAATACGTAGTATATAATTTACCCGTAAGCTTCTTGTATTAGAAATAAAGCAAATATTCACATGCAAAAATTTTGATTCAAAGAGTCAAAATTCTGAATAATACTAGTACTAATATTCACATGCAATAAGCCTGACATCATTTGGAAGTTTTTTAAGAGTCGAACTATTAAAAGGAAGTATGGTCGTATTACCCTTGCTTCCCAATTGAGCTGAAATCTTGAAAAATATAAATTTAGTCACTCCGAAAAAATTTGGCAACCGAATAACATTATATTAATCACGTCACTATTAGAAATTTTGGCTCATTTTGGTCCATTTTTCTTAGAAATCATGTGTAATTAATTAAAATCTTTGATTCATATTCATCCATATGTAGAAAAAAATGTATAATACTCCTACAATCTCTATTAGATCACATTTCTCTTTGGAGTTATTTTTAATTTATCGACTTTCTAAATTAAATATGTTAAGCTTACTACATAATTTAATATGTATATCTTAATCGATGACAATTTTAAGAAAAAACACATATTGTGTGATGATGTATACATAAAAATGCAAAAACTTAGCTCGCATGAACGGAAAAAACTTTAATTGTGAAATTTGTTAATGATCTATGAGTATGAGATATTATTTGAACTTGAGAGATGGCTGGGGAATACAAAGGTGACAAATTATATAATTTTTTTTTTTTTTTTGTTGCAATAAAGATAAGTCCTTGTGAATTGGATCTAAATGTATTATGATATGAGGTTGAAACTTTATTCAAATGATAATTTTTCATAAATCTAAATGACATAATTAGCTAAGCTAATTTCAAATACCAGTATGTTTAATTTTTTTATTACACGATGACTTTCTAAATTTTAAAAGTGAACACAAAATGACTAGCACAAGTAAAAGTCATAATTCCAAGCTTCTAAAAAAGAACGAAAAAAAAATCATAAACAAATAATATAACAGCCAGGTCACACAGGCAAGATTTTCGAAAATACTCCGTATAATAAAAAGCATTTAAAAAACAATCACGATTGATAAATATCCCACGTGTCCCCCTATCCCCACCCACCTTGAATCTACCTCTACCCCCACTCTCCTTTCCCTATTTAAACACCATTCTCCTCTTCCTTTACCCCAATTTAATTCTCTCCATTTTTCAAACTTCTCTTTTTAGCTCATCAACAACAACAACAACAATCACAAACATTCTCTCTCACAAAATAATAATAATAAACCTTAGCTCTATTTCTTTGTACCATCACAAAAAAGTAAAACTGACATTATTATTATAGATTGTACTATTAGTGCAATAATGTCTCCACTAATCGAAACGAGATTAGTTGATCATCATAACAACTGGAGTAGCAGTAACTCCCCTCGCCGAAGAGTGAATTTTCGACAATTGTTACAGCACTCTTCCGAGGAGGAGACGGAGGATAGCCGCCACTCGTATTCGAGTAGCGCCAGGCAAAGTAATGCTTCTGTTGAGACATTCTCAAGCAGTAGCAATAGTCCGAGATTGAGTAGTTTTAACTACACCGATGAGAATTATTCAACGACTACAAATTCATCATCACCTTATAATAATATCATCATGTCATCTCCTTCGCCTTTGATTCATCAATCATCTCCTTATTTGAAATCACCTTGGATTAAGCTATCCCCTCTTCAGATACACCCTGCAACACCCAGTCATTCGTCAAGCGACGACACGTATTTTTCTCGAGGGAGGAAGTGTTTGATTGGTTCACTTCTTCGCGAGGAAGGACACGTGTACTCGCTAGCCGTCAAGGATGGGATGCTGTACACCGGGTCTGAATCCAAGAATATTCGGGTTTGGAAGAATTTCCATGACGCGGGCGGGTTCAAGTCGGGTAGCGGGTTGGTGAAGGCGATCGTCATTTCGAAAGACGAGCAAGTTTTTACCGGACATCAAGATGGGAAGATCCGGATATGGAACCCGAAAGGAAAACGGCTCGGTACGCTTCCGAAGATGGGAGATTACATCAAAAGCTCAATGAACCCTAAGAATTACGTCGAAGTGAGGAGGCATCATAAGGTGCCTAAGATAAAGCACTTTGACGCGGTTTCATGCATGAGTTTGAACGAAGAGTTTGGACTTTTGTACTCGGGGTCGTGGGATAAGACCATCAAGGTATGGAGAATATCCGACGGAAAATGCTTAGAGTCATTCGAGGCGCATGATGATGCAATCAACTCGATCGTAGTAGGGTACGACGGACTGGTCTTTTCGGGTTCCGCGGACGGGACCGTGAAGGTTTGGAGACGAGAGTTGGATGGGAATACTGTTAGACACATCCATGTGAGGACGTTGTTAAAACAGGAGAATGCTGTTACCGCGTTAGCGGTAGCAGCAGACGAGGAGAGTGGCGGCTGGGTGTTGTACGCCGGGTCATCCGACGGATTGGTGAATTTCTGGGAGAGAGACGAGGAGGAAGGGGTGGTGTATGGAGGGGTGTTGAGAGGGCATAAGTTGGCCGTGTTGTGTTTGGGTACGGCGGGGAGTTTGGTGTTTAGTGGGTCCGCGGATAAGACTATCTGTGTATGGAAGAGAGAAGGTGATGGGGACCACTCTTGCTTAGCTGTCTTGTCGGGCCATAGTGGGCCCGTCAAATGTCTAGCCGTCGAGCAAGACAAAGACGACGACGACAACGACGGTGGTGGTGATGATCAACGACGGGAGTGGATTGTTTATAGTGGTAGCTTGGATAAGTCAGTCAAGATATGGCGCGTGTCGGAAGACGCGTTCGAGGATGAAACTACGTACTAATGTTATGTTGAAGTTGAACCGTAATTTGATTGATTGCGTGTTTAAAACTTTTTTCACATTGTGTATGTGGTGGTCCGTGTTAGAGGTGTGAATTGAACCATGTGGCTAAGGAAGTAGCCTAGACTAGACTAGCCGCCGTAGCTGCCACCGGGTATGGTTGTACATAAATTAATGATCGTTTGATTGATTGATGACACGTGGAAAAAGTGGAGTTCACGCGCCGCTGCCGCCGAGGGAAAAGGGTGACAGTGTTGGTACATGGAAATAGAAAGTGACCGGCCACCGACCGACCCCTTTGGAAAATAGAAGTGCGGAGCACGCTGGGAATCCAGGAGAGCCAAAGGAAAATTATATGGTTATTGGTCCCCTGTAGCAACGTTACAAAACTTTGTATTTAATTTTTGATAGAGATTTGGAAAGTTGCAACATTAAATGTATAGTAATAAAAACACACCATATAAAGGATTTCCTGCCGAATCTTTCGATGTTGAGAATCGCTTTCTGAGGGTTACTCTTGCCATAAACGAGAAGAAAAGGCATATATATGGTGTGTGTTGTTTAATTTGTTGTTTTTGAATTCTAGTATCATTGGTCTATTGTTAGCTTGTAGTCGAATATTCTTTTCTTCGTTAATTAAGATGAATGACTCAACTAAGCCTTATCTGTCGACCATTTATTTGTTGGTTCACGAATTGTATAGGTGCAATTTCTTTCTTTCATTACTTTGTTATTACAAGTACAGTATGTAAGCTTTTAATTATATGATGAATGTAACATGCAAATTAGAAAGTGTAAAGCAAATTTGGCATATTTTAAAATTTAGTATGAACTGTATTAATGGTTTGATTCTTGGCTATGGTTGAAAGCTAAGATTGCTTAATAGTAAATGACTGTAAAGCGGATTTGGTCAAAAAGGCAGCACCTAATTGTGCAATATCAGGGAGTATTTAATAAGGATATGGTAATAAGTATTGGAAAATTAACAATGTCACCTTTTTGCCTACCTCCTTTTGGTTTAAGAGTCGGCGGTTTGTGTTCGCTATAGCAGAGACCAAAACGTGCGATTACATGAAAAACTATATAGTAATATTAATTTTCAACGGATATAAGCACACAATATTTAGTCTGTTTATACTCCATAGCAAGTAAATTCAAGTTAAGTTACATTAAAGCTTTTATTGCTTTATATTGTTTTGAATTTGACTCGAAAATTATACGAGTCAAGTTGAAGTTTCCAATCGAGCTTTACAATCAATTCAAACTTGATTTAAGTTGTTAAGGGCAAGATATAACATATTTTCTCTCCAACTTTTAATTAATGTCAATGAAGTTGTCATTAGAATTAGTTGATAAGGTTCAAAATGGCATAATTTAAGTTCATTTGGATAGAGTGTATTAAGTTTGAGCTCTTGCTCTACTATGCAACTATACTGAATGGTTAGGAGAAAACAAATCCAATATCGGAACATCTGTCTCTAAGCTAATTCCATTGATATCAATCACTCAACCTTGAGATCGCTCCAAATTTATTGTAAGTAATAGAAAATGTAGGAACAAATGTATTTTAGAGAAGAGTGGAATAATGGGAAGAGTAAAGAAGACTTAGCTTGGTTTATATGAGCCCAAAAATATATTTACAAAAGCTAGACTAAATAGTGGTTTAACAATTTCAAGTGTCATAACCATGTTCATCGATGTTTTTTTTTTTTTTTTTTTTTTTTTTTTTTTTTTTTTTTTTTTTATGTTACCTTGGAGGTTTGTATTAGTTTTTTGGTATAGAAAGAGGCGGATAGCTAGATTGATGATGAGATTTGATCCATCCCTTGTTTTGCGTGCCACGTTCGATAGGGGGGGGGGCTGGTAGGAGCATAACTGCCCTACAAACATCGTGTTGTAATTAATTTGTAAGTTATTTTACATTTCTAATGGCAATGTTTCAATAACTCACAAGCACAATCCGTTCCTAAAAGTTTAACCAACTAATTTATCGAGTTGACATAATATCTTCAAGATTTGTATTAGCAAAGTCCAAATTAACTGCACGAAAATCATCAAAACTAAGCTGCACTCAAACTTTAGGTTAGACTAATATACTAGCCTCCCAAAATCTTAAAAGTTAAGATGCAAATGAAACAATAGCAAGAACATATTCATATAATTACTTTTTAGCCGTTGACATAATAATCAACAACCTAATAAGCATATTCTCTCAAATAAAATAATACAAACAAAATAAGAATAGCGGAAAACTCACATGCATGATGCATAAATAGATAGATAATTTGATGATGATGATGCGTGTTGTTTTATAAGGTACATTAATAGTGCGCCCATAAATTAATATATGGTCCCATATTATACAGTATGACTTTTGTTATTTAACAACAACAAAAAAATGATTATGACCGTTAGCGGCTAATGAAGTTCTTGCCATTCAATTCGTTCTATGTTGAGACTTCACAACCACTCAAACACAACTACAAAAAAAGTTAACCTATTTTGTAAATAATTTGATGTTATTTGTTGTTTTGCACACCAATAAATATTGTATAAACTCTAATCACTTTCGGTACCTTCCTTAGAAACTTAGCCTTCCCCTCAAAAAAAAGAAACTTAGCCTCTACATCAAGATTTGATTTCTTTGGTTGGTTTTTAAGTCCGTAAAGCGGCGCCTTTTCGGTTTTGTAAAACTCGAAACTTGATTAAGAAATTTCATTGGAGTGTATGAAGGATGTTTTTTAATCTAAAAATGTGTCTTCTTTTTGCCTACCTTGAGGTTTAATGTTGGCCGTGAATGTAGATCTGTGATAGGAGTAGTATAGCATGAAAGTATGAATGAGTTTCAAGCTCAAAAAGGGTTTAAGCTATGTTTAGCTTTATAGCCTTTTTACCTTTCTCAAGTTTGCAACATTATTGGTGTGAGATTTGGCTTGATTTGCTGACTTCAAGTATCCTAACAACTTAATGGTCCTAAGTGAGGTATAGTAGACTTCAAGTTCAATGTTCATCACCCCTATCGACGCGGGCTATTTTATAGTCTTTGTAGACTATAAATCACTCCGACTCATTCTTGACCTATTACTCAACTAACAAAATGTCTTTTTAAGCATGTACATTATATGAAAATTAATTAATATACCTTAATGTTTAAAATTAAAAAGTAAATGTACAAGGTTAATAAACATATCACAATGCATCAATATTTTATACTAGCATGATTAGATATACGGATAATGTCATGTGAAACCAGGGAAGCCAGTGTAGTATATCATTGACTTTTTGTACCTTGCCTATCAAATAATAAGGTTTAGTGGTTCTAAATAATTGCTACTTTGGTAATTTTGCATCTGGTTTGTATAGGTTATTTATGTGATTTAACAAACACATTGTAGTATTACAATAAATATCAAACCTTAGCTTCTTTGTGAAAAGCTCTACATGTTTTTTTTCTGAGAAGTAAACTCTATTCAACTGTGGTCTTGTTTCTTAGGACGATAAAAGTGTATTACATGCAGTTCTTTCTAATGTAAGCTATTTTTAGGATTTTAGTATTTTAGTATTTGTACATACTATGCTTCTTATAAGGTGAACGAATGAATAAGAGGAAAATACTTCTTATAGTCATATAGAGTCCGAATATGACTTTGTTTCTTGTGCTTGTGTAATATAGCAAAGTCTAGCACGAGGTCAGTGTGTGTTTTGTTTTAGGAGGGGGGGTGGTAGGTGTAGGTAAGGAGAAGGGCCTAACAGACCGGAACCTCTCACAGGTCAACTTGTCTCGGGTTAATAGATAAGACCCTTTGAGAGCGGCGGAAGGGTAAGACTCAAAGGAGAAGTTGGACAATTGGACATTAGATGCTTCACCATTGAGTCATGAAAAAAGGAAATAAATTTGCCCAAATCTAATGTACAAAGTGAATGGGTTGGAAATAAATTTGCCCAAATCTAATGTACAGAGTAAATGGCCATATTGGCCAATTACGACAATGATTTAACTGGGCTTGAAGTGACATTAGCCTGACAATACTTAAGTTAGACTGGACCCAGCTGTGTGGACTGGGCTTTAAGGCTGTGATGTTGAAACTAAGTTAAAATAAAATCAGACCGATTCAGAAATTAATAAAAAAAATAATGGGCTAGGTGTCCATTACCCACCTTAACCTCGAAAAATCAGATTCATCTAATTCTTAATGTTTGAATGTAAGATGGTAAAAGGGAAAGACAATCAATCAATCAATCAATAATAACTATATACTAAAAGACACATTAGCAATAACACATGTCATTTTTTGGTGTCTTAAAAAAAAAAAAAAAAAAAAAACTTATTTAGGAAACAAATCTTATACATAAATAGAAGATTAAAAAGATTTAATGTATCCTTCCACAATATATATCGATACCATAAGCTAAAGTAAAAAAAATGAAAATCAAATTCTTAACATAATTTGTGACATACATAGTGCTATATACTACTCTTACCATTTTTACAACAAGGATTATTTTTTAAAAAAATATTTTTGTATTTATCTATGTTTGAAAAGCTTGCTAGGAAAGATATGAATTTTTTTTCTAAGGCAGTTGATTATTGAGAAAAAAAATAAATACCGCATAAGAGGGAATAGATTAATAGTATGTAAAAAGTAAATCTATTTACGAATTAGATACATAGTTGTAAGATATTCATTTGGTTAGAAAAAATGATATAAATTAGTTAGTGAAATATATATAAATATACATATATGTGTATTTTAAATTATCTTTTTGCTATAATAGACTCTTTCATAATTAATTCATTTTACAAAGTAGTAACTTAAATAGATTTTTTTTTATAATTAAATATAGTGTTAATAATTATAGAGTAGTTATTGAAAATTACCGTGCATGGCACATGACCTAACCTAATTTGTTACAAAAGAATTTGATTCACATCATGCTTTCGATAAATATTGTTTTTACTCTCTATTATGCTTATACTAGATGAAGCTCGTGCGATGTACGGTTTGTTTGTATTTTTTTATAACTTTTTTTTCTATGCTTGTGATAAAATTTGTTACTTTATTTATTCGTTGTATGTAATATATCATATTATCATTTAATATTTTTATTTTATTTATTTTAAAATAAATTGTAAATTTTCTCTCATTCGTTATATATTTAGATGAAATTCCTAATATCAAAAGATAATATTTTACATTTATTAATTAAATTTTAAAATTTCATTCGCCAATTTTATTTTGTTAATGTAGAACTTAATTTTTAAGACGAATAAATGATTAATGATGAACATTTTTTTTTTTTGCTAGAAAAAGAGAAAGGATATATTTTTAATTTCAATGATTTTTTCTTATTTTTTGTATTTAATTTAAAACTTTTTTTTTGAGAGAAAACTGATATTTTTTTAATTAAACGTGATTTCATATTTTTTATTAGTATATTTTTATAAATTAAATTATTTTTTTCTCTTAGGTAAAATTTTCAATTTAAAAAGATAGTATTTTATTTTTATAATAAATTTAAATTTTTTATTTTAATCTTACGTGGTGCTTTAAAATTACAATCTTATGTGACATAATCCTATACGTAACGCTCTAAAAATACTAATCCTACATGGCGCTCTAATAATTTTTTAAAAAATCAAAATTCTAGGTGGCTCTCTAAAATCTGGGAAAAAAACTCCCCTTTATATAATTTAACGTGATTTCATTTATTTTTTTTAGTATATTTTTATAAAATATTTTATTATAATCGAATCACTTGTCATATTTTCACTATTTTTTTTATCTAATCCATTTTTTTTGTAAAATATAAATTGAATGTGAATTTCATTTTTGTAAGTTTAATAGTATTATATATATATATATATATATATATATATATAATGAGAAACATCATGTTACCGAGTGTTGTTTAAAATAAAACTTTATCGAAAATTATAAAGTAGACTTTTTATTTGATAATAGCGGAGTAAGGAAGAGTTTTTTTTTTTTTTTTTTTTTTGACTGCCGAGTGAGAAGAGTTATTAGAAGCTATTTTGACTAAATTAGGTAAAGTGGTAAAAAATGTGACCATGTCCAATATTAGACATTGAAAAGTATACGTCAATACGGTCTCAAAATTAAAATATTCAAATGAATTTTAGTCCTTTTATTAAGAAGTTTCTATATAAGATAACATAGTTTTTAATCTACATTTTTTTTTCTAACAAGAATCTACATATGTCTCTAATTTAGTAAGATTAGTAACATACTATTAATGATGTGATATGATGTGATTTAAGTTATCTCTTATCTTCTTTCTTTATTCTCAAGTGGTGATGTGTTATATAGCTGAACGAACTGACCTATGAAAAAAGTTGTTTAGTACGTAAGGTCCTGTGTGTTAAAAAAAGAAAGAAAGAAAAAATATTGTTTATTAAGAATAACTAGGCATCTTCCTATTCAATATACTCGATTTGTACTTGGCTTTAATATTGCAAAGATTAAAATTAACAGACGTATGTAGGAGTATGAATCTTTTATGCAAGATGAATGGTAATTCCGTACTTGTCAAGTACGTGAGTTGGGAAATGCTTCCAATAAAAGCAAAAGAAAAGCCAAAGGCAAATTCAATTAGTATAAAGCTTCATAATTTCTACGTAGAATGAGTCAAAATTCATATGGTCAGAAATGTATTGGTAGTTGGTACTCCGACAATCTTGCATACTTCACTAATCAAATTGAAAATTGAAAGCTTTTTAATCCTTGACGTGTTCTAAATGGTCATCTCTTCACTCTAATTGACCATATCAACGTTACTATTCACACATACAAGCCATACACACAAGATAAACCTCTTTGAATATTGGACTTAAATTTGTCACGAAAAATAGTTGAACATAATATTTGCCTAAGTTATGGCAATATAAGTCTAGTCTAACAAAAAAAAAAAAAAAAAAAAAAAAAAAAAAAAAAAAAAACCCTAAAGATTTGCTCTCATTAACTTATTAAAATAATTTTTGATATTTTCTTTTGGCAAAAATAAGGTAACTTCCACAAAAATTTAGTAGAAATAAATTGTATTGGACATAAATAAGTTAAAACTTTATTAAAAGTACGTTAATTTAGTGAAAGAGAGAGGGTAGGGCTATTATTAGTAAAATTGAAGTGAACTCACAAAAATAAGTCAAGTTCAACCAAACAAATTCTTATGAGGTATGATGGCTTCTATGAAGTTGTGAGGAAGTTTCACTTTCCATAACCATAAAATGGATGGTGTTGCTTACTTAAGTTTCTATGAGTAACTCAAACTTCCCTTAAATCCATTAAATAATTAATGCTCCATTTGCTAATTTATAGGCCACATCTTGAACTTTATTTTTCGTCACTATTTGTGATTTATACATGAGAAATACTTGTATATGAAATATAGTCTTGTTGTATATTGAATTCGTTTTAATATATATTTTTTAAATTTTTTTTTTTTTACAAATACATAATTAGGTACATAAATGCTCAAAGTGTGAGAGTAACAATTATATTGAAAATAGAGGAAATTCGTTTATTTCACTCTAATGGTTATGCTTTATCTATACATTCACAGGATAATGATTGAACCTTGGGAGAGAAAAGTGGAATATTGTATGAGGAAAAAAAAATGTATAGTTAGATAAGCAAAATATTTTAAAAAATAAACTAATAAGCGTTGGAGTATGAGCTATGACCAAAAATGCAAAAATATTACGGTTTTTATTGTAAAATTTACGTTCTCTTCTCTAAATTTATGGTTTACAAATCAATATTAACATTGTAGATGCAATCTATAGTGCAATAAGCAGTGAAAACTTTGCTTGAAATGAATAAAATTAGGAAATTTTGACTTTTGGTACCACAAAAAGACTTGTTATTCAATTTTGCTACCTCTAACAATTTTTTATTTTATTTTACTACCACTAAAAATCAGGTTTTTTTAAAACTGATACCAGTTGACGGAAACTGTTAGATTAGCCGTTTGTGGGGCCCGCTTCAACCCTGCCTCTCTTTCTCCTCCTTCCCCAGCCACCAATCCCCTTCCGATCCCCTGCCACTCCCCCTCCACCCCAAAGCCACCTGGCCCGCATCTCTTCTTCCAACCACACCAGCCCAGCCATCCCCCTTGGCGGATCCCCACCCCTTCCCCTCCCCTTTCCCCAGCCAACGCAGCAGCCATGAACAGACGCAACAGCAGCCAACGTAGCAGCCAGGAACATACTTTCAGCCACCAACGTCGACGCTTGAAAACGCCTAGCCACCGCAACCAGCCAACGCCCACTTGAATGCCGTGCAACTAGGGACAAACGCCTTGCCACGGTGCCGCGACGAACAAGAAAACCGAGTCCAAAAATTCGAACAATTTCGAATCAAAATTAGGATTTTCTAGCGGTTTGACGTTCGATATTAATCCCAAAACAAGATTTTGGTAGCAATTTTCAATCTTATTGAATTAATATGATGATTTTCATTCAAAATCAAATTGGGGAAAAAGTTAGGGTTTTTAAAATTTTTGAATCAAACTCTTTGATTTCAAAACGAAAATAACAATTATTTACATGATTTTGCAATTGAAATCTAAAGAAAACAAAGCCCTCAATCAATTTCGACACAACTTGTCAAATTAGAGGTCAAAATTTTTCGATTTTCCCCTTGTTCGAATCGACCCCCCCTACAATCATCATCATCGTCGTTCGTTGGTGGGGGAAAGGGTTTGGGGTGGGGTCGCCGGCGTTCGCCCAAGCGTCGGCCGCCGGCAGGGGGGAGGGGGGAGGGTGGCTGATGGGGGGGGGCAGTTGAGGGTGGCTGGGTTTTTTTTTTTTTTTTTTTAAACATTTTAATTTTTTATTTTTGAATAAACTTAACAGAATCTTAACGAATTCCGTTAAGTGGTAGTGAAATTTAAATTATGTGATTTTTAGTGGTAGTAAAATAAAAAAAAAATTATTAGAGGTAGCAAAATTGAATAACAGGTTTTTTTGTGGTACCAAAAGTTAAAATTTCCATAAAATTATGGTAATATTTGTATTTAGAGTTCATTTCAATGTTAATTAAACAAGCACATTTTATATCGAATCAACTTTAGCTATAGCTCTATGTTGACTTTCCCCGGTCATGACGACAAATTAAAAAATCATTGATTTAGCGCCCCGAATACAAATTCAATCGCTTTCTCTCTCCTCCACTCTTGACTCTCAAGTCTCAAGTCCTCCCTCAACTTCCAAGCAGCTTCAACCTACGCGTAGTTGAATTTAAGAACCCCTCTCATCTTCCTTTTTTTATGTGAACTAGACTGAACTATTTCATAATCAAACAACCAAATTTGTATTCTACTGTACTTCCTAATTTATGTTATTAATCATTTCAGTTCTTATCAATTTTTTTCTAATTCCATTTCAAAGATTAATTATTACAATTCATTCATACCCTTTTCCTAATTACCATGAATTAAACCAGGAAAAGAAAGAAAGATTGAATCTTTGATGATATTGTTTGTGGGTTTTGATTGCATAATTTGAAATTTTGGTGGGAAAAGCAAAGGTTTTGGCTATGGCGGGGATTATGAAGAAGATCATGCCAGTCTCAAAATCAATGTCTGGTACAGAATTTGTTGATTATAATACTGATATTTCAATTGCTATGGAATATACAGGTTCCCCTATTACTAATAGTATGATTCTTAAAGTTTTACCTGTTGATATTGATAGTATTCCAACTGCTAAGATTGCTGCTTCACCTGCTAATTTGTATAATTTATCTTTGCCTGTAGTTGAACCAATTAGGAAAAATATTAGGGGTTTTAATGAGGTTAAGTACAGTTCTAGGGTTGATAATTCGAAGATTCAGGTAATTTCTTCAAAAGATAGGTTTAATGATGATGTTTCTTATAATGGGTTGATGGGAAATGGGGAATTGGAAGATGGGGTTGAGAGTTCGGGTACTTTAGGGTTTTCGGGTAGTTCCCGGGATCATTCACATGGGTTGTCTGAGAGTTCAGATATGTTGGAAGCCCCAATTGATGATTGTAATGAAATTGAGGGTTTTGAGGAGTGTATGGGTTCGGAGAGGTGGAATAATAATAATTCGATTGAGCCTGATTCGACGACACATCAGCGTTTTGGTGGTGTTTTTTGTGAGGAAGAGGAGGCTTCTGATGGGGAACATCTTGTGTGTAGGAGGAAGAAGAAGGGAGGTGTTACTTTTGGTGATCATGAGTCTAATGTTGTGGTTGTTGAGGAGTCTTCGATGTATACGGATGAGAGTTCTAGTATGTGGGAGCGCGCCGAAAGGCCCATGCCTGAAAAGCCTCCTAAGAAGGGTATGTGTTATCATTGTCATAGAGGGAATCGTTTTACCGAGAAAGAAGCTTGTCTTGTTTGTGATGCCAAATATTGTTGCCATTGCATTCGAAAAGCAATGGGATCGATGCCACAAGGCAGAAAATGCCTTACCTGTATCGGTTACC
Organism: Chenopodium quinoa; assembly: GCF_001683475.1. NCBI lineage: Eukaryota > Viridiplantae > Streptophyta > Magnoliopsida > Caryophyllales > Amaranthaceae > Chenopodium > Chenopodium quinoa. Next base: position 1,232,473 of record NW_018744537.1, read on the forward strand.
CTATTGATGACTCAAAAAGGAAGATGCTTGGAAAGAGCTCGCGGTTTCTGAGGGGATGGTTAAAGAAGGAGGAGGTGAGACAGATTATGGAGGCTGAGCTATCTTGTCCTGACAACCAGCTATCTCCAAAGTGCATTTTGGTGAATGGTCGCTCACTACGCTTAAATGAGCTGATGATGTTGCTTAGATGCCGCAATCCGCCAAGGAATCTAAAACCGGGGTCCTATTGGTATGATAGAGTCTCTGGTTTCTGGGGAAAGGTATACGTAGTTTCCTGTCTTTTTTTTTCTTTTTAAATACGAGGAAAGTTAGCTTGACTTTGTAGTATAACTTGAAGCAGCATTTAATCTTATAGCCGTGGCTTAATGGAACAGGAAGGGGATAAGCCTTGCCAGATCATTACTCCAGAACTTGCCGTAGGAAATCAGCAGATGATGCGAAAAGCTAGCAATGGGAACACAAAAATGGTGATCAATGGTCGGGAGATTACTTATGCAGAGCGGTTTATGCTGAAGGTTGTTCTCCTTGAAACTTAAAAAATTGCTGGAATTTTGATTCAATAAATGATGGTCAAATTTTCAAATCTAACATCTTACACTAAATGTTTGCAGTCTTCCGGTATTAAGTGTGAAGGGTGTTTCGATCTTTGGCTGTCGGCAGATGGAACCATAGTTGAACAGGGAATGCAAGTGGAAAAAGGAAATATCTGGGGCAGGGTATTGCCTCCATTTACTTATTTTCTAAGTCTTAAATTGTCCATATATTTCTTTTCCTTCGGCTTTGGACTAAAAGGTGCTTATTTTGCAGAAAAGGACTAAGCTTATTTGCACTGTCTTGTCATTGCCTACTCCTGAATCTCCAAACTCTAGAGGAATATTAAACCATGCTGATGAAGGAGCATTTTCTAACTACCTAGAACAAAGAGTGTTATGTAAACTGCTTCTAGTTGGCCAAAATTGTTCCGGAACAAGTGCCATTTTTAAGCAGGTTAGTATGTGCCTGTCTACTTGAAAAATTATATGCTTAGAGTCGTTTTTATTGTTAGTTGTTTAGATTTTATTATTTGTATATAGTAAATCATAGGGCACATAAAATTTTCTGAGCTGATAATAATTGCTATTTTGTGATATGATAAAATGTAGCAACTGCCTGTTAATCTCTTAGAAAACAGATGTCACTCACTGGCTGTTGTACTTTGATATTTTTCTTAATAGGCTAGGGTTCTATATGATGTACCTTTCTTGGACGAGGAGCGTCAAAAAATCAAGTCCATGATACAGAGTAATCTTTATGGGTATCTTGCTAGACTACTTGAGGGACGTGAAATATTTGAAGAAGAATGTTTGTTGGAACTGAGGAAGAGGCAGTCTGCTGATCCTGGTCCATCAGGTAATACATGGCTTGCATCCTATTATCTCTCACGATACTGTGGATTTTTTTTCTTTTTTCCCACATCTTTTTTATTGTCCATAGGCGTGAGATGTACCTATTTTTTTTTTTTTTTTTTTTTTTTTTGGGGGGGGGGGGGTGGTGGTGGTGGTTCCCTGAACATTGTCCTTTTAGGCAGTGGCCGTTTAGTCTCTGCAGACTCTTCCAAGAAGGGCTCAGCCTGCTATAAGGACTCCGAGAAAGCAAATCGCCCATAAGGAATTTTTAAGAATTAACTTAGCTTAGACATCAGTAATGGCTGAATTTAAGGAAAGAAAAAGATGATTGATTAAAATTATGGAAATTGCAGAGAATTTAAATGATATTCAAGCTTTTGAGATGTTTGATTCTTTCCCACTTAGCAGTATAAAAGCTTATTATTACTCTCATCAATATTCAACATCACGTCTCTGTCTCTCATTTCTTTTATTTTTAGAGCTTCTATCCTAACTATCTATCATCTCCTTCAAGTCACTAACAACTTAATTATAATTCTAGTCCCTAAAGTACCCTATCCTGCATATTGATACTGAGCACTATTTTAGGCTTATGTTTATTTATCAGTGGATGAAGTTTCAATATGTACTCTTATTTGTTAAAGACCTCTCTTTATGTGTGTTAGACTCCTCTGAGTTCAACTTTGGCCTGCAGATTCTATTAGTGAACTAAAATGTACGACTGAGTATACTTTGGGGCTGAAATTGAAGAAGTTTTCTGATTGGCTCATCGATGTCATGGTGTCAAACAACCTGGACTTGGTTTTCCCAGCATCTACTCGAGAGTATGCCCCATATGTTGAAGAGTTGTGGAATGATGCAGCCTTTCAAGCCACATACAGAAGAAGAGATGAATTAGATCTACCCAGGGTTGCTAATTATTTCTTAGATAGGGTAAGACCACTGCTTGTCTGCTTTCACATTCCTTGGCAGGTGTTTTGATCTTTCAAATATTTGTTCTGCTATTGGTGTACTTGATGCATGCAATGGCCACAAATTATGAAATGTGATAAAGTTCCTTTTATAAATTTTCAGAAATATGAAAAGAAAGTAAAGCATAAGCTATGCATAATTAGTTGAGGGGGATTAATCAGCCTTCTGAATATTTGCTCTTCCCTTTTGCAAGTTATCCCACTGGTACAGGACAAAGTTGATATCCAATTATCCATAATAATCTTAAGGAGAAGAAAATCATTTCAATAATGTTAAAATGGGGTTATGAATGTTGGAGGGCTCAAATTAACTGCTTTATATATGTTCCTTTGAGAAAATTTCTTTGGTGTAACACATTACAGAAGTAATTTCACAACTCTAAATGCTAATAACTTGAGTGAAGTTTCTTGTATTCTAATAATTTTGTTTGCATATTACCTTTTGCTTTTCTTTGTAGTTTTTGTTGTTGTCAGTGTAGTTTCACAATATTTATGATTTTAAGAGTGAATACCGTTGCATCAATCAAAGCTGAAAACCTGTTATAATTCTTCTGTTTAACATTATCTCACCGCCCAGTGTTAAATTTGGAAATCATGCCTTTGGTTGTGACCCCATCTTACAGTTCCTGCCTTGCTGGAATATAAATTTTTTGCTCAGTCTACTCCTCATTCATTGTAATATATGTCAAAGGTTTTTATAAATATCTTATACGTAGTATAAGCTTTATCTGTGCCCTAAATTAAAATGGATTTAGCCTTCTGCTTTGACAATCAGAATGTATTATGTATTACTAATTTACTATGTATGCTATAATATCTACCATGCATGATTGGGTGATTGATATGTGTTTGTTGTAAACTTAACCTTTTCAGGCAGTCGAGATTGCCCAAGTGGATTATGAGCCCTCTGATACTGACATCATATACGCAGAGGGCATAACGTCATCCAATGGTCTCACTTCTATGGAATTCTCCTTTCCTCAGCCACCAGATAAAGACTGCGAGGATCCAGCTGGCCAACCAGCTGACCTTATTACACGGTAAATCTTTTATCTGAGCAAATGTTGAAAGGACTGTGAATGTAGAATGATTACCATCTTCTCCTGTTTTAGTATCAGTTATATCTCATTTACTTTTCTCACTATTGCTCTATGATCTTGAGAATTTACTTGAACACTTGATCATGTTTATGTCTACTAGGTTGTAATTGGCAAATCTTATGGTACTGTTTACTCATAAGTTACGTGTTTGTAATGAACATCTGTTCAATTATGTCGGAATCAATTACTATGAGGCTTTTATTTAAATTTGCTTGTAGTATTCCATAGAGGCTAATTGCCCGAGAGACAATAATCAGAGGGGAAAAAGCTATCATGGCCTTATTCCTCTTCTATCAACACTATATTGTAGAGAATATACTCTTATTAATAACCACCCTTAAAATACAGTCAAGTTGGTTGTGCATGAGTAGTAGAGAATATGGTGTACTTGATGTTATGTTCAAGCCATATAACTGATGGTATGTTCAGGAATAATAAAATATAGAGTATTAGAGATGTGGTAATTCAAGCCATGTAACTGATGGTATGTTCAGGAATAATAACAAGAATGCATGTCATAATAATGAATCGCCATGATATAGAACTATAGAACTTTCAAAGGCAAAATATAGGACATTTGCTCCGTTATTTATACCCTTTCCTTTTTAGTCTTTCCATGTTGGGTTTGGAGCCTGTTATGAAGTTTTGGAAGGTTAAAAAGATTGCTTGTGGCATAAGGAGGTTCATTGGCGAAGGTTGTGTTTGAAGGAGTGGCATGTTTGCTTCTTTCTTTCTTTTTTTGTTTTTGTTTTTGTTTTTGTTTTGTTTTGTTTCGTTTCCCATGCATTTGCCAGTTGCAATCTCTGTTGCAGCTCAATTTTGCTTCTGGGGAATTTGACACTCTTGAGTCAGTAAAATTTCAACCTAGAAGATATTTCCTATTACGAGTATATAGGATGTTACATTAGAATGAATCCTATTAACGGAATTTTTTTGAGTGTTTAAAAGAAACATGTTTAAGCCAAGGATGAATACTCCTATGAGATTTAGAGTGATTTGTGAGCCTTGTATTCTCATTAACATTGCTCTTAAGTTAAAGTGCTTCATGTTTGAGGCTTCCATGTAAGTCTATGCAATCCTTGTTTGCTTTCTCATATGCTTGTTTCTGAGCTGTTATTGTTTACTTAAGAGCTTAATCAGTATGCCCCTTGATCAATAATCCCTCCCCTTTGTCTAATTCAGTAAAATGCAGTCGATTTCAAGAATCATATGTTCTTACTCTTGTTTATTAATGTATTGCATTGCAGATACGAACTAATTAGAGTGCACGCAAAAAGCCTAGGGGAGAACTGCAAGTGGTTGGAGATGTTTGAAGATGTTAACATCGTCCTATTTTGTGTGTCTCTGACAGATTACGATGAATATGTGGTCGACAGTAGTGGAGAACTTACAAACAAGATGTTGCAGAGCAAGAGACTCTTTGAGAGCATCATTAGTCACCCAGCATACAAGGATATGAATTTCCTGTTGATCCTCAACAAGTTTGATCTCTTGGAGGAAAAGATCGAGCAAGTACCCCTCACACAATGCAAGTGGTTTCAGGACTTCAATCCGGTGTTCAGCCGTCACCAGAGCACCAGGCGCAGTGGTAACAACGTAGCACCTCTGGCTCAACGCGCATATCACTACATTGGGTGGCAATTCAAGAGGCTATTCAAGTCATTAACTGGAAGAAAGTTGTATGTTTGTCCAGTTACTGCTCTGGAGCCTGATAATGTTGATTATGCTCTGAAATATGCAAGAGAGATTCTTAGATGGGACGAAGATAAGATGAACTTCAGCAGCATAAATGATATTTCGTCAGAGAGTATTGAAAACAGCTCTTATTCAAACTTTGCTGAAGGTAGACACCAAATGTAGGTTTATCCTCATATAGTAACATTTTTTGTCTGATGTTTATGTATATACATGTATATGCACAATTGCAAGCTTTAGTGTGCATTACTTGAGCATAGAGAATTGAACATAGAGATAGGTATATGAAAGACTGTACGGTGTTGTAATTGACCTTTGGAGAGGTGATTGTATATTTTATTGATATCCAATATATTATAGCGTTTTAGGAAAAAAAATTACTCCTTTCATTTGTAAACAAATGTAACAGTTTTCTTAACTCTCATAATTACAAATTTTCCTGTACTTTTACATATTTCTTTTAGCATCTCTTCATTACTTCATTACAGAAATTGGAGGAAGTAGAAATTTAGCGTATTTTGTAAGAGTTGTGACTTCTTGGTACTAAGAAAGATACCCAACCAAGCATTAGATCAATCAGGTATGTTTGTGGAACAACAAAGTGAGATTCAAGTAAAGGCAAGTGTATGCCATATTGCCATTAGTGACAATATGGGGCTTTATAGAGTACTGGTTATTTAATTCATTACTCTATTAAGAAATACAATTGGTACAAATGAAATTCTAGAAAAACTAAAGAGGTTATTAAATTGAAATAAATAGAAATGCTTGGCATATTCATAGAGTTGCCAAAAAAAACCCTATAGGTATAAGATTGTTTTATGATTTTAAGAGTTTCAAGCTCATACCTCAAACCCTATGGTATGGGATTTAGAGACCTGGCGGGGGGAGATAAGTTTGACTCATACTAATAATTTTAGGTATTAAATAAAAGAATGAAACTTCATTCTATAATTCATTTTATAATCAAACAAAACATATGGTATTAATATAAGTTCCAAACCTGATTCCAATCCATAACAATTTGCAAACCAAACACCCATAGTTCAATCAGTTCATTCGTACTAAACATTAGAAAAAAAAAAAAAAAAAAAAAAAAAAAGAGTAATAGAGGATTTGAGTCACAACTGTATCAAAAGTTGATATGTTTCGGCCCAATACTTCCGATTAGGCCTTATGATATTGTGGACTGACAAAGTGAGCCCCAGCCGGATAACACGTGTCAAATACCACAAAAGGCCTGAAAGTATTTGCTAAGCCATACTAAATACTCTTTTTTCTTTTCTTTTTTTTTTTTTTTTTTAAAATACAACACAAATTTTTTTTTTTTTAGGAAATACAACATAATTTTTTTTTTATGACAACGGTCCAAAAAGGAGGCTAGCTCCCAACTGACTCAAGACAACAACGGGAAAATTTAAACCTCTTAACCAAACTAATACGAGAGTTAAAAGGGGGATTGAGGTTACAGACGTTATGAACTGCTTGGCAATACAAATAAGGGGGTTGAGGGTATCCAGCGCCAGAACAAGCCCTAAGCTGCTCTAAACTTGTTCCCTTGCGCTTCTTGATCCTGCAAAAACGACTATAATACCTTTTACCTTTCTTGTTCTTCACCCTTGACCTAATTGACCTTCCATTTTTTCTTGATGTGGCAGGGAACATGAAGGTGGTGAGTGGTGGAGAGGACTGCACTTGATCGGGTTCAACAGTCATGGGGTCTTCATCATTAGAACCTACGGATGCCACTTCATCGAAGTCAGTGGTAGTTAAATCTCTCGTATGTAACTTGTTCCCCTCTCAATATTCGAACCCTCATTGTTGCTAGAAGTTAGGCTAGTAGGTAAATGATCATGTAACTTCTCCAAGGCAGCGCTGTTGGACTTGGGAAGTCCAACAACGTGGTTGACCACGGCGGAGTCCAAGGTTTGCTTGGCCTTTTCCTTCTGGCCCTTTATGTTGTGACACCTCTTTTTTGGACCCACCATCCTAGTGGGCGTGAGTAAGGTTTCAGGAACTTTGGATTCCCTTGCCTTATGGGATTCTAAAAGCCCATCATAGGTGTTATTTTCCTTCACTTGTACAGTCATCCATGATACATCATAATGTTTGCAGAAACTCAAGGTTTTCCCTTGACAGAGACCCGAATAAGACAAATCGGAAATCTTAAGGGACTGATTACTTCTTGATCCGTTATATGAAATTTCCTCGGTCCCTTGTCCTTAGCATGTCCAGAATCCTGGTTGTTTGGAAAGCTAGCAGCATCATCCTCCTCCTTTTCCAAAGAGGAAAGAACATTGGATGTAGTGATAAGGCTCTCTACCATCATCTTATTAGCAGCTTCCATGGAGGGTAAGGCCGTAATATCACTCTGACTGTTGCTACTAGGAAACCCAATAGAGTCTAGATTGACAAAGGGATTTATGATCTTCCTCTTTTTGTTGAAGGTGGTGTAGGACAAGTCGGACTCCTTAGTGCCCCTCTTTCCCTTGAACTTGTTAGCTTTTCTTCTCAATTCCTTGACCTTCTCCATTTCACGAAGGATGTCTTGATTTTTAGGCTCAGTCTTAGCTGCTTTGCCAAGATCTTCATGGGCCTCTTCGAGTTGATAAAGCTTGATTTCGACTAAAAGGGCTTTAGTATTGTTACCATCAAGCATAATGACTAATAAGTAGAGCTCCTTAGTTTATTCGAAATCACAGACTTTCAGGGCGCAAGATGCAAGGTTTAACTCGAGAGATATGACAAGGTTCCATAGGAAGACATAATCATCTTCATTTCTCAGCAGACAAAATTATAGAAGTTTCAACCCTCTGTCATACTTAGCCCCAGCAAGAACGACTTCACCTTTCTTGAAGTAAGAATTACCCTCCTCTTTCAAGTCTTTTTCTTGATTAAGAATGTTCCGAGGACAATTATTTTTGGCAAAGTTGATGATGGTTTCGTTAAAATCATTGTTCAAGTGGATGTGTGTTAGGGCATCAAGTAATAAGCGACAATCCATACTAGCTAGAATAATTGAAAAGGGAAAGGAAATTGGCGAAAACTTCACGAAAGAAACCAACAACAAAGTAGAACAACAATTAGAAAACCGAAAACCTACGGGGAGGCATTCGGCGGCCAACTCGAAACCCAGACTGCAACCGTAGACCGGCGGTGGCCGAGACCCTACCACCAAGACAGACACTGGCAGCAATACAACCACCTTGGGCTCCCTCGCGAAGGACCGACATGTCCCAATAAAACAAACGACAGTGGGATTATGAGCACCACCACCATAGCAGATAGAGGTGTCGCTAAAAAAAAGGGGCGGCCAGGGACAACACCCACGCGAAAGAATTCGACAGATCACGACAGGGATAGGCGGGAATAGCAGAAAACGGCCGGTGATGTGAAGGCCAGAACACTTAGTCGAAAATAAAAGGTACCACTGCAAGAACCGTTGCGGTTGGGTTGGAGTCTTGATAGGGGGGCGCCCCGGCGACCGAAAAGGAAGGCCGACCCACTCCGATCGCCGGCGGCCTGACTGACTACAAACTGAAATCGCGAGGTCCGTTCCTGGTTTTTGATAAAACTAGGGGCTTGAAAAAGGGACTAGTATTGGGTTTCTTTCATTCACGCGTAAGGCGCGTTCGACAGTTACAAATTGAGTTTTTCCTTCACACAACAACACAATTTTTTTGTGCATCATTTTAGGAAGAGATTAGAAGAAATTAATCAAAAGCTAGAAAATGATGATATGACACTTTTTTCTTTTATATATATATATATATATATATATATATATATATATATATATATATATATATATATATATATATATATATATACACTACCTCCGTTAATGATTATTTGCAACAAACGTACCGTTCACGGAGGCCTAGGCAGAGATTAGAAAAAATTAATTAAAAGCTAGAAAAGGATGATATGACACTTTTTTCTTATATATATATATATATGTACTACCTCCGTTAATATTTATTTGCAACAAACGTACCGTTCACGGAGGCCTAGGCAAAACTTTTAATGGGTGTTTAGGGGTGGGTAATTGGAAAGAGGGGCATTTGATTAATTCATTAAAAAAGGAGGGAAAGTGGTCCGGTTTTTAAGAGAAGGAGAGAGAATCTGAAATTTTTGGGGGCCAAATTTTACCCTCCTTTTTAAAAATTTAGTCCTTACCCAAATTTTTCCCTCCCTTTGAATTTTTCATTCAAGGTGGGTATCTATAGAACCTGCCAGAATTTTTTCCAAACATTCAACCAAAAGTTCCATAATCAATTACACCATTGTTTCTTCACAAAAGTTAGACCTAAACTATCATCCTACAACTAATTAGTCCTAGGTCAATTACAACATCTTCATCTTTTTCCTCTGGTTCAGCTACAACACAGCAATCAAAAAACAGCCACCCCACTTCATTACCAGCCCTGAAATTTGGGGAACTCAGCATCATTAGAATAGGCAACATGGCAGAAATTTTAGATGATGATTTTTTCAGCATTGATTAAATGCTAAATGATGAAAGCAATATGGAACACAGTTAGTCAAGCACCATGGAAGAGGCTGAATACAATGACAACAATTTGATACATGAAGACGCAATGCAGCAACCCAAAGGCAGAAAACAGCTCACTGTTTCCCAAAAAAGGGAACTTGTTGATGCTTTTCTTTTGAAGCTAGAGGGTGGGGAATTGCCAAGAGGGTATTTATCACAGCAAGCAAGCAAGTTCAATGTGCACAGGTCAACAATTCAGAGGTTATTCACAGACATAAAATCCCAAATGGCAGTGGGGAATGTGATAGATGTCAGAAGCAAGAAGCTTGGCAAAACTGGACCCAAACCAACAGAGTACACAGATGAGTTTATGCAATCAGTCCCACTGTACAAGAGGACAACTGAGAGAAGCTATGGAGCTGCTCTCAAAATCTCACATGTCACCATCCATAAATTAAAGAAAAAAGGGAGACTCAGAACACATACAAGCACAAATCACCCAGCACTGACATCCAACCACAAGATAGCAAGACTGAAATGAGTTTTAAGTCATCTACTTCCTGCTGTAGAGAATGGGGACCCTAAGTTTGTGGATATGCAGCATGTAGTACACATTGATGAAAAATGGTTCTACTTGAACCCAGAAACAAGGAGGTTCTATCTCCTGCCAAATGAACCTAACCCATATAGGTGCCAACAGTCTAAAAGGTTCAAGGTAAAAGGCATGTTCATGGCAGTCATAGGGAAGTCAATATTTGACACCCATGGAGTAGTATTACATGATGGAAAGTATGGAATCTTTCCATTTGTGTATGAGAGCACAACAAAGAAAAAAAGCAAAAACATGGAGGCTGGAGCTGTGGAAATAAAGGCAACACAGAATGTGAACAAGGAGGCAATCAGGGCAATGCTCCTGAACAAAGTAATTCAGCCATCAAAAGTAAATGGCCACCCCATCTGTCCAAGGACATGGATTCAGTGGGATAATGCCAGACCTCATCAAATTCCTAAGGATGAGGAATTTATTGCTGCCTGTCAGTCACATGGGTTCACAATTCAATTTATTTACCAGCCAGCTCAGTCACCAGACTTAAATGTGCTAGATCTTGGGTTGTTCAATGTCATACAATCGATACAATACCAATCATTTCCTAAGAACTTGGGGGAACTCATAGACAAGGTCAAAGAGGCTTATGAATTGTTCAATCCAGTGTTGAACAAGCACTGTTGGATAACACTACAAGGTTGCATGGAAGAAATTCTTAAGCATCTAGGAGGGAATAACTTTCCCCACCACACAAAGGGAAGAAAAGGCTGGAAAGACTTGGCATGTTGCCAGAGCAACTACAGTTGGACAGGAATGTGGTTCAACAAGCTGTTGATTACCTCAACACTAATTCATATCAACAGGTGAAGCCAATGAAGAAGATGAAGGCATGCAAGTTGATGCAGACTGAATACAACTCAAACACATGAGCAAGGTGACAGTGAGACTGCCACACATAACCAATGGATAGCAACTGGAAACCTAGTAGGCAGTGTTTTGTGTTTTTATTTTGATAATTGTATGAGTTTCATTGGTTAGGTGTATTTTGTTTACAGTCATGGTTACTATTATTGTAAGGCAGTCTTGACTAGCTTATTTTGAACATGTACAAGCTTTTGATAAACTTTATGACATCAATTGTGGTTGGTTTATTTTCAACAAGTGATTACTAAATTAGAGCAACTGTGATACACAGACACATACATCAATCCATCAGAGGGTGTTGATTTATCACATAAATTGCATAAGTGGTTCCCTCAACAACAACTCACATATGAAGTTGTTGGAGCAATTCCAACTTATGAATTTTATGGATCAAATGAGTGCCTTCATCACTTGGATTTTTCACCCACACACAAAACAGTCAGGGACTCTTAGTTCACCTAGGGACAGACATCTGATAAGGGGACTCATACAGGGATAGTCATGTAGGCCACAAGTTCATCATCATTCATCATATTACAAACCCCAATGCTTTTGGTGCCTATTTTGTACAACCTTAAGCTCAAGCCATACATAACATAAACCAGAAATAGCCAACAAATTGACAGAACTCACAAATGATCAAGCACAACCAACAGCAGAAGCAGTACCCACAAATGAACAACTACAAACCCAAAGATCAACAACCTCAAGCCCTACATAACACAAACCAGAAAAAGCCAACAACTAGACAACAATATCCAACAACCATAGCACCCAAATTCCCAATCACAGGCAACCAATTGGCTAGCAATTAAAATACTACATCATCTAACATCAATCCTAGAATTTGTCAACAATAACCCACAAATCAGTAAAAACAAGCCACATATTACCAACAACAGTCAACAATTACTACCAATAAGTCTCAAAATAGCAAACAAAGCCTAATTATCACAACAAGCAAGCAAATCAGGCTAATAATCACAACCAGCAAATAAATCAGAGACTGAGAGTAAATGATCTTAATGAATCAATAAATTTAAGGGTTAGAAAAGAAATACGCTGCAGGATTAGTTGGAGCCACAGTTGGAAGGGTTGTAATCCCCACCACTTTCAACAGTCTCGTCAACAGGGGACTCCAATCTCTCCCTTTTTTTGCCAAACAGAACTTGGGTAGACCTAGATCTACCCACATCTACCGCCTCCTGAACGGTTGTCGCCGGCGAAAGGTCTGCAAAAGGGGGTTCAGCATCCTCGCCCTTCAGAACATAAACATCAGGACCCTTTTTGGTCGAACCCTCACCCTTGTTTCCCAGATCTGCAGCCTTAGACCCACCACGTTCCTCATCAGAGTCGTATGGAGCAAGCTTTGCACCCACACCATACGTACACCTCATATCCAGGTAAGTAGCCATACGCGTTCCAATCAACCTCATCTTCCTAGTACGTCGTTGGCACTTGTAGGTCGCAACAACGCCCAGATCTGGTTTTTTGTCGTTTGGGGAACTCATTTTTTTGGGTTTTTGGAAGAAGAAAGTAGAAGATCAGAATAGCCAGATCTAGAGAAATTAGGGCTTCAACTAGGAGAGAGAGTGAGGTAAAAGAGATCGCTTTTGGGAGAAGAGAGAGAGTGAGGTAGGCCAGATCGAAACAACAGAAGAGAAGGAGTGTTGGAATTTGGAAGAACTTCCAGAAGTAAAGGGGCGTCATTAATGGAGGTGGTTGAAGGATGCATTGAAGAGGGTGGGTGAGAAGATGAAGAGAATCTGATGAATGGATGGATAAGGGGATAAGTGAGGCTAATTCTTGGTGGGAATCATTAGGTTAGATGTGATGATAATAGGGAGATTTAATTAGAATAACAGATTAGGTTAGTATCTAATCAGTTTTTAATAAGGGCAGTATGGTAATTTTGTAGGTAAAAAAGTTACTAAAAAAGAAAATAAAACAATTTGTTACAAATGATTACTTTTAGTAAATTTTGCAGATAACCGTTAACGGAAGAAGTGTATATATATATATATATAACTATTTAATTTAATATATTACCTATTCTAATACTGCATCCTTTTTAAAATTTGTGTCATAGCAATGTGTTGTAACTTGCGAGTTAAAAGAAACGAAGAAGTGGTAATTAGATTTAGTTCTCCTATCAAAAAAAAAAAAAAAAAAGAAAAGAAAAAACTAGTTCAAATATACTTCGTTATACTAATGTGATACATCTTGAATGATTGTAACCAAGCTAAGCTTAGTCTAGTGGGAAAGGTTGCACCTTCTAACCTTGAGGAATTGAGGTTGGGAGTTCGATCAATCCCCACTAGAGACACTTTGAGGGTGGGGATCCCTTACTCTCCCCCCTCACTATCAAAGTGTTCCCGTAAATACTAAATACTAAATATTAAAACCAAAACACAATTACATAATAGCCAATTAGCTTGATTTTGAGATATGACATTGTTATCAATTACTTAAATATTCTAAGACAGATCTAATGATGATTGATCTATCTACTATTATAGTTGTGAACCGATTTAACCCAAAACCGAATTAAACGATACATTACTTGAATACGACCCAAACCGAATTGACCTAAATTGAAACCGATCCAAAACCCATAATGCCACCTCTAATTGTACAACCAAATATCGTGAGCAAATGTTAAGCAATTCTTGAAGCAATCATACTTGCAACAAAGTGCAAATTACGTACAATATTTACCAATCTAAAACAAGTCTTACATAAACCAAGCTAAGGATCCTTCTTTATACAATTCATATACTGCAACAACATGAATAAGCACAATTTAGTTGATACTAATTACCAACTAATCTTACTTTAATATATAATCCTGATTAATGATCATCAACTAACATGGGACAAAGCGATCAAGAAGCAAACACATAGTAGATTCAGAGAGAGTAGATGTCTCTTGAAATGAAAAATTTGTAGATGAATCTTGTTCTAATTTCTTGGAAAATTCTTTCTGCTCTTTTTTTGCAACCACATTTCCTGCCTTCTTTGGATTTTTAGCTTTTTCTCTCAATTTTGTGAGCTCATCCACCCATGCTCCTAGCATTTCTCCTGCCATTTTTTTTCTTTCAATAAAATTTCACTCAAAAAAATCTATTTTTTTTTTGTTTAACAATAATAAAACTCTCTTTTTTTTCTTCTCTCTATATTGTTTGGACTAGTTTATGATTGGGGGTTGGAAAAGAAGAGAGGACATTTTATAGAGGCAATAAACAAGTGGCTTTAAAGAAACAGACAAACATGCCTTAGTGTCGTCTTAAGGTAATTAATTTTTTTAAGGAATAAAAAAACTTTTTAATACTTGTATGTCTCTAGTTAATTTTCATCACTTGCACCATTTGGGAGGGGACTGGAACCTAATAAACCAAAACTGATCTCTGAATCTGGATTAGTTCAAAGGATGAATCGGTGGAACACCCAAAAAAAAAAAAAAAAAAAACTTACAACACTTTTCTCAATTGAAAATGCCACAATACTTACAATACATTATAAACATCATTTTTTTTTTTTTTTTTTTGTGTTTCTATTTTCTAGAGGTTGGACTTTACCTTTATTTAAAGCTCGTGGCCCACTTTATTATACTCTTTACAATATATCAACCTCATTTTAAGTGTGTTAAATCATGTAAGACCCACTTTTGAAAAACACTGTAAAAAAGTATGTGTTACAACTATTAAAAACTGAGAAAGTATGTCTGTAATTGTTTTCTAATAATAATTATAAAGGGTTGATAGTTTGAAGTATATATTGATATTGAATTAATAAAATCAATTATAATTTCTTCAGAATTTCCAAAATGTTGTCTAATAAAAGGTGTTAGATTAATGTAAAAGTATATTCCAAAAAATTAATGTAAAAGTAAAAATAGTGCAATTATTATTGAATATGAAGGAGGTAGAAGAAAGGGTTGAAAATAGGAAATTAAAAATCAGAAGTTTCTCAAAAGAGTTTTAAATATATATTTGGGATATTCTATAAAAGGTGTGATGATACTTTTCAATAGGAAAAGTCCCCCCACAAATTCAATTTGATGGTATATTACAATGTGGTGCCATTTGTTTGGTGATTTAGATCAAAACGTGTGACCTTTAGTTTGGTTTTATTAGACACTAGGACAATGATGGTCCATACATACAATGTAAAAAGAGCAAAATTCGAAAATGATGAAGAAATTTTGGTTTGTTTAGAGATATTTTTTTGAGAATATAAGATTGAAATTTGATTCTCACTTCACAAGGAAAAAAGGTTTAAATTTAATTCTTATGCTCGAACAATTTGGCCTTAAAACAAAACTAAACTTCAATACTCGATAAATGTTAAATAAATTAATGGCACTCATTTAAATTTATAAGCTAATGTTAAACATATATATATATAAAAAATTTGTATGAATGAATGACATATTACTTTTATATTTTAAGGACTTCATACAATTTTCAATACAAGTAACAATACATAAATTATATCATGGTGTTAAGCGAAAATCAATTGTTAATAATGAGTTGCTAACTCCTATTACCTCGTTAGGTTCGATTCTCAATTTTAAATGGGAGGGAGGCTGGTTGGAAAAATGATCTTGCCCGAGGAGTGGCTTGCTAATATGAGATAGGTTATCTAAACTCAAGCTCGTGCATATTTATTTTATAAAAACAAATTGGAATTTCAATTAAAAACATCAATAACATCATAATTAGGTGCTCTCAAAAGCATCTAATAATTGTTCCTTTGAAGTACCTGCCTTGAATGCGATGTGGGATGGGAAACCACTAGATTCAATCAAACTCCATATGTAGACAAATTTTGAGCAATTGCATTGCATTATTGAAGTAGCTTCATTTTCTTTTCCTTCTAGACTAGAATTAGAGTAGATGACACGCCAGTAGGATCAATTACCCAGTTGGACAGTTGGTGTTGGTGTTCGTTTATTCATAATTTGGGGCATTAGTACGTACGTAAACTTCATTATTTTAATGAGATCTAGTATGCTTATTTCATTAAATTAACCTCAAAAAATACTTTGTCAAAGCTAAATTTCTTGGTAACTTAGTAACTTGGTAAGCTTAACCTAATCAATAGTAATAAAGTACTTTAAAAGGCAACATTATCGATCCGAACACCTTTATTATTGATGATTTAGCGAATGATATGACATGACAACTAACCATGTGATGATATGGATAAGGATTTCGGTGCATATCCTTAAGTTGATGTAGTCAAGATTCCCCTATCGATTGGTAGTAGAGTGGATAACTTACAACTTACAAATACAATTTTAGGTCAAATACTCTCTCCACTTTATATTAGTCGTTCAACACAAACTTTTATAAATGGCTACTCATACTGTATGACCAATCATTATAAGGGTTACTTTGTTAGTGCTATAGTGGTTACTCACTCGGTCAGGAATTACTCAATCAAGGGTTATTTGGTTGGTTAGGGGTTACTCGGTTGGTCAGGGGTTAATTTCTCTTTTTCACATTAAATACTATCTCTGTTACTTTTTAGTTGCAATAAAGGTTATTATTTATGAGATATAAAATATTTTTTTGTTGCAACTAAAAAATAAAGAAGGTAGTAAGATATTTTGACTTTTGATATTATTCATACATTTGTTTTGACTAACATTTGTGATTCGTAGATATAAAAAAAATATAGTCGTGGATGTTGTTAGATTCATTTCAATGTATATTTAATTAAAAATTTGATTTAAGTATTTTTTACAATACAAATAAAGATATGTTCGATTGAATTTTTACATTGACAAACGTAATAAAAGAAACATGTCATTTAATTTAAAACGGAAGAAGTCAAATATCCTAATATAAAAGTTACTATGAGTTACTATATATATATATATATATATATATATATATATATATATATATATATATATATATATATATATATATATATATATATATATATATATATATATATATATATATATATATATATATATATATATATATATATATATATATATATATATATATATATATATATATATATAGAGTGTGGATCATGTGAAAACAAGCCTATAGCTGAAAACATGAAAACGGACAATCAAGACCGTAGATTATGACCCATCAAATCTCACGGCTGAGATAAAAACACATATCCTCCCTCAAACCCCTAACCCACCGTCCAAAATTCTCTTTCCTCAAACTTGCAAACCTCTTATCTTTCTCTCTCCTCAAATCCCAAAATTAAACACAAATTGCTGGAAATTGAA
The DNA here is from genome assembly GCF_001683475.1 of Chenopodium quinoa. NCBI lineage: Eukaryota > Viridiplantae > Streptophyta > Magnoliopsida > Caryophyllales > Amaranthaceae > Chenopodium > Chenopodium quinoa. Next base: position 1,249,852 of record NW_018744537.1, read on the forward strand.
GAATTTTTGTTCAAATTTCGCATAAACAACCTAAATTGCTCAAATCAGGTACGTTTTTTTTTTTTTCCGATTTTGTTCAAATTTTCATGAAAAACGCATGATGTTCAACTAGATTTTGTGATTTTTCAATTTGATTTTTCCGATTTTAATTTTTGCGATTTTTGTGATTTGATTTATGCGATTTTCCGATTTTTAATTTTCGATTTTATTTGGCAATTTTATCAAAAAATTTTTCCTGCGATTTTGTTCGATTTCTTGTGCGATTTGCGTGTTTTGTTCATCAATTTTGTTTGATTTCTAGTGCGATTTTTCGACTTTTTCTCATCAAATTTGTATATTCTTTTTTCCATAATTTGATTAGATTTCAGATTTTTAATTTTCGATATCATTTGGTAATTTTATCAAAAAAATTTTCTGCGATTTTGTTCAATTCTGTGCGATTTTGTGTGTTTTGTTCATCAATTTTGTTCGATTTTCACTGCGAGTTTGTGACTTTGGTCATCAATTTTTTCGACTTTTTTTTTTTTATCAATTTTGTTCGATTTTGTTTGATTTTGCGATTTCCTGTTCGATTTTGTTCAATTTTGTTCGATTTCCTGTTTGATTTTGCTTAGTTTTTGTTCGTTTTCATTTGTGATTTTTGTTCAATTTCCTGTTCTAAATATTCCTTATCAAGATTTTGCTAACAATTCCTTTTCCGTTTTTATTTGTGATTGCAGACAACTGCATAAAGACTGCGTCGCAGAATACAAGGAGCTTCACCATGGGATGCATTCTGATGCCTTCACAAATGAAATTGGTTTAAGGAGTTTTATGCAGAAAGAGATATACTGCTTCATATGGTGTTTTAGGAGTATAAGGTAAAATATTAAGTGAGCAATATACTGATGTTAGTCATGTTACATGCTTATTGCTGAACTTATGTACTATGAGTAGTTGAGAACACCACATGTTTTCAATGTGTTGTTTTTTACATACAACGTCCAGTTGCATGTTTGCTTTGAAGCGTCACATTTGCCTGTTGTTACCTTGAAATCTCTTTTAAGCTTCTTTAAAGTTATGAGAATGTGAATGTCGAATGGTCGACCTCAGTTCAACACGTTATAGCTGGCTTTGTTGCCACAACTTCACTACTTCAAAATGAGATAATTGATTGTGTTGGAGAAACTCTAAAGTAACTATTTTAGCACTAGTACTAAAGTAATTAACCTGTTTAATTTCTTTTGCTCTTGGTCTCATTAGCCTCGCCCCTAATCACATTTCAACCTTGATCTTGTGCATTGTGGTCTTGCTCAACAGGATAACATTCACCCCAACCGTCCAACATTGCAGTATGGCGACTGTTATTGGCTTGTGCCTAAGAGTTAAGCTAAAGCATTACTTTCCTCCTCATTATAAGGTGAGTTGTTTTGCCTTAGGAACTTGTAAACCTGATTGATTTATTTGGTATGATTGAAATATAATCCGAGAAGCCTTTCGAGACTGCCCATTTCTGTTCGTCATGCCATACAATAAATACAAAATGTATAGACCAACTCGAGTGAAGAACAAAATCTACCCCAAGTAACTGGTGGGTTGATACTGGTAGCTCAGATATAGATACTTCCACTCTCTAATTGTCATTTGTCTTATGTTTTTGTATGCATCACATCTTCTAGCTAGTGTGCCAGTCTGCCATAGATTGAAATCGACAGCTCATTAACATATCCAACAAGAAGAATGATGTCTTACATTGTCATCTAGTCGTCTTCAGTCCTTGAGTAATCTGAAATAAAACCATGCTGGTGATCTAGGAGTAATTATTTCTGAAACTGATCGTTTGGTTGTCCTTTGAGTCATACTTTTCGTTCAATGTGATTTCGAGCTGTGTAAGGGGAACCATGATATTCTGGCTCTTGTGTAATGGGGACATCGTGATTTTCTCAGACGAATAATACAAGTACTGTCTTTTTTACACAGGTTGACATCAAAGTATCCCCTGGCTCTTATGCAGATGAAGGATCAGGTGAAGCTTGCAGATTTCTGAAATTCCTTTGTTTAATTGAGCTTAAGACTAAATTTTTAGCAAAACTCATTTATCCTGATTACTGATCTGGGAGTAATGATTTGATTACTGATCTGATTTGTTTTATTTGTCCTTTGGGAGATTGTATGTATGTATTTCTTTTGCTCCTTTTTGGTCTGGCATGTAATACTATCTATAGGTTATTGAGTAGGCCTCTGTGGGGTTTTAATGTGGGGTTTTAATATACTAGAGTTGTTGAGATTGTACAATGCTTTCAAGACCATTTATAGGTTGTATCAATTTTTCCCTTTGATCTCCAATAACTGTTGATACTTTATTCTCATCTTGAAATATGCAGGGTAAAGGACATGTTAGTTAAATAGTAGAAGCGTGTCTTTAGAAATTTATTTCTAGAATTCGAGTATGCTAGTTTGCGTTATTGCGAGCTCTATCATGCCTGATCTTACCTTGTCAGCTGGAGTTAGTGTAGTAACCTTCTTCAGCCTTTGTGAAGATTTATCTCTGATTGTATGATTTTTGGTGCCTGCCTGTTCAATATCTACATTTTGTTGGGATTCCTCATATACAGGTGGCTTGCTCGTATCATGATATCCTGGTATGCTTTTATTTGCCTCTGCTTCTGTCCTTAAAACGTTGATCTTGTCAAGCTTGTTTTGCTTCAGTCTGCATGATGTTGGTCTGTGATGTTGGTATGCTTTTATTGGCTGTTTTGGCATGTTGAAAGCCTATTAGCTCAATTGGTCGAGCACCGTGTAATCACGGGATGTAGGTTCGAATCCTACATAGACTTTTTTAATACTTATTTTTATATTTATTGACCTCTGGGTAAATGATGTCAAATTAATATAATTACCCGAAGTTTATATATAGTTACCTTATTTTCGATATAATAACCTTAGAATTATGGAAATGTTGTAAATTTTGTTTCAGTCACCTTATTTTTATATATAGTGACCTTTATTTTTGTATATAGTGACCTTTATTTTTGTATATAGTGACCTTTATGTAAATGGTGTCAAAAACTCAGTCGATATAGTTACTTTATTTTTGTATATAGTGACATTAATGTAAATGTCGTAAAAATTGTTATAGTTACCCTATTTTTGTATATAGTGACCTCTATGTAAATATGGTCAATATTGAAATAGTTACCCTATTTTTGTATATAGTGACCTTAATGTAAATATTGTAAAAATTGATATAGCTACCCTATTTTTGTATATAGTTACGTTATTTTTATATATAGTGACTCTATGTAAATATCGTCAATTTAGATAAAGTTACCTTATTTTAGCATGTGGTGACCTTTAAAACGTTGCGTTTGTAAAAAAAAAAAAAAAAAAAAAAAAAAAACCTTTAAAACGGTTGAATTGATTATATGTAAGGTTAGAATGATCTTAGGGCTTTAGAACCGTCTGATCTTTTGTGCTAGTAATGAATGGCTAAGATTGCTTGTTTTTAGTTTTCACCATAAGCTCTGTTTTTAGCGGAACCTCCCCGTATATATATATATATATATAGTATAAAGTTACCTGTTTTCTAGGCAATTTTTTGATCTATGCATGGTCGGCACGTGTGGGAATTGAAGCTCATTGTTTTACATTAAATTTATATAAGCCCATTGTATGCAAGATGGATGGTAAGTGATTGATTGTTGAGAGCCTATGACTAATTAATACTTCCTCTATTTCTTTTTGTTTGTCCCATTTTGACTATGAACGATCATTAAGATAATCTTTTGACCATTAATATTTAATTATATATTACTAAAAATTATAAAAGCTTAATATTATAATACTTTACATCGAGACGAATCCAACAATATATATATTACATGACTATATATTTTTTTAATATATATTAATGTGAATGTTTGGTCAAATTTTTTAAAGTTTGACTATAAAAAGTCAAAATGGGACAAACAAAAAGAAACAAAGGGAGTATAACAAGATCCTTTATAACTATGTTTTTTTTCTTATGGTTGAACTTATAATGGAATGTGTGACTTTATTAGCGTCGTTAAAAGTTCTGTGGAATGGTGAACTTTCCCAAAGTTTTAAACCTAGTCGTGGAATTCGACAAGGAGATCCTCTTTCCCCTTACTTATTTGTCATGTGCATGGAGCGATTTTACCAAGTCATAGAAGAGGCCATTATTCAGAATAGGTGGAAGCCAATTCGTGCAAGTAGGTATGGACCTTCCTTGTCGAATCTCTTTTTCGCGGATGATATTATTCTCTTTGCGGAAGCTAGTGTAGAGCAAGCCGAGGTGATTCATAGTTTTCTTGACCGGTTTTGCAAGGCTTCGGGGCAAAAAGTGAGCCTTCCCAAATCAAGAGTTTACTTTTCTGCCAATGTTGAGCATGAGGAGCGATTGCAGATTAGTGATGCGTTGAGAATGGATGTCACTAATGACCTTGGTATGTATCTTGGTATGCCAACGTTGACTAGTAGAGTTACTAAGGAAACATTTAGGCATTTATGTGAAAAGATTGATCGTAGACTTGCGGGATGGAAGTCTAAATATCTTTCTTTAGCAGGGAGAATCACATTAGCTAAGTCTACTATCTCTACGATGGCCTTTTATTCCATACAAATTGCTAAAATACCCCGTTCTACTTGTGATGCAATTGATAAAAAAACCAGAAAATTTATATGGGGAGGTCATGAGGAAAAAAGAGGAGTACACCTCCTGTCATGGGAAATGCTTCAAAGGCCAAAGAGCTAAGGAGGGGTTGGTATATATTCGGCAAAACAAGCTAATGTAGCGTTCCTTACAAAGTTAGGATGGAGAATGCTAACTGAACCGAATGCTCTTTGGGCGAGGGTTTTGAAAGCAAAGTATTGTAAGAGGCGATGTGATGTAGACATGTTTGAAGCCAAGCCTGGTAGTTTGAATGTTTGGTGTGAGATTGCAGAAAATGCAAACATATTGGGGAAAGGCACACGAGTTTCTGTTGGGAATGGTGAGAGAACGCTGTTCCGGGATCACTTATGGTGCTCGGATGAGCCTTTAAGCAATCTAGTAACACAGCCCCTGCCCATGGAGCTTGAGGCTGCAACAGTGGCCGAGATGTGGGAGGAGAATGTAGGCTGGAGATGGGCTACTTTTGCTCCCTTTGTTCCTACAGAAATGCTAAAGATTATTCAAAGTTATGAGCTTAGGGTAGACCCAAGTGTTGGGGATCTTGTCTATTGGAAGTACAACAACCATGGTAAGTTCACCATTAAGTCTGTGCTTAGTATTATGAGGCACGGGACTGATGTTATTGATGATGACTGCTGGGATACGATATGGATGGCACCGGTTCAGCAAAGGATTCGTGCCTTTCTATGGCTTGCTTGCCATGATCGTATTCTTGGGAATTTAAATCGGTTTAAGAGGCAGCTTACAGATGATGCGAAGTGCTTTGTTTGTGGGGCGAGTGAAGAAAGCACGCTTCATATTCTTCGAGATTGTCCTAATGTTCGCAGTGTGTGGCGAAAAGTTGTTCCACAGACCCTTTGGATGCAATTTTCTCATGGTAGTCTCAAAGATTGGCTCACGAAGAACTTGAAACAATCAGAGTTGCTTAATGGGGATTGCTGGGAGACTTACTTTTGAGTAGTGGTATGGTGGATTTGGAGATAGCGTAATTGCTTTGTTTTTAATCAAAGTGATAAAATTCCAGTGGATATTGGTGCATTCTTACATATTAGATATGATGAAGCTAGAAGGGCTTTACACGAAGAGTTAGATGAGCAAAATCATAAGAATGGGCAGAGAACTCAAACAAGTGTAACCTGGCATGCTCCTGATCCTGGATGGTATGTCTTGAATTCTGATAGGGCGGCGAAGGGATGCCCAGGGCCTGCAGGAGGTGGTGGCATCATCAGAGACCATGAAGGTCGATGTGTCTCAGCATTTGCAGCAAACTTTGGTATATGCTCAGCTTTTAAAGCCGAGGTCAGGGCCCTCACTAGGGGGTTGGAATTAGCTAGGAACTTGCAGATTTCAAGGATGGAGATTCAACTGGACAGTTTGGCTTGTGTCCAGGCACTACAGCAGCAAGCGGTGCCGAGAGGTGAAAGCACCCAAACTATTCAATATTGTCAGAAGCTAATGAAGGAAACCGGATGGCAAATCAAGGTGGCACATGTGTATCGTGAAGGATATAGAGCAGCGGATTGGTTGGCTAACCGCGGGGTCACTTCGAACTCTCAATTGATTATCATTAATGTTGTTCCGTCAGAGTTAGGTAGTATTTTAGAGGAGGATGCTAGGGTGTGGCTTTACCGCGCCTAGTCCCTCGTTGCTTAGGTCTCTTCGGTTTGTTTTATTTTTCGCTTTTCTTGCTTGTTTTTGTTTGGTTTGTTAGCTCTGCTTTTCGGTTCCTTTGAACTTCAGTTGAATAAAAAAAAAATGTTAAGTTATAAATTACAAAATCTCTATTATCGCTATTACTTTGTATATAAGTAAAGGGGGAGACTGTGATGTCAAACTAAAAATACCACGACTCCCCTCTTCCTTTTCAATTTGAATAAAGGTAATTAAAAATAAAACAATCAATCTATCATCAAAGAAAAAACAAAAGATTAATCAATTAGTAAAGAAAAAGGAAAGATTAATCAATTAATAAAAAATTATTCTTCGTATAAAATAAAAATCAATTACTTGCATTAAGCCTAAAAATAAACAATTTTTTTTTACAAGAATTACATTATTTATTTTATGTCTATACAACCAATCAATTAATACATAATTTTAAATTTTCAATCATTCAATAATCATATTCCATAAATTATTAACTTAAATTATGATAATACATTAGTAATTTGATATTGTTTGATGTTCATATGTGGAAGACGATATAATGTCATGAAACTCATACCATATACTGATATACATTGTAAGTCAGAGGTATCAAGCCCAACCGTCTAGTTTCATCATTTCATATTTACAAATTATCAAGCCCAGACCCGATGACCCGACCCATGACCCGAAATTGACCCAAAAAATTGACCCGAAACCCGAGATTGACCCGACCCATACTCGACCCGAAAATGGAATTGACCCGATCCTGACCCGACACCCGAACTGACTCGAAGTGTTTGACCCGAACATGCCCGATATCCAAAATTGACCCGAACAAACCTGATACCCAAAATGTCCCGAACTAAAATTACCTTATAATTGAACTTAAAATGTCTTGTACAAAAGTAACTCAAATTGTTCATCTTCAACCGTAGCTAAGCTCATAAATTGAATTGATAGTTTTTATTATAACAATAACAAAATATATACTCCTAATAAAATTATTCATTTGAGCTTGATTCACAAATGAAACAACCCGAACATGACCCGACCAGATTTTAACCTGACCCGAATATGACCCGAAACTCGAATCGACCCGACCCGACCCATACCCGACCCGAATGTTAGCTGACCCGAAATGACCCGACCCGAAAGTGATCCGACCCAGACCCGACCCGAATGACCCATTTTCCAAGTCTATACATAAGCATTAAATACACACTAAAAAATAGTATAAATTTAGGAAATCATAAAAATATAAATAATAATTACACTGATTTACGAGTGTTTTTGTCATGAATTTCTAATTTTATACAATTTTCAAGAGTGTATTTAATGCTTATATATAGCCCTTAGGACTACATATAACATTATTACCCATATATTTTTCAAGCTATCGCACACATCACGTGCATATAAGGGCAATTAAATTCAAGTGGAGTCTGTAAATAGTGTAAACAGTGTAATTGTTTCAATTAAAAAAGGGATATATAAAGTTAAATGCTCCGTACGGAGTACTTACAACGAGGATTAGATAGTAATTACTGTATGCATAATGTATGTAGTCACACACTCACACATAATAGCTGTTTTTAAAAAGTAAATCAGTGTAATTAGTGTTTATATTTTTTATAATTTCTTAAATTTATACGATTTTTTAGTGTGTATTTAATACTTATAATTAGCCCTAAGCACTATGTATAACATTTTCCTTAAAAAAAATAAAAATAAAAAAATTATTGCAAAAAGTCACATTCAAAGTATCAAAGATCAACGTAGTATTTATCGTCTCTAAGTACTTCCCTTTGTATTATGATCAAGTTAATTTGGGCATTGAAAGGTGTCCTTAGATGCTCTCTCGAGATCAGTTTACGTGCTTACTTGGGTTTAACCTAGGCTATTGTTTATACACCGAGACACAAACAATTACGGGTACAACACTTTCGAAAGTAGCATAGTCCCATGCTCCCATCAATACACGTACTGTACAAATTTGTGTGGGAGTTACTTTTTTTCCTTTTTTTTTTATTTGTTTTTCCCTCTACTTCAGTCAAAGCTAGACTTCTTAGAGAAGCTTCTTTACTTTTGATGTGCTCTTGCCTTAGATAGAGCAGCCTCACAAATCACCTCCAATCGAAGCTCATTCATCTTCACCGTTTTGATTGTCGTTTGCTTCCACGAATTGTGAGACATTGCTGCTGCACCTACATATTCTTCACTTTGAACGAGTCTCCACGTAAATATCGTGTGTCCTTTGCTTGTTGTTTATGCTTGTTTAATTGCTATATTGTTGCATTTTTAATGTGTTGATATCGCTGGAGAATTGTTGATCTTGAACAACACGTTATATTGCTCACTAGAGTAGCGATTATTCCGCACGAAGTGTGTTTACCTCAATTATGAAATTGTAGACAAAGCTTAAGCTTTTGGTTTTGAGTTGGTCCTCTAACATGGTATCGGAGCCAACGTGACATAGAGGTCCGGGGCCTAAGCTTTTGGTTGAGTTGGTCCTCTAACAGGTCTAGTTCAATTGTTTATCTTGGTTTTGTTCTAATGAGTTGATATTTGCTTGTAAATTGTTAATCTACGGTAACACATTTTTTTTTTCGTATTGTTGTGACTTAATAAATTGGCATTACAAATTTGTTAGGAGTTCATTTTGTCACTCATATACTCCGTATGAGTAAGCGATTTTATGTATTTAGTACAATACTTTCTACATATAATTACTATGGAGGCAATTATAAAATTGGTAACAAACGGGGTTTGAAGTAGCGATTTAGTTTAATTTTTTTTTTTTTCAACCTCCATTTTGAATTATTTGCAACGATTTGATATAGTGTGTGAGTAGAAAATGTATAATAGTTTCATAATAATATGAAACGGAGGTGGTAGTAGACTAGTAACTTTTCGATTTTCACCAATTGGGTTCTCAAATTTATTCATTTCATGTCTTTTTGTCTTTTATTTATTATGTAATATGGTAAATAAGACCTTTTCAAGAGCCTAACCTATAACAAGCTATATGTAACTTTTTTTTGAAGGAACAAGCTGTATGTAACTTGGACTACAGGAATCAGGATAATTAATTAAAATTTTGTGTGTATGTTTGCCTATTTTGTTACACTGTTAGTTTGATCTTGATTTTGTGTTAGTTCTTTCAATTGATAAATTTCAGCTTGTAATTAGATAATAGTTTGTAACTTAATTTCAGATTGATGGATAAGTTACTAGAAAAAAGCAAGAGGTTAACTCGTATACTTGAGACTCGTTTAAAGTCGATTGAAAGAGAGAATGATGAACATTTAAAGATGATAAACGAGTCAAAGAAATTAATCCTTAATCAGTCCCAACAAGAGGCTGATGAACTTGAAAACCAACTTGAATTTCTTCAGCTTGTTAATCAGGTATATATACACTTATTATGATTGAAAGGTTTCATCAAATTTGCCAAATAAAGTTTCTGATGTTTTGGTGATTACATAGTTATGCTATTTGTGTTTGGTTATGGTAAAATGAACAGAATAATTTGTCAAAAGATAAGCTTCATGAGGCGTTCAAGGAGCAGATTTCTTTAGCTGAGAAGCACTGGGAGTCATTGCAGGAAAAAAAGGTGAATATATACTTCTTAATACTACTGCAATGTCCATGCTTTTCCTGTATTGAGTACGAAGTATTAGCTGAACATGTGGTTAAGTAGCTTATTAAGGCGTTGAAATGATTTTTACAGGCACATATTGAAGAAGCTGTAAATAATCTATTCAAGTTAAATGGAATCTTGTGATCAAGAACAGAAAAGAAGGAGATGAGGCTGTGAAATCGTACTTTGAGTTTCTTTGTTCGGGGGATCAGATAATAACAGAGGAAATGCTGTCACAAACTGCATTTCATTATAAAAACTTGAAGTTTCAGACAATTGCAGACCTTGAGCTGAGCATTTCTGAAGTGCAGAAAGATAAAGAAGCACTTGTTACTAAGGTATGATATCAGACTTCAAACATCAGAATACTATATGTATCAACATGTCAGACGGTGACCATAGTATATATTTGTTAAATTTGCTGCAGAAGGAGAAATTAGAGGAAATACTGAAGGAGAAAAACAGGCAAGAAGCAATGTTGCTTGATTCCAGGAGAAGGTTGGAAGTTTTCGGTGAGCCATCAGCATCTGGATTGGTTTTATCAGCTGAAAAATCTGAGGAAATAATCGATCCTGTTGATGATCAAGATCTGGTGGAGAATATCAAGACTGAGGGAAGTGATGAAAATTGTCAACAAGGATCAGTAAAACCAGTACTCCAAATAATACAAGTAAGGATTCTTGCCATTTTTCGCTTGTCCTGCTTTCATGCATATACTTGTATTTTTTAGGACTTTGTTATAATTAACTCTATCATTTATCATTTCATCTTTTATGATATTCCAGTAAAACTGAATTTAGATAACATTTTAAATGAAGTTTAAGTAATGCTGTAACCTGTGGCTTCTGATCATATAATATAGTCATAAGGCTTCATAAATATGTAAGTATGCCTAGGATCAGAAACATACATTGCCAATACAGAATAGAGTAAATAGCTAGATCGCAGATATAAGATTATGTTAGCTTGTTTTCCCTCGGTTCCTTTTAGCAAAAGATTATATAGTAGTTACGCCTAAGTGCCTAACCCCTCTCTATAGCTATACTAGAATAACCAGAACACTTCTGGAAATACATTATTCCTAGAGTTTGTTATGTGCCAAAAACAAATAACAGCAAATCATGCAAGGAAGTCAATCACACACGAAGCTGAAGTCTTTCTTGCTTAGCTTTACCAGCTGTCCTAGTTGAACTGTTTCACCCAAATGTCTAGTCCACAGCCTTTTATCTGGTTGCGACAAATCAACCCAAAAGTGCTAGCTCATGAGCCCACATCAGCTTGATTTCTTGGTTTGACCTCTAACTCTGTATTGAGTCCTTGTTGGTTTATGTCAGTTGTGTTTCAGCTCCTAACAGAATGCATACAAGTTTTAACAACTGGCAAAGATTGGTATGTATAAATCCTGATAGATATGCCTTTGGACATTATTTATTCTGAGGAAAGTTTATACTTGTTGGCTGGTATGCCGTCTCTGAAAGTTTATATCTGATGCTTACCTTTTCTGTGTGTTGGAAGATTGATGACAGTAGCACTGAAGTTTCATGTTACTCTGAAGGAGGTGAAGCAGAGATTTCGTCTGGGGTCAGCAATACACAATGTGATGTTATGGTAAGATTGCGACTGAAATCTTTCTTTCCCATCAGTTTATTTTTGATATGTAGTTCTGTCATACAGAAATGCCTCTTTGATGTAGCAGGGAAAGGGTATCAGGAAGCAACCTCGACAGCTGCGTACGAGGTGCAGTCAGAAGCTACTCAGTAGTTTTCTTTCCAATTTAACTGCTGAAAAGAGAAGAGTTATGGAAAATTCCATATTCAAGCCCTTCTTGTCTATTCCTCCTCGCAGCATCTGCCTCCCTCTCTTGCAGGCGTTTATTGAAAGATACGATCTCAATTCAGATTCGTTTATCATAGATAAACAGGCCATGCAATTTTGTGGCAAAGAAGTTGAGTCCTGTCTAGGAATAGCAAACAAGGGAAAACTTGTTGATTTTACAACTCAGGTTAGGAGAACTCCTGAGATTTTTGAGCGTTATTTTGGAGTAAAGGGAAAGATGTTGAAAGAAGATTTGATGGAGAAGTTGAAGCACATGCATGTGAACAAGGATAATGCCGATGACTTCTTTAGGTTGTCTGTTTATTTTATGTTTAGTGTGTACTTCTTCAGCACCAATGATGCGTGCATATCTTATTGGCCTGTGAGGTATTTGGAGAGCCTGGAGCTCTTTAAATCTTTCAATTGGGCGCGTGCCATCTACAAGTACTTGAGGGAGTCAGTAAGAAAAACTGCAAATGGACTTGCAAAAGATGTTACTACTTTCATCTCTATGAAGGGGTGTCTTCCTCTCTTAGAGGTAATTGCATATCAAACTTGTTGCTATATAGTATATATATACTCTATATTCTGCAATTATAGTCACTGTTTATTGACTTGCATATATAAACTCATATCTTGATCATTTTTTTGTGCTCTAGACATTGATATACGGGCGCATTGGGAGTCCTTACTTGAAAATGGAAGTTGATCCGAAAATGTTTTCACATCCTTGTATCATCATGTACACTAAGGGTGACTCTAGGAACCCCAGTACGATAAGGAGGGTGCTTGCTAAAATAAAATTTGACAAGGTACAATCTCTCTTAATGGATAGAATCATCCATTTACACTAACTTGTTTTTACTAGATCCTTAATTCTTCTTGCTTTTTACAGATCAAAGAATGTGAAGATTGTTCAAAAGAGGAAGCCACTTTCCCTGAGAGTGTGGATGCCAGTGGATTGTGATGCGTTTTAAGAAGAAATGCATCCTCAATGTTTTTGTCAAGTTAGAAGGCACACCAGGCCAAAAAGCTTATTTCTTGAGATGAATACTCAAGTCGGCCAAATGCCATGATTTTGAGCCATGTATTGCAGGTATTCTTGACATGACCAAATTTGTAGATGTTACGATTTAGGAAGTGTATGAGTATGTATTGCTTTCTTGAGTCGTCATTGTCAATGCCTCACTTGGTTTGTATATATTATACAGTATACTGTATGGTACATAATTCTAATTTATGAATATCAGTGAAGTAGGGAAGCATTTAGCTGATCAAGTAGTTTCCAAGGAAGCAAAATTAGAATGTAATTCATCACTTGAAGCTATATGCTGTACATGTACTTACAATTCATCCTACTGTTAGATGTGCACACCAATTCACTGCTATATTTAGATTATTTTCGCGACAAGCATTGGTGATAATTATGTTCATGTCAATGGTGTCGTCTGCTTTTTAAGGAGGAAAGGAAGAAGAGAGTAAGAAACTAATTGGGGTTGCTAATGAGTTTAGGATCATAATAATAATCCAAGGAATTATGAAAGGAAGAGATCAATTGTTAAGCTGGGTTTTGGATCATAATAATGAAAGGAGGAGAGTAAGAAGAGAGCATACAACCCTTCACTTGAATCCAAGCTGGATTGAACAATTGTTTTCCAATTTTTTATTTTTTTTTTTGAAGAACAATTGAATTATTTTGACACATTTTGGCAGCTTGTATTTATCCGAGAAACCAGGTTGCTGTATGTTTTTCAACTTGGCTTATTTCTAATTAGATCCAATTTGGCTTATTACTACGTATATGAAATACGACTTATACGAATCGTATAACACTTACAGGAGAAAGTATAAATGCATAACTGTGATGCATGAGAAATGCGCCTAACAAGCTGCAATTGGCGGGGAAAAAGAAAAATTGGGAAAGCGGGAGGGAAAAACAAAACAGAATAATAAATTTTGTAACGGCTAATTGCCCACCTGGATTCCACGTCAGGTGACTTGGCAACTTTACTTTACCAAATTCTTTACAATCCCAGAGAGAGAAAGAGGCAGACTAGACTAGCGACTCCATTGTATTTTAAATTTTATTTCAAATTTTCGAAAGTTACAAAATGATCGTGCTGCCCCTGTGATGCTTCAGCCATTTCCATCACAGTTAGCCCCTAGGAAGCGCACCACTTACTTTAGACGGAGAGAATTTAAAATTAGGGGTGATGAATGATGAAAAACAAGCATTTATTTACTCTATTTTGAATCCCGTCAAAAAAAATATATATATACAAACCTGAAAATGAAAAAAATTACTCCGTATTATGTGATTAAATGTTTGTTATTTGAACGAACTTGAAAATGAACTAATAGTAGAATATACAGAGTTTTATTGATCCGAAAGTAGAGTAACATGTTAAGATAATAGTACAAAATAGCTTAAGCTAAGACACGCTCAAACAAGTGAAAACAAAATAACAAAAGCCTCGACTCTTGAGCGGTCGAGTTGGTTCATCTTTTCAAGCGCTAACACAGTCCATAACCATAGACAGACTGGAGTCAGAACAAAGAGAAGTAGGCATCTTCACATACAAGGCTTGGACCCATTTAGGCTGACCCGTTTTAATTTGAGTCGTGTTTGTCGAAGCCGAGATCGAGGCCAAAAAAGAAGAAGAAGGTGGTGGGTTGGAAGGCTTGGCTTGATTCTGTTCCTGCATCTTGGCAGTCTCACTGCTCCAGATATCTACTAGTGCAGTATGCAACCTAAAATTTAAAGTTCAGCTTTTGTGTTGATTTGTGAAGGTTTGTGTTGATTGCTATGATTCTAGTTATGAAAAGAAATTTGAGGTCTTAGAGACAATTTATAGGAGAAGATCAAGGGGGATTTCATCAAGTGAGGCGGTATGTTTTTCGGCGTATAAAAGTTATTAACTGTTGGATGGAGTAAATAAATAAACTATGTTTAGTGTCACTGTCTGGATTATGATATTGCTGCTACAGTGGGCGGTAACCCAAGGTTTTATGTTGCTGTTTTGGTGACTAAACTAGCACCTGTTGTATGCTGTATTTTTTTTTTTTTTTTAATTTTCTTCAGTCTAAGACTCTGGAGAGTTCATTCGGGTCAACAGGCCATATATGTGTTTGGTTTTTAAGTTATAAAATAAATCAAAAAATTCAAATCCGCACTCAAACTTAAACTGTAGTGAATATATATGAAACAGTTACATTGAGATACAGAGAATGGAGACAGCTGCAGAGCCAAGTCAAACTCAAACTTAGCAATTTACATTCAATTCATTTGTCAAGAGACTGAAGTATGTGTACACCTCAGAGGGCTTAAATTGCCCAGATCCTTTTAAATTACAAAGACATGAACACACAGTAAGAGAGGTTCCTGTTATTGAGATCAGGAGCACATCCGAATTTTCAAGCCAAGGCAACTCGAATTTTTCAGATAAGAACCAAAATCAAACTTGAAAGGCTTGTAGCCAGTAAACAACTTCCAATTGACTTAAGTGTAAATTTGTGTAACATTAATTACCTCCTACCAAGACCCTACTATAACTACTGTCATAGAAAACCATATCGAACAGTAGTTAGAATCCTAATCATAATACACTTACCAAGCTGCTAATCATAATACACTTACCAAGCTGCTTCAATAATTATTTAAGGCAAATTTGTTTGGACGGTTGGAATCATCATGATTTGCAGTCAAATAGGAGGGCAGAGGGGTTGTTGCAGACGGAATTTAGGGAAAGCAAAGCAAAAGAATCGGGTACTCTGCTTCTGCTTCATAATCCATCAAGGTAGTTGCTGCATAATGGCGTATCTTCTATTTTTCCATCAGCAACAAACTATTCCCAAAATGCACAAACCACAAGCAGTAACTGTGACCTCCCAAGCTCATTTCCTAGAGTTTCTTAACGAGAAGCATAGTAGGATCACAGGAAGCAAGTTTTGAACCACTCTCCTTGGGATTTTAAGCATACTGTGACTGAAAAGGCCATGGCACTGCTGAAGTGCTGAGGCTCTGATCCCAGAAGAATACTAAATGTCATTTTCTTTCATTCCAAAAAGCTTTGGCATATTTCTGTGGTGCAATGGAGTTGATCAGCTCATACAGCACCACAGCCGCAGAGTCTAGTCAGCAAAAGCTGAGGTATATGTCCTTAAGCCTTTTCCAACAGGATCAGAGGTCCATTATCCCAAATAAACAGCACAATCGGCATCTCCCCAAATAGACCTGCATGACTCTTTTTGGGCCCATATCGAGGTGGAGTCGCAGGCTTCATCCAAAACTGCTCATGTTGAAGGCCTGACTAACCACAATTACTAATCAGATGTTGAAGAGCTGCCATATGCGGGTGTACCACTGCACAACCCATGATGGGAGCATCTTTATTACAAACTCAAATCCATGCTGTCCAACCTTCATACATGTTGCAGAGATTATCTGCACTAGTAGCTTGCTTCAGCAGATAATCTACCTGTTCTCCAATACTTAATTCTCTGGAATATATTCATAAGACAGGTCAAGGTCAAAATAGATCCTGTGCAAAAGCTTTAAAAGTGTGAAAAAAAAAGCAGGTACCTGGTTTCAGAAATATCTCGGCCGTCTAATTTCATCTCAATACGCCTTAAGACTGACATAGCAAAAGCGTTTTTACCTACAAATACCAAACAGGACAGGAAATTATTACAGCTTTGGTTCATTCTTGAGCAGAACTAGTCAATTTTGCTTTACAAATACGGAATCGGTCCTAAATATAAGACGACAAAATGGCTCAAGGTAAGAGCAAATCTTTTCTGTCTCAATAATCCAATTTCAAATACCAATGCAACATTAAGTGCTACTTTACAGCATCAATGCAAGATAATAGGCTGTTTATATTATCAAAAAAAATATTCATCATCAAGTTACATTATAACAGAAATTAACAAAATTTTGCATAAAAGTGGTTATCATCCTACACTTCAATAAATCAACTAAAAAAACCCCTTTTTTCTCAGGGGAGGGTATATTGAGGCCACGAGGAAAGAAGATAGTACTTTCAAGCTTTATTTTATACAAGGACATAAATTGAAGTAATGAGCGGTGGTAATGATACTAATAAACAATTTTGAAAATTTAAGAAGGAAATACACCCACTTGAATTAAAGATGCATTATTACAAACATTCATACAGGCCATTCCACGCCAAATTAAACTGTGATAGACGCTTGCTTGCTGGACTATCACACACACCATTAACATACAATACAGAGGCAAAAGATCAAATCTTTGATTGAAAATATTTAAGAGCAGGGGTTTGTACAAGCTAGCAACTTTAGGATGCCAATCTCTATTAGTGACTTTAGGTCACAACCCTCAAATAGTGACTTGAGGTCAAAACTTTCAACGGATTTACTCCAAATTTCTGCCTACCATTTTCTTTCTCCTCCCTCTGTATTTATACTAAGGACTATTAACCTAGCCAACTAATATTACTAGAATACCCATACTACCCCTCCTTAGGTTAGTCTATTACATAAACACAAACTCACACCATCAGTCCATCACCATAATTTATGACTTCGTACCAAACAGACAGTCAATGTATTCTCACACTACACCATGAGGAACTATGGAGTATTAAACATTGTGGGGTTAATTAAAAAATATTACTAGAGCAATTTGTTAATCTGGCATTCCCTTCCCTCACAATCCAATAGACACACATGTAACATGTAAGGGTCCAAAGGGGAAACATATGTTGGTTTAACTTCAACCAATGTTCTCCACTTAACAAGGATTTATCAGGTCAATGGATCCCATCAGCGAGCTTTTGTTGTTTAATTGCATGACATAGTCCTTATATATCTATCTTTGACTTTTCTTCGTCCAAAGTGCCTAAAAATGAATCCTCCAGTCTAATTATAGTCGATGTAAATGCAGCCATAGATACTACACTTTATCATTCGAATAAGGCTATGTTTAATTCACCTTATTTTTGCTTATATGACTGATCTGAACTTTTTTTTTTTTTCCCTGATCACATTTGATTTTCTGATTTGACCAAATTTGGCCTTATATGTACGCTAATATACAAGGAAAAAACATATCAAAAGGGGTCTTATTTAGGAAAAAACCTATCAAATGGGGTCTTATTAAGGAAAAACCTATCAAATGGGGTCTGTAATTTTCTTAATTTTTTCATCACGGAATAAAAAATATTTAGCAATAAAATTATTATTATGTAATTTTCTTAATTTTTTTCATCACGGAATTAAAAATATTTAGCAATAAAAAATGCATATAAAGTGATAAAGTATGTTATAAACTCATTTATTTATATCTGATTTGAAATTATCATTTTCGATCTAATCTGAAATGAGTTCCTTGAATAAGTGGACTAGACATAGCCTAAGTGCAGTAAAGCAATTTACTCTTACCCTTAATTGCTCGAACACCATCTTTTTTAATTCGATCATTTTGACTGTCATCTCCAGCTTCAACTTGCTTTGATGAGGTTGCATCATCTTTTCCATCAACATTCATGTCCAAATCTTTAGGAGCACTAGGCTGCATATCCAAAGAAAAACCAGCGCTATCTTCTTTGGTCTCCATGTCATTTGACATCACAGCATTCAAGATATCCTGTTGATCAGTTTTAGTGAATAGTAATTGTTCCTTATGATCTCCATCCTCTTTGTTGTTGGAGTTAAGCGAAAGACGCTCCACAGATTCTTGAAGACTAAATCCATTTGAAGGACTGGTTTCACCTGAAATACTTTCCCCACCAGAGCTGCTACTATATATGCTGTCTGGAGGAGATATCCATCCTTTATCTTCAGCAGACAAATAGTTGACAGCAATCAAACCTTCATCCTCTCCTTCAGGTTCTCCGATTATATCTCCTTCCACACCATCATACTCGGTATAACTTTCAATGAGGTCTTCCCTTGACAAGTTAGTTTCCTGTGACCTATCTTCCAGGGTAGCTTCTACACCTTCAACGGCCTATAGATAAAACAGATAAAATTTTAAACATATAGAACAACTCCAGTCAAGCATGAAAACAGAATTTATAAAATGGCATTACCTTATGCAGCTTAGCAGCATGGAGGCTTGCAGAGTGAGCAAGCTTAGTCAGGGAAGAGTACAGTTCCTTCACAGAAGATACTAGAGATGGTACCAGGGGCTTGAAAGCCTGGAAAGCCTCCTTAATTCTTGGATAATAGGATTGGTATATAGCTTGCCCATGAATAGGCGATATCTCCATTTTGGTTTCCCTTTCCTTTTTCATAGCATCAGTCATTGCAGCTACGTCCTTGGACAATACTGACTCAAGAGGAAATATTATCTCACTTGCCTGACATAACTCAGCAAATCAGTATAAAAAGGTAATGGTGAAAAAAGAAACTTAATTAGATCTCCATCCCCCTAGCTTCCTTTAACCCACACCTCTCTGGGATGCCCAGAGGTTCTCCGAGTAAGAAACATAAAGAGGAAAGCTAATGTGAATAAAAAAAAAAGGAAATAATATACTTCGTATCAAAATTTCAATAACAGCAAGGTGATGGAACCACAACCCAGTCATAAATTTATAAATAGATTATTCATGAGAAATCACCTTCGATATTGATTCCATAAGGGAACGATGCATTGCTGCAGCCTCTTTTCCCAAGTTATGCACATCATGAAGACCATCGCTGATAGCTAGCACCTATAATGTCAAACAAAGAAAGTAGGACAAAGAAAGTGAGATGGGGGTGCATCGAAAGTTTAGACTGCTCAAAATGTCACTGAAGACTATATTGAGAGACAAAACAAAGAAAGTTATAGAAAGCGATAACCAGCAACACCATGTTAATCTATATTATGTTCACAATTAAATCTTTTCAGGATATTCAACCCTTCAATCATAATAAAGGTAGCAGCCTTTACAAAAAGCCACTAACGGAAGAAAAGCCTACAACAAAACTCAAGTAAGAGGAAGATTACAAACCTCTTCAAGCATTGAACCACATTCAGAAGTTAAAGCGGTATGGCCATTCGCAACGTGACAAAAAGCAGAGAGTGCGATGCTAGCTTCACATGCACAATCTCTCATTTGAAGCAGAGTAGTTTGCAAGTCCTCTGAATTGGTTGAAACCCCAGATACATCATATCAGTTCATGTGTGAGATAAATTGTAACAGGAAAGTAAAATGCACATAAATCCACAAAAATATACATAGCAAATTGAAAATTACAGAAATTATTACAACCTGAGGCTGACTTTGCTTTTGAAGAAGCTACAGAGAGTTCATTAGAGGCAGAAAATAAACCATTGGAGGCAGCTTCCAAGCTGCCCTTTGCTAACTTCAATTCCTGTTCAGCCCCTGATAAAAAAATAATACAGTTCAGTACTTCAGTGACTAAATAAAGAATAACGTGTACTGAGAAGAAAAACGGAATCACTCACGAGAGAAAGAATGGAAAGTGACTTCCAGCCTTGCCAATGCATTTAAATATGCTTGCTGCCATGCCCTTCCATCTCCACTGGTTCTGAATGGAAATAATTCACCTGGAACACAAAGGATACCGTCTCTTGATGCTTCAAACTCTAAAATCGACAAAGAAACTCTCATAATGTCAGCAGCCTTTTCGCGAGCTTCCTGCAGCAACTTTTTTCTCTGCTGCAAATGATCATGGAACTCAGAAGGAATTCCAGCACCCTTGTAAGAGTTATTGCCAGTCATGCTGGGATTTGGACCACCACAAGCCCAATTCATGGCTCTTTCCAGCTGCCCTTCAGCTGTGATAGAGGTCCTTTCACAAGACTGCAAGCATTCAATTGAACTAGCTATCTTAGAGACAGAAGATTGCATCTTTTCCAACAAATTAGGTCGGTGGATATCCAGAACAAGAGGATACATCTTGTCATCACTTTCTAGAAATTTATGAGCTATGATCCTGTTATCGTGTGAAGGATTTAAGGTCATATCATTCATCCATTCCATTTGAATAATCTCTAGGCTAGTTCTTTTAATAGCCTCCTTTAGCTCATTCACTTGTTTCCTCAAAAGAGATGCAGCTGACTTTGCTGCTCTGACAGTTTCATGTGCACTGCAGTACTCTTCAAGCATTATTTTCATTTTTTTCTCATCACTAAGATCCTTTTTCAATTTATCAAACCCATGCTCTTTAAACCCTTCCATTTGTTGCTTTAATTTCTCAACCTCTTTATCTAAGCAATGCACTAATGCAGGAGCAATTCGTTCTTTGATGTATAGGCTCATCAGGACATGGAGGTGCCCTACCAGCTTTTTCTTTATTGCATCAATAAGCTGATCCATACCCAAATTCTGATCAATAGATGAAGATACATTATGGATGGTAACATCAAGGATGGAATCCATTACTGCAACTTTCCAAGCAAAAAAATCAATACCATTCAGTAAACCTTTGAATTTCCAGATATATTCGGACAATTGGCATCCAGATGTGATTATGTTAGTTAATTTGGAAATATCAACTTGACAGAAACTCGAATCACAATAAGAAAGGAGCTTCTTGTCCTGAGACTCTAATCCAGAGAAAGGTCTGTCCAATGTAGATAACAACACATTGTTTCTAAGACCATGAACTACTCTCTCTTCCTCAGAACCAAGCAGAGATAGAAAATGATGTTCTGAAGAAACCAAACCATCTCTTATGCCAGCTTCTTTATTAATTAGAGAAGAGCTCCGTGCATCCTTTTGATTCCATGTGTGGTGAAGTTCGTCTAGTTGTGCCCTACAAGCTTCTTCTTGAGAAGCAAGTTCCTCAGCCTCCTCCCAAGAAAGATGATCTCTTCCTTTCATAGCAGCTTCTTCAAGAGCCAACTGTTGCTCTGTGATGAGACCAACCTTCACAAAGTAGCCCTTTTCCAGTTCTTCCAGAGATGCCCTCTCTACTTCAACCCCAATAAGCTGCTCCAATGCAGTTTCAACAGATCCCCGGATATTGGACAATGCCCCAAATGCATCCACTACTTCTGAATCAATGCAAACAATGGATTTAATAAGCTCTGGGAAAATAGCTTCACTCATATGTACAACAAAATCCTTACACGACAACAAAGTAGCTTTAAAAATGGAAGCCCAATTCTTGTCAGAAACTTCTGTATCACCAGTTGCTGCTCCATTACCAACAGAATGCTGAAGCTCAATAATAAAGTCCATAACTAGTACACATTTTTCTATTTGCTCTTCTAGCTCAAAGAATACCATCCCAAAGTCAGACCGAGGCAGACTGCCCACATTTCCTAAAGTAATTGACTCATTAAATATGTTTTGTACCTTATGTTTCAAGTCATCATACAGAGAGCACAAGGCTACATATAGAACAGACAATAACTTCTCTTTCTTCATATCCACTTCTACTTTGCTATCTCTACTACCCTCATGTTTAAATTGTATATGTGGAAGAGAAGGAAAGAGGTCCTCATTCCTCATAAACCCACTAGATTGCATATAATTCTGAAAAGCAGACAGAATACGATTCTTAGCCTTCAATTCTGCTTCAGAGCCAATAGAGTTTACAAGTCCAGCATACTCCTCCTCGAGTTTCTCTATCTCTAAAGCAAACCTCTTCATTTTAAGACAGAGATCATCCTGGCAATGCGTGACATAATCAAGACCATCTCCATGTATCTTTGAAATAAGCTCACCCGCCTGCCTCCTCGCTAGGGAAAGCATATCAGGGGAAAGTGAATTGATGGACAGTTGTAAGACTTGTGCCCAACTATTTACAGGGCTTGTTGCAATGTAATTTAAAGGTAAGAATCTTTGCAGAGAAAGAGCATATGCTTGAAGTGCTATTATTGCAGATGAAATTCCATCGTCCAACTCAGCTATGAGCTGAGAAACTTCCCTGTCTATTTCATGGCATTGTGCTCGTGTGGGTTCAGGAACAATAGACAATGGAACACCTGCTACTGACACAGCAGAGATAAGAGATAAAGCATCTTCCACACAGCTTAGCCTTATACTGGCTCTGATTTCAGATATGGAATCATTCCGCAAAGCATCAATGAACCTTCCATGCTGCTCTAACCAAGTTGTTGCTTCTTGGACTTTCTCAGTCACACCAGCCTTAGCCTGAGCAAACTCCCGAGCCTGAACTTCATACTGCGCACGAGATTTCTCTGAGAGAGAAGTTGCTTCTGAGACAAGTGATTTTGCAGATGTTTCATTGAGATGAAGAGTTGACCTCTCTTGGTCAGCACGGTAAAATATAGCCGAGACAAGTTCGTACTGGTTTAAGATGTTCAAAAACCTCTGCAAATAGCATTCCAAGTTTAAATAATACACAACAGTACAGTATACAACAAATATATTTACAAAAAAAATAATAATAATTGACAGACCTCAAAAGAAGATTCAACGGCCGGGGCACTACCTAGTAGTAAATCATGATGTTCCTGCCAGAGAAGACAAATTCAGTGAATTTCCTCACGTTAACAATGAATTCTGCGTTTGGGATATTACGAAATACTTTCTCTGTTCTTTTTTACTTGACCTATTTCATTTATCACACTTGCCAATTCAAAACTTTAACGAACAATAATTTTAATTCACCATAAGTAAAAATTATAGAAATTATATATTATGATAATACTTATTGAGACGAATTTAATAAGATCTCACATGAATATGTTTTTACTTATATAATTCACAAAAGATGGTCAAAGGAGGGATGGTAAATAGTGTAAAAGTCAAAGCGGGTCAAGTAAAAAAGAACGGAGGAAGTATAACTTACATGACAAAGCATTTTATGAAATAACTCTAAAATGCTCTTAAAAAAGAGCTACAATGTTCACATAAATTAAAAGTGGCTCCTGGGCGCCTATAACTAAAACTTATGTCACATATTAATATGACAGTTGACAATTGCTTGCGGTTTACACTGTTTTCATTAGAAAGGTAAAAAATTATCCTTGCTCATAATTTATAATTTGAATAACACATTTTAAAGATATATTAGATTATGGCAATATTTATATGGAAAATAATTAAATACTTCTTATAAATATTGTTGACGATTATAAGTTCTATCATACAGCTACGAGCCTAAGATCCATTAAAAATACAAGTCTGTAATAAGACAGCACAACATGTGATGCTGAAAAGGTTGAGATATTGATCTAAAACAATGCAAACCTTGAATTAGTGGTTTCATAAAGCCTTTAAGAATAGAATGTCAGGTATTCAGCAGCAATAACTCAATGCGGATCTCACCATAAGTGGGTAAAAGTCATTTATTATAATCAATCAGTACTTCAGGACTCTGGAAAATAATAAATGGGTTCAACTCCTAGGCATATAACCAGAGACCGCAGTTCAAATACGCCAGAATAAAGGAGTACCTGTAAAGGAACACGCATCTCTTGCACTCGAGAAGCAAATAAACTTAAGCTAACAGCCAATTCCATCCCCTTTCTTTCCTCACCACCAATAGCAGCATCATCATGAAAATCTCCACGTGTCCACTCTACCAGTGGATCCCACACAAAGACCTCCAATAACATAAGAAGTAAATCTTTATTCCGTCTAAGAACACCAATTACTGCTTCACAGTTTGCCCTGAAGAGTCCTTCAACTCCAGTCAACCCTAAAGCAGCTTCAAGTGTCTGAGTAAGGCGGAATGGCACAATCTCAGGCACCTTTAACCTTTGTCCTTTCTCAAAGCACACATTGTAATCAATATGTACAATGTCCCCACTAAAAAAAATCTATAAGAATGTTATCCAAATGTCTATCCCCAAGACCAAAGATGTGGCCCACCATACTCATTGCAGCTAAGCTACCACAATACCTGCATAGAAAAATCACACAAAGTATATAAGAAACACAATGACATATTTTAAGAATAATTGTTTATTAAAGAAAAACATTGTAGTTCCTTAGGGTTTTACAAAATTCATAATATATAAAGAAGGCAACAATTGCCAAAGAGACGTTTAAAACTGTATTAAAGGTTTGACTACTGAATTCCTGTCAAATAGTTTCATTCCTTACTAATGCTAATTCAATCCATAGATTGTTATTACCTCTTCAGTTTTGAGCTGAAAGCACTGAAACCCTCACTTGCACACCAGAGTTCTTGATGAAGAAGCTGCTTGGGAGTCTCTTTCATAAGATCCAAGAAAACCTTAAGCTTAACTTCATGAGGCCAATCTCGTCTTGAAATAACTCTCTTTATGCCTTTTTCTTTTAATGCTGGTATAATTTTCCCATAGAACATGTCACTTGGCCGGGGAACAGGTGGAGGAACTGTATCTTTCACATTGCTGCCACCTGTGGCCAGAAGCTGGGCCATTTGAACTCTTTGCTGCCAAGATTTGAAAATACTGTAAATGCTTATTACATTATCCACCCACTGGATGAGACCAGCCCGGCCACTAATTGGTGTCACAGAATAATAACGAATACCAACTGACCGACTTCGAGTTTCAGAACATGATTGAAGAAAACTATTAACCGCTTGCAAAAGTTGCATGATTCGAGCATCAAGTCGTAAATCTTCTCTACCCTTTAAAAGATATGTATACTTTCCACCATCAGAGCCCAATATAACAAGTTTCTTAGGTTTGGTCTTGGTTGGTAGAATAACCACTTGTTCGGAGAAAGAAGAAATTGTGACAATTCCCAGAGAATTGCTACTGAAATCTCTGTCAGTTTCAGACAGCATTAACTGCTTTTGCTTCTCAAGCCCAGGCATAGGAACATCAGAAGACGACAAGCGAGCCAGTTGTGGTGCAACTTCTTTCAAAGAAACTTCTGACTTTCTCTGATAAGATGCCAAGGATGCAGCAATATTATCAAATGGTCGCCAGACATCTCCAAGTGCTGAAGCAGATGCAGGAGAATTTTTAAAGGCTAAAATTGCAGATCTTATCAGCTCTTTGTACTCATCCTGGAACCATTTCTCATGTGGGGTCTCAGGTTTTTTAGATATCAGCGCAAGACGACGCTCCAAGGCTAAAACAACAGGGGCCATCATAGCAGAATATTTTGCAGCATTTATTTTGACTTTCTCACTGTGGCTAAGAGTAATATTTCCTGAAATCCTTGCAGCTTCTTCTTTTAGCAAATTAATCCGCCTATGCACATCTGCAAAACACAGATGCTCAATATCTAAGGCTAAAAATTTTCATCTCAAAAGCTTAATTACAAAAGTATGGGCTATATAGCAGCTAAAGTCAGTATAGTAAATATTATATGAATAAAAAAATAAAAAAGGAAAGCAAAGGTCAAAACAGCACACTTTCAGAGTACACCAATATTTCAAAATGTGTACTCTGTAAGATTAGTACTTCTAAGGAAAAAGTTTTACAAAATTGTTCAAAGGAAATGCATCAGCAATGAGCTAAGGCTACCTCCATGAAGATCTTGGAGAGTGCTGAGCCATAGTTCCTCCCAGAGAACAGTTACATTTCCTAATTCATAAATCATGAGTTTGACATCTTGTACCAGCCTTGGATAAAGCTTCATCTGAATGATGATAAAAAAGAGTAAAAGACCATCAATCAATCAAATAACAGAGAGAAACACTAGAAACACGGCACCAAGGACAACATAAAGCTAAATGAAGAAGGACTCTTCAAGTCATCATATTGACGCGAGACATTACTAACAAGTCTAATAATAAGTAGAGATAAAAATAAATAGTAGATATATTTAAGAAAAAAAAAAAAAAATCATAGTGGATCATGTGACCAGCCATCAAATGAATAAACCCCAACAAGGTTTCAACTCTTTCAAGTTTCAACAAGTGTACGGCAGGACCTTCTTCATTAACAAGTCAAACAAACTAGTAGAGATTTCACCGTTGCAAGCATTATCAGATTACTACATAAGTATCAAATATGTATAGATGCTATGAATTTAAGGTGAGTCTTGAAACAACTTAGGGTTCCTCAAAAAGATTAGAACGAATCAGGAAAATATAGCAATAAAACTGATGTCTGCAATCAGCATATAAGGCTTCGGCCCTTGCGACAGGTGAGGATATGAGGGTCAGTAAAAAATAATTTAAAAATCCAAATGATTCAGGTCTATATTCTTGAAGAAATAAACACTGTAAGCCTGTAACAGCAAAAATACAGTACACTAAATTGCAGAAGTATATAGAGAGAGCTGTAAATTACCAAACATTCCAGAATACGCTGAAGCTCCACTGGCGGTTCTTCATCAGAAGCATTAACGTCGACAAGAGTTGGATACACAACAGACCACGGAGACGACTTTGCCAGCATCATTAGCAAGCCTTCCAAATGCTTCCGTGTTTCGGGTTCTGGATGAGAGCATAATCGAGCAAACAGCTGTGGTGTTACTTCCTAAAGATGACATTTGATCAGAACAACGTGGATGAGTTGCAGGAAAAGTAATATACTAGTAAAATATGGGGTGGGAAAATGTGATACCTGCCACGGCAACAATGGAACAGAAGATAGGCCAGGTTCAAGTGTGTCCTTCAGCTCCAAACCATAATTGAGCATAATATGTAGTATATATAGAGTAGCCCTTAAGCTTCCAGTTTTTTTACTGAAGGATCCACAATCACGGTCAATGGATGTGAAACTACCAAGCCTTGAGGAAGAGAACGAAAGGTACTGCATGAAACCATATGCAGCGTTCCCGAATAAAGACACTCTTCTCTTCCTCAAAGACCACCAGATATCAACCAAGACAACCAAAGCACTGACATAAGATGTCATAACATTTTCTTCTAGGTGAACATCTTGATCAAGAATAGTCATCCAAATCTGAGAAGACACTGCAGCTGATAGAGACTCAGAACCAAAATTTTCCACACCAGGTGCTCCAGCTGCAGTTTCAATAACATTCACTACTTTCTGCACCAAAGATGTTGCTTGATTTAGACGATTCACCTCATTGGACGATTCAACTAAGGAACACCTCTCTTCCCCTTCATTTGAATCATTTGCACAAAGAAGTTCTGAAATAATAGATCTAACTCTCAAAATTTCATCTTCAGTTAAACTGGTCATCTTTGGAATCAACTCTTGACTAAGGACTGGAGAAAGAGGGGACGAATGAAGGACAGCTCCCTGAGATGGGTTTAGACTCTCTTTAGCTTGAGAAAAACACCAAGATGCATATGAAATCCAAGTCTTGCCTAAAGTAGGGCAAAGCTGCGTTGATAGCTTTGTTGCTGTGCCAACAATTTCCTCAATGACTAAGCGTGTACTTGGTTTAGAGATCAACTTCTCTTCTACTAAGGATTCATTACTTTCACCAAACTGGCTGAAGTCAGTAAGAATATCAAGAGCAACATTTTCCAGGCTAAAATCAGCATAATCCCGCTTCAACCAATTTGAGAGCTTCAGGCATGCCTTAGCCTTTAATGGACTATCGTCAGCAGCAGCATCTACATTCTCTAAACCATAAAAGCCAGACTTAACATATGACCACATATTTGTGAATGCATCTGCAAACTTCTTTTCAGCATACAACAGCAGAATATCCTCATACTTCAAGCTTGATGTTAGAAATACACAGTTACTTCCCTCAAAGCAAGTATCAGTTTGATCCCTGAGATACTTCTTAAGATTGTTTGCCAACCCAAAATTTCCCTGCTTGCGAGCTAAGCACATTAAATCCTTGCTTAGTTGCAAGGTAACAGATGAAATAGGAAGGATGGTTTGGTATACCCTAAGAAGCTTCAGCCATGACCTACAATCCTGGTGGACTACACTCATAGGCAAATAAACTGCCTGCCAAAGTGAATTTACTATTGATTCAAACTGCTTAGGTTTGTCCTGAATGTTAGCCAACCTGCAATCCTCTTCTAATG
The DNA here is from genome assembly GCF_001683475.1 of Chenopodium quinoa. NCBI lineage: Eukaryota > Viridiplantae > Streptophyta > Magnoliopsida > Caryophyllales > Amaranthaceae > Chenopodium > Chenopodium quinoa. The sequence continues at coordinate 1,278,444 of NW_018744537.1, forward strand.
CATATATGCAGTGCAAATGTATGGCATATGGTGCAGCCTCTGGTAACCCATCAAGTGGGAGAATAGTCAGAGCTTCATTTAGCAACAACTTGGCGTTATGCATCTCATCAGGCACCATGTCCATTTTATCTTCAGTTTTATAAAGCAATCCTTGCAAAAGCATCTGCTCACTCCTTTGCAACGCCAATTTGGGATCAAGAGTAAGTTCAGAGCTACTTTTGGGTGTTAAATCTAAGGATGCCCATGATGCCCGGTAGTCACCCTCATCAAATTGAGCTAACGCATGGATTGCATTCATTTCATTTCCAGCAATAGTTAAAGCACCTGAATAACTTTTTCCAGCATGCTTTGCCCGTAAAGCTTGCAGGTCCAGCAACCAATAATCAAGTGACTGCCAATCTGAAATTGCACAATAGCTCTCAATGACACGTCCAATTATATATTGTATTCCATCGGCTTCCATAGAACTAAGAGATTCTTCTGTCTGAAGCAAATGAGTAAAGACAGCAGCAGCTTTTTCATATTGTCCTTCTGCTTGATGTACTAAACCAGTGATCCACGAGAAAGGTCCATAAAGCTGATAGCTATTATCAGCCTGTTTGCTTTCGTCAAACAAAGAAGAAAAGCTCATATACGCCCATTTCTGCAAGCCAATTAAAGCTGCTGATTCATGTTTCTTAGACAGAGCCTGAGCCATTTGTTGCACAATTCGCATGACATCTCCACTTAACTTTCCCCTGACATCAAGTGGGTTATCAATAGCCTGAGTTCGAGACTTTTCTCTAAAGGAAGAAGTTACTGAACTTTTGAGCTCCTGCAAACGCAGGGAACAATACTGGATGATAGCATCATGGCACTGTAATGCCAAGCCAGCATTCATCATTGGCTCACATATGCGAGAAAACCACTCCTCACAAACCTTTTTGTTTGCTCGAAAAAACAAGGAACTCTGACGAGAAGCAAGAGGCAGCACAGAAGAACCTTCATATGCATTGTATACATTTTTCTTCAAAGCCTCAACAAAATCCAGCAATAACCTCATAGGCAATAAATGGGCACCACTGGAACCTATTATGCTTAAACCTCCATCATTTTGCTCGCTATCAATTTGCAGCATATGAGATACATCAAGAAGCATTCTCTCTAGGGCTGCAAAAGTTTGAGTTGGACCACCAAGGTTAGTCCGAAGACGAGTAGCAGTGCAATATCGAGCAGCTTCATGTATAGCCCACCATACACCAGCCAAGTTATTCACTAAACTAGTTTTTTCAAGAAATTCAGCCTCAAATTTAATGTCCAGCCATTTACTATTGCCACTGGAACTTCCGGTTTCCTCCAGACTTTGTGTTAAGTCCTTCGCACAATTACAGTGTTGAATAAGCCGTTGAATCCAGGAAGAAAGAGGTGCCTTCCATCGTTGTGAGATGTAACTCAAAATAGAAACAAGTTGCTGTGGTTGTAGACGTTGTGGCAGTTGCTTGAGGGCAAACACATGCCTCCAGTGCAAGTCAGCTCTATTTCTTGATTTGCAGTCAGTGAGCCTGCCTGTTGTAACTGTTCCACAATCCGATGAGCCACAGAGATAGACCGCAACTGGGAGGAAATGGGAAAGACGCTTTACAAAAGCACTTCTTATTGTAGTATCTGGATCGCCAAGCTTTTCGAGGACCACTTCTGCCATCTGATAGAAGTCTCTGGGGTGAACAAGTTTTGCTCGTAAAAGCATGTCAAATACTGTAGCCACTTGCAACCTCACTTTTGTTTCCCTGTCAAATGCAGCACCCAGTACAGAGGAAACCAGATTCCAGACAGAAGAACCATATCCAGCATCATCATAAGGATTTATGGGCACATTCAGACTTTCATATATTCTAGTTGCATCTTCACATGATTTATGAATCCAATCAAGGGCTTTGAGTTTTAAAGCAAGAGGAGAATTAGCTTCAAGAGCTTTCAAAAGAATGCTACTGTATTTGTTTAAATGCCCAACAATGAAATTACAATCCATACTAACTCTATTTGTTTTCTGAACAGAATCATTGCTGCGAAACTCAATGGAGTACTTGCTCAATAGCTCGACCGAAGAAATCCTACCTAAAGTTTCAAGAACAACTACTTGCAGCTCTACACAGTTTTTGACAGATAACTGGAAAGGATACAACTTCGTAATTATAAACAATGCTAGACGTTCTGACCTTTTGCACAACAGATTAGCCATGTCAGGTGAGGCAGTCAAACTATCTGTCTTGTCCAGGCAAATACAGCTCAGTAAGACTTTCAAGTTATACTTAATTAAGGCAAACAACTCCATTTTTGAGAAAGAATCAGCACCGGGACGGTTAGTATCCACGTCTCTACAGACAAGGACTTTTTCTAACATATCAGACAACATGACCATCTCTTCGAATAGTGAGCTAATTGCATGTTCAACAACTTCATCACTCCCATGTTGAAGCAAGAAAACATAAGTAGCAGCAGCACTAGCTGTCACCAAATGATTGGGATGCAAACGCAGCTGAGAAATTGGAGAATCCCATCGCAAAATTTTATGAACAGAAGAAGGAAGAAGCCCCAGCTTTTGCAGGGACAGCAACTGCAGATTAGTTTTAAGAACACCATAAATCTGAAAGGACGTAATTTTCCCACCTTCAGCAGGTTTTGTGCTGTCATCTACATCCAAACTCAGAAATAAAACATCAAGAGCAAGCGGATAAAATGTGGAAAACTTTTCCCGTAGTATTTCGGCCAAGAGAGTCAAACACCTCCAAGAATCCTCAATCCACTTTGACCACCCGAATTTTTTCCCCATCAAAGACAAGCATCCCAGCAACTTGGGAATCATTTTACTCAGAGGCTCAACTATCTGTTCAAGAAGATTAATTTCTAGCAACCCTGAAGCCGTTGATTTTAGTACAGTCGAGAAACAAGAAAATAAAGCAAGCAATCTACGAAATTGTTGAGGAGTTCCAGGACTTCCATCTTGTAGCAGCATATCCATATCACCTAAAAACTTGGACATCAAACTCAAAGGGAACTGCAGATTACTCACCCAATATTTCTGAAACTGCAAGAAGCTGCCCATAATAACTTGTCTATCAGACTCAGCAAGATCCGGTAACATTGCCCATCCGAGTAGCAGGTCAACAATATCAACAAAGTGGGGCTGAAAACATCTAAAAAACTTCAAGGATAACACAGTTAAAACACCCAAAATCTGATGCAGCAGATTCAAGGAGGTCCTCTCATCCTCAAGCAGTTCTTGACATGCTTTGAGTATAGGAAAAGCATAGCGCTCAGTTGCTCCTACATCCCCAAAACTTAAGAATTCGCGCAGACTTTCCAGAGCCAGCTCCATTGACCCATCATTTGCAGTCATATTTTTCAGCAATGGCAACGCCCAATTAATAAAACGATCCACCAAAGTTCCCAGTACAACATGATTCTGTCTTCCGTTAGAACCTGATGGAATTGTACACAAAATAGAGCAGAGCGCTCCATATCCAGTGGCTGCTGCCCGCCGGATTGCATATGATCTGAGCCACATGTTTAATAAATGTCACATTTTTTTTCATAACATTCTCCATTTCCAAATTGAAATCCACTAATTCGACACCCGAGGACAATTACTCTATAACACTACACCTCAAACATATAGCTAAAGAATCTCAAGTAACTAATTAATGATTTATAGCACAGGAAACACTTAATCAAAACACAAATTCTCAAAAACCGAAAGCTAATTTCACTGAAAAATTAATAATTCTAGAAATTGAAAAAGAAATGCAATCAATAAGCAACTCAAGCTGGCATATAAATTCCATAAATTGCAATACAGAAAGGAAAATAATTAAAACAAGCTCAATCAATCAAAACAAAAAACAGCAGTAATCAAAATGGCAAAAAAAAAAAAAAAAAAAAAAAAAAAAAAAAAAAAAAAAACAAAATCACAAAACTAACCCTAAAATAGAAAATTGAGAGATAAAGAAGGGCATACTTATCAGTAAGGAGCTGAGAAAAGCCTTGAAAGAGAAAAGTAGCGGAGTGAGAAACGAGAACTGAGTTAGGAGGAAAAAGGATGAGACGATGAAGCGAGTTAATGGCGGCGAGTCGATTGGAGTCGTCATCTTCCTGAGTCGCCGACGAAGAGGAAGAAGAAGATGGTGCGGCGGCGGAAGAGGCGGTGTCGTCTTTGGCGAGGGCAACGGAGAGAAGAGCACCAAGCTGTTGTTGTTGATGGTGAAGTCCTTGCATAGTCGTCGTCGTCTTCTTCGTTGAGTTTGTGCATTTTCTGGAATTAAGTTGAGTGGTGTTGTTGTTGTTTCAGATGGTTTGGGATTGTGACCGCCATTGTTGTTTGTTGTTGTGGAGGTTTTGAGTCGCCGGAGAAAGTTTTTGAGAGATTTGGAGGGTAAATAATGTACGGAGTAATTGTTGTTCAATTTTTTTTTACTAATTCTTGTGGTAATTTAAATGGAGTACTTTACGGTTACATTTTTTTTTTAACACGAGTTTAAAGTTTAAACAAAACTAAATACACATTACTATTGGCTTCAAAAGAAAAAAATACACATTACTATTAAAGCAATTAAGAGCTTAACATTCATGGGAAGGGAAGGTCCCCATTTCACAAAATAAGTATTTGTGGACCTTTCCATGAATGTTAATACATCCCCATTTGAGAATTTTTTTTGGGAGGTAAATCAAAAGGGAAGCCTTTCAAATGTTACTTGTGACCCAATTTGAAAAGTAACAGGGAGAAAACGTGGTGGGATATGGAAAAATAGGAGAGAGAAAAGATGGTGGGGTTAGTGAGGTATGTGATAAAATTAGTGGAAAGTAAAGTGGACTAATGAAGTGAGGAGAGATAAATTATGGGGAGCCCCATGAATGTTGATGCTCTTAGTGAGCATGTTGCCTATTTGTCTTGTGTATACTATAATGTTGAAAAGTCAACCCCATAAGTTGTATCTAATGCACTTCCATAGATAATTGATGTCCACACAACCATCACCTCTTAGAAGAGTGACAAGATTATAAGAATCAATAAATACAATAGGCGACTAAATGTTAGAATTTGAGGCCCATTATATTGTAAGCCACAAAAACAAGGCATACGGTTAGACTTTAAGAGTATGTAAATATGTAAAATTAGGTTAAATCTCGTGCATATGTTAAATATTTTTGAAGATAATATTATAAAAATTGCATAAATAGAATGACTCGTATTAAAAAATATGGAGTATATTAAAAATAAAAACATGCAAGAGAAAATATTTAAATTACATGTAATAGTTATAATGGAGAGTTTAATATTTTTGGAAAGGAATTATATTTTATATAAATCAAAGGGTTTTTTGTTAGAAACTACCTAATAAAACCAAAATTTTGTGAGAAACTACCTAATAAAAAAAACATGTTGTAAGAAACCACCTAATAAAAGGTAAAATGTTGTAAGATACTACCTTTGGCCGAATTTTCACTGTTGACCTAATTTTATAGCGTTGACCCACCTCAAAACATCCCCAAAACCACCGTGGGGGTTGGTTTTTAAGGTGGTAAGGTTATTTTCGTGGGGGTTGGTTTTTAAGGTGGTAAGGTTATTTTCGTGGTGGTTGGAAGATATTCCAAGTTGGTGAGGGTAGTTTCGAGATTCGGGATGTTGATTTTTGGGGTTAGAGGTAGTGGTTTGGGGGGTGGAGGGTGGTTTCGACATGGTGGTGGCAAATTCAAGCATGTTGTGTTGGTTTTGGGGATGAAAGAGGTGGTTTCGGGGTGTTTTGAGGTGGGCCAACGATGCAAATCCGGCGGAGGTAATATTTTACAACAATTTACCTTTTATTAGACAGTTTCTTACAACATTGAAAGTATATAAATATGTAAAATAAGAATAATTGTTTTGGGAGTACGCCCTCTCCGTTCTTGCCTCTTGTCTCCTCTTATCTTCAAGCTTCCTAATCAAGTGTTTGGGCTTTGCCTCGACCTACAAACATCGAAGGAGCCTCTAATTACATATAACAAGAGACAAAGAAGAGGGTAAATGAAAGATCAAAGGGAGTGGCACGCAAATCAAGCGAAACTAAGCAAAAACACGCATTATTCAAGACTAAAGGCAAAACACGCAAACTAAAGAATTATTGACCAAAACACGCTGGTAATACTTTAGTAAATGATAATGCTCTGTATCTGTTTTGGGGAAAAATACAAGTTTATCACTTCTTTAAATAAATGGAAATATGTAATAAAATTGCTTCAATATTTGTTCTTGTACAATTAAACATTCTTTCCAATACACTTGTACAGCTACCAACAAATTATAAGAAAACAACTTCAAATTAACAAATTTAACGTCATTTGGTCACATTATTTATGGTGAAAGTTCAGAAGCATTCATGGAGAAAGCTCAAAAACTTCAATGGAGAAATTAAGAGGGAAAGTTAACCTACCATTTGGGGTTAATCATACCCTATTTTTTCGTTTTCTATTAGGTTGTCGGTGTTGATGTCAATAGTGGTGTTGGTGATGATGAATGTGGGTGTGGATAGGAGGAGGAAGAATGAACATGAAAGTGGGTGGGTGGGAAGAAGGTGAAGTTGGGTGTGTGTATTGTGAATTTGATAAAGAACAAGGAAGATGAAGGTGGTGGACTGGTGGTCTTGCTTTAGACATCAAACGGTTATAGTAAGAAGGTTAAGTTATTGTTCACTATTAATTACAAATTTATCTTTCACTTTATTATAGAAAATTACCATTTTAACCCCTGATAAACATTAATGTGATAAACTTGGTCTTGCTCTATTTTTTAGGAGTAATTAAATATCTTGATAAATGTTAATTATTTATTTTTTTGAATAGAAAAATATTAATTATTTTTTCCCTTATTTGGTGGTAATTACAAGACTCAAAATTCACTTCTAACAAAACATGAAATTGACTTAAACTAAAATTTACTCGATGGCTTGATGAACAATTGAATTTAGTTAATCAATACTCTAACTGTCCCTTGTTGTTAACAATAGTTGTCTTTAACCTAAGTCAATCAAATAATAATCACAATATTTTCCTTTTTAAAAAGTTGAAATAATTACTAACATTACTATATTTCGCTAATGTTTCTTTGTTCTCTCCTCATAACATGATGATCGAGTCCTCTCTCGTGTCCTTAATCGTGTATCCCACGTTATCTAACGTTCCGATACATTAAACCAATGCAAAACAATCCACGTTCTCATAGCTTGACTAACAGTGCACATGCAAATCACAATCTTGGTTGTGGACTTGTGGCATCATGAACATGACCAGCTCTCTATCACACCCAATCAAGAAAGTGTATTCTCTTGTGCCAAATGCTTCCTATATAAAGAGTAGCAACCCTTTCATATTCTTTCATCCACTAATTATTTTTGCCTTTTTGGCAGTGTATTAAGCTTTGAAGAGGAAAAAAAAAATGAAGCTTGCAAGTTCAGTGATTTGGACTGCTGCACTATTTTTTATGATTGTGGCGGCGACTAGTACTTCTACCGTGGACATGTCCACTGCCACTGCTGTTCCTCCAATGGTCGGGGAACAAACTCCAGTACGAGGTGGTTTAGGCCGCCGATTTGCTGCTGGCCCGTCCACTAAATCCGCCAACGGCGTCGAGTATAGGGTATTTCATCAAAAATGTTTTTGGCTTATTATTTTTGTGTATTGTACTTCTGATTAATAACGCAGCTATACGAAAATGTAAGCTTGTGACTTGTTAGAGTATGCATAATCAACCACCACCTTACACAAATTGATGCTAAGTTTATTGATACTGTAGTAAATTAGTATTGCATGTTACAGTACTAATGAGAGGTTTTAGTTTGAGTCACTGACTCAAGTTCAGTCGGATCTATTTACAATTAGGTAAATTGGATTGGGATAGGTCAATTTTAACACCTTTTACGTGTGCTAAATATTTTTATTGTCATTATAAGAATTTTATTTGAATATCATTCTTTTTTTTTTTTTTGGGAGGAGGAGGAGGAAGGGGGGAAAGGAAATATCAAAACGTTACATGGGTATATTTTTTGATGCAGGGCTTAATATACCCTAATTGAACAACAAATATGCCATACTCTGATATGTAAGATTGCAAAAATTAGAGTATGGCATATTTTATTCAGCTAATATTCAACAAATACGCCATACTCTAATTTTTGATCGCAAAATTTTTATAGCGGAAAAAATTATAGGATGATCATATGGATTCATCTCTCTATAAAACTAGAGAATGAGAATGAAATAAGGCGAAGATTTGGTTCACTAATACAACTACTATAATTGAAGAACTTTCTCTAATGTTGTATGCCTAAATAATGAATGGCTAATTACAAGAATAATCCTTTACCCCAAAATTCAATGACGCAAAATATTATTTTTTTGCATTGTTCTCTCATCTCCTTGTTCTTCTCCTTGTATTTCTCTACACCAAATTAGGAGGATTTAACTCCAACACCAACCAAATTTTGCTATAAATTATAGAACACCAACACAAGTAATCAACATTCTTCTTGATGAACATTGCACATTATGATCATAATCTTGGTTGTAGCATTATGAAGCAATGAATACGACATCACCACCCTATCACACTCATCTAAGACAAGCATATTTCTGACGCCAAATGCTCATCAGATAAAAGGGCTGCAACCCCGTAGTATTCTTGCATCCATCCTAACTCTGGCACAAATTAAGCTCTGAACAATGAAAGGGAAGAAGATGAAGTTGGCATATTCAAAGAGCTGCATTATTGTAATTATTGTACTGATTTTTATGGCTGACGGGGTAACTAGTAGGGCTAGTACTTCAACCACTGGAAATACCCCTGCTGCTGGTGCTCCTAATGTTAAACCCTTACCTGCTTTCCCACCACATGCTCAAGCACCAGGTGATCTCGATCTTGCTCGCCGGTACGGTCAATCTGCCACCCGAGGTGGGAGATGTTACTGGGAATTTTTCTTTTTGCGATGTGATAAATACTATTAAACAAGCAGGTGTAAGCTGTAGTAGGCAACTCCAGCCACCTCGATCAAATTAATGCTAGGTTTATAAGCACTACTGCTAGTTCTACTACGTAATAGTTATATAGTTAGAAGAGTAATGGGATAAACAAGGGGTTTACTTTAGTTATCATACCCCCAGCAGAATAGCATAATAATTTATTTTAGTATTTAATGGCATTTCAAATAAGTAATCAATATGTTTTACATTTCTGAATTATGCATAGATCTATTCTGTTACAGGGCTTAGTATTACGCAATAGATTATTCAACTTGAACTTGGCATGACAAAATTCATTTACCAATTAATTTCAACACAGCTATAAATGGTAAGAAAAACAATTTAGGAAGATTGTACCATCCATAGAATATAAGCTCCAATGTGGTGAGGTTGAGTGATAACGAACTAATGTATCAGGACCGCACAGCCAGTTGAAGCTTTGACATAACCAGTACACACCACTTGACCGCTTGCACTGCTTGGCCGTTGTTTGCCACAGGGATCCATTGCAGATAGACCACTGCCATCCAATGATCCAGGCAAGGCTATATTCTTTGATGCCCAGATTTAAGGCAATCATATGCCTGGCCCCTTAGAAGAAGAAGTCTAAACGGTTTCTCCTCAAACCACTAGATGCCACAAAAGAAACATCATATCCAGTGAAACCAATTGTAGAACTTCATCAAAACATAGGATTTGTGGGCCAGAAACAGATTCCCAGAAATCCCGTTGGTAACTTTTTATGGTGTGCCATTTTCAATGAAGTTTTCTATATCCTCAATTCCCTCGACCAAAGAGATATAGGTTTTGTCATCAGGAGTAATGCCTCTACCAACCATTTCTTTCAGGAGTTCTTGAGCAAGAGCACCTTCTTTTTTCTTGCACAACCCTTGAATTAAGGCATTGTAAGTAAGAAGAGTGGGATTAAAACCTATATCAAACATTTCATCTCGAACCTTGAAGGCATCCTTCATATCACCTCTCTTGCTGTACCCACTAATAAGAGTGTTATAACTAATATAATCCGGTGAAATCCCCCTCTCTCTCATCTCATCAAGAAGATTTCGAGCTTCTTCAACCTTACCGTCCCGACAAAGGCCCTGCATTAGCGTATTGTATGTGACTTCATCAGGACGAACTTTCCTTCTCTCCATCTCCCTCAAGACTGACAAAGCCTGCTCCATGTTCCCATTGACACAATGACCATTTATCAAAGCATTGAACATCACAAGATCCGGAGTTACACTGTTGTGTGTTACCTTCTCAAACAGATCAGCTGCCTCCTTCATTCTCTTTGATTTGCTCAGGACATAAATAAGAGACGTGTAAGTAACCCTCGTAGGTTGAACCCCTTCAACTAACATCTCATCAAGAAGCTCAAAAGCCTTCTTTACATTTCCACTTTGACAGTATCCATTAATCAGAATGTTATAAGTAACATCATCCTTCTTCATACCCTTCTCTTCCATCTCCTTTATCAAGCTATCAGCAGTACCATCCTTACCCTCCATAAACAACGAATGTATCAGCACATTATACGTCGACAAAGTTGGTGCCACGCCCTTCTTAACCATCTCATCCCTATAACCGAACGCCTTCTCCAAATCCCCTTTATTGCAAAACCCATCAATCAAAGCATTGTAATTCACAGCAGTAGGCACCAACCCATTTTCCACCATTTTATCAAAAAAATCCACACCTTCATCAAGCCTCCCTTCCTTACACAACCCATTAATAATCGAACCATACGTGTACGAATCCGGATAAATCCCCCTAACCTTCATCTCACCAAAAATCTTCCTAGCACTTTCGATCTTACCCCTCGAACAATACCCATTAATAATGGTATTATATGTCACAACATTAGGCTTAAACCCTGCAATTTCCATAAACCCCACAAATTCCATTGCTTTTTTGAATTTCCCTTCTTTACAAAGCACATTAATCATAATATTAAAAGTATAAGTATTAGAACTAATCCTTAATTTAAACATTTCAGCATACAAAACCCAAGCCATTTGAGTTAAATTTAATCTAAGAAACAAACTCAACATATCATTACAAGTTTCAACCTTAGGCAAAAAACCCAATTTATTCATCATCTTAAAACACTTAAAACCCTCTTCAGCTTTTTTCAATTGACACAAACCCCTAATCCAATAATCATAACAAATGCTAGAATCAACATTCAATTTTTCACGGGATTCCCCCAATTTAGTAAAAAAATCAGAGCTACTTACTAACCTGCTACTGATTATGCGTTTTGCTAGCTGCACAGCAGAGTTTGGCGACGGAAGGAGAGAGATTATGACAAAAGCAAGGGAATTGGAGTCGATATCGAGGTGGGTGTGATTGATTTTATCGAAAATTTTTGAAACGAGGGTGGGTTTTGATCGGAGATTGAAGAGGGTAGTGGAGATTTCGGCGGGGGTGAGAGTGGGCGCAAGGTGTTCGATGAAATGCCACTGAGAGTTTAAGATTGAAGTTTGTAATTGGTGTTGGGTTGATTGCGGCGCCGTTGAAGGTGGCGGCGGTTTTCGGTGGGTTGTGAAGGCGGCGGAGAGAGAGGAGAAGTTGGAGTGGTGGCGGAGATGGCGGAGCTTCATTGTAGAGGGCTAGAGGCTAGAGAAGTAGAGAGTGAGTTGATAGAACAAAAAGTGAGGGGAGTAGAAAATGTGAACTGTTAAACATCGCCCGCAAATTCCTACATAAAGCCCACAAAATAAGAGTGAAATGACACTTTTGCCCTCATACTAAAAAACACACAATTTCTCTCTCTACTCTCTACTTCCACTTTCTCTCTCTAAATTATTTCCAAAGCTATGTCGAGGCGGCCCGGCAAGGAAGTGGCGGCACCGGCGGTGGGCGGAAGGCGGTTTGCCGGCCAGAAGGTAATTTTTCTAATTTTTGTAATTTTTTTTTAAAAAAAAAACCTCCGGCGACGGTGTGGCGCCAAGGCGAGACGCCACCACCACGGAGGAGGCGCCTAGGCAAGGCGCCCGTACGGTGGTGGCGGCGCCTAGCCCAGACGCCAACACCACGGCGGCGGCGCAGAGGCTAGGCGCCACGGCCGTGGTAGTGGCGTCTGGGCTAGGCGCCGACACCACCGCAAGGGCGCCTTGCCTAGGCGCCTCGTTCTTTTTTTTTTTTTTTAAATTTTTTTTTTGTTTTTTTTTAATTTTAAATTTTATTTTCGTTTTTTTTTTTTTTTTTAAAAAAATTTGTTTTTCTTTATTTTAAATTGTATGTTCCCTTTTTTTTTTATCTTTTTTTTTTTTAAATTTTGTTTTTTTATTTGTTTTAATTTTATATTTTTTATGTTTATAATTTTATTTCCGTGACATGTTTATTTGCTTTTGTGTTTATTTTCGACTTTTTTTAATTTGTTTTCGTTATTATGTTTCGTTATTTACTTGGAGTTAGGCATCGCGATTTAGACCTGGTGCGGGGAAGAGTATTGACGTCGTGAGGAGTACGATATACTCAATGGAGAGCTCGGGGCCCAGACACGTTAGATCCCGTGGTATTTCGGCCTCGGCCCGCAGAGAACGGGTGCACTGTTCTGCGGACGATCAAGATGATGATGATGATGAGGAGGAGGAGGAGGAGGAGGTCGAGGAGGAGGAGGTCGAGGACGAGGATGATGCAGATGAGGATGTCGACGATCAGAGTGGACCATATGATGATTACGGTCCATTCAGTCAGAGACTTGATGATACGTATGAGACGCATAGGGTAGATGTGCGTAAGGGTCGAGATGGTAGGTTTGTTAGTAGATCTGGCACATCATCTGCGTCCACTGTGTCTGCGGGTAGCAGAAAACGGTCGAGGGCCGTTAATGATTCTTGGATGGTGAGGGGTGAGGTGGCCGGGGGACCTATAGACGGGAGTGTGATTCCTAGCTTTTTAGGACACATCGCTACCCGTATTTGGGAGGACCAGGAGAGGGCTTTGGATACAGGCATTTTGAAATGCCAAACCCGGGAAAAGACTTGTAGGTTTTTGTGTAGCTGGGCTGATGCTTGGCCGGAGGAGAGCGAGATGGTCGGGCGATTGAGGGCCACTAGAGTGAGTCACCTTCCTGCCACCATGCACGACAGGATTGACTGGACGCTGATCACGGCTTTCGTTGAGCGATGGCAGCCGGATACGAACTCGTTCCACCTTCCGTTCGGTGAGATGACGATCATGTTGCATGACGTCGAGGCCATCCTTGGGATTCCCGTGGAGGGAAACCGAGCATCTGTCGTCACTGATGCGGATCAGGCAGATTTACTAGCGGAGCTGTTGGCGGTGGATAGGGCTGCGCTGTACACATCGGCACTTGGTGTGTGGGATCACGGCGGCGTTAAGATCGCAGCCGTCTTGCAGCGATGTTTGCACCCTACGGCACGTAGGACGCAGGACACACAGCTGGCTGCATATGTTTTTCTTCTTCTCGGGTGTACCTTGTTTCCGGATAAGAGCGGGAACAAGCTCAAGCCACGCGACATAGTTGACGCGTGTGAGCCCGACAGAGTAGGCCAGTTTTCTTGGGGGTCGGCTACGCTGGCGTATCTGTATCGCCAGTTAGGATTCTCGAGCCGGGCTGATGCAGCAGGTATCACTGGATGTCTGACGTTGTTACAGACCTGGATATACGAGTATTTTCCTGCGTTTCGACCACACCGCGACCCGGTTCCCATTGGTGATGGCCAGCCACGTGCCTGTGCGTGGAGTCCGCGTGTCGAGAAGAAGTCCGTTGACCGCCTGCGCTCCATACGGTTATCGCTTGACAGGATGTCCCCCTTAGAGGTACAGTGATTAAATTATTTCTACTTTTACAATCTGATGCTTTATTTTATGACTGTTACTGATTTTAAATAATGTGCAGGTGAACTGGATGCCTTTCGGCCAAAACCCTAGTAATAGGGTACCCAGGACCCTCTACACTGGACTGATTCAGTATCGCGAGATCGTAGAGGCGTACATGCCGCAGCGCTGTCTTCACCAGCTTGGATTTGTCCAAGTTGTCCCACCTCCACCGGCATGGCCCAGTAAGGCGGTACGATCTGCGTCGTCGAAGGAGTACGTCGTCCAATGGCCGTCAAACATGATATCCATGTGGGAGCAGTTTCCGATGGTTGCCCGCCTATGGACGGCGGAGCTGCAGCGGCCGCCAAGTGGGGTGACTGCCATGTGTGACCAGCACTACATGGAATGGTACATCCGGCACTCGCACCCGAGGTTGATCAAAGACATCGACGACGCAGATGATGACGATGTGCCACCTGCCACTGCCTCTTATGCGGTACGTCTCATCTTTTATTTGTTGTTCTCTTATTTTAATATATATATGTATAATACGTCGTTTCATGTTTTTTGTTTTGTGTAGTGGATGGGCAAGATTATGCAGTTGGGACACCGACTTTTTGAGGAAAGGGACTGCATGACGAGTGCATCAGGCAGAGCTGTTATTGACGATCTGGAACGGACCCTTGAGCAGTGGCAGTGGGCGTCACAGAGGGATTACTGATATTTGAAATTAGACATTATCTTTTTAGTTTGTAATATTTGACATTATTGTTCTTAGTTTTTAAAATTCAATATTATCATTTTAGTTTGTAATATTTGAAATTATTGTTGTTAGTTTTTAAAATGAAACATTATCTTTTAAAAATGAACACATAGAAATGACATAGTATTGACAATACAAGGCCTCATAGTAAAAGGTAGGTGTACATCAACAAAAACTACATGGCAATTAAATTGTTCCACTGTTGCACGCGAGCATGGTACAAAGCATCCCAACCCTCCACGCTTGCTCTACGAATTTCATACCACTTCGGTATGATATTTGGGACCGGAAAATCGGGTGACATGTCTAATCGGATAAAATGTCTGTATGACGGCCCAAGAAATCCAATAGCGACGTCCCTTACCGGTCTGGTGACGGTCTCGCGCGAACACCAGGGCAGAACCGTTGTGCATGGATAATAGGCTCGACTATGTAAACCAAGGCCGAAATGCATGACTGCACACTTGTAGATGTTTGCAACGGCAAAGAGATCAAGTGGCGCATCGAACCAATGATTTTGACCGCAAGGTCCCCCTCCCCACCGGATACGCTGCAGAGACCTATCCAAGTCCTCGCCGTACACATGGCCATACACATCTCGGTTTGATGCGATTTCACTGTACATCAACTGCCGCACTAAACCGTAGTTGTCTTCACCCATTTGAAACACATCCGCCACAACCCGAAATCCGCAGTTACCATCTGCAATGACATCATTCCACCCGTCCAAGAATGGCATCATGATATTAGGGATCCTGTCCTTATATGGAAAATGTTCAATGTCCATTCTCCCTGTTACACACATCAATAAACACAATAAACAAGTCAACAGTAAACTAATCAAACAGTCAACAAAAGAAATTGAAGTCGAATGTCTTACCGGTGCCGGGCATATTCACCGACGACGATGATTGGCTGCCACTTGATGAGGATGTACGACCACGGCCACGGCCACGGCCACGACCGCGAATGTACTCAAACGCACTCTTGTTCCGCCGTGGTTGTCGACCCCTAGGTCGCTCGACCCCTTCCGGTTCCTCGGTATCCAAACACGATGTATTGAACATGTCATGAAGTATGTGTGTAGCACTACGAATGATCGAAGGGTGACTGGAGGACACTTGGTCAAACATCATCTGAAACTGCTCCAACTCCTCCTGTTCACGGTGAACCGTATGCGGAACAGCATGCTCTCCGATAACGAGCGTCCGCCAGAATGGATGAACCTGATCGACATGTAACGACGCCCTGTCTTGCGTAATTACGCGGTGAATGGTGCATGCACAAGGTAATCCATGAGTCATTGATATAGCACATCCGCACCGAATAGCCACTTCATCGCCCAACTCCCTCATCCTGGTATACTCGCTCAGAATCAACCCCAAACAGTGGTGTGACACACGACCATGGAGAATCTTAAATATGAAATGGCCATACAACATGCCATGTCGTCGTCTGGAGTCCTCGAGATAGTTCTTGATGCCGTTCCTCTGAGTATCAATAGCCTTGTTTATTCTCTCGAACAGTGTATCCAGAGCAGCCGTGGAAGAATCAATCCAGTCCTTCAAAGCTCTATGAGCGCTCTCGACTCTGCATGTCGTAGTGTTCCCAAAATGAAGAACTTGGTTCGTCCAATATTTGACAAACTTTTCCCTCTGAGGTACCCACTGATGCATCACATAGTCTACGATTGGCGGGCACCACTTGTACGCATCCTTTAAGTTTTCCAAGGCTCGATCGTACTCTGCCTCCGTGGTAGCTTGCAGGATCTTCCGCCACTTACCATTTACCAATCTCTCTGCTGAATCTAAGTTCTTGTTGAAAAGGTTGTAGGCTTTGACTTTCACGCAGTTGTTGATGTGCCATGTGCACAGTAAATGGCTCGACTCCGGAAACAGCTCCGCTATAGGGGCAAAAAGACCTCCCTCACAATCACTTACGATGGCCGATGGCTGTACATTTGGGCCGATGTAGTTTCTCAACTTTTCCAACACCCAACGGTAACTCGCATCCGTCTCATCCTTCATGACTGCATAACCAATCAGAAAGTTCTGGTTCGTTGGAGCCATCCCAACCATCTCAACCAGTGGGAACTTGTACTTGTTTGTCTTGTACGTTGAATCGATCAAAATCACAGATGGCCAAGACGAAATCATATCAGCACAATCAGGATGGACAAGGAACAAATGAGTTACCTCCGATGTGTCTTCGTCAGATTCAAACCAGTAAAGGTAACCACGTGCTTGTGCCTGGTGCAGAAGCTGCTGTATAGGGTTCCTTCCCTCTGACCGTTCAAACCTCAATTTCTGTCTGACGTTGTAGATGTGTCTTCGGTTTGGCTGGTCTTCGGGGAATTTCTCTAACACAGACGCTAATATTTTAGCGGGCTTCACTTGAGCATCACTCATTTCTTTTACAACTAGTTTCGCAGCTGGACTTAGACCGCTTAACTGCCGATGCCCCACTTTGTATGCTATCAGCTCATGGTTGTGATATCCCCATTTGTCGTAACCCTTCACTTCCCAACCGTCACGCCTTTGATGTTGTCGAACCTTAACTCGGAACTGACACCCACAACCTTTCCGCTTTGAGTCAAACCGAATCGCTTTACTGAAATCTCGTTCTTCTCTTTTGCGATAACGGTCGCATCTCAAAATGCGATCCATTCTACCATCCCGTTGAGATTTATGAGTTGCTACTACTAAACAAAAGCCTGATCTAATTGCAACCTGTTTTGCCCAATCAATCGCTTGTTGAGCATCTTCGAACAGGCCATCATGTACAAAAATCCCACTGTAATCATTTCCGTCTCCACCATAATCCTGTAACAATAACATATAACGTATAAATATAATTACATTAAGATTAAATTAACAAAAACAAACAAAAAAAAAAAAGGGGATTAAATTAAAAAATAAAAAAAAATAAAAAATAAAAAAAAAAAAAAAAAAAATATTCCCCTACTGGCGCCTGGCCAGGACGCCGGAGCCACGGCCGGGGCGCCTGGTCAGGACGCCGCCGCCATGGTGGCGGCGTGGTGGCCAGGCGCCTTGGCCGTGGCTGCGGCGTCCTGGCCACGCGCCGCTACTATGGTCGAGGCTTCTCCACCAGGCGCCGTGACCACGGTGGCGGCGTCCTGGCTAGGCGCCACAACCACGGCATGGCCTTTTGGCTAGGCGCCA
This sequence comes from Chenopodium quinoa, assembly GCF_001683475.1. Taxonomy (NCBI): domain Eukaryota; kingdom Viridiplantae; phylum Streptophyta; class Magnoliopsida; order Caryophyllales; family Amaranthaceae; genus Chenopodium; species Chenopodium quinoa. The sequence goes on from NW_018744537.1 coordinate 1,296,207, forward strand.
GCCACCATTTCGTCCTTACGATGCGTTACGAACCTCGTTTTCCGATGACGATGGCGATTCTCCGGTGATCCTCGGCGATCCGGTGCTGCTCCACATTTTTTTAGTGCGAAAAATTTATCTTCCGTTAAAATTATAAAAAGGGCAAATTTGTCAAAAAATTATAAAATGTGGGCTTTATGTAGAGATTTGCGGGCGATGAATAACAAGTCCCTAGAAAATAGGGGAAACCAAAGAGGCAAGAATAACTAACTAGTGAACCTCGGGAAAAGAAATCCTCGTGTTGCACCATTATTTTTTTTTGGTTCATATGACCACTATGGCGGGGATGAGAATCGATCCCAGGATCACTTGAAATCGGGAGGAAAGCTCTTACCAACTGAGTTATCCCTCACTCTCGTGTACTGAGCTATCCCTCACTCTCGTGTTGCACCATTTTTTGGTTGTTAAGAAAATTTTTTGTACTGCGTAACTAGTATGGCTCCCTGGTTCAAAGTAATTTTGAGAATTGACCGACCCGGATGTAATTGGTGACCATGGTGTTGGTTTAGTTTATTTCTAGTAAAGCGTTTGGTTTCTTATAATAAGAGGAGGTGAGAAATTTAGGGATTAGAAAGTTATTAAGTGAACATCTTTAACGATTTTGTAACTCTTTTTGTTTTTATTAATGATAAAGTGGTTAATTCTTTGTTATCTCAACTTTCATATTGCTCTAGCAAGTACTAAGTACTTCGTAATACTACCACACGATAATAAAAATTTATGTTTCTTAATATTTTCACCATAGAATCGGTTGTACCTTGCAAATTACAATCGATTGTTTAGTTTTCTCATTTGCCACATGAGAGTAGATTGGTTTTGCTCATCATCACAATGAATAATTCGTTTTCCAATAGCAGTTTTCCAAAAGGATCGAAAGTCGTAATTAGGAACGCAAGAAGTGTCCATAGACCGTCATTTGTTGAGAATGTGTCAACATTATTTGATTCCTACAGCCCTATGGTGGTGGTAGTGACGGAGGCTAGAGTAAGAAAGCCCTATATCAACTACGTTCGGAAGCAGTTAAAAAGTCATTATCTTGTTGAGCTGAGGTTATTGAACCGAACAAGGGGCTAGGTGGACTTCTCATTGTATGGGATAACCGAGCATTACCATATTTTCTTCACAAGCAATCCACATTATACGGGCATGCCCTATGTACAACAATTAATGTAAATTACATGTTAACTTTGTTGATTTACCTTTTCAAAGATTATTTTAACTGAATATGCTAATCGATTTAGTTGTATTTGTTTTTACATTTGTATTGTAGCCTGGATGGATAACCACCGCTGAAGCAGGCGATTTACCGGAAGTTGCAAAATCCTTGGATGAGTCAGAAGACGATGGTTATGAGTACTTCTAAGCTAGTTAATTGATTTTGTTACATAATGTTGTTTAAGATCACCTTATTGACCCATGTATTAGTAATTATTTCGATGTAGAACTTAAGCATTAGTGTTAAAGTTGGGCATGGGCCGGGCTGGCATGCAGGCTGCCCGGCACGGCACGCCACGCCAGATGGCCCGGCTTGGCACGAGCACGGCACGTGGAATGGCCGGTGGGTTGTGCCGTGAACAATGAAATTTGGCACGAGCACGGCGGGCGGCACGAACACCGGCCCGTCGGCACGGCCCGCTAAGCACGATACTTTTATAATAAAATTAATATTTTTTTAACAAAATAATAAAGCAAATATTAAAAAAAAATAATAAAAAATATATATATAAATGGGCGACACGGGGGGTCGGCACGACACGGCACGCTAGGCACGTGGGTCGTGCCGTGCCGTGGGCCGACTTGTGGAAATGGCCGGCACAGCACGGCACGACCGTGCCAGCATGATGGCACGGCACGACACGGTGCCCTGCTTTATTAATGGTGTTGTATCTTATCGAATTGCCACTTTTAAGCTGGTTAACAAAGTTGTTCCTTTTTAATTTTTTAGTTGTTCATTTGTATTAGTGTGGGCCTCTAAGTTAGTACTAATCTATTTATAATTTTTAAATTAATGTGAATAATTGTACAAGGGAATTAATGTGAATAATTTTTAGATAATTTGTATTACTGTGGGCCAAATTGGCCTCTACATTAGTACTACATTAGTATTGCAATCTATTTATAATTTTTAAATAAATGTGAATAATTGTACAAGGGAAATTAATTAAAATAATGTTTGGATAATTTCTGTAGACAAATTTATAAATAATCTGAAAAATGGTACGTCATGTTCTGTTAATTAAGATAAAAGCGAAATTGTAAGACTATATTAATGCTGATTATTTGATCAAGATATTCTCTAATGTCGATATCATTTGTGCATGATAATCTTTTTGTGCGAATCCTATATCGTAATAGTTGTGATATGAATGAAATAGTGGAATAAAGACTTACAGCAAATGTGCTTTGGGTAAAAGACTAAAAGCTATAACAAGATTTTAGGAAAAAAGTTAGATATGATAGGGTCAGCAAGGGGTGTAGTTCAGCTGGAAACTTAGGCATTGATAGATAATGAATAGTCACATCAATCTGTTACTAGAGGTGTATTATTTGGTTGGATTTCCTTAATTTATGGATTAATTAGTACCAAAACCATCATTTTTTACCTTACAAAAGTATATCATAGGTCAGTACCTATTAATATGAAACTATATCATAGGTTAATTTTTAGCTTAATGTATGTCATGTGTGGGTTAATTGTGTTCATTGCACCATATAATGTATGTCATGTAGCAACAGTTAAGTAAATAATGTATTATGTACTTACTTTGCATAATACACACAGTTGATTGCTACATAATAATCGCAAGATAATGTTTAGATTCCCTTGCCTAATCCATTATTCATGCTGCATATGATATTCAGATGGACGAGAAATTAAATTGTTTTTATTGCACTCACCGTATAATCCCTTACATTATCTTTGCAGGATCCTAACAAGTGAGCAATTATGGAGTGAAATAATATAAATTAAAGCACAAAAATAAAGCACATTGTATGAATCATATCTCAAATGTCATTATATGCATCATGTTTTCGTTTAAGATATAAATTTGATAAATTGTTTTAATTAGTTTGATACATTGTTTTAATTTAATATATTAAAAGCATACATTATAAAATGATTAATGCAATATAATGCATGTAATTAATCTAAAAAGATGTATAACGTAATTTTGGTTCATGTAATTAATCAGATAGACAGATATCAAAATATATATATATATATATATATATATATATATATATATATATATATATATATATATATATATAGAGGAAGGCTCATGTAAGAACCCTCCGGACGTTTTACCAAATTGAGCTTTAAACGGAAACTATTGACAAAAATGGTTGCGTGGCAAAACTATTTACCAAACTAAGCTTCCAGGGTAAATCGCTGTCTCGGACAGCGTTTTACCTTCTGTATTTTTTTTTTAAAAAAAAAATTCAACTGGTAAACGCTGTCCCAGACAGCGTTTTACCTTCTGTATTTTTTTAAATTCAGTAGGGCATAAAACGCTGTCTCGGACAGCGTTTTATCCTTGGGTTTTTTTAAAAAAAAAAATTCAATGGGTAAAACGCTGTCCGAGACAGCGTTTTATTCCCTGTTTTTTTTTTTAAATGAAACGCTGTCCGGGACAGCGTTTCATGGCCATATATCAGCATGTTCACTTCAGCAGAATGCGCAAGAACTCAACCTCAACCTCAACGCTTTCCCTCCTCCCTCTCACACTAAACCACGACCGTACTCAAACACCCGCATTGCCGCCGCCGCCCACCCTTGCGCCACCGCTGCTGCCGCCACCTTGCTGCTGCCCTCCTCCCTCTCACACTCACTCACTCAATTTCGTGGTTAGCCCTAAACTGAATTTAGTGTAATTGCATAGTTATTGTGGTTAATTATTGTGAATTGTATGTAATTGCTCTTACTTGTTGTTAATTCATGTCAATTGCATGTAATTGTTGCTAATTATTAATGAAAATGTGGTACATTGTTGATAATTATTGATGGTGATGTGGTACATTGTTATTGAAATTGTTCATGACATTGGTGAAGTTGATGATGGTGAAAATTGAAGTTGTTAATGGTTGAAATTGGTGAGAAGAGATGAAATTGTTGAAATTATTGAAATAGTTTAGGTTGAAATTGTTGAAATAATTCAAATTGTTCATGAAATTGTTGAAATTGGTGAAGTTGTTATAGGTGAGAAGAGTCTTATTTCAGTGTTGATAATTTACCTCGCTCTAGATTTCGATAATCCTAAAATGTGTTTTGGTTATGTAGAATATGGCGTCACAAAATGTAGTTTTGTTATGCCGGTGGGGAGGAGAAATTATGTTTGATGGACCCCGGGTCGAGTATAGTGGGGGAAATATGGAACCACTAACACTAGAACCGAACATGACTATGAATGATTTGATGAATGAGGTTCATAGTAGTATTGGTTCAGACCCGATGACCGTTGACGTACACATTAAAATGAGGTTTGAGACCGGCAATGGGGTTCAAGTGTTACCGGTTTCTACGAATAAGCATGTGACAGCTCTAAGGAACGTTGTTGCAATGAAGGGTGTTCCCACTGAAATATATGTGGAAACGGTGCCTATATGTACCCAACAAAGTACTCGGCCAGAACAATTGCATAGTTATTCGCCTACGCAAGATGATGGTTCTCACGTTCTAGCCGTATGTGCAACGTACTCACTATCAGAGCGGCCGTGGGTTGACCCGGTGCTGCAATCGGAGGCATACACGAGCACATACGCGCCGCAATTCTGGCCAATCCCTTGCGAGACAACCTGGACGCCCTATAACGGTCCCAGAATCATTCCCGACGGGAGCATGTTGCGTGGAATAGGGCGACCAAGGTCAAAGCGCATACGTAATGAAATGGATGAGACTAACCGGCCCGCGAGCAAATGTAGTCGTTGTCACGTTCAGGGCCATAACCGGGCAACGTGTCCATCGAGACCCTCAGAGGACCCATGACTGTTAACTGAAATTCGTTGTAATCGTAGATGGAGGAATTATTTTGTAATAGAAAATTTTGATTTAATAACATTTGGAACATTTTGATTTAATAACATTTGGAACATTTGATCGTTAACATTTTGGTTAATTGCTAATGCGTTAACTCTGTTGGGATTTGTTAAATTGCATGTGAATAGATACGATGGACGGTAGGGCTGTGGAGCTGGCTGTTGTGGTGGCTGTTGGAGGACTGCAGCATGCAAGCTGTTTGCTGAAGCTTGTTTTCTGCCTGGATGCTGGTTGCTGTTTCCAGCAGAAAAGCGCTGTCTGAGACAGCGCTTTATGTTCAAGCATAACAACGCGCTGTCTGAGACAGCGTTTTATGTTCAAGCATAAAGCGCTGTCTGAGACAGCGCTTTATGTTGAACATATAAAATAGTTGTAGTTGAATTTTTTTTAAAAAAAAACCCAAGGATAAAACGCTGTCCGAGACAGCGTTTTATGCCCTACTGAATTTAAAAAAATACAGAAGGTAAAACGCTGTCCGAGACAGCGATTTACCCTGGAAGCTTAGTTTGGTAAATAGTTTTGCCACGCTACCATTTTTGTCAATAGTTTCCGTTTAAAGCTCAATTTGGTAAAACGTTCGAACCCTCCTCTATATAAGAACTCAATCTTATATAAGAACCAATCTCAACCATTTATTAGTTTTGATCCAACCATCTAAAACCATCCTTTAGTAATGGCATTTCTGTAATTCTTTTTTTATGTTCTAAATTTTTTTGCCTACTCTTATGTTCTAAATCTAGTCTATCTATTTTCTAATTTTTTTTTTCTATGTTCCAAATTTAGTCTACTTATATACTAAAGTTTTTTTTTTTTTTTTTTTTTTTTTTTTTTTCCTATGTTCTAAATTTTTCCAACCTATGTTCTAAAGTTTTTTTTCTTCTTCTTATGTTCTAAATATTCTTTTACCTATGTTCTAAATTCTTTTGCCTATGATCTAAATTCAGTCTACTTATGTTCTAAAGTTTTTTTTTCCTAAGTTCTAAATTTTTACTACCTATGTTCTAAAGTTTCTTTAGTAATGGCATTTCTGTAATTCTTTTTTTATGTTCTAAATTTTTTTGCCTACTCCTATGTTCTAAATTTAGTCTATTTATGTTCTAATTTTTTTTTCCCTATGTTATAAATTTAGTCTACTTATGTTCTAAAGTTTTGTTTTCTACGTTCTAAATTTTTTCTACCTATGTTCTAAAGTTTTTTTTCCTATGTTCTAAATATTCTTTTACCTTTTGCCTATGTTCTAAATTCAGTCTACTTATGTTCTAAAGTTTGTTTTTTCCTATGTTCTAAATTTTTACTACCTATGTTCTAAAGTTTTTTTTTTTCTTATGTTCTAAATATTCTTTTACCTATGTTCTAAATTTGTTTTTTCCTATGTTCTAAATTTAGTCTACTTATTTTCTAAAGTTTTTTTTTTCCTATGTTCAAAATTTAGTCTACTTATTTTCTGCTCATATAACTTAGTGCTAATTTAATTTGTTTTATTGGATTTTTTTTTAAAAAAAAAAACATTTGAAGTTTTTTTTAGTTATTTATAAAAATAACCTATGAAGGAATTGAACCTACATCCTCTATGCATTTGCATAATGCTCTTCCAATTGAGCTAATAGGTTTTATCATATGTTCTAAATATTATTTGCATATGTTCTAAAATTTATTGCTTAAGCTCTAAATTTTTCAATCTAAGCTCTAAATATATGTATGTTCTAAACTATTTTCCTATGTTCTACATTTTATTGTTTATGTTCTAAAGTTTTCTGTCCATGTTCTAAATATATATCTTATATTCAAATTTTTTTGTCTATGTTCTAAATTTATTTCGTATGTTCTAAATTTTTTTCATATGCTCTAAATTTTTTCTGTATGCTCTAAATTTTATCCTATGTTCAAAAATTTTTCTACCTATTTTCTATTTTTTTTTCCGTACATTTTAAATTTTTTCTATCTATGTTCTAAACTTTATCATATGTTCTAAATTTTTACCTTATGTTCTAATTTTTTTCACCGTATGTTCTAAATTTTTAGTATATGTTCTAAACTTATTTTCTATGCTCTTTTTTTTTTCCCAATATTCTAAATTTCCAATTTTTTTTCCTATGATCTTTTTTTTTTCCCAATGTTCTATATTCCTATGTTCTAAATTTTTACTATGTTGCAAATCATTTTCTTATGTTCCAAATTCTTCCTATGTTCTAAAGTTGTTCGTATATTCTACACCTATGTTCTAAAGTTTTTTCTACCTATGTTCTAAAGTTTTTTTTTTTTTCCTATGTTCTAAATATTCTTTTACCTATGTTCTAAATTCTTTTGCCTATATTCTAAATTTAGTCTACTTATGTTCTAAAGTTGTTTTTCTTTTCTATGTTCTAAATTTTTACTAACTATGTTCTAAAGTTTTATTAGTAACAATGTCAATAATTTGTGCAAAATTTGGGATAGTAGAACTATCTAAAATGATCCTTTAGTAATGGCATTTCTGTAATTCTTTTTTTTATGTTCTAAATTTTTTTGCCTACTCCTATTGTTCTAAATTTAGTCTATTTATGTTCTAATTTTTTTTCCCTATGTTATAAATTTAGTCTACTTATGTTCTAAAGTTTTGTTTTCTACGTTCTAAATTTTTTCTACCTATGTTCTAAAGTTTTTTTTCCTATGTTCTAAATATTCTTTTACCTTTTGCCTATGTTCTAAATTCAGTCTACTTATGTTCTAAAGTTTGTTTTTTCCTATGTTCTAAATTTTTACTACCTATGTTCTAAAGTTTTTTTTTTTCTTATGTTCTAAATATTCTTTTACCTATGTTCTAAATTTGTTTTTTCCTATGTTCTAAATTTAGTCTACTTATGTTCTAAAGTTTTTTTTTTCCTATGTTCAAAATTTAGTCTACTTATTTTCTGCTCATATAACTTAGTGCTAATTTAATTTGTTTTATTGGATTTTTTTTTAAAAAAAAAACATTTGAAGTTTTTTTTAGTTATTTATAAAAATAACCTATGAAGGAATTGAACCTACATCCTCTATGCATTTGCATAATGCTCTTCCAATTGAGCTAATAGGTTTTATCATATGTTCTAAATATTATTTGCATATGTTCTAAAATTTATTGCTTAAGCTCTAAATTTTTCAATCTAAGCTCTAAATATATGTATGTTCTAAACTATTTTCCTATGTTCTACATTTTATTGTTTATGTTCTAAAGTTTTCTGTCCATGTTCTAAATATATATCTTATATTCAAATTTTTTTGTCTATGTTCTAAATTTATTTCGTATGTTCTAAATTTTTTTCATATGCTCTAAATTTTTTCTGTATGCTCTAAATTTTATCCTATGTTCAAAATTTTTTCTATCTATTTTCTATTTTTTTTTTCCGTACGTTCTAAATTTTTTCTATCTATGTTCTAAACTTTATCATATGTTCTAAATTTTTACCTTATGTTCTAATTTTTTTCACCGTATGTTCTAAATTTTTAGTATATGTTCTAAACTTATTTTCTATGCTCTTTTTTTTTTTCCCAATATTCTAAATTTCCAATTTTTTTTCCTATGATCTTTTTTTTTTTTCCCAATGTTCTATATTCCTATGTTCTAAATTTTTACTATGTTGCAAATCATTTTCTTATGTTCCAAATTTTTCCTATGTTCTAAAGTTGTTCGTATATTCTACACCTATGTTCTAAAGTTTTTTCTACCTATGTTCTAAAGTTTTTTTTTTTCCTATGTTCTAAATATTCTTTTACCTATGTTCTAAATTCTTTTGCCTATATTCTAAATTTAGTCTACTTATGTTCTAAAGTTGTTTTTCTTTTCTATGTTCTAAATTTTTACTAACTATGTTCTAAAGTTTTATTAGTAACAATGTCAATAATTTGTGCAAAATTTGGGATAGTAGAATGTAACGAGTAAGTAACGGCACTCAATGTAGGAATTAGGTGTATTTGAATCAAAGGTTAGCCGTGAATTAACCTTTCCCTAATATGAGACAATGCTCCAATCGTGTCATTACCGTTACATAATCTAGGTTTAGTTAAGCATAATTAAACATGCCGCTCCTGAATGAGCATAATCCCTGCAACACACAACTGAAAGTTTAATTGACAGTTCATTGTGTTTACTGACCCAAGACGGGAAGTCATCACCTTAACCATTGGAATTCCAATAAGAGGCTCAGACTTTCGAATGCACCAGCTTATTGTCCTACCAAAACAAGACAGTTGAATGCGAAGAATATCGACAACACAAAAATGAAGGCTAAAGCAGTCCCATAATATAGAATGAACTATACTCTTTATTATTGCCAGAAATGGGGAACAAAAGAAAAGGCCAAAGATAAAATAACAAATAGAAACCAAAACACCAACGCCTAGAAACTGCCAAAAAAAAACCCGAACAAAAACAGGAAACAGCAATAACAGCAAGCAGAAACAGCAGCAGCAAGTGGAACCAGCAGCACCAACCTACAACAGCAGCAGCAACCAGAAACAGACCTCAGCAGACCAGCTGCACCACCAAACGGACAACAACAACAACCCGAGCCCAGAAGGCCAGCTGCAGCACCAGACAGCAACACAGCACAAAGAAACAGCAGCTAGCAGGAGACTAGGCTGCTAACACCAAGAACAGCACCAGCAGCACCAGGAAACAGCTAGCAACACACAGCAAGGCAGGCATCACAGCCTGAACCAGCACCACAAACAGCAGCCTGAAACAGAGAAAGCCAGCCTGCACACCAAGCAACAGCTGCACATAACAGCACAAAGCAGGAAAGCTGGAGCAGGACACAGATAGGAGCAAGAAACAGAAAAGAGCAAACCCAGCTAGGCAACAACAGTCAACACCAAATCATTATAGTTCACAAAAGAGAAGAGGACCAGTCTAGACCAGAATGGAAGAGCACCACATGTAGCTTCAAAACTTCCCATAAAACAAAATGGAGAATAACCAGAAGTGTTGAACGAATAATGCTGGTTACTTCATATATTTCCACAATGATCAACACCATGTTCTAAAAGAGTTTAGAACATGCTTAAAAAGAGTTTAGAACATGCTAAGCTATGTCAGTTGCTTGCGTATCTTAAAAGTGTATTTTAGATCATAACATTGACATTCTATAAACATATCGACAAGAACAACGTGGAAAGATCAACACCATGTTCTAAATTATTTCAACCTATGTTCTAATTTTTTTCTATGTTCCAAATTTTTTCTACCTATGTTCTAAAGTTTATTTTCAGCCCTGCAATCACAAGTTCACAACCAACAACCCCTAACCAATTAGCTGCTGTTGCATAAATCAACCACCACACCACAACCCCTACAAGCAGGGGCAATCGCACCAACATCACCAATTTCGAAATCAAAATTCGAAAAAATCAGCAAAAATTGAACCCTAAATTCGAACTATAGATCCGCAAAACTAAGAAAAAATAGAACATAGAGAATAAGCCAGATTTGTTTTTAGACATGACGAATTGATGCAAGCAGAACAAGTAATGCCAAGTTGTTCAAGCTATGCTTGCTCATTAATCGAGTTTAAAAGTTTTGTTTAGCCTGAATTGTTTACTTAACAAACAATTTTTAACAGAACTTATTCTTATTCTTGAGTGTATCGGGGTAGGCATTATACACAAGTAGTTGTTACACCATAATTTGGATGACTACTGCTATGAACTGAACTAATGACCAACAAAAAAAGGAAAAAAATAAATGTTTTTCAATTTTAATAACACGAGTTTAATTACCCAAAACCTGATATATTTAATCAATGAATCAAAATTGATACAGAACATTACAGCAATGAATATAAGCAGGGAAAAATGGCTGCAAAGCCACTAATATAATCATTGTGCTATACACACTATTGCACAAAAAAGAGAGAAAACAAGCGGTTTGTTGTGTGTTGAATCCTAAATCCTAAATTCGAATACCCTAAATTAGAATCCTAAATCCGCAAAAAAAGAACCCTAAATTCGAACGCGAAATTTGAAAAAATCGAACTCAAAAAAATCAAACTCCATGCGAAATTCATTAAAATCAAAACAGAAAAACGCAAATATCAAATCACAAAATCGCAAAATCAAATCAAAAAATCGGAAACATAAAATCGCAAAAATCAAATCAAAAAATCGCAAAATCTATGAACATCATGCTAAGTTCATGGAAATTTGAACAAAATCGAAAAAAAAACAAACCTGAGTCGAAAATCCTTCAAATTGCAATTTCTATGGAGATTTTTGGGGTTTGCAGAGAGAGAATGTGATGAACACGAAGAGAGAGAAAGTTAGAGGAGAGAGAAAATTTTGATCGGTTGGTAGAGGGTATAAGGAAAAATACGTGTTTTAATCTTAACCGTCTAAATTACCTTAATCCTACGGCTGAGATTGGTTCTTATATAACTAGGGTTCTTATATAAGGAGGGGTTCTTACCGGATCCCTCCCCTATATATATATATATATATATATATATATATATATATATATATATATATATATATATATATATATATATATATATATATATATATATAATTAGTGTAATAGCAATGTCCACTTGCTTTGTTACAATTATTTAGGGCGTAAGTTCACTTATTGGATATCAGGGCACATTCCCGCCATGAGTAGTCGTACGTGTATGATGGACATTGTTCTATTTTTGTATATAAGAACATCATGGTGCGAAAAACAAATTTGACCTCCAAAACTTGAAGTGTTGTGAATGGTGCAAAATATGAAATCTGCTACTTCTTGTTTAGGCGCTAGGTTAATCCAAATCACCAAAAAAATTCATCCCTCTCAATCCAAAGCCACCAAAAAATGTCCTCTCTCTCAATTTAAACATAATTTATGTTCATGGCGTGGAAAACCTAGTATAAATTATTTGGTTTAGGCTATTACGCTTTAAAATGACATATGACACTATCTTTGCAGGATCCTTCGAAGAATATGAACACCGGTGCGAAGTTCTTCTACATTAGGAACACATGCACCCTCCACATGAGCTAAGGGAATTGTTCGAAAAACGGGGTGCCAAGATTAACAAAGACCCGAAGTGCTTGAAATTAATACACTAAGACAGGAGGTTGTCAAGACGTCAAACCATCAGTGAAGCGGGGATCAAGAACTTCGACTATGTTTATGCATATCCACATAATTAGCAGAGTTTGGGGTGGGAGGTGGCAGGAAGGTATTCATGTAGTGCTGGAGTTAGAGTGCATGTTAATGAATTAGAATAGTTGTAGTGCAAGGTTATGTGTTAAGATTAGACCCAAGTTGGCCCTTTTGCGTTGGCCCTTTTGTGTAGGCCTTATTATTCTGAAACTGGCCCAGTAATTGTGTAGTTCTAGGTGGAACCACGTATTATGCATGAGTATTAGATATGTGTTAGATCGTAATTAAGTGGCCCTTTTGTGTACGTATCGCACTTGTACTCAATTCTAGCTCTTTTAAATGACAATTTCCTTAATTTAGACTTTTTTTTATTAACGCTCCTCATATGTTACAAAAGAATGTGTTATTTTGGACACCTTAGAACAATTAAATTTTGGACACCTTAGACCAATTAAAGATAAAAATCGGTTAATTATGTGACAATAATGAACAAAAGAATGTGTTAACAGTCCATAATTAACATGAGGATAGACTCCAGTTTGGAAAAAAAATATTAGGCTAATTAAAGATAAAAATATGGGCCTGATAAACTCCGTTTTGGACAAATTAAATATGATAATAGGCTTCAATAATATGGACCTGAATAATGTGTTCAAACTCAATCCAACAAAATGGAGCTAGATACCCTGAATTTGAACATCACAGAGAAGTAAATAACATCATTCAATTCATCACATTCTTAACATCACAGAGTGACTCAGTCTGAACATCACAATTAACTCAGTCTGAACAAACAAGTTGATACAAGGTACAAAATGAACCACTCAAGTACAAACATAAGACAAAGTTTTTAACCAGGTAGGCATGTTTTTCCCATTAACATTACAGCATAACCTACCAGGCGCAAAATGAACCATTCAAGTGCAAAATGAACCATTGAATTCAAACTCAATTCAGGTAAAACACATAATTTGATTTGATCTAGCCACAGAAAACTTAGGAACCGTTTTTGCTCAAAATAACTGCTGCTCTGTCGACCACTCCTCCATAGGGGCGTTCATCACAAAATCATCGCACGATACTTCAGCTTCGTTGCCAACCCTCTAGAACTCAGCATATGGGTTGTCACCTTTTTTTCGCTTCACCTGCATTGACAGATTTTTCAAAACTTAATATAGCAATGTCCAGCTAATAGATTTTAAACTATAAAAAAAAAATGGGAAATTGTACATGGTGGCCTCAAGGATTCAGTTTTTCTGCGTAGAAGACGAACTTTTTTCCAACTCACTTAAGTGGCACCAAGGTTTTGAAAAATTAAGCATAGTGCCCTTTTTAAGGTTTTATGGCTAACCTTTATGATTAAATGGTTAACCTTTGATTTTTTTTATTAAAAAATTATTTTGTAAACAAATAAAATTAAAACAAAAAAAAACCCCAATCACCAACCCAGCCACCACGAACTCGCCGGAACCCTAACCCCTCACCTAGCCACCAGCACCACTACCAGCGGCCAACCCCTAGCCGACGACGCCTGGCCTCCCCACCTCTATCCAGCGACGCCTAGCCTCCCCACCTCCTCTCTTTCCCATTTTCCATTTCCCCCACGCTGTCCGCCCCACACCCCCTCTCTTTCCCATTTCCCCCACCGTCGCCCGTCGGGCCTTAATCGCACCCCACACCACTACAAAAACCAGCGCCCTTCCCCGACAAACCCCCTCCTCTGTGAGCTGGCCACGGAAACCTTAAAACCCACCCAAAATCTCCAGAAAACCGAAACCCGTTTCCTAGGTTTGGTTTCAAAACCCTAAACGGGTTTGGGTATTTTTTGGTATTTTGGGGTGGATTTAAGGGTTTTTGGGTCGGCGAACTAGGGAAGAGGGTCGAAAAGGAGGTACGCCGATTTTCGGGGTGGTTTGGGGTGGGTCGAGGTCGGTAGTGGGGCGGTGAGGGAAATGGGGGGTGGTGGGGGTTCGAGATTGGGAGAAAGAGAGGAGGTGGAGGTGGAGGATCGAAGGCCAGCGCACCGGCGAAGGTGGAGTTGGGCGCTGGTGTTGGTGGGGGTGGGGGAAATGGTGGACGTCGGAAGGGGAGGGGTTGTTGGGGCTGGGTTGGTGATGGTTTTTTTTTTTTTTTTATATTTTATTGTTTATATAATAATTTTTTAATAAAAAAATCAAAGGTTTACCATTTTAATCATAAAGGTTAGCCATAAAACTTAAAAAAGGGCACTATGCTTAATTTTCAAAACATTGGTGCCACTAAAGAGAGTTGGAAAGAAGTTGAAAAACTGAATCCTTGAGGCTACCACGTAGAATTTCCCAAGTTGGGGCTAGGGTTAGGGTTTTTACTCGCTGACGACGACCCTTTATTATTCGGCGGGCGCCACCGTTTTGGACGATTTTGATGGCGGTTTCCGATAATTGGTGTCTCGTTCAGCTTGTTCTTTCAATGCCATCTGAAGGAGCTCATCTTTCGTCGAGATCTTCGTTGTCGGTCGACATTGAAGCTTGTTCTGCGCGTTAATGGAGGAATTGAGGAGAGGAAATTGGTAGATTTGGTGTTGCAGAGGTTGAGGAAGAAGATGATGAAGGATGAATTCTGGGCGGTGGTGTTAGGTGGTTGGTGCGGGCTGCTCTGTTTTGGTGTGGTGGAGTGCAGGGAGCAGGGGAGTTGCGTGGGTTTTTGTGTTGAGGTGTTACTTGCGGTTGGGTGTCGGCTGCCGACAGGCCGGGGAGAGGTGGCTGGTGGGGAGTGGAGCTGGCAGTAGTGGGGAAAAGGAAGGTGTTTTTTTTTTTAATTATTTGATTTTAAAAATTAAAATAAATAATTTTGTTAATTGTCAAAATATTTATATAAAAAAATTAACCAATGAGGACATGACATGTGGATTACAACCAGGTAAAACATATCAAGTGATCTTCTAGGTTTACTACGGGAAGATTTATAGGTTTATTTATAAAAAATACAAACTTGTGTTTATTTTGGGAAAATTTAAAGGTTGATCCATTTTGAGAGAATAGAGCAAAGATTGGTTTGTTGTTGTTAAATTTTCCTAAAACAAACACCACAAGAGGTGATTCAATTAGAGTTTCGTACACCCGGGTGTACCATGCGCATGGTACACCCGGAAGATCACTCTATGAATAAAAGAACATCGTTTATAAAAGAACATCCTATATGTTTTAAAAGTACGCGCATTTAATTGGGGATGGACAGTCACAGTTAATGGGTTTCTGAAAATTTCAGGGTCCACTTAAACATTTACTTTTTATCTTTCCTAAAATTTACTTTGCAAAAAAAAAAGTAAATTTCCATCTTCTCCATCTTCCCCATCTTCCCCCTTTCAAATAAACCCTATTTTACTCAAAAACCAAATCATCTTCAGAAATTAATCAAGTTTTTTTGCAATTATGAAGGCCAAAAACGATGGGTAAGTGCAAATTTCTCATTCAATTCTATAATTTTGTACTTTTAATTGTTCTTATACCGAGTTCTAACCCCTAAACATCGTCCTGAAAATCGAGTGTCTTCCTTAAGTAATTAAAATTCAAACTTAAATAATTAATTGTTTCAGATAATGTTCTTTTTGATGTAATACGACGTTCTTTTTCAAATTGTATTATGTTCTTTTATTTAAAGTTAATGTTCATTTATTTAAAGTTAATGTTTCTAATAATGTTCTTTTTGATGTAATACGATGTCCTTCTATTGGATTATTGCTACTAGTTTATCTACTTGGAAATTTAGCTTACTATTGAATTGTAATATTGACAATTTCAGCGTGTCCGTTAATTGTTACCCTGTATATATCATAGAGGCTTGGTTTTTAAAGGGGAGGGGAGAGGGGGGGGGGGGTGGTAAAAAGAACATACGTTACAGTCGCAGAGAACATAAATTAAAGAACATAATTAAAAAAAAAAACTCACTATGTTAAAGAACATAAGAGTATCTTTCAAAAAAAAAAAAAAGCCAAATTCAAAGAACATACGAGTCAAATTAAAAGAACATATTTTTAGAACATATTTTGTACTATTGAAACCCAAAAACATGTTTAATTCACATGTTAAGGAGTATAAGTATAGAAGAACATATTACTAAACATATATAGGTATGTTCTTTATCAAACACAAACACGTTCTTTTTAAACACTAGCATGTTCTTTTTCAAAAACTAGTATGTTCTTTTTTTTTCCATGTTCTTTAAAATATACCTAATGTTCTTTCCGGGTGCACCATGCGCATGGTGCACCCGGGTGTACTATACTATTTTCAGAGGTGATTTCCTATAGTTTTGGTCTTGAATACAGTCGATTTGACGATGATAGAATTCTTTACAACTTTGTGATTCATATTGGCATTTATTTTCTTTGGTTAAGTTTCCTTATGATAAGAATTTATTTGTGATTCTACTCGTATTTTACCATCTAATTTTCGTGTCTTTTTTAAATATTTTGAACTTTATGGCCATCAACTATAAAAATAACAAAATAAATTCGTATTTTGAGGCCTAACGAGTTTCCAATATATTTGATGACAAAACATACGTGTTATGTGATGAGGCTCAATTTTCTTTCAATATACATAACAGAACTCACATATAATGCGATGAAGTTTCTTTTCTCCATAATAATGTAAAAAAAAGTACATGGACGACGACATTCATAAACCATAACCCCTACGAAAAAAAAACATTTCCTTCCTCCCTCCCTCTCAAATTACAATCAGTCCCTTAAGATCTAGAAAAAGTAATTGAAACTTTTAAAGAAACTCTCATATCAAACTTTTCCTAAGATTTCTTTTATCTCTTATTGATGCACCAAGAGATTGTGGGCCTCATGGAGTGGGTTACTCTTTATAAACCACTCTCTATATTTTAGCACGTCATCTTCCATCACAATTCACAACAAAGTGGGGAGCTGACATGACTTTCATCAACCTATTAATAACTCACCTTAATAACACTACTTATAAATCAAACAAATTTCAACAATTAAACAAGCTAATTTACTTGCAAATAATTACATTTTCATAATCATTATGTGATTAGTTACTTCAGATTACAGATTACTTGATCATCATTTTAATTGTTTCTGATTAATCTTCCTCTTTTAACACACTTATTGTTGAAAGGACCACTTGATTATAAAGGTGGTAATCTAATGGAAGGAATCTTTTCATACTTTATGGAAGATCTATGCACCATGCACCAACTTACGTGTGTTACATGAAAACAATTTCTAAACTTTGGTTAGATTCAAGATTATATATAAAAGCAGCATTATTGATGGTGTATTGCATGAACATATATAGAAATATAACAAACCACTCAAAAATTACCAAAATAGAGAATTATGGGGACTTTT
Source organism: Chenopodium quinoa (assembly GCF_001683475.1). Lineage (NCBI taxonomy): Eukaryota > Viridiplantae > Streptophyta > Magnoliopsida > Caryophyllales > Amaranthaceae > Chenopodium > Chenopodium quinoa. Next base: position 1,313,748 of record NW_018744537.1, read on the forward strand.
GTAGGGCATTTTGTACCTGGTTTGGCTTTAACAATTCTTGGTCTATGGCACATTATCAACACCATCAGATCATATTACCTCAAAGGTCCTTCTAATTTCATCTCAAAATTTTGGTACCCCTTCAATAATTCTTTGTTGAAGCTGAAGGAGTTGGAGCTCATCCTCATCCTGTCCTTTTCGGTCCTTGCAATCATCCTCCAAGTCCTTGATTACCCTGCTTTTCATCTCAGTTTCAAGCTTGACAACTTTGAGCATGCAACCATGTTCATCCATCTCGCGATCTTCACAGGTTTTGCCTACTATGCTGAGTCGGATCAGATATCTGAATCAGTCTCTAGTCTTGTTGGAATCATGGCTGCATCAGTTTTCGGTCAAGAGCTCTTCCTGCTTCATTTCCACTCAACTGACCATGTTGGCCTTGAAGGCCAGTACCACGGGCTGTTGCAGCTCATTGTGTTGGTTTCATTCCTTGCAGCTGTAGCAATGACGGTCTTCCCTGCTAGTTTCCCTGCAGCGCTTGTGCTTTCTGTTTCTGTTGTTTTCCAAGGGTGTTGGTTTGTTAACATGGGATTCATGCTATGGGTTCCCAAGTTAATCCCAAAAGGTTGCTTTCCACAAATGGATAAAGCTGGCAGTAGTGAGATGATGCATGGAGCAGTCACTTGTGGATCCCCTGAGGCAGATTTTAGAGCACGAGCCTTGGCTAACTTGCAGTTCAGTTGGATACTCGCAGGAATTCTGATGTTCACAGGAGTTTCTTCCATGATTCTGGCTAGAAAAGGCGTTCCAAGAATCTGGCAATTGACAGCTTATGAACAGCTTCAGAATAGGAAATCTGAATCTCCAGTAACTATTGAATGCTTCAAGCAACCTCTTGATCATTAGATGTCTCTACCAGTCTTTTTTCTCAGATCAGTGTATTATATAACCCGGGTTATGTAAAATGTTTCTAAGCATTAGTGCAACATGGACTGCAATCTAAATTTTATAGATCCTGATAAACGCGATCAATCCTGACACTCAGAAGGATCTTAATGTTCATAGGTTCTTACAATCCTACTTGGATAACAGATAATTGAAATATCAGGAAAATGTGATTGTACAATCTCGAGATCCAAAAAGCTGATCCTACAGTATTATGTAGCTACATATACAAATTGCTATATAAGCACTATATTTAATCAATCACTTTGCACATAAGCTATCACTGTTTACTTTTTGATATATATAATAACTTAGTATATACAGATCAAGGAAATGTATTCGGTTTTATAAAGTATTCAAAACAGTTGTTAAACTCAAGCACATCAGGATAGCTGTTAAAGTGCAAATTCAATTTATAAAGAATTTCTAACATTCAAGGGGGGGAAATTGGCTACATGGATTGTTGCTATAATGAGTATTGTCACAATAATATAGCGAGATTTTTCTTTAGTTCAGAGTGATTGTAAGTACACTGCAATACATGCAAGCTGGTGCTAAACAAAGAAAAAGAATGTGTTGTAAAAAATGACTCATCCGTTCAAGCTTTAATATCAGTATTTGTCAAATGCCAAAATGATGATCTCACACTGCTCCTGATCCTAAAGATAATGACCTTCGGTTTGATTCTTGTGCTATATCCTTGTGAACTTGAATAAATTTTCGCCGAGATGTTGGCAATCTTGAGATTGTCAAACAGAAGCCATGCAGCCTGAAATATCCAGACCATGATATCAAGAGTTGAGCAATGATCTTACAGTTTGTATCGGTAATACTCCCTCCTATCTAAATGTTTTTCACACTGCCTTAATGTGTCCCTCATTGTTCAAACACCCTAATGAGCACATATATCAATTGATGTTTTTTTCCTCTCCGGCGCCCCCCTACCCTATGTATGCAGCATTCCTACTATCCATTATTTTAAACTATTACCTGTCAAAGTGCCAAGCCTCACCAATGTTCTAGTCCAAAAACTAGTGAAAACTCTAATGCTGAACATAATTCTTCATTAAGGACAGTGAATTGGTAATTACCTTCTACTAATACCCTCCAATTGAGCTCTTCTGATCTCTTCATGTGGGGGTGCACCACCATTGTTCCAAGATTCCATCCTTCTTGTATCTCCATTATAAAGACACAGTTTGTAGAGATACAACTCTTCGGACTCCACCAATTTCAGGCTTCTGAGCTGCTCTTTCATGATGCTCATTGGCTCAAATAACCAATCAAACACCCTTCCCTCAGGCCTGTTCAGGCTTGTTAACTCAACATTGTTACCTACAGACACATTTTGTGGACAGGGGTAAAACTTGAGAGAGATTAAATTTGATTAACAGAAATCAGATACGGAGGTGAGGAGTAGAGGAATGGCGAAGAGCTCTTACTCAAAAGAAATCCCGTCGAGCCACTCTTAATAGAGCGGAGGATGCAATCTATGAATACATAAGCAGGAACTCCTACATTGATTATCTTGTTGTTGTTTGACTGTTGCCACGCATCAAGGTCTGCAATTGTGATAGCTCCCTCTCTGAGAAGCTCTTTTCCATCATGCTCACACGCTTTGAAGAAACTGTCCCATATCTGTTTTATACATCAGTGGGCGTAATATTAAACTTTCTAACTTTTCCTTTGTTCAATCAAATGTCATATTTAACACCTACCAGCATGGAATGCAATGCTCTCTTCTTCTGTGAAGGTGTTCTCAGAAGAGGATCCTTATGGTGCCCGCCATTAAATTGTTCATGCAGCCCCTTCACGGGAAGCAAAGAGAAACTGGAGCTTACTCCTGCTCGATATATAGGTCTGGCTGCCCGAATGGATAATGGTCATAATACTGAAATTACTCATGCATCAAACTTTTAAGAGTAAGGCTAATCTTTTCAGCAGATATTTATTAAAACTGAATTATGTTTACTGATAGATTGATTTTTACTGGATATTGTACCCTTGAAATTTTGAAAAGAAAGGGCCCAAAGAGAAGTATCAATTTTTTTTAGTCTGCTTAAATCAAATTATACCTTGGAAAGCAAGAACCCTCTCTCAAATAAAGAAGGTCATTAGTGTACTCGTCGAAAATGGATACAGATGCTATGACATAGAGCAAACCTTTCTTTGTAGACTCTTCCTACACATCATCGTTAATCCAAAAACAGTAAAGGATCAAGTAAATTGTGGCATATGAAGGGATCAAAATTGTGCCCTGTTAACACATTCATGAAGGGAAACAATAGAAAAAAGGCTACCTGATATGCAACCAAAGCAGCATAGCAACCGAATCCAATGCTTGAAAGGATGCCACAAACAATAGCTACAAGGACAGCAACTGGCCACAGGACGATTAGAAGCCCTGCAAAGGGGACACAAACAGTTTCAAGGAAGGGTCCTTCTCTGCCCACAAGATCTTGAACCAGCCGATGCCATCCTTTAAATAGTAAAATCGGAGCTTTGTAAAGTGTAATTAGTGAAATAAATATCACATCCACCAAGATTCCAAGAGCAGCGCATACAACACACCCTGGAATCTGCAGAACCCTATACGGAGAAAACAAAATGTTAGTCTTCTAGAATTAATAGTTCAAGGAAGTCAAACACTGTACCGCTGTACGGTGTGATATAACATGTACGAACTTCTGAAGTATCATAGTCAGAATAAGAAAGGCCAACTCTGGAGTAAAATTTCATGGTATTGGTTGCTTACAAACCCAATTCATTTACAAATGATGTTGACCTCAATTGCATTGCATGATTAATCACATTTTTGAAACCAGATACTCAAGGAAGTATGGAACAAGTTATCATTCATTCATACAACTACCAAATCAGAAGACATGAATTGGACTACAAAATGTGGACCCCATATTCAGAAATTTTTAATGCATAATCCTGGCTTTGCATTACACAGATTTGATTCACTTCTCTGTGCAATTTCTTCAGAAAATGCTATAATTTCTGAAATGTTAGAAATTTTAACCATGAATTAATAAATAAATAACCTCCCATATCAAATATAGTGGATTTTCAGATGATGGATACGAAATGGACATGGTTTAGATTCTATTGCTTTGGTTTAGCACACACAAATCTTCAATGTTTGCCCTGAATTCAATATTTTAGTTTGGCAGATGATAAAATTGCTTAAGAAAGTTGTTCAACATTATCATGTGTCAAATTTCATAAAGATTAGCTCAATAACAAGTATAAAACTAGTCCTTGAAAATCTGCAAACAAAACTCTGTATATTTCATCAAATGCTTAAAAGATACATGAATTCTAGGAAACAGAAACATACTTGAGTTCAATGGGCTTCTCTCCCTTCGATTCCAGTAATCCATCCATCACAGAGAAATAAGAATGGAAGGAGAAATCTGCAAAATCGCGCACAATAGTGCATGCTCCCCATACATTGCTCCAAGTACCATCCTAATTATAAACATGCTCGTATCTATTAACATATAACCTCAGCCAATATGAAAACCAAAAATGTCATATACGAGCTTTGAATTGGTAAACATACCGTTAAGCATTTGACCAACTTCTGAGGAATTGATAAGCCTTCCTTACTGATTGCCTTAAAAGTTTCCATAACAGGCCAAACAAATGCATAATATATTGCCATTATAACACTGCCTACTACCCCAACTACTGTCCAAACTGCAATTGGTAGGGGGGATAGCAGGATCAACGCACCCTTCATAAATGGGCCAAATTTCTTGGTCCTGCAAACCACAAAATCCCAGAATGGATTATCTTTCAATAATCAAATTAAAGTCTTATATGCAACAAGCATAATCGCCCCAATTCATATACGAGTACTTCTTATGTTTCATAACAGTTGCACCATTTCTCATTTAAAGGTCATGCCTTAAAAATATTGAATGTAACATAGTCAAGTGAATGTTAGAAGCGCATCAATGTGTATTTTCAAAATATTAGCTATTTATTATTTTTGCCAATTCAAAATAAAAGATATTTATGGTGGTTAAACTTCATTTCGGGCTATGAAAAAGCAACTTGTGCAACTATTTTGAAACGGAGATAGTAAATATAAAAATTTTCCCTCAACAAAGTCGACATGTAACTGATCCGAGGTGAATTGTCATGTTTACAACACAGCCTATTGTAGACAATTTTAAGCCCTTCTCTAATGGATCAACCAAATAAAGTTCAGATCTTGCAAATAGAACTAGTGAATAAATTAATCTAAGCTACCAAAAAAATTACCTGATAATGCAATAGATGCTGTAAAAAAGATGGCAAGGCCATAGCCCTATTACAATACCAGTGTCCCCAATAGCAATCACTAGAAACACAAAGGGGCTGAATATTGCACCTGCAAGTTCAAGTATTTGACATGTCAATCAAATCTGCAGAAAAACAACAACTAGACATTGCAAACGAATCCCGTCTACATCACTATCCTTTACAGCTCACACAAAAAATAAAAAGAGGACAGAAAGAGAGCTTACTTTTGACAAATCCAAGCAGAAAGAGAAAGAGAAAGATAGGGAGAAAGAAGATGGCATAAGCAATGTACAACATGATGACCTTTGCTTCTGCCATTTCCTCCACCACTATTTCAGACTGCAAGATTTCAGTTTTGCTTCAAAGTGTATTCCCTGAAAAGCTGAAAAACAATTTCTGCAAGAAATCTTCACCCACATAATAACAAGGACTAAATTATTGACAAAACAAGACTAAGATCCAGAGGAATCTTATGTATTATAGGATAGCTTATATATTGGATAGTTTTACAATTTGAAGCATTAATTTATTATATTCTTAATATGTGTGAAGAAGAGCTGTACATACAATGAAACTGTACCATGTGGGTCCCATTTTGGTGACCAAATGCACCACGAGACTACAGCAGCACTATTTTTAATCATCATAAATAATAACTACCCTTGTATAAATACATATAATATGCTAAAGTACATGATTAGAAAATAGAAATTACCTATTACCAAGGGTATTTTAGACATTTTCTTACTATATTTGGCAAATCCCAACTACATTAAAAAGTGTTCATCTATTTTTGGATTTTTCTATAGGACATATTCTGTTAGCAACTTGGTTTTGTTTGTCTATAGTGCCTTAAAACAGGTTGCAAATACCAGTAGTTGTTATTGATGGCTTTTTAGCTCTGAAATAATTAGCATAATTGCAGAATTCTAATGCTGCATTAAATCAGATTGTCTGACCCTATACTTGGATTGAGTGAAGATTAATGTTGTGGAATAGTGATATCGCTAGTACTTAGAAATGTTACTGAGGTTTAGAGATCGACCCCCTTCAGGCTCATTAGAGGCTTTTTTCCCGTATTTTCCCTTTGGATGGTTTGTTATGTTAGTTACCAGACAAAAAAAAAAAAAAAAAAGTACTTGTACTAGACATTTCAGGTATAGAGAAAGATAACCCATAAATAGAATCATATTAAGAGCAGCAAATCTAGATCCAAATACTTAAAAAGGAAATAACAATAATGCTATCCATTTATTTGACCAAGTTACATATCTGACAGAAATATTTGTGATAAATAAAAAGAAGTTATATTTCATTTCCAAATCTGATGGAAAATCATTAAAACTAATAGATCATTTCATACAGTTGACTTGTTAATTAAATTAGTTGCCTTTGTCTTTCAACAACAACAACAACAACAACAACAACAAAAAAAAAAAAAAAAAATGTTGCCTTTGGACAGTATCAGAGGTGATGATTTCACAAGTATCTTTGCTTTGAGACAGGAACTCACAAATAATCTGCACCAGCTTCTTCCCTTCGCGTCTTTGAAAACAATAATACTCTTGCTTAACCTGAGATGGGAACGTCAAAGAGTCTTAGTTGGTATCAACTAAACATATTTCATGTTAAGTGGGTGGAGGCGACGACTTACCATTTTTCTCTTATAATTTCCTATATTTTTGAGTGGGCTTAAAATCTTCATCCTCATCTTCATCACTGTTTGTAATGTGCCCGGACACTGAAGTAGGATGATAAGCGGAAAAGTTACAAGATAGCATGTACGGAGTATAATACAATGATCCTAGTGAAAACCCCATCGTTAAGGGTTCTGGATCTTCTAACTTCTACTGCTAACTTTGAGAAAATAACTGAACTTGATGTATGAAGAATTGAAGACAACCATTCAATGCTTAAACTAACCACAGTTGGTATTAGCAATCTAAAACAAATGTGTATAAATAAACAAGTACTGACTTTGTACAACATAATGGTATAGATTGAAGAGTTGCAAAGGAGACTGAATTTAAGGCTCAAGCTGAGAAAAGGCGTTAGTTTTATGTTCAAGAAAGACAATGATAGAAACATCAAACATGTGATCCCAAACCAGCAAGATTAAGCAATGCCTAAAAAAAAGGAGACTTGTTCTACTTTCAAAGACAACAAAAACAGATTTTGCAATAAAAAGATTGAGTTTACATCTTCACTCCAGAATTCTCATTAACCAAGTTTGCCTTAAACTGCAGAAGCATAGGCTCTTGATGTCACTAAACATACCTCTTATACAAGCCACAAATCCAAATACAGAGAAACGGGAAAATATGAAATGACAGTAAGAATACATAATACAATTTGCAGCTCATATCTTTCAACCAATGCTTCTGCACCTATCAGTCCTCTACTCCTACGAGTTCATCCACAATTTATTCAGCTTCCAACACCGGGAATACATCCTAATGCTCGATTGAATTCTCACATTGCTGATAATATATTCTTACTAAGTAACCTACAAGACGGCTGATTTAATCAGAACCATACATTTATACTGCTTAAGTCCTTCAAAACATCTCAGAATTTCCACAAAAATTTTCTCCTCCTCGACTTTTCCATTCTAACTGCATCGATTCTGTCTTGCACAATTTCACACATTAGTGACCAAAAAAGAAAGCTACGTCCAATTTCATTGTAGTTATACCTATAGGATGCCTAGAAATTTCAAATTCAGCTTTGGTTTACACTCAACCAACTCACCAACAACATATAAGAATATACTCCAATTTAGTAAACTACTCCCTCCGTTCCAAAATGACCACCTTACTATATATGTATAGTACATAACAACAAATTGTGCCTTGGTATTGTGAAAATAATTACACATTAGCCAAAGAGGACAACAAAGCACAAAGAGAGACAAACTTTATAATAAAGGTAGACAATCATTGTGGGACCAAAAGAGTACTTATACAATTATATACAATCATATTAACACAATTCATTAGTAACCTCCTATAGCAAACAAACCAAAGAAAGACTTATTAAGATTAACTAACAGAGTTAAAGTATCTTACAATTTTTCTTAGATGAAATATTCCTAGACATTGTGTAGCGCATCTCTTCATCTTCATCGTCATCCTCGTCCCCATCCTCATCCTCCTCCTTGTTTGCTAGTTCTTCAGTCCCCTCTGCCCCGACGAATTCCTTTACGCAACCATGTCTCCCAAGTATTAAAACATCGAAAATCCGCTGTCCATTATACTTGAAAACCATAAAATCTCCAAAACTCAAGGAATTTTCCAAGACAAACTTAGACCAACCCCCTTTAAAGTATAATCTACCATCAATTCTGCCCACTTCTACCAGCCAACTCTTACTACTATTTCTGTTTTTTAAGAACACTCTGCTGGGTATTTTTGCTGGTATCTTCTCTTCAAATGCAGGTGGAAGCTTCTGCAAATTATTCAATTTTTATAATATACGTAGCACAATTTTAGTTTACATTAAACTTTGTATTGACTACACGGATTATCAAATTTGGTTCATGTAGTCAGCCCCACTTATGGGATTAAGGCTTTGATTGATCAATCTATTGATTAAACTTTTACATTATGCAATAATTATTAATATCAATATCAACCCATCATACTAAATTACTAATCACAGGGAAACATGGAAAATCATACTAAATTACTAATCACAAGGAAACATGGAAAAAGATATAAAATTTATTAACAATTTTACATAATGCATGAAATTAAAGTTAAAAAAAATAAACATGAAGACCAAAATTATTAATGTATACGAAAGAAATAATCTTGCTTAATCGACCGAGTTAAAATTAACAAAAAGAAAGCATGGAAATTTAAGGGGAAAAAACAGGGGAAATAACAAAAAACTTTGGTAAAAGTATAGTGAAATACGTACCAAATTTTCAGAAGATTGCTGTGGTTGAAATACTTTGAAGAATTGTGGGTGTTTGTTATCTGAAGGACCCATCTTCAAAGTTCCAATCTTTGAGAAATCTAGGGTTTTAGAAAATACAGAGATTTTTTTTTTTTTTTTTTTTTTTTTTTTTGGGTGATGATGAATTTGGGATGGGATGGGTTTGTTGTTATAAAGGGGGGAAAGAAAAAAGGTTGATTTAATTTGAAAGGTGATTTTAGTAGTATAAGACAATGAAACATCAAAGTCAAATCAGAAACATTGCAGAGTTGCACTGTTTATTACAGTTCTGCGTCATAACTAAAGTCAAAAGTAAGGGCCAATTGTTGGATCAGCCCGAATATATAGGGTTGGTCAAAAGCATTGACCAATAGCAAGTCGGATCATAACTCATAAGTGGGTTGTCTTGTAACAAATCAAAATGAGTTAGTCCAAAGTGGCTCAAATTGGGTTGGTCCTTGTACAGGTGTTAATTCAGATAGCCTGATTGGGTTCGATGAGGTAGGATCAAGTTAGGTTTATTTTAAAGTTAAATCATGTCAAATCTATATTTATACTTTTATATATTAAAAAAAGTTTTTAAAATTGAATACGTGGCATCATTCACATGTATTAGATACATGTCACGTCACTTTTCACATGTATTGTATACTACATCATCGTTTGAACACAGAACCAATAAGAAATGAGTTAATGTTTCTACCATCTTTGCTATTTTTTTAATTATGTATCATATTAAATTATAATTTATTAAATACTTCATACAAAACATCGATTTCAGAGCACTTATATAGTTTCATAGTTATTATTGTTCATTTGTTCACTATTTTTTTTTAAGTATATAGTTTATATTTTATAGCACAAATAATGTTTATTGATATTTAAGAATAACCCGGTGCATTGCCTGGACCACATGGTAGTTATTGTGTTTATATGAGTCAAAATTTGGGTTAAGTTTTTTTTGAGTCATGTCGGATCAGGTCGACCAGTTAAGTTGTTAACATCTCTAATCACAAATGAATTAATAAATGGATAAGTATAGAGACGAAAGGGAGCATGTAATTCTTAAACTATATGAATTTATTTATTTTTTTATCATAAATATTTTCTTTTATAAAATTATAGGTCTATTATCTTGGTCTTTATTAAATAGATTTAATAAAAATTGTGTACATTAGAACTTCTTCCAATTAACAACATACTAATTTGACTTTAACCCTTTACCCGTCGGATAACCTATTGATTAACCAAGTCTAGAAAAAATGTTGAGCTACTCATGAACAACAAGCATGATCAAACTATATTGATCAAAGGAAACATTGAATTGCTTTAGATTGGATGTAGACATAGTGTTGTCCTTTTTAGCCCAACATGATAACAAGTCCGAACTTGACTAGATTAAACTTGAACAACCTAAGTCGCATATATCGTAGTTTAAGGTTATGAGCCATCCAAAGATACAAGATAATACGAGTAAAATCTAAAACTTGCTAGAAGGTCCCTGGCAAAGAGTTAAAGATGATAATTAGTACTACTCTTAATAAGCAGGAAGTTCAACATCAAGTTTTGACATCTAATTCTACAAAACCAGTAGAGTATGTTATAAACTAACAGCTGCAGTTTCTGAATTCATGACGGGAGCTTTTCTTCAGTAATTAGAAACGAGAAATCACTGATATGACTGATGTTCAAATCTATAAGAATGTGGCCGGTTTTTTCTGATTCCGGAATATATATGCACCTTGATGGAACTGTAAGTTGGCACATTGCTAGGAATGAGCTCACAGACACAGGCATCCTCGTCTGTAATCAAGTTATAATTGCGGACTTTGTTCCAACCTGTGAGCCTTACCCTACCATCCTTCCAGGTCACAACTCGTACTTCCCAATTCCTTTTCTTTGGATCTTTGAGTGAAAATGGCTCATCAAATTGGATTCCAAAAGTATTTATGATTTCTTTAGGAATTACCTGCAGATGGAAGCAAGAAATTAAATTATTTCCATCATTGCAGATTTGATTTATACGATGTAAGAATTAACACGACAAAGAAGGATGTTTAAGTATTGGTAACATGATGATATGATGAAAATTCATCTTCACATGGAAGCCTCGTAAAACCACGAAAGTTAATGAGCTAATTGATCGTAATTATGGATTATAGAGAAGTTCATGACCTTCATGTTAAATTTTAGAGCATGTATATGTACTATTCTTAGTGTTCTTTTACCTGTGAATAAAGGAAAGGGGGGAGGGGGCAGGGGTGGTGCTAATATTACCAGTTCGCTTCTATAGCTATTCTTAGCAAAAAAAAGAAGGGATTCTTCAAAGAGACCAAAAATTCCTCAAGTTTGGTGGTGTTGTCCTCATGATTGACGTCCTCCTTGCTCGAGCCTGAAATAATTGATAGATGCCGTACCTCAAAGATATATTACGTTGTAACAAAGTTCAAAATGTGCAAAACTAAAACAAAGAAAAAAGAGGTCAAATGTACAATTTCTTACTCATAGGAGAATTCAGCAAAGGTTTTTCCTCAAAGTCTTCCTCGCCTACTTCTCGCCTTTCCTCATTGCAAGAGTCAATCTTTTGTTTTCCATCATGGATATGACATGGTAGAGTTTCACAGCCAGCAGGATCAAATATGCAAAATTTGTATCTACAATCGCCTTTATAAATGAATAAGATCATACTTCCATCGTCTACGGAATTATCCTTCATAAATTTGTCCCACCCGGTAGAGAACTGGAGCTTGTTTTTTTTCTTAAATACTTTGATAGTCCAGGAGTTGTTTGCACCACTGAGTGAGACAGATACAGATGACTCTGACCAAAATTTGCTGGCAAATTCACAAGGGATCCTCTGTGAAGTTCATCAGAAAAATTAATTTAATTTCCAACAATTTACGCCAAAAATTTCACTTTGAATTACATAGGCAGGTCAGGTGGAATTCAATAAGATTTTGGAAACAAGGTACCACATGCTTGATTCTTTTAAAACTGTTTGAAACCAATTAAAAACCATAATGGTGCAGTGAAGAAGCCAAAATAGTTTGCAGAAACACTAATTCAAGATGTTTAAGCGAAAGAAATCTGTGTATCCTCAGGAAATCCATCTCGACAACCATCTATCAGGTAAACTACCACTGATTTCAAGAATTAAAAAAAATCTAGGTTTACCTGCATGCTTTCTTGAAGAATGGAAGTTGGCATAACTCTCAAGAATCTCCATGATTTCCCTTCATCCGAGTAGGCAGATGTTTCTACAGACCTTTTCCTCCTTAATTACAGTCTGTTACTCATTGTTTGCTTCAGTTCACAGTTCTATGGACTCTATAAGACATAGATCAGCTTAACAGCAGAACAGTCAAACAAAGCTGTGTAATTAACAATAACAAAGATTTTTAACACAATTTCACATTAGAAATCCAAAAAATAATTTTTTTTTTTAAAAAAATCATAACATATATCAAATACTTTTCTCAAATAATTTTCTATATAAACCAACAATAACTCATAGATCAAAAAATAATTACACCAAAATGTATACCTGATATAGAATTATACAAAATCAAAGAGGCTTTCTGGGGGATAGAATAAAAGTAGAGAGGAGAAAATGAGCATCAATGTTTTTAAAAGATCAGTTCACTCTATTAAAGCCTCTGAGGTTGTTCATTAAGTCAAGATATCTACATCTCATTAAAAACGAGTCTTTTGTAGAGAATAATGAGCTTACTTTTCTGGGTTATCAGAGGTTCTAAACACATCCAGCTATTACTAAAGCTGAACCAGAGAGTCAATCAGATAGCTAAATTAAGTATTATCTACTAGCTGTTCTACAGTAATTGCAGTATCTAAAATGCAGTAGCATTATGATGGGGTTGGAAGGAGAGACCATTTCCTGATACAAAATCATATTGCCACACTATAAATGCATTTCTTTATTTTTAGTAAAAATGATATAATGCATTATTAGTCAATTTCATTACCATATGAATCACCAAATGCCTAACACAACCAAATTCCTAACATAAAGTAAACATGTAAATGTAATCAACAGGAAAACCACAACAAAACAGAAAAAAGTGAGATTGGCTTCCAATCGGTTGTCTAAACAAGCATGCAACCTTCTCTAGTTATATTAGTAAAAAGTGATGCACAATTCAACTATCACATTATGAAAGTGAGTGCAAATAATTGGATTGATATACAATACAGACATTTGAGCAAGAATGGTAGTGCAGTAGCGTTAGGAAACTCATACCAAATGGTTAAAATTAGTGAATTAAACTTCAAAATGCACTAGAAAGCATATTTCAATATTCTTCTACATTTGGCATAAGAAGAGGTGTATAAAATTAAAGAGACCATACACATAATTACTAATGCATCCAGGCATGCACTGAACATAGACAAATTTAAAATTTCAGTAGGTTTGTCACATGTCCTTCTAACCTCAACATCTAATCCTAGTCAAAGCTATTGGGTTCTGGCCAAGAAAAAGTTGAGCACAATGGTCACTACAAGTCCTATCTAGTATTTGGAAGAAAACAAAAAAAAAAAAAAAAAAAAAAAAAAAAAAAAAAAAAAAAAAGAAAAAACATGTTCAGTGCTTCTTTGCATCACATGGCATCATCACAGATAGTCACGGTGGCATAAAATGAGTCCACATAATCAAGCACAGATTTTTACTACTATGAAGACTTGAAACAAAAGGTAGCTTCAGATAAAACCGATATTAGCTGTGGATATCTGAAGTCCTATAATGTTCTATTTATAATTGTGATAGAACATATTACAGCTGAAGACTGCAGGTTTTCTACCTCAATGACAATTCAAACACTACAGGCAACCAATAGAATTGAAATCTATTAGTATCATAGCAAAATTCATTGAGAAGGCTTACAGCTCTACTACAGAAGAGGCAGCCTCCAAGCAACATGGATGATTTCTGCCAAGAATTCTTGTCAGCATAGGAGTACCATGCATGTAAGCAACAAATCAGCTACATAGAATGAAGTGAATTTCTATGTCCTGTTGTCAAATTTGTAGTATTTGTATGACCTCTTCAAGGCATCTTTATCTGAATTGATGGAAGAAAGTTCTTCAAGAAAGGTGCCATAGATGTTACTTTACCTGTGAATATATCAACAAAAATAACATACAATACATTGACAGACTAAAAAACATAGGGGTATTAATTAGCTGATCAAACTTTGGAGTTCACATCCTGTTGACGCGTTTTTTGGCTCACCATACTCTAGATTCTTCCACCACACTTAATTTTCACTGACTCACTCCCATCAACGCTCAAAATTTAGGTCTTCCTCCCCTTTGTTCCATTCATGGTTATTTTAAACTATGTTCAGTCTTTAAACAAAGGTAAACTTTTGCAACTCAGAAATTAGGCTTAGAAAATGCTTCAATTAGTTAAATAGAATATGTAAATCACATTGCATACGGAATCATTTAATCTCTGCATTCCCTTAAGCATAAACAATGTGATATTGCTAACATTACAATTTTAAAAATTACTATTACTGATATTATAATAATATACTTTTCATCATGCAAATTTACTTATCTAGTGACTGTTCTTAAAAACCACAACCAGAGGCATTGTAACATTGTGCTGACCGTCTGTCCAAGTCAGCCAACCCACCTCTTCATTCTGGAAAGAAATTCTCGTGGTGGAGATTTTAACTATGAAGTTCTGCTTCTCACCCTTCACCTTGAAACTTAATTTGGGAGGATTAACAGTCACAATTGTCCCTTTAGGGCTGGAAATTATAGCTGTATAACTAGTCGCTATCACACCCACATTGGTTAAAGTCCTTGTGACAGTAAACTCAATTGTACTAGCCTCTTGGGTTTGATTGAATGCGACAATGATGGCTGGATAATTCAGTTCCCATTGCTCAAGAGCCTTCTTGTCACAGCTAACAGCCCTCCTAGCAATGGTCATTATTTCATCCTCAGTATATTTAGAGGCACAAAGGAAATCAACGTAAGAATCCATATCTAGGTCATAAGTCAAACCTGGATCATTCGCCATTACTGAATGCACATGGCCTGCACCAGTGGCCCAGATTGATGCTTCAGTGTAGGATTTTTGGTCTACTAAAGGCTTACCATCAGAGTAATAATTATAAGAGGTCGTCATTAACGCTGAACGAATCATGGCTGGTGACCAGTCTGAGTGAGCTCCCTTGAGAAGGGCTGCAATGCCTGACACGTGAGGGCAAGACATGGAAGTTCCAGATATGATATTAAACCAGGAATGCCGTGGATCCTCTGTCAATCCCAATCCAGAAGGTGGAACCTTTTTGGGCCAAGCAGCAAGTATGTCAACACCAGGAGCAATGATATCAGGCTTGAGAAGGTATATAGACTCATAGTGCGGACCCCAAGATGAAAATGCAGCCACTGCTGGGGCTAGACTGCTGCCAACCTTAGTCCCATGGAACACCATGGTGGCCTTGGGATTTCGAGCTGAATTCAAGTAGCCAACAACTTTATCATAGGAAGATTTGGTAATGGATAATCCAGGGACCAAATGTGGATCACTTTTTAGACTCTCCCCTTGAACTTCATCATTGGCAATAACAACTCCCAATCCTCCTGCCTCCTTAACATTCAAGCCTTTCTGTATTAAGCTGATAAAACCGTGTAAACAGACAACTATTTTACCTTTGACTAAGTCATGATCTAAATAATCTGCTTCACAAGTTGAACCCCCCAAATCAGTGATAGGGAAGAACTGTTTATCCTTCATCACTTCGCCTGTATATAGAGAAGTTCCAGTCAATATGATCCCATTTCCAAGGACAAGATCAGCAGGGAAGGTCCGGTCAGTAGAACTCGCTCCAACAGTGGTGATCCATGGAGCTATGTTTGATACTGTTTTGAATTCAGGCCCGTTATTTCCTGCTGAAGCTGAGACAAAGATCCCCTTCTCAACAGCTGCAAAACACCCAATTGCAATGGGGTCAGTAGAATACCGTGTTGGAGAACCACCAAGAGAGAGGGAAATAATAGCAACCCCATCTTGGACTGCTTTGTCCAACGCAGCCAATATGTCGGATGCCACACACCCATTTGTCCAACAAACCTTGTATATGGCCAGTCTTGCCTTGGGGGCAATCCCAGTGGCCCTTCCTTCAGCATAGCCGAAGAAAGAGGCATTAAGGCCTCTACCTGCAGCCGTTGAAGCTGTGTGAGTCCCATGCCCTTCATAGTCTCTAGCAGACTGAGGCTCTTCCTCATTAGCACCCTTCATTGTCAGTATCCCTCTAGAGAAATACCTGGCCCCAACTATTTTCTTATTGCACAATGAGGAAGGAAAGTCTATGCCTCCATCACAAACCCCCTTGAAGTGGGTAGGGACTGAGCTTAGCCCCTCATCGCTGAAGCTTGGACTCTCAGGTGAAATCCCAGAATCAAGAAAACCAATCACAACATCAGAGCCCAAGTCAGACTCCTTCAACAAACCCAACGGTTCATGGTAGGAATCAAGCCCTAGGAAATATGGTGTTCTTGTTGTTTGAAGGTGGTACACTTGGTCTGGGAAGAGCCCAAGTACACCAGGTTGGGTTTTAAGCAACTGGGCTTGCTCGAAGGTCAATCGTGCAGAGAATCCATGAAAGACAGTTCCATAAACATGAAGGAAATTACTACTACCTTTCCCTCCTTCCTCTTGGATAACATTGAATCCAATGCTATTAAGAATGGAGCTATACCACTCCACAACATCAAAATATGCAGCAGGTTTATAGTCATTTTCAATCCTAACAATATAGTTTTGAATCCTCGGATTATCAATATTTTCCCCTGCCCCAAAGAATGGTGATGAGGTGACCAACAATACAATGAAAATGGTACAAAAGAGAGACATGGTTCAACTTCTAACTTTCTAAGTGAATTCTAAAGATTATGCTTATGGATTACATTGCAATGGATGCTTCAATATGACTATTTATATAATCTAAACAAAAACATAAGGAAACATAAAGAATCAAGGGTGAAGCATTGAAAAATGTAACATCTCACATAAAAGTAAGTTGATGAAAACAAACAGTTCATTTAACCTTTAAGCTGTTACTTGACAAGTTTACATGTTCACAGAAACAGAAACTTTGGTACAAATACGGCTAATCATACATGGAAGGAGTTGTGAACATTCAAATACATGAACAAAATCAGAACCTAAATTATTATAATTAAGAAAATTAATTTTGATTTAAGGGGAAATACTGAGTATTATTTTCATTTTAAGTGCATTACAGTATTCCAATTCCCATACAAAGATGCAATTCATTACCTCCATCTGTATTTAGTTGTTACATTACGAGTCCAAATTACATCAACATGATTATTAATTCCGGACAAAGGCAGTATCATTTTCCAAAACACGAAAAAAATAATAATCTGAAAGTACATGCATGAAGGGAGGTGTGAACATTCAAATACATGAACAAACTTAGAACCTAAACCATTCTAATTTTTTTTTTTTTTGAAGGGACCTAAACCATTCTAATTAAGGGAAGTCATTTAAATTTAAAGGGAAATTCAGAGTATCCATCTCCATTTAAATGCCCTACAGTATTTCAATTCCCATCCTAGTATGTAATTTACTACCTTCATTTATATTTAGTTGTACGTTACGAGTTCAAATTACACCATCAACGTAACTATTAATTCCGGACAAAGGGAGTACTCCGTATCATTTTCCAAAACCCGATAATAAAAAGAAATAATAATCTGAAATTGCAATAGCATGATAGAATCTGCTCAATTGAACAATGTTGCATAAAGTAGAATTCGAGAGACAACCCAGAAAAAAGTGGCAAATTTGAGCCACATAACTCCATTACAGTATGTAACTTGTCGACTACAATTCAATAATAAGGGTATAGAAATTAAAATGGAGTTGCAAATTATCGTTAATGTATAAATGAAAATATTGGAGGGAATAAATTAAAATTGAAGACATAATTCTGAAAAAACTTACAATTAACAGCTTTTTTGCTGGTAAGAAGCAATCAAAGTTGAAGATGATAAAGATGGTGAAGATGCAATTATTTGGCCCCATAATCAACTATAAATTTCAATTTTCAAGCTCCTTTCGGAAAAATTGTCAAAGTAAGCTTTTAATAGAAACAATTTTCTAAAGTAGACGCGTGACAAAACTATTTACCAAACTAAGCTTTGGTGAAACGTTAATCGGGCGTTTTTATCCTGGCCATTTATTTTTTTTAAATTTCAATAAAGGCAAAACCGCAAAAGCGCCATCCAGGGTGGCACTAAAATTTCCATAAAAATTGGCCAAAGTAAAAAGTCAACCTGGTTGGCGTTTACTCTCAGCCATAAAGCGTCAGCCTGGTTGGAGGAATAATTTTTAGTGAGTATGATGAAGAACTAAGCAATGGAATGTGATGAATTTGCTGCAAATACAAGTATCTTAAAATATTACTCGGAATCAGTAGAACTTGTCGTAGACTTATCTTAAAATGCATAAAAGTTACTAGAAATAAGTAAATGTTACACCAATACAAGTATGTAAATAAAAGTTACTCCAATATACTTCGTCCATTTTCCTAATATTATCGTATTTCCTAGGACATGGAGTATCATTAATAGTTAATACGGAGTTTTATAATTACTTTGTACACTGGTCACATATAATTGTTACGAAGTACGAGTTCTTGTTTAGAGCTCCTCGCCATAGAGAATTGGGGATGTGGATAATGATTAGAGCCTATTAATGATTCACCAATTTAGCTATTGACAATTGACAATTTGACATTGACATCCACAACTTTAAACAAGATCTTTCTATAATAACCAAACTAAAACAATTGTACAGTTAATCAATTAAACAATCTTATTCTGTAAAAATTAGTTTAAATTGCTTAGTAAGTTTAAATCTTATTTTGTTCACATGTAATTGTTTGTTTAGTAAGTTTAGAGAAAGCCATGTAATTTAGATATATGCCATAATTATCTAAATTTTTGGAAATGTCATTGTCTTACAAATTCTTTGTCATATCTTTTTGTGACAATGTTATACTGTATTTCTTATGAATATGGTGCAAAAATTTTCCATTAACTAAAGGCAAAATGATTAAGGGAAGTAAATCTGTGAATCTATCTAATCATATACGAAGTATTAGGGTTTTTTTTTTTTTTTTTTGAGGAAAAGTAGTATTAGAGCAACTCCAATAGTTGTAGCTAGGGACTTACTTACAATTTAAATAATTCCTAGCTACTAGCTTGACCATTGGAGCTAGAAAATGCAATTAGCTTGACCAAGCAAATTCGCTTTGCCAAGCTACTTTGCTTGAAAAAATACTTGACAAAAAAGAATAAATAAAATTAAATATAAAGAAGCTAATTACTTAATTATGGCTCATTTAAATAGCAAGCTAATAGCTAACCATTGGAGCTCAATGTAGCTACAATGACAATTAGCTTAAAAGCTTATGTGACATGGCGAGCTAATTTGACAATTAGCTTGCCATTGGGGTTGCTCTTAGTATTTTAATTACTGCCTAATTAAATAAACTTGCTCTCCAAACTAAAACTTGAAACTCTTATTATTACCTTAACATAAATTAGTAAATTATATATTGTCAAATTGCTTTTATTAGATCTTTTAAATTAGTTTATTAGTAAAATTGATTCAAATAATGGATTCCATATTTAGGAAATCTTCTATAAATTTTCTGGCATATAATAATATTTGCCAAATTAAAATTGAACTTACAACTATCCTTTTTTATTTTTGGTAAAATACAACACTATATATATGATCATAATCAATCTAAGAATTCTTGTCAATCAATAGCTTTGTTGTTAATATTTCTAGACTTGTCTATTGAACATTTGAAGGTAATATAATTTACTATTGTCAACAAAATTCTAGGGTATTGGATCAATTTTTTTCCCTTTCTGTATTTAACTCATTACTTTTATTACATGTTTAACTTTTTTTACATCATACAAGTAGCATATTATTGAAATTCATTTACACTTTATTATATACAAAGCGTATACTTAAGTTCAACTGTTTTTTAGGATCTCGGTAAAACTTCAGAAGACATGAAAAAAAACCAGTATGATTGTAGCTCTACTCTTTGTTGCCCTTGTGGTTTGTTAGGTTGTACCTTACTTATCTATAAAATTCATTAAAATAATAAATTGTACGTGTTAATAATTTTGGTGTAATTAATTTATGTAATCTTTATTGCATTTAACAACTATAGTGTAAATTATTTTGCATTGTTTGATGTACACAATAATATGATATTGGCCGGCATGCAGCTGATGATCCTGGAGCTTCACAAGTATCATGTTATAAAGACAATCATATAGGAGTATGTATTCCAGGATCTGCAAGTGAAAGCAAATGCAACAGTTTATGTCATAGCAGTTCTTGCGGTAAAGGAGGCTTCTGCAAAGTTTTATCACAGCCTCCTCCTAACCATTATTGCCATTGTTATTGTTAATCTATATATTCTATAGTTTCGCAAATAATTATAAAAAAAAAAGTAAGAAACTTTCATGCTTTAACATTCATCCTATGTAACGGCTTATCCTAAATGAAAGCCTTGACATTTAATATATAATATAAAATATATTATTATATTATATCTTAATTTGTATCATCATTTTTTTAGGATAATTTGTAAATTACCACCCAAAAATGTACCTGTTTTTAAAATAACCACCCGTTTAATTTTTATTTTTATTTTACCAGCCCTTAAATTAAATAATCACTCAGATTACCACCCATTTTAAAATTTCGATGGTTTCCATTTGTGGGCCCCACCTAACGGCTATTTTGACCCTTTTGACTGATCCCCCCCCCCCCCCGATTTTTTCTAGTCTCTCTCCATCTTCCTACCTTCTTCAACCTTCTCCCTACCTTCTTCAACCTTCAATCCTCCATTTTTCTCTAACCTTCTGACAAATTCTTCTTCTCCCCCCTCCCCCACTTTCTCTCTCCTCCATTTTCCTCCATTTTTCTTCTGAAATTTTTTATCCAGAGATAAGGAAGTAGTATCCTCTACTGAAAGAAGGATCCCTAGCCTCTTCCACCCTCACCTCCCACTTCCCATTTCCTTGCTGAACACCATCCGCCAAAACAGCACCATCTCCGCCCCTAATAACAGCTCCCAGACAGAGAAAGAAAAATAAAAGGAAGAAAAAAAAAAAGAAAGGATACAAAATGGACAGAAGGGAATGATGAAGATAGAGAAAGGTAGAAAGAAATAGAAAAAAAAGATTAAAAAAGAGACTAACCTGGGAAACCTTGCCAGCGACATTCCAATAATTCCAGTGCTGGAATTATTTCATTCACGAATTAGGGTTTTTTATGTTTAAGGCTTTTGATCTGGGGTAAAATTGAAGCTAATTCATGCAATTAATTGAGGGGTTTTGCTCGAAATTTCAAAAAAAAAACCCCAATTCAATTAAAATAAGAACCCTAATTTAAGAAAACCCCTAATTCAATTGAAGCATGAATCCTAATTTCATAAAATCCCCAATCCAATTATTACAAAAGTTGTTAACTAAATTTTAGAATTTAATTAAAATTGGTAATTTATACTAATTTGCAATCGAGCTAGAAAAGAGAAAATTGAGAGTGTAATTAATATATGAAAAGAGACATGGAATCTTGTAGGAGAGTAAAACACAGTAGAGGGATGGCAAGAATCGCGGGGAAGTGTATGTGAATCGCCATTAAAAGAGGAAGGAGAAAGAGGGAGTTCCGCCATTAAAGAAGTCATACTCCAAGCTTTGTTGCTTAAATTTGAAGATTTTTTCGTCATTTTGATAGTAGAAAAATGGAAGAAAATGGAGGAGAAAGAAAGTGGGGGAGGGGGGAGAAGAAGAATTTGTCAGAAGGTTAGAGAAAAATGGAGGATTGAAGGTTGAAGAAGGTGGGAAGAAGGTTGAAGAAGGTAGGAAGATGGAGAGAGAAAAAATCGAGGGAAAAATTGAAAATATGGGGAAATTTTTTAAATTACCACCTGTTAGGTGGGGCCCACAGACGAAAAACCACTGAAATTTTAAAATGGGTGGTAATCTAAACGGTTATTTAATTTAAGGGGTGGTAAAATAAAAATAAAAATTAAACGCGTGGTTATTTTTTAAAACAGTACATTTTTGAGTGGTAATTTACAAATTATCCTTTTTTTTTTTATTGTCGTAGCAAGTATTGCTCTTAACCACAGGCGGCTTTTGCAAAGTTTTAGCACACCCTCCCCCCAAACATTATTGCCATTTTTATTGTTGATCTATTTTCTATATTTTCACAAATAATTATACCTACTTATATTATTCATTTATTTATTAAAAGGAACTTTCATGCGTCAACAACATTCATTTTATTTAGTAACTAGCTTAGCCCCCGTGCCATGCACGATAAGTGTAATTTTTTTTAAAAAAAAATTATTATGTCTAACAAATAAAAGTGATGCTTTAAAGTAATTTCTTTAATATCAATAATATGAATCAATTTTATCACGGAGTATTAATTGTTTAGCAAAATCTAATGTTACTCCGTCTATCAGATAATTAAGAAGGAGTTAGATTAATATTTTAGGGAAGAATTATAAGCAACAAATAAAAAAGAATATTTTTATCATAAAGATAATATAAAAGATTTGAAATGATATTATTATAATTGTATCAAATATTCAAAAAAAATAAAATTATATATATATATACATATATGTATATATATACATATATGTATATATATATATACATATATATATGGTTAAAAAGGGAAGGGGAATTTTGGAGAGAAAAAACAGCACCAGGATGTGACACGTGTTACTCTCAGTATCTATTTTAGTATTAAGTTATTGATGGCTCAAGTTAAATGCAGCCTTGACATTCAAATTTATAATAAAATACTCCGTACTAAATTTGCATCATGCGAGATTACAAGTACGTAGTATATATTCATACTAATACACACGACACTTTGCATCCCATTATTATTAGATTCTTTAGCCAAGTTTTATTGAACTTACATTCAATTCTTTAATTTTTTATTATTATTTTTTTACGAAAAAAAAAGGAACGAATACAATTTTTTTTTAAAGAGCCACAAGAACGAGTAATAAGAATCGATCTCAAAATTACTTGGAATTAAAAGGGAAGCTCTAACCATTTGAGCTATCCCTCACTCTCATACAATTAGTTTACCTTATTTCTTCTTCTTTGGATACTAAATTTCTCTTGATCTCTTATTGTAACGTTTTGCCTAAAATAAGTCAACTTGTTCCATCAATAATAAGATATTACACCAACTTAATGCATAAAAAGACTTTGTCCCAGATAGACTGATAGTGAGCCTTAATGCTTTACTAAGTTATTATGAATTGTAAATTTATTTATCACTCATAGGATTTGGTTACTTGATGAGCAGCTCATATCACATGTTAGGATTTAGAAATTCTAGTTGACTACACTCTCTCTACACGTCATTGGAATAAAGCTTGGACCCACCCTTTTCTTTTTTTTTTTTTTTTTTTTTTTTAACAAACGAATCTACTGTGTACCTTTTTATTGTTATATACACCCAGATGTACAGTATACCTATGAGCATTTTGTTTTCAGCTTGATGATTGTTCTTCATTTAATCATCAAATGAATTACAAAAACTAACTTTAAGTTAGTTGGGTACACGGTACACCCGGATATGTATAAAATATTTCACTTTTTATATACGTAATATTGCCATTTATTGCTTTTAATTTAATGAGTAAAATTTTAATCGCATTGGGCCTGTGTTTAGAAAATTAGTAAATGGACATTATTTACTTTATTTATTTATTTTATTGGTAAATAACGATTTATGTACCATTATATAGGTATATAATACCATTAGAGTATATGTTTTCTTATTGGTTCCATTATATCTCAATGGTCTAATATATGATGCATCATTTGCAAATTTATTTGTATTACTAAAAAAATATATTTACCATTACATATAACGTCATCTAATGATATCACTTACCTATTTAATGGTATATTATACATATGTCGTTATTAATAATTTTATCGTCTTATTTTCTTCAAAATCAATAGGCCTTATTGAAAAAGACTTCTTAAATGATATCGCGGCTGAGCCATTTCAAACGGTTAACGATTAGGCATGTGGTTTTGCATCACAAGGGCATAATAGTAATTTTGTACAACAATAAAGGTAATAGAATCACATTACATCATTATTTTTATTTGAAAACTTAGTGTACTATGGTAGTCATTTTAGTACCATTACAACCTTACATAATACCATTACTACACCAACGGTACAATTTCATAATCTAACCATATATTTGCATATATATATATATATATATATATATATATATATATATATATATATATATATATATATATATATATATATATATATATATATTAGCTTCAAAATATACCATCAATAACATAATACTAAAACAGACACTATGTTAATGATATATATATTCATCAAAACTGGTGTTGTATTTTCCCTTCAAAACTATTTTTTTATTTTTTATTTATTGTAAATATACTTTATATATATTCATCAAATCATTTGATTGTGATTCACTTTCCTAATAAAAATATATATATGTGTGATTCACATATCTTTCATATCTTTTATTATTATTATAATTATTATTATTATTATTATTATAAACAAACAAAGTTATACAACCTACAATAAATTAGTGGGAAGTCGAGATACAATTTGGCCCCCCACTCCTCTAGCTATAGCAAAGTCTACCCTAGTGAAGATATGAGTTGCAGCACGAACCCCAATGTCTTGAGTCGTCGAGAACCTCTAAGCCCGCTTAAGCAACGCAACAACCTCCTTCTCTAATTCCCCAAGCGAAGAAAAGGAGAAGGGAATGAAACCATATCCAATCAGCCGACAACTAGCTTCATACTTCACCCACTTCCGATGAGCCGCATCAGCCACAACCCGTCCAGGAACAAAGTCAGATAGCCCTGTCTGTGTCAAAAGAGAAGACCCTGTTAAGTCCACACAAACATCGCGACCACGATCCCGTGAATAAAGTAACATATCAGCAAGTCTGAGGGCCCCGTCATTCCGTCCATACAACCCTATGTCAACCTCCTTTCTTGCTAAAATCCCAGATCTGTAACATATATCAACAAGGGCATCACGAACAACATTATGCCGATTATTATTATTATTATTATTATTATTATTATTATTATTATTATTATTATTATTATTATTATTATTATTATTATTATTATTATTATTATTATTATTATTATTATTATTATTATTATTATTCTATATCTATACTATTCAATCTATAATGTAATATTAAAACAGACACTAGGAAGAAATTGACTCTAGAAATAACACGTGTCACAACTTGGTACTGGTTTTTTCCTCTAAGTTTTTTTTCCACGGTGACATCAACTACATATTGTAAAATATACTAAAAATATTCACCAAATCATTCACTTACTTAAAACAAAATATATATTTGTGATTCACATATTTTCCATATAATACTATTCTAACGTCTATTACTTTGTATATATATGGAGTATATATTATTTCCTAATCCTTATGCAGTATTTTATTCCTTCAAATCTTCAATATATTTGCAGTAATTTTGTAACAAAAAAAAAAGAAAAAAAACGTTTTAGAAATAATTTATTCATACTTGATTATTACTATTACTATTACTATTACTATTACTATTATTTCCTCAGCCTTCTTTTGTTATTCATATATTCTCTATTTAGAAATTTCAAATTGTTTTAATTTCTTATTAGGAAACGGCTTCCTAATAGCATAATTTTTTTTCTTACAATATCAATCTTATTTGATTTATTTTTAATTTTTAGTTATTTATATATATCAAAAGCACAACAAATTACATATGTTTTCCACTATTCTAAATTGTATCAATACACTGTAGTAATTATTTATGTTACAATCCCATGGTGTTTAATTTACAATTTCCAAATACTTAATTATTTAGTTAATAAAAAGAAAAACGATATCAATTTATTGTTAAAATTTTAAACTTATTTGTCTAATTACTCTGTCGTCATTATACTTCATGTTTCATTTCATTATATACATAAAAAAAAATAAAAAAAAAATACTATGGATATATATTTTGTCCACATGCATTATACAAAATATGTTATTTTTGTTTTTTAAAATTTTTGTGTTGAATTATAAACAATAGTGAAATTAATTACCGTACATGACACGAAACCTAATCTAGTTGTAGCTATTTTTGATACCATAGCAACCATTTATAATCTTATAGTACCATTCCACTACTCAGTGGTATAAATCACAACTCAATAATACAATTTACAACGAACTCAATAGTACCAATGTCGTTTTATATTTCTTTGTCCCTCTATTTAAAACTTTGTCATATCATGCAAATACAAATACATTACAAGTTCACAACTTTGCAGTACTACTTCCTTCCTCGCTTTCTATATCGTAGGACACTAATTTCATCATAAGTAAACATCCACTCAACTTTGAACTCTATTTTTAATTATACTTTTCTTGTTTTTAAAGTTGAATCAGGTTAAAATTGAACTTTATATATTGATGCACCGTTTTCGATCATTAATGGTTTTAATAAAATCTTAAATTATAAAATGTAGATGATACGCATTGAGAAGCATCATATAATTACATCACACACACACACAAAATATATATATATATATATATATATATATATATATATATATATATATATATATATATATATATATATATATATATATATATATTTATATAGCATCCGTGTGATGCACGACTTACAAATCTTAATACTCATATTCATTTCACCAAATTTTAAAATAAAATGAATTAATGAGTGATAATGAATTTACTTACAAATAGGTCTTAATCATATATTTTTAACCCTCTAAATAATGATATACGGAGTACTAATTGAAAGCAACTTTTTTTTTTAAGAAAAACAAAAATTCTTAAATTGTATGTAAAGATTTGAAAACTAATACAACACGATGAACTGACAATCAATATCCAAATTAAGTCATATTTTTTTTCCTCCTTTATTCGAGTCACTGGCCCCCTCATTTTAAAAATGACTATCTCCGTCCTCTAAATATGTTTTTACTAGATTAGTGTCCGTGCAATGCACGATAGTAATAATTTTTTTTCTATATAATTAATTTGACATATAATATAAAACTGAGGCAACTCATGTAGAATAAACAAATGTAATGCATGTAAGAAAGATGAAATAATAAGGCAAAAATTATTAAAACTACAATTGAGAAAAAAAATATATATTATTTTGATTAGTTGGGTTGAAAATATTTAAAAATAGTATACATTAGATTACATTAATGATGCATGTTATTCTTAATAAAACTATACAATGTAGATGTCGTATGGCTTTTTATTAATGAATTAATTTAGTTAAAAAAAATATACAATGTACTTCCAAAAAATAAGCTAAGTAGGATAATTAAGAAAAAAAACCTTAAAGTTGACATCATATATTGTATTGGCGGGAATTTTTTTAATGATAACTTGATATATGTCCAAAATATCGATGTAAGTATGGCCTGTTGTAGTAATAGTTAATAATTTTCTTAGGAAAAAAAAAGTTATAAGTTGGTAAAATTATTATAGAAATATTTAACATAAATCTAACTCAATTATTATTATTTCATAAGATTTCAAATCAACACCATGAATAGAAGTGTTTTTTTTTTCATTAACCCCACAATTGTACAACTATACATATATAATGGTAATTTAGATGTTGATATTGTATTTTTGGCTCCGTTAGTTTATACTCTCTCAAAATCTTGTGTAACTATTTTAAGTAAATAAAACACAAATTAAAAAGGAGTACAATTATTAAAAAGATAATATATGAGATTAGGAATAATATATTATTATAGTTGTATTATACAAATATTCCAAAAATAAAAGATTTTTGCTAAAAAGGAAGGGGGAGTTTTGGAGGGAAAAAACAGAACCAGGAAGTGACACATGTCATTCCTGGTGTCTGTTTTAGTATGATGTTATTGATTTTTTTATGATTAGTAGATTGTAGATATTATGCATGAGTGTATTGTAATATTAGTTGTCAAATAAATGGTTTGATTACAGGTGTAGCAAAAATTTAAAATCTTTTTATAATATTCAGAGATTTCGGATTTAGGGATTTTGTAACAAAATATTATAGCAAAAATTGAATTATATACCGTATGTAAATTTTTATAAAATTATGTATGATATACCTAAAATCATATAGTAGAAAATTAGTAACACAAATTTTTATATGTGGCTGACCACACTGTGTGGCCGGGGTTACTTATTCAGGGGTAACCCCTTACCGATCGAGTAACTCTTGACCGGCCGAGTAACCCCTGACCGACCAAGTCATCCCTAATTGAGTAAACCTTGACCAAGCAACCTTTGACCGACCGAGTAACCTCGACTACATGGTGTGGCCAGCCACAAAGAAAATGCGGTGAATTAGTAAAATCAACATATATATAATTGGCTCATAATTTACATATTTAAAAAACATAATTTAACAAAATTTGACTACTACTACAAAGCAATTTTGAATCAATCAAAATCAATTCGTAATATCAAATAATCAATCAAAATTTATAATTTTGTGATTGATTTTTAATTAGCGATAAATAATTTTTTTATATATAGTATTCTGATAATAGTTTTGTAGTCAATTTTTTTTTTATTGATTTTTTAGTGTAATATCTTTTTATATGTTACAAATATTTTGACTAAGATTCGCGAAAAATAATCATATTACCTTGTATAAAGGGCTATATACAATTTTTATAAGTGTATATGTAAAATGTTCAAATTCAAGTAAATAAAAAAAAATGAAAATGCACTTATCATAATTTCTTATTTTAACCACGTGTTATATAAATTAGTATATTTGAATGATTTATGATTGATAATCTATATCATCAATAATATCATTAACTAAATTATAATCTAAACTTGACTAAAATATGAAGAATATAAGATTTTATAGATTATTCTATAATATGCAATATTACAAATAGTTTACTGATTCATTAAATTTTCTAGAATCTTTATAAAATGGTCAAGAAGGCTTATAATTTAGTAGCTATTTATAATCTATTATTGACCATCGTTGTAGGAAAAAATATCACTTGTCAATCTTATACCAATTATATATAGAGAGAATAGAGTGATAAAATTGTAGGATAAATATATCTTTTCTATAAAGTATATATGTATCACTCCAAATCTTTTAATTACAAACTGTTAAATGGACTTGGTTCGCACTTATTTATTATGGACCACTAACATTAGAGACACTAACATTATATAGTTAAATATTATGTAAATAAATAGTGTAGAATTCAGATATAGAGGAAGAATTTGTAGATCTTGTAGTGTCTCCTTGTGAAGATTAAAACTAACTTTTAGATTCGGATAATGCCTTGGTTAATAATTATTATATGCATGTATTATTATAATAATTATGCATGTCATGCATGCATGCATGGTTCAATTCTACTTTTATTGAATTTTAATTTTTATTGTTTAGCCATGAGATTATGAGTTCAATTTTTCGAATATAAACCATAGTTATGTATATTTTTAATGTAAAAATGGCATGAGATCATAGTTAACAAAGGAGGCTAAGAAACCGCCAGGTAACATGCATGTAGACTTAATTCAAAACAACATTTAATAATTGTATATAGTAAAGACATCTTTGATATACAATCAAATAATAAAAATAATGGAATAACATACCATTCATTCGTCGATTGAATTCCTTGGTGTTAGAATCCAACTCCTTTTGATGTATTAGATTTCATTTAAGTGCTTTCCTAGACTTTAGGTTATGTTTTCTTAGCTTGAGATCCCATTATTGTGTTACTGTCAGATCAGTGTTCACTAGGGATTCTCCTTGTATGTCATTTAAAGCTCTTTAGAGGGCGAATGATTAATGAAATCTTAAAACCTTCTACCAAGTGTTGCCTGGCTTTTATGCTTGTTTGTTGTTAGACCTTTATAGATATTGTGTCTTACTTGCATATTAGCTCCCCTCTAACCCAACTTGATGCGCTAAGGACTCGTGGTTCGGACCCGCTTGTGCCCGCTTTGAAGTATCGGCCGTCACAAGCCCCGACCACCCGCACTCCGTCGCCCAGATAGACGTGAGTGCTCCTGAGATTCTATTGGTCGCTTGTGTTGCTTTGTGCTCACAAGCCCCTCTTCCGCTCAAGGCTAGCGTTCTTGCCGGCAAAAGGCTAGAGCGCGCCGCACGTTTCGGGGTCCAAACTCCCGGACCGTGACACTTGGTTAAAATAACTTATTTCTTCCACAATGGATTGATTAAAAACGAAGGAGCTCATCATCATTAGTAGCAAAGCCATTTCGCATTTACCTCTACTCTTAAAAAGAAGGGCTTATTTTTATTTATTTTTTAATTAGAAACTAATAAAGCATAATTAAGCTACCTAAATGAACATTTATCTATTTATTTTTGTTTAATTTATGATACTTTCATTTCACCTTTGAGCACACTAGGCATATATGTACAATACACTCGGTGATCATTACATTTTTTAATTTCCATATATACATTCAGCCATCCAGGTAGTATTGGATTTTGTATTCTCTTTTAAAAAAAAACAATTCATATTACTAGAAAATATAAATTAAAAATAAAATAAAAATAATAGAGAGTATATTGAAAACCCAAAAAAACAAAACAAAAAAAAAAAAAAAAAAAGGTACTGCAAGAAATAATGAACAAAGACATCCAATTATTTTATTTATTGAACAAAATGATTTATGTACAAGTTTGATTATTCGTAGTATATGCAACGAATAAAGCCATATGATACCTCTTCCATCCCATATGGAAAATTTATTACAACAAAATTTGAAGCATGTGCTTTTCTATTTACTTTCCCACCATTTCCTCTAGCTAACTAATTCCCCTCATTAATTAACTCCCATGTACTTGTATATTATAATACTACTATATTAGAGTATATATAAAAAAAAAAAAAAAAAAAAAAAAAACAATTACAGAAATACATGTAATTAAACTTATCTTCAAATCATCACCTTCATCTCATTGATCATCTTTATCTTCCATATATCTTCTTTACTGTTGTGTGTTCTTCTCCATCTCCCATTTACATTGAAGCACTTGTTTTTAATAATACTACAAGTTTTTTATGTAACCAAAAAAATAATAATAATCCCCCGACTATGCAGCGCCAGAGAATCTTACATACTTACAGATCCATATATTGTGTCGGCAGCCTAGCTATTTAATAATAACAATAACAATAATAATAGTAATAATACTCTCGGTCCCACATTGATCGTCGTATTATATTATTATTATTAGTGTTAATTTAGAAAAAGCTGATCAATACCTGACCAATTATGAACCGTCGGTGAATTCGGACTTATACAATACTTGTACGTTGATTTATCTTCACGACTCCAGAGCGGCGGCATAGGGGGTTTGAAGGAGGTCGTAAGGGGCCCACAGGGCGTCTAGAGGACAAGGGCGATTAGCATCTAGACGGGCCCAGGGTTTGCCTTTCCCACTCCAGTGGAGAAGGCTAACCGGGCCCGGATGTAAATCCCGGCAAAGTCCTCGAAAATTATCGCCACCAAGACCATGTTGGTTCCATCTATGATCAACCGGGACGATATTTCCGGCAAAAACAAGTAGAAATGGGGGTAGAGAACCGAGCTCGTAAATCCGCATTCGTTTTTGAAGCTCCATCCAATCCTCGATCCGACGGGTATAATCACCCGCCCGCCAACGATTCAAGTCGATGACCATTACCCCCGTGTTAAAGTAACACGCCTCTCTGTCAGCAAACGTGACGGACAAGGAAGGGTTGGACCAAAAAGTGGAGGTGAAGTAAGCAGTGAAGTTGGCGTTGCAATATTGTGGCGCGGCCAATACTTTATCGTCGACTAAGTCGACATTGTACAGCGTAGCGATGTCGTCGACAACGACGACATCGCTATCCAGGTACACCACACGGGATACACATAGCGGGAGGAGGTTCGCAAGGTATGATCGCGCGTAGTTTAACGGACAATCGAGTGCGGACCGTATTGAAGTCGAGATTAAACCCGAAACCGAATCGTCATCGAAGGGGTAGAGTTCGAAATGAAGATACGGGAATGAGGTTGCAATCGTGGCCCGTAAATTGGAGGTTGGTGTAGATGACGAGATCACAAAATGAAAGAAGATGTTCTGTGGGCAGGACGTGTGTTGTAGGACCGATAAGATCGCGGCCATTGAGCCACGAAGGTATGTTAAGTCAAGCGTCATCGCAACGTGCACGGCCTCCTCGGACCCGTAAGGGTTCACATCTTGTAAACTACTATCATGAGTTATCACAATGTTTGGACAACTCGGGGCGTTGTAGAATTGTGGTGCTTCCTTGAACCTTTGACCAATGGTATCGGCCAAGGCGGCCGATACCAAAAAGACAAAGAAAAATGTGGTAAGAAAACCATAATGATACATTTCTAGATGATGTATCAGGATTATAATTAAATTGAATGAGTTTATAATTTTGGGAATTTAAGGGATTTAAAGGGGTATGTAATAACACGTTAAGTTGAATGGAAAGTTGGGTAAGTAAGAGAGCAGCTTTCCAAGGTAGGAAGAGGGGATAGTGATGGATGGCCAGATAGAGAGAAGGGTGTGTTTGGTTGAAAGGGAGGAAGAAGGAAGCTTCAATTTTGGGAAATATTCAATTCAAAGTTTATAATATTATGTGAAAAATATGGGGAGATAAGAAGGTGCTTTCACATTTTCAAATTGGAGGTAATTGGAAGTTCCCAAGGCTTTTCAATGTGGGGTCATCTTCCTCATGGTCATACATACATACATACACATATGGAGAACAAACTACAAATATATAGCGTACGTAATCTATCCTACCAACTGAGCACCGCCAGGTCCCGCTTTTAGGAGCTTTTCGCATTAATTTTTATCATTTATCTTTATGACTCTCTAAAGTCTAAACGCTTAAAAAATACCATTAAAATAAATTTTAATTTCATCAATAAGAAATTTTATATGTAGTATATGAAATTGAATATTACTTTGATAGAATGCATTGTCTTAGATCGAATAATATTTCTAAAGGACTTGTTTTTAATTACATATCAATGAGAAAGTACAGATTGACTCTCAAAATAAATAAAATATTGCAAACTTAAGGAATAGGGGCAATATTATTTTTATTTCCATTATTTCAGATCTGTTGTCTTAAATGAGTTGCTACGGAGTATTTAGTATTCCGTAATACTCCCGCGTTCAAGTGTTTTTTCTTAATTTTTTTTATGTTGGAATGTGTAATGTGTATTACCTAATTTGATTGGAGTCAAATAAGTTCGTGCTCGTTTTTGGAAATGTTTATAACTTTGAAAGTTATGCTTCCTTTTATTGACTTTCTTCGATTCATCAAGTCTACAACAATTTTCTTTGAAGGTGCAACTTTACAAACTTTGATGAGTATTTGCAGAATACGGAGTACTCGGTATCTATGTGTTTACTGTTTAAAACCTATGAATAGTCAATGTAATCCTACCTTCGTAGGTAGTTCTAGGTAATTTCTTTTTACGACATTTTACTTTTGACGCATTTAAATACATTTGTATTATTAGATATTTGTAAAATTGATACTTCTTGTTTTTTAGTTGCGATTCTTTAACTTTGGCATTATTTAGTTGTTATACTTTGACTAGATTTGATATTTATATATACATAATGAAAAATATGAGTACATGCAATATTATCTGTTATTATATGTTTTAGAAGGATTTTGCTTACGAACACCTTAGGACGTTAGATAATAATTTAAATGGTATTATTTTGGAAACGGATACCATCAGTGTCAACATCATGCGTGGAAGAATATGTCCACATAGTATTAGTTAGAGTCGTTTTTTTTTTTTTTTTTTTTTTTTTTTTTTTTTTTTTTTTTTTTTTTTTAAAAAAAATGTTGTAGATAGCTACCATTTAGAACTTGCTCTCTTCATTTGAAACAAGGAGATCTGGTCTGATTTTGATAAAGTATGATCTGGTATGATTTGAATTTTTATTATCAAGTTTGGTCTGATGTGATTTAATAGTTTCACTAAACTTTGACCGCATTTTAATACTAATCTATAAAAAACATTATCAAAATGGTGTTGTTTGATTCGTTTCATTATGAACTTTTGAAATATGTAATTTTTCATACTTTTTTTTTAATACGCAATTAACGATATTTAGCAATAAGTAAATGATAATTAAAAGTTCTGATTTGATCTGAATGATTCTAGTCTTGTCTGATCTGATCTGAATTTATTAAGGAGTAATAAGTATCTAAAACAAGTTGAAGACAACAAGTCCTTAGTTTGAATATGAATATAAAATCAAGTATATGAATCTTCAAACTGATATTTATTGGAAGACTTTTGTTGACTAATAACAAACACCACAAAAATCTTCAAACTAATAAATTTTAATAAAGTTTCCCGGTTCATATTTAGTTTAACATTTTATATATTTGGTTGAACATTAATTATTTTGGTTGACCTATGGATTTTTTTTTGGATGCTTAAATAATTATGTTGTGCCAAATTTTGAATGATTTTGAATGCAATCATAATTCTAATCAAAATTTCTCTAAACTCTTCTTAACCTTGTATAACTTTTTAAAATGAGGTTTGAATTGAACTTGTCCATGCAATCATTTAGTTGTGTGTTATGTAGTATTAAACATATATTCGAACTTGTAGATTTAATAATATGCTTTAGTTGGAATATATGTTTTCGATCGTTTTGCAAGGTACGCATATAATAAGTTTAATATTAACTATACTTATACTAATCACATTAATTTCAAAATCTAACAACCGAAAAACCGAAAACAAAACAGAAACGATAATAAATGATCCCTTAGTAGCTACCAAAAATGTCCATAAGCAGACAAATCTGAAACCCCACACAACTAACAGTACAATAACCAGAAATACCATTAAATTCTTATAGTTAACCGAATTCACGTAATCTTGATAACAGATGTTCATACATCCCATTACTACACCACCCCCACAACTTGGAATTAATCTTTTGGCCATCTCAATTCAAATTTGATCCACGATTCATGATGAAACAAAATGGATAATCAGTACAGTTGATGTCATGACAAATTAGCATAGTCAAGTGCATTAATAAAATTACTATTACTACTGTTTCCAAGTCTTATTAAAGACAAAGTACATAACACTATGTCAAAATTGTCAATCTAGTGTAGTACTCTGTCCCAGATTATCTGACACAATCAATCTTGCATACATGTCAATTCACTAGTTTGACTTTATTTTTATATTATTAAATATTAATAAAAATTATTTTAAAAATTATATTATAAAACTTTATATTAATACTTAAGTAACAACATATTTTATGATAAAATATATTTTTAATTATGTTAGTAAAAAATTATGATCAAAGCTAATACATAAATAGTGAAAAAAAATCCAATGTTCAAGTCTTCAAGATAATATCTAGACATGGAGCAGTATTATTAGGTCTTAAAAACAGAAGAATGGTTGAGTATCTCAAATTAATAAAGCATGGTTGGTTCTTAATATAGAATAATGATTGGGGAGCACCGACAGCAAGGTTAGCCATGGGGGGCTCACGCACGTTGTTGTGGTTGTAAAAGTCAGCTGCATTGGCCCCTTTACCGCACATGGCCACGCCCTACGCGCTGCTGCTTTCAAACTACTGTTTCATACTATGTATGTTTGTTTTAGATGGAGCTTTTGGATGCCTTGTTAATGGGAGACAATTTTAATTTATCGACTTTTAGTTTAGAATCAAATTATGGATAGTCTATTTGAGATCAATGAATTAATTAAGATGGAGAAAAATGAGGAAACATATCGACAGTTAGAGCATTTTTTCATATGTGACATTTTATTTGGACGGATCTAAAAACTATATTTAATATATCAAAATAAATTTGATTTTCTATACAGTACGTGTTAAGTGCTTTTTTTAAAGGTAGATTTTAATTATTACGAAGAAAACAATCACAAATTATACAAATTTTAAGTGGGTCAATCGACCTAAAATCAAATCTTCAATGTGGTTATTCCATTGTTTCATTTGCCTATTACAACATTTGTTAATGGTGTGTGGAAATCAAAAAAGTTAATGACACTACATTTTTTTCTTTTTACAAAATATAAATAAATTTATTTTGCATCATAAAGTGAATAAATATATTGATAAGCTATGGGTTACTGGCACCACATCTACGGATTACAAATGAAGATACCAATAATTCTCCCTCTGTTTTTAAATACTTGCTGCACTTTTCATTTTCGACCATTTTTGAATACTTGCTCTATTTCCTTATTTGAAAAGCTTTTACAATATTTATTTCATTTCTCTTAACAAGTGGACCCAATATAAATCATACTTTATTAATTTCATATTCTATCTCCTCCAATTCTCTCAACTACTTTTCCTTTTTACAACTTTTTATTCTCCCACCTAGCCCCCTAGCTACCTCCATATTTTATTATTTTCTCCTAAAACTCCGCGCACGTAAAAATTGAGCAAGTATTTAAAAACAGAAGGAATAGTAAATAAGGTTATTGCTAGTGATCTAAGGCCCCGTTCATTTCACCTTATTTTTGCTGAACTTAAATTATTTTTACTGAACTGAAATTATTTTTACTGATTTTCTCACTATAAGAAAATTGTCTTGTCGTAACGATTTTCCATTTGCCACAATATGCACATATGTTTGTGAAACAGTATTGGAATTCGTATCATTTTACAATCGACATAGTAAACCCATATGAAATCGATACGAAAAACATAGTAATATTTGTTCACCATTTTTTATGCACATTTATAAAATTATGGAAAAGCGTATCGTTTACAATCGCCACTAAAACCCAAAAATCGATATGAAAAGCCTTTTTTACACTAGATTTTAATATTTTGTTTGACAAAGATAACATAAAATAGGTCATAGCTTCTTGGATAAACATTTAATATTAAAGCTTGAGGTTTATAGATCATATGTAGGGATTTTTTTTTTTTTTTTTTTTTTTTAAAGAAAATGAGTTCAACATTTGTAGCGATTAATATGTAGCTTTTTTTTTCTTGTTCACCATGATTGAATGTTGTATCGATTAATAAGGACAAGCCCAGCGAAAGCGTAAAGGCTATGGCAATGGCGGATATTGTATCGAATAACCATTCGTTGGAATTTTTTTTGTAGCAATTACAATCGATATGAAATGTTAAAATAATCGCTACGAAAAGGTATTTTTCTTGTAGTGTCTGTTATATTTCTTCTTTAAAGTTACTGATTTTTACTGAACTGAAGTTATTTTTTCTAAACCGAACTTAGTTTTGTAGAACTAAAATTATTTTACTGAATTGAAATTATTTTTACTGAATATTATTTTTTTTTAAGGTGAAGTGAACAGGGCCTAACATTATCAATAAAGTTCAAGAAGGGTAATAATAATGGCCTGATTTCCTGCCAAAAAAAAAAAAAAATAAAAATAAAATAATAATAATAATAATAATAATAATAATAATAATAATAATGATTTGATGATATCGCCTTTAATTATCGGGCTAAATCGAATGTCATGTTAACATTAAACTCCAAGGATGTAAATCATATAATCGGGTGAGGTTGGTTTTAACAAGTGATGTGCAAAACTTTTTATGTACACTCGACTGTATATAGAGGTATTGCACATAGAAGTAGGTGCATCCAAGGGTGACTTTTAACTCATTTGATATTTTTTTTTTTATTTTTTCTTATTTTAAATTAAACAAAAATATATTAAACGGTAGAAAATATCGTTTGGTACACTTTGCACTCGGATGTATATACTCTATAAAATTTTTGAAGTGACGTGGGGGTTTAATTAGTTGCAAAGAATGGTCCAACAATTTGACAGATGATGGGTTTTGTGTAGGTAACTGTGATGGGCCAGATTAGAGAGAAGTTGAATAATTGGACTTTAGTATATTGGGCTCAAGGGAGTATCCAAGTATTAGTATCCTAGAGTCTTTCAGTCAAATTGTCCTACAGAATCTTTTCCGTATCTTTTTTGTGAGAATGTTATGCACATATTTTCATTAATTACAAGCAAAATGATTAAGGAAAGTAAATTTGTTTTGATGCAAAAGGAAAGTAAATTTGTGAATCCGATCATTCATATACTCGTACAAAAGTATTAGTATCCTAAAACTGCCTAAATAAATTTATTCTCCAAATTAAAACTTAGCTTGAAACTATCTTTTTATTGACCTTTATTTTATAACATAAACATAAATTAGTAAATTATAACATAAAAGTATTAGTATCCTAAAACTGCCTAAATAGATCTTTTTGTTTAGTAAACTACTTGATTGAATTAATCGAAATTCCATATTAAGGAAATCTTCTATATATTTTGTAGCACATTATAAGAATATTTACCAAATTAAAATTGACAACTACATTTTTTTATTTTTGGTAAAATACAACACTATATATATGATCATAATCAATCTAAGAATCCTTGTCAATCAATAGCTTTGGTGTTAATATTTCTAGACTTGTCTATTGAAGATTTGAAGGTAATATGCTTATAAATGTTCTTCAACTATTAGTTTTATTACATGCATAACTTATATTTTTTACATAATATATCATTGAAACACATTTATTATTTATTAAATAAGAGTGCATACTTAAGTTAGATTATATTTTAGGACCTCATTAAACTTTGGAAGACATGAAGAAAATCAGTATGATTGTAGCTCTACTTTTTGTTGCCCTTGTGGTTTGTTCAGGTTTGTACATTATCACTTATTATCATCATAAATAATACATTATACGTATTGATTATTTTGGTTTAATTAATTTAAGTAATTACATTGCATCTAACATCTATAGTAAAATTTATTTGACTAATGTATACAATAATATGATATTGGCAGCTGATGACCCTGGAGCTTCACAAGTATCATGCTGCAAAGACAATCATATAGGAGTATGTATTCCAGGATCTGCAAGTGAAAGCGAATGTGACAGTTTATGTCGTAGCAGTTCTTGCGGTAAAGGAGGATTTTGCAAAGTTTTATCACACCCTCCTCCCAACCATTATTGCCATTGTTATTGTTGATCTATATTCTATAGTTTCACAAATAATTAATTATATCTACTTATTATTCAATTTTAAAAATAAAGAACTTTCATGCTTTAATATTCATCTTATGTAACGGCTCATCTTAAAATGTTAGCCTTGACATTCACTTTATAATAAAATTATATTATATTTACTCTCTGTATTCCATTCTTATATTGGACTATACATCATATTTTTCTTAATTAGCTTAGTTTATTTCTTGTTATTTGAATACAACTTTTTAAACAAACACATTTTTCACATAATTTGAAATCACAATTATCGAGTGTATATGTAGAATATCACCAAAAATCAAATCCATGTACCAAAAATCAAAGTATTATATTTATGTAACTCTTTGTATCCATTTTTAAACTCTCAAGATATACCGTATTTTTCTAATTAACGAGCTCTTTAATTTTTTTCATTTTTAAAGAGTTTGAATACGGTTAGTTTAGTCTATTTCTTGTGCTTTGGATACTATTTTTCAA
The DNA here is from genome assembly GCF_001683475.1 of Chenopodium quinoa. NCBI lineage: Eukaryota > Viridiplantae > Streptophyta > Magnoliopsida > Caryophyllales > Amaranthaceae > Chenopodium > Chenopodium quinoa. The sequence continues at coordinate 1,353,681 of NW_018744537.1, forward strand.
ATGTACCGTATTTTACATAATCTAACTTGAATCACAATGATCAAAAGTATATGTAGTTTGAATATCACCATAAATATAATGTAGCTAAACACAATAATAGCTATATTACAAACGTACATAATCTAAACAATGATCAAAAGTATATGTAGTTTGAATATCACCATAAATATAATGTAGCTAAACACAATACTAGCTATATTACAAACGCCAAACTATGATCAAAATATATAAGCATATTATAAAGATGATTATTGTATTAGGAATTCCCCTTCTGAGCAGGGTCTCCTAATATTTTCATTTGAGATTTCTAGTACTCTCTTTGATCTCTTTAAACGTTACGTTATAACGTTTCTTGTCCACCATCACGAACGTGTATTTCTCTCCTTCATGTTCGTCCCATTGGTTTTCTTTCATGCAATTCTTCCAAATTATTCCTCTCAAATCAAAACCATCCTGATAAACAGAGCAATTTACACACCACTCCCTCCCATCACCTGTTTGTAACATGACAAATTTGTACAAGCTTTCCTTCATGTACTTGTCGCTAAATATCTTGGGGATATGCTGAGAATAATCGAAAAAAATATGTATAACATAACAAATAAATGTGTTTGAACTATTATGTAGCTAGTAACGTGATAACTACATCTAAATAAAAGTAAGTGTTAATTAACAATAGCATAATATACCATATAGTATGCTATTATATAACATAACCTTGAAGGCTCACCAGATAAGAACTAGTCGACGAGATATTATAGTTTCGCACTACAGCAGTGAAGGAGGGGTTGATGTAGTTACTCTTCAATATTATGCAATCGCTATCTATGTCATCATCCTCTTCTTCCTCGACCATTACCCTTTCGATAACCATGTCATCATGGTCTCGATGATACTTGGCATATTGATCGTATTCTCTAGGATACTCGATCTCAGAACAAGACAAATCGAATATGTAATCTTTGAAGTGCTCATTTTCTTGATACTCAAATTCTAGGAAGTAACCATATTTTATAGCATTTTGCTCCATAAAATCTGCCCATCCTTGAGTAAAGTAAAGCTTGTTGTCAATTCTTTCGAGTTCAAGCTTCCACGAAAGACCGGTTCGGACAGTTTGAGTTGCGAATAGTGGAAGCTGAGGGCTGAAATCCCTTGTAAATGTCTCAGGAATCCTCTGTTTTTGTCCCAAAATTGCCAAAGAATATTAGTATTATAGAACATATTGTGTATGACTCAATTATATTTTGTTGAATTTGTACTATAGTATTAGATATGCATTGTAGAACATATGCGTAACTCTATTATATTGTACTCCTAGTCGAAATTATGTTACTCAAACTCTTCTATTCGAATCAAGAATCCATTGTCAATCAGATTTAAAAAGTCAAGAAAATTTTCCCATAAACTATTACTAATAGGAAAATGCGTATAAAAAACCAATCAATACATAGTGTTCAAAAAAAAAAAAAAAAAAAACAATCAATACATCAATCTAATCCCGTCAAAAAAAATATATACACTACTCTAAACCTCTTTTTGTCATAAACAAATAATATCTCATATTTTAAACCATTTTAAAATGTGTATTTAACGCTTATATGCAACATTCGTAATGTACATAATCTTACTATTATTAGGACTTAGCTTGATGCATAAATTGTTAAATTCACAAAAGATGGAGCACTTGTTCTCAATAATAAGGTACTGTAGTAATTACTTCTTGTTATTTCAAGACAACTCTAGTTTTCTTTTATTTTTTGGGCATGCAATTCATTAGAAATTTCTCATGTCTTACAATAAATCAGTTATAAAAATTTTAAAAAAAAAAACAAAAAAAAACTTAAAGATAAAAGGTCTAAGCTACCACAAAAAATTATAAAAAATAAAAATAAAATAAAAATAGAAGATATATTACCAGGATTTTATGGTGAAGGGTGTGAGGGAGGATGATTTTGAAGAATTTGTGGGGATAAATCTCAAACTGTTTTTCTTTATTATTACACCCTTCATCTGTTCTTCCTATCTTCTTCTTTAACTTCAACATTTTTTCGACACTTTAATTTGAACCGGTAGTAAGACACTTTGATTTATATGTCCAGCTTAATTTGTACGTACAGTAGTGCATTTGTTCATTACTTTCAGGGTAAATAAACACAGTAAATAAAACTGTAAAAGTGATGATGAAAATAGTGTTTTATGACTGTTAAGGTGTTAGATTTCCAAGGTGCTACAGGCATGGAGCAATAATGTAAAGGGAACTCACAAAATTAATGCTGCCATTTACTACGAGCATTTAGCAATAATTAAGTTATATGCACTTATATTTTGTCATTATTTTAAGTCACATGTCCTACATGTTAAAGGTTTTATTTTTAAACTAACCATATACGAAGTACTACGTATAATGTATCTCTTTAGAATTTAGTTTATGTGATTACTTATTTGTTGTTGTTATAGTATCAAACTACTCCTTATTATATTTCCAACTCATTTAAAATAAAAATAATAAATGACATTTTAATGTTATATTATAACGACTCAAATGTATCATTTCGGGAAAAAGCTAGTATACAATTAAAAAAAAAAAAAAAAACCCTCTCTTGCTCCGTAATTTTGATTATACAATTTGTTTTTTTTTATTACTCGTATGCTTACTTTGACTATAATTTTTTACTAATGTATTAAAACAAATGGTATCACGTAAAATGTTACACATATTATAAATGCTTTCTACTCCCTATGTCCCCTATTTTTTGCCCCATTTGACTTTTTACGGTCTTCAAAACGCGTGTTCAAACGTATATATCTTAATTTTTATACGCATAAAAATTATAAAAGTTTGATATTAATAAAATATACAATGTGATGATTCTAACAAGACCCCGCATGAATATATTATCACTTATAGATTATCGGGAATTTATGGTCAAAGTTTTATAAGTTTGACCCATAAAATTGCAATGGGGCAAAAATAAGGAACTGAGGGAGTATGTATTAATAAAGTTTCATAATAATAATTTTTTTTTAATTAGTTTTACTCATATTTAATTGTATTCAAGGTTAAAAGTAGTGCATTGACAAATTCATTAAACTTAACTAAATGAGTTATTTTAGAATAGATGTCTCTATTACTCTAAAACCCGTATACTTCATTATTTTGATCATTTTTAATTTATGCAAAATAAGGTAAAGAGAACAAACCCTTACGATGAATATTGTAGGCTTGATTTTAAAAGGGCCAAGCCCACAAGTCCACAACCTATGTACTCGAAGACTGTGGAGGAAAAAACAAAGGAAAGAATCGAAGAATCCATGATTCACATCATCAAAACAAAAATGTTAAATCGGAAAATTCTTACAATTTCCATTTCCCGCCAAATAACTGCTTTTGCATTTCACCTTCTTCGTTTCAATTGTACCCACCATTATCATCATCATCATCATCAATCTCCTTCGTTTTTCTCTTCAATTCTCAAATCTGTAAAAAATCCCACGATTCTCCTTCAATTACATGCTCAAATTGTCACTTCTGGCGCAACTTCTAATCATGTTTCTCTCTCCAACAATTTGATGAATGCCTATATTTCTGCTGGTTTAATTTACAATGCCCAGAAACTTTTTGATCAAATCCCAGAAAAAAATTTAGTTTCTTGGACAATTTTGATATCTGGGTTTACGAAAAGAGGGTTTTTTGATGAGGGTGTTGAATTATTTGGTAAAATGGTGAGAAGTGGGTTAATGCCTAATGAGGTTACTATTTCAAGTGTTTTACCAGCTTTTGCGAATCTGGGTTTGGATTTGATTGGTAAATCGGTTCATTGTTTCTGGGTTCGTCGTGGATTTGAGCATAATGTTGTTGTTGAGACGTCTTTGATTGATATGTATTGTCATTTCGGGAGACTGAGTATTGCCCGGAATCTGTTCGACGAAATGCCTGTGAGAAATCTTGTTTCATGGAATGTTATTATTTCAGGGTATGCTAATAATGGGATGGGAGATGATGGACTTTACCTTTTTAATGTAATGCGAAAGAATGGGGTTTCTTTGGATTATTTTACCATCATGAGCTTGATATTGGCTTGTTCGGAACGTAGTCGAGGAAGAATAAGTAGTACAATTCATGGTTTGATTGTAAGGATAGGATACAGCAAAGAGCGGCAAATTCAAACCGCTCTTATCGATATGTATACGAGTGGTAGCTTCATTGATGAAGCTTATGGTGTCTTTAATGAAATGGTTGTCAAAGATATGGTTGCCTGGACTTCGATGTTGAAAGCATTCTCATCGGGTCAGTATTGGAGCAAGGCCATTGAACATTTAAGTGAGTTAATGTGTGTACATTATATGTCTCTTGATTCAACTGCTCTTGTAAGCATGATTTCAAGCTGCAGCTCTTCAGGAGCTTTACCACAAGGCAGACTGATTCATGCGTTTGTAGTCAAACGAGGGTTCAGCAAGGATGTGTTTGTTGGTTCTGCATTCATAGGCATGTACACAAACTGTGGTGATTTAGACAGCGCGAAAAATTACTTTAGCTGGATGGAGGAAAAGGATATTACGTGCTGGAATGCTATGATTAGAGCTGTGGGAGTGAATGGAAATGGCAGTGATGCAATTCGTCTCCTATGGAAATTAGAAGGCTTAGGATTAAATCCAAATGAATCTACTTTTGTTTCTGTCTTGTCTGCTTGCAGTCATGCTGGTATGGTTAATGAAGGTCTTCAAATTTTTGATCATATGTTGGAGAAAAGGGGCATACTTCCCAATCCACAGCATTATGCTTGTCTAGTAGACTTGCTTGGACGATCAGGACGACTAGATGAGGCCCATTTGGTGATATCTCGGATGCCTTTGCAGCCACATTCTGGGGTTTATGGTGCTTTACTGAGTGCATGTAATGTCTATGGTAACACTGAGGTGGGAACTGAGATTTATAAACAACTACTTATATTAGATGTCACAGATGTTGGCCATTTATGCTCTGTTTCAAACTTGTACTCCTCCATGGGTGATTGGGAAGGCACAGAGATGTCTCACACAGTACGAAGATCTAAAGGAATAAAGAAAGACCCTGGGTATAGTTTGACTGAGTTAAATTAGCCAGCTTATATTTCACTGCAGGAGAGTGAGAGTGTGAGGCCATGTCCAGTCCACCTTATCCAGTATTTTTGCTATTATGGTTGGTTCAATTTCATATCCCTCATTTTCATGCCAAGACAGAATATTCAAGTATGTTTTTAGTGTACATATTGATATTCATTTCTTTTAGAGTTTAGAATCACTTAACCTCAAAGTTCAAAAACATGATATGAGTTTGAAGCTTAACTGTAGAAATGTGTGTGTATAATTTTGCTCAATGCTGATATGCCTCAATCATCCATGTTATAAGCCAATTCACTTGTAATTTCTGGTTGCTTAATTATTGACATGTTCATCTAAAATTTGTGAGTTGAGTTGTACTTATATTTCTGCTAATATTACTAGAGGTAGTTGCTTGCTTGTTTCTACTGGTTGAAAGAGAGTCACATTTGTTAAGCTTTATTGCAAATTTCCAGCAGCTACATACTCACTTTGTATTAGGAATGTGATGTGTCATAAAATATAGAGAATAATTATCTATTTTGTCACTCCTCAGTAAAGAAAGAAATTATATTCATTGTTCAGACAAAATGATGCTACAATTATCACTAACCTTATTTGAACATGAACAAGATAGTACTGTGGTCTCCAAAACCCCTTATATGAATACTTCATGGTATGTTTTAATGAGAGATATATATCTATTTTTGACCCAGGAATGTAAGGTATAGGTTGTGGTTGTTGTCGAACACCCTTGGATATTTTGCTGGAGTGATGGTGTAATTTTCATTAAGCTGATGCTCCCATTTTACTCTATGCCTTTTCTTCTCTCACACAGTAATTCCCTTCTAATGGTATAGTTCTTTTGACGTGAGTAATTTGGTCATATGGACTATTATTTGGTTTAAAATAAGTTTATGATGATATGATTTTTACCATTTCAGACTCTAAGGAAAAGTAGTTCTACTCCTGGAAGAGTTGCTACAGCAGATGGTTATTCTTTCTCAAATGTTTGAAAATCAGGTTACTTACTCAAAATCCTTTTTATAAGTATCCTTTTTATTATTATTTTGTAACCTAGTAGTTTTGGAGAGTTCTTGAGACTGTATATGTAATAAGTCTGAAGATTTTATATAACTGTTATAGGTGTGATGGAATGCAGTAATGCAGTTTTGAAGTAATTGGGGATGCTTGTACTCTGCACCCTCATTCTTGGATCTATGGTGCTTTACTGAGTGCATGTAGAGTCTGGTAACACTGAGGTGAGAGCTGAGATTTAATTGAAACTACTTAAACTGGACCTTAATCACGCCTGCTTTATTGCAAAATTGTACTCATGCCAGAAGAAAGACAGCATACTCCCTTAAATTGAATAGTACTACATGAAAAAGGAATTTCCTTCTTTGTAATGATGACTCTCTTAATCTTTGCTCTGCCATATTTGTTCTCTTCAAACCTAGTTATTTGACTCAGTCTCAGAACTTCAAAGTTAAAATGCATGATATGAGTTTGAACCTAACCGCAGAAATATGTGTATAATTTTGGTCAATTCTAATATGCTTCTAGTGTCGCTTGATTATCCATACTATAAGCCAATTCACTAGTTATATTTGGTTACTTAATTATTGGCATTTACTTCTAAAATTTGTGAGGTAGTTGCTTGCTTGTTGAGTTGATTCTACTGGTTGAAAGAGCGTAATTTCTTGCGAAGTTCCAGAAGTTAAATTCTCACTTAGTATTAGGAATGCAACGCGATTTTTCATACGATAATATACATTATAGTAATCTATTTTATCACCCTCAGTAAAGAAAGAAAATGAATTCATTTTGTAACCAAAATGATGCTAAAATCATCACTAAACCTTAATTGAACCTGAGTAATATAGTACTGTGGTCCCAACACCCCCTTAGATGGAAACTTTGTGGTATGTTTGAATGAGATAGATATTAATTTATTTCTGACTCAGAAAAGTGAGCTATATATGAGATGTGTATAAGGTTATATTTTTTTAACCTTAAGAACACCCTTAAATATTTTGCTAGAGTGAGACTGAAATAGCAAGCTGATGCTGCCTTTTTTCTCTTTGCCTTTTCTTTTCTCACCCAGTTATACCCTTTCTAATGTTGTAGCTCTTTCAATGTGAGTAATTTGGCCTTATGAACTACGAAGTTTTTTTTTTTTTTGGTTTAAAACAAAATTAAGTTATAATAATATGGTTTTTCCCCATTTCAGACTCTAATCAAAAGTATTCCTACTCCTGGAAGAATTGCTATATCGGCTGGTCAAGTTCTTTCATATAACAAAATCAGGTTAGTTACTGTAAATCCTTGATTTAAGTTTCTTTTTCACGAGTACTATGTAACTTGTCAATTATATTATATAATTGAAGATTTCATATAGTGAACAACTGGTCATAGGACTATAGGAGTGATGGAAGTTATTGTGTAGATGTATAGCAGTTTTGCAGTGTTGCAACTTAGGAGTAATTTGGAATGCATTTATTCAGTTGTGTGGGAGTCCATCTGTTAGTTTCTCCATATATATGGATTAGAGAAGGGGCATTGTAGCTAATAATTTACAGAATTCTGCATGTCTAATACTCTGTAGAGCTGTTTGTAGTTCAGGTTGACTAGTAGGGGGCCATCTGTTGATAACTCAGAAGCCTTTGTACTTTGCAGCCTCATTCTTAGGTCTATGGTGTCTTACTGAGTGCATGTGGAGTCTAGTTACACCGCGGTAAGAGCTGAGATAGACATCATACTCCCTTTAAAAGAATAATACTACATGAAAAATGGAATTTCCATCCTTCTTTGTAATAATAAACATTATGATTCTCTCTTTTTCTTTGCTTTGCCTTCTTTGTCTCTTTCAAACCTAGTTATATGACTCAGTCTTACTCTTAACCACCTTTCTTTAATATTCTCTCCAGAACTGAAGACACCAATCAAAGTATCTAGAGAGAGTGAGAGATAAGAGGTTGGTAAGTCAGGGAAGATTACTGAAACCTTTAAAGATGGGCTCTTCAGAGGATAACCATCCGGAGTTCTTCCGAACTTTTCATCCAGATCATAATTCTGAGAACCTGGTATGGTCTCCCCTCCCAATTTTACCTATATAAAGTTAACGAAGTATAATTTTGGCTGGCAAAATTATATTAATTTACCTTTCTGCCTTTTAAAGCTACCCATGAGAATTTTAGAGGAATATAATTTTTATGTAAATTGAGTGCTCACAGAGAATTCCAGATGCTTTTCTGGAACATTTAAGCAAGAAAATCCCTGAGAAAGTTGTCCTCAGAGATTGTTATGATGACTGTTGGCCTGTTGAGATTGTTGAAACCGAGGATGGCATGTTTTTTCAAGGCGGGTGGTCTATGCTTGTCTCGAGCTATCCACTACGAGGAGGAGAATTTATGGTGTTCAAATATGATGGACACTCTGCATTTGACATAAAAATTCCAAACTCTCACAAGTCCAAGAAGCAAAAAGTTGCTTCTTCTGTTAGCCAAGAAGAAGCAAAGCTTCCAACAGGAGAGGAAGATGAAGAGGAAGTAGTCATGGACCAACCTATGAATTCGGCTAAAGGGGGGATATTTGGCAGGGGAAGTAACCGTAAGAATAATGCATCATTGGCTTAAGATAAATTTGGTTCTTTCCACCTACATTTTTGTTTAATTGGATTACCTTTCGTGTCTAATGTTTTTTCGTTTTTGGTTCTTCTAGGTTCAGTCACTGGATCCCATGTCATGAACCTTGAAAAACGAATAACAGACTTATTCCCATCAGACAACCCATTTTTCGTTACAAAATTCAAAACTATCAATGGAAGAAAGGATGTGGTAACACTTTCTTCAAATTGACATCATTTTTTGTTTCCATTTCATAGCGTAACTTCAGCTTCTGGACATGATATTAACTGTTGTGTTTTGTAGACAATACCACAAGCTATTCGAAAGGGCTATGGTCTAAAATTTGGGAACAGAATAAAGATTCAAGATCCAAAAGGGAGACTTCATGATGGAAAGATAGCCATATGGAAAGATGGGCGGCACGCAATCACTAATTTCTGGAAGCAGCTCTGCATGTTCAACAATGTTATGAAGGACGACAATGTCATCTGTGAGTTGATACCCTCCACCACGAATACTTGTCGACTGATCAAAGTTCAAATTATCCATCCTAACACTGATTAAGACCTATATGCAACCAAGTAACGCCTTATTATCGGATGTGCTATCATCTTGATGTTGTTTGGTGCAATTACAACCTGTTGTACATCAAGTTTTATCTATAACATCATGTTGCGTAATACTTCAGTATTTTACATGAGTTATTGATTATATTACCCAAGGTAGTAAAATAGATAGTCGAGTGAACATTTGCGGTCCTCATTCTTAGCTGGAGCTGTTTCTAATCTAGGAATATATTAATGGTGCAATTATTATTCATAGTTCTATTTTTTTGTACATTTATCTTAATATGCATGAGGATGTGACTTAGCCGAGTATAATAAATAAAACACAACTTTTTCTGTCAGAAATTTTTTTTTTTTTAAAAAAAAAAAGCCTTTAGTAACTTTTTTTTTAAAATATAATATTTGGAAATAATCATCATATATACTAATTATAAATTTCTAGAAAGAAAAAAAATTACTCCTATTAAGATGATTGAAGAAATATACAGATTACAGAGTAATCCTTAAGAAACTAGTTCATGCATTTGACTTTCTTATTTCCTTCCAAGTTTCCATCCACATCCGAAATTGGTCGTCACCAATTCAAATTACACTATTTGCGTAACAATTTATTATAATTTTGAACCGAATTTTCTCTAACATTGGTCTATTGTCAACCAAAAGGTTAAATGCAAGAGAAGTGCACACCTAAGCATGTGTACATCTAACTATTTCTAGCCTATCGTAAAAACAAAAACTATTTCTAGGACATGATCCACCTTGCCAGCCTAAATAATCGTTTTGCAACTTTTTTTTTTTTTTTTTTTTTTGTAATAATAAAATCAACAGAAATCAAATTCTCAAACAAATGAATGAGGATTAACTGGTAAGTTTTCTCATTTATCAAGGCATTTATTCTTTGAATTAAATCTCACTACAAATAAATTTAAAAAATATTGTCACAGAAATTCATGTTACTTGTGTCAATTAATTCTTAAAGTTATTCTATACAAATCAAATCTCTAAAATTATCATTTTTCTGAAAATCTTCTGAAAACCTGAAATTAAGTATCATTTTTTGATCAGGAAGTGAAGATAGAAAAAAGAAAAGCCAAATTTTTCAGAAGGAAAAAAATATGGAATTATTCAGAGAATCAGGAAGAAAAGGGGTGTTAGGGGGTGTTTGGTATGGAGTTAGTATAGAAAACGGAATGGAAACAAATTAGGAGGGGAAAGGGTAACTATTAGTGTTACCATTACTAGTTGTTTGGTACATCAAAGGAAACGGAAACAATTATCACCATTCCGTTTCCTCTTGTTTGGTATAACAAACGGAAACGAAAAATAAGAATGAATAATACAATATTGTCTATGCTCATATTTTACGGGTAAAAAAAATAAAAAAATAACCTAGATAAAAAATATTGTCTATGCTACATATTTTACGGTTAAAAAAAAACAATATATATATAAAGCAAAATTGACACTCATTAATTATCCAAACATTGACTAATAATATGTCCATCATCATATGAATAATCCCAACACATAACTTGTGTTGCTCAAGTGTCCGAATTAGTAGAATTCACATCATCTTCTTCATCACTCTTGACAATCAATGGTTGCTTATCAATCTCTTGATCAATACCTTCTATGGCATCAACGAATGACTCACTTACATCTCCGGTAGCTTTGTCTTTTGTGTATATCTCCGCAAGAGTTTCATAGTGAATGAATGGGACTCCAAACAACCCTTTAGCTTTCTTATGAGTCTGCCATATAAGAGAATGCAACAAGTCAAAACATGAAAAGTCATATAAACAATGAGCATGTTAAATTCCTGAAGTATAGGCAAGTCAAATACTGCAGATTGCTTAATTTTACATGTCCCTATATTATCATCACCTCTGAGAAATCAATAGACAAGGAAACAGAAGACAATAATGCAACAAACAATTCAACAATATCGTTTTCTCAGGACCAAGCCTCAGGATTGAACAAAGATATAAAGCTTACTGGAATAAATATTTATTTAAATAAAATAAAATTCCTTTGACTGAGAGCTACTTAACATAGCAAAAAGATATTTTTTGAGCTCCTGCTTTTAAGGTTAACTTCTTGTGCACTTGGATAATAGTTGTAACAGAGAATTGCATATTTAGGAATTAGCTAATTTGTTACCATAAAAGATAAAGAGTAGGAAGTGAAAAAAAAAAAAAAAAAAAAAAAAAAGAAAGATGTCTGCTAACTCTAAGCTACTGTTCTGTTACTACCAACTGATTGCCATCTTCAGTCATTTTTTATGCTAGCTGTAGCCTGTAAGCATATAAGGATTAGCTCTTCAATCAGTGTCAAAAATAGGAAATGATGCTAAAGTATCACAATAAGGTTTTAATGAAGTTAAAAAAGGATGTGAACAACTTTACAATATGATAAAATATTGTATCAGGCATTTAAATTTCTAGAGTTCTGTTCACGCCCAAACACTCCAGGTTATAGCAAAGAAAGCACATGCTCAAGGATTTTATCCTGCTTTCCTATATTAGAGCCTATAAATGATCAAGCCAATAAAGCCTCTAAACTCATGTGACATAGACGTGTATTTAACAAAGAACTCAAAAGGACAATTCCAATCAAGTCACTGAGTCAATATCTGAACAAAGGGTGGTAATGGAGGGTAAGAACAAGATACCAGCCACTGTATGACAACTTGCAAACAACTAGGTGATTCATAGAGTTCCGATGATAACAACAGATACAGCTGCAGACTCGCAGTCTCAATAGATACAAGTCATCTCTACAATAGTCTAAGTTGCAACGATAGACATATTAACAGGTCTGATATCAGCTGAAAAAGCTTCTTAATTAAGTATTAGAGGGACAACTAGATAAGCTAAGGAATTAAGCTGGACAAGGTTTCTACTCATTAGTGGAATGGAAGCAGCCTACTATAGAGGGTGCAGACTACATATGAACTCAGGTCATATGAACAGCAGCAGTTCTAAAGAAGAAAAAAATGAACAAAGAGGAATGAAATAATAACCATTGAAATAACTAGTTGTATTTGTTTAAGCTTTTTCTTCCTTATGGAACGCATAAGTCGAGGCATTGTAGAAACCTTGAAAAATCAGTCCAAAAAATGTACAATAGTATCAATATATTACCCATCAAAAACCATTAAAATACAAGAAACAGAGAAAATAAATCGCAATTGAACCCGTTAAACAGCAAAACAATAGCAATCAACAAAGAATGCTCCACATGTGGATAAATTTAAAATATTTCAATACATAGCAGGATTTTTTTATGCCATAGTTCATGCTTTCGATTTCCATCAATAGTACATCATTTGACAAGTTGACAGGGAATAACATAAACCCTCACAATCCTAATCGTATGAGCGAAATTAGTAGTCAATAATTCATAAGCTAAAGCTAACTGGTTAAATAATCTGGGTAAGTAATCAGGCAGTAGCAGAGTATTTCGATTCAAAATATGGGTAAGTAATCTAGTCATGTTGCTCTTATAAGCAAATAAACCAAAATCATGGGAAAAAATTTGGGGGAAAACACATTATAACCAGCAATTATAGGCAAAAATAGTAATATAAACCATCAAATTCAGCAGAAAATCAACAAACAAGAAAAGAAAATGTTAACAAACAAGCAAGTCAATGATGTTATGAAATCGAACTGATGTTGTGAAATCGAAATTGATATCAACGAACAACCCTAGAAATTGATATCATATTAACAATCTATGTACTACAAACAATCTGAGATAAAAAAAAATAATCAAAATACAAACAATCAAACTGAAAATTATACAAATTTCAACACAAATTCAAAATCAAGGGTTTATCTAATAAAAAATTGATAAAAAACAAACCTGTGATGATTAAGATTATTGATTTCTGGAGATTTGAGCTAGGAAATTGATCAAATTGAGCAAAATCTAGAGATTCGATCGATCAAACTTGGGAATTTTTCGGAAAATTATGGAATGAGAGGAGAGAGAAAGAGTAAAAGTTGTGTTTTTTTGGGTTCGAGGAAAGAAACGTGAATTGTTTCCGCAGTTTTTGCAACGGAAACAAATGGGTGGAATGGGTTACCACCAAGTAACGGAATTTGTTACTTTACTCATTAACCAAACATATTCTAACGGAAACGGTAATCTGATTCCGTTTCCACCCCTATAAAAAAACTCATACCAAACACCCCCTTAATGTTTTTTGTTATGATCATAACACCTATAACAAAGGCAATAGATACAAACCCAGTGCATGATCCATGTTCAGATGCAAAGGTGCAAAGATGGGATGGTTTTACATTTGGCATCGCGTTTTCGTCTAAGGAATCCTTCTTTTCTCCTGATCAAGTTCAGTTATCCCCTTGTGACTCTCGCCTTCAGCTCGCTAACAAAGCTCAACTCGCGATCTTTAGGCCTAGAATCGACGAAATCTCCCTCCTTACTGTCAACTCCACCTCCAGCCCTGTATGTTTACCCTCTCTGTTGGATGATTGATGAATTTTCAAGCTGGATAATATTTATGCAAATGTTCTGATCATGAGAAAATGTTTATTTGTAGGAAACAACGGGCGGATATATGGTAGCCTTTGCTGGAAGAGAATTTGCTGCTAGATCACCACCAGTTTTTGTTGCAGATGGTACTAATATAGTAACAACATTTACTCTTGTAAGCTCCATCTCTGAATCCTTGCAAAAATATTATTAATATAATTTTAAGGTGACAAATAATTACTTTTATCGGACAACTTCTAATGTGTCACAATAAAATCATTGTGAGACGATCTCACCTAAGACTACATTAAGTCGTGATGATATATCAGGGCATGCAAGACAAAGATTATAACTTTACAGTGCACTAATATCAAATTTATGTCAATTTGTGTTAAGGTACTTGATTTCGAAAAGGGTACACTCCAAAACTTGTACTGGAAAACGTTTGGGTGTGATTCATGCAATAAGGATTATCAAGTATGCCATGAAAACAAAGAGTGTGCTGTGACATCTTCGAAGTGCAAAGACAAAGGTGGCTCTGTAGACTGTACAATCAACATTCAGCTAACATTTTCAGGCACAGATAAAAATGGGGAGGTGCTTAACTCATGGTACGAAATGAAAAACATGAGGCGTTTCTCCCTTTTCAATCTTTTCGCCGGTCTTCAGAATACATTTACCAATGGTTTGTTGTAAGCTTTGAATAGAACCTATCAACAAAATATTTGGGGAATTAAACTAATTATCCCTAGAAAAGTTAGTTTTCAGGGTCAAATTTACAAGGAAATAGAATATATACAAACTACGTATTATACTACGAGTATTATGTATAACATTTGTTGTAATGCTAGATTATAGTACAAATTTCTTGCATTGGTTCCAACTTCCAAGAGCAAGCACAACTTGTGTATGTGATTAGTTGAAGCTTACAAGTGATTTCAGAGACCACAAAACCAAGGATGAATGTTAATTTGCTATCATGAATGTAACATTGTTTCTCGTGACTTTCCAAATGATGTAATAATAACTATGTTTAATCCGTATAAGAGTTATAACACGCAGATTGCACAAGATGTATAACGTATTATATCTATTAAAAGGGTAGCCTTTTAAGCCGTGTTATTTTTTGTGTAAGTTTATTATTTAGTAACATTATACGCTCAACTATAGGAGTAATAAACAAGATTTTTTTTTTCCAATCATTTTATACCTTTTGAAGAGTTCCATGAATATACTGAACATATTTTTTTATCTAATATGTTTTCATTTCATACTGTTAACACGCAATTATATCCCACAAATATTTCTGCTTATTTATTTGATAAGATCGATTGCATTTTTTTTTATTTTTTTTTTTAAACACAACATATTGATAATGCACGCATAAAAGGAAAAGATTTTGTAAGTACAAAATCAATTGAAGAAAAGGAGCAAGGAAGATGGGATAAACATAAAGGGGAAGGCGAAAACATGGTAAAAATGAGAGAAAGGTGATAAACAACTTTGGGAGATAACAGATAAGATGAACAAAAAGAATCATATAAACAATAAACACAAAAAAAAAAAGAGCAAATAAGAGATATCAACTTATGAATTTCAGAAGTTCTATATATATTCAAACTATTATTACAAAGTTAAACAACTAATAACTCGTGCATTGCAGGGGACTGAAAATTAGTTCTTACATCTTAAATTAAAAAGAAAGTTTCGGTTTTATTGTTTATAACAATTACAATATCTGTTTTCTAAACTTTAACAGCACCATTAGAAATACTCACATTACCTTGTGGAGGACTAACAGTAATCCAAAGTAAAGATACAGTAATAGAAACTAATCCCGACCAAACCCACACTATTGTAGGCATCCTTCCTCTCCTTCCCATCAGTCCTTTCGCGAAAGGGTACATATGAGCCAACACCCAAAGACTGAAAAAACATCCACCAAGAAACTTATTCCATTGTGGGATGACACTATAGACTGTTTTCGCAAACCCGATCACAAGTGCAACCATGTTGATGACAATGATGGTGAGGGGCATACAGAAGAGACTAGTCCATTTCACAATATAAAGATCGGCGTACATATCATCTTCCTCTTCACCAGCAGACTTGGAGGTTAAAGTGAATGAAATTTCAACCCCTGCAATAACTTTCAGAAGGCCTTGTAAGACTGCAGCAAAGTGTGCACTGGTGCCTCCTATGAGCCAAAACTGCTCGTTTCTCCACCATTCCTCTAATCCGATCCCTGACCATTTAACCTCGAGGAGGGAAAGGAGCATAAGACAGATAGTTATAGTAAGGAGGTAGCTAAGAAAAGGAACACTCAACCCTTGTACTATGAATTGTCCTGAGAAAAGAGACAAAGCTGGTAGAAAGCAGTAAACTACTAGGAAGATAGAAGTGAAAGGGTAAATCCCAACATTGAAATAAGCTACTCGTTGTAGGAACTTAAGGCGTCTTGTTGCTACTAAAGGATTGTTTCGAGAGAAGAAAATTTCCACTGAACCAGTAGCCCAACGAAGAACCTGATGTAATCGATCAGTGAGGTTGATGGGTGCTGTTCCTCGAAAAGCATCACGTTTTGTTATGCAGTAAACTGACCTCCATCCACGATTATGCATCCGATATCCTGTCACCACATCTTCTGTCACTGATCCATAGATCCAACCTATCCTTGTCCCCCATTCTGTATTATCTTCGTACCTAACCAAATGTAAATTCATGACAAAATCAGGCCTTAAAAAAAATTTAAAGGTTGATAACTAAAAATGAGGGGAAAATGAGTTTGTAGAGTGAAGTTACCAGCAAGAAATAACAGCAACTGCTTCTGCAACTATAGGAGCATCAAGTGGAGGACGAGGATGGATTAAAGCACCCGGAGGGCGGCCGTTTTTCACTGATATGTGATCAGCTAAAGGTCTTCCCTGGTATTCAGCTACAGCAATTGAGTCAGTAAATATAGTTGAATTTCCAAACTTTTTAGGAAGTTCCAAGTCAGGATGTGGTGCCAAACGTTGTGTATCAGATGTTGATTCGTCATCTTGATCAGAGTGTTCATGGACATTGCTTGATTTTGGTTGCTTATACTGCCCAAATAAGCCTGTGTACTCATTAGCCCTTGGAGGATCAAAACCATAGAGTGCATATCGTCGAAACATGCAACCTGTTCCTACATAAACAGGACCTTGAAGACCATCTAAAGCTCTCATATTTCCATCAAAGAAAACAGTATTATGGTTGGCATATCGGTCAGATGGATCAATGCCTTCGAATCGTTGAGGAAATTGTACATAACATATCCTATCCCCGCCACGATCCATCATATAACACATTCCCTCTCTAATAGCCAATGAATTGTAGAAATAATGGTCACAATCTAAGTTAAGGATAAACGGCCCATTCGAAAGTATAGCAGAAGATCTCACCAAGGCGTTCATAGCTCCAGCCTTTTTGTTATGATCATAACCCGGTCGTTTCTCCCTAGATACATACACAAACATAGGAAGACGAATATCTACACCACTAAAATCAAGTTTCTTCTCATCAAAATGACCGAAAACAGGATCAGTTTCAGGGACTTTACTCATTATTTGCAAAATTCCTGCATGATCTCCTTTAGCATGATCAGAAGCCTTTTGGTACCAAGTCCCCGGCCAATGTGTCCCATCGGCCATCCAAGTCGCCTTTTGCACCTCACTTTGGTCAAGATTATTACCCCCGTTATATCCATCCTTATCACTAGACGTAGTACTAACATTCCTCTGTAACTGATCCTTTGAATTGAGCATGTCACACCTCTTTTTAATAGCATCCGGCAACCCATTGATCCTCACCTTAAACTCGTCGTACTCCCTTTTAATCCATCGTCGATCCTTAACAAAATCCGGCTTCTTCTTATTCTTAGTAGGGTCTTTCTTAAGGTTGAAATAAGTATCAGGATTTCTAGGTTCTATGTTATGTTTTCTACAAAAAGGCACCCAAAGCTCCCCAAAGTTTATGGCCTCGGCCATTGCCTCGAAAGTTAGGATGGAAGCTCCATCATCAGAAATGTAGCAAGAGATCTTCTCCACAGGATAATCAACAGCAAGGATGGATAGTATAGTATTTGCAGTAACAAGAGGGGGTTCTTTATCAGGGTCAGCAGTGGATACAAATATATCAACACCCGGTAGGTCGGACCGACTATGAGGATTAGAAGGGGAGGGGTGCTCAAACTTCTCTTTTAAAGCTGCAAGGTCTACAGCTCGATCAATGGGGTTGAGCTTCGGCAATTGATCCAACAACCAAGAAAACGCGAACCAAATCTCACACACAATAGACAATCCCCACAACCATAGTGCATCTTCATTCGGATTTTGCACTCGCCAAGTTAGAAATAAAACCAGCGCTACCATCCGTATCACCACTAGTAACCTACACTGAACTAATAAATTGCTTATTACAATTTGATGACAACATTACCTAAACTTCATTTTATGATTCATGTTTAAATAAGATAGATAAAGAATAAAATGACTATTTTCAATGTAACATTCATTATGCAAATGTAATAGATAATGAGCATAAAAATGAACATAATTTGGAAGTCATTATTATAAGGATCAAGGACTAAGGTACCTGTAAGGGCTGATAATAGCAGGCCGAACGCTGATTTTTCGTGTCAGGGGCTTCCACGGCTTGTCAGTGAAATCGTCCATGGTCATCCCAGCAGTGGTAGCATCATAAGCTTCTTCATCCGACCAACAGGCAGTCCCAATCCCATACTTGCCTTTAGTCTCGAAAAGCCATCGATTATGGTCGAAATCTCCTGTTTGGCTTCTCATTAACATAGACTTGTTGTTGGATTTCAATACTGACACTCTTCTATCTAACTTGCCAGAAGATCCACCATTGCTATCTCGTTGTGATTGTAGTCTCGAACGAGATGCAGAAGCCGAAGAGTTAGAGGTTCTTCCTGTTCCTTGCTCAACACCTGGTTGGTTATCTGGTGTTGGTGGCATCAC
Organism: Chenopodium quinoa; assembly: GCF_001683475.1. Taxonomy (NCBI): domain Eukaryota; kingdom Viridiplantae; phylum Streptophyta; class Magnoliopsida; order Caryophyllales; family Amaranthaceae; genus Chenopodium; species Chenopodium quinoa. The sequence continues at coordinate 1,372,458 of NW_018744537.1, forward strand.
CACCGTATAATCCATGTCAACCGACATGTCTGTATCGTCGTCTCGAGACAGGCTGAGTATACGTCCACTTGATGTTCTTCTTCCAAACCTTACTGTTTGTGGTGGCCTTCCAGCATTATTTGAAGATGATGATTTCTTTGTTGGGCTAGTTGATGACATATTACATGCATACCATATAAATTTGATCTTTTTGATAAATTAAGTTTCTAATCTCATATGAAATCCTATTGTCATCACCTTATAATATGCATAGGCAACAAATTATACATGATATTCAAGCTTGAAGATACAAATTTTGTGATGAAAAACAATGAAAGTTCAGGTCAAAATGTTTTTTTTTTCTTGCATTTTCTCATGCAAATACTAATTATTGGTATAAAAAGTACCCAAATATAGGAGCATGATTTTTATGATTCAAATTCTTTCTTTTTTTAAGCTTATTAATAGAAAATCTGCTTCCACATTTTGAGGTGTGTCACCCTTTCTCTTTCTCTTTCTCTTATCTTATAACCAAAATACTCTCCATGTAACTCGTTAGAGACTATATTTTAATGATTCTTATATTTGCCTCCATCTACCCTAGAATATAAAAAAGGGTTGTGTTATTGTTTTGGTCAATGGTGTTCTCGAGATCAAATCTCTTCTACATCGCCTCTCTATAAACAAAAAAATTTATCCAAGTAACATTCCCTCAACATAAAAATCAGTTTTTGTTGAGGCCAACAAAAACAATCATACTATCATGGAAATACGAACATGTATTACAATTCAAAATAAATAAATAAAAACGAACAATAATACTCCACACTCTCCAAAGTTGTAGCCTTGCACATAGAGGTGTCCACCGTGCGAGTCGTGCGAGCTGGGTTAGGGTTAGGTGGGTCGCGGGTTGGGGTTTCATGACACACGGCACGACATACGTAGGGTAGGGTGGGCCGGGTCGTGGGTTGGGTCGGAGAAGTTGGACACACCAGGGTTAGGTTCGTGGGTTAGACGAGTCGTGGGTGGGTCGAGCTGGGTTTGTGGGTTAGACGGATCGTGGGTGGGTCGAGCTGGGTTTGTGGGTTAGACGGGTCATGGGTGGGTCGAGCTAGGTTCGTGGGTTAGACGGGTCAAGGTGGGTTAGTGAGTTAGGGTGGGTCGAAGGGTGGGTTAGTGGGTTAGGGTCGGGTGGGTTTGTGGGTTAGGTGGGTTAGGGTCGGGTGGGTTAGTGGGTTAGGGTCGGGTGGGTTTGTGGGTTAGGTGGGTTAGGGTCGGGTGGGTTTGTGGGTTAGGGTCGGGTGGGTTCGTGGGTTAGGGTCGGGTGGGTTGTGTGGTGTTTTAATTTTTACAAAATTAACAATTTGATGGCTTGCTCTTAATTAAGATGCCTACGTATCCTTATATTATAAAATAAGGAATCAAAGCCAGCGTAGTTCTTATATTGTACTTCTTTTGAAATTTGGGGGGGGGGGGGCTTGGACCTATCTTTAGAAAACTAAAATTTAATTTTGCAATTAAATTGTAATTTTCGAAAAATAAGTTGCCTACGTATCCCGAAAGAATCAAAGCCCACGTAGTTCTTAGCGTACCTGATTTAGACTTTTCTAGCCACCCATGTTTGTTGCATCATCATCCCCGGAAGCTGCATCATCCGTTGACGACTCCAATATCATCACAGGATCATCTTCATCGTCTTCGTCTTCCTTTAAACCTTGAGTTCTTCTTTCAGCTTGATCCCAATCTTTCTTACAAACACAAATTTGAATGCTTTCCGGAGTTAAGCGAGATCTTTTTTCATCTAACACTCTTCTACCTGCACTAAAAGCAGACTCGGAAGCAACAGATGAAGCGGGAACTGCAAGTATATCTTTTGCAATTCTCGCCAATATAGGAAAACTTTTTTTATGTTCTTGCCACCATTTTATAATTTGAAAGTTGTTGTTGGTCTCATGTTGATATGACAAATAATCATTAATAGCAAGTGTTGAAGAAGATGATGATGAGAATGATGTAGATGCTTTGTGTTTTTTTTTCATAACTTTATTAAGAAAACCAAATCTAGAATCGGAAGTGCTAGTAGTAGTTGGTGTTGCCAAATCAAAACCATAAATAGATGCATAATGATCATAAAGGTCTCCCAAAACAGATTTGCATTTGTTAATATATTCACTAACATCATAATCGATACTTAAACTTGTATAATAAAATTCTAAAAGATTTTCCAAACCTTCAGCTTTGACACCGGGGTCAAGAATAGCAGCAATTCCATAAATGATTGGAAATTCACTAAAATAAGTATGCCACTTACGTTTCATGCTATCAAGAACGGGACGAAGTCCATCAATCTTCATATGCTCTTCGATGGTGTGAACAACTTTAACACACTCAATTATGACTAAATGAACGTTAGGCTCATAAATATAAGAGAAAATATGAGTTGCACTATCAAAAGCATTTAAAACATCACGAACAAAAGAAGCATTAGTCCAATGACTTTCGGTTATTAACTCAGTAGGATCAACACGAGTCTCATTGTAAAGTTGGGTCAAAATATCACGATACTTTATAGCATCACTCAACAACTTGAAAGTAGAATTCCAACGGGTAGGGGTATCAATAGACCATTGTCTTTTCTTAAGACCTCTCTCTTTACACATAGCTATGTACTTTCTTCTAACTGACTGAGTAATCCTAATCCATTTTATAACTGTTCTAATTGGGTTTAGCAATGGTTGCAACTCAGCGAGACCCTCTTGAACAGACAAATTCAAAATATGAGCACAACATCTAACATGCAAGAGACTACCACCCAACAACAAATTCAACTCGGAGTCATTTTTCAAATAGTCAATACACTTTGTGTTTGCAGTTGCATTATCAAGAGACAAAGAAAAAACTTTATTATTCAAGTGAAATTCTTTTATGTTAGAAGATAAGTCTAATAAGTGAATGCCAATTATTGATTTGATTACACAATGCTCATATAGGTCCAAACACTTGTGAACTCATATGGCTCTATGTGAGTAATTATTGTATTATTAGTGTAACTCATGGCTATAAATACAATGCCATAGAAGTAAGAATACAAGGATAACACTACAACAATTTCACCCATCTTCTTTCACTCTTTTACTCCTTTTATTAATCAAAACTTTTCTATCGGTAAATTCTTTAACACGTTATCAGCACCAGTTTTCAGTCAGGGGGAGAAAAGACTATATTATTTATGGTTTATTATTATTAAATTTAATTATCACGTGTCTTATTAACTTAATTATAAATATGGAAGAACTAAACATGTGAGTTGTACATATAATTTGTTATTATAAACTAATTATCACGAAATTTGTTGTAGCTAAAATGGGAGACCTTATGAAAAGACAGTTCAGCATCTTAGATTTATCTGGAAAGAAATTTCTGGAATGGAAAGTGGACGCAATGATGAATTTGAAAGCTCAAGGCTTGGAGCACACTGTTAAAGAAAATAAAAGTCCCTCTGGTCAAACAACTGATACTACCACTTCTGCAATGACTGTTGCAAAACCTGTTACTGAACAAGATAAGGCAAAAGCCTTAGTGTTGTTAAGGCATCATTTACATGAAGGCCTTAAAACTGAGTACATGATGGTTGAAGATCCCAAAGAATTATGGGATTGCCTTAATGAAAGATTTGGACACCACAAAAGGGTGCTCCTTCCTAAGGCATTATTTGACTGGACAAATTTACGGTTCCAGGATTTCAAATCTGTAATTGATTATAATTCAACCATACATGAGATAGTGTCTATATTGAGATATTGTGATCATCCAGTTTCGGATGAACAGATGATTGAAAAAACACTCACTACCTTTCATGCAAGTAACATACTGTTGCAAGAACAGTATCGTGAAAGAGGTTTTAAAAAGTTCAATGAATTAATGAGTGTATTGCTTGTTGCGGAACAAAATAGTGAACTTTTGTTGAAAAATCATAACCTGAGACCAACTGGGTCTTTGGCCACTCATCATGAGGCAAATGCAACAAATTCCTATCCACCCGAGTCAAATGCTACAAGAAGAGGTGGACGTGGAAATTACAATGGCCGTGGAAAAGGCCGTGGAAATTATCATGGACGAGGCCGAGGACGTGGTAGAAACAATTTTCAAAGAAACAGTAATTTCAAAAATTTTGAAAAACAGAAGGGACAGTCATCTGGAAGCCACAAACAAACTCTTTCAAAAGGAAAAGACACATGTTACAGATGTGGCATGACAGGACATTGGGGACGTACCTGTCGTACGGCCAAACATTTGGTAGACCTTTACCAGGCTTCTGTAAAAGGCAAAGAGAAAAATGCAGAAGCAAATTATGTTAATGAAGAAAATGCTCCATGTCCTACCCTTGATGTGTCCGATTTCTTCATGGACAATGCTGAAACTGGGAATGATTTCATTCTTGGAGAAAACAACAATGCTTAGGTTCCCCATCTACTAATGTAACATATGCTATGTTTTAATGTATTTTCTTAGTTCCCTGTATTTTAAATTTCTAGTCATGTACTTTAAATCTTTATCATCAATAAACGTTTGTATGATATTATTCTAAACTAATCTTAAATTTATTTTATGAAGATATGGATCTACCTGAAGTTAGTTCCGAATATCAATGCCTTTTGGACAGTGGAACAACACATACTATCTTAAAAGATAGAAAATATTTTTCACAACTAAAGTTGTTTCAAGCAAATGTAAACACCATTTCCGGGTCAGCTAAATTAATTGAAGGATCTGGAAAGGCTTGTATAATGCTTCCAAATGGAACAAAATTAATAATCAATAATGCTTTATATTCGAGTAAATCTCGAAGAAATCTCATAAGCTTTAAAGATGTACGCCAAAATGGCTATCATCTAGAAACAATGACGACAGATCAAAAAGAGTATATATGCCTCACGGCAGAAAAACATGGCAAGAAACATATATATGAGAAATTGCCAGCATACTCTTCGGGGTTATACCGTATAAACATACGACCCGTGGAAATCAATATGATATCTAACCAGAAGTTAGATGACAAACATTTGATTATTTTATGGCATGATCGTTTGGGACATCCAGCAACTGGGATGATGCAAAGAATAATAGCACATTCAGTTGGACATTCAATAAGAAATGTCAAAATTCCCCGATCAGATGAATTAACATGCTCTGCATGTTCACTTGGCAAATTAATAATAAGGCCATCTATGAACAAAATTGCTACTGAATCTCCAAAATTCTTGGAAAGAATTCAGGGAGATATATGTGGGCCAATTAATCCAGCATGTGGACCATTTCGTTATTTCATGGTTTTAATTGATGCCTCTACACGATGGTCACATGTTAGTCTACTTTCAAGTAGAAATGTTGCCTTAGCAAAATTACTTGCCCAAATCATCAAATTAAGAGCACAATTCCCAGATCATACAATAAAGAAAATAAGACTTGACAATGCTGGGGAATTTACATCCCAAACATTTAATGATTATTGTATGTCAATTGGAATTGATGTTGAACACCCAGTAGCTCATGTTCATACACAAAATGGCCTAGCTGAATCACTAATTAAGAGATTACAATTGATTGCAAGACCATTATTAATGAGGTCAAGATTGCCATCATCTGCTTGGGGACATGCTATAATACATGCAGCAGCGCTAATTAGATTGAGACCTACAGCTTATCATAAATTCTCACCACTACAACTTGTTTGTGGTCGAGAACCAAGTATCTCACATCTAAAAATCTTTGGTTGTGCTGTATATGTTCCCATTGCTCCACCCCAACGAACAAAAATGGGTCCACAAAGAAGGCTGGGAATTTATGTCGGGTTTGAATCCCCCTCTATAATTAAATACCTTGAACCATTGACTGGTGACTTATTTACGGCTAGATTTGTGGACTGTCACTTTAATGAAACAGTATTCCCAGCCTTAGGGGGAGAGAAAGTGGACCCACATAAGAAAGAAATTGAACTCATTTGGAATGCAACACAACTGTTGATGTTAGACCCACGAACAAATATGTGTGAACAAGAAGTTAAGAAAATTGTTCATTTACAAAGTGTTGCAAATCAATTGCCCGATGCATTTGTAGACACAAAGAAGGTGACAAAATCACATATACCAGCAGAAAATGCCCCTGCACGTATTGAAATCCCAACTGGTAATAAGGCCATAGAAAATGAATCTCAAGCACGCAGAAAGCGTGGAAGACCACTTGGTTCAAAAGATTCTAAGCCAAGGAAACTAAAAAGATTGGATGGAATAGAAAATGAGACTAATAATGTTCCCCCGTCAGAAGGTCAAGAAAGACCAAATGTGGATGAAAGTAAAGAAAATGATGATAATCCAAAAGGGGACGAACAAGAAGACAACCCTACGGGGAATGAACAAGATGTTCAAAACATCGATAACAATGAAATTTCAATGAATTACGTCTCTACAAAGACTCAGTGGAATAGGAAAGATGTTATCGTTAATGAAACATTTGCAAATTCCATCGCAATCGACATCGTGTCTGATGAAAATGATGTTGAACCAAGAACTGTAGAAGAATGTCGACGTAGGAGTGATTGGCCAAAGTGGAAGGAGGCAATGCTGGCTGAGTTAAAGTCACTTGAAAAACGAGAAGTTTTTGGGAAAATAACCCTTACACCGGCAGGTGTAAAACCCGTTGGATACAAATGGGTATTTGTAAGAAAACGTAATGAGAAAAATGAAATAGTTAGATACAAGGCAAGACTTGTAGCCCAAGGATTTTCTCAAATTCCAGGGATTGATTATGAAGAAACATATTCTCCAGTGGTTGATGCAACTACATTAAGATTTCTGGTAAGTTTGACAGTCACAAAAGGACTGCAAATGCGATTAATGGATGTAGTGACTGCGTACTTGTATGGGTCACTCGATACGGACATTTACATGAAAGTCCCCGAAGGACTAAAACTACCAGAAAACCACAAGCCTAGACAACTGCTTTCCATAAAACTAAAAAGGTCACTTTATGGATTGAAACAATCTGGAAGGATGTGGTACAACCGTCTGAGTGAATACCTTATGAGAGAAGGGTTCAAAAACAACCAAGTTAGTCCCTGTGTTTTCATAAAGCGATCACAATCAGGATTCGCTATCATTGCAGTTTATGTTGATGATTTAAATATCATCGGAACCCCAAATGAACTCGAGAAAACTGCAAAATACTTGATGAAAGAATTTGAGATGAAAGACCTTGGGAAAACTAAATTTTGCCTTGGACTACAAATTGAGCACTTGAGTCATGGCATTTTTGTCCATCAATCAAATTATACAGAAAGAGTTTTGAAACGTTTCTTCATGGACAAAGCAACCCCAACCAACTTCCCAATGGTTGTTCGTTCTTTGAATATGAAAAATGATCCATTCAGACCCCGAGAAGAAAATGAAGAGATTCTGGGTCCAGAAGTACCATACTTAAGTGCAATTGGAGCCTTAATGTACTTAGCTAACAATACTAGACCCGACATAGCTTTCTCTGTGAATTTGTTAGCCAGGCACAGCAATGCACCAACATATAGGCATTGGAAGGGAGTTCGACACTTACTCCGGTACCTACGAGGGACACAAGACCTTGGTTTATATTACCAACCAAAACAAGATGCTGCTCTCATTGGGTATGCAGACGCTGGATACTTATCAGATCCTCAAAATGCCAAGTCACAAAATGGATATGTATTCACTTATGGCGGCACTGCAATATCATGGAAATCAACAAAGCAGACATTGACCGCGACATCATCAAATCATGCAGAGTTGATAGCCCTCTATGAAGCAGGACGGGAATGTGTGTGGCTGAGGTCGATGATCAGTAATATCCAAAAGGAGTGTGGAATGAACGCAATAACAGAAGACCCAACCATCATCTTTGAAGACAATACAGCATGTATCGCTCAAGTAACTGAAGGATATATTAAAGGAGATAAAACGAAACATATTGCCCCAAAACTGTTCTTCACACATGATCTGCAAAAGGACGAGGAAATAAATATCCAGCAAATTCAGTCTTGTGAAAATCTTGCCGACCTTTTCACCAAATCACTTCCTTCGAAGAAATTTGAACAGTTAGTTCACAAAATCGGAATGCGACATCTTCGTGAACTATGCTGAGATCAGGGGGAGTATTATATGTACTGCACTCTTTTTCCCTTCGATCAGGTTTTTATCCCACCGGGTTTTTCCTGACAAGGTTTTTAACGAGGCAGTATACCAAAGCATATAATACAATAATATTGGTGTACTCTTTTGGCTATGGGTCTTATCCCATAAAGTTTTACCTAACAAGATCTTTAGTGGCATTCAAGGGGGAGTGTTAGAAGATAAGTCTAATAAGTGAATGCCAATTATTGATTTGATTACACAATGCTCATATAGGTCCAAACACTTGTGAACTCATATGGCTCTATGTGAGTAATTATTGTATTATTAGTGTAACTCATGGCTATAAATACAATGCCATAGAAGTAAGAATACAAGGATAACACTACAACAATTTCACCCATCTTCTTTCACTCTTTTACTCCTTTTATTAATCAAAACTTTTCTATCGGTAAATTCTTTAACATTTTAAACAATCCAAAATACGAACTTTGATGTTAAAACCGGTATGCCTTTCTTCCATAGCTTGAAAACATAGTATACGTTTTTGAATAAACCAATTATCATCCACCCAATGAGCAGTAATGCAAAGAAAAGGTTCGCCAAAACTAGAAGTCCATGTATCACTTGTAAAACTAACACGACCATCAAAAGTACGAAATAATTCAATCAAACCACTCCTATACTTATAATAAGAAGTTTGTGTATAACGTCTTAGGGTATTTCGGGGGACACGAGTAAATGCAGGTTGTAATGCAACTTTATTAAAATGCTCAACGTTTGCATTTTCACCGTAACTAAAAGGGTATTCATTAGCAATAACTAAAGTACTCATTTCATCAATCATTCTATCTTTATTATAAATGAAAGGTGTACCTCCGCCGGGTTGGTTCATGTATCCACCCAATTGTGTTTGGACGCCACCCCCCGAAGGACGGGGGCCATTTTCGAACAAGTCGTGTTTATTTTGCAAATGCCGACTCAAGGTTCCGGTTCCATCTCCCGTTTTCCAATTATATGACTTGACATTTGCACCTAGCGCCTTGCAAACTAGGCATGTACACGTGAACCTCTTTGGTTGACCAGGTTGCCATCCCGGGGGTGTGACCTCAACTCGTTCAAAATGTTTCCACACCCAAGAAAAATGTGCTCGACCTCTACTTTCACCGCCACCACCTTTCATAAATCAAATTATTAAAATTAATTTTTAAATGCTATTCATGAAAATAAGCTTTTAAATTTTAAATATTTTAATTATACTTATTTAAACGCATTTTTCATGGTAATTAACTAATTGTAAATCATAGAAAATTGGAAACTAAACTAACTTTATAATCATTAATAATAGTTTTTTTAAATATTCATAACAATAAAAATTTAATTAGAAATTACCTTGAGATGAAGGTTGAGATGTTGGTTGCGATGGAGGTGGCATAGTTGAACTTGATGATTGGTGGGACTCGTGGGAGAAATGTTGTGGTGGAGACGTTTGAATATTTTGCCTATCTCCTAAACCATAATCTCCATATTCATTGACAAATTGGTTTAAATTTTCCGTATTAATTTCATACGGAAAATTTGCACCACCACTCCTTTGGCTACCACTTCGACCACCACTTTGACTCCTTCCCATTCCTCCTCTTGAGCTCATTTTTTTTTTGTATGATTACTAATTATAATATGGAGAAGAACTTTTTTTTTTTAGAATCTTAAGAATACTAATAATAATATTAAGGAGATTTTTTTTAACAAAAATATAACTCTATATAACACTTGAGAATTTGAGAACAATAAGAATTTTTAAGTAAGAGAGAAAGAAAGCTTGAATTTGTGTGGAAATTTGAGTGAAATGGAATTGGTATTTATAGGAAAAATAGAATGGATGATCATACACTTAAAAAACTAGCCGTTAGATACAAAAAACTAGCCGTTTTTTTTTTTAAAATGGATGTTAGGCCGTGCGGGCCGTGCGGGTCGTGCGAATTGTGCGGGCTGTGCGGGCCGTGCGGGTTGTGCCGGCCGTGCGGGTTGTGCCGGCCGTGCGGGTTGGGTGGGTCATGCGTGCGGGTTGGGTGGGTCATGCGTGCGGGTTAGGTGGGTTGGCTCGTGCGGGTTGGGTGGGTCATTCGTGCGGGTGGGTCGTGCGGGCTGGGTTGTGCCAGGTGGGTCGGGTTAGGTGGGTTCACGGGCTAGGTGTGTCGAATTAAATGAGTCAAAACGGGTTGTGCGATTTGGGTCGAATCAAACGGGTTAAACTGAGCTGGGTTGAAATGGGTTGTGTCGAAAATTTTGGACCCACGACACAACCCGGATTAAATCCGAGCTGTGCCGGGCTGTGCCGGATTGAAACCGGGTCGGACCCACGTGACCCACCAGCCGTGCGAGTTAGGGTGGGCTGGGTCCAACCCGGCCCACTGGCCACCTCTACAGTTGCACATCATAAAATGCATCAGAAGTATAGTAAACATTAAAATTAAATCATTATTTTTGAATAATGCAATATAACGAAACATAGCCTTTCATTGCAAACAAGAAATAAATATACAAAATTGCCTAAAACTGCCTACCTGGCTCCCAAGAATCCAAAAACCAAAATAAAGATCAAGCTAAACGGGACAATTGGCAAATAAGCAAATAACCTAAAACTATACAAGGATAAGAAGTTGCCAAGGAGGCATAAGCAACTTCATTGCAAAAGTTCTGCAACTTCCTGAGATACTTAAACTACCAAAATGTACCAAAACAGAAGCCAGCATTCTCCTACACCGGAAATACTAGTATATACTAACCAAATAAGGGTAAACGGCTTCAAGAACTCCTATAGATCAAAAGACTAAACCTACCGCAACTCTAGCTAATCTATTGTATCAACTTCACCAATAAGTTGTGTACAATCTTCATTTCAGGCTAAAGATGCAAGTTTTTGACAGTTGAGCTCCTAAAGAACTTCATCTCTATCAGTAGCAACAGCAGCTTCAATAGATTTCGCAGCAGAAGCAACTTGATTCTCATCAAGCTGCCCCTCATCATTCTTATCAGGCTGATCCTCGTTATTCTTATCACCTTTTGTCTCATCCTCACTGTCAGAATCATCAGATTCAGCACCTGACCACTCAGCAGAATAGTCAGAGCCTTCATCATGTGGGGCTGCTGCTATCTCTTCCGCTGTTAAATCAACAACCTCAGCTCCATCATTCAACTCTTTTGGTGTAGCACCAGCACGTCGAGTTAAGATAAGATAATGTGCTACTGAGTTGAATCCTGATTCAATGACCTACAAAAGGAACATTAGCACCTCGAATATGTAAGAATGGAACTTTCAAAATCATGCTTCCCTTCAGAGAGCAGTTTTTTAGATTGAGGCAACAAGTCACGGATGCACATAACAGGTTAAGTAGGATTGGGCATGGAAAGGAAAACAAGCAAACATGCATGGCTTAGGTCTCCCATAAGTTTATAGGGAGCAATGTTCAAGCACTCAACAGTCAACACTATCAACAAGTTTGCAAAAAAGAGTAGGAGAATCAAAGATAATTCTAAGAGGTCTAAATTGAACCTTGGAGTGTGGAATATTAATTGGATCCCATCCCTTTGTCCGGCGGCAGCGGCTGCAGTTACATATGCCTCGACAAGCAGGGCATGACCAAGTTGGATTTTGGCGAGCTTCCAGAACATTTTCTCCATACCTATAGACATGTAGTGTAGCACAAGCACAAGCACAACTTAGGATAGTCACTCAAAAATAAATGTAAAGCCAACAAAGATAAATGTAAGTTACTAATTTTACAGTATTCTCAGTCATTTATCAATCAAGCTTTTAGAGCTTGAAAACAAAGCAGTAATTCGAAAGATCAAATACCATACAAAACAACTGAGAAAAAGCATAGCCATCAAACGTTAAAATACAACAGATGCAAGACAAAACCGCGTCTACACTTCCAAAGGAAAAAGGCTGATTGCCTATAGAAGCATCCCTTATACAGGGTTGTGCAAGATTATATAAACATCTTCTACATAATGTGAAAAAATTCACCAATTGCCAAAAAGTACTAAATCTCAAGGAACTATAAACTTGTTCTTTTAACCCCACTATTTTTCAACCCCTAAATTATTGACCATATGCATGCCTAACACATCATACAATAAAGCACTCTTTCTCTACACCTTAAGATGAAAACACAAAAGATGAGGAGCAATAGTCAATATGCAAAATTGGCCGGGCATTTGTAGCGTATAATTGCATTCCTAAGAATATTATCTGGTAAGTTAGGGATTGAAAATCAATTGTACACATAAAATGAAGCAACAATCACCTAGTGTACAAGCATTCTCCACATATGCCCCTGGGGAGTCCTACATTTACTGCAATAGGTAAATTTCCCGGCACGCCTTTGCCTGCAACCACATGAATCATTGAAGCAATCAGCAAATCCAAAAACTCAATACAATTTAATGATAAAATTTAACTTTAGAACAAACCCAAACAAGTAAATTCAAAACACATGATATCTCTAGTTTAATAAAAATGACCTGCATTGGTGACAAGGTGGCCTTTCAAGATCATAAACCAGGTCACCATCCTCGTCTAGGCTATCAGCCTCCAAGGTCCAAATCGTCTCGCAATCACCCAAAAGCTTTTCATCTTCTTCAGTATAAACCTCGGTCGTCCATTCTTCCGGTATCGAAATTCCCATCTCTTTCAATGACTTCTCAGTCTCCATATCCTTCAACCTGCAAATGTTTACCATCAAAATCAAAAATCCGAACTTACTACTTAGTACAATTAATCAAGCATCAACCCAGCAAACTACTTTTTATGGATTACACCAATCATACACAAATTCAATCAGCGAATTCATATCTTTAATATTTCACCTAAAAATTTAATTTATTTACCTTCTTATATAGATTATATATGTACAGTAACAATTTATCTACTTTCAAACCAACTTCTGAAATCATATTTTATCACTTTTTTATCCCAAATTTTTGTATGTAAATCAACAAAACGTTTGTATGCCAAATAACGATGAATTAAATTACAAAAAATTATTTAAAAAAAAAAAAACACAAACGAATGGACAAAATTGGATAAACCCATCAAAAAAAAATCCCCAAATCTTTACATTTCAAAACTCTAAACAAAAAATCAACACAAACCCAGATAATAACAAAATTGAAGAAAAAAAATCAAAATTAAAAAACTTAAATGCAATTAAAACAAACCTAGAAGACCTCCTCGCATAATCATACGAACGATCGCGAACACGAGGATAAAGAGGAGGATAACGCTTCTTCTGAGGAGGAGGGTTTTTGCGACGAACCACCTTTTGATTACCATTAAAAACTTGAGAAGAAAGAGTAAAAATCCCTAATTTCTCCATCCTCTCTCTGTTTTCTCGAATCCTCTGTTCTCTAATCTTCTCATACTCAAATGAACTCTCATTTTCCTTATCAGAATCTGAGTTAAATTCAGATTCTGAAGAGGAAAAAGTCTCTCTTCTCTTAATGGGTTTTGAATTTTTCTGGGTTTTCTTCCTTTTTGGTGGGGTTTCAGAATCAGACTCAATTTGTGGTGCAATTGAAGGAACCCTTTTTCTCAAGGTCATCACCATTGTTGCTTGAACCAAGCTTTCTCTCTCTAAATTCTGGGGTTTTTCTCTCTCTAAAATGGAGTGTTTGAGTGTGTCAGAGAGAAGAGTGAAGGAATGAATGAAGGAAAATATAATTATTGCGAATATTTTGGTACTATGGCGCCAGAAGCTTCCCTTGCTTTATTTCACATTTTTCTAATTTTTTGGGGAAAGTAATTTTGGGTGAAAATTTTAAAAATGTGACAAATTTTAAAAATGGCGGTATGTGAAACTTTCGGCCTTCCTAATGCAATTTTTTTTTTTTTTTTTTTTCATTTATGGATTTATTTTTTTTTTTGGGATATTTTGGAGTTAAATAATGACACTAATTCAAGCTAGTTCACGATACTGTCGATATGACCTAATTTGAAAAATAAATGGCATAATACCAATAATATAGGGCATATTTAGTGTTTTTTTATTAACAATATATAGAGCATAAATAGTGTTGTTGTTTTTTTTTACACTGTTGACATTGTAGACGTGAGAAATTAGTATGTTTTAACTTAGGTATGACTGTATGATACATGTCATGAACTAGATAAGTAGACATAAGCATGTAAGTTAGCCAAGAGGGCAAGAGGCATGACACGGAATGACGGAATCATTTTTGTTGAGCTTTGTTGATTGGATTTGAGGTCTTCTTTAAGAGAAATTCAAATAGAATGGGTATCAAATTTAAAGGTGGAAAATGGATTGATTCAATGTAAGTCAAATCATCTTTGATTGATAAGTCATTTGACTTCGATCTAGTCAATTTTGTACATATCGAAACTTACGGAGTACATAAACAAGGACACGAGTGTTAATGTTAAGATGTTCTACGTATATTCTATAGTTTGATGAACAAAGACACAAAAATTCACGTTGAGCGTACATGAACATGAACAAGGACACAAATGTTAATAATATACAAGTAATTTGTATTCCATTATTTGATAAACAAGGACACAAGTATTTTAAGAAGATAGGGTCATAGGGATAGAGATTAAAACCCCCTGATCAATCGTACTGTCATGCGAAGTATTTTTATTTAGGGGCAAATATTAATGAAATTTATATAAACAAACACTCCATTAGAGTTGTTGGACTTGTAGCCTTGTAAGAACTAGGAGTATGTGGAGTTTTATACTGTTTGAGTTTTGAATCTTTTGACTATTCACGTTTTATCTATATTGGTATTGACATTTGACAAGATGATCAATTAAATTATTGAAAGCTGAAATGAAGTAATTATAATGATTTACTTACTCGTTTTTTGATACACATGCATTATCTGAAATTTTTTCCGCATATTAATATATACTCCGTATTACAGAGTAATTTTTATCATTAACATACCGTAATTAATTATATCTTACTTTTAAAAGTTGATATTATAGAAATATATATTGAAATAAATTTAACAATATTGTTTTCAGCAATTTCTATCTTACTCCTGGAGTATATAATACTAACTCTTGTGTTCTTCGAAAAAAAAAAAAAAAAAACAATATCGTAATTGATTATGTTTAATATACAAATCACAAAATATGGTCAAACCAAAACACGTGAGTACTAAGGCCTTGTTTAGTTCAACTTATTTTAACTTATTTCAAAAAAAAAAATAAGTTTAGATCAGAAAAAATAAGTTCAAATCTCATCATATCAAAAAAAATAAAAATAAAAAATCTCATCAGAAAAAATAAGTTCAAATCAAATCAGAATAAATAAGTTCAAATCAAATCAAATCAAATCAGAAAAATATGAAAATTACTACACATATTAATAAAATATACGTTAGTACAAATCTAACAAGACCCCACTAAATATATTTTTTCCTTACAGATTTCGTACATTTAAAGTCAAAATTTGGTCAAATCAAACAAAAATAAGGTGAACTAAATAAGCCCTAAGTTGTTTAGAAATTATTACTTAGTGATGCGAGTTAAAAAAACAAAAAATACTAATTTGAGAAAGAAAAACCTAATTTGATTCAATTTTATGACTTTTTATTAATGAATTGATTTGTTTCAAAATAAATAAAAAATAAAAAAAAATACTGCATAGATTTACTTTTTTTTTTATTTTTTAACACAAGGTTAACTAACATCAATTGTTCTACTTCATATTGTTTATTGCTATTTTGTGACAATAAAATACAAAACAATAGCAAGTTCATCATAAATATTATAATACTCCCTTTGATTTTATTTGTAATTCACATTTGGAAACGCCTAGTAAATTAAGAAAATTGATTCTAAATGAGAAAGTGACAAATATTAAAAAACAGAGATTATTATTTTATTTTTATTTTTTTTTTGAAATAAAATTGATTCATAAATAAAAGTCGTACGACATTTACAAAGGTGAAACGCTAAACATCGCCCGCAAATTACCATATAAAACCCACAAATATGATTTGGTGTGACCATTATGCCCATTTTCTAAAATTGAAATAATCTCGGTTTAAAAAATGTGGAGCCGTACTGGCTCGCCGGGGGAGACCGGAGGGCAGGCCGGAGATGCGGGGGACGCGGAGGTACGTCGTCGTCGACGGAAAACGAGGTAAGTCACCGTTAAAATTCACGGTTTACCGTCGGAGTGGCTCCGGCGCCTAGGATGGACGCCCAAACCGTAGCCTGGACGTCCAAGCCAGACGCCAGAACCACCAGAGTGGCGTCCAGCCCAGACGCCCAGACCACCAGACTGGCGTCCGGGCCAGGCGCCACTCTACTAGCTGAGGCGGCCCTGCCAGGCGCCAGTCCAGTGGCTGTGGCAGCCCTTGCAGACGCCACCCTTATAAATTATTATTTTTTTTCTTTTTTGATTTTGTTGTTGTTTTTTATTTATTTTTTTTTAAAAAAAAAATCGAAAATGATTTTTTAAAAAAATTCGAAATGGGTTTTTTTTTAAATTAATTTTGAAAATTCGAAATAGGTTTTTTTAAAATTAAGTTTGAAAATTCGAAATGGTATATTTTTAAATTTAGTTTGAAAATTCGAATTGGGTTTTTATAAAAATTAAGTTTGATTATATATAATTATGCTTTTTTTGTGTTAATTCTGTGTAAATATAGAAATTAAATGTATTATCCGTTAAATGTATTTATTGTAATATATAATTGATGCAGGAATATGGTGGAGACGGAAATGATTACAGTGGGATATTTGGACATGATGGTCCATTCGAAGAAGCTCAACAGGCAATTGATTGGGCAAAACAGGTTGCAATTGCAGCTGGATTTTGCTTGGTAGTAGTAACTCATAAATCTCAACGGGATGGTAGAATGGATCGCATTTTGAGATGTGACCGTTATCGCAAAAGAGAAGAAAGAGATTTTCGTACAGCCACTCGGTTTGATACAAAGCGGAAAGGTTGTGGGTGTGAGTTCAGAGTAAAGGTTCGACAACTACGGAGTCGTGATGGTTGGGAAGTGATTGGTTACTGTAAATGGGGGTATCACAACCATGAGATGATAGTATATGAAGAGGGTCATCGACAACTGAGCGGCTTAAGTCCTGCTACGAAACTAGTTGTGAAAGAAATGAGTGATGCTCAAGTCAAGCCTGCTAAAATATTAGCATCTGTGTTAGAGAAATTTCCAGAAGACCATCCAAACCGAAGACACATCTACAACGTCAGACAGCAACTCAGGTTTGAACGATCAGAGGGAAGGAACCCTATACAGCAGCTGCTACACCAGGCACAATCACGTGGTTACCTGTTCTGGTTCGATTCTGATGAAGATACAGCGGAGGTGACTCATCTTTTCCTTGTGCATCCTGATTGTGCTGATATGATCAAGTCTTGGCCATTTGTGATTTTGATCGACTCAACGTACAAGACAAACAAGTACAAGTTCCCACTGGTTGAGATCATGGGGATGACTCCAACGAACCAGAACTTTCTGATTGGTCATGCAATCATCAAGGATGAGACGGCTCCAAGTTATTATTGGGTGTTGGAGAAGCTGAGAAACTACATCGGCATGGTGGCAGGAACGTGACTCACCCCCGTGATCAGCGTACTGTCAATCTTATCGTGCATGGTGGCAGGAACGTGATTCACCCCAGTGCCCTCCAGTCGCTCGAACATCTCGCTCTCCGCCGGCCAAGTCTCAACCCATGTACGCAAAAAGCTACAAGTCTTTTCCCGGGTATGACATTTCAACAACCCCGTAACTGAAGGCCTCTCCTGGTCCTCCCAAATACGGGCAGCTATGTGTCCTAGAAAGCTAGGAATCACACTCCCGTCAACAGGCCCACCGGGCACCTCACTCCTAACAACCCAAGAATCATTACCGGCCCTCGACCGTTTCCTGCTTGCCCCAGATACAGTGGACGCAGATGATGTGCCAGATCTACTAACAAACCTACCACCCCTACCCTTACGCACCTCCACCATATGTGTCTCGTACATGTCATCAACCCTCTGACTGAATGGACCGTAATCATCATACGGTCCACTGCCATCGTCCACATCCTCATCCTCATCTGCGCCCTCCTCCTGCTCCTCCTCCCGGTCACCCTCCTCAGCATCATCATCGTCATCCTCATCCCGACGGTGGATCCGTTCTCTACGAGCTGAGGCCGAAATACCACGGGATCTGACATGTCTATGCCCCGACCTCTCCACTGAATAGCTTCTACTAAGAAGCTCTACATTCTTCCCCGCACCATGACGACCCAGTGAATTCTACACAAAATTTTAAAATATATAAACATACAAAAATTTATACGAAAAATAGCTACCACTACCCAAATCAAATAAACTAAAACATACAAATAATTGTAAACAAAATATAAACATAGAAAAAATACAACAAAATTAAAAAAATTTATAAAAATAAACAACAAAATATAAAAACAATTCAAAAATATATTACACAAAAAAAAACAATATTTTAAAACAAATATAAAAAAAAAAGGGGGGGCGCCTTGGCTGGACGCCCAGCCAGCGGTGGCGGCGCTAGCTGCAGACGCCGCCACCAGTGGGCTGGCGCTAGCTGCAGACGCCGCCACCAGTGGGCTGGCGCCTGGGCTGGACGCCACAGCCACGGCTGCGGCGCCTTGAATAAACGCCACAACCGTGGCTATGGCGTCCAGCCCAGGCGCCAGCCTACTGGTAGCGGCGTCTGCAGCTGGCGCCACCACCGCTTGCTGGGCGTCCAGCCAGGGCGCCCCACCTCCGTCACTGCGGTTTTACCTTTTTTTTTTTTTTTTTTTTTTTTTTTACAAATTGTACCTTGCCTCCTTGGGACCTCCTTCCCTCCGCCGCCGCCGCCAATTCCTTGCCTTGCCACCTCGACATTGCCGTTGTTTGAATTTTTTTTTTTTTTTTAGAGAGGTTGAAAGAAGATGAGCGATGAGAGTGTGAGTGATGAGAGTGTGAGTGTTTTTTTTTAGGTCAAGGGCATTATTGTCAAACCAAGTGAATTTTGTGGGCTTTATGTAGTAATTTGTGGGCGATGTTTAACAAATCCCTTACAAAGAGGTTTAGATCTAACAAATACATAATAATTGAATCAAATAAAAACATTCCGTAAGCAAAGCTACGATCTTTATTGCAAATTGTACATTCTTCATGCCCTCTTTCATATCGCTGTAATTTACAACCTTTTTGACGAGGGGGTCAATCGATTTGTTGTAGCCGTGTAGAAAATTTTTGCTTGATTCGTAAGATTGTAATCGAAATATTAACCTCTTGTTCGATCCCACAAAAAGTTTTATCCATGAAACAACTTTATAGCAATCCATGAAATAAAAAGGCAAATCTTCCCTCAAAAGAAAGAAGAAAACCCGGTCTTTCGAAGGAGCCAAATCCTCCTAAAGAAGAAGGAAAAACCCTGTCTTTCGAGAGAGAAATGTTCCTCCTAAGGCCTTACTTGGATAGGGGGTAATATATTAAGGGGGTAATAAAAGTCAAACTTGAAAAAACATAAATAATTAGAGGTAGGTGTTGTTGTAGGAGGCATGGTGTTTACAAATGAAATAACATAATTGTGCCATGAGGAAAAGAGAGATGGAGGAATTATTACCCTTATAATGAGGTTAATAGTTACCCACCCTCCCCTAGTGCAACAATTATCCCCAAAATGAGGGTATTAGTTCCTTTTTTCACCTTATACCACACCATTACTACATAATTTTCCTTACAATCACACCATCACTATCTCCTCTTTCCCTATTTTCATTTTCATTTTGCTTAGTTTGACTTTTATTACCCTAATAATACATCTCCCCCAATCTAAGCATGCCCTAAAAGAGGAAGAGTTATTATAAACCTAAAACAAAGAGAAAAAGCACAAAACAAGAGTTATTAATTGGGGCTTTTCACCGGTAAAAACTAATGAAAGCCCCTCTAAAATTCAACAATGGAGGCTAGAGATTATTATTAATTGTGACATTAAATATTCCCGCTTTTTTTTTTTGGCAAATGCTATATGCAGCCCTTGTATAAACATTAATTAGATACAAGATTCCCTTGTATTTCCAATAATATAAATACAGTTCTTAATAATAACTCATTTTATGATTCCCAGTAAAATATTTAACCACGTTAAGTTTTGCAAAAAAGGGGGGAAAATTTGACACCATATTCTATTAAAATTTCGCATTCCTTCAATTTCCTTTATATGATCTTGTCAAAAAAAAAAATTCCATTAATGGATATCAACCATCATTCCATCAAAATTTCTTCTGACAAATAAATCCTATCAAAAGGTACTGCTAATTTGGGGCAAAAGGCCACATCAAGAACTCACTGGTATGTATATATGTGACACTTTTGATTAAATTAATTCTTCCCCCCCCCCTTTTTTTTTGTTTGTTTAATTATACATGCATAAGATGAAGAATTTGTATTCTTTGTTGTATTTAAAAATTGCAGATTAATATGCCCACCATGTGTTCGATAATTTGCCTCTAAGAATAGTACTATTGTTTCACTTAAAATTTTTGAAGTCTTTAATTTATTGTTTGCTAATATGAAACGTTAAGCATGTTTCTTATCTTTTCTCATATTTTAAATTTCTCATTATCTAAAATGAAATGATAATTTGCCTCTGTTGTATCATAATCTAATTTCTCATGTTTCTAATTTTTAATCCTAGTATTTGTGTTCTTTTTAATTTTTTCTAAGAGAGGTATCTTGAATTGTTAAACAGATTTTAGTGATGTTTGATTTTGATTTGAATGAACCTTTAAATGAGGAAGATTAGAGGGATTATGATGAACCTTTTATTGGACAAACCTTTTCAAGTCAAGAAGAGGCATGTGTCTTTTATAACAATTATGCAAAACGACAAGGTTTTGTAGCTCGCAAAGATCGTTCAGATACTAAACATGGAAGGACTATAGACAAGATCTTTTATGTCATCGCGGAGGTAACCAACGTTTAAAGGTATCTAACCCCTCTATAGCTCAACAAAATAAGGGATCATCAAGATGTAGTTGTAAAGCCTATGTGCGGATTACTTTGAAGAAGTGCTTTGACATATTTCCAGAGTAATGACATGTAACAAAATTTGTTAAGGACCATAACCATGGTATGGTGTCACCACAACAAATGCGTTTTCTTGCAGCAAATCGAGTTATCACAAAAGGAGCATGAAAAAAAAAATTATTATACAAGGAAGCGGGGTTGCCGGTAAGACAAGTAATTCGAGTGATGGAACTACAAAAAAATGTTAAGCATGGGGAGTTATCTTTTCTTGAAAAAAATGTTCGTAATCTTTTTAGTAGAGTTAAGAGGGAGTTTGGCATGGATGATATAAAAAATCTTTTTGAGCATATGGAGTCAGCAAAGCAAGAAAGTCCACTATTTCAATATGATTACACAATTGATAATGAAAACAAATTGGAAAACCATTTTTGGTGTCGAGCTCAAAGTTTTGATTGGTACCAAAAGTATGGTGTTCTGGTGGTTTTTGATACTACCTACAAACTTGATTCATATAACATACCTTGTGGAATATTTGTTGGTATTAAAAATCATGGAAAGATAATTTTGTTTGGGTGTGCTCTCCTTCGTAACGAGACAACATCAACTTTTAAGTGGTTAATGAAGGTATATCTTTTAATATTATTTTCATTTTTTTTACACAAAATATAATAATTATCTAGTATATGTATTCACATTATACAGTGATTCCTTATTAACATTTTTTATTTGTTTTTTAAATTAGACATTTGTTACTATTATGAAAAAAGCATCAAAAACTATCTTAACCGACCAAGATCCATGGATGTCCGAAGCTATTGCAATTGAGATGCCGAGCACAAAGCATAGTTTTTGTATTTGGCATATCACTTCAAAATTTAGTTGTTGGTTTGCCGCACTTCTACGTGATGACTACCAAACTTACAAGTTATACAAAATGACTAATCCCGAAGAGTTTGAACAGTATTGACCTCTAATGGTAGCAAAGTATAACATGGAAGACAATAAACACATTCAAGGTTTATACAAAATAAGAAGTTTTTGGGCACCTACTATTAGATTAGCAAAAGCTATGAAGGTTTTATAATTGAATAATAAACCAGAATTACAAAGCTATATTTATAGCTAACAATGAACGAGATAATTCCACAAAGCTAGTTAACAACTATCAAGATAAACTAGAGGGATAAGTATATATCCTTATTATTAGGAAAACTAGAGTATGATAAGCATTGACCGAATAAATACAAAACATAAAGCTAAATAATATGATAATTAGTTTATTCCTTTACACCTACTTATCTCCGTGATAATTTTTTTTGGAGGGATGATAACTACCGGAAGATCGGAGAGTATAAACGCGTTTATTAAGCGGTTTGTTTCATCTCATATAAGTCTGACTAAATTTGTTAAGCAGGTTTGTATTTTTTTTATCTCAACAACTAACTATGTTCTAATAATATTTGTTTGGTATCATATTAGTCTATTTTTTTTTTTCACTATTCACTATATATTTTTGCACATAAAAAAATTACTTATAAGAATTTATGGGTGGTGTTTTTTGTTTGTTTATGGCTAAATAATATTGGTGGATATTGGTGTTGAAGAAATTATTCAAGGACATGCACATTTGAGCTTGATTGTCTTAATTAAACCAACTTTTTTGAAAACAAAGTCACCTTTGGAAGAACAAGTTTTTGGAGTGTTTATGCCATTTACTTTCAAAGAGTTTCAAGAAGAACTTACAAGGGCAACTCTATATTTTACAATTCATGTAGAAGGTTATGAGTTCATGGTGAGATATTATGAAGGTGACAATAAAATCTCTCATAGAGTCTTTTGGGATAAAAAAAATACAGCAATGTGTAGTTGTAAATTTTTTTGAGTTTTTGGGTATACTTTGTCGCCATATATTACGGGTGTTGTTCCACAAAGATTGTTTCAAGATCCCTTTCTCCTATTTACCTATACGATGGTGTTGTGATGCATTACAAGCTAATACTAGTACTCAAGAAGATGCATTACAAGCTACTACTAATACTCAAGAAGTTGTACAAGAAGAAATGTTTTCGGTAGAGGAACTTACTCCGATAATTAATGCATCCATGGGTGATGTGTTGTGCCCTCCACAATCCAAAACTAAAGGGCGTCCCAAATAGAGGCGTGAGAAGGGTGGAAAAGAAGTAGCAAAAAAAAAGTCTAAGAGTTGTTCCATTTATAAGCAACCTGGTCATACAAAATCTACACGCTCTTATAAATAAAATAATGATGGTGATTCTACCGTGTCACATAAAAGGCATAAGAAAACAGCTGAGAATTTAGCACTAAATCCTGTCTTTTCTTTGAAATGTTAGGTAATGTTCCCTTGACTTTTTATATAAAAGTTAAACATCTATATTTTTTTTTTATTTTTTTTTGACATAATCTATATAATGTGCAGGTTGAAGATTGATAAAGCAAGACTTGATGATATGGAAGATAATATTTGTGAGACATTTATTTAGGATCTAAGATTTTTCTTTCTCAACTTTTGGTCATGTCTATCACTTCGTATTTTTATGAGGTAGATTTCCTTTCATGATAATATTGAGACTATTGTTGTTTATGTTTATTTAAGTTGTACAGTAACTTTTGGATGATGCACTTTCATGATTATCAATTTATGGTAGACTATTAATCTTTATTACTCCCTCCGCCCGTACTTATGTGCAACAAATGACATATTTTCGGAATCCTAGGAAAAACTTTTAGGGGAGTGTTAATTGAGTTTTGGTAGGTTTAATTAATGAGAGAGAAAGGTAAAAATACAAAATTACCCATATGATGATATATATAAACTAAACATGTAAGTGTTGAAAAATAAGGGTATATTTGGTATTTATAGTGTGAACACAAATATTTGTAGTGGGTTTTAGGTAGTGGGTAATAGGTGGTGGAGGGGACCACTAACCAAAAAGTGAGTAATAGTGGGTAATTAATAGTTAAATATTACTCAAAAAGGAAATAAAAAAATTTGTTGCAGATAATAAAAGCATCCGTTTTTGGCAAATGTTGCAGATAACCTCGGGCGGAGGGAGTATTTGAATGGTTTTGATCTATAAGTTTTTTTTTTTTTTTTTTTTTTTTTAATATTTTTTTTTAAGGAGAGAAAATTATTTATTTTAGTTAACGTTAACCACAATACACTAAAGCTGGGTGGACATATTTATTGAAGGGATGGTTGGACAGGTCAATTAAAAGCATTTAATAGTTTTATTATTAATCTGATCCAATATTTAATTAGATTCCATTGAAATAAGTAATATGCATTAATCATGGGAATTTGCTAGTTTTTATGCACAATCCTAAGAGCTACATATATATATATATAAAAAAGGCAATAAGAGAGAGTGATGATTTAAATTAGGAATCTTGCATGGAAAATTTGACATACTCGTATATATTTTATCTTTACGAGAGTAAAATTCTCGCACATTCTCCCAATTTTATGTGCTATTAAATTTTTTTTTTTTTTTAACATTTTCCATATATTTAACACGTGTATCCAAAGTGTCATTAAATGTCTTTATTTGTTTATTTTTTCACACAAAATTCTCCTATTTTCAAAAATACTATACATGAGTGGTTTCCCTAAATAATGCTCCAACTATTACCAATTCTATAAATACAACTAAACTTTTACAATTTCCTAATCTACTGTCCACGTCACCATTTAAGTATAAAACTATTTTTTTTAAATAATTTAACACAAAACCGCCACTTGATGAGTCAACGGTTTTCAATTGGGGGCCAACTGAAGTGGCAGTTTCCATTTCATGTAAAAAAAAAAAAAATTCAAATGAAATGGATTCAATCTTCTCTGAAAAAAAATCTACAATAATCTAGGATGAATTCAGATGAAAAGTAGAACAAGGTAAAATTAATTATACTTCTCCAAATTAAATAAACAAAAACAAAATCAAATCTTATTTGGTTAGTGAGAAAAGACCGGAGTAATATGATTTTAGAAAGAGAAAGGGAGGGACATAAAAGAGAAGGGGAAGAACATAACAGTATATACTTCGTATAAAATGATGAAAAAAATTAGGATTGAGTTAGAGATTGCAAGATAATTCCACAAACTACTCGGAACAAATTGAATTAAAAAAAATAAAAAATTCTCAAACTTAACCGAAAAATCCCCTAATTTGAAGATGCTAGGCAATTGAGAATGAAAATTTGAAGAATGTATGAGAGATGTTTGAGATCTGAAATTTGAGTGGGTAGAATGGATGATGGGCAATGGAGAATGAGAGCAGCGAGATGAGGTTGAAATTTTGATAGTGTGTTTTTCCTATATAAACCGCCATCTGAGATAGCGTGTATCAAAAAATTGAAAAAAAATAAAATAAAAAAATAAATTCATTAAACAGCTGACATGGACAGTATATTGGGAATTATTTAAAAAGTAGAGGTATATATGAAATTACAAATTTTCACAACAATATTTAGGGAAAGCACTCACTATACACTCCCTCCATTTTACATAATTCTCATAAAATGTTACTTGTAGAAACATACACTTAATAGTGAACGACAGGAGAATTTCTAATCCGTATCATACATGAAATTAGGAACTTTTTGAACCTTCCTAATTAGCAAACGGAAAACACCTATAGTCCTATAGGATAACATAGATAGGTTGACTTGAGCTCCAAGAAAGAAGTTGGTTGTTATGGTCAATACATGAATACAATGCTTTGAGTCTTTGACGATTACATTTAAGAGGCACTTAATGAGTCATATATATCTTAGTTATGAGCCTTAATGACCAACAAAGCTTAGCTGGTTTAGGTAATTAGAAATTAGAATATTAGTGACACATAACTTTGGCACATCCCATAATCCCCACATGAAAGAGATGTGGAACAATTTTAAATCGTAGAAAGTCATTTGGAATCTAATTACATTCATCTCGCTAATGTATTCAAGATATACATCTTATAAACTTTACTTATGGATAATTAAATCTAGGAAAATGATACTCTGTAATATATACTGAGTACTCGTATTACATTCATTACACCAATCTACAATTCTACGTGTGAATGTATTTTTATTAAATGGTTATTTATAATCCTAATGGCTACATATGTTAATACCCTTAAATCCATAAAAACTTGCAATTAGGAAGAGAATATATAACAATCTTACATAGAAAAATGTCAATAATTAATATCTAATATCGATTTTGAATACCCACTCTGTCGCAACAAGCACATCAACCGGGAAGAAAATGAACAAGTGACTATTGGTAAACTACAACATTCCTTAAGAATGCATCTACAATATTCCCTTCAAGGTCATGTACTTCGTATTTAGAGATGTAGTTTTTTCAAACAAATACCCCGTCTAGGTATAATTTTAACCATTTTGCACTCATATTACCTATGCAACTAAACATTCATCCACCAGAGGTTTCGAAGACACACCATTTAATTTGAAGGCCAAATTCAAGAATCTTGTTTTGATATTCAATAAACCGAGGTAATGGTGTACACATGAAATTTTGGATAAGTACACAAACTTTTTTAAGGTACTTACAAAGAACCCGAAATTCACTATGCACAATGAAATGGCACTCATCTAATATATGTTTCATCATTTTACACATTTACAAAAAAATACAAAATCCCTTTTTCAGGGGGTTTGCCTAAGAGAAGAATATGTAGGTAACAAAAGTGGGACTCTCTATACAAAATCTGTACACATTTGTACTGTGAACACAAACACCATAGCTTTACCCCTTATACCCAAATCCAAAATAAAAATCCATACCCAAACCCAGTCCAGAAAAGTGCCGTCTTCCCTCATTTTCCATGGTGATCTTCTGTTGTACTCTAAGCATGGGTCAGATCACCTTCTCTTTCCCTGTCTTCCATGATCTCTCCCAAAACTTGTCCTCTTATTTGTTCGGGAAGATCACAGAAGCTTTAAGATGGATGATCTTCAAAAAATAACTTTGTTCTGAGCTGCAACATTTGCTCCAAAAGCTACAAGCACATCTCAAATGATTTACCCACCTGTTAATTCTTACGCATGTTGAGCCTGCATCTTCCGATGGATATCATCCACGAGATCTTTCAACTCAGGAAAGATTGATACAAGCACGAGCTCCAAGATAGCGTAGGCAACTTGTTTTAGACATACTGAAGACTGCAAATTTGAAATACATCTACTTAAAGTGCACATTCAAACCACAGTAAAAATAGGAGGGGAAGAAGGCGTGCCCAAATCTTTAAAAGGCAAATGATGATAGCTGTTACCTGAAGGAAAAAATAGAGATCCCGCGCACACCGTTTGTACTGTTTTGCACCAATCATACTGACTAGGGGTGCTGGAGCTCCATCTATCAAAAGAGGAGAGAAAAGTAAACCTCGTAACCATATAAAAATGGAGCCTAGAGTTTAACTTTATATCATTGCTCCACCTCCTCCACGAGTAATTTCAATGAGAATACCAATACAACTATGCACTAGAGTTCATTTAAGATTATAGATACAATAATTTGACATAAAATGCCCAGCCCGGATGCAAATGATGGAACAAAATTTGGAGCAAGAAAGGCAAGAAAGCAAGTCCACATAATTAATATATCAAAAGTTGAGCCTTGCACCAAACTTTACCAACCTACATTTTTTCAGGCTAAAACGAGCCAACAAAAAACAGAAATAGTCCCCACACACCCAAGTACTGGACGACTAAGAGAAACAGTATTGGAACAACCAACAGCAAAGTTTTCGTCACTAATTGACCAAGAAGTCATACAAGGGAAGATAAAGAAGTACTTTCATTAAACACTGGAGAGGAGTAATTGAAATGACAATAATTGACAAAAATCAAGGTTTATAGACAAGTACAAATCATAAAGTAAGCAGCACATCGAGGTCACTTACTGAAAAGCATATTCTTCACAAAACTAGCTCTTCGAGCTTCCTCAAGTTGTATCTCAAATGAACTAGATTGGGACTTCCTGCTGGCTGCTCGAGGTGTAGCTTGAAAAGATTTATTATCCATTTCATCCAATCCACACCCACCGATTTCTAGCTTGAGAAAAAACTTGCCCTCTGGCCAGAGAATCTGAAGCAGATAAACACAAATACATGAGAATTCCGTACTGTTCTCACAAATCAAATGCAATAATGTACAAGACCCGGAAGGGGATAGTTCATGATTGGAATGTTAACTTACCATTCAAAAATTAAAGTACAACAAGAAAAAGGCATCCTATCCTCAACAAATTAATACGAAGAGTATAAATTAAGACCCTTTTTCCTCAATCAGCAGGAGTGGTGTGGAATTTCAGCATCAATTTGGGTATTGCCAAAATCATCCTAGGGTAACCTATCTTAGTTATAGGCCATGTTTGGTAATTAGAGTTTTGACATTAAATGAGCTTATTTGACCAAGTTAGAGGTTTGACTACATAAATCATCTAAGTTGGTTGTTTGGTAACAGAGCTTTTTAAATGAGCTGATTGAGGCAAATAAGCTAATTTGGAAAAAGCTAAAAAATAGAGCTTTTTAGATTAGCTTATTGAGTAATGGATGTCAATTGACAATTTTATCCTAAAAAGTTACTCTAATTCACATTCTTGCCCTCCCACTTTCTTACCCTAGCCAAGTAAAAATAAATTGCCAATGTCCTAAATTGTCATCTCATGTGTTCAGCTAACAAACAACTACAACTAATAAGCTAATTTACCAAACAACTCTACATAATAAGCTGTTACCAATCGGCTAGTCAAACAGATTAATGCAACCAGCTAGTCAAACCAGCTAATGCAACCAGCTCTTACCAATCAGCTAACCGCTAATTTGAGATCTGTTTCTATATTCCATCTCAATATCATTTTAACGTTCAACTTTTCTCAAACAAGTATACTAAGTCCTTCCAAACTCACATGGCACCCTAGTACCCTCTAAATAATTCCTTTTATCGCTTTTCACCACATCTATTGATGTACTATCAAACACTAAGTATACCACAACCTTCCAAACTCTAACCCTAGTACCCTCTAAAAAATTCCTTTCATCGCTTTTCACCATATCTATTCTGAATTAACCACAGGTGCCAACTGTCCAAAACTGGCAAAAATCCATTGAATGAATGCACTCCAAAAGAACCACAATTGAGCACCCCTTATAGCATCAATAATGTCCTTCCCAAAACCCACTTTAAAAAAAAGTTGCTTCAGTGTATGAATAGTTACAGAGTTAAGTAATTGGAAGGAACATGGCAATCTTGCAAGGGTTTTACAGTTCTAGACTCATAGCGTCCATGCTGTTTGAAACAACAGCACCAGTTTGAGCCAAATGAGAATCATATCTTTGCTGAGATAAGCTTGTCAACAGTAGGTGGTATCAAGATCAATTCACTTCGTAGTAGGAAGTGAAATTATACTAAACATCCCAGGTAGATGCTGGCAGATTAAGATGGCTTGCACTGCACATTTTTCTATGTTATAAGAATTGCATGTCCTTTAACATCTATCACTCTCCATTTAACAGATCGAGATAGCTTGTCATGCACATTTTTGTGCTTTATAAGAATTGCATGTCCTAATTAATCCACAAGAGCCTATAAAAGCTATTAGTAACCTTAACTCTAATGCCCTAGGTAGATGACAACCTCCAGTGGCATAGTAACAACTTTCTAGCTTAAGCTATTGACACTGTTTTATAACAGACCCATTAGCTACACTAAAGAATGGATGAGCTAGTTGGGTGATTTCACAATGGTGACAAATCAATGAAAAATAATATAATGATTTGTGGGTCTCATGGAGGCATTAACTTTACCAGTTAAAATTTGCAAGTATACATGAAAGGAGACAATATCACGAATACTGCACAGGCCTAATAATATAATATGTAACAAATTGTAAACACATTGATATATACTCCGTTTGATTAGTTGTACCATATTAGCTCGGCAAGTTGCCAACATATAACTTTGACTATTAACTTTAATATGTCCCCTCCATTTTTTCTTTATTATGTAAAAATAACCAAAGATAGTAAAAGACTGAAAAGGTCAATATGGTAAAAGTGAAAGGGAAAGTATATAATTGAATATTTCAAGTGCTTACATCTTTGACCCACCGAATTCCTTGAGCAACAACATCCTCTCTACGCAACCAATTAATCTGCATCAATAGCCAGTCATCAATAGCGTCTTCCATGACTAGCTGTAGTATTTGCTTTGAGATCCAAAAGACTTGTCTCCTGTGGAAATATCAACAGAAGAGCAGAACAAAATTTAGTTCTAAGCTTCCCACAAAGGGAGGGGTTGTGAAAAGTATGACCCACAAAAATGACCAATAAAGTTAGTGAAATCCCCATGCAATGATTCCCAAATTCTTCTCAATCAATAGATTCATGAATTGTACCAAAACCATTCACATTGTAGAGAGAGAGAGAGTTTTTTTCTTTTTTCTTTTTTTTTTTTTTTTTTGGGGGGGGGGGGGTAGTATTGGCCCTGCAGGTGTGAAGAGGCTGTTATCCTTGCTATTAGTTGATGAGACAATAGCGATTGCACAGTTGACATGGATAGCAGAGGAAATTTGCTATAAAAGAAGCAACTCCCTGCTAACCCACATATTCTGTAACCCTATAGATCTCCGATTCCAGCAACATGCAAATACTCGGAAAAGGGTTAAAACTTTAAAATATACATGGCAAGAAGGGAAATAGCCAAACAACTTTACCTTATCCAGCCTCTTCTGTTAAGCTGAAAAACCTTGTCAACCAAATTCAACATAGGCACGGTAACATTAGGTGGTGTCCACTGCAACATAATTAAAAACAATAAGAACCAAGCATTACTTATTCAATGAAAGCAGGGGACTTTGCTATTCAGCTCGAAAATTAAAGGACATTTGACAAGCAAAATCAGAAGACTAATAAGAACTAAGGTTTAAATAATGAGTACGAGCAAAACAAACACATTCTTTCCATATCTATTAGTTAACGCACTGATACAGGGAATACCGGAATACATAACCAAACAAAGACTTACGACAAAATGTTTTGTTTAAAAAGTAACAAAAAAAAAATGAGATTATTATGCAAGCAAACCTTAAACCAAGATGATCATGTAACAAAGAATACAGTGTCTTACAACATTGATGGAAAGGGAGAAAATTCCAGGAAACAACTACTTTTAATTTTTATTTAAAAAAAAAAAAAGAAAAGAAGAAAAAAAAAAAAAAGGAGCTTGTCATAATTATACAAATGGTAATTTGATTAGACTTTTAATAAAATAATTATACCTCAGGTGGCACTCCAACAGGATCACCCATAGGATGAGGCATAGCTGGCAAACTCGCTACTCCAACTGAGTTCGATTTCATCACGAAGGGTCGCATCGCCTCAGTATTGGAGTGTATAGCATCTCTGGTTCTCTTGACCACTCGTGGTGGAAAGCTCTTCGAGTTCAATTCATTATCTGAATGCCACCCACTTCCATTATCACCAGAATCTACTGTGTCATGGTCAAGACTTCCATCTTTATCACCATCCTCATTATCAGAAAGATTATTAGCTGATTCAATTGAAGCATCTAATGAACCATGCATAATCAAATCACGTTCATTCAAAGACAAGTTTCTGGTTGGCACCGATGTAAGTTCTTCAAATTGTGATGAAGATGAACCAACAACTTTGCGCACTAAGCCATCTGAGACCCCTTTGAACTGACGTACAATATCATCAACAGCATCATCAACATTAACTGAGTCACAATTTAAAGTACATATATCAGGCTGTGGCCAACTATGCAATCACCAATCAAAACTAAATGCACATCAATAATCAGAAAGTATTAGGACCATAACAAAAAAAAGCTAAGTAAATCTACAGAATAAACCTCTTAAAAAAAATTCAAAATGCTAAAACAATGTAATATTCTTCCACACAGCAAAAAAAATAAAATAAAGATATAGAATCTGAAGACATCACGTCTGTACCAGTATGCTAACTTAAGCCCAACAATTTCAGTTCTTTCAAAGCATTCATCCTGTCTAGGGCTAAACGAAGAATTAATGTCATTTTTCATGGGTAAATCACACAGAAGTCACATTTATGCTCAACTTATAAAAATTGCAACCAGCACAGATTATGAGCTTTAAACTCTAGGTGAACAATATCACATCAAAAACATTAGACAATCCTACAACTGAATTAAGCTCAAAATCAACACTGAGGATGTGCAGAAAAATTAGAACAGCATACCTGCAAGTGTTTTCATCACTGAAGGTGACTTTCCAAAGGAGTAATTCTTCAAAAAATACACATGTGTGTTCATGTTAGAGTTAAGCATAATCATCACTTTTAAGCGATTAAATGAAACATCACGAAGAGCTCACCTTTGAAGAAGCACTGAGAAAGTCCCACACTTCATGCAGTTCAGCAACATTGGCTATTGATAAAAGATCCTAAGACACAATGATTCGGGTTTTAGATGTTAGAAGGATCATGGTACCCAAAAAGAGAATTTCAACAGTTGAACATACACAAATCATACTTGCAGATATTTATCAAGCTGGATACAACGCTGATGAACAAAAGAATCTTCAGTGCTGGATGAGAATATCCTCTTTGGGGGCAAATGTAAGTTATAATTGGGAATATCCTTTAGTTGTCGATGCAGTCGCTCAAAGTTCCGGTATCTGCACAGAAAAATATCAAAGCAGATTTCTCAGTAATCATATAAGCATAAAGGCACAAATAAGTAGCTTAATAAATTCGACACATATCAGGCAAAAGAGTAAGATACAAAACAACAGGTAAAAAAAGAAGGAATCAGTCAGTCACAGTTTTCACAGACAACAATAAGAAGTCATGGATAGCTCAAGTAAACAGAAAGTAACAGTTTTCACAAACAATGTCAACTTCTGATAATTCAATGATTGTTTATGAAAGACCAGAATATAAGAGCACTGCAAGGCACGACGATTCACGTTTCAGATATTAAGATAGAAGAGGAAGTAACCGGTACACACCTCCTTTTCACAAACCATTTGTTATTCTGTGCATCCGTGACAGCAATAGAATACACAGCAAAAGATTTGGATCCAATTTTCTCAAAGTATGCTCCTACAACCTGTCATTCATGTCAATTTGTTGACATCACGAAAAGGTAATTAACTAATCAATTAAAATGAACAAACAGGTGATCATGATTACTATTTTATATCAGAAGAAAATATGGCAATAAAACAGGATTTCCTGCCAGGTTGCAAACTACAAACAAATGTACTTTCATATTTTTGCCCAAGTAAGAAAGTAGCAGTGAAATGTAACTAACCCGACACATAAGCTTGGGAAAGTGAGACCCCTCGGCACGAATCACTGAACCTGAAAGATCAATTTTTTTCTGTTCACTGCGTTTTCCAAAATCCGGGCTGTAAAAGTCCTCTGAAATTAGAAGACTTTGGCTTACACCAATATTAGGACTTTTCTCTTCTGATTCAACTTTTAAATCAGAAGTACTACAGGATCTCTTAAGCCTACTTTTATTTCCATCAGCTGTGATAATATTGGCACCCTCAACTTCACAGACAAAGGCTGTGCTTTTTAAAGAAGAACCCCTTTCCACATCAGCAGATACTCTTTTCTTCTTGTTGCTACCGTCTTTAGCTGAATCGGAGGTCTTTGATCCAGCAAGGGGGCCCACTAATTTGTTATCTGGTACCTGAGGAGGATGCCCTTTAGCAGACTTATTGATTTTTTCTTTATAGTGCCTTCCTATAGCCCACATGTTTTCAAGATTTTCAGGAGCAAGAACTTCAGTTCTTCTCTGGGTTGCAGCATCCAATACTCGTGCCCAGTCAGCAACTTTTGGCTGCACAGACTCTTGATAAGATAGATTAGAAGAGGGAACCAATGAAGCCTCCAAAGCCAATGTTCTCTGCACATCCCTATCACCATGTGGCATTTCAGTCTCTTGATTACGGAAGTCTTTACGTCTCTTGAATCCAGCTTCATCAGTTCCTATGCTTCCTTCACCAACAGATTGATCATTATCTGCCTTTGATGGTTGATCATCACCATCTAATCCAGTTAAAAAATCTTTGACATGAAGAAGAATAATCTCTACCAACTGATTGATGTACCTAACAGCCCAGCACAAGAAAGCAAGAAAGGTTCTTTGAGCAAACTGGTCATCCATTCAACCTCCAAAAGCATCATTTAGTTAACAGAAAATATCAGAATATAGATAAGTGTAAACAAATCATATACAGTTTTGATTATTCAAACAAAAACTACTTGCTATGTTGCAGGATAAGGAGAAGAGATGGCACACAATTGAAGTCAATAATATATTAGATGTACGAAGATGTGTTATAAGACAATGTCTACTATATTAAGTCACATCTTGCTTGACATCACATAATTTGGTCCTAGGAAAAATATTAGAAAATTTGACTGGTGTCATATGACAAGTCAAAAAAAAAAGTAATCCTAAGAATATTCAGATTCAGAGCACGAAGAAAGAAGGTATCCATATGCAAAAAAAATAAAAAGGATGTAGCATAAATAAAAAAAGAACGGGTTAAAAAGCATCTACACCATATATCAGAGGTCAGAAAGATTGACTGGACCACTCGAGGACAAAGGTCTCTTTGTCTGTCCAAGCAAATATGGTGTGACTCCACCCTTAAACCCCTACCAGAATCCCTTTGATGAAAATCCACACCTTGCATCCCCTAGAAGGTTAATTAGGAGCAACTAATGCTCTTCCCAGTTCTTTGTCTAAGAAAATATGATCCTGACTACCTAAACTGGCTAATGGAAGAATAAATAATACACAATCTTCTCATGTCAATAAGCATCCAAAGGCACTTAGATCAGAAAGAAGTTATTAGGAAACCCCAAAACATTAACAATAAGTAGGAAAGGAGAAAAGGGGATATCTTGGACTCACTCTGGAGACACAAGATTCATAATAGGCTGCAGTACTAAGCAAGTTACAAACTCTCGGGCGATGCATCGAACAAGAGGACATTGCGCTTCTTTTGGCCTTAACACCAAACCCAGTAATCCAGCCACGAGTCGCTGCAGAACCTATGAGGAGCAGGAAGAAAGTTATACACAAGCAACGGATTTAGAAGGAAATGCCAAAAAAAGTGGAAAAAGTTTAGCTTCATAAAACTCCTTTCACACCTTGTACTCACTGTCAGCAGACATCAATGCTGGATGGAGTTCCTTGGAAGCCATAAGATGGTGTTTGAGTCTTTCATCCCTTTCTTCAGAAGACAGAGTAACCATAACATCTACACCAATAGAAGCTTGGGTTTTTCTAAACAATTCCAGATGATCACCAATTAAGTCAACTATATCCCTGAAGCATCATACATAAATTTGTTAGCGATGCAAGAGCTCAAAAGGCCGCAACTACATAAGCTGCAGGCACATTAATAGGAAAATAAATGATTTACCTTGTTAACAAATCAACAAGGTTCACTTCCTTTACCCTTCCAGCAACTTCACCAAGGGCTTCCAATATAATGCCACGCATCAGATCAGGGGCTTCTTTGTCAGGTGTTATACCGGAATACCACAAGTCCGTAACAAAATCTTCTATGATTTTATCGACAAAGTCCTCAGCTGCAGCCTCTACAATGGGTGATTCAAATTTCCCCCTCCATTTTGGCAGGGGAGGAACTGTAGACAGCCGAGAATCATTCACTGAAAGTTGCTTCTTCCCCAAATGAGAGAGGTATATTTGTTTGCTGGTTGATGGAACCTTAAAATGAAATTCTACTTGATTTGTTAATTGACGCAAAAGAATTGCAATCACGACTGCAACTGGGACATTCATCCACATTGACTTACTTGTATCTGCACACATTCCAGCAAAGTACTACATCATTAAGTTGACTTAGGGAGAGTATCAGAAGCTCTAAAACCTCATAAAACTGGATTAAAATCCATGCCTTGGGATGCAACTAAAAAACCCACTAATCAGTTGATTGCAGTTGTTCCATAAAAAAAGCTTTCCCATAAAGCCTTCAAGCTTTATTCCAAAATAAAGAATGCAAATACTCACAATACACCATTTAAAACCACAAATACAATGATGGAAACAATAGTAATGAGGGAAGAAAAGGTAAATATAGCTCATAACTCAATCCAACATAATTGCCTATGTTGGTAACAATATTGACATTGCACAGGTGCCAAAATACAACTTTCCTGCTTTTGTTAGAAAATTGAGAGATAAATAAGGTGAAAAGCGAGGGGAAAAAATGAAATTCCGCTTATGAGTTCAGCAGAGCTAAAAAGGATCTAGTTTTTTCTTTAACCAACAAAAGGCCAAGAAGTAAATTATAGAAAGTGGTTGAAGACCTTGACAAACTTGAAGCCATTAATTGGCCTAAAGTCACTTTGGACTACATCTACGAAATGGTTAAGTTGAAGGAAATCTAAACAGCTAAGTTTTGGGTCTGCCACTTCGGGGTTAAAAATGGTATAAAAACATATTGCATCCCTTCGACCAGAAGTATTCACTGAAGATCCTCTAACAACCCAAATGTATTTGGGAAGTAAGAATGGTGTAAAGGACAAGTGACACATAATACTCTTAGACATTTCTAGCTTCTCAACATACAGTCATAAACACCAGTCCACCATGAACTATCACTTATCCGTGCCCTTCAAGCACCTTCATCTGCTTCAAACTTGCAATATCTCAGGCATTACCTCGATACTCCATGTTCACAAGATCCAACTAAACTAGTACTCTCATAATGTTAATACCATAATTTAGAAAGCTACCCCCACATTGAGCTCCATGAATGGCAATTACCAATACAGCAATGCCATTATAATCACTTTGCATTTTTTCCCAGTTAGAATTATTCACTTTGCATCTAATTATACATATTTCCTCAAGCCCACATTTTCCACATAGCTTTCGTCAATCGCGGTAGTAACTTATCTATCACCAAACCATCATCATCTTCTCAAACAGACAGATGGTGATAACAAAAGCATTATTCGAAATTAAAAAATTAAATTCAAAACAAAAGTAAAACAATCACAATCAAACAACAACCCCAAAAAGTACAAAAAAATAGCGACAAAAATCACAACTAATCAACAAAAAAATAAAGAATTCTGAAAAATCAAGGAGAAAGAGAAAGAACTTACGAGATAAGAAATACGTAATAGAAAAGATGAATAAAGCCCACCATAGAAAACGAACTTTAGCTTCTTCAATGAGATCCTGGATGCTTTCCATCCGACGCTTCATTGCGTCAAAACCCCAAAAATTTCTTCTGCTTAATAATGTCGAAAATCAAGATTCCAATTCCAATTCCAATTCAAGCTAATTAAGGTGAAAGATTGAATCGTATGTCTAAGGTCGAGGAAGATGAAGATCATTCGCGAAAAAGTTAGGGTTTCTTGGGATAAAATTGGGTCGCCCAATTGAATTGCCACGGGAAAAAATTGAAGTCAAAATCGGAAAATTTAGGGATTGCGAGATGCAAACGACGAGAAAGAACAAGAAGATTCAGTGTCTGCCATTTTAGAGGAAGAGAGAGAAAATAAGAAGGGAATTTTGAGGAATCTGAGTAGAGGTGAATTTTGTCGTTACAAGAATTTTTACCGGTTGGACAATTTACGGTTTGTTTTGGTGGGAAAAGGGAAATGAAGGATCATCCATATTCTTGGATACCTTACCACAAATTAACCTACTGTATATTTTTTGCGTTGTGGCTAAACGGGTCATTCGGTTTGGGTACAATAGTGAGTTTTCAATTTTCAAGCAAGGAGTTTAAAGCCGATTTGCTCTACCTTAAAATTTACAACAATATGGAATAATACTAGGTAAAACTAAGTTAAGTAAAAATAAATAACAAGGAACAAATGTACGGAGTAATAGCGAATCAATAAAATAACTTAATTTTAATAGAACTAATTATTTTCAGTAAATATTATGTGAAGGGAATAGAACCTTAGCATAACTATTAGGTGTGTCTCTAGTTAACATGTAACTTAAAGATTCCAATATTTAATTAAGAACAAATAGAATAATATCAATAAGTTGGATCAATTTTTATACTTGTTATTGTTAGTTTTTACACATATTTGCTTTCAAAAAAAAAAATCGAGACCAAGTTGCATTCAATGTCGAATCTTCACAACAGATCTCGAGGGGCATTCGTAAACATAGAAATTTTGTTAATTTAAGTGTCAAAATTATGTAAATGGGAAGATTATATCAATCTTATTTTAACTGTACTTTATTAAGTCAAAAATGAATGGAAAAAAAAAAGACTAATTAGTTTGGACTACATGTCTTATAAGTCATAGGCCTTGTTTGAGCCCTATTAGAGGTTTGCCCATTTTAAAAAGCAAATTTGGATGTTTGAAATATAGCTTATTGACATAGATTTTTGGGCTGAAAAAACTTTTTTTTAGAAAAAGCTCATTATTAGAGCGATCTCAAATTAGCTTATTGAATAGTTAGCTTTTTTAGGTATTAAAAACACTGAAACAGCTAACAATTAACAACTATTTACTAAATATTTTACACAATCAACATTTTACAACCAGCTAATCAAACCATCAGCTATCTACAACCAACTAGTCAAACCAGTTTATACAACCAACCTAGGGGTTCTTATGATGCGAGTCGAGTTCGAGTTTGGGGTAGCTCGACTCGTTAACATATCGAGTTGAGTTTAATTGAGTCAAGTTTTGACTGAGATTTAACCGAATCGAGTTTTGACCGAGTCAATCCCGAGTAGCTTGCAATTTGATCTGTCTTAGTAAAACTCTTTATTTAGTGTAACATCTCTTCATTCTCTTTAATTTTGTCATGTGAGAAATATACATATGATGATACGAGTACATAAATAATATTTTATTTATTAATTATTAATGTAAAAAAAAGGTTTTTTTTATCAAAATATTTGAATTTTTAGTAAATATAATATTATATAAAGGAATTCGAGCTACTCACGAGCTTTCGAGTCGGACAATGAGCTACTCGACTCGACTAATTAACATTTTCGAGTCAATCTCAAGCTCGAGTCGAATTTTGACCGAGTTGAACTCGAATAGCTCGTGCGTTATCTCGTCTTATAAGCAGGTTTTAAGCACCCCTATATCAATCAGGTACCATCTAATTAGTAATCACCAAGTAGGGTCATAATAAACCAATCCAACTCCAAGTCATACCCTATGAACCCAAAAATACCTTAATTCAAAAACGCAAAAACCATGCACCAAACGCAAACATGTTACTCGAGTACTCGATAATTGATACGGCGGCCCCTAGAATTGGAATATTGCGAGCAAGTTGCTCCCATGTTAACCACCATTGAATGTCATTTATCAACCCCTCATCCACTTTTTACGGTCAAGGTCTCATCTTTACCTTAATTTTCCACATCGTTTAACAAATAATTGGTCTGTCACCCACGTAATCCCAAACTGACAGTAACTCTAACCTTCTCAAAAATATCAAAATAAATATCCCCTCCATCTTATCCAAAAACAAACCCCTGCATTTTTTATTCAATCAATTAGGAGTACAACATTTACAAGTATTAATATCTTTAGATCTATCCTTTTACAAGAAAAACCCAAATCAAATTTTATCAAAAACATCATAAATTATCTCATAACATAAAAATAATTCATTCAAATTTTTGTTTTTATTAATATGATTAGTGGGTCGATGGCAATTCCTGCATCTAATTGTTGTTCATCAACATCATTATTAGAATTTAAAAATTATTTTTCATATTGTAATTATTCTAAGAGATTTAATTCAATCATAAATTGCAATGCGAAAAATCATGAATATAAGGTGCCAAAATTGGAGCCTTTTAGCAGAAGCAAGTTTGAGAGAGCTGTAAAAGATCCTCCTTTGATTCAGAAATCTGAGTCTCAAATTGCTGGTAATTTTCTCTTGTTTTCTTTGAATTTAGTAACACAACTATTGATTTTTATTTTTTTATTTTTTTGTGAATGGGTGTTTGGTGTTTGGTGTTTGATGCAGATTATTGCTCAGTCCTTGAAGGTGAAGATTCTTACAGTTGTTGGCAAGCTTATTTCGAGCTCAAAGAACTCGAGGTAAGGATTGTTAGTCAATATTCATTCAATCCGAAATTAATAGTCACATCGCCTTAATATAGTTCGAGTAATTGTTATCATATATTCCGAACATCCTGAGAAAGTATGCTTAACATTTAACTAAGTTATTTCTTCCATCTAGACTTAATAGTTATATCATATTATCATCTTGTTTATATCATGAGAAGTTGTGATGATTTGTTTCAGACATTCTAAAATAGTATACGTGACATACTTTCAGAAGGGTATGTTCTAATTAGGATTTATGTTATTGATGAAACTTTACAGAAGGAGTCCTCAAAAGAAGAGGTGGAGAGGCTAATAATCGAAGCGGGTGGAGTTAAATCTTTAATAGGGTGTCTCCATGGAGTGGCAGCCATTCACAAAGCACACAAGGAGGCATCTAATGCTCAGGCAAGCGACGAAAAGAAGGCGAAGGGTGAACGTGAACGAAAGATACACGTACATGTACCAGATGGATTGCCCAGGTCAGCTGAGGAAATTGAGGAAGACGAGAAATCAATGATGCCTGATTCTTCTTTTACTAGGATGCTAAGGCATAGGGGCAAACACCCTGCTTGGTATTCTCCAGTTCCTGACCATGAAACTGACTGAAGAATCTTCCTACTCGAAACTGAGATTAAGGGCGTAATTAGTGCTCGCTGTGTGCTTAAACAAATTTCAGTTACTGTTTTATGGTTTAAGTTTCGAGATTAGTGGTATGATTCTTTTGTAGGGTCTGTAATATATTGCTATGTCTAATTAACAACTGAGTTTTCTTGTATATATATGGAAATCAAGTTAATTTGGTGTAATCATAAATTTTCT
The DNA here is from genome assembly GCF_001683475.1 of Chenopodium quinoa. Lineage (NCBI taxonomy): Eukaryota > Viridiplantae > Streptophyta > Magnoliopsida > Caryophyllales > Amaranthaceae > Chenopodium > Chenopodium quinoa. The sequence continues at coordinate 1,413,606 of NW_018744537.1, forward strand.
TGCTTACTCTAATTACTTTGTTAGTTTGTTATATCTTACTTTTTGGAGTTTGCATAATCCACAGTTCCACACAATAACAAGCAACTTCTACAAATTAGAATGCTGTTATTAGATTCACCCCAGAGACATCAGGACAATATAATGAAGAGAAAGCCAACTCAAGCCCTTTGCTGCGAAAAAAACAATAGCATATCTGGATCAAAGCTAATTTTTTGAATCTTAATTTAGACGGTTCACACAAAGCCAAAGGTGAAAAAGAGGACAAAGCAATACACAACCATCTAAAAGAGTTTGATCCAAAATTTATGTAATTCTCATTATCAGTTGCTGTTTTGACACTAGAGTTTGTGAAGCTTATACCATCTAGGGGAAGGGGGAAATGGAAAAAAAAAAAATGTTTTCATGAGTGACACCCACAGCCACGCATATATAAGTCATCATTGAATCCGCAGCAGGCACCAAGATCTCCTTTCATCTATTTACAATTAAGTTGATGAAGCATTGAAAAGTCCTAGAATAGATGTTGCTCAGCAACTCCCTTGATTTCATGATAAGTATCTGTCATGACAAAACAGCAAGTTGTAAGTGGAAAATGGACGAATAAGCGGTATAAGCCTTTTAGATGGTATAAGCTTAATACACTCTCGTTCCCCGTTGACACACCAGAAATGTACTTTCATTTTTAAAATTAAGTCAATTTTAATGTTTTTAGGTTAAACTTTCATTGTCTCTGTATTTCCTTTAATGATGTCTTAAATAACTACTACCAAAAGATACTACTTTGTGGCTTTGCATAGATGTAAAATCTCAATATGGACGGTGATAAATAAAACCTGAGGGACACATGATGTATACTTGTCAGATAATATTCCCATGGTCTACAATTGACTGGCAGGTAATGACATTCAACAAAATGCAAACATCTGTAGTAACATAAAACACAAGCAGTTGTACATACCATTGCTGGCTTTTCCTAAACTCGGTAAGCACTGGATATATGTTCTCAAATGCAGTATAAGTCTCTTCTCTCACCTGCAGATCAAAAGACAACCAATTTTCTCAAAATACATTTCTTCTAGGTTATATAGGGTTGGGGGTAGAGTAAAGGTCTGAGCTTACAGAGTGAACGATCTTACCTTAGCTCCTGTGAGAACAATTTTCCCAGACACAAATATAAGCAACACAATCTTGGGTTGCTTCATTCGGTAAATCAAGCCAGGAAATAGTTCTGGTTCATACTACACGAACAAAAAGAGCAACCATCACTACTGCATTCTTACCATTATAAAATCAGCAACAAAATTATTACAAAAGGCTCAAGTACCATGAATAAATGTGAATGCATGAAATAAAATACTCGATACTTTCAGCCTTCCATCAAATCCGGACCAAGCCACCCAAGAGACAGAAAAGCAGTAAAGAGCATCAAGATAACTCAAATGAACGTCAACCTGCTCCAAGGGAACTCTATTTTAACAGCAGGGGTAAAGGCAGGGGCAGGTTTCAAAGGTAAACATGAAGGGCATGAAATCCCATATGTGGCCATCATGACACTCATATTCTCATGAAGAAAATAAATTTCAGCCAGCCAGAATGATACTATTTACTAAACACTTCAAAATATACACATCACCAAACATTCAGAAACACAATAAAGCTCAAAGAAAACAGAAGATCCATCAAATTATCCAAAAGGGATTAAAATATCTTGATACTTGAAACTGTTGTCTGAAAGCAAAAGGAAACAATAGTCAGACTCGTAGCTAAGGTCACAAAATTCTATGTCAACCCTTGTAAGATGACCAGCGTTGTTGATTGATTGCAGCCAAGATAGGGAGAAAAAGACAAGTCATGGCAACAAGCACACACCAAAAAAGTAAAAAGCATTCACAGAATCAAAAGGGAAAAAAGGAGCTGGAGAAAAATAGGCTAAAAATACTTACACTAGAGAAAGCACCATGAGAATATGCAAGCCCCTCCAGTCTGATAGGAAACTTAACATCACATGATCCAACAATATTTTGAATCTTGAAATCCTGCGTAAGTAGTAGTTTTTAGAATTTCTTATCATCTACAATGAGACTTGATAAATGGAACCATCAACATTTTGTTCACAATTAGATAAATTAAAAGACAGAAGAAAGGAAAATGACAAAGAAAAGATAGGAGAATAATACCTTAAATTTTGCTGGAAATCCAAGCTTCTGAATGATTCTAGCATACTGAAAGAGAGAACATCAGAAGAAAGAGAAATTTACATTAGAAAAACTGAATTCCCATACACACAAATAACAAAAGCAAAAACTTCAACTGCATGAAATTAACCTTGCGAGCTGCTAGTTTTGACTGATTCTCACTCTTAGCTCCAGTACAGACCTATGTTGATAAAGTAACCACCAGGCAATCAGAAAGCATCAGCACCAATTGAACACTAATAATACTTAACAAAATATGAGCAATATAACAGACTGAGAAGTTGATTGGGTTTGTTTTGGCAATAATTTTCTATCTAGATTTCCAGACCTTTAAACACATATTGTTGTTGGTACTAAAACCTAAGACTTGGGTGTCAAAGCTTTATGCTTACTATCACATTTTTAAAAATAAACAACGCCAGCAAAATGTCACGCCATTTACTATGCCTAATATTTATGATGTAGTGCCACATTCCTGCTATTCTTTGTCTAGCTATTATGCTTTTCTAGTTCCCTATGAGAAGTTTGTCAACCTAAAAAGATAGAGCTCTTGAAGCAAGCATTTTCAGAGGTTCAAACTCACCATTTTGCCAGAAGCAAAGATTAAGGCAGTTGTCTTTGGCTCCCTTATCCTCATAATCACTGCAGCAAAACGCTAAACAGAACAGAAAGTACAAATTTGAGTATTTCAGGCACTAACAAGCAGAAGGCAAACTGCATGAAGAAAAATGTCAACTTTATGACAATTGTATACCTTTGGGTTATACTCTGCATTACGAGCTTGCAATGCAATCGCTTTAAGCTCTAACTTGCAGTCCAAATTGACAGTTGAGACAATGTTCCTATGACCAGAAACAAGCCATAGAGAAAACACCATTCAGATAAAATACATTCAGATTAAAAAAACACATCAAGGAGATGCTAACATTCAGGTAAGAAACACATCATGCAGGTAGAAAAATATAGATGAATCATGAATTTCTGCTGCATGCCAGCTTTTTAACCATCCTGGCTTTAAGTAGGGGAGAGGGTGGGGAAAGGGGAGAAGGTGATCTTAGTATAGAGAAAAGGTCCAGTTAGGCTACAACTACATAATGGCCAGACTATCTTAATTTTTAAATTGAGATTTGCTAAGGTTTAGTAAGAACAGTGGACAACAGAAGACATTTGTAAGGCTACAGTTACACAACAAACTCACTGATTCAGGAAAAAAAAAAATACAAAGTATTAAGAAAAAAAACACCAATGTCTGAATTGACAAGTCTAATAATCCATCTAGAACCCCAAGACCCATATGGAAAAATCAAAACTAAATTAAACTAACAGAAGAAGAGTTGCCACTAAAGGGCAGAACAAAATACTTGCACAAATAATTTGTCAAGTAGAATAAATGAATTAAGAATCTGGTGCAGTAAGCTTTTAAATCGCATTAAAAGTTGGAAATTCAGATAGAAAATGTTTGCCAAAACAAACCCAATCACACTACAAAATAGAGGCCATTGAGATTGTAAGGGTTAACATTATCACCTATATATCATCCAAAGTATAACCCTGTGACACAGACAAAACTGGTGAGCAGAACAAAGATTCCATTTTCACAGGCTCCATTACATGCTCAACAAAAGAAGAAATCTACAAAATCTCAAATACATAATCTCCAACAAGTTGCCTGTCCATTAGACATCTCTATTATTACCGTATACACCTAGGTTTACAAAACCATCAACTATCACGAAAATTCATGATAAATGTACTCAAAAACATTGCGATAGGAAATTGCGAAAAATAAGTCATTTACAACATTATGCTGAACATTACAAAACGTATAAAGCTACAATGATCACTTCAAACAAGTACATCAGAAACATTCCCTCTTTACATTGCTGGGATACATGATCATAATTTTCAACACCATCCCGCCATAGCCAATCTCGAAAGAGAACACAACAACTCGACAATATTGCAGCATCTCTGGAAGATTACTACCATAACAACATTTTGAGGTGTCAAAACAAACCATTGCTCAATGAGCTCATAGAGACTTACTGAAGAGTTGGGACAATCCCAGATGGATGCCTCAACAAATCGACCAGTTGGCTACCTTCCAAGCCTTGTTCTGCCATTTATACTTTTACCCGCACTCTCTTCTCTTTCGTCCAATTCACACTAAAACCTTCTAGCACAAGCTGTCAAAATGGGGAAAAAATTAACATTAATAGAACATAATATTTGGCAGAATCAAAGTCTTAACAATCCACCACTATCAAAATAAAGGTGCAAAAATCAACACAAATCAATCATCAATGGACATAAATTTACCACCAAAATTACAATATAAATTATGGCAGAATAAATTCTACGACCAATCAAACATAATCAAGAATATCTTATCTTAATTGTCGGAATAAATGTAGCTTATATAGAAGAAAGGGAATATTATTTACAACCCAGAATTATTTTCTTGCAAAATTACAAAATCCCATATTAATTCCGACAAAAAAAAAAAAGCATGATATTTCCTACTCCATAAGATTGGAATTTGCAGGTGGGTATTTATCGGTATAGGTTTAAACAATTGATGAACTTTTGGAGAGAGAAAGAAAACCCTAGAATCCCCAAATTGAATCAAAGCAAAAAAGAATTAGTCAATCATCAAAACCCAAACAATTCATCACAAAAACAACAACGTCCTCAACCACCAATTAAAATCACCATTAACGAAGCAAGATCCAATAAGCAACGAAATTAATCTCAATAACGTTAAAAAAAAAAACAACCCAGATTCCAAATTCATCATCTTATCAACAACAAAGTAAAACAATCACCCAAAAACCATACAAGATCTAACAAATTCAGCAAAGAAGAAGCACAAATCTACCTGATTAATAAGAAAATCCAAAAATTAGGGTTTATAAATTAAGAACTTTATATCAAACGGTTGAGAAATCAAGCGCCAAGAATTTGAAATTAACGGTATTTTATATGTAAAATTGTAACAAATTTGAAGAAATTGAGTCTTATATATATGAGGAGAGAGAGAGAATTCGAAGATATATGAGAGAGCGAAGGGTGTTTGTTGCGAACGAGAGGTAAGAAAGATCTAGAGATATATAGAGCTGATGAGGTTTATATATAGATGGTGACGTCGGCGTCTTATTGACTATTTTACCCTTGAGGGTGAACTAAAGGGTCAACGTTTTGATGAGGGTATTTTTGTCATTTGGTTTTTTGGGGGTATGAGTATATATATGTACGCGGTGAAGTGATGGATGGATTTTTGTGATTATGAGGTTGGCAGTTGGCACAAGCGGGAGTTTTGCTTTTTGGGTGAAATTTTTTGAGTTTTTTCCCTCCAATCTTTGTGGGTTAATGGGTTATCCTAATTAGTTTGTTGGTTGTACCGGTAATAAAAATGGTGTTAAGTCGAGTCGGGTCGGGTCAGATCGGCCTAATGTTATACTACTTAGTAATAATGATGTTGTTTGATTGAAATGACTTGCAGTACGGACGACAACGAGAATGAGGTAGACATGATGCACTATTGTGTGTATTAGATCGTGAGTCAAGCTTGAGCCACAATTTTTATTGGAGAAGCACAAAATGGTGCTGAGTCGAGTCGGGTCAGGTTAGATCGGCCTAGTGTTATACCTAGTAGTAATAATGTTGCTTGATTGGAATGACTTGTGGCACGGACGACGTGAGATGAGATAGACATGATGCACCATTGTGTGTATTAGATCGTGAGTCAAGCTTGAGCCACAATTTTATTGGAGAAGAAAAAATTGTTATGATGTAGCAAATAAAATAAGTTGAATTTAACTTGGCATGCTAGCACAACCTGACATGTCCCGCTGTCATCTTGTAAGTTGTAGAGTTTGATGTTTGGCATGAGTTTGTTTCAGAATTTATTCGTGTGAAGGCGTTCAAATATATCTAACACATTAGAAGAGTACACAAATTTAAGTGGCATGAGTATGATTAGACATAGTTTATATTTCATTTTGTATGTAGTTTGTTTTCTATTAGAGTTTGCGAAAGGCATTTGTATGATAGTAAAAAGTTGAAGAAAAGTTAACGGTATGACTCTTGTTTTATTTGGATAGATATGGGTATTTGGGTGAATTTTAGGTTGGCTGAATTTGGACCTTCATCGTCATATACATGCATCAACTCAAATTTCAAGTGTAGTGTTGTGTTTTTTCACAACCATTTTTATGGCTTTTTATATTAGTGTTAATCTTCGTGTTGTGTATTTTATTTTGTTATTTATTTTGTGAATCAAGCATTCAAACAATTAGGTCTAAAATACTAACACCAATTCATTTAAATATATATGCAAAATGAGTAAATTATACTTCTTAGTTTCTTGATATAATAACATAAACAATCCTTGTTTCATGAACTTTAGTAAGGTGAAACTACATACATTAATACATTGATACATGTGATAAGAAAAACTTGTAAAAAGCCTAACAGTGCCTTAAATTATTACATTTATGACATTTGTGGTTAGTTATTTTAAAATTATTTTTAATCTACCTATAACTATAATAGAAATCACTGACATCATCCTTCTCCAAATCAGTACACGTGTCGCTTTTTCATGAAATTTTTTCCCGCCTAAATGCATTGATGACATAATCTTATCAAATTTTTTTAAAAAATTTAAAGCTAAGCTACTCCATTTAAATTGGTTTGAAAATTTTGAAAATTGGATTATGAATAATGACTACAATGGTTTACTAAATAAAATTCAAACATGGTGTAGATGCTTCTACAAACTACAGTACAATTGCACAAATTTGCTAATCATAGAAAACTGATTTTTTTTTTACTGTCTTATTAATTAATGAGCTCCTACTGTCATTTTGTTTTCATGTTACTCAAAAAACATTTTCCTTTCTCTCATCTCTTTCCATTCTACAAATTGTTTAGTATTTGTTAATATTATGTACGTGCTACATGTTGATATATTTCTAACGATCTTTCTTCTCTTTTCATGATGATAGAGGAAATAATGTGTAAGGTGTATCATATATATGCCCTGAGTTGATATGCTTAACTCATGATTTTTGTCAAATGACTCAAAGTTGATTAAACACACATGGTCATCAACGTGGTGCTCAACATTAGCAACGATTCTAGACGAAATTTTCTCTTAATGATTTATGCTTTTTTTTTTTTTTTTTTTGAATGACTAGTTGTTTGCATAGGTCCTCAATATATGCTAAAGATGATATATTCATCATCATTTATTTAACCTAGTAAATATAACTAAACTAATTACCGCTAACATCACTACTATACACGTGTCAATCTCTCATAAAAAAAATTTCCGCTAAAATAATTAATGACATCATTATTTATTTTTTCAAGATAAATAAAGATTAGAAAATGATAAAGTAATTATATATTTTCCTAAAAGATTTTTTTATTTAAATTGACTGGCTACACAATTTTCGTATGAAGTGATTAGACTATTTCATTTTCCTATAAATATTATCTTTTCTCCTACTCTGTATATTTTATAAAGATCGTATGAAGTTGGGGTTCCACTTTTCATTAATTCATCCATTTATTATATTTTGCTTAAATTATTTATACTACGTATTAATTGTTAAAAAAATTAATTGTTAAAATCGTGCATCGCATGAGACTAACCTACTTTTTAATATAGCGAGGGGAACGTTTAGGGGTTTATAATTGAATGAACGCTAATTGAATTGATAGTTTATCTTTAGGAACTATTAAAATATTTAATGGTTTACATCCAGATTGAATCTTTTTTTAAATACAGAATAAAAAAATTGGTTCATTTATTGACAAATCATCGTTGGGAATTCTTTATTAAAAAAAAAACGTAATTGAGAGATTTATTAACTTCTTTATGCATTTTTATAGAAATTGTTCTATCAAGAGACGAGAGAACAAATAATCAATTATATTTAGATTAGGAAAAATGACCTCATGTAAGGTAAGTTATGTGGTGTTCGGCTGTTCGCAACCATTGCCTTTAACTTGGACAATGAGAACAAAATAACATTAAATTGCTCACTTTCTAAGCCAATCCACATGCTTAGACGTGGACATTTAGTCTTATGTAAGTATAATTTAATATTTTGTTCGTGTATGGATTAGGGCGAGAACGTAACTCGTGTCATGACCAAACTTACAAATTTATACAAACTAGTATACTACTAGCTAGTTGGGTTGAGAGATTTTGGATTAATCGAGCAATGTCATATACGTTTCAATTTCCTAGACTTATAAAAGAGGATTATGAGAATTGAGCAATTTACCTTACATTTGTAATTAATCTGATCGCTTAAGTCAATTGAGCTGCACGAAGAAATACACATATCTCCAAACCCCTTTTAAGCCTTTAGATTAAGGCAATCACAATGCTTAAAGTATCTTGGGTTTCGTCGAGTATATGAATGCAACAAAAACTAACTTTTCATGAACTCGACTCATATACTTAATTAATAGTACAATTGGCCTTTCACAAGAATCACACAATAGATTCATAACTAGATATTGAAATTGAATTTTTAATTTTGTGGGAAGGAGATTTTTAATTTAAGTGTCATGCAAGAAAGTGTAAATTACAGTAATTACTTAAAAGTAAAATTATTTTAGCCACTTGGATACTTACTTTTCATGTGAACAATTTTCTTTCCTATCAATCAACTTTAAACAGCATAGTTACTTAAGTGATTAAATTCAAAGTTTACTATAACTCCTTTCAAAAAATTTGACAAATGTCTTTAACAAATTTGATTGAAATTTACAACCTAGTTCCATTATCAAGTCTCCATGATTTTTTCCCTCTTCTTGTATATACTAACATATATACACAATGACATGCATGTTGTAAACACAATTCAAGAGTACAAATGTTACTGTATATCATCCATATAAATTCAAAAAACTTAAACTGTTAAACATGTTCTATTACTTGTTTTACCTTATACTATCAAATAACACATACGTGTCATCTCCCCTTTCCATGCCACCCTTGGGAAACCTTAAGATATTAATCCATTACAAACATCATAGCTATCTCATCATTAATGACATTGCTTCCATTCATCATTATACGTTTCTAAAAATAAAATAAAATAAAAAAAATAACTATTTGAATGTAGAGGTCCAAATGACTTTTCATGTGAAGGATCAAAATTTACACATGCAATAATAATATTGAAACTATATATATTGTATACATCTTCTTAGATATTTTGGAATATAATTCATATCAAAAAGAAAATTAGTTTATAGAAAAAAGTCTTAACTTCTATATTTATTTATTTGATAAATCTAATTTCATTATACAATAAGGAATTTAAAGTGGGTAGCTTATAATTAATAAAATAAATAAATACAAATCAAAGATCAAATAGGTTTCTCTAAGAAAAAGACCGCGTGATATGATATTAATTACTATTAATTATGAATGGTCAATACTTTTTTTATTTTTCTTTTTTAACAATAACATTTTTTTTGAGGGAAAACATTAGTAGGAGTTTATTTATTTTTATTTTTTTCAACAATGACGTAATGTAAGTAAAATTATGTAAATCAACCAAAAATAATTATTTTTTCCAAAGAATTAAACTTAATGTGACGATTGTATGAATTACAACCATAAGATAATTTTGATTACTTGAAAAGGGGGGGTGATAGTTATTTTTAGTAAACATCATTTACCCATTATGAATTTGCAAGAATTCATCCAACAATAGTTATTTGCCTCAAAATTCAAGGAGCATGAGAGAGTTAACATAATTTGCGGCAAGAAAATTGCGTAAGTATTGGGTGTCTAAAAAAACCAACCAGTTTTTTCTACCTCCATATTAACATCATTTAACTTCTAAGGGGTGCCTTGCCTAATTGCCATCAATGGGGAAGATTTTTCCTTCCTTAGTTCGGCCTTTAGGCTGTTGTTTATCCCTCCTCATTTTATCTTCCTTATTGTCTTCTCCCTCATATGCACTAACAGACGAGGAGGCTGCATTCCTCACTCGTCGCCAACTCCGCATCCTCGCCGAAAATGGGCACGACCTTCCTGATGATTATGACCAAAAAGTAAATGTCCCGTTCACATTCCCAAATTCAAGGCTCCGAAAAGCCTACATTGCTCTCCAAGCATGGAAGTCGGCCATCTACTCAGACCCAAACCACGTCACAAGAAATTGGAATGGTCCGAATGTATGTGACTACAAGGGTGTGTTTTGTTCTCCGGCTCTTGATGACGAGAAGATAACTGTGGTTTCTGGCATTGACCTTAATCACGAGGACATAGCGGGTTATCTCCCCGTAGAGTTAGGCCTCCTTACGGACCTAGCCCTTTTCCACATCAACTCTAATAGGTTTTGTGGGATTATTCCAAAGAGCTTCTCGAACCTTCAACTTCTATTCGAGCTTGATGTAAGTAATAACCGTTTTGTAGGAGTTTTCCCGGAGGTTGTGCTTGAATTAAAGACACTCAAGTATCTTGATCTTCGATTCAATAATTTTGAGGGTTGTTTACCTCCGGAGGTCTTTAATAGGCCTTTCGACGCATTGTTGCTCAACGATAATAGGTTCAGGTGTGCCATCCCGGAGACCATTGGTAACTCAACAGTCTCTCTTATGGTATTAGCAAACAACAAGTTTACTGGATGTATCCCCAAAACTATAGGTAACATGGCAGGTAAGTTGAATCAAATTATTTTCCGAGGAAATAAACTAAGTGGGTGCATGCCAGCTGAGATTGGGTTGCTTCATAATGTGTCCGTACTAGATTTATCTAAGAATGAGTTTGTTGGTCCTATTCCAACATGTTTCTCTAGCCTTGCGAGTATGGAATCTTTTGACTTGTCAGGCAATAAATTTACTGGATTTGTTGCTGATGATATTTGCAAGTTGCCCCTTTTGGAACAATTTTTGTTTTCCAGCAACTATTTTAAGGGCGAGGGTAAGAGTTGTGATCCATCTCTAAGAAAAAATGTTGATTTTGAAGACAAGAAGAATTGTTTGCCTAGTAGGCCTAATCAAAGATCCCCTAAAGAATGTTTCCAAATGGAGTCAAACACAGTTGATTGTGAAAAGTTTAATTGTGGTGGGCAGCCTACTCCAGGTAAAGGCAGCGGTGGTGGCGGAGGTCATGGAGGAGAACAACCTAAGCCTCCTACACCTGAGCATAACGATCATCATGAAGATCACCCCAAAGCACCAACACCGACTCCTAAAGATGATGGTCACAAAAGATCACCAGTTAGACCATCTACACCACCTGAACCGTTTGAACAAACACCAATGGCACCTGCTCCGGCACCAGATGATCATAAAAGATCGCCTGTTAGACCATCCACACCTATACCTACACCTACACCAGAGAATGGTCACGAAGAGTCTCCACCCCCTACCCCAGTGTACTCACCACCTCCAACACCTGTATATTCCCCTCCACCGCCTGTTTACTCACCACCTCCAACACCTGTATATTCTCCTCCACCGCCAGTTTTCTCACCACCCCCACCCCCACCACCGGTTCACTCACCTCCACCACCAGTTCACTCGCCTCCACCACCATCACCACCACCAGTTCACTCTCCGCCACCACCCACACCATCTCCTCCACCACCTGTTCATTCTCCACCACCACCGCCTATCCATTCACCTCCTCCACCATCTCCAATTTACTCTCCCCCACCACCACCAGTAAAAGCACCACCTCCACCAGCTCCCAAGCCATCACCTCCCCCACCTGTTTTCTCACCTCCACCATCTCCTAAGCCTTCACCCCCACCACCACCAGTAAAATCACCACCTCCACCATCTCCTAAGCCTTCACCCCCACCACCCGTTTTCTCTCCTCCACCACCTGTTCAATCGCCTCCTCCACCGCCTCCAACTCCATCTCCATCCCTACCCCCACCTTATCCTGATGTTAACCTTCCACCAAACATAGGCTTCCAATATTCATCACCTCCTCCACCCATGTTCCCAGGATATTAATCAATTAGTGTTCATTACAGCTAATTAAATTTTTTTTTTCATCAGAGTTATTAAAGTTATAGCCACTCATTTTCTTGTATCATTAATAGAAAAACGAAGATGATGATGTTCATTCAGCAAGATACTTGTACTATTAATGTTTATGTAGTTAATACTTTGTATTGCCAATTATTTTTAACTACATTTTAATACTGATAATGTCTATTTTGTAAACATATATTTACTCATGTTTGAGTACTTAATAGAGTATATAAATAGGTGCCAAGTGAAAACACTTCTTTCATACAAAGTTACAAATCATACAATTTTTTTACAACATTGTAACAATAGAACCATGCATTTCTTTCCTTCTTACATGTACAAATTTTTTTACATGGGTGTGATGGAGAAATTGTTGCTAAACAAGCGATGTAGAACAATATTCGTATATATGGTGAGTTATGAAAAATAAAGTAAATAATCTTAAGCATGCACAAAGTATTTTATACAAAAAATGGATTTGAGTTTCAAATAATGATGGCATGACAAAACCGAATGTTGTAAGCTTAACTATAAGTAATTTTTGAAATTGTATAAACTCCATATATAAGTAGAATTCCATAGATAAATAATAAACCTAAAAATTGAAATCATCACTTGAAATGTACACAATAATTATTGATTAGAGTGATTAAGCTATCAACGCAAGATCTATACATCATGCGATATCATTTCTTAGAATCAAAATCTAATATTCACACAAATATCAACTTTGAAACTGTAAAAGTTTGGGCAAATTATTTGACAATATGAAGCCTTAGAAGAATAAAAGAAGATATATCTTGAATTATCTAGCAAATCTGACAATTTTTATCTCAATCGATATAGTAAAATTCTAACACTTACCTCTTATATTACTAATCGAAACAAATCCACATAATTAAATGCATTTATATTAAATTAGTACTAACTTTTCAATACCAACATATTCTTATTTCATAGGAAAAATGTAAACTAATAATCCCACCTTTAGTCGGTCTTCCATAAACAATCCCACCTTTTGAAATTCCAGAAACAATCCCACCTTAAACCCCCATTTTCCATTAACAATCCTTTACCGGTTGTATTGTTTTGATAACCGGTTTTCATAGGTTATAAGACACGTGTCAAGTTTTAATAGGTTTAACTTTTTTTAAAAAAAAAACAAACTAATAAAAAAAATAATAATAATAAAAAAAACAAAACCAAAACCCCCAGCCTAGCCACCGTATCCCTTCCCCATCCTACCACCGCATCCCCTCCCCATCCCCGCCCTTGCTTTTCCCGGCAACCCAACCTACCCCTTCAAGGCGCCGGAACCCAACCCCTGAAGCCCGAAATCAGCACTTGCAGCCGCCTAGCTTCCCCAAAAACCCAACCCAATCCGCAGCCCAGAACCCCTCTTTCTCCTTCTCCTTCTCTTTGGTATGTTTCACTCTCCTCTGAATTCATCAATTCATTCCCTTTCAATTCGATTTTTCAGATGATTGAAATAATAATTTGCATTTAATTTCAAACCAAAAATTGAATTGGAGACGATGGGTGACGTTTTCAGGGCCGGAGTAGACTATTTCGTGGCTGGGGTGGAGTATTTCGTGGCTGAGGATTGAGTTTCAGCCTTTTAGGGGGCTGGTGTGGGGATTTTGTGGCAGTGGGTGGAGTTTTCGTGGTGGGGGTTGGGTTTCAGGGGTGGTTAATGGATTTTCCGGCGTGGTTGGTGAGTTTCGTGGTGGCTTGGTTGTGGGGGTGGCGGTAAGGAGTGAGTGTTGGGTGGTGGTTGGACTAGTGGCTTGAGAAGGAGCATAGTTAAAATAAATAAATAAATAAATAAAATAACCTGCTTAACAAGTTGTAGGTCAATGGGATCGTTAGTGGAAGATGAGGCTCAAAAGTGGGATTGTTTCTGGAATTTCAAAAGGTGGGATTGTTTATGGAAGACCAACTAAAGGTGGGATTATTAGATTACAATTTTCCTATTTCATATTCTCACCTTATTAAAAAAATCAACAAACATGCCATTTCTAATGCGTTATCGATAATAAATAAATAATCCACAAACGAATACATTACGTACTTGTATATTTCTATTCGTAGGAGTGACTTTACCACGTTTAGTCCCTACTCCATTCAATTATTTCAACGGATTTTTCACCATATACCCCTGAATTATTTTTTTATTCACCAAATACCTAACTTTTTTTTTTCAAATTCACTAAAAACACTTGAGTTCCAAAAAATTATCACAAAATGCCCTTAATGACTAACGGCAGTTAACTCCGTTAGTCATTAAGGCTAATTATGCCACGTGGAAACATATGGTTGGTTGTCATTTAAATTAAATAAATTCTAAAATAATTATTTAATTAATTACCCAAAAAAAAAACAAAAAAAACACCCACCATAACCCAACCGCAGCCATCGCCTCCTCTCTCCCTCGAAAAACCCTCCCCTCCCCACCGTCGGCGACCAAGAACCCCTCCCTACGCCGGCGAACCCCCCCTCCATCTTCATCCCCTGAACCACCACACACCAAAACCCCAAATTAAAAAACCCTAAAATCGAAATCTAGGGTTTCGATTTTGGGGTTTTAGTGTGTTGAGGTGGTGGTTTAAGGGGGGGGGGGAGTGGGAGGAAATAGGTGAAACCCCTTCGCCGGCAACTCAGACCTCTTCCCTTATGACGTCGCCGCCCACCTTAGTCATAAACAACCACCCTATATTAAAAAACCCCAAAATCGAAACCCTAGATTTCGATTTTAGGATTTTTTTAATTTAGGGGTGGTGCGTGGTGGTTCAAAGGGTGGAGCTTGGAGGGGAAGAGCCGATTTTGGTTAGCCGACGCGGGGAGGGGTGCTTTGGACGACGACGGTGGGGAGGGGAGGGGTTTTCGAGGGAGAAAAGGGGTTTTGAGGATTGGGGGATGGGTGGTTTAGGGGTACAAAAGGTCGCCGACGAGGGGTGGCTGGTCTGGGTCACTGGTCGGGGGATCAGGTGGCCAGCACGGGGTGGTTGGGCTAGGTCATCGGCGGGGATTGGGTGGTGGTAGGGGCTGAGTTGGTGGTAGGTTGGGTTTTTTAATTTTTGAAAATTAATTAAATAATTATTTTAAAATTTAATTAATTAATCAAAAAGACAATCAATAAGATGCTGCCACGTGACATAATTAGCCTTAAATGACTAACGGAGTTAACTGCCGTTAGTTATTAAGGGCATTTGGTGATAATTTTTTGAAACTCAAGTGTATTTGATGAATTTGAAAAAAAAGTTGGGTATATGGTGAATAAAAAAATAACTCAAGAATATGTGGTGAAAAGTCCGTTATTTTAACTAGCTAACGCAAATAGACACAGATGCAACAAAATCCATCAGATGAGCAATAAAGCAGTAAATTAAAAACTAAACGCCGTCGTTTAGCAGTTTAAGCATAAGGGTCCGTGTACAAAGCACGTGACTATGTGAGGGGTAAATCCGTAAAAAAACACAACGACCTCAAACTTACGGAACCTTGAATCATCATCGTCATCCAACCACCAAAATCAAACAGATCTCAACCTTCTTTGTTAATGGCGAAGTAGCACCAATCACAACACGACACCAAAAGTTTTCGATTTTATTTTTGAAATTTTTTTATTTGAAACGCCGCCATTTTTGATGGAGGAAGCTAACACCAAGTCTTCAATGGCGGAGGAGAGAGTAAATGAGGCGATTACTGAACCAGAAACTAAGGCGCCCGTCGCTGATGGCGGAGGTGGTGGTGGCGGCGGTGGTGGTTGGGGAGGATGGGGGTTTTCGCCATTGTCGTATCTCTCAGATCTTCAGAAAGCTGCCGCGCTTGCCGCCGAGGAGATACGCACTGTACTATTTCTCTCTCTATCTTTCTATGTTGTTGATTTGATTTTATTATAATTGTTGGTGTTTAACCTAGATTGTTAAGAAATTCGAGAAATGATTTTGTATGGAAAATTTAGGTTTAGGAAATTCGAATTTAGTGTTAAATATAGTGAAAGTTAGGTTTTATGAGTTATTAATGTTAAACTTCAATGTGTTGTGTTCTAATGTTGTATTATATGCGATGAAATTGGTGATAGGAATTTGTTCAATTTACATCAATGGTGTTCATTTATGGCTCGCTTGGTAGGTGATTAGGTATTAAAGCGTTTCTTTAATGAGGCGCTCATTCTGTTGCCATATGTAGAATGCTATGAAAACACAAGCTATGGCGAGTAGTTTGAAATGAGAGAAGTTTGACATTCACAGTTGGATTAAAGCGTTTCTTTAATGAGGCACTTATTCTGTTACCATATGTGAAGTGCTATGAATACAAAGTTGTGGAGATTAGTTTAAAATGAGTGAATATTGATAATCATGGTTGGATATGCGTTTACGATTTAGCTCGGTCTTTAGCCGTGAAATTTTGTTTAGTTGATGTATTATGGCCTTGCGAGGGATATAGGTATCGCGGTCAATTGTGCTTTATTCAACTCATTGTGGATTAGCTGATATGATCTTCCCTAAACCAAATATTTGGTGGTTAGTATAATGAATAGTCTTATCTTGTTGCAGTAGAAATATCAGGTTCCCTTAGGAAGATGATTGAATTGTTCACTTCCCTAAAAGTCGGAGTGGTTTACTTCTGTTCTCTGCCCTTTGCCACTTTTCTTCATCTATTTCTTTCATGGGGTCCTTGTGTTCTTCCGTCTTTTACTTTGGCCCTGATTGCCACTGGCCACTATCTTCCATTACTTTATAAGCCATTTACTATTTATGATGACTCAGATTTATCCCAGCAAACATATTGTAATGTGAAGTGAACGAATTCTTTGCAGTAGCCTAATACAGGAACCTTTTTTGTGGGAGTTTGGGTGTATCTTGTAATTAAGGACCACTTGTGAATTCTTATGACCTCTCTGAAGTATAAGGGTGAAAAATATTGTGAATATTTTTTCCTTTGCTATGTGGTTAGTACAGTTGAGAGGAAAAAATGGAGTTCTTCAAAATCAGGTGTCTGTTAACATTACTTGGTGTGACCGTGTGAGACTTTGTTGTATCTGGTACCTCTTTAGATGCATGCTTATCAACTCATGGACTATTTGTAAAATTTCATCTTGAAAGACCTGAGTCCTGTATCTGTATCCGCATAATTTTCAGAGTGCAGAGTGCTTGTCCTCCTTGTGTTTTCTGTTTCTTTCAGTAATCTAAATTGTATCCTTATAAAAGAAATTAAGAAAGTAATACAGATAGTAAACATTTACTGTTTTTACTTTTCTCTTAAATCTTTATAATGATTTCTTCTTGACTGAATATATATTTCCAAATGCAGGCCGCTGAGAGCTTTGGTAACATAGAAGATGTTGCTGAAGAGGAACCTTTGAACACAGAGGATGACACTATAGATTCTGTCACAGAAGGGGAAGATGGAAAAGAAAAGGAAAAGTTGATGTCTGCTCTGGATAAGTTGGAGAAGGCTAGTGAAGACACATTTTTTAGCCAGGTAAGTCATAAGCAGGAAAAAAAAAACACACACACACATGCAACTTTGTAGTCTAATATAGTAATATTTGATTATAATTCAATGTAATCTTAGATGACTTATGTAAAGCCGTTTTAGATTATAATGTTGATATGTTGAATTCTCTGGTGTAAGATACACTATCATGTGACCTGCCTGATATTTTTTCCATTGGCAATAACTTCATGTTATCTCTTTCTTATAACAAATCCTGCACTTTGTTAAAGGCAAAAGCTCAATAATTTTATATCTGCATCTTATTTTTACCATATGTTTTTTATTTTTATTTTTTATTATTTTTTTATTTTACATATGTCAATCTAAATGTGTTAATCTTTATTTTTCCGGACCTTGCCTATGTTCTTTCTTTGCATGTCATACGTAACTTCACTCATTCCTTGCTTCTTATATGGGCAGGGTTTGAAGGTGATAGATGGCTCAGTGGAAAATTTTGCATCAGGAGCCTGGAAGGCACTAGGAAGTGCATTTCAAGGCGGTTCTAACCTCATTCAAAAGTAGGTTTGAATCTAAGAATGCAAGCTTTTGCTTAAATATGGTCTCTTGCATTATTGTGGAAGACTTCATTATTTGTTGAGGATTGGTGATCATAAATTGTTGAAATAAGCATATTGTTATCTTTATCTCTCTGACTTTCCTAATTTTGTTTAGGCTTACATGACTTGTCTGAATTGATTGTCTTAAATGTTTACTGTTACTTAGTGCATGATTCCACTTAAACTAGTCCTCTATATCGCCTTTTCACTCTTCTTATTGTTCATGTTTGTCAATTGGCATAGCTGTGGCATGAAAAAGGAGGGACTAGGGAGTAGTTGAGAAGAATGTTGATTCACAAAAATGCTTCTAGTTGTTCTGATAGTGTCGTGGAATTATTAGGGTCTTTGGGAAAAGATTGGTGCGATGTGGTCTAGTATTTTCTACACGACTTTTTATTGCTCCAAGTCAAACACACAATTCATGCATGATTTTTAGGCCTAGGTTCTCACTGCAGGCCTTTTTCTTCTTCAACCAAGGCCAGTGTCAAAAGAGGTACCCATCTTAAAGCCAATGGGCATCATGTTTGTTTTGATCCCTTAGGAAGCTAGTGGAAGATCTTGGTAAAATTGGAAGAAAGCCACTTGGTGTCTTATTGACCATAGCCAAGCTTGAAAAATTGTGTATAAGAAAATGAGTTTTTAGTAGTTAGAATTAAATTTGTTTATAGAAACCTTATAGTTTAATTAAAATTTGAACTAAAGTAGTACAAGGGTAAGTAAATCTAGGAAGATTGTACAAGACTTTCAGTTGAAGATCTTTTCTGTAAAAGCATACAACTTTTGAGGAAAAAAACTTCTCAGAATTTGTCCTTTACGGTCATTACTTTATTAGTATTATATGGGGTTTCCCTCAACTCCAAAACTGGTCTCTGTGGAGCCCTTTTATATGATGGTGGCTTGTGATCACATGACCTTACTTTAGGATACAACCTCTGGCCTCATCCTATATAGTTTACTGGGATCTCCAAGATTCACCTGACATAGAATGTGCTCCTGGATAAGGCTTCAAAACTCTATAACTCACACCATGATACCGTTTTGGTAGCCTGTGAAGATATCTGACAAATTGCCTCCTTGGTTTAAGTGCGCGTCAAGAAATCTCATTTTTGACCGGAGTTTTATGGTCCCCCTACCAAATGCTAACTATTTTCTGATAACTTGCCGTTGCTGGGCCTCCACAACATAGCATATGGCTGATTCTATTCTGGTGGTGGAGGTTTGTTTTATCTAACAATCCCCAGTCTCCTTTTAACATTTATTGTTTCAAGTGAATAGGGCCTTCCTATATCATGATAAGTGTTTTAGTCATCTTGTATACATATTTCTCGAGATATCCAATATAAACTCATGATTCTGTTTTGGATACCACTCATAATTACACTCAAGATCTTGACCCTTGTTACATACTTCTTTGCCAGAAATTAGTAGTCACATTACTCTCATATACCCCGGAGTAACTTAGGATGTTTGGATAAGTAGTCATCTTTTCATATGGAGTAATACAACTATTGCAAAGGGTCTTTTGTAAAATGATTTAGTTTCTTGTTAATTATGAGAGGTTGGGATTACGTTAATTAATTTTCTGGATAGGGGGAGTTGAAGATTAAGAAAGTATTTTACATTTTAGAACACTTGTCTTTGTTGCTGAAATATCTGATCAAGATGGAATTTTTTTTCCCTCTTAAAATTGTTGCTGTCTATTTGAGCTCTGAATACCACACATGGATCATTTTATTGATTTTGTCTATCGCAAACCCCTTTGAATTACGTTTACTTAAAAGTTAATAATGGAATTTCTTGTTCTACAGACTTGAGCATTCTGCTGTTAGCATAGCTGATTCTGTTCAACATGATGCAAGTTTGATTGCTCCATCGTTCTTAGAGGTTTGAATTTCTTGCCCTATTATGTCTTTAACACCCATACCTTTTGATTCCTAAGGAAGATATATTTAAGCGTTTATTATGTTAGACTGGAAAAGCTATTACTTTCAAGGGAATGCAAGTTCTTGAAAACGTGGGTAAGGAGACTATGGATTTGTTGATCTCTGAGACTGGTATTGAAGTTGATAAGAAGTTTGATGGAGATGATCATCAAAGTCACGACAACCTGCTGTATGAGGAAATGACATTTGACCGGTGTTTCTACATATATGGAGGCCCCGAACAATTGGAGGTTTGTTTTGTTGCAAAAGGAAGTTTCATCCAGTGAGTTGATTTATTGATCGCCTAACACTCTTACATGTATCTTAGGAATTGGAGGCATTGTCAAGCCATTATTCCCTAATTTTTAACAGAAGAAAAGCCAAGTTGTCATCAGAGGAGAAGTCATTATATGAGGGAAAAGTGAAACAGGTTGAGGAAATTCTTAATTTGAATACTGAAACTGAGAGAACTACTCTGCAATCAGACAAAGGAAAGAATATAAAAATTGAGGCTGAAGACACTGAACTCAAGAGCTTACATGACTCAAGTCTCAGTAAGGCTGCTGACTTGGCTGCAGGGTAAGCGTCAGCTATCCTCCCTTTTGTGCAATTAGTATATATCTCATGGAGTCGTGGTAATTCATGTAGACAAGATCTTGTCGATAAAGTTCATTTACTAATGCTCTTTCCTTGATTGTGAGTACTATATGGCCATATGCTTTGTTTGTGCTCATGGGATCCATTTTGATGATGAAACTCTGCAGCTGTCTGGAAGAACAATATTAATCATAGCAACTGCTAAATACTAATTCCTTACAAGCAAACCCTCAAGATCTCATTCCAGGAGCTAAAATTGATGGTGGTTATTGTTTTATTTGATAATAATCATTATGGAATGTCCTTGTTATGCTAGAGCTGGAAGTCTAGGTCCCGTTTCTTGTAATTTGAGGCTTTAATATAGTAGTGGCTTATAGATGTTAATTGTACATATAAGCTCCCTTCTTTTTGTTCTTTTCTATATTGTCAATATTTCAGGGAAATGAATGTGCAACTTTATTGACGTTTTTCTGGATGTTAATATATGTCAAACTTGATCTCTCTTGTGTTCGCTATGTTTTCAGGTTTACTAGCGCCCTAGCTGGAGTAAGTGCTAATGACATCATCCAAAGGACTACTGGCAGACTGGAAACTTTACACTCTGAAGGGGTTCATGTAAGTGGTTACTTTGCATCTTTCTTTCTAAATCTTAATGTTTCAACTTTATTTCAATTAAGTTATTTCATTATTTGAATCTCGCAGAGGCTGTCAGAGATTTGTTGTTTTGCCATGTCTCAACTATTGATGTTGGGAAAATCCATGATATCTAGTGCAAACAAGAATCAGGAGATAAATGCAGATGAAGATAGGATTAAAATTCAATGGCCAGAGGATTCTCTTGAAAAAGCTAAAATAATCAGATCCAAGGCTCAATCAATGATCGAGAGCATGGAAGCTGTTTCTAAGAGCTTCATCACTGGTAATTCCTTCCTCAAACATGTTAAAATTTTGATTGATTTGTCTGCAAAATGTTGGTTGTATGTCTCCTTAATTTTTACATCATAACTCAGAATTCAATATTCCCACAAGTTTAATATGAGGTTGAAAAGGTTATTAGGGTAGCTTCAATTGTGACTTGTGAGATAACATGTATTATATTGAACGCTTAACCTGTCAAATATGTTGATGATTGCGAGTAAATTAGATTAGCCTTTTCCTACTTGCTATATCTTTGCAATTCGGCTTCTTAGAGTGTTCATAATCTTGCTTCTCCCTCAGGTATATCTGATGTGACTGAAGCTTATCTTGCTGCCGTGAAAGTTGTTTCAACAACTGATTCTCATGAAACTCCTCCAGAGAAGTCAATTCAAGACAGAGCCAATGCATTTTCAGAACTTCTCCGCGCAGATCAGACTATTGCTGTGGATAAAATTCAGGACGGCCTTCAATACTTGTGCTTTGTTGCCGTGTCAACCTCCATGCCTCCTGCTCCCTGAAGAAGCAGGATTTCATCTGTAAATAGTGACCTAACTAGAATTCTCTCTTCTGTTTTCGTCCAAATTGTTCAATGAAGGGAAGTACCTTGTCCACTCCATTGAGACATCTTGTGCTAGTTTTTGATTGCACTAGGAATAGGGTTAGTTGCATAGAAATACAGAAGCCAGAAGTAAATTTGTTAGTAGATGTTATAACGTACAATTTGTATTGCTGTATTGTGATTTAGGTTTCTTTGAAATTTCAGAATGGGATGAAACCTTGGTGAGAATTGTTAGATGAGACAACAAGCTTACAAGCAGACAATATAGCCCTAGATGCAAAGTGTTGAACCACCAACAAGTTCTTATGTGATATTCTTGATAAGAATTTATCAAGATGTTACAACTAGATTAATTGGCGAAAGCCATGAAAATGTAATCCATGTATTGGAATAAAAATTGTTTTGGAAATGATTATGATGTAATATACTCCATATTGTATGTGAAGCTTCTAAAATAGGTTAACGTTGTACTCTGCAATATGAGTATTTAATAAACTAAGGAAAAGGAAGTAATGATATATTGATATGTACAGACTACAGAGTAACCTGTAACAAATAACAAAGAAAAAATAAAACTAACAGACAGTACAAAGTACAATTGTAAAGTTGGAAAAGTTACAAAAATAAGGCCACAAAACCTAATCAAACAAAAGACTAGGTAAATAAGCAAATTACCAGTAATTACCAGTTTACCACGGTTACAATTATTTACTGTTCATATTCAGAATTTTACTGGCCGTTCTATAAGGCAAACAACCAAAGTTATCATTTCGTACAAAATATTAACACTCCATATCCGTTTTAATAAAGAAATTAAAGATTACTTTTTTTTTTTTTTTTTTTTTTTTTATATTGACCAGTACATGTGTTGTTTGAAAAAATTATATTTTAACACGAAATAATTTAAGGTTAGATAAAATGATTTTACAAGTCCAGTCTTGGAGTGTGAATTGGAGTAATTTTGACGTAATAATTAGCGTAGGACATGCAAATTTAAGTGGACATTAAATACTTGTTTTTGTTTTAAAAAATGCAAAACCAGTTTTGGAACCTTAGCATCTAGGGGCGGACCCACCTTTAGTCATAGTGGGTCCGGTGACATAGTATTTTTTTTAAAAATAAAATATCAAAGAGACCCCTTATTATAGATAGGTGGTCTCTTTGATGCTGCTATTGGTAACAACAAACAATATCAAAGAGACCTCTTATTAAGATAGGCGATCTCTTTAATGCTGCTATTGCTACAAAAGACTTGCTGTGGTTTTTTTAAATATTAAAGAGACCTGTTATTTATATAAAAGGTCTCTTTGATGCTGCTATTGCATTTCGCAATTATTTTGCTACTTTTTTTCATTAAAGAGACCAGTTATATTAATAACTGGTCTCTTAAGTTATCTCACTTTTTTTTGTATAATATTTTAATAATTTTTTCCCCTTTTTATATCTTATATTTGTACAACCAATTTTAATATTTCCCCATAAAGCTTATCAATTAACGAAAAAATCATAAAGTTAATTCAATATAATAATTTTATTGTACCATTTGTTTATAACATGTTATTTGTAGTATTTTCGACTTGTAAAATTGAATTCTTAATACTGTATTTGGTTGTGGTATGAATTTTTGTGTCCTATTTTTGGATTGAAATCAATTTGGTGAAATATATATATATATATAATTTTTGGATTGAAATTAATTATGAACAAGACATGGAAAAAAAAATTGTACTTTCACAAATGATCAATAATTGATGGTGACACACTATGTCGGAAATCCTGGATCCGCCACTGTTAGCATCAATGATGACTTAATGACTATTGACACCAAAAAAAAAAACCACAACTCCGTAAATAAAGAAAAATAAATTACGAACATTTGTCTTGAATTTTAGTAACTTCTTTGAAAAATGTAACACTTTACCTTATTATACAAGTTAATAATAATGGAGGGTACTGAATTTTGTCAAAAGTTGTAAACAAGTGACTGAAGTTTGGTTTGTAGCATGAAGGGAATGTCATGTGTACCGGAGGTAACCTTCGTATTAATATCTCTAATTATTAATATTATAAAATTAAAAAAAATGTATATTAATAAAATATATATTGAGACAATTCAAACAAGATTATACATAACTAAATTTTATCGTACCCATAAATTATAAAAGCGAATCAAAATGTAATGTATGAAAAGTGTAAAAGGTAAACGGTGTCAACGAAATAAAAACGGAGAAAGTATGTAATTGCAATTTCTCCTCGGAAATTAAGATAACCATCAACTCAGTGTCAGTTGCTTCCCTCATCATTTTCCTCTTTCAAAAAAAAAAAAAAAAAAAAAAACAGAGCATTTCTTTTTTAATAAAAATACAAAAAACTTCCTCTTCAGTGAGCTCCATTAAAGTGGCCCCTCAAAAGTTTCAAGACTCTAATTATTCTAAGCTCCATAAGGTATATTCTTTTCTGTGGTCTTTTTCCTCTTTAATTGTAGTTTATCATTTTGCTTTTCACTCAATTATGGTGTTTATGGATATGAAAAAGTTTATTTTTTTAAAAATGTTTTTAATTTGTATTTTTATGGAATCCATGTCTAGTATGTGTGTGAAACATGATTTCGTTACTTGATCGTCGATTAGATTATTGTAGTTCCTAGGGTTTTAAAATCAAATTGGGTTAGGGTTTTGGTTAAAACAGGGGGTTTGTTTAAAAGTTTGATTTTTGGAAAATTCTATATATTTTGGAAAAAAAATTAGAACTGAATTTGCAATTTAAAAGTTTGATTTTATTTATTTTTTTTTTTTTCAGGATTAATGATGCAGAAAATATAAAAAAATAGCTGGGAGCAATGAAGAAAAGGAGAAGAGAAGAAGGGAGTAATAAAGATAAAAATTTTAAGAAGATAAATCCCAAGAAGTTCTTTAAAATTATCCTCCCTAAAATTCTTCAATCCAAAACCCTGGTAATTTCTCTTCTTTTATTATTATTTTTTTCAATTTTTATAATTTTTTTTTTTTTGGATGATTTTTGGTATAATTGATTTAGTATATGACATGAGAATTATATTTAGTTGGCAAGTCACCCGATCTGGTCCATTGAGTTAGAGGTGATTAACATGGAATTGGCTTGAAATAAAAAGAAGTAATTACATTGATTATTTTTTTAATTATTGAGACCAAATACGTTGTACAGATTGTTATTTTATGCATCAAATCTTACAAATGGTAATAGCATATGTGAAAATAATTCTAATATAGTCCTATAACTTTTGACTACCACAATTTTTAAAAAATGGACGGTTGAGATTGTTTATTTTTTTTATTTATCTTTAATTAGTAATTATAATTAAAAAAAAAAAAATTCATTATTTTATATAAATTTTTTTATTTCTAGAATTCATAAAATATTTAAAAAATAATTTCTGGAAGATAAAAATATATTTAAAATAATTAAAAAATTAAAATTACTAATTAAAAATAATTTTAAAAAACAAATAATCTCAACCGTCCATTTTAAAACCGCAAGAGTCATAAAACTACATTAGAATCATCACCTAAAGAGGGGCACGGCTGGAGTCTAAGCGCCATGTCAGACCGGAACCTCACACATGTTAACCCAGTCCTACTGTCCTAGTTAGCGGGCAAAGTTTGTGAGAGCCTGGGGAAAGGTTACAAGAATATCTACCCTCAAGTTGTCCCCTATAAGTTTTACTGGACCAAGTATTACTTGATGGACGGAGATAGAAATGTGACTTAAGTATTAAAGTATGAGTAGGATAGAAGTCTTTATGATCTTTTATTGTCCACTTTGGAAAAATAGTCCGTATTATTTGTCGTACTTTCACGATTATTTTCTCCGATCTATGTTGGACACACCTACAGTATGTGTCCAATTGTTCGACGTGGCTATTTTGTGAAAAGTTTACATAACTTTGACCCAAAGTGAAATGTCTAAGTATCCTTACTCATATATCGGAATGGTAAATATCCGGCATGGATAATTGAAGAGTTTGAGTAACATAATTTCCCATAATTGTATAATAGTAACAGAGTAAGGCTAACTATTTATTTTTGCTGAAAGCCTCACCAGGTGCTAGATAGCAGTGATTATTGAGCATATTGAGTGTAACTAACTTAGTTTGTTGGATGAGAACGAAATTGACATATGATTTCCTTTTGGTGGAATGGAGTATTTATAATTGTAATTCTGTTTTTCTTTCTGTAATGCATGTCTAATACTCCGTACTATAGTACAAAATATACTTGTATATGATATAATTTGGTTTTTTGACAGAGTATTCCTGATGCATTTGCAAAGGAGTTTAACCTTCAGCTTCCAACAAATGCAAGACTCACAATCCGAACCGGTCTTTCGTGGAAGATTGCACTCGAACAAGTTGATAACAAGCTCTGCTTTACTAAAGGATGGGCAAATTTTATGGAACAAAATGCTGTAGAATATGGTTACTTCCTGGAGTTCGAGTATCAAGGAAATAAGCGTTTCAAAGTTTACATATTCGATTTATCTTGTAGTGAGATTGACTATCCTACAAAATATGATCAATATGCCAAGCAGAAGTTTCCTCAGAATGTCAAGGAAAAGGTTGTAGAGGACGACGAAGATGAAGCAGAAAAGGATATACACAGGGGTGGCAAAGTATTGGAGCGTAACAGCAACAGACCCTCCTTCACCATTACAGTGCAACAATCTCATATCTCGATCAAGGGCAAGTACTGCTATATGGTGAGCCTTCTAGCTTATGTTATACGTAGTACTTCGTATTGGTGATTACTAAACTGTATTAGTATATGCTATCATTAATTCACTACCTTATATAGTTGTCACATTGATGCATTTGCTCGTCATGTTGATGCATTAGCCTGCATACTAGTTCAATTTACACTTATATGTTGTATCAGCGTGGCTATTATTTTCAGCACGCTAACATTATGTTCTCATCCGTTTTCCTCAGCAATTTCCCCGGGGGTTTAGTAGCCAACACATGGAGAAGTCGTACGAATCTATCATGTTACAAACGGGGGATGGAAGGGAGTGGCATGTAGCATGCTACGTTTATAAGCAATTGATTCGTTTACATGGAAAATCTTGGAGGAAATTCATGAAAGAAAACCATTGGGATGAACATAAAGGAGAGGAGTACACATTCGTGTTGGTGGACAAGAAAAGTAGTAGTGTTACGTTTAAAGTGATTAAAGAATAGATTACTTTGTCTAATCTTATGCTAGCTTATACATTTTGATCATAGTTCGATGTTTGTAATATATGAAGTAGCTAGTATTATTACTATACCCTTGCTATCAGCTTGTCTATCATATGTGATAAAGTTATAAGATAAAGAATGTTGGGAAGCAGGGAGTGTAGGAGAGAAACTAGAAAGCTTGATTATATTACAAAAGAATAGTCCTAATACAATTTTTATGATTCACCTAAGGATTTACAAGAATCAAATAATATATATAGTGATGACAATAGATAATAGAGTGAGAGAAACCTTGATTATATTACTAAAGAATAATCAATAATACAATTTCTATTATTCACCTAAGGATTTACAATAATCAAATAATATAATTAGTGATTACTAAAGATAATAACAGAAGATTATAGGATACGATAATAATATTGATACCAACAGATATATTATCTCTTGATATCTCTAGGATCATATTATGATGTCCATCGATGTTGCAAGAGTTGCTACATGCATTTGATTTTTGGTGATAATCTACATATGCATTTGATAATTTTGATTTCAGATTATGTGAAAAATGCGTGTGTCTGAAAAATTGTATCCGAAGAACAAGTAATGAACCAAGCTAATTTAGAAAAATACGATGTATCTTGACTCTTGTACAGTCTAATGTAATAACGGAATACAAAAAGAGAGTAAATAATAAGATAACATACTATAAATTTTAATTATAAATTGAATATCAAGACTTCCATTTAGAATGAGCCATTATATAAGATGAATGTTAAAGTATGAAAGTTCCTTATTTTAATAACCGGATAAGAACTGAAGTAGGTATAATAATTATTGCGAAACTATAGCATATAGATCAACAATAACAATGGCAATAATGATTAGGGGGAGGGTGTGGTAAAACTTTGCATAAGCCTCCTTTAGAGCAAGGCTTGTTACGACATAAACTGTCGCAGTTGCTTTCACTTGGAGATCCTGGAATACATTCTCCTATATGATTGTCTTGACAACATGACACTTCTGAAGTTCCAAGATCATCCGCTGCCAATATCATATTAATGTATACATTAATCAATTATTAGTAAAGTTATACTATAGTTGTTAACCAAAATAATCATTACAATAATGTAAAAAAAAAAAACATTACGTGTAATTTATTATTTTAATGAAAAAGATAAGTAATGTACAAACCTGAACAAATCACAAGGGCAACAAAGAGTAGAGCTATCATCATACTGATTGTCTTCATGTCTTCCAAAGTTTATCGAGGTCCTAAAAGATAATCAAACTTAAGTATGCTCTCTTATATAATATACTATGTAGAAAGTAATGAGTTTAATACAGGAATTTTTTTATCCAATACCCTAGAATTTTGTTGACAATAAAAACAAAACGTTAGTATATTTGCATGATAGTTGATAACTTTGATAGTTATATTACCTGAAGGTTCAATGGGCACTCAAGAGGGGGGGGGGGGTGAATTGAGTGTTAAGTAATCGTTAGCGATTTTTGCTTCTTTTCGGATTATGTGTAAGGAACCAGTTGTGCTGGTTCCCTTATGCAGCGGAATAAAACAAAGCAATAAAGAACACAACAAATTTAACGAGGTTCAGCCAACTCAGGCCTACGTCCTCCTATCCTAAGTCCTTTATTAATCTACTCCGAAAAACAAAGACAAAGAACACTCTACTGTTTCCCTACTCCGGGAACCAGTCTACCCCACACTCTACTCCGAGTGTGCTCTCGACTTACACTCGTAAGCCCAATGTGTTTGAACTCACAAACACTCACCCAGCCTTTAACCCCTTTGTTAAAGACTCAATACAAGAATCAAGAACTCTCCTTTGATCTCACTTCTACGAAGCTAATTAAGAGAAAATGTTTTTGTACTAGAATGCTCTTGTATATGACTTGATGAATGGGATTAGTGCTTAAGTATATGCTCTCAAATAATTGCTCTTTTTAATTTCTGGAGAGGCACCCGAAATATGTGAAATAAGATGAGTTTATATAAGCTTAGATTCCTAAAACCTAGTTTCCTTAAATCACACAATCTTAGAGAATAAGATATATTGTAATTTTAGGAAAGTATTTATCTTATTTGATTTAATCACAAAGATAGAATCAATTAAGATAAATACTCCTAGTTTTTAGGTAACCAAGAATATTTCATCTTATTTCCAGCTGCACAAAATATTTTCAAAATAATCTTTTCGAAAAAATCTTTTTGTAAAATCTTTTTCCAAAACGGCAGCTCGAATATTTCGTACAGTGAACCTGGTTCCCCGACCTGGTTCCCTGAATTGAAACATGTTATGAAACCTGTTCCAACTTTGTACCAGATTTCATATCATACTTCAATATACTTTTAAGCACTTATATAACCCAAACATGCAAGCATACTACGGAGCATATTACATGAAAACCTAGATAACATATTAAAGCATAAATCGTCTTTTCTTCATGTAATCTTCAAGACTTGAATCTTCCTTGAATACTTCTATTATGAGCAAACAATCTTTCTTCGAAATATCTTCGAAAGGCTTCTATGCTCCAAGTCTTGGAATCAACTCAACTACTGCACATGTAACATGGTTAATGCACAATAAAGAGTATGTGACTGCTTTTCCGCATAGCAGTCAAGGAAACGGTTCATACTGGTTCCCCACCAGTACATAGCACATTTATCATCTAACTGTTTCCTGTATATAGATAAGTTAGTTCAATAGATAACTCATATAATCAATAACTTATCTAGGAAAACAGTGTTCTATTTTAGTTGGTTCCCCCAACTGTATTGAACACTTTCAAAGACCTGTTTCCCTTAGCTGTTTGTCATCATTCAAAACTATCAATCAAAACCTAAGGGACTCAACAAATTCCCCCTTTTTGATGATGACAAACTCTTGAAGTTCTTGAACCTGTGGACATGCTCAAAAAGAAAACCGTCAAAAACTTCAAGGACTCAAAACTCTTTGGAACAAGTCAGTTAGGCTAACTGGTCCCCTAAACAGAAAATAGAAAATACGAAATAAAAAGACTCAAACTGACTCAATCTAAACTAGCTAAACCTTAGGCTTCAACTTCAAACTACTTCCCCCTTTTGGCATCATTAAAAAGTATCCACAAGTAAAAGCAATGTGCACAAGTTAATGTGCTTATCCATACAATGGCATCAACCACCATTCAAGCATTATGCTGCAAAAAGAGATTAGTCAAACAGTTCATACCATAGCAGAGTTAGTAGTTCATACAAGCCAACAAAGTTCAACCAAAGAAGCCCAAATCCATCCAAAAAGAAAGTTCATGGAATGGAGAGAAGTAGACAGACCAACAAAATCAGTTATTTTAGAATAAACATGAGGGTGAGGAAACAAGAACAGAAACAGCATCACTCCTCATCATCATTCTCGTTCCCTTCCTCCTCCTCGAACTTTGCAACATCTTCTGTATTATCATCTGATTCCTCTTCATCCTTGTCACCATGCTCTGCTTAAACCAAAATCATTATATTACTAAGCATATTCTTGTGATTCCCCAATCTGTTTCAAAACCACTTCCTGACCTGCTGGTTCCTCTATTTTTTTTTTTTTTTTATTTTTTTTTTATAAATCATGAGAGATCCGCACTTATTCATAAAGTTCTCCTTGTTGCATAACGAGTACAAGACTAGCATCACATCAATCAAGCAAAGACCTCCACCCTTTTGTGGTGTGAAAGGTTCTTGCTGGTACCCTTTTTCTCTTGGTTTCCGGAAGAGAATTAATGGATTGTTCCTCCTACACCTTCTCAGTGAACTTCTTTAATGAAGATTGAGTTACTCTACTTCGTACCATGGTCTTAACAATGAGTGTCTCCTCATTGTAACCAACAATCTCTATTTCATCCTCTTCACTCTGACTTTTCCGAATTTCCTCCAACTTCGGGCTTAAGGACATTTGAGCTTCCTTCTGATGTTCCCCCTGAGACTGAGCTGGTTCCTTGAGTGAACAGTAACCGAATGAACAATGATGAATTTAAAGCATACGAGAGAGAGAAAGAGAATTTCGAGTGATGATGATTGATGATCTGCACAAAGGGTTAGTGTATATATTTAACAATGAAGCACAAAGAGAGAAGAAGGAAAGAAAAGAGTTAGTTGAGCCAATAAAAAGCAACTGTAAAGGATATTTTTTTTTAAATTGAAATAAAAAATTTGGTAATTATCTTTTACCATAATTATCTCAACCAACTATAAATAAGGCATATGATATGTTTGCCTTTTATATGGGATTAAATAACTGAAATAAGATAAATTCCTTCCAAAAGGAAATATCTTATAGTAATCTTCCGAAAATAAAAGATATTATCGGATGACATATCAGAGCTGGTCTGCTGTTTCCCTTTGCTGGTACCTGTATAGAACCATGTCACGCTGTTTCTGGCAATTCAGCCTGATTTCACCTGTTTCTTACAACAATGATTCTCAATCCTTTTGAGATTTTGAACCATCTACACAACACTTGAAAGATATCAACATAAGTATGTACACACACTATACAAGAGAATACCATTCTAACCAATCATTGAAGGAAGTAATTGAAGCCAATACCTAAAATCTAACTAGACCTAAAAGGACTCTTAACCTACAAAAAGACTCTCTACACAAAGGCTTTGTGAAGATATCAGCAATTTGATCTTCACTTTTACAAAACAACATCTCCACCAATCCTTTTTCCACATTGTCTCTTAAAAAATGGTGTCTTATTTCAATGTGTTTTGTCTTGGAGTGTTGCACAGGATTCTTTGAAATATTGATTGCACTAGTGTTATCACAAAAAATAGGAACACTTTTATAAATAACACCAAAATCTTTCAGCTGGTTCCTTATCCACAGTAGCTGGGAACAGCATGAAGCTGCAGCTATATATTCAGACTCTGCTGTGGATAGGGCCACTGAATTTTGCTTTTTAGAACCCCATGAAATTAGACAAGAGCCAAGAAAGTGTGCCATACCTGATGTGCTCTTTCTATCAACTAAGAAACCAGCATAATCTGCATCTGTGTATCCAATAAGATCAATGGTACTGCCTTTGGGGTACCACAATCCCAGATTTGTTGTTCCTACAAGATACCTAAGTATCCTTCTAACAGCCTTCAAGTGAGATTCCTTTGGATTGCTTTGAAACCTAGCACACAAACCAACAAAAAACACAATGTCAGGTCTACTAGCTGTTAGGTAAAGTAGAGAACCTATCATTCCTGTATAAAGAGAAGCTTCAACATCTTTTCCCTTAAGATCAACATCTAATTTTGTAGATGGGGGAACAGGTGTATCATAAGCTTTGCTGTTCTCCATGCCGAATTTTTCCAGCAACTCTTTTAAGTACTTTTGTTGATGGATCATTATTCCATCATCCATTTGCTTAATCTGCAGCCCTAGGAAGAATCCTAGTTCTCCCATCATGCTCATTTCAAATTCACTCTGCATAAGATTAGCAAATTCATCACATAAAACCTGATTAGTAGCACCAAATAAAATATCATCAACATAAATTTGTACTACAATCAAGTGTTTCCCCCTGGTTCTTATGAACAAGGTCTTGTCTACTGTTCCCCTCTTGTAATCATTTGCCATCAAGAAATTGGACAATCTTTCATACCAAGCCCTCGGAGCTTGTTTCAACCCATATAATGCTTTGTCCAACTTGTACACATGTTGGGGGAACAGTGCATCTTCAAAACCAGGTGACTGCTCCACATATACTTCTTCCTTTAAATATCCATTGAGGAAGGCAGTCTTTACATCCATCTGAAACAGCTTAAAATTCATGTGGGCAGCATAAGCAATTAAAATCCTAATAGCCTCTAGCCTAGCTACTGGTGCAAACGTCTCATCATAGTCAATTCCTTCTTGTTGATTGTACCCTTGCACCACTAGCCTTGCTTTGTTTCTGACTATAGTACCAAGGTCATCTAACTTGTTTCTAAAGACCCATCTAGTGCCAATGACTGATCTTTCCTTGGGACGGGGAACCAGGTGCCAAACCTGGTTCCTCTGAAACTGATTTAACTCATCTTGCATAGCTAGTACCCAATCAGGATCAGTCAATGCCATTTTATAGTCAGTAGGCTCTACATTAGACAGGAAAGAATAGAAAGCACAAAAGTTTTGAAAAACATTTGTTCTCGTTTGAATCCCCTTATTTATATCACTAATTATTTGATCAGTGGGATGAGAAGATTGATATCTATAACTTTTAAAATTAAGACTGTTTTGTGCTTTCTCATTAAGTTGGGAACCAGCATGTTCATGGATCTCTCCTTCTTCTGAGGAGCCAGGAGGATTCACATTCATGCTGTTTCCTCTATCATTACTTACCTCAGGTTCAGGGGTGGTACCTTCTTCTGTTCCCCCTGAACTCATTACCTGTCTATTATTTGAGGAACCATCAGGACTTGGTTCCCCTTCAGAGTCCTCATTATCTTCATTTTCTTCTCTAGGCACTTCATCATTATCATCTGGTGGAGTATTTGGTAGGCCTAGATCTGCTTTTACTTCATCCGTGGGACCAGTATACTGGTTCCCCGTGAAATCCATCAATCCAATCACCTCATCAGGTTGTACCTGCGCAATCTCAGAAGACATGTTAAATTCATCAAAAATGACATGGACACTCTCCTCAACACAAAGAGTCCTTTTATTGAAGACTCTATATGCTTTGCTGTGAGAAGAGTATCCAAGAAAGATTCCCTCATCACTTCTAGGATCAAACTTATCAAGTTGATTCTTCCCATTATTATGCACATAACATTTACATCCAAAGACACGAAAGTATGTGATGTTGGGCTTTCGACCTTTAAGAAGTTCATAGGGAGTCTTATTTAACTTTGGTCTAATGAGACCTCTATTCAATATATAGCAAGCAGTGTCAACAGCTTCTCCCCAAAAACTCTTTGGGAGACCACTCTCAATGAGCATCGTCCTCGCCATCTCCTCAAGAGTTCTATTCTTCCTTTCTACAACACCATTTTGTTGAGGTGTTCTAGGGGCTGAGAAGTTGTGATTAACTCCATGTTCCCTACAATAATCAATAAAGTTAGCATTATCAAATTCAGTACCATGGTCTGATCTTACCGAGACCAGCTTGTGGGTGAGCTGGTTCTCCACTTGTTTCACCAATGTTACCCATTCTTCAAACGTTTCATCCTTTGTGTGTAACATCATTACCCAAGTGTACCTAGAATAATCATCAACCATAACACAGACATATCTATGACCTCTTCGACTTTGTACTCTCATGGGACCACACAAGTCAATTTGTACAAGTTCGAAGGGTCTGCTGGTACTCATAATAGTTTTAGGCTTAAAAGAAATTTTGACCTGTTTCCCCCTTACACATTCAGAACAAACTTTATCAGCTTCATACTTAATGTTAGGAAGGCCTACAACTAAGTCACGTATTTTAAGTTTGTTTAGAAGTGTTAGGCTAGCATGTCCAAACCTCTTATGCCAAATCCATTGATTATTGTCAGAAACAGCTCTCAAACAGATGGACTTGTCTTGAGGGATTTTATCTAAGAAGGTGATGTAAACATCATGCTTCCTGGTTCCCTCACATACAAGTTCTCCTGTTTGTGAGTTAACTATGTGACATAGGTTGGCTTGAAACTCAACTCTATTACCTTTGTCACATAATTGAGAAATACTCAAGAGATTATGTTGCAAGCCTTCAACATAATAAACATCATCTATTGCGTTAGAAAGTGTCTTACCAACCTTACCTAAACCAGTGATGGTTCCCTTGCTGTTATCCCCAAAGGTGACACTTCCTCCATCAAAGGCCACTAGTGAAAGGAATTGATCTTTATCCCCGGACATGTGTCTTGAGCAACCACTGTCCAAATACCAATAGGTGTCTCCCTTCACTCTAGCCTGCAAGAGCAAATCAAACATTAGATTTAGGAACCCAAACATACTTGGGTCCCTTTTCAACAATATTAACAACTTGTTGATCCTTTCTTCTCCAAACACACTTTGCACCCTTGCTGTTCTTATTAGCACTAATTTTCTTAGCTGGACATTCATGTATCTTATGTCCATTTTTACCACAATGAAAACACACATGCATCTCTTTAGTCATGACATACTTGCCTCGTTGATATTCTTTGATCCAGGTGGTTTCTCTGGGAGACCAGTTAGTCCTGGTTCTCTGTCTAGTATAACCGAGACCAACTTTTCCTCTGTTTCCTCTTGATGAAGTCAGGTAATTTAAGGATTTTTGAGCATTCAATAATTTGTCCACATGTCTATGACTATCATTAAGTTCTTTTTCTCTGGTTTCAAGTGTCTTAGTCAACAATTCGTTTTTCTCTTTAAGAAAATCAAAGTTACTTTTTAAAGCTTCGAATTGTAGATTAAGCTTTGAAACCATACGGTCAATAGACATGTCAACAACCACTGGTTGCTTGTCCTTTTTCAGTTGATTGATTTCCGCATGCAAATCACAAATATTACTTTCATACTTATCAATCATATTACTGACATCTACACTGGTACCTGTAGGGGAAACAGTGAACTGTGCAGCTTTAAGTGAAGCAATTTCCTTGTGAGAATTTTCCAGGTTGTAAGCCAATGTTTCAAAGGCCTTCAACAAGGAAGTTCTAGTACATGAATTTGCTTTACTTATAGCTACTGAAAAATCAAGAGTATCACTAGTGGTTGATAAGTCTCTAGGGAACCAGGAGGTCAGATCCTCTTCACCATCAATTGGTTCAAACGATCTTTCCTTTTCTAGTTCCACTTTACACTTGTCCA
The DNA here is from genome assembly GCF_001683475.1 of Chenopodium quinoa. NCBI lineage: Eukaryota > Viridiplantae > Streptophyta > Magnoliopsida > Caryophyllales > Amaranthaceae > Chenopodium > Chenopodium quinoa. The sequence continues at coordinate 1,449,891 of NW_018744537.1, forward strand.
ATTCAACCTCTAGTTCTGCTACTTGATTTTTTAGTTCATAACAGACTCCTTCTAGATGATCACAGCTAGCAATAGCAATATTACATTCACCACTTTTTTCTTTTAATTCTCTTTTGCAAATTATGTATGTTTCACTTAATTTATAGCATTCATCTAGTAAGGAATCAATACAAGCAAGCATATTTTCTCTATCATATTCATGCATATCTTCTCTAATTTGCTCTAAGCTTACCTTGCGTTCATGTAGTACATCCTTCTTTGCCATAAAGCATTTGTTGAATGTACTGGTTCCCCCTCTGGTTCCTGGACCAGTGTTGTTTTCCTTGATGTTTGTAAAGGCAGTTAGGCAAACATCTGAGTTGGGTGATCCTTCTTCTTCATCTGACCCTGAGTCAGAGTCTCCCCACATGGAAGCTATCATGGCATTCTTGTATGCTTGTTTATCTCCGGATTTAGACTGTTTGTCATTCCACTTAGGACAATCTCGAATAAGATGTCCTTTTTCTCCACACTTGAAACATCCTGTAGAAGAAGAATTAGAGTTAGATTTTTTATAGTTTTTAAAATGCTTACCTTTGAAATTCTTTCTTTGATCTCGAAGAGATCTCTCAAATCTTTTTGCAATCATGCTAATTTCATCTTCATCATCTTCTACTGTTCCCTTAAGCGCCATGCCTCTTGCTGGTTCCTTCTCAGACTTAGAGTCAATCAGCATCTCATGAGTCATAAGGGAACCAATCAGCTGTTCCAGAGACAAGGTAGACAGATCCTTTGTTTCGTATACTGCTGTTACCTTGGCTGTCCATGCATCTGTTAAACTACGCAATAATTTTCTCACAAGATCCTCGTCAGATAAATTTTTACCAAGAGATCTAAGATCATTTACAATAGTCATAAACCTACGAAAGCAATCATTGATTTTTTCATTTTTATTCATGGCAAACAATTCATATTTAGACATGATTAAATCAATTTTAGACCGTTTTACCTCACTGGTTCCCTCAAACGCAAGTTCAAGGGTGTCCCATATCTCCTTAGCACTACTGCAGCCAGATATACGATTTGTTTCGGTCTCACCTATTGCTTGTTGTAGTATTGACATTGCCTTAGCATTCTTCTCCAGCAACTTGTAATCAGCAGTGACCAATTCGCTATCTTTCTTGGGAACCTGGTTCCCCTCAACATCTTTCTTGAGAATGATATTAGGACCATTTTTAACTACGAGCCAGCATTCGTAATCGATACCCATGATAACATTCTGGATCCTGTTCTTCCACCAAGCATAATTATTTCCATTAAACTTGGGTGACTTGTTGTCATAACCGATTGCACTTAATTCTTGAGTACTCATTCTTAACTCCTCTAGATGTTACTCTTTCGAGAAGCTTAGGCTCTGATACCAATTGAAGGTTCAATGGGCACTCAAGAGGGGGGGGTGAATTGAGTGTTAAGTAATCGTTAGCGATTTTTGCTTCTTTTCGGATTATGTGTAAGGAACCAGTTGTGCTGGTTCCCTTATGCAGCGGAATAAAACAAAGCAATAAAGAACACAACAAATTTAACGAGGTTCAGCCAACTCAGGCCTACGTCCTCCTATCCTAAGTCCTTTATTAATCTACTCCGAAAAACAAAGACAAAGAACACTCTACTGTTTCCCTACTCCGGGAACCAGTCTACCCCACACTCTACTCCGAGTGTGCTCTCGACTTACACTCGTAAGCCCAATGTGTTTGAACTCACAAACACTCACCCAGCCTTTAACCCCTTTGTTAAAGACTCAATACAAGAATCAAGAACTCTCCTTTGATCTCACTTCTACGAAGCTAATTAAGAGAAAATGTTTTTGTACTAGAATGCTCTTGTATATGACTTGATGAATGGGATTAGTGCTTAAGTATATGCTCTCAAATAATTGCTCTTTTTAATTTCTGGAGAGGCACCCGAAATATGTGAAATAAGATGAGTTTATATAAGCTTAGATTCCTAAAACCTAGTTTCCTTAAATCACACAATCTTAGAGAATAAGATATATTGTAATTTTAGGAAAGTATTTATCTTATTTGATTTAATCACAAAGATAGAATCAATTAAGATAAATACTCCTAGTTTTTAGGTAACCAAGAATATTTCATCTTATTTCCAGCTGCACAAAATATTTTCAAAATAATCTTTTCGAAAAAATCTTTTTGTAAAATCTTTTTCCAAAACGGCAGCTCGAATATTTCGTACAGTGAACCTGGTTTCCCGACCTGGTTCCCTGAATTGAAACATGTTATGAAACCTGTTCCAACTTTGTACCAGATTTCATATCATACTTCAATATACTTTTAAGCACTTATATAACCCAAACATGCAAGCATACTACGGAGCATATTACATGAAAACCTAGATAACATATTAAAGCATAAATCGTCTTTTCTTCATGTAATCTTCAAGACTTGAATCTTCCTTGAATACTTCTATTATGAGCAAACAATCTTTCTTCGAAATATCTTCGAAAGGCTTCTATGCTCCAAGTCTTGGAATCAACTCAACTACTGCACATGTAACATGGTTAATGCACAATAAAGAGTATGTGACTGCTTTTCCGCATAGCAGTCAAGGAAACGGTTCATACTGGTTCCCCACCAGTACATAGCACATTTATCATCTAACTGTTTCCTGTATATAGATAAGTTAGTTCAATAGATAACTCATATAATCAATAACTTATCTAGGAAAACAGTGTTCTATTTTAGTTGGTTCCCCCAACTGTATTGAACACTTTCAAAGACCTGTTTCCCTTAGCTGTTTGTCATCATTCAAAACTATCAATCAAAACCTAAGGGACTCAACATTACCTTCAAATCTTCAATAGACAAGTCTTGTCTAGAAATACTAACAACAAAGCTATTGATTGGCAAGAATTCTTAGAGTGATTATGATCATATATATAGTGTTGAATTTCATCAAAAATAAAAATGAAAAAGTATAGTTGTAATTTGTATTTTAATTTGGTATAAATTCTTATTATCTTACGATACATAGAAGATTTCTTACCTTAATGTGGAATTTTTACTCTTGGCATTATTTTAAGTATAAAAAAAATTAAAAAAAAAAATCTTAATGAGGCAATTTGATGATATTTTACAAATTTCTTCTCAAATAAAAAAATATAATATTTTATAAATTTATGTCCAAAATAAATTAACAAAAAGATAGTTTCAAGATATTTCCAATGAACAAATTGTGGGAGGAATAACAAATTGTGGGAGGAAATTAATAATAACAAGATAATTTTCAGTATTATTATCAATTTAACACTATTTTAATCAGTATTAAAAAAAATGTCTAAAAAAATGTAAACTAAACTACCAAAATATTTACTAAAATGAAACATAATTGTGAAAAAGCCGATTTGCTAAATATGTACTTAAAAGTTGTGCATTTAACCATATGATTATTTTTATATATTTTAGTGTGGTACTATTACAGTTTTATTTTTCTTCGTAATTAAATGAAAATCTTAAAGCCACGTATCTAACCCCGCAAATAAATTTCTCTTTTACATACTATATTATATCACTCTATTAATTTATCCAAAACCGGGCAATCTAAAATATTATTTCATATCAATTTTCTTGACAAAATAATTAATAAAAATCTTTTATTATTAGTATGGATTGTAATGTAATCTATACGATATTTTTCCTAATGACGTGATTGTAATGAAATCTATATGATATTTTCCTAATGATGAGATTGCTTTTTTTTTTTTTTTTTTTTGTTCTTTCTAAAATTAATGATTTAGGCAATAATTAATTTTCTATAATTAAAGTTATTTTCATTTCAATCAACTTTCTTTTACCTCATTAAAACTTTACTTAAGAATATTTTTCCAATATAATATAATAAATAAATAAAAATTAAGAACGCAACAGAAGATGACACTGTCATTGCTAGTGTGTCTTATATCTTAGTCATTTTTTTTTACCTCATTATTAAAACTTTACTTAAAGAAGTATTCAAAAAAAAAAACTTTACTTAAAGAAGATTTTCTCCAATAAAAAATTAAGAATACAATAGGAGTAATACGTGCCACTGTTGGTGTGTTATTTTAGACAACTTTTTTTTTTACCTAATCAAAACTTTACTTAAAGAAGATTTTCTCCAAAAGATAAAAGAAAAAGAAAAATTAAGAACACAACAAGAGAGCTAACACATGTCATTATAGGTGTGTCTTATAATTTTAAGAGTTATTGATGATTGATTGATGCCTTAAATTTGCTAACCCCTTCGAACGACCTTTACAGGGGTTTCTTCATTAATCTATCTCTCGTCATTGGATGTAAAGCACGCCAATGGGCATTGTCACAAATCAATTCTCTTATTATTTTTTCCTTTTTCCGTCACCACATCTACATCAACTAAATAATAAAATTTCCGCTTTTGTCAAAAAAAAATATATAAAAAAATTCCAACAAGCATTCGTAAATATCAAAGTAACAATCGTTGACGTCATATTGTTCACGTGATAGTTTTACAAGAAAAAATTTCCTGCCTAAATAAAATCTGACATCTTTTATTTTTCTCTGGTTTTAAATTTCAAATTTAATTTCTCCTTCTTTCATTTTATCTATACTCTTTATTTTATTTATTTTCCTTCTATATCACTAACTATCTGTATCTAATGCATCTTTCCATTATGCTTTATTGAACAAAATACTTTATATGTATATATTTTTTCTATTTTCCATATAAAATCGTGTATAGTACAAGTTTAACATTTCATATTTGCTTAAATTATCATATTCGGTTTGCTCTTCTTCAAAATTAATTATACTAGATTAAGCCCGTGCGATGCACGGTTTATTTGTATTTTTTCAAATAAAATATTTTACTAAATGTATATTTATCTAATAAACTTTGTGATATTCGCTTGCTTACTACTTGAATTTTTTATTATAAAATGAATTATTAACTTTGTTTCTCATATTTAGATAAAATTCGTAATATAAAAAGATAATATTTTATTTCACAAAGTTTCATATGTGGCTGGTCACACCGTATGGTCGGGATTACTTGGTCAGGAGTTACTTGGTTGATCAAGGGCTACTCAATCGATTAGGGTTACTCGGACGGTTAGGGTTACTCGGTCAGTGTTTGGGTTTGTCTCAACCGGTCATACGATATGGCAAGCCACACAAAAAACGCGTTGATTTTATTTTTATAATTAATATAAAATTTTTGATCTAAAATAAATTGCAATTCCTTTTTTTTTTATTGGCTAAAATATAACATTTTCTTATGTGATGCTCTAAAATTAATCTTACGTGGCATAATCCTATTATAGTGTTTTAAAATTATTATTCCTACGTGGCTTTTTTTTTTATTTTTTATTATTATTATAATCCTACGTAGCGCTTTAAAAATACTAATCTTACGTGGCATAATCCGATTGTAGCGTTTTAAAAATATTAATCCTAAGTGGCGCTCTAATAATTTTTTAAAAATAAAATCCTACGTAGCGCTCTAAAAACTCGGGAAAAACTCGTTTTTATATATATACAAGAAGCCACACGGTGTGGCCAGCCACACACAAGATGGATTGAAACCCGATAAATTACCATGTTGCCCATATTTATTTAATGTAATTTACTATTTTTAAATTTTGATAAACGTGAGATAAATTTGTATTTTCTCACGATACTCTATGATCAGCCACACAGAAAGCGCACCGTATAATCTATCCGAATGTTGATTAATTGGATAGTTGAATGGGTTTATACTTAACTAGTACGTGCCTTCGAGCGTTGTCCTGAATACCCATTTTAGAAAGTGTACTTATTTGTGGCATGTTTAATAATAATAATAATAATAATAATAATAATAATAATTGTAGTATTAAATTTAGTAGTACCTTTTTAAAATAATAAATTATTAAAACGCTTTTAAGTGAAAAAAATATTACAACCGAATACGAAGAATATATGATTCAAAAGATTTGATGGTAAATCAAAGGTAGACTAAAAAAAAATTAATGATACATGGTCATATTTATAATTATTACGTGGTTATTCTTATAGGAGTAAAATCCTATTGTTAATTGGATATTCATATTAATTGTAATATGTTGTGTTTTGTTATAAGTAAAATTCTTTTGTCAATAAAAAGATAAAAAAATTTCAAAAGAATTATAAATTATTTTATGTATACTTTTTTATCCTAAACAAATCTATCAAATCTAATCTATCGCACATCTAATCTAATCACAATAATATCTATTTATCGCCTACATGGCTCAACACTTGGCGAAAAATTGGAATGTCAATTGTCACTGTCTCGTGACTTGTCTGCAAGACCGACTTTATATATTAGTGATATGATATTAGATTAAATTAGCATTTACAACTAATGGTTATGTCTCTATAATTTTTCTCATATATGTGAGGTAATTAAGTAATAAGACTACATAAAATATATACTCTATATTTCAAAGAATTTTTGAATGTCGTGCATCTCACGGGGCTAATCTAGTACTATAATATATGAAGTATGTTGTAAAAATCCACATTAATCGACAAATTCGTTGTTAGGGACGAAGGGTATATTCATGTATATGTGTATCGTATAATATATTAATAAATACTTATATATATATTACTCATGTATTATGTAAAAATCCATGACAACTCAATAACTCTAAATAAAAAAAGGGTTTTAATCATCACAAAGTAAAATAAAATCAAATAAATTTGTATAAAACATTGTGTCGAACAAAGTATGTTAACAAATTAGGGACGAAGGGTATATCTATGTATATGTGTATCGTATGGGTACTAATAAAAAAATTTCATTTTTTTTAATAAGGGGTAGTATAAAACCTTATAGTCCATAAATTTATTTTATTTCATTTTATTTGTTAAGTCTTTTGCATCAATATAAATAGTTTACTTATAGATTTTGTCAAAAAAAAAAAAAAATTAAAAAAAAAACTGTGATTTAATAGCTTAGTAAATTAATCTCTTGATTGGGGCTATTATTTTATGTCAGCACATATGTAATAGAATAAGAAAATAGACAACTGCACAAATCATGACTTTCTATTAAGACTGATCTCCATAATAGAAATTACATTATTTTCCAGAAGAGGTAAAAATTTGTTGAATATGATTATCTTGCGAGATGAAATTTGTTGAACTTGACATTATATTTTAAGTTGGTGAAGAATTGCCCCAATTTTAGAGATATTTTACCAACTTAGGGGAAGGAGAATTGGAGTAAGTAGGCAAAATTGCAAAATTATAATTAGTTGATCCCTATAATGATAATTTGTAAAGTTACATGCCAACTTTTGTATCAAGATAGGTTGCACGTCTGTTATTTGATTTGTACACCGTTATGACCCATTCAAAGGTATAGAGAGATATATTTTGGTCATAGTGAGAATGTTCATACAATGAGATGAATCTTGCCAATTATATTTGAATCACTACATCTGAAGTGTAGGTTGTATGATCGGTTCCAAAATAAAGATATGATATATGGCAAGATAGTGCAGTTAACACTTTTAATAGTGTGATAGTATATAAATACCATAGTGTATGAAGTACCCCAAAAGTGGTATAGATATCTGAATTATTATAACAAATGGCCTATTATGTAAGAAAAGTTATGATGGTACCAATGAGAAATGTATTCAGATTTCATTGTCAAAATAGCATGCAAATTAAAATTGTATCTTGAGGAATTATATGATACTGGTATAAGATGGAACCGATAAATAATATGCATATGCAGAAGGAATGGACTTGTGAATAAGGGATCAGAAATATATGTCCATTTTGATGTCGATATGAAACTAAGATAATAAATCAAAAGCTTATCATAGACAAGAAGTCCAACGAAATACGAATGCTTATCATGGACTAGTAGTCCAATTAGAAAATGGATTTCTGAAATCCACACTATACAGTGTTTGCATTTTTGAGTCTTTAATTTATGTGCATGTTTGAGTTTTAGATTTATCCATTACTCATTGTATGTGTAGGATGTAGTTTGATGCATTACTCATCACATATATATTTTGTTTAATATTTATTTTATCATGAATTCTATAGCTCATATTGCATGCATTAGTTCTATATAACAACTGTGTTATATGTAAATGTTTTTAATATGACTAATTTATAATTATGATGAAGACTTACAAGAAGAAATTTATACTCTGATGGGCTTATTTGTGATGAAAGTTTATAATGTTATGAATCATGCATGAAAGTTCCCGAAGAACTTACATACAAAGTATTCAAACATCTAGCCCTTCAAATTTTATATTCTGAAAAATGACAATGTTGATATTGTTATCAAACTCATGGAGAGTATTGGGGACTAAGTTATTGAAATATCAACCTGAAGTTCAACCATGCGGGAGTAAATCGATTTTTGTATTCATTGGAGAACTCTCGTATAAAATGCAAAATGTCTAAAGAAGAATAGTAATGAGATATATTACAGTAAGAATAATCTTCTTATGGTCCAGAAGAACCATGAGTAAAGTATATAGTAATTACTTATGTTATATTATTACTAATTCATATAAGCTTAGATAATGATATCAAGATATCACGAGTTGCTATAAAATATTATCAATATTTGATTATCAATAGCTATTTTTACGACCTCCAAAAGTAGGCATAATTTTGATGGTAGGGCAACTTGCAACAAAATGTCATATAAGATAGTGGCAAATGCAACATAAGTATTGTTCTCACAAGTATAGAGAAATGAAGATGCCTCACAATGAAGATTTGAAGATTCAAGTTTGATCAAAGAGGATCAACTATCAAGGAATGTTATTCAGCTACAAGCGTGATGTTACGAAGGCATTGGATTCATTACATTGGAAGATCTCAAGTAATGCATTCATCAGGGGGAGAAAATACGCGCTGCACTCTTTTTCCCTTAACCATGGTTTTGTCCCATTGGGTTTTCCTGGTAAGGTTTTTAACGAGGCAGCATGTCAAGGCGTATTACGAAAGTGTTGTACTCTTTTTCCTTCACTAGGTTTTTATCCCATCGGATTTTTCCTAATAAGGTTTCAACGAGGCACACTATTTGATAATGGTCATCCAAGGGGGAGTGTTATATAATATATGTATTTAGTGGATGTCCATTATATCCTTATGATTATTTTAGGATATTCTAGATATACTAGGCTTATTATTCTACAAGGAAACCCTAATTGTATCACATGTATGTATATATATATATGTATGTATGTATGTACTCCCACATATTTCAGTAATAAAAATGTAGATCTATTCTCTCCCTCTCTTTCTCCGATCCACTTTCTCCCACATCATTCAGTAACAAGTGTCATGAAAGGATTTGCTTTTACTCTTTTAGTATAGGTTGATAGAGTGTTGCAATATAATTCACTATAAAATCTAGTACAACCGTGCATGGTACGAGATTTAAGTTAGTTAAAAACTAGAAGAATTCCAACTTTTAATTTCGTGAATCTTCAAATATATCACACTTGTATTTCTTTGTGCGTCCACCAAGGGATTACTACAATTCATGGTAGTTGACTGTTTTGTTACATCCTGATTTGGAAGACATCTTTCCATACTAGTTAAATACTTAATTGAAAGAAGTTGTTACAGCTTTCATTCAAGCCTCTCTTGATCACTTGTCCATCTCGGTAACAACACGTTACAGGAATCAAAGCCAGTCTAATAACCGACATAGGCGAAGTCTTGAGGTACCATTGTACCACAATATTTTAATCAACTAAAATAGTTGACATCCACACGATAAATTACTATGACTTAACTAAGGAAGTAGCACAAGATGCTAAGGATACAGAGAAACTAGCTTTTAAGCGGCTGGAGCTACTAAGGTGTCGTTTTGTTGGAGGTAAATAGCATGGGAAATTCTATTTCCTAGGAAATGAAGAAATCATGTGTTGTTTGGTTGACACAAATTCATCAAAGTGGGGGAAATGGGAATTCCATGGGAAATAACTTACCAAGCCCCCCCTTGGTAAGTCACAATTCCTATAATTATTGTGGGGCCTACTTGCATTATTATCACTAATAATTTAATATCTTTCTTTCTCTCTCCAAATTTGTTAACTTAAATAAAAAATTATCAAGTTGACTAATAAAACATAGGAAATAAATTCCTAGGAAATCAAAGTTCCCATATTATCAACCAAACAAACTTAAGTTAATTCCTAGGAAATGGACAAGGGATATGTGAACTCATTTTTCATGTCAACCAAACAACACCTAAGTACGTGCGTGGAGCTTAGGATTGCCGGTAATCAGGTATAGTGCTGGATTGCTCTTGATGTACCGCACAAGCTAAGGATGCTGGTGGCTTGATATTCCTTGCACAAGATTATGATGTTGAAGGGCTCGAAGTGGCCAAATTTAAATGGTGAAGGGATCAAAGTGAAACCAATTTTTGTGCTTAATGTTGGTGATAATATTAGATTAACTATACAGTATATCCATTTATATTACAAAGTATAACTTCGTATTAGAGAGAAGAAAATTTGAGAAATTCCAATCCCCTCTAATTAACCCAATAATTGGACCGTCCAGTTAGTAGAGAGAAAAAAGTGTGAAATAATTTTGCATAAAAATCGTATTATGATAAAATCAATATGAACTAACGTTTCAAAGTATTAATTGAACATAGAGCTAGAGCTAGAGTTAGAGACAGATAAAATCATCATTTGGGTCCAAATAGTTTTATACTTGTATTTTTTTTTTCGTAAGGCTTGTTTTCTTAAATCTTGATAAAGCAAAAAATCTTATATTTAATATCATCATATGAGATGGTTTTACAATAACTCAGGGGCGGAGCTAGAAGGGGACGAGTGGGGACACTTGTCCCCCCATTTTCAAAAAAAAAATTAAAAAAAAAAAAATTTAAAAAAAAAAACAAAAAAACGCAATTACAGAGTGCTCTGTGCGACATTTGCAGCCAAACCCTAAGTCTTTCAATTTTTAATTTCTCTCTCTTCGATTCGCCCTCACCTCGCCAGAGTCGCCTGACGCTGTCCACCGTTCTCCGGCAGTTCGCAGCAGTGAGGCCAATGACGAGGTTCGACAGACGACAGCGCACAACGGACAGCCTTCAATTCCGTTCGACAGTCACCAAAATTAAAAAACCAAAGTCCTGTCTGTCGCTCGGTCGCTGCCTGCCAAACCCCTCATCGTCGTCGGTCGTCCGTCAGTCGCCAGTCGCCGCCTCGGTCATCTTCTGGTCTTCGCTGCATCTAAAGGTATGTCTTAACTCTTAAATATATTAATTTGTTCTTCTAATTGAAAATTTGAAATCCCCAATTTGCAATTTTAATTGTTAACCCAATAACCCTTTCTTTCTCCCCATACTTTACTTATTTTCTGAGGCTATATATTCTGAAAAGGGTATCGGAATTTGTGTCAAATATTGAAGGGGATTTGTTTTGGTCTTTAAATGGGGTTGGTGCTCCTGATTTGATCTTTATTTATGTGCCTGAAGGGTGCCGAGTTGATGCCCCTTTAAATTTGAGGTCTTTCTCACTGAAAGGGAGTGATGCCGAGTCGAATATGTTGCCGGTTTCGAACCCGAGAGTATTGGTGTTGATAGAAGGGAGGAGAGGTGGGTATAGTTGAGGTGTTTTTAGGTGGAGATGGTAACAAGTGTTATTGGACTAATTATGTTCTTGAGGTGATCATCGGTGAAGGAGCAACATTTAGCCATTTTTATGTACAAACACAATCTTTGGGAGCTGCCCATATTAAATGGACTTCCATTAGGCAAGTATATTTGGTTCTGCTTTTATTATGTTTTTGTTGATTAAGTGTCATTATGTGCAACACTTTAGATTTTGTGATATCCTTTGCTTATAATCCTGTTAGTGCATTATCATGTGATTGCTTATACTTCTATTCTTGTTGGTGCTTTGGTATATCAGGATTAAATACATTATAATGCAACTGTCTTCGCTTTTATATTATATCCATAATTTGTCCCCCCAATTTGAAAATCCTGGCTCCGCCAGTGCAATAACTAGTCTGAAATCAGGTTAACTTTCTAATTTAATATTTTCAAGAGCTAACGACAACTAATGTCCTACAATAAGTTAGTGTGCGATCGTATCATTAAAGGCGTGCTCTTTGTTACAAAGTACTACACCTTAGGAAGATTTTTCCATCCGAGACCACTTGATTTTTCTTGAATGCGATAAGACAAATGTATCTTTAATACATCACCGTACTTGGTAAGAAAATATCAACATCAACTAGGTCAAAGAACATGTACATAAGCACAAGAGATAATGCATGGTGTTTGAAAGAGAGAATTCAAGATGTTAAACAAACTTCCAAATTAAGGATGTACAGATAGATAGCGAGACAATCATTCGAATCTCTCTCTCACTACAAGATAAGCAATCATATTATCGAGGAACATATACCCTAAATTCATGAGTTCAACAAATGGTTAAAATTACAGCTATATTAGATTAAGTTATGAATCAATTGAATAGATTAAAGGAATTTTCCATCCAAATTGCATGATTATTCTTTCTTACATGTGATATATGTAAATTTATACCATAAGATATAACATAAATTTATTCCATGGGATAATTTGAACTTTGTATTGCATTTTACATAACATAGGAGCTTGTGCGGTGTCAAAAAAAAAAAAAGGAGCTTGTACTCATGGTGATATTTTGGAAGCTTGTAGTGGTTGATATCGGCAAAATTTTGCTGATTTTCAAGATCAATCATATCACGAGCAATGTTTTTTTGGTGTGGCCAATCACACCATGCGACAAGCTAACACATATCAAAACACTGATCAGATAATCCTTGACGGAATAACCCCGGCCATATATAAAATTTGTGTATCACGAGGATAATATAAACTCATCACAATGAGTGGATTCAAGAGTTTACTCATGACTCTAAGAGAATTTAAATTTCTCTTTCGAATACCCTTTATTTGGTCAAGAATTAAATATCGCCAAAATATGCCATAGTGAGTGAATGTGACCACTCCTAGGAATCTATCATCATTTTGTACCACAACATACAGCAGCCGGAGAACTAATCTTTGTATTGCAAATTGAAAGCATCAATGCATACAGCATACTAACATAATATGTTCGATTATATAACTTTATTTATATAGAAGTGCTTTTTTACTATTTAAGTTCATGAATCATAGCTTCATGCCATGAACAAAACCGGAATAGTTTATTCCATGAATGATTCATGAAAAGTGGAGCCCGGTTATGCTATTACATCATAAATTTATACATCTAAAAGTAGTTTTTCTCGAATAATAATTACAGAGTAAAAACAACCTGTAAAATAAGGACTTATCCTCTTTATGTAAAAATGTCCATACTAGTATTCAGTAAAAATTACTAATAGTTAAGTTTAGTAAATGTTATGAAATAGAGTTATGTATGTATTATGTCTTTGTAACCCCCTAGTTTTATTAGTTTCCTTTGTAACCCCCTTAGGCCTTTACTTTTTTTGTAACCCCCTTTTGTCTTTACTTCTTTAATCCTTCGCATAATGATGACTTTACATTCTCTTTGAGAGGTTACTACTTACTACTCACATGTATATATGTATGGGTATGGCCTAATGAAGATGATATATGGACAATAAAGATTACTCTTTACATCTTTCTTTTATTCTTCCTTTAATTTCATGTAATTTATAACAGTAAATATAATCTTAGTTCTTTATTCAAAAATAAGTTGAGTTTAGTAAGAAAAAAGTTGAGTTATTTTTTGTTATTTATTTATTTTTTTTAAGGAAAAGTTGAATTCAATTAATAACTTTTTCAATAAAAACAGGACCCGTGGGCCCCACAATGGATGTTAACTAGATAAAATTAATTTATTTACCAAAATATCGATAAACCTAAACATCCTCGATATAGTAGATTAGCATACTAGAGAAATACGGTACATTCCTTAAACTTAATTTTGACAACCTTCCATATATGTTTAGTAGAAGTATCTATTTTCCAAAATATTACGGAGTAAAATTCTTTTACTACGCTACGTATATCATTTCTATTCGCTTACGTGCTAGTCTAAAATCGATAGCATTTTCAAAAAAACATAAACTTTCAGCTTTCGCTTTACACATATTAAGCATAAATACCATGTGACTTGACCAACGTTGTAGCCAAATTACCATAGCAATTATCTAAATAGAGAACATCTAACAGTATAAACTCTATAAAGCATTAACCAACAATTTCATACTCAACCCTCAATTTTATTCAGCTCATCCCTTACAATGTCAGAAATTGATCCTGCATTCATTCAACCCATTGAACATAGGCCTAAACCCTTTACAATTGAAGCTGAAGGAATCCCAATCATTGATCTTTCTTCCATTACCTCAACCAATCACTACGAAAATGAACGTGGTGATATTAACAACATTGGAGTTCTTATAGCTGAGATAGGCAATGCCTGTGAGAAATGGGGATTCTTCCAAGTGATCAACCATGGTGTGCCACAAGAGAAGCTTGAGAGACTTGAGGTCACAGGTAGGAAATTCTTCGCCTTACCTCAAGAGGAAAAGAGGAAGGTGGGTCGAGGTGAGGCCAACCCAATCGGATACTATGATTCCGAGCATACCAGAAATGTTAAAGACTGGAAACATGTCTTCGATTTTACTGCTAAAGACCACTCCTATATTCCAGTTGATCCTGATGATCTTAAACCCAAGCAGCTCATTAACTGCTGGCCACAATCTCCTCCTGAGTTCAAGGAGGATGCCCAAGAGTATGCAAGGGAATTGGAAAAACTCGCGTTTAAGCTGCTGGAGCTGATAGCCTTAAGCTTAGGCCTTGCAGCAGATAGGCTGAACGGCTATTTCAAGGATCATGCAAGCATCGTGCGACTTAATTACTACCCGTCCTGCCCTTCTCCTCAACTGGTTCTTGGCCTTAATCGACATAAAGATGCAGGCGCCTTGACAATTCTGGCACAAGATGACGTTGGTGGTTTACAAGTCCGACGGAAATCAGATGGTGAATGGGTCAGTGTTAGACCCAACCCTGGTGCTTTTATCGTTAATGTGGGTGACATTGTCCAGGTAAGCATTACCCCACTTTCGGGATATATGAGGCTGTAATATAAACTTGGGGTTCTCTACATGTACAACTAAAATTCAGAAGTTGGTGACAAACACTTTTAACATAGTATATAAAGGCTAATTTGAGCACTGTTTTTCTTAATTGTGTGTGTGTGTGTGTGTGTGTGTGTGTGTGTTTTGCAGGTTTGGAGCAATGATAAATATGAGAGTGTGGAGCATAGGGTGATGGTAAACTCAGAGAAGGAGAGGCTATCTATTCCATTCTTCTTCTACCCAGCACATTACATCATGGTCAAGCCTTTGGAAGAGACAATTGACGACGAAAACCCCCCCAAGTATAATGAATATAATTGGGGAGTTTATTTTGCAACCAAAAGGAAAAATAATTTCAAGAAGCTACCAGTTGAGAACATCCAGGTCGCTCACTTCAAAATAGTCTAAGGTCTAACAGTGATAGTTAAACCTGGATGGAAGCAGAATTACAGTTTACAGTAAATCATACCAAAAATATCTGTAAAATCAGGTAGAATTATCCTCTAGCCTTCGAGATATCTAATGCTGTATTAGAGCATAATGTAGTCAGCTAAGAGCTAATAAAGTGTTCAAGAATCATTTTGAGTTATACTTTAGAATATGTATTCTATCTATATGTTAGGGTCAAGTGACCCTTTTAACTATCTCTTTACTTACCTCTCTACTCTAGCTTTGGGTCATGGACAAATGTACCTATCATATCAAAGACAAAGTCTGATGAAAGATGATCTTACAAGAATATTGCAAGACAAAGTGACTCTTCCTGTTTTAGTGGTGAATCATTACATTTGGAGGGTATAAATTAGAAGTTTCAGAACAAAAGTCCTCAACTTTCAACTAAACTACTAATACCTCCGTCCAAAATTAGCTGTCACGTTCTTGAATAAATTTCATAATTAAGCAATTATATTAAGTATTGCGTTTGACATGAATAATGAGGTTTTGTCAATACTGCTTGCTGCTCACTATTCTATTAAGTATCGTGTTTGACACGAATAATAAGGTTTGTCAATACTACTTGCTGCTCACTATTCTATTAAGTATCGTGTTTGACACGAATAATAAGGTTTGTCAATACTACTTGCTGCTCACTATTCTATTAAGTATCTTGTTTGACATGAATAATGAGGTTTGTCAATACTCAATACTACTAGCTGAATTGCTGCTCACTATTCTAAGGAACTATTACCATCCCCTAATATCATATAGTACAGAATCAGATTTCAGCAAAAGTAGGTAGAAACATAACCTACATTTTTTTAGACCATAAACATAACCTACATGAGGTAGAGTAGGATGTTCAATAATATTTTTTCAAGAACATGACATTATAATCAGGAGGCTCACCATCTTGGAGTTGAGATTTTCACTGTGCTAAAGGAAACAATGTAAGAGATACATGTTTATCATACTTTGACACAAGAAAAAATTTGGTCTGATCAAGATAGCAAGTTACCATATAATGTTGCTTTTATTCTGGTAATGACTCTACTGACGCATCAGTAGCGGAATTTTGTGCTTCCAACAGTTGCATTTGACGCTCTGCATGTTCTCTTTCACAAGCACTAATCCCCATTATAATGTCCAGCATGGTGCCTGTCGTTCCAAAGAATACCAGTGGTGCAAGAGATTTCTTCTTTATTCCAACAGGAATCGCTACCAAAGCACCCAATACGGAAAAAACCCATGTTCCTAAGGCACTGCAAGGAAAACATAATGAATATTGCATTTGAACAACTGATACATAATCAAGATGAAAATAGTAGGTACAACAAACACCACAGCTAAATATGTGAGGCATGTCTTTCCAAATATCAAAGCCAAAATCAAGGTTGATCACTTAAAAGCTATTATATAAGAGGTTCAGAGTAGCAAAAAGATCCTATGAAATTACAAGCTGGAAATAGTGTTTTATTTAACTCGATTATCCCCCCAAGAACACATGAACGAAATGTGCAAATTGGCATCTGGTAACTCTATTATACCAGAGCTATACTTTTAGATTAGTTTAACAAATCTTAGTAATTTGTTTTCCTGTACTATAGCGTAAAGCATAGTAGCTTACACAATCCTAACAGATATATAATCCTATATTCCTTTTTTGCTGCTATACAATTTGAAAGCAGTCTGTACACTGTATAATAAAAGTAACTTACTCAAAACCGTGTCTTTGATACTTCTAGTCTCAAGAATCTCAACATTGCACAGACAGCTATTTCCCCATTAACATCACCCACAAATTGAAATATTAATTTAAATAGAGTTGGTGCAACCACGAAGCTACAAGAAAAAGAGATATCGATCACAAGGAGTTGCACAACATTAACTACCGTCTATGTTACCCATATTTGGGTTTTGGCACTATACGTGAGGATAATTCAGCTATACACAACAGATTTCCATGTTTTTGGACCAAAATTAAGCATCGTGTACTCGCGTGTCCATACCCAAGTTCAAGAGTCAAAAACTCTGACATGGGTTGGTGAATCATCCAATATCATATAATCTGATTCAAGGTAAACTTACCACTGACATAAATAATTAGATTGTAGCACTTGTATATAGCTGATTCAAGGTAATGCAATCAAAAACCAGAAATTTCTTCTCTTTCCTTTCAATTTTTTTTTTCCTTTTTGTGGGGAGGGGGGATACTGGATGATTAAAATAGAAATATAATATAATTGTCTCAATTAAGCATGACAAACTGAATTAATGATCAATAACTTATCTCACAATCAGCAGAAAAATGCTTTAAAATAAGCAATTTGATCAATAAGGGAAGAAAAAAAAAAAAAACCCATGAAATGAAAACAGCAAAACCCCAAAACAACAATGTCAAATTCCAACACATTACATTAAGTAGAAAATTCAGGGGATTGAAGGAAAGAGACAAACTTTGAAACAGAGCATTCCTCAAGATGCTTAACTTCTTCTTTTCCAGCCATTTTGATCTATTTTGCACCGATATATCAATTGTCTGTTTAATATTAAAAATTAATTGATCAGTGAAATTGGTAAAATGGCCTCATTGTAAATGAATAACAGAATTACAAGAATTTAACAGATGAGGAGAGAGAGGAAGGAAGAGGCGAGAACTTACTGAAACTGAACCGGAATTAGCAGAGTTTGGGTTCTTTCTTGGAAAGGAAAGAGAGTGAGAGGGAAGACAGGAAAGAAAAGAGAACCCGAGCGAGGGTGACCAATTGTACAAGAATAGAGTCAACTTGTGAGATCGGTTTTAATTTCAGATCGGGATCAGGTCTACTCAACTTACGTCAATTGTTGTGATTTGTGAATGAGCCGAGTTGAAGAGTATTGTAAGGTCCTGTTCACCTCACCTTAAAAATTGATACTCTCTTCGTCCCTTTTTGTTAATCACTTTTGAAGGAAAATCATGGGAATTAAGATGGAGAATGTGAAGTAATAAAAGTACATGGTAAAGTGATTAATACAAAACCCTAGCCTCCTCTTTCTCTTCTCTCTCCTAAACTCTAGCCTCCATTGTTAATTTCGAATGGGTTTCCATCGGATTTTACCGATGGAAAGCCCTAATCTTTATTTCCTTTAAGATTTTAATTGTTTTCCTTATTTCTTAGGTTATAATAAATGTCTCCCTCGAAAGAAAGGGTTTATTTCCTTCGAAAGACAAGGTTTTTCGAACTCCTTCAAAAGACAATGACTACGATTGATTATTGCTCGGATTGGGTTACAAAATCAGCACAAGAATTTTCTTTTTCACAAAATTATGAAGCGGCGACGGATCCGCTCAAAAAACTGTATGAGACAATGAATAGAGAATGTGCCGAATTGTTATATTTATGTATTTGGATTCTTAGCCCTTCCCCTATCAATTCTTGTTTGATTTTGTTAGATCTGTTTTCATTATTGTTGATTGTCAATTGTAGATGTCGTATGACTTTAATTATTAGTGTCCATTAGGACTTTTTTTTTTAAAAAAAAAAAAAAAAAGTATATGGGAAAGTGAAATTCCCAACCAATAAAATATAATAAAAGTGCATGGGAAAGAGACATTTTCAATTAAAAAAGTAATTAAAGTACATGGAAAAGAGAAATTGAGATATTCAAGAGTGTAAAACATTAAATTAGTCAAAAGTTGGCACAATTTTTATGGAAAATGTTAGGGTAAAAAGGAAGAGGACTTAATAAGGAAAAAAAAAATGAGGGTATAAAAGTCTTTTTATGTATCTTCATAATTATGAAAATATGAAATGTGACAAACATTTAGGGGCACCCAAAATGGCAAAAGTGACAAACAAAAAGGGACGATGGGAGTATTCAGTAAAAATAATTTCAGTTCGGCAAAAATAATTTCAGTTCAGTAAAAATAAGTTCGGTTCAGTAAAAATAATTTCACTTCAATAAAAATTAGTAACTTTAAAGAAGAAATATAACAGAAAATCAGTAAAAAAATAATTTCAGTTTAGCAAAAATAATTTCAGTTCAGTTCAGTAAAAATAATTTTTAAAGCTCGGCAAAATTAATTTCAATTCAGTAAAAATAATTTTAGTTCAGCAAAAATGAGGTCAAGTAAACGGGACCTAAATATTTGTAAATCTTAATCAACAACAATAGCCACACCTTATTATATTTTATTTTTTAGAAACACCTTATTATATTTATTGTGCTAACATTGTTTATCGAACTCAAAAACTAAATTTCAATCAAAACTCGAACTAAAGAAGAAAAATATCTCTATATCTTCACAAAGTAAAATTTATGGGAGGTCAAACAACGATTTGTGGGATATTAGAAGTCTACGTACATATATACACCGGTCCAAAATTGGACCACACCTGTTGGGACCGGGACCTGAATTAGTGAATTCTGAGGACCGGAGACTGGACCTGATTCAACAAGTCCGGTTCCAGGTCAGACCTGAACAATCGGTCCGGTCCGGGTTTGGTCCTCAATAGACCTGTTTTGTATATTTTTTTTCGTTTTTTTTATAAATAACCTGTTGGTCTGTTATGATAATTTTAGACCTGTTGCATAATTTATTAATTTACATAATCTCAAATTATCAATCACAAAATTACATAAATTCTATAAAGTCCCAATTCTTAAATTATCAATCCAATTAGACCAAACAAACAATAATCCAAGACCAAACCCATCAAAATTAGCAAACTAATCATCAACAGATTCAACACCAACAAAACCAAAAATGAATCAAAATTATACCGTGAGGAGCAAATTAACAGCCATTATAGTCTCATTCTTGGTCATAAACATATAAATTCTCACACTTAATTCAATATTTCAAATACAATTATAACCAAACATAATTAGATTTACATTTTTAAAAAAATACTTACAGGTAGTAGCGGGGGCTAGCGGCGGTGGCTGTGTGGCTGATGCAGCGTGCAGGGAGGGTTGTCGCGCTGGTGGGCGCTTGGCCGGTGTCTGGTGGTCGCCTGAGGGGAGAGATTGAGTGCGTGAGGCGCGACTGGGTCTGGGTGTCGTGACTGAGTGAGGCTGTGAGGGAGTTATGGTTTAGAAAGGAAAACTGATTTTTTTGTTTTGATTTTTAATTTTTTTTTTTGTTTTTAAAACACAATTTTACCGGGTTTCGGGTTCGGACCTGAAACCCCCGATTTTAGACCGAATCCGGACCGGAACCAGAATCCCTAAATTTCAAGGATCGGGACCAGACTTGAATCTACAGGTCCGGTTCGGGTCGGTTTTCAGGTCCGATCCTATTTATGTACACTCTTACGTACATAGTTAGGCAAACAATTAGTCATGAGCATCAAAAAGTAAACTTTGATTGCATGCGTTCTAATATTTTTAATGTGTGAGTGTGTGACCTTAGTTCATTAACCAAATTTTATTTTATGTTTATTCACGTAATTGATGATCGAGTATTTTATGTTTATTCACGTAATTGATGATTGTGTAAAAGTCAAATTGTTGTAATTAATTTTTAGTACAAAAGTAATTTAGATAAGGATCTTGTTGATGAGCATCTTGGGGCATTAGATAAAATTGTACTCCGTATTAAGTTTGGAATGCATGGCAAAATCACACGCCATCCAGTGTAATATATCTCTATATTTTTATTAATTAAAAGTAGGGGGTTAACGAGACAAAAGCAAACCCCAAATGCTCCTTTACTAAGAGCCACCTCCCTTGCCACGTCATAATAATACAAAAAAGGCAATCAAGTTAACTATTAATTATACTTTTAGTAACACATCAATAGAGTTAAAAGGAAAGTTTGTCACCAATCAATCATAATCAAATAACAAAATACGAAGTACATCCTAAAGATTTCAATAGGAAAAATAAAATAAAATAAAATAAAACAATAGTATTATTTTTCTTTGCAAATCGACACTATATTCTACTCGCTAGTTAATAATTATATAATTTAAAATTTCCACTTCTAGTCCCCTTATCTAATGTTTAGGGGTGTTAGTTAGCTTTTTACTTTCAATAAATTTCATTTTTTCACTTTTCTTTAACACTTCATAATTACATGAAATGTCATTAAGATATTTCACCATCCACAAATCTCAATGATTACTCTACTATCTCTCAAAATAAATGATACTCCGTAAACATTATCGCATATATCATTCCACTTTGTTTACTTTCATCTCATCCAATATTTCACAATACCACAAACATGTTGAAATTATAATAAATCAGAACAAGATAATTGAACATCAAGAGTATCTTTACAGATAAGTACATGATACACCTTACTCTCCAATCTAATCTAATCCAATCATTAAACGAACCTTACAACACAGAATCATATCTTAATGTCTAAGCAAGAGTAGCCATGTACAAGTATATTTATTACTTCATTCTTAAGCAATCCTATACTTAACATTAACAATTTTCCAATCTTAATAATCACATAATAAAATGATAAAAATAAGAATTAGCGTTACAATAAAGCTACTCGTATTGGGCTTGGATTAGTTCTATTTATAGATTGTTACTTGCCTAAAATAACCCATTTCCTCATTTCTCCTTTTTCATTTTGTCTCTCCTGCCAAATTCATACTTTTTCAAAGACAACGGTTTAACCTCAACTTTTTCGAACATTTCAAATTTCAAAAACCCAGAAAATCTCAAATCTCCATTTTCTCTCTCCTCGATCCCGCCTTCAACTTCATCAATGGGGGCAGCCAACAGTCGCGAAGGTTTAGAGCTTTCAGATTCCGACGAATACGATGAGCGTGATTCCGAAGGTGAAGAAGATGAAGATTACGACACTTCTGAAGAACACCAAGATGAAGGAAACCTTAGTCATGGCGGTAAAACTGGTACTACTCCTTCTTCGTCTTCTTTAGATGATGTTGAAGCTAGATTAAAGGCTTTGAAGCTTAAATACTCAACTCCTGTTTCTGGGTCTTCTTCGAGGAAGAACGCTGTTAAGCTTTATCGGCATGTCGGTGGTGGGACGGCTGATTCGAAATGGAAGACTGCTGATGCTGCGACGTCGTATTCTTTTGTGAAAACTCGTGGGGAAGATGAGGAGGAAGAGGAGGAAGAAGAAGAGGGGGATTTGTATTGGGAATTGCGAGTTGGGTCGAAAATTAGGGCTAGGGTTTCGACGGATTTGCAATTGAAGATGTTTCCGGATCAATTGAGGATTGATTTTGTGTGGAATGGTGTCTGGGCGTTGAAATTCTTTGAGAAGAATAATTATTATGATATGTTTGTGTCTGAATTTCAGGATTGTTTGTTTGAGAATGTTCATGGGGTTGAACCTACTGAGCAGAATAAGGTGAAGGTTTATGGGAAGGATTTCTTGGGGTGGCTTAATCCTGAAGCCGCCGACGATACGATGTGGGATGCGGTTGATGATGAAGGGCCTGGAATGAGTACCCCTAAGTCTACTCCGGTGAGGGCGAAGCAGGATTTGCTTGAGGAATTCGAGGAGGCGGCGAGTAGCGGGATTCAGAGCTTGGCATTGGGTGCTCTTGATAATAGTTTTCTTGTTGGGAAAGAGGGTATTCAGGTTGTTAAGAATTTTAGGCATGGAATTCATGGGAAGGGGGTTAATGTTAAGTTTGATAGGGGTAATGGTTCTAGCTCTAATGTGAATTCTTCGAGTTATACGACCCCAAAGAAGGCGATTTTGATGAGGGGGGAGACTAATATGATGCTAATGAGTCCTGTGTTGGAGAACAAACCTCATGCTGGAGGGCTGCATCAATTGGATATTGAGACTGGAAAGATTGTGACTGAATGGAAGTTTGCTAAGGATGGTGCTGATATTTCGATGAGGGATATCACTACTGATAACAAAGGGGCTCAGCTTGATCCCTCAGGGTCTACATTCTTGGGTTTGGATGATAATAGGTTGTGTCAATGGGATATGCGTGACCGCCGTGGTAATGTGCAAGACATTGCCTCTGCTAACTCTCCTGTGTTGCATTGGAATCAAGGACATCAGTTCGCTAGGGGCACCAACTTTCAGTGCTTTGCTTCGACAGGGGACGGTTCAATTGTTGTTGGTTCGATTGATGGGAAGATTAGACTGTATTCCAAGACCTCCATGAGACAGGCTAAGACTGCATTCCCTGGCCTTGGTTCGCCAATTACCAATGTGGATGTTACCTATGATGGCAAGTGGGTGTTGGGTACCACTGATACATACTTGATTCTCATTTGCACCTTGTTTTCTGACAAAGATGGAAGGACTAAGACGGGGTTCAGTGGTCGTATGGGTAATAGAGTTTCTGCCCCTAGGCTGCTTAAGTTAACTCCGGTTGATGCTCATATGGCTGGGGCAAACAACAAATTCCATGGCGGTCAATTTTCATGGGTAAGACGGATATTACTTGTATGCTTGTAGCATTTATACTATGTAGTTACCTCATCTGATTGCTCATTTATGATTTCAGAATTTTTATTGGATAGGAAGATATATTTGCTGATTTCTAGCTATCTGTTAGCTTATGCTTGCTTGCTGTTTGTGTGAATGGTTTGTCTATAGTGCATATGTTAAGTTACAAAATTCAATATTTCCGGCAATGCCAAACTAAATGAGAAACCCTTTAGAGAAGGTAGTAAATATGAGGATAGTGAATTCGAAAAGGGAATTATGTAAACTAACTCATTTTTATATTAGTTAGCTATGTAACAATTCTCATATTATTTGTTAGAATACCAAAATAACAACAATATCAGAGCCTTTATCCAAAGGACGGGGTTGATGCCTTGTGGTTTAAAGGAAGGATGGTGTGGAAATAGGTTATTGGCCCTGATTCCCATTTCTCTATATATTTTTATGATATTATATGAAACATATTTTGGCTAGAGTTGGACTCAATATTACGGTGTTACCTACTTCTCTAATCCCCCCTGTGTATCCTGAACCTTAGTTAAATGTACAGAAGTTTTGCTCCCTGTGCTTGTGCTTGGACCCTGGAATCTTTGTGGTTTAGTGGGAAAGTATATATGTCAAAGTTTTGAATTTTCAAACAAAGCAACCTTGCTACTTCTTACTTAAATTGTTTTTTCTGATTTAGGTTAATTTGGGTCACGGTTAAGCCTTTTTATTCATCAGAAATTTAAACCTCTGTAAATGCCTTAAATTAAAAAAGAATGGATAGGTTATTGACCTTGTTATCCGTTTTTCTGTTTATTTTTGTGATATGGTATCTAATATATTATGCCTTGGCTGAGATGGTGCTGTTAGACGTAGTCCCCCCTTCCCCTTATGTGCTTTGTTGATGGACCTTGGAGTCTTACGTGATGTGTTGGTCTTTCTGATTTGGAATTTTATATCAGATGTTTTTGATGAACACGGAGAAGGATTTTTATTGTCTTGTTTTATATTCCTGCTTTAAGTAATTTATGAACTTGGTTAATGCTTTATATTGTCGTGCTTTGTATTGGGCCGTTCGTCAAGCTTCAACAAGCTATGTAATTGACGATGAACCTTATCACTGAAACATAACTTGCTGGCCTGAGTTTCTTTTTAGGGATGTATGTGTTGGTAATTTGCTGATTCTATACCGGCTTAAAATTCTTGTATTTTTGTAATGCATTTATTGAAGGTACATCAGATATTTAATAGAATCAGAAGACAAATTGGGAACAGAGGTTGTCACTAAATATTTACTTATTAATTTTTGCGTGTTTGCAGGTCACTGAGGAAGGTAAACAAGAACGTCACATAGTTGTTACAGCTGGAAAATTCAGTGTCATTTGGAACTTTGAGCAAGTGAAGAACAGCGCGCACGAATGCTATCGGAATCAGCAGGGCTTGAAGAGCTGCTACTGCTATAAGATTGTTTTGAAAGACGAGTCTATAGTCGACAGTCGCTTCATGCATGAGAAGTTTGCTGTTAGCGACTCTCCTGAAGCTCCTCTTGTGGTGGCAACCCCTATGAAAGTGTCCTCATTCAGCATATCAACCAAGCAATGACAGTATAGTACTGCCATTGTATGCCAGTTATCTAATGATTGTGAACAGCACGCCTGCTGCATCAGTAGAACTTTTTTTTCCTTTCTATTTGTTTATGTTTGTAAGTAGGGCTGCAGCACGTGTTCTCAAGTGCATTTCTAAATTGTGTGCTCGAGAGGATTCTATAGATTGTATTGCTTTAACTAGAAACGTTTTACTTAACTAGTGTTGATTACTTGATTAGGATATGGAAGACAGCTCTGAAATCTGAATGACAAATGCAGTCATTGAAAATTTCTGAAGTCGTTTGGAATTGAGTGATGCTGTCCTGAACTGTGGTTTGGTATTTTGTTAAAAACAATTTCATATAATGTTGAATGAAATTGAACAAGCTATCTGTTTTCTTTCTTGTACTCCCCTCATTTTCAAATTTGCTTGATTCATTTATTTTTCCCAAAAAAACTCTCCTATAATTTAACTAACAAGGATAATATTGGCCGCCAAAGTTACTGTATTTTTTTGCAGGATAATTTTATTTCTTGGCAGCTAAACACGACAAATTCGCTTAATACAAGTACATCTTACCATTTAAAGACAAGGAACTGCACCCAGAAAATTCCAAATTTATATCACATGGAAAAACCCCCCTTAACCCAATAATTGGGAAAAGGGGGAGATACCAAAGTTCATACTTTGTAAAGTTGTACTTATAAAACATCCTAAAATACAGAGTTGTTGACAAGATTAAGGTCCGAGGTTTCAGTAGTGATGGGGGATGTAAACCCAGATTTTATTCAACCCTCTGAATTCAGGCCAAATCCCACCTCAATCATTGAAGCCAAAGAAATCCCAGTTATTGACATATCCTCTGCAAGTGATGGGGTGATAGCAGAGATTAAGGAAGCATGTGAAAAATGGGGATTTTTTCAAGTGATTAATCATGGGGTGCCTATGGAGAAGAGAGAAAAGGCGGAGTTGGCGGCGAGGAAGTTCTTTGGCTTACCCCTTGAGGAGAAGAAGAAAGTTAGGAGAGATGAAGAGAACCCTTTGGGATATTATGATTCAGAGCATACAAAGAATGTTAGGGATTGGAAAGAGATATTTGATTTTACGGTTTTGGACCCAACTTTGATTCCTGCTTCACATGAGATTGGAGATGAGGAGATCAGAGAACTGAGGAATCAGTGGCCTGATTATCCTCCTGACTTCAGGTACTTTTATTATGTTCAATTAATTTTTTTTTATCAGTCATTACAAATTTAAATATTTTTTTCGATATATGTTCAATCTGGAATTCTGGATGGCATGTTTTTCGATATTATAGGTATATCATAGGGAGTTTTGAAATATAAATTAGTGTTTGTTCTGTTGACACACATATACATGATCAAATCTTGGAGATTGGTGAAGTGTTCCTGGAATAGCGGCGGTGCCAGAACAGTAAACTTGTATTTGATACTTTGATTATAATGAATTATTTACCTGTTGATTTTCTTGAATTAGGATGAGAACTTAAAGGAAACTGGATTGTTATTTCAGATATTTTGTTATATGCTGACTGCTAAGCACTTATTGATTACTTATGTTAGCACCCCCAAATCATTTTGGAACTAAGGATTTGTTGTTGTTGTTGTTTGGTGGACATTCTTAGATTGATCTGGGAGATAGATGAGGTAATTCGATAAATTTGGTTAGAATCATTGCAGAATGGAGATTGAGCAGGATATTAATCGGTGTCACACGTTCCCTTCTTCTCGTGGATGATCAGTTTTTATTCTGATCTTCCTACTTGGATTACAATGCTGTCAAATTGTAATTCTATTCATGCTAGTCATGTACTGCATTATAAAATGCCAATAGTTCAGAATTGTATTGTTTCTTGTTTCTTTCTATTGCAGTGGCTTTTAAGTTCTTGGTCAGTTTGATTGAATTTTGGTGCATCTCTTTTTGATTGATAACTCACCCAGGGCCGCTTGTGAAGAATACACTAAAGAAATGGTGAAGCTATCTTATAAATTGTTGGAGCTTATTGCATTGAGTTTAGGTGTCCCTGCAGATCGTTTTAGTGGTTTTTTCGAGGATCATGCATCCTTTATTCGTATTAATTACTATCCACCTTGCCCCTACCCTGACCTGGCTCTTGGAGTTGGTCCTCATAAGGACTCTGGTGCCTTGACTGTCCTTGCACAAGATGATGTTGGAGGACTAGAAGTTAAACGGAAAATGGATGGAGCATGGATCCTTGTGAAACCCACCCCTGATGCATATATAATCAATGTCGGAGATGTAATTCAGGTACTCTTTTTAATCTTCAACCCCTCCCCCCCCCCCCCCCAAGCCACACACACACACAAAAAAAAATAATAATAATAATAAAAAGAGGCCATTAGTACTGATCCGGTTCTAGATTTCTAGTTATATGCACAATATGACTTACCCGCGGTGATTAAATCCTGTCTATGTAGTCACATGGTTACAAGGAATGTGCCATGATATAGTGACCAATTGACCATGACAAGAAAAAAGATGCAAATTTGATAATCATCTGTTTTTTTGGTACTTTGAATTCATTGTAGAAAGTGTATCTTTGAGGTGCCTCAGTAAGTCAGTGAAGTACCTTATTGTAAATTAACCTTCTGTTAAAAAGACCAATTTTGATAATATAATGGAGTCAAGGGGTTATGAACTTTTGATAATATGAAGTTTGCATAGAATTATATTTTTTTCTAGCTATTGACTATTTTCTTGGGAATATGCTGAGTTAGCGGGATTTATGTTGCGATATATTACTCAACCTTGCGTAGGTACGTTTGAAAGTAGGATCCCCTTGTCTAGAACATGATGGTGATGTTGCACTGCTTGTTATGCAGGTTTGGAGCAATGATAAGTATGAGAGTGTGGAGCACAGAGTAAAAGTGAATATTGAGAAAGGGAGATTATCAATTCCATTCTTCTTTAACCCGTCACACTATGTTACAGTCAAGCCTTTGAACGAGCTGATTGACAAACAGAACCCTGCTAAGTACCGGGAATACAACTATGGGAAGTTCTATACCACAAGAAGGCTCAGCGACTTTAAAAAGCTCAATGTTGAAAATGTCCAAGTCGCTCATTTCAAAATAGTTGAATAATATAGGATTGGTTGCAACCACAAAATATGTTACTGTCTGTGTGAAAGGACACAAAGTCTGCTATTTCAGTAAGAAGTATAAAGCTTTTCTCAATAACAGATGATGTACTAGATGTTTGATACCTTTTGTGTTCTCATAACAGATGATATACTTACGTAAATTTGTGATTAGGATGAGAATTAAGGGCCAAGTATGAAGATAATCCTGCCCATTGTTTTGATGTACGAATACAACTATCACGTACTTCGTATATATAAGATGCAGATTATGACTATGTTAACTTGGCTCACTTGTTAAAATATACATCTTTATGAGACTTTTTGTACTATAATCTTTCAGTAACATATTCTCAACTTTGTAGCCATTGTCTTTGGCTGATTTTATGTATCTATGCTGGCCTACATTTCTTCAGTAATCTTAATCTGTCCAGAAATTGGCTTTTCAATCCATATGCTTTCATCAACTAGCATGATTTTTGGAATTTATTGTTTGAATATGAAAAGGACTTTTTAGTCGTTATATTATGTTTTTGCCATATTATTGAGGTTGTTGATACTGTCCAAGTATTTTCTATTAACTTCTTGGAAAATATATCTGATGCCAGAAATCATCAACTTTCCTGACCACATGTAGAGCACCTTATCATTAAGATCTTGCACATTTATTCTTCCAGATTGATTGCACCAAATTTTTAGCAAAATCAGCCTAAAACAGAACTGTAAAATTTCCATGGAGAAAACAATGAGACGTGCTATATCCTTTGTACTCATCCTGTTTCTGTTCTTTGCTGCTGCTTCTGCATCCACAGCGAAAAATTCTCAGCTTGAAAAAGATTTTTCCAAACATATTGTGCTAATTCATGGGTCTTGTTTTGGAGCATGGTCTTGGTACAAAATAGTGCCATTACTAAAATCAGCAGGACATATGGTCACTGTGATTGATTTAGCTGCCTCTGGGATCAACCTTTTGCACGCTACAGATGTTCGATCCTTCTCTGATTACACTCATCCATTTATGGATTTCATGGAATCCATTCCCCCACATAAGAGGGTGATACTGGTTGGTCATAGTTCTGGTGGGGCTGTCATATCCCAGGCAATGGAAAATTTTCCAGAGAAGGTGTCCGTGGGTGTATTTCTGACTGCAGGAATGCCTGGTCCATCCCTCAATTATTCAGTTATTGCTAAAAAGGTGACATTCATGTATGTGGTTTAATTTGAGTATGCTCAGTGATAAGAATTCGACATTGCTAAATTCTCTTTAAATGCAATGCAGGCGATGAGTAGAGTGGCTCATGCACTGGACAACAAATTTACATATGATAATGGTCCTAACAATCCTCCAACAACCTTTGTATTTGGGCCCAAGTTTCTATCACAAGTAGTATTACAATATAGTCCAGCAGAGGTATGCACCAATATTTTTGAATTTTCCTTTTGCCATATATGCAATGTCATGTGAATATATAATGTACTTGATATGTAAATCACCAAGCCATTCTTGAATTTATTGACAGGATGCAGCTCTTGCAACAATATTGGTGAGACCTAGACCGGTGGTCAGTATAGAAGGTTTGATCTTTACGAAAGAAAAATATGGATCAGTGAGTAGAGTTCTCATTATTTCGGAGGAAGACAAGATTGTGACAGAAGACGCTGTGAAGTTGATGATTATGAAAAACCCTCCAAACAAGATCTTTACAGTAAAAAGTTCGGATCACATGGTTATGCTATCTCAACCCACACAACTTTTCGCTTATTTACTTAGTATTGCACACGAATTCTCCTGATTGTTTGCTTCTTCAGAATCAGCAAAGTTCCAAGGTTGCTGATAAAAGTCTTCTCAGTTATAGTGTTATACCTTATACTCTGTCAGAAAATATGTCAAAGTTTCTTTGCAATAATCAACTATCTGTAAAATTAAATTCATCACCCATACATGAATTTTTTTTAGGTACAGTTGACCTGTTTTGTTTATAATTGTATTCAATATATGAACCAATGATCTTCCATTATTCCATTTCAATCGAAATACATTTTTCTTTATGTGTGATTTTTCGATAGTTATATCATTACTTGCAAAGGACGGAGTAATTATAGATCATGTTAGCACAAAGCTTTAGATATTTCCACTGTTTGTGGATTACAGGCATGCTTGTGTCATTTATTTAACTACTATATTTTAACGGAGAAGTTTCCTTTTACTAGGAGAAAGCAAACTTAAGTTTTGGTACACTAATCAAGATCATTATTGTGGAGATCTTGAGCATTTTCTCAATAATTATAATTACATGGCCATTATCCAATTAATTTTTTTATTTTGCTTAGCTGAATTCAGCAGCTTGTTGCAGAAAAGTCAATGTCTTGCGTTCTTTGTTACTGTAATTTTTTTTTCTCATTGAAGTTTGAACTTTCTTGTTTTTAAGTCTAGCAAAGTAGCAGACCTTTAACCTGGAACTTCTAACCATTTCTAAGCCTCTGCAAAGGGTTACCATAGTCAAAACGCGAAAAATGCTGAAAAGAAATCTGCATCAGGGACTGATTTCTCTGAAAATCCTTCTGATTATATTTGTTGTGATTGAGGCATCCTATGAGCAGCTTGATCATCAACATAGTCATAAACCTTTGAGCAAGCACTTTGTACTGGTTCACGGATCTTGTTTAGGAGCATGGTCCTGGTACAAGCTGCTTCCCCTCCTTAAATCATCTGGTCACACAGTCACTGCAATTGATTTAGCTGCTTCCGGGATCAACCCTTTGCAGCCAAATGATCTTCAATCCATATCTGAGTATTTTCAGCCGTTGGCAGACTTGATGGTTTCTCTTCCCTCTGATGAAAGGGTGATTCTTGTAGGTCATAGTTTAGGTGGGTTGGCTATATCTCATGCTATGCAGCATTTTCCTGATAAAATCTCGGCGGGTGTTTTTGTCACAGCTCAGATGCCAGGACCAAATCTTAACGTCTCCATTCTTAGCCAAGAGGTAACCTTATGTTTAACTTGTTTTCAAACCTCTGAAAACTTTAGTTATCAGTCTCTATTTTACTCGTTTGATTATCTGTTACTCTGTATGAACTACAAGTATAACAACCTCAGAGTCAATAACGTTGTGGCTTTATCTGACATTGTTTGCAGTTATTGAACAGAAGTGGACCTGGATTAGATAATAAATTTATGTATAACAACGGTCCAAATAATACTCCGACTACCTTCTTATTTGGTCCGAATTTCTTGTCACAAAAGGTGTATGACCTTAGCCCTCCCGAGGTAAGTTGATGAAGGAGCAGAAAAATCCACACCTAGTGCATAATTTTACATTCTTAACAGTACAGGATCATTATCTAACTCTGTGCTTGCAGGATATTGCGCTTGCAAGCACACTGATGAGACCATTGCGCTTATTCAGTATGCAAGACATGTCCGAGGTGATTGTCTTGACGGATCAGAAATATGGATCAGTTCCTCGCGTATATATAATCTCTGAAGAAGACAAGATAACGGATAAAGAAGTGGAGAGATGGATGCTTAAGAAAAACCCTCCCAACAGAGTGGAAAAGATAAAAGGGTCTGATCACATGGTCATGGTTTCCCAACCCCTGCAGCTTTGGGTTCATCTGCAGAGCATTGCAGCAGATTTCGATTAACTGTTATTCTGCTAGCTCTTTTTCTGCAGTCTGCACTGATAAATGCTGAGGGGTGGAGTCACGGGGACACGGGTAGCTAGCCGAGGTTGTGCTCCCTAAGAATTACTTGGTTTCTTGGTGATCAAACTCTTTGCAAATCATAACACAGGTTCAAAGTGTGTTTATTGTTAATCACTGTCATAAACATTCAATTCTGACATTATCTAGCTCTGGTTTTTTATAAACTGAAACCAACAAAGAAGTCTAGGCGTTTTCAAAACATGACTACAAAAAATGTAGCGTAGCAGTGAAAAAAAAAAGCACCAAAACAGCATGTTGGTATTGCATGCCACAATATATACAAGTCAACAATTTCCCAAGGTGATTAATCACCAATTACAGCCTTCCAATATAGCAAGAGAAATGACACCATCACAAAACTACAAACTAATTGCTCATCACACAATTCAACATGATTAGCTCTTTCCCTAACAACATTTTAACTTCTCCTTGCTATTAACAAGAGAAAATCCAAGTTTACGCTCTTGCAAAATAGTAAATTTCGGGATAAAAATAGGTAAAACCTCTAATGTTGTCATCAGATTGTTAGCAGTTTTATCCAATTTAACCCCAAAATATTACGATTTTGCCTAACAACATCATTACAACTGCACTCCCTAAAATTCCCCTGTTCCCTAATATCAATTCATAATCCGTAGTAGACTAATAGCCGTGTTCCTACCTCCAATATAGCACGCGGGTTGTTACAGCATTGTTCAACCATCCTCCTCCCAATATCAAGTAATGGATGACGATTTACATGCTCTTGTAAACCCTCATCGTCAAATACTCTAGACTCAAACAATAGCCAAGAATTCTCCTCATACAAACCTCGCAGCACATATGTATAAGCTTGAGTCACCCCCTCTTTCTTAGCAAACAAAAAGCGGCGTACCCTTTTAAGGGCCTGATCATCTTTGTTTTCTTCAACGAACTTTGACTCAGCTAGTGTAAAGAGCTCATTGAGACAATCACCAACTTCATGAGCAACAGCCTTGAGTCGTTCATCAATGTACCCACGTGTTTCGCGAGATAGCTCAACTGCACGGAGAACTTTGATGATAGTGGAAATGGTTTTGATGATAGAATGCTCGGCTCAGTCAAATGAATCCAACACCGATTACAATTACTTTTGCTTTTTCATTGTTTAATCAAGCTTTAGGACCCTTTTCACAAACTTTGAAATGAATGGTAGTTATTCGCGAAAATAATAAAGTCGATCTTTAAATTCAATCAAGAATTGTTGGCAAAAACAAGATCAACTTCCTGTGAGGTTTATCATGCATTAATCTGTAGGTTATAGTGTGTTTACTGTTATTCTCTGAAATAAATAAAATTTTAAAAAACGATTCTGTAGGTTTTGGCATGCATGTATAATGACCCAATGTTCATAGTAGTGCAAATCTTCTCCACAAATTTGCGTTTTCCTTCGTAAATTTCCATTATCACCCATTCGGCCATTCCTACCCCCAAAAGGTAAAGAATGAGAATGGAGAGAAAGAATTTGACGCTTAGGCATGAGATAATGCATTACACTGAATAGACCTTTCTTCATCTCCCCAGCATACTGAGTGCCGAGGATGACCATCTCTCTTCTAGCAAGATTAAGGTCTATGCTAGTCGAGGATGTCATGTAATGTGTGTAACGATTACATGGGAACTTTCCAGCATTGTATATAGTGAAGTCTGGAGTACCAAAGTCCTCTAGTTCCTCGGGTGTAGGTCGGATGCACCTGTCACCCATCCAGTTATTAAATTTGCACACAAACACACACACACACAAAGCTAGATACATCCATTTTCAGCTTTCTTATCCTTGTGTATACATGCATTACCTTGAATTTTCATACATATTTATGTGTGGAATTAATATAAAGGTTTTTTTTTTTATTTTTACTCCGTAAGATACGGGAGGCCTTCTTATCAGAGAAGAGGGGTGAGGATGAACCCCCACCACTTGGGGCAGATGATAGAGGGACTAACCATGCCTCCACTCCTTAATTCTCAATTTCTCATATAAAATGTTCTCATGGATAATACACCCATATATAAATTTGAATGTCAATGTGATTAATTGATCTGTCCAAAATATGTTGAAGTTTGTTTAGTTTGGTAGTGGATCGTCAAATGAACTTCCACACTCATTAGCTCGATCATTTCCAATTACTTACTTCATTTAGAATTAATTTTAACAAATATTTAACCCTTAACTTATGACAAAAATAGTACTCCATAATTGTACAACAAACAAAACCAATAGCTATTCATCGTATGTAACTACAAAATACATTATTCTAAGCTCATTAAAGAAGAAGATAACATTTAAGTGATGAATGAATTCCTAAAAGGATATTTTTAAGATTCCTTGAAAAATTCAAAAACTTGGTTGTATTTGATGTAAGAAAGGAAATGATTGATCATATACGGATAAAAATATTGACCGACTTCGAATATTTTTTATTCAAATTATCAATTAGCTAAACTTAAAAGTTGTCATATGCTTTCGTGTCACTCTCCCATACATAAGGATGACATTTGGATGTTTTGACAATGGTTGGCTAACTTTTAGGAAACAACCTCAATTATTTTTTAGAAATAAAGATCATGAATGTTTTTTTTTTATCCTGTTATTTTTAGTATTTTAATTACAATAATTGTTTGGTGGTCCTAGATCCATCTAGATAAGCTAAGGTATGATACACATTGATTTCATTGTATTTTAATATAGAACTGTACTTTAATCAACCTACATAATACAAGTAAAATATTGAAATTTTCTCTTTTGAAGGCAATGGTAAGACCATAATTAGAAGACTTTCAACAAAAATTAAATTTAGACCATGATTAAGAGTGTCATTGTCAAACGTAGAATTCTATTCAAAGGAAGATGCATGGGGTTGCTCTGTCCCAACCACCCCAAAAAGAAAACCTTATTTATAGGCTTAATTTGCCACAAGTGGGTCCCCCCACGCTCCGCCTTTGCCCGCTGCCCCAACTACCAGCCCGAACCTCCGCGACTCTACTCGTGTACGCCCTAAGTTTTTGGTAGCTTGCATTGTTAAATTTATATTGAACAAATGACTAGTTAATGAACCCGTTTTGAAAAAAGTTGTTAGACTAACTATTATTGATATATAATAAGAAGGGAATTTACGAATACTCAAAGTCATACAACTAAACCCAAGTTTTGAAGAAATTGCAAATTTTAGCAAAAACGTCTCTCTAAAATCGTACCTATTGAAATAGACTAAAGCATAAATAAAAGTACGAGTAATAACAATAAAACAAAAATGTAACAATTTAACAAACAAGTTGCCGTGAATATCAATTACTACTAATCAAAACTGTGATAAAATCACAAAGAGTAACTAATCAATCAACAACATCCACTGTATCACTAATTAAACTTCTCCTAACCATCAATAAAAAAAAAAAAAAAAAAAAAAAAAACATAACTCGAAACGAAAATATAAAAAACAAAGAACAACATCCATCCATCTCATGAATGTGTTCTTATGTTTTTGTACAAATTCGATCATACACGAACATATTTACATATGATACATACGTAGTTCGACAACAACGAACTACATATATATGTAACAAAATTAAGGAAGAAGGCCAGGGTAAGGAAAAGGAACTTGGTAATTATAATTAAGAGTTCGACGATTACGATCTGTAAGAGCTTCACCATCAGCATCTAAACTTCGATGAACAACTGTTTTAACTGCATGAGCAAACGCTACTACAAATTCTACTCCTAATCTTACTAAACTTAAACACATCTCCACTTCTTTTATCACCATTCCTCCCATTTTTTCTTTCGAAATATGCAACTTCTAGACGCTGCGTATTTTATTTTTTGAGTGTGAGTTTTTCGAATGTTTGATGTTAATAAAAATGGAAGAAAAAGTGGGGTTTATATATAGTTTGAGATTGGGTAAGAAAACAATAATGGTTTTATGTGGCTAAGGAAATAAAGGTGAAGTTTTTGTTTAATTTGGCTCTTGTTGTATGCCAAAGGCCGTTTTTTGAATTTTCTCTCTCTTGTATGATTATGTTGATTAATGTAGTGTGATTTCTTTTGGGACCAATCCAAGTCATCACAAGGTTCCGAACACGGGTTTTTGCATTCATTCATTCATGTATGGTTAGGGGTATTTTGGTAATTTTACGTTGCGAGTTTTGATTGTCTTTACCTATTTTCCTCTCCTTGTAGTTTGTTTAGGGTGTACCGTGTACGTGTAAGCATATTGATGTCTTACATATGTAGCTCTATATGGATCGAAGGGATGGACTTTTTTTTTTCTTTTTGGCATGTCTACAAAATACAAACCCTACTTTTGGAGGCGCTGATGGTTTTTGTGTCACCAACTTAACCCTATTAAACGGTACTAAAATTTAAAATTCTATAGACAAACAATGTCGTTAGCGATACGGAAAGTAATCTCTTAAGAAGAAGTAATTGGTTGATATGAGTTAATTCAATACGCGATACAACACTGTGATTCATGTTGAGTTAGGCCACATATTTAAATCTCGATACAACAAAGACAAAGCATGAGAAAATAACTACTCCGTAAAATTTATGTGATTAACTAAATACGACATTACCCGACTTGATGAGCATGTATTGAGGATCAAGTCATGCCTAGGGTGTGCCTTCTCCACAATGGTTATCCTTCTAGTATTGATATATTTTGTATATGATCATTCCCAAATGAGGCCTTAGGCACCTTAGCCTGTTTTCAAGCACTCCATTAAGCACTTCGATCGACAACATTTTTAGCGGTCAACGGTTTTCTTGGGTTCAAACTTGTTTATCTCTTTAATAACTTAGGTCATGATTAGAGACTATAGAGAACATTTCGACCCATTGGACTATTGTGGACATTCGAAGACTAAGATCCATATTCTAATTCTACACCTTCCTTAAAGTTGATCAAGACTAAGTCTAGCAAGCACATGAAATTGCGATTCATTGTCATCTTTCTCATTAATTGCATTCTTATATAAATGTAATTTGTTTCTTAGTTTATTTTGTGATGTCAAAAAAAAAAAAAAAAAAAAAAAAAAAAAAAAAAAAAAAAAAACTCACTCTTGAATCTGGAAAAATTGATATTTTCGTGTTTAAGAACTAGCTTAGTTTTCTGTCCTAGCTTAAAGTATATATGTATCACACTAAAGGAATAATTAGGTTTAAAATTATCATTGATTAAATTTCTAGCCTTCTTACCTTCTAGGAATGAAGTTTAATTCTTAATTAAGAGTTGGTTAACTACTTCATATCACCGTGTCTAATAAAAAAAAAAAAAAAAAACCCATAATATTTTCATCAACCAAATAACTCAACAAAAATTCACATGAATGTGCTTCATTTTTCATGTCTTTTTACATCCAACAAATGAACATTATATTTAAATATATTTGTAAATTGTATAGTTGTACAATTTAAACATTAATAAAACTATACACTAGGCCATTTTCCAAGGTAAATATGATATTATGTGAAATTCGCAAAAGTCTAGGAAAATTACACTTTTCATAATGAAGTAAAATAGTTGATATCAGATTACGTGGTGTTGCAACAACTGAACATATGATTTGCTAAAACATACTAGTGTACATCATGGCCTTATCCAAAATTCTTAAACACGACAACCTTGGGACACACTTTACTCACTTTTCAACTGCTCCCCTCCCTTTTGCTCTTTATTAATTACTGATTAGTAGACTTTTCTAGTGATTAATGAATTTGTAAACATACAAGTATAACAAATTTCAAGTAGCTCCATAAAAAACCTAGTAGATTAGCTCCTCCGTTCATGGAAGATCAATAATCTCAATTAATTAGTCAAAATTTAATTACAAGTAATATGTTAATAAAATTAAATAGAAATATAATGAAGTTTTGTTTGATTCTCTTCAATAATTTGCACTGTTTAAGAATATTACAGAGTATACATCCAAAAATCTTGTCTAATTTCTCCACACTTATTATTGACTTTTAGGCCATGTTATGTCCACTTTATTCCAATTATTTCAAGAAAAATAAGTTTGAATAAGGGTAAAATAGTTCATATTAGGCTAATTCAAGTAATATAAATTCTAATGAGTTTTGATAATTATTATTCAAGTTTAACGTACAATTAAATCAAATTCCAGTAAGATCTTATACGTTCAAATAAATTTAGATAGGTCACGTACTATTAGTACACACTTTTAATTAATCAATCAAATATTATTACCTTTATTATATTATTCCTTTAATCAACCATACATTTATTCTCTTTATTTATCTTATTTACGTTCATTAGTTTAATCATTCAAACCCTATTTTCATCCTCACGATCATTTTGTATCAACTTCTTAAAAACGTGTGCAAAACACAAATAAGACTTTTAATTAGAGACAAAGGAGTAAACAACATTATAAACATCATCACTTAATACTTGTAGTATATGCATTAAAAACAGTAAAATATCCAATTAGGCAGTCTGTTAAGACCAAAAGGAGTATCTTTGTTAATTAAATTAAAGTAATACTTGTTGGTATAAACAAGAAAAAGTCTGTGATTGAATTCAACTTGACACCGTGTTCACTATTCATTGATTTTGAATGGAAATTTCGGGTCATCCTGTCTCCATTAGGTCACATAAACTATGATTACTTTTATACAAGACTTAGAATAGAATATTACGTACGAATACGAAATTATAAAATTGTTCATACTAATTAAGATAAGTGCATGTTTATTGGTAAGTAAATTATTTAATAATAAAATATATAGCTTGTAACGTTAATCATATGCCAGTTGTTCACTAAATCTACGCAATTTGGTGGAGTATAATTAAAGGATTTGGTGGGTTTATCGAATCTTATTTATGACATCTTCATATTGTGTTCTTTTAATTTTCTTCTTATCTAAACTTGTGAAGCTTCATTGTTACTCCCATGTAAAACGATAACGTCAAAAGATTGTTACTTGATACGGGACGTGATACGTATATCTCATTTCTACGGTTCTACCTACCATATCCGAATACAATACCCGTATAATTTGCGTCGTCCTACTTCGTATACATCGATTAGGATAATGAAATGTAAAGTAAGATCGAGAGGGTGTGATTTTAAAGCGAATTTGGATGGATAGTTAGATTTTACTTTGTATCAAGTAAACAAAATAAGATCTTATGTGTATGACATGTTTTAAGGGTTTGACTTAGTGGTAGGAAGTTGAACTAATAATTGTATTCAGTGCGTCTTGTGTGCGGCTGGTCATACCGTGTGACTGTTGTAAAATAACAAAGTAACCCCTGTAACACTGACTGAGTAACCCCTATAACACTGACGAAGTAACCCTTATAACACTAACGAAGTAACCCCAAAAATTTGCACCAAAACTAACGAAGTAACACTTGAACATTGAATGGGTAACCCCTATAATACTAATAAAGTAACCCCTATAATGGTTGGCCACACCAGCCACATATAAGAATTTGTGAATTTAATTAGCTAAAACCTTAGCTTTGGTCTAGCAATAAGAAGTAAGTCCTAAATTTTTGTTTTATTATTGAAGGTGAAATTTGGAAATCACATGCCAACATTGTCATTTCATGTTGTTGAAATTGTTGGTCTTGGAATGACCCTTTTGCCTTACATCAAGGATTCAAGGATTTGCTGGTGTTTATTTGTCAATTTTTGTTTAGAGTACTTCGACTTTTTGAAATATTTAATATATGATTGATCTTAGAAAATATAAGATCAAATATTTTGTTGAAATTCATTCTAATTAATGGAGGAGAGCATAGTCTTAGAATAAAAATGATGCGAAGTAGATATTAGAGTAATTTCAATTTTAAGAAAAGAACATATTTTATCTAAGGAATTTTCAAGACTTGAATTATTTAACCTCTATGTTTTGATATATGCACTAACTAATACACTTTTGTAGTATTAATATTTAAAAATTTAACTAGAAAATGCACAAAGTTAGTGTACTAGTCTCAGTTAGGGATGCTAAAAAACTACACCAAATCGGAAAAATGGACAAGACTAATTAGATCGAATTGAAGAAAACCAATTCTAGCCTCGGATCAAACAATATAATTCTCTAGCCTAATGTCCAAAATCTTAATAATTTGGTTTTGGACTAGACTTGTTTTTAGTTAAAACTTATAAATTAAAAATCCTTCCCGAAAACGAATCATTTTTTCCTTCAGCATGTTAGGAGTATTTTTATAAGGATCTTGTTGATAAAAATCTTAAGGCATTTGACAATGATTTAACAAATCAAAATCACTCGTCGATAGATGTAATTAATTCTTATTCTTACTTAATAATATATTTATATATTCACTTTTAGTCATGTTATCGAATGCCCCAACGTTTAGCTTTCTTATACTAGTTCAATTTGGTCTGATTTTTATTGGTCTATTTTGAATCCAATCCTATCATAACTAGATCGATCTCCGCATTTGAATTTTAAAGTACTTGGTTTTCGATTTGATTTGGGTATGAACCAATAAACAACCCTAGTCACATCAGAAACCGGTGAACAACCCTGGTTAAATTATGAAAAAGACCACTTTAATTTTTCTCTAAAAAAACTTATGTAATAAATTGGGCCGGCCCAATCTATTGGGTCGGCGAGCCCAAAGGAGAACCCAACCCAACCCAAATTTGTTAAGGTCAAACCTCAAAAGTCAAAGGAAGGTCCCAATCCAAGGAAACTCATCAATAATTACAAAAATTCAAATTCCATAGCCGTTGTTACAAGTCTTGAAACCCACTTATTACGATCTTACGGAACTGCAACTTATATTTTCCATTTTTCCCCCTTTTTTTAATTTCTTTTGTCCTTTTTCTAAAAGGGTAATTAAGGCAAATTCAAATTATTTGAACCACGGATGCATCCTCACCGTCCGATGTTTGAACCATTTTCAAAATTAGCACATCTCAACCGTCGATTTCCCCTCAATTTTCAAATCTAAATTCAATTCTTTCTCTCTTCAGTGTCTTCAAGTTCAAACTTCAGATACTGAGTGAAGTGAAAATGTCGGAGTGAGGAAGAGAGAGAAACTCAGTAAGTAAGTGAGGAGAGAGAAGTAAGAGTAACAATTTCAAAATCATGTTTGATTGATTAATTCAAACTTTAGGGAAAATACCCTTTAATTTTGTTTTAAGTTTCCACAATTTTTTTAAGGATTATTTCAAAATTTGGAGAAATTAGCAGCTGAATTTGAGCAACATTTTAGAAAACAATTTCAGGATTTCGTCCGTTGCATATTTTGTTTCTTAATTCGTCAGTCAGGTATTTTTTTTTTCTTATTTTTGTTTTGTTTTTGATAAATTGCAATTGTAAGATTTTTATTTTGTCGATGATTTTATGTAACTTGTGTGAAATTGATGAATGTTAATGCTGAATTGAAATAGGATGATGCGGGATTTCAAGTTATCGCGTCGTAATCCCGAAAAGAATGAAGAA
The DNA here is from genome assembly GCF_001683475.1 of Chenopodium quinoa. Classification (NCBI taxonomy): domain Eukaryota; kingdom Viridiplantae; phylum Streptophyta; class Magnoliopsida; order Caryophyllales; family Amaranthaceae; genus Chenopodium; species Chenopodium quinoa. The sequence continues at coordinate 1,491,729 of NW_018744537.1, forward strand.
ATTGAGAATGTACCTATAAACCCTAATGACCCATCTGTTAATTTAAGCAATTTAGATGCTAGTAGAGCTCCACTAGTTAATTTAGATCAAGAAGTGACTGTTGTTAAGAGTAAATTTGAGAGAACACCTGTGAAATCAAAGGTTAAAACCTCGGAATCTCTTCGGACCCCGGAGAGGCAAGGGTTTGGGACATTAGGAAGGAAGAGGTTCGGGTTTTCGGGTGTGGTTGATGATGGGAGGTCTGAGATGAGTAGTTATTTGGGGTTGGGACTATCTGGTAGAAATGGAGGTTCATTGAATTTGACACCTAGGGTTAGTGGAGCTAATGCTAATGGGAGGAATTATAGTGGGTGTTCTGAGAGTACTTCTACTACTACTCAGACTACACCAACTAAGAGTGTGAGTAAGCCTCCGAACCCTGGGTATGCTGCACCAATGAGTAGCCAACGACGTCCTGGAAATAGCAGTGTTCGTGTTGGGAATTATCCCGCATTGTCTAGGAGGTTTTCGGTGTCTGGTGCTCAGCAGTGTGTTGTTGATAGTGCTGATGTTCCACATTTTGATCTCAAAGAGGATCCGTCGTTTTGGATGGATCACAATGTACAGGTACATGTAGTTGTTATATCCAATGTTTGGTTAGTTAACTTGTATTTGGGTACATTTTTAGCATACTGCAGTAGTTGTTAAAAGTTGAATACTAGAGTTATTTTGTAATATGGTGCATTGTTTAGGTTATATTAAGGGTACGACCCCTCAACAGTGTTGAGAAAAATACTCAAGGATACAATAGATGTGTGAGGCAGGAAAGTGCACAAAGCATTACTTGGATTGGGCAGCCAGAAACTCGATTTACATTTGATCATGTAGCATGTGAAACAGTAGATCAGGTACAGTCAAAATCTGGTTATGTTTTGCCACCTTTGAGCTAAGTTGTTAAGTCTGAAAATGTTTCTGATATTATATGCTGCCTGCAGGAGATGCTTTTTAGGATGGCTGGTTTGCCAATGGTAGAGAATTGTTTATCTGGATATAACAGTTGCATGTTTGCCTATGGGCAGGTAATTCATCTTTTGTTAGTTTTGTTCTTCATGTTTAGTTAAAATGTGAAAAGACTAATCATAGTATATCTGATTTTTACTGAAGAAAAAGTATCTTTGATTTTGGTGTTGAAAAGTTTCATCACTATTTCGATTATCTGGTATACTTGCATATTTGACATCCATATGATAAAATTGAGGCAAGAGGCATCAATATAGTATTGAAATTTATACATAATGTGGCCTTTATGCATAAAATTGTATCTTTTCCTTTTATCCTATGTTGATGAGTTATGTGTGGCTCTTGATCCCACTGCCATTAAGATGTACTTCATAGTTTTTGCGAATGTTGATTCACAAACAAAATAGCTAAGATGGTCATAATTCCCCTTACTATACTGATCTAATCAATGGCCATCTCTCATGTGTTAGACTGGAAGTGGAAAAACTTACACAATGCTTGGGGAAATGGATGGTGTTGAATTCACACCTAGTCCACATCGTGGAATGACACCAAGAATATTTGAATTCTTGTTTGCTAGAATCAGAGCAGTAAGTATTATTTTCCTTCAACAATGTTGGCTGATCAACCAATGCTTGGACCTTATGTGAGCTAAGAATATCTTCCAAATGTTCTGATATCCCAGGAAGAGGAAAGCCGAAGTGATGAGAAATTGAAGTACAGCTGCAGGTGCTCTTTTTTAGAGATCTATAATGAGCAGATTACTGATCTCCTTGATCCGTCATCGACAAATTTGCTTGTAAGCTTCACAACTTAATAACATCCAGTCCTTAGTATTTATGAATGGCAATAACTCTACTAATGGTCTGTTACATAATCTAAACAGCTTCGTGAAGATGTTAACAATGGTGTGTATGTAGAGAACCTTTCGGAATTTGAGGTTCACACTGTAGGCGATATCCTGAGACTCCTGATCCAGGTTTCATTCTTATTGCTTGTTGACTTGCTAAGCCTTCATCACTTGCAAATTTACTATGCTATCAGTTCTGCCCCTGTATTGGCTTCTTGTCCTATACATTTACTTTGTCACAATCTTGGAATTCTTGGCAATAGGGTTCCTCAAATAGGAAAGTTGCTGCAACTAATATGAATAGAGAGAGCAGCAGGTCTCACAGTGTTTTCACATGTGTAATCGAGAGTAAGTGGGAGAGGGATTCAACAACTAACTTGCGATTTGCTAGACTTAATCTTGTCGATCTGGCTGGTTCAGAAAGGTAACACTGAACTTAAAGAGATTTCATTCCTGGCATATTTGCTTTTTCCAGCACTTCTTTTGGATCAGTCATGTCATGTTGATACCATAACTGCCATTTGCAGGCAGAAATCATCTGGTGCTGAAGGTGAACGATTGAAAGAAGCTGCAAATATTAACAAATCCTTGTCAACATTGGGGTAATCTACTAGAAGCTGAATTTTCTTTGCAACTGTTTCCTAACTTTTCATTATCCTTTCATTAACGATTGATGTTGTGCATGAAAATTTTTTCTGCAGTCATGTAATAATGCTTCTAGTGGATATAGCTCATGGGAAGCCAAGGCATGTTCCTTACAGAGATTCAAGGCTGACCTTTCTTCTTCAGGTTACATTTCTTCATCTTTAAAACTAGCTGTTTTCATGCTTGTCTGTATCAGACCTCACCTTTGAGAGATCGTGTTATATAGGATTCACTTGGTGGTAATTCAAAAACCATGATAATTGCCAACATAAGCCCTTCTATCTGGTATGGATCTTGACAATTACGTGACTTATATTAACAAGTTGTAACACTACTCTTGCTCATTCTAACCTCAATTGCTGTGGTCTTATCTAGCTGCGCTTCTGAAACACTTAACACACTAAAATTTGCTCAAAGAGCAAAACTGATTCAAAACAATGTAAGTTATCATTCCCTCAGAAATGTTATATACACTTACACATATCAGCTAGTCAAATTTTCTGTTGATTTGACTTGTTTTATATTGTTTTAGGCTGTGGTGAATGAAGACTCTTCGGGGGATGTTGCTATGCTACATCACCAAATATGGCTTTTAAAAGTATGTTTAGTAAATTATGGTGCTTGTAAAGATTGTGAAATTGGTTTTGAAACTTTCGACAGCTAATTGACGTTGCAATAAAACAGGAGGAGCTTTCTGCTTTGAAACGTCAAAATCTTTCTCGAGCTTTGACATTCGATCCCTATACAGTGAGAATCCAGGAAAACACTGACATTGAAAGTAGAAAAGAAGACGAGCAGGCTGGAGAGTTGCTCGGGTGTGAATCCAAGGGAAACCTACAATTGTCTTCCAAACAGGTATTCTGGATAACTGTAAAAACTATTAAGCTTCGAGAAAATATTTTTTTTAAATCATCAAAATGAGCTAAATCATTGCATATTTTGTCTCAAAATTTTTGTTGTGATTTGAACATTATCGTTTTTGTGATAGAACATTGTATATTTGAATTTGGCTTATGTTTTTTTGTTACTAGAACAGGGATTTCATATCATGTTTTCAGTTTTGAAGTATGTACTCTATGTTATACTGTGCAAATCTTAAAAAATAGCAGTGTCTCATATACTTATGATTATTTGGTACTGCTGTCTTGTTTATGATAGTTAAAATCCATGGAATTGATGCTTGCTGGAACCTTGAGAAGGGAGCAGATGTCAGAAAGTTCCATCAAGAAGCTTGAAGCTGAAATTGAGCAGCTGAATCGTTTGGTACTTGCTGTGTTTTCATGAGTGTAAAGTTGTAAATAATACAGTTCAAGGTAGTGGACTCATTTAATTTATTATGTTTCAGGTTCGTCAAAGAGAAGAGGACGCTAGATGTAGTAAAATGATGCTTAAGTTCCGTGAAGACAAGATTCAAAGAATGGAGTCCCTTGTGTGTGATTTGAAACCAGTGGATGCTTATCTGCTTGAAGAAAATGCTGCGCTCTCTGAAGAGATTCAACTGTTGCGAGCTAAAGTTGATCGGAACCCAGAAGTTACCCGGTTTGCTGTGGAGAATATTCGGTTACTAGAACAGCTGAGAAGGTTTAACCTCCCCTAGAAAAAAATGGAACCTTATTATTGTTTCATTATTAACTGGTGTAATTTTTGATGCATTTGCAGATTTCAAGACTTTTATGAGGAAGGTGAAAGAGATATGTTACTGCAAGAGATATCTGAGCTGCGGGCCCAGGTTTGTGCATTGATATGAAAATTAATATTTTTCCTTACAGTTCAGTTTCTTCTCCACTGTTGAGCTATTAATCCTTGTCATGTTTCTTTTACAGCTTATCCGCTCACTTGATAACAGTAACCAGCAGCATAACCATGGAGACCTGGCTCAAGTATGTTATGTCTATTTCCTTTAATTTCTAATAGTGTTTCTGCTAAGTCGGATTGCCGTGTCACATAGAAGCATGCTTGATCAGAAAAGTGCATTACTATCAGAGTAATAAGGCCCAAATAAGATATTTTCCTCAAAATACAATTAGAATATGGGAACTTCAGTTTGCAGCTGAGGAGTTTGCAAGATCTCTTTTACAATGTCTTACAAATGCCCATATTGCAGGTGGTGCAGGAAGTTCCAAATAACAGCAAAGAAAATGAAAGTGTCCATTCTGAGGTAGCAACTTTATATCCCAGCTATATTAATGGCTTGTAATTTTGGTATTACTTTCAAGTTTTAATATTTATTTTTTATTTTTTTAATTTTATCTTTTTCCTTTTTTTTCCCCCTCTGGTTTTAGTTAACTTGTACGAAGAAAGAGTTAGAAGAGTGCCAAAGCAAGCTGAAGTCTTGCTTAGAAACTAATGCAAAACTAAGCAGGTAACAGCTTCGCTGGGTATTTACTAGGATAATGGGGTTTCCAGGGCTTTTTTACTTCAGTTAATTCAACTGTTTTAATTGACTTGTATCTAATTTGCTGCAGAGAAATTGAGGACTTACAAGCTTATTTTAAGAATAAAGAATCAGAAATTCATGATGAAATTCTGATTCCTGATACAATGAAGGTATTATAAACGTATTACCAGGTCAAATTGATATTTGATATATGAATGGTTATGTCTGTAGAAAGAAAAGCTTGCACAAGTTGAAGCTTAGCCAATAAAATTTGTTGCTTATTATGCTGTTCTTCCGTCGAAGGATTGATTCCTTAGTGATAAAAATATTTACTAGATCTTGTTCATATCACAGAAAATCCAAGGTCCATGTCTTGGAGTTCAAGCAATTGATGCAGTTGATGAAAAGAGTACAAATAAGGATAGAGATCAGGCAAGACATGCTGAAGAATTAGTAAATTTGGAACTAGAGCTGGATATACTGAAAATAATTCTGAAAGAAGAGAGGAATTTGCGTGGACAAGTGGAGGAGACAGTGTCTTCATTAACTAGAGATGGCCAATTGGCAGAAGAGGGAGTGATTTTAATGAGGAAGCAGTGGGAAGATGCCAAAGGGGATCTAAATGAAGCTAAGTCAGTAATTGAAGCACTTGAGTCCCAACAACTTTTATCTATCAGTGAGATTGAGGATCTTAAAATCCGTAACAGCCATTATTTGGAGCTGTTGAACCAGCAGGAACTTCAAATTGCTGGACTAAGTGAACGAAGACTTGACCAAGAATCTACCTTCTCATGTTTAAAGCAGTCTGAATCTGAAGATTCTCCCTTGCAGTTACAACTGAAGAGGATGCAAGCTTCTCTAGACAAGGCTAAACGTTTAAATACGTGGTACCAAAGTGACCATGCTTCTCAGAGATCTAACGAAGAAGAAATGGATGAAGTACGGCGGCAAGCTGAGGCAGAAACAGCTGAAGTGATTGTCTGCTTGCAGGAAGAGCTTTCTGTGCTTCAGCACCGTGTGCAGGAGAGTGACTTGAAAGAAAAAGAGGCAGAAAGCAAGCTCCATACTTTTGAGATCAAACTGAAGGAACTGCAGGAATCTTCTGACATGATGTCACGTGAGAATGAAGCTTTACGTCAAAGTGTTGCAGAGAAAAACATAGAGATGGAATCACTGGTAAAAGACTGGGAAGCATTAAGCTGTGAGATTGAAGAATCTCTTATTGAGGGACATGATGCTCTTAGAAGTGCCTCTGATCAACTTGCTTCTGTTTCCCTTTCAAATAAAAGGGGCTGGATTTCTGAACAATTTGGTAAAATGATCAGGCAGGTATCTGACAAAGAATCAATAATTGAACAACTAAACCGATGTTTAGAGGATGCAAATAGTAGAGCCAGTGACATGGAACGTATGTTGATGTCTCTTAGAGGCGCAGCAATGGTCATGACTGAGTCTCACCAACAAGAGTGCTATGAGAAGGAGATTGAAATACAGCAGCTGAGAGCAGAGATAATGGCTCACCTCTCTGCTAAAGAGGAAGAGATATACATGTCTGAGAAGAAGGGTTGTGAAAGCAAAGAAGTTGTGGAAGCTGGAGTGCTTAGCCTGCAAGCAGCTTTCACTGACTTTGAAAAAAATTGCGAAAGTAAAATCTTGGCTCTGGATCATAAATTGCACATGGTTGAAGGATGTGCTCAAGAAGTTAAAAGCTCTTGGCACCAAAGAAAAGAAGTAAGTTTTTTGTTCGATTTATTTCTCTGATGAATGTGCTGAAACGTTGGTGCATAAGCATTTTACACGTAGAATAATTTATACCAAGCCAAGGCCATTTATCTTTTGTCACATGAGCCAATTAGGCAAGCACGTCACTTTACTACATTCTGCTTGTTCAATTGCCATTTCCTTTTGCTCCTAAATCTTGGACATGTCTTAATTACTGTTATCATAGTGCAAAACGTACAAGGTAATAAGCTTCTGGTCAGTGGTTAGATTGAGGACAGTTTTTTTTATTTATTTTTTTTTATTTATTATTCTTTTTTTTTTTAATAATTTTTCTTCATTCTTTCTTATGTTATTCTCTTTTCCTGTTACAGGTTGATTTTATTCCTTTTTCTTTTTCGAAGCTTGTGCGTATTAAATCTAACTCTTTGAAAATAAAATAGCATGTGCTCTAACTCCATGTTCATAACAAACAGTTTCTAACATATAGCACAACTCTTGAGGTGTTTAGTGTCCACCTAAATTACTTGAACCGTCCTTACTTTTATATGAACTCTTTTACAGTTTATTGTTTTCAATATAATATGAGTTGTCATAATTGTTAAACAAAATATGAAGCTCTCATCACGTGCATTAATTTGATCTAGTAATAATTAGAACAATTTATTAAAAAAAAAAAATGCTATGAACAATGTGGGAATTCTTTTTCCTGTGTTTCATCTTTTTACATAAGCTGCTATGCTTTTGTGCTTTTGATCATGATTATTTCTGTTTTTGATCATCTTGATTTTTGCTTCTTAATGCCCTTACACTCCTTTTGTAGTTACTTGAGCTGCAACTGGTAGATGCCAAATCAATGACTGCTCAAAATACTGTAGAGACTTCTTGCCTTCTTGCTAAGTTTGAAGAAGCTCAGGACACAATGGAAGAGGCTGATATAATGATCAATGAATTGCTTTTAGCAAATGAAACAGTGAAAATTCAAGTAGAAGACCTCAGAAATATGAACAACGTGCTAACTAGTGAAAGAGACAGTCTAATTAGTGAAGTACAGCGACTACAATCTGCTAATGAATTGAACGATCAGACATGTAGAGATCTTGAGAAACAACTTGAGATGGATGTTTCACAAAATTTGAGCCTTATTGAGGACTTGCGGGGTATCATTTCTCAAGTGCAGAATACATCTGAGGATGCGTTCATGTCGTTAACCCATGATTTTAACTGTATAAAGTCCCAGCTTCACGATACTGTCCAAGTGATGCATTCATCACTTGAGGACATTTGGTCACAGATTTTTATGAAGGATTGTGCTTTTTCAGTGTTACATCTTTGCCATATGGGGGTACTGTTAGAGGCAGTGACATCATTGAATGCAGAAAATGGAGTTCTTCACCGCAGAATATGTGAATCTGATGCTGTGATATATGATTTGAAGGGGCACAACTTGAAATCAATAGAGGAGCTTGAAATGTGTCGAATGCTCAAGGGGAAGCTGTTGGCTGACTTTAAGAGCAGCTTTGATCGCATCGTAAGGAAAGAAGGTGAAACCAGAGAGCTTAACTTGAAGATGGACCACTTTCAAGAAAAGCTATCGATTCTTCAGCATCAGGAAGATTTAATGTTGGAAAGGTCCAACTTCATGAGTTCTGAGCTTTCTAGTTTGATGGTGGAGTTGGGTCAGAGCAATTCACAAATGATGGCGTCCCTAGCCGAACAAGAGGAGCTTTTCACTGTTGAATGGCATTCAAAAGACATTGAGCAGCTTATATTGACTTCCAAGCTGCAGGACTTGGCTGGCAATTGTGCTTCTATGCAGAAGGAACAAACAAACTTCCAGTCTGCTTTTGATTTCTTGATGACAGAGGTTGTTATCCTCCAGATAACTGCAGATTTGAGAGAAGAGCTCATGTCAGAAAGGGAAAAAGATGCTATTAGAATGCAGAAAAGAGCTTATGAAGCTGTGTATGGTGAGGCAAAAGTGTTGACCCAGATACAAACACTCAATGCAGAGAACAAGTCTTTAAGAAAGCAGCTGACCTTGAGGGAGAATGATTTCGAGAATATGCAGAATGGGATGTTTTTGCTGCAATCTTCGTCTCAAGATCTTCAAAACAACCTATTGTTGTTGGAAAGAGAAAATGAATCAATGCAAAACCAATTACTTGATCTGAAGAGTGAAAATTGCATCCTGGTTAAGGATATCCAGGAGAAAGACTCTAATATTAAGTCATCTACGGGATTTATTGATACACTCAAGATGGAGAACTCGAGATTACTAGAGAGCATTTCTATTTTGGAGTCTAGAATTGCCTCCCTTGAAAAAGATTTGGATCTGAAAAAGGCAGAGCTTAATGACTTCCAGTGTGTCCAATCTTCTACAGTTGAGGCACTGTGCAACAAGAGCCAGGATTTGGAAAGCTACACCACTAAAGTGAATGCACTACAGGAAGAGAACCACATCTTGAGAAACGAAGTTCGGTCTCTTGAGCAAAGAAACACTGAAGAGCTTAGCTGTTCCAGTTCTAAGGTCGCCAAGTGTGCCAGATCATTTGAAACTGCAGAGCTACAGAGTTGCAGGATGCTTAAACAGCTTGAAGGAAAAATTATGATGATTCTGAATCAAATTTCTGAAGATGGTTGTCAAAACCTAGATTTGGTGTCAAGGTTTTTAAAGGAGTTGGAATTCATAGACTCTATGGCCAATAACCTAGTATCTGAGAACTTCTCCATGCAAGAAGAATTGTTGAGGAAAGACGAGGTTCTGAATGGATTGCTGTTTGATCTACGTCTTTTGCAAGAGTCTGCAGCCAACAGTAAAGACCAAAAGGATGAGATTGAAGAACTAGCTGCTGCTTTGGAATCTACAGAAAGTGAATTAGCTTCCAGAGCACATGAGCTTGATGAGGCAGTCGCCTACGGACAAATGCTTGAAGCTAAGGTGAAGAGACAAGGAGATACTGTATCTGTATTGGAAATGGACTTGGATAAGGCTAACCAGTCTGTAAACATGCTCTCTGATGAGAATTTGGTGTTGAGGTCTCAAGTGGAGGAGATGAAGGCGGCAAGAAGCTCTCTTGAGAGGGAATTGGTTGAGAAAAAGAGCATAATTGACAGCTTAGAGAATGAACTACTTGAAATGGGAAACACTCTAGGCCATGTGAATGAATTAGTTGAATCTTTAAAGAGCAACTTGAATGAAGTAAACAATGAAAAGGATCAACTCCAAGAGAAGCTACAGAACCTGGAAGGAAAGGTGGAAACTGCTCATGCTCTTGCTGAGGAGAATGAAGCCGTTGCTGCAGAAGCTCAACAGGTACTTGTTGATAGAAGCATGTGTAGTACATATAATTTTTCGTTTAAGCTAGAAGCAGAAAACATTCATCCATTTCCGAATGCAGATAGCTGAATCTAGGAGGATTTATGCTGAAGAGAAAGAAGAAGAGGTTCAACTTTTAGAGAACTCTGTTCAAGAGTTGGATTCGACAATAAGTGTATTAGAAAACAAGGTGCTTTTCTTTCTTTTTACTAGTACATTTATATTTACTTTTCAGTAACTCTCACATTATTGGGATCTTATATACTATTTTTGTCTATGCAGCTTGATGCTCTAAAAGGAGAAGCTGAAAGGCAAAGGTTGCAAAGGGAGGAGCTAGAATTAGAGCTTCAGTCTCTGAAAACCCAGATGCTGAATGTTGAAAATGCTGATGCTGACATTAAAAGGTTTTTGAGCATCATTTAAATGTTGTGTCTTTGATTGGAATATATTGTTGCTACAGCAAGTTACTAATACGGTGATTTATTTATTTATTTTTTTATATTATTTTTACGCAGGCATTTTGATGATAAATCAAGAAATCTCCAAGAAGCCTTGATGCGGATACAAGTTCTTGAGAAAGAGCTGAATAATAAAGACACAGAGGTTTGTTCCTAGAACTTATCTTGCTTCTCTTGTTTGAAGCTTACAATTGTGACCTAATCCAAATATGATTTTGGTTCTTTTATCTGTTTGTAGATTGCTAAGTGCAAAGCACATATTACTGAGTTGGCACTGCATGCAGAAGCACAGGCTTGTGCGTACAAACACAAGGTTAAATTTTTTATTTATTTTTATTTTTTATTATTATTAATTTTTTATCCCTCACGGGGCGTTTGGAATGTGGGAATGGGAGTTCGGGGATTAAAAAGTGGGAATGGGAGTTTGGGATTAAAAGTTGGGAATGAGATTGGGAATTAATTGTTAGGAATACATGAAAATATGCCAATACCTTGTTTGGATAGTGGGTGGGAATATATAGGGAATAAATTACATTTTTACAAATATACCCTTACTAACATTTCTTTTTCACGCTTTTCATTAATGGCAAAAATGGCATTTTATACCTATTCCCATTCCCATTCCCATCCATTTATTACCTACCCTCCCTAGGTAATAAAATGGTGGGAATTCACCCCTAAATATTCCCATTCCCATTGTATTCCCATTCCCATCAAACAAACAAGGTTTTTTTCTTCAATTGGGATTAAAACTCCCAATCCCACCCTCAATTCCCACGTACCAAACACCCTCTCATGGTTTTGAAGTTCATGCTGTCTTCTCTGGGTCTCTGGTGGCACAATTTGTTGATTTTCATTTCTTATATTAAATTAATAAACTGACGTGCAGTTCAAGGAGTTGGAAGCAATGGTTGAACAACTTAAATCAGAAGAGGTATCCAACCATAAGTTGGAAAAAAATACCAGCAAAGGGAGGGGTTCTGCCTCCCCTTTCAAGGCTAAGGGTTCAGGTTCTCCTTTCAAACCAAAGGGTTCTGGTTCCCCTTTCAAGTGCATTGGTCTGGGATATCAACTTAAATCAGAGAAGGATGAGGACTTTAATGCTGAAAGGCAACGCATAGAGGAGCTTGAAGCCTTGGCTTCAAGCAGACAGAAAGAAGTAGGTTATTCTGACACTAGGACTTTTTCTGTCCTATTTCTGAGTACTATGTCATCTATTATATTATGCAGTTCCTCTCTAATTCTGACACTAGGACTTTTGCTGTCCTATTTCTAAGTACTATGTCATCTATTATATTATGCAGTTCCTCTCTAATTTAATTTCTTTCCCTCCAGATATTTACGTTAAATGCAAGGTTAGCTACTGCGGAAAGTATGACACATGATGTAATCCGAGATTTACTAGGAGTAAAAATGGATATGAGCAATTATGTGGTAAGTGTGGAGGTCGTGATTGGCCTGGAACGTATTCGAGTCTCTTGGAATGTATTCTAAATGTTTATTAGTTTGTGTGTATTTGCACAATTTTATAAATCTGCATAGTGATTGCCCCCCCCCCCCCCCATTTACTGATTGCAGACACTGCTAGATAAACAAGCTGTTCAAAAGATAGCAGAGAAGGCTCAACTTGATAACATACAGCCGCAGGTGAAGTATAAGTTTTAACGAGTTACTACAGATCTGTTTGGTAGGGATACCTTAGTCCTGAAAAGCATTGGCTTTTTTTTTTGGGCTCAGGACCAGGAGGTGGTGAACAAGCTGAAAAAGCAACTCGATGAGTTTATTGAAGAAAGGCAAAGGTAAAATCTGTTAATGGAAATTAGACTTGTCTATGATTTTACTCAGCCTCACTGACATGTGTTCAATAAAATTTTAGATGGCTCGAAGAAATTGATAGTAAACGGGCTGAGATGGTTGCTACACAGAACGCATTAGAAAAGCACCGCCAGCAAGAGCAGTTCCTTGCCTCGGAAAATGAAGTTTTAAAGGTTAGGATACCTCCTCTTACAGATTTCTCTCCTGAAGTTGTTGAAAAATATACTTACTTTTCCTATGTAAGTTGCAGGTGGAGATACATAATAATAGGGAGAGAGTAACGGAGCTTGAAGGGGAGGTGAAGAAATTATCAGGTCAGCAGAACATCCAACAGCGTATACACCATCACGCCAAAATCAAGGTAGTATCTAATCTTAACTCTAATTTGGATGATCACTCTACTTTGCATATCTTTTGCTCCCCAAATCATAGTTATCTTTTGCTCCCCAAATCACTGTCATTTTGTCAGATTTTATACAATTTCTCGGATATTATTTTCTATAATTGTATCAGGAAGAAAACTATGAGCTGAAAAGCCAAAATGAAGACCTTTGTCGTAGATTGCGGAGAGCTGAGTCATATCTCACACGCATAAAGGAAGAACTGGCTCATTATCGTTCTTGCAATGGAAGAAGTCCTTACATATCTTATGACGAGGAACAAAGACTAAAGAGAAAAATAAAGGTTAGTTTTGGCAAAATTGTTTGATTCTGGCTGGAGTTATTGGAGCCACAAGAGAGAGCACTGGTAGTTTTAAGTGGTTCTTCAACTGACAAAATGTGTTTTTTTTACAGGAGATCGAACAGGAAAAGCTGCACCTGGCACAGACATTATTTGAGCTATATACAAGCATTCTAAAGGTAGACACTTAAATTCAGCCTATGCTGTATAATAATACTAGTCTTATATTTGGCTTGATCGTGTTGCTTATATGTTTTTGAATTTTCTGTCCATAGACTGCGGGAGTTAGGAAACCAACATCTGAAGTCAACCTTTTTGCAGCCGATGAAGCTCTCCAGAAGCTCGCAACTCGAGTGATTTCATTGGAGAGAGAAGTTGATGATTTGAAATTAAAGGTCCATATACTTACCTAGCTACATTTACATCACTCTATATCTTGATAAGTGATAAAATATTACTAGTATATCAATAGGATCGCGACTTACTGTAACTATTAGCTTCTGCTGCTGTGGTTTCAGTACTGATATGTATAATGCTGATCTTTACAGAATAGGGTCACCAACGAACGAATCCGATTATCAGAGCTTAGGCAAGATCCTTCACCATTTAGCTCAAGGTCAGGGGATAATCGGCAAACACCCAGAAGAGGTTCCCAATCACCATTTTTTTCGGCACTTGATCGATAGCAGTGAGTTGTTAGCTTATTGCTAAATTGTAAATATGTGTATTCTTTATTTACCAGTAAATGTAAGCTTAGTTTGCTGGCTTGTATAGGTTTATTCTTTTGTTGTATGTATCCCATACGTATGATTTTGTTGAAATCAGTGTTTATAGCAATTCATGCATTGTGAATTGTTGTCACTCTAGTTGATATGATATGAAGAAATTGAGATTGTGCAAGAAATACTCTAGGAAAAAATTACTTCGTATATGAAATATTCTTAATTTACCTACTTACTAAGAAACTTAATTAAAAAGTATTACTTACATTATAATGATTACATAAAATTACCAACATCGTTGGGGAAATCAGCTTTACAATTTATTTTTTTTGACAATGAGCCTTACTAGCTCTTTTGTTATATCGAGTACATATTAAATTAAAGGATGTCTTATGTGCTTGATCTTGCCAGTTTGAGAAACCTACCAATTGTCTTTGAACATGCAATGAGGAATATAACATATTATTATTGGATCCCTCTTTCCATTGAACTTGGAGAATGTATAAGAAGATGATAAACAAACAAATTAACAAGTTGAAAAAGGCACCACCAAAACATTGATTAGTGTAGTTGTGGTTTACTTTTTTGAGTTATAAGAGTGTTTATTATATCAATACTATGTAGTCCGATTTAATTATTGTAATTGATCAGCGAAACATTGGTATGTTATGATATGAGAGAACCATTAGTGAGGAGGAAAATAGTAAAATTGTTGGAAGTTTCCAAAAACAGAAATGAAGCATTTATTTAAATATGGTCTTAAAAAGGAAATTGAGCTGTTATTTAAATGTGGAGTGTACTAAATTATAAGAACAAAATTTAGATAATAATGAAATAAAATGTGCATTGGTAAATGTAAAATCTCTAGCGTTGTAATTACAAAAAAGAGGTACATTTAGTCATGCATACATTGGGAAAGCTACATGTCTTACACATACTTAATACACTTCATTGATCAACGCAATCATGCCCTTACCTATTGCTGATCTTGGCTGAAAATATTAGAGAGATCGGGATTTAAATCTCTAACCTTCACTCAAAATTTAAGTTATTTAAGTTAAATACGGAGTAACTGATAAATTAAATAAGGATCCAAACTGACCTCAATAAAAGGTGGCACAATGTACCTTTTGTACTAGTATTTAAATTGGGATGTATGACATATTTTGTAAGTTTAAATGCATGGGGTAGTCAAAGACCAGTCATATTGTCATGGTTAGACCGAAACCAAAATAAGTAATGCAGTAGATGTATGAGTATTAATAATAGTTAGGGAAGCTCGATATTAATCCTTTAATAACTTGTTTGTTTAGAGAGATAAAAGTGGTCGGGGTGTAAGCATAAGGGGAGAGAATTGAGAATTCTTTTATTTGTTTAGAGGGAGATAGATTCTTATATACACCAAATGATCGAGGAATAAATATTGTAATTATTGCTTATTTAATTATTAAATTATCGAGCAAAAAATATACCTTTTGATGCACCTCCGAATGTATATAAAAATTTTCATTAAAGGGATGAAGATAATAAAGGGGGTGTGGATAGGGATTAAAAAAAGTTATTAGCTATTTCTCCAAAATAATAACTAGGGGATGGT
This sequence comes from Chenopodium quinoa, assembly GCF_001683475.1. Classification (NCBI taxonomy): domain Eukaryota; kingdom Viridiplantae; phylum Streptophyta; class Magnoliopsida; order Caryophyllales; family Amaranthaceae; genus Chenopodium; species Chenopodium quinoa. The sequence continues at coordinate 1,506,911 of NW_018744537.1, forward strand.
ATAAGGAATTGGGATAAATATAAGGGATTAAAGACTTTATGACCTTTAATGAAAGGGAAAGAGGATTGGAAGATAGAGGAGAAGAAATTAGTAAGGGTAATAAGTAGTTTTCTTATTTCCCAATTCACTTATCAATTGTTACCAAGCAAAAGATAACATAATTTTTATCCTTATCCCACCTACTAATTTCATATCCTTAATCTCACCTTCTTATCCTGCTCATCCCTATCTTTCTTACCAAACAACTCCATTATTTGTCATAGTGATATTATTTGAAGCACAAAATTTTGACCTATCATTATGAGCCATATGAATTATTAAAAGCTGATACATAGTATTAATTAGTGTAATGAATGTTTGAACATAACCAATGATCATCCAGCATTTGAACAGTAAGTCAATTATGTGTCATTTGAACAAATGGGGATAAAAGATACAATTATACCTACTCCACTATGATAATTTTTATCATATACTGTCGGTTGTACCTTACAACGTACAACGATTTATTGTATTTGTTTATCTACACAAAATGGCAAAAGAAAAGCAAATTTGTCTCGCTCATTTCATTTCGACTTTTTTACTTACATAAACAGAACAAATTTGTCACGTAATACACAATTAAACAAAATTGATCTACTCATTTATGCAAATTGGCAAAATCAACTTGCTAATTCGGGTAAATAAGCAAAATTGTTTTGTTCATCCATACATATGAGTAAATCAGGCATCTAGCTGTAGCTTACAAGGTACAACTGGTTGTATGGTGAAGTTTAGGTCATCACTTCTATCATACACCTAGACATACAAACATTTCAAAAATGCACATATCACTCATTTTCTAACATACATCACGCATTCACACCCCAACACATGTCTTTCATGTATACACCACCATTTAAATCAATAAATCATTCTTTACTGTTTTCAATACAAAGTAGAAATTCAAATCATTACTTGTACCATACACCTAAGCACACGTACATTCAGGAGAAAGACGTACCTAAAATCAAGAGACACACGTCTCACACATGCGTAACATACATCACATACCAACACAAGTCTCACACTAACACACACCACCATCAAAATCAATACACCATTCTTTACCGTAAACACACTTCACACCCGAGTATACAATAAAATTTACGAGTTTGTTCTTCGCCAAAACTCGAAAGAAAAAAAAATCGGGCGAGCGTGGGATCGACGAGAGTCAAAGTAGATACACCGTAACCTCAGAAAAGATTACAGTAGCACTCACTACTACACCACTCTCATTCCCCCCTCCTCTCTCTCTTGCCTCACCCTTCTTCCCCCCAAATTTCCTCACTTTCTCTCTCCTCTCCTCCCCCTTCAACTGGGTTTCGGATCAACCCACCATTTTCCCAAATCAATCAATCCAAACCCCCGAAACAATAAGATTCAAGCCTTAATTTTCGTGGGGTTTTTCTGAATTCAATTGATTCAAAGTGGGGTGGCAGCCATTAAAGGACCTTCAATAGGAGAGAGAAAATGGAGTCTCTAGGGAATAACAATGGCGGAAGCGGAGGTGGGGTCGGAGGAAAGAGAAAGATTGAAGACCAAGTTGAACTTGCGAAGCAAAAAGCTCAAGCTATCGCTGCTCGCCTTCTCAGCGACGCCGATTCTAAGCGCCCTCGTACTCTTCCAGATTCTTCTTTGACTCCTCCTGACTATTCTTCTCCTTCTTTCACCTCCTCTCATTCTTCGTTTCCTGGTATACTTTCAATTTTCTGCAATTTTTTAGGGTTTCCCCCCGTTTTCAGATTCGTCGCTATTCAATTTTTAATTTTCTGAATTTATGTTTTTTAGGTTTGAATTTTGTATGGACTTGCTTTGTCTGTGAAATTTACAGAGGTTCTTTTTGCTAATTTTTCTGTAAATTATGGTGGATTGATTTAATTAAGTTGCAATCGAAGTTTTAGAATGCAGATTTCAATGGAATTCCTCTATATGTGATTTTGTTATATGTTCATTGAATTTGTGTTTGATTATGTTGAAAGTATTGGCCTGGGAATTTGTATGCCATGCAAAGAGAATTGCTCCATCAGCTTATTAGTATTGGTAATTGATGATTTTTTTGCCGGTTTTTTGCCATGTTTAAAAAGTTGTGTTTTTGATTGCTCAACTAGCAACTACTGTCGGGTGTGTCTTTGGAATTTTAGTTATGTTTCTTCCACAATTTTGTGTGTAGTTGATGGTTTTGTAAGAAATGAAGTTATTATTTTCGAACTGCAAGTGTCAGTGTTGTCTGACGTTTTTGGGGATGCCTCTTCTATTCTTGGCTATTGGGTTATTGCTTGTCATCTTTAGCCGTAAAACTTTGAAATTGTTTATTTATGTCGGTGTAGTTGATAAGTATATAACTCAATTATACCTGCCTTTGAATTGAGCTAATGCCTATAATCCCACATTTTCCGAAGCTTTCCAATAACGAATGATTCTACTTTTTGTGCATGATACCAGTGCCGTATACAACTCAAACAAATCAGTACAGTAATGTACCAAGCAGCAAGAAAATCGTTATTCCAAATGCCAAGGTCAGTTTTGTCTAGAAATTATCTCGAAATGATTTATGCCATTACATGACCTTACACTTCTCATATGTATGCTACTTGATTTGCTTCTGGTTGCAGGTTGGAGTTATTATTGGAAGAGGAGGAGAAATGATTAAAACTCTTCAACTAGAATCAGGTGCTAGGATCCAGATAACTCGAGATTCAGAATCTGATCCTTCTTCTTTGACAAGGGATGTTGAGTTGATGGGTACCCAGGAGCAGATTAGCAGAGCAGAACAACGAATTAATGAAGTTATTGCTGAGGTGAGAATGAGGCCTTAATATAATTATTTTTAATTATGTTCTGTCAAATTCTATAATTGATCAAAACTGTATTGTGGCTAAGCAGACAGATGCAACAAGTTCTGCTCCATCTGGAAACAGAGGTCCTCCTCCCCCACAAGCTGGAGGTGAACAGTTTGTGATGAAAGTTCCTAATGACAAGGTATTTATAGTTTTCATAGTCTTTTAAAATTTTATGACTTTCTGTTTTGATTTATATGTGAACATCTCTATATTAGGTCGCTTTGGTCATTGGAAAAGGAGGTGAAACCATAAAAACGATGCAAAGCAAGTCTGGAGCTCGTATTCAGGTTTGTACATTGTTTATTTACGAGAATGCTATTTCTTGCACTATCTTGCTTTTGAAGCTTTATTAACTGGCAAATTAATTTTTGCCTTTTCTTTTTCATTTTGATGGTCGGAATTTTGGTCAGGTCACACAGTTTGGTGATGTCATGTTAGTTCTGGTTCTTAGATTTTTGCAGTTTATTATTGTTTTTGCTCTGACTTCAGGCAGTTGGTTCATTTTCTTATCGTATTACATGTTTGTGACACATTCTCGCTTTAATTTTAGGTTTTTTCTGATTGAAAATCACAAATTTTATAATTGCTCTTATTTCTGTGATGTTCTGGATTTACAGGTTGTCCCGCTTCACCTTCCTCCTGGTGATGCCTCAACAGAGAGAAATATATTTATAAATGGAATACCGGAGCAAATTGAGTCTGCCAAAGAGCTGGTCAATGAAGTTATTAGTGGGGTAAGCTGTTAATAGTTCTCGTCCCCTACCTTTCCGTGTCAATATGCAAATGTTTGTCTTTGTTGCCTACTGCATCTTTGTGGTGCTATTTTTATTGATAACTGGGAATTGGAAATTCTACAGAAATGGCCAATTGACTTGTTCCAGCCTTCTTGCTTCAAATTACTTGTCATAAACCCTTCATGTATTCTGTATAGCTATTAGCATTTTTGTACAACTATTTAATGATATCGTGTCAATTTCAGAATCGTTCGAAGGTTTTGTCTGGGAATAATTCATACCAACAGTCTGGATATCCTCCTAGTGCTGGTTGGGCTCCCCAGGGTCAACCTTCTGCACAGCAGGCTCCTGGATATGGCTACTCACAGCCTGGAGCGTATGCCCCACCTCCTTATTATGGTGGCTATGCTCCACAGCCCAATGCTTGGGACCAAAATCAAACATCTGCGCCAACTCAGCAGCAGAATACTGCCTATAGTGCGTATGGACAAGCTCAACCACCATCTTCAACTCCTCCACATGCTAACTACAACTACAGCCAGATGCCACCAGCTGCAGGCTACAGTTATCAAGGGTACCCCCAGCATCCACCAAGTTACGGAGATGTCTCAGCTCAGACTACATCATCCCAGCCAGATGGGACTGCTACTGTTCAAACTTCTCAGCCAGGTTATGGAGCCCCTGATGGTACGACCCAAACTCAGCCCCAATGTGCATATGCAACAGGCTACAGTCAGCCCCCAGCTGCCCCTGCGAATGGTTATGGTGCTTATCCAAGTTATTCTGGTGCGGCACCTACTCAGCCAGCTTATTATCAAGGAGGTTATCCACAGACAGGTTATGGACAGCAGCAAGAAGGTCAAGTTGCAAGCCAGGCATCGTACTCGTATTACGGACAAAGTGGGTACCCTCCATCTCAAGCTCCTGCTCAAGCAGGTTATTATCAGACTGGTTATCCTCCAGCCGCTGCCCCACCACAAGTGCCACCTCAATCCCAGCCGCAAGCAACTAATGGTGCATCCCAAACATCATATGCAGACGGCGGAGACTCAACTACTGGGTCTGGTGCTGCTGCTACTGAGGAAAGTGAAAATCCCCAAAGCTGACATTTCAGTGGACAGGGGCATGTTGTGTTTGCACCCTTCTATCGTAGTATTTCTGTCTCTTAAAGTTACTTCTCAGTGAAAGTTTCCTTTTACTGTTACCATTTGCCCAAAAACTGTAGGGGCTCGTGATTGACTCGAAGGTGGTCGAATTTTTTTTGAGTTGACTTATTTAAATTTTTTTTATGTTGGCTATGTGATCTTAGATTCTTTCACATATCCTGTGCCTTAATGAACAAGAATTGATGTTACAGGCTAAGAAATTTCTTCTTTTGGATTATAAAAGATTGATAGGCACAGACCCCTTCTGTTTTCTTCTGTGGAACACGATACAAAAGTACCGAGGGTGAGAATTCTGTAAGTTGGGTGTTGTAACTTTCTATCTATATTTTGCAAATTAGAAAACCAATTAGCAATAGTATCTAAAGCCAAAAACAGTTTGATGGGTTTTTTTTTTTTTTTTGAAAGAAAAAACAGTTTGAATGTTTTAAGACTCAACATACAACTATTCACTAGTATCATACGACATTATTTTTAGATTTATAAGTGCTCATACAATTCATATTCTAAAGAAAAAAAACATTTTTGATGGTCAAAATTAAAACATGATATATCTTTTTTTTCTCCTCACGTGTGGCATACTTTATTATTTACTTGATTTGGTAGGTAATATTCTGACTTTTAAAGATTTTTTTGTTAATTTATTTAACTAAAAGCCTCTAGGATTAACAGAAAGGGATCCGTGGCGCAATGGTAGAACGTTGCGTGTTCGATTCACGTCGGGTTCAAATCCCCGATCCCATCACGGATTTTTTTTTTTATTGTGTACACAATATAAACTTTAAACAAGTTATCAATAATCTTTGACAAAAAATTGCGGAATATAAACTTTTTACATTTTTTCTACCTACGGAATCGATGTTTTTATCAAGTAACAAAGGGAGGAAAAATGGTCGAGGAAGAAATCGAAGATCGATTAATCACTCTTTAATTTATAGCACCTGATTTTGTTTAATTTACAAATGGAAAACACAAGCGTCAAATAATGTTACAACAACCCATTGTTGTGAAGAGTTACAAAGTTTTGCATACCATAAGGTGTAGCAAAACAAAGTTTATATAAACATCATGACATGAATAAGAGAGAACTAAAGCTTTCTTTTGGTTCTCCCCCTCCGAAAATCCATCACTTGTTCACAATCGAGCTTCTTTGGGATTGATTCCAACCCATTTTATAGCTGATATACTTCATCAAACAGCATATACAATCTCTCCACTACTATCTAGGTCAAGCTCTGGATCCGATTCTAGATCGTCTTCCATATCATCATCAATGTCCAAGCTGCCAGTTAAATACTTGTTTAGACTTTGGGATCCAGCTGCAGGAATAGTTGCCTCTGAAATAATCTGCATGATCTCATCAATACTTTGCATAGGCTGATCTGGCTCTTCATACTGATTATTTGCAGCGTTCTCATCAGTGAGATCTGCTGGAAGGTCCTTCAGAAACCACTCATGCTGCTTTATTTCCGGAATGGTAATTCTCTGACAAATGAATGACTCACACGCTCAGGGTCAAGTAAGCAGATTCAATGTCACATTGGATGGTGAGGTTGGTAATATAACACAAAACGTAATAGATTAAACAACAAAACAAGTAGCTACTCCTTTAAGGCAAAAAAGTTCTTGATTTAAGTCACTAAATCATCACTCAAGCTCCTATCGAAATAACTTATACTCCCCCCACTGTTCGGAATTAATGTTTACAACTATTTTAGGATGTTCAAATAAAGCCGTCATATTTTCTAACGTGGATTGCAGGGTTTTATATAAATTACCAATATGCCACTTTGCCGCTACTTTAAATTATTAAGTGATGGTTTGTAAAATCATGACCTACATTTAATCACAAACAGTTAGAAAAATGTGACAATGAACTTGAAAGATGGAGTTTTACACAAGCTAGACTGAAGTTGATGGGGGCACTATCATCAAAAGTTCAAAACAACAGATGCAAACATATCAACCCAAGCAATGCAACAAATATACATGCTAATGAACACATACAAAGATGAGAGGAATCGAACAAAATTTCATGACCTCAGAAGAGATTTACCTTTGCCGGATCAGCAACAAATATCCTTGAAAGCAGATGTTGACATTCTGGAGATATATGTACATAGTCAGGAATAGAGTATTGGACATTTAAAATTCGCTGCAACAGCAGAAATCACTAAGGGTCAGACAGGCAACCAAAAAAGCCACCACCTTAGTATATAGAATGGTAAATGACTTACATGTATTGTTTTGCGAAAATTTTTGGGTTCCTCAGGGTCCTCAAAAGGGTAAGCCCCAACCAACATTACATACAAAGTTACCCCACAAGACCACACATCTGCAATCTGAAATGGCATGGAAGCAAAGATGAATAAGAGTATTCAAGTGTAGCCAACTAGCTACCACTTAATAGTCTTAGCATCAAAGAGTGCAGCATGTTTAAATTTCCCACTTCTTAAAGAACTGGTAATATGTGATACTCGTAACATAAATGGCACTTTATATTAAGCTTTCGAATGACAAGCTTTATCCAAAAAGCCAGTAGTCATTTATTGTTCAATATGACCCAGATTTCTCAAGTCCACCCCGAAGATGATATAAGAAAATGGAGGAAGAGAAATATACAAATGCACACAAGAGACAGTGTGATGAGCATATCACCTTGCCATCATATTCTTTCTTGAGTAAGACCTCAGGTGCAATATAAGCTGGAGTCCCAACAGTTGATTTGGGTTGAGAATGCAGAACAGAGGACTGAAAGTGAGCAACACATACAAATAAATGTGAGAATCAAATGTAGGAGCAGCAAACATTAACTGAGGCAGGACAACAGGAATGAGGGGCAGGGGGGAAATTAACAGCCATGTGAAACACAAGTTGTTTCATAAACATATGCAGAGCAACGGTAACAAAATTGCTTTAGAAAAAGCATGTACCTTAGAGTACCCAAAATCACATATCTTCAAGCGCGGAACTGGACTTCCATCCAATAACGTATTCTCCAACTTTAAGTCTCGATGGCAAACTTGCTTCAAGAAGCAAAAGCACGAAGAAAATTGGCCTTAATGAGAAAAATGTATACGAAAAGAAGAAAACCATGAATACAGAGATAAGTAATGATAGAATTACCATTGAATGACAGTAGCTGACACCGGATATCAACTGTTGAAAGAAGAAACGTGCCTAATGATAAGAGGAAAATCATTGTCAAACTTAGTTAGGCAACTACTCCATAACAAGTTACTAGTGAAAAGCACAAAAATCACAAGCCAGTAAATAATCGATCACCTCATCCTCACTGAACCGTCCAGCATTACAAATACGTTCAAACAGCTCTCCACCCGAAGCATACTCCATAACGATAGCCAAATGTGTAGGAGTCAATATAACCTAATAACGAAACGATCAACAGTCAAGACACTTTGCTACAACCAAACACTTCAAGAGAAACAAGCAAGAGGAGTATACATTACACAAATACAAACCTCCTTGAATCTGACAATGTTGGGATGTCTCAATGACCTATGATTAATAATTTCTCTCTGCACATTCTCATCTATCTGTACACATAACATAATCAACTTATCAACACAATGCAAAATCTTAGTAACATTTCGTTTTCGCTTAAAATCGTTCATAGTAATAGTATATTATTTTTCTAGTTACCTTCATCTATATTAAGTTTTATAAAATATTCGTATTCGCTTAAGCTCGTTCATCACACGAGTACTATAACTAACAAAATGAAAACAAATAGCACAAAGCTTCAATTTTCGGATACCAAAAAACATAGGAATAAAAAAATGAATCCTCAAATGCACAAATCTTTGTTTTACATTCACTTTTTATGTCTTACACAAAATTGTGGGTATTATAAAAATTTAGCAGATGATCACATTTACTACATAATACAATCTCTAACCATATTAAATAATCATAATGGTAATTAAATAATCACTTAAGCAAACATTATAAAATTATAGAAGTATTATTAAATCACAGCTAATCACAAAACCCAAAACAATAACTAACCACAACATTGAACCCATAATCCCAAAAATGGGGTCGGCTACGTAAACCAACAACCTCGAACCCGTAATCCCAATGACGGGTTGCCTACATGAACCAAGATTAAAAATTGAAATAAAAAAAATAAAAAAAAGCACTGACCTTCTCACCTCGCTCGATATATTTAACAGCAACGAGTTCATTAGTAGTTTTATCTCTCATCAACCTAGCAACCCCAAAATTACCCGACCCAATATCTTTCACCAATTCATAACGATCACTGTTATGCATTATCGGCAAATCCGCACTCAAATTCACTCCTCCTCCGCCGCCGCCACCCGCCGCCGTCCGATCCATTTTTACTTTCTCTCTCTTCCCAAATTTCCAACTATACGAAAAAACAATATACTACCATTTTCATCATCTTCTTCATCATAATAATAATAATAATAACTCCCAAAAGAAAAATTAAAAAAAGGGGAAATTTTGTTAGAAAAAGGGGTACGTGTCGAAGATATGAAATCACGTGAAATTTGAAAAGGGTAATTGAAGATTAAAGTAAGAATCCTGTGAATTGCAATTATAAATCCCAAAATTTGCCCCTTTTTAGGAAAAAAAAATGATCACAATTCAGAAATTAGGGTTTTGCAGAGTTAGTTGGGTATTTCACTCGTGATTTTTTTTTTTTTTTTTTTGTGGGGAAATTTAGCAGAAGAAGGAAGACATGGATGGTTGAAGATGATGTTGCCAACCGTTTTTATTTTATTTTTTAAATAAAATTTTGATTTTAGGGAAGTGAATAGCGGGAAATGATGGAGCAACTTTTTGGGGGTGTTATTGTAGGAAACTAGGAATTGAATTAGCGGCTGAATATTAAAGTACGCAACTACTACATGTAATAAAAGCAAGTTGTGGAAGATATTTATGACTGATTTGCCCATGCTTAGATAAGGTTCACAAGTCACCAATTAAAGCTTCTGCCCTCCGTCTCATAAAAGTTTGTATGGCACATTGGCACGTAGTTCTAGAAGGAGTGTGAGGTTGTGTACCCTGTTCAATTTCTCGCATTGATTTGACCTGACTTGATATGATATGAGATATTATGATTTGGCTTTACTTTAATTTTATTAATACGCCAATTATTCGGAAAATAAATTATAAAATAAGATGTTATTATAATTATGTGAGTTTCAAATATGAAAATTACTCGATTATTAGATGTAATATTAATATGATATTGATCAAAGAGAAAAAAAAAAAAAAAGGTGTAGATATAATCTAGTTTCCAAATTAATAATACAATTCAAATGAAAAGTGTGTAACCTCACCCACAAGAAGGGATAAACATTAGTGGTTATAACCTTATAAGAGATCATCAATCACTAGTTATAGTGCGATCAATCGATCATCATTCATCAATCACTTGTTATGAAGAGTTAATTCGCTTGAATATGGGAGAAAAGACTAAAAAAAAAGAGTTATTTTTTTGGTGTTTAGAGAGCCACAAGGGTAAGGGTGAAAATCGATTTCAAGATCTCCTGAAATCGGGAGGGAAGGTCTAACCCCTTGAGATATCCCTCACTCTCAGAAAAGGGAGTTATGAAACAATAAACAAACAATTAATGGATCTAGAAAGCAATTAAACTAGCAAAATTTGGGGACGTTGTACAAAAGAAACCGATTGAATCCTCTACAAGTATCAACAATGTATGAGATCTATTAAATATTTTCTTGTACTTTTGTAGATTTGAATTATTAGAATTGAAATAAAATAATATGGAGGGTGGTCATGTCAAATTCATACCCTCATTAAATGACTCTCAAGACTCAATTAGGCAGGAAATCAAGAGATAAGACCAATTAGGCTGGGAATCAAGAGAAAAAGGGCAATAGGATCAGCATTGAATATGATTGTTGATTCTTTAGACATTTGTAGATTGAAAAGCTTAAAGTTTCTACAACTTTGAAGCAAGTGCTATGCAAATTTAGAAGTACTGACAACTCTTAATGTAAGATGATTCACGCTATGAAACAAAAAATGTCATTCCATAATTTCATCGTAATTGTTCTCTATCAATTATTATGTATAAGACACTACGTAATAATGTATATTTCTTATTTGTATATTGTATTTTGTAAAAATTATATGACGTCTCACATCCGTGTTACATTGTTACCAAATAATCGTCTCATGGTCTCATACAAGTAACACAAACACACTAGTGAAGTAGTGAGTAGTACTAGTGAGTAAGTGACCTTATACGTCCATTGCTTTAAAGTGTTGAAGTGAGTTGAGAGAGCCAGGATAAGAACTGGAAAACTACTAGGCTGAAGCACAAATCAAAACTCAGAAATGCTGTTAGTTAACCTTGGCAAACCACAACAACTCTATCCACTTTCTCTCCTCAACTCTCTTCCTCCTCCTTCAATCCCCAAAATCTCCACTTTCTCTCTCCCCTTCTTCTTCCTCAATCCACCTTCTTCATCACCCCAAAAAAAACCCCTTTCTCTCTCCTCCACGTCACCACCACCATGCCTGAAAACCACCCCACTTACACCCTGCGCTACTTCACCTGGAACTTCCGTCGAACACTTGGTGGGAAAACCCGAAACCGAAACCGAAACAGATAATGATGTGGGTGTTGATTCAAATGAGATAGAATTGCATAATTTTGACATTGAATGGGATAAAAATGGTGGTGAAATGAGGAAGCTTGATATGCAGTTCGAGTCGCCGGTGGTGGAGGTGACAGAATTGGAGGAATTGCCAGAGAATTGGCGACGGTCGAAGATTGCTTGGCTTTGTAAGGAGTTACCTTGTCAAAAACGTCCTACTCAAATTCGACTTCTTGCTGCCCAGAAAAAATGGATGCGGCAACCGGATGCTACTTATATTGCGCATCATTTTCTTCGCATTCGTCTTAATGACGCCGCGTTTTCGGTATGATTTTGTGTTTTCTCTATCTTTAGTTTGAATTTGATGTTGGATTGGTTGTTTATGGACTTTATGTGTTATTATTATGTTTGGAATTTGAATTAGTAGACAAATATTGAGTTAGAGAGTATGGTTTTGGATGATAGAAGCAAAGTTTAGTGATTGAGATGAGAAGGAATCGGTTTGTCGATTGATTAGTTGTTTGTAATAATGGAGATTTGATTGATTATGGTGGGAGTCACACAAAATTAGTTTGATGTTTAGAAATTACGGGCTTTGTCTAGAATAGAATTTTATACCTAAAAGTTAACTCCTAGATAGGGCTATGAAAATTAGATTTTGGACTCGGGTGTCAATGAGCACTTGTGTTCTTTTAGTGTACAAAGTGCATTGTGCATTCGGACATTGAAAGCAAAGTTTAAATTGATGATATCCAACAAAATAGTTAGGGAGAACATTGATGCCTAAAGTTTGCAGCTTTGCTTTATTGGGATCCCTTGAGCAATGGTTGAAATTGAAATAATCCATTTTTGCTAGATATCTTTGTATAGGAGATTGGATTGATTATGGTGAGAGGTCACTCAAAACTAGTTTGATGTTTAAAAATTATGGGGCTTTGGCTAGAATAGAATTCCATTCCCAAAAGTAATCTTGATAAGGCCAAGCAAATTAGATCATGGACATGGGTGCCAATGAGCACTTGTGTGCTGTGTTCTTTTAGTGAATTAGTGTATAAGGACCATTGTGCATTTAGATGATGAAAGCAAATTTTACATGTATGATATCCAACACAATAGTGAGGAAGAATATTGACACCTAAATTACGCTGCTTGCTTTGTTGGCCTCCATTAAGTAGTGGTTGAAACCAAAGTAATCCATTTTTCGCTAGATTAATCTTTGTAACAGAGATTGGATTGATTATGATGAGAGTGACCCAAAACTAGTTTGGTGTTTAGAAATGAAAGGGCTTTGCATAGATAGAGTTTCATACCCTATAGTTAACCTCTAGATAAGGCCACCCAAATTAGATCATGGACATGGTTGCAAATGACCACTTGTGTTCTTTTAGTGCACTAGGAATGTTGTGCTTTTGGATGATGAAAGCAAAGTTTACATTGATATCCAACAAAATAGTGAGTGAGAACATTGATGCCTAAACGTTGCTGCTTTGTTTTGTTGGCCTCTCTTAAGCAGTGGTTGAAACTGAAGTAAACCATTTTTTCTAGATTAATCTTTGCATGGAAGAATGGATTGATTATGGTGAGAGGTGAATCAAAACTAGTTTGATGTTTAGAGATTATAGGGCCTTGGTTAGTATATAATTTCACCCCAATAGTTAAATTGGCGAGGCCGATCGACACTGGTGCCAATGAGCACTCATGCTCTTTTAGTGTACAAGGACTGTTGTGCGTTAGATGATGAGAGCAAAGATTACATTTTTGATATCCAACAAAATAGTGAGGGAGAACATTGATTCCTAACATTTGCTGCATTAATTTATTGGGCTCCCTTACGCTGTGGTAGAAATCAAAGTATTCCAATTTTGCCAGTTTAATTTATGTGTTGGAGGTTGGATTAATTATGGTGATAGGTAACTCAAAACTAGCTTGTTGTTAAGAGATTATAAGCCTTGCCTATAATAGAATTTTATACCCCTTAGTACACTTGCTAATGCCCTTTTCTAGAGGTTTGTCTGCCATCCCTCCTAAAAGTGAAGCAATGGTAATTTCTTATGGCATCACCCTATTGTCAAGTATATGATTGACATATGATACGATTCCTTTTGAATGCAAATGCGATCACTACATAGGCAACCACCCCAGCTTTTCATCTGCTGTTCCCTGGTATGTTTGTAGACTTGCATTTTTTAGGATTGCTCCCCAAAGATAAAAGAACAATCACTTGTAGGCCATTGCTTTAGTTTCTTGTTTGTGAAATGCATTTTAGGTTTTCTAGGTATTTATAGGTAAATTAAGATGAATAATATACGCTGTTATGACTAGTGACTACAAACTTGTGTTCCTTAGACTTTATTCTGTTTTCTGTATGATGTATTTTTTATGCACCTTTTTCTTATATTATATACTCATTAAACATGATAGGTGTACAAGTGGATGATCCAGCAACACTGGTTTCGATTTGATTTTGCTCTGGCTACCAAGCTTGCTGATTGCATTGGTAGAGAGAGGAAGTTTGCAAAATGTCGAGAGATTTATGATGACATAATCAATCAGGGACGGGTACCTAGTGAATCATCATTTCATATCTTGATTGTTGCATATCTCAGTGCCCCAGGTGAGGACTGCCTTAAGGAAGCATGTGAAATTTACTATCGTATGATACATTTAGGAGCATACCGCCCTCGGCTTAGTTTGCATAATGCTCTCTTCAGAGCTCTAATAAGCAAACCTGCTAGTTCTGCGAAGCCGTATCTTAAACAGGCTGAGTTCATTTTTCATAATCTTGCAACCTGTGGATTAGAGATACGTGAGGAAATTTATAGTGGTCTCCTTTGGCTTCATAGTCATCAGGATATCATTGACAAAGAGCGAATATTCTATCTGTTGAAGGAGATGAATCTGAGGAAAATTCCAGAGACCAAAGATACTCTCTTATCCATTCTGAGGGCTTGTTCGAAAGTAGGTGAAGTGGATGAAGCGGAAAAGACCTGGCTTAAGCTTCTACATTGTGATGGTGGTATTTCTCCTCAAGCTTATATGTATAAAATGGGTGTCTATGCTGAGGTTGGGGATCCTCAGAAGTCTTTGGATATATTTAGAGAAATGCAGGAGCAGTGTGGACAGATAAACAATGTGGCATACCAGAAGATCATAGAAATTATGTGTAATAGTCAAGAGGTACAGCTTGCTGAGTCTCTTATGAAAGAGTTTGTTGGGAGTGGTCTAAAGTCTCTTACTGCATCTTATGTGGATCTCCTAAATATGTATTACAAATTAAGCTTACATGATAAAGTTGAGTTCACCTTCTTGGAATGCCTTGACAAATGCCGCCCAAATCGGGCTATTTATGGTATCTACTTAGACTCATTGGTGAAAACTAGCAATATTGAGAAGGCAGAGAGCATCTTCAACCAGATGTTAGAGAATGAGGCTATTGGTGTCAGCAGCAGGTCATGTAATAGCCTTTTAAGCGGGTACCTAGGTTGTGGGGATAACGCGAAGGCTGAAAAACTCTATAGGTTCATGCGCCAGAAGAAATATGAGGTCGAGTCCTCTTTAATGGAGAAGCTGGAGTACCTTTTTACCTCCACCAAATTTTTTTTTGAGAAATATGTGGCCTTGAAACTGACTCCAGAACAAAGAGAGATTTTGGTGGGTTTGCTGCTTGGTGGCTTGCAAATAGAGTATGCAGGGGAAAAAAAGCTACATTTTGTTCATTTTATGTTCAAGGATGATTCTGGTATACATACAATCTTGAAAAGACATATATATAATGAGTTCCACGAATGGCTACAACATTCCAATGGCTCAACAGATGACAGTGATGATATCCCTTCAGAATATTCGACAGTCCCGCATACTTGTTTTGGGTTTTATGCTCATCAGTTCTGGGCAGAAGGAAAACAGAGCATTCCCAAATTAATTCATCGGTGGTTAACACCACGTGTTCTTGCTTACTGGTTTATGTATGGTGGATATACTACACCAAATGGGGATATTTTGTTGAAGGTAAGAGGAAGCAAGGATGATGTGGAGAGGGTGTTTAAAGCATTAAAATCGAAGTCATTGGAGTTCAGGATAAAGCGAAAGGGCAAGGTATTTTGGTTGGGCTTTATGGGAAGCCATACTACTAGCTTTTGGAGACTTATAGAACCTTACCTTCTAAATGACTTACAAGACTTCCTAAAAGCTCATGAACAGCCCTCGGAGAATATAACTGCAGAAAAGTCAAGTATCTGATCTTGTAGCGAGCTTAATTCTGATATGGCTGGAATGCTCATTCTGGTTTTGTGACAGTGATGATCCCTTATCCTCAATATCTTTACTAGATGAGTTTGAGGAGAACTCTTCCGAAGTCATGGCCACATTAATGCATCGTCTTAGAGGCTCTCTGTTTTTTGATACTTGTGTGATCAAAGGGCTGTACATAGTCAAAGGATGTAGAAACTTCAGCTTGTAATTTAGATAGGAGCCAATTAAGCTAACCTATGGTGCTGAACTCGTGTTTTTATAAATGTGCATTTCTTGTACTGTCTCATTTTTTCGTCCTGTGGGAGAAATATAAGGTTGATGTTAAGAGACTAGAGATTGTAGAAAATGTCAAAGACCGAGTCATGGAAACCCTATCTTAGAGATGGGCTCAATTCAATCTTGAAGGGTCTTTTCCCCCATGTACAATGGCAACAATGCATGTAATAAAGCATTAAAATTGCCCAGAGATTGTACAGTTTCAGCTCATCTGTGAGAAGGATTTATCTTCACTCGTCAAAGACCCTGGTAAAATGAGACCTCACGACCTTCTATTCTTCCTTTAGGCTTTATCCAAATGTAAGATCATTCTTGCTTTCGGACAATGTCAGCCAGAGGGATTCTAGATTTCCTGTCTGTGTTACAAGGTCACCACGATGAAGACAAGTTACAGCTAGGTAGTCAATATCATGCTGACTGCCAAGAGAAGAGAAGATGGTCATTCAGATGTTTGGATATGAGCTTTACATGTCTGTAATCCTTATCCACAACAGCATCAGGGAAAACCTCTTAGGGTTTCTCCTATATAAATATCTTACTCTATGACAACAGCAAGTTTGGTATATCAGAGAAATAGAGAGACTATCCCTTTCTGAATCTTCTTATGAACATGTAGTTTGGACCACATTCCACCCCATAGATGCTTGAAATATAGAAATTGGTAGGTTTAGAAGGTTAATTTTAACCTTTAATTGTTACTTGTCATATTATATCAACTTCAATTACTTAATCTTGTCACTTTTGTATACCATGGAATCTTTTGGATTGCTAAAAAAAGAAGTTAGGTATCATTTTACCGTTTTCACCCTTGGGTAATTAGTTCCCATGACTTACATCCAATCAAAAAGCTAACAAGTCTCTCTAGTCTTGTCATAATATTACGATGAAATTGAACCTTGTTAGAATTATAGATTAGATTTAATTATGTCTTCAAGGAGTGTTATTCATGCTCTCCCAACATGCATTATGTGCTCATTAGATTTGTGCATACGTGTAAAATGCACGAGTTAAATAAGGAGCACAATACGTCAATACTCCACTTACAAGAGTAAAAATAGTTTACGAAAAAGATTTGAATGAGAAAAGTACATTTATAAGGTCAAAAGTGTGATATAGAAATGAAGTTAATTTAGGATGCCATACAATCTTATTGAATTGTTGTATTGAAAAGAAAATATTTCATTTTACCTATTTTGTTGTTATGCAATTTGTTACGGAATACGTAGAGTTAGAGTTTGACAAATTACCCTGACCTTGCAAGATTGATGTAAATGTATTGTATATGTGAGAGTTTTATGTTGAACAAAAATTATGTGAGACTGAACGTTACAACAGCTGTTACGTAACTTAAGTCTGAAATTCCGCAATTAAAAATGAAAAGAAAAACATTAATGTCATTATGTTGACAAATTACTCTGACCTTATAAGATTGGTGTACATGAATGTATCATACATGTGTTACGGAATTCATGTGAAAGTGAATGTTATAACGTCTGTTACACAACTCACACCTGAAATCCCATCGTTGAAAATAGAAGGATACAAAAGCTTTTGGGAAAAAAAAATGTAAATTATGTCATGATGTCGAGAGCATTACAACATCTCGCACTTATCCAGCCTACATACTACATGTTGACGCCTGTTATAATTGGCAAGTGTATCCATTATAATTTTGTACATTACAACATCTTACACTGATCCAGCCTACATTAGTATGATATAGCTGACAAGTGTATCCATTATAATTCTGCACATTACTGCATCCACACTTATCCATCCTACATAATACATGTTGATGTCTGATACATCTGACAAATGTATATATCTATTATAATTTTGCATATTACAACATCTCAAACTAATCTAGCCTACTTAATTCATGTTGACGTCTGATACAGCTAGCAAGCGTATTTATTATGATTCTGCACATTACAACATCTCACATTAATTCAGCCTACAGATACATGATGACGTTTGATACAGATGTCAAATGTATCCATTATAATTCTACATGCAAATAAAATACACGAATCCTTTAAATGCAATACTCATAATTCATACACCCAATAATAATTATGATTTGCTTCCTAAATAGAGAGAGATATGGATGAAACAATCACACTTGTGGTTCAAATTGACTACTCTATATAAGACTATGTTCTTCTAAATGAAAACTCCAAGACCTAGCTTTTAGTGAAACATGTTAGTTTACACCACCTTTCGGATCTCCCAATTCCCTTAAACGGGTCAAACTCCATGTCCTAACTTCCATTCTTCCAACACCTAAACCCGACCCCAACTCGACTCCAAACCCAAACCCGAACCCGAATGTTAGTTGCTGCGTTGGTAACTTTGTCATCCAAATTACGCCACCCCCACCACAATTTTTTTTCACTTTTTATAAATCCAAGTGTCAAAGCAAACTCTTCCCCTCTTTATTTTCTCTCTCTCTTACAAATTTCCTTTTCTTCCCTTCTTCTCGAGTTTTGTTAAACGGATCCGGGTCAAATAACCCGAAATGGTATCGGACTCGGAACTAGTGAACCGACTCCGCGAAATCTTACGGACGTCGGACCTTAACACCACCACTCCCGCCGCCGTGCGCCGCCAACTTCAAACCGACTTCGGCGAAGATTTGACTGATCGCAAAAAGTTCATTTCTCAACAAATTGATCAAATTCTTCATGAAGGTGACGTCAATGGCGCCGACGAAGATGAAAATGTGAGTCATCCGCCGGAAGACGGCGGTGACGACGGCGGAGGCGGTGAAGAAGACGGCGAAGAGGCGACGGGAGAAGACGGAAAGGAGGCCGTTGAAGAAGCCGAAGACGAAGACGAGGAAGAGGAAGATGATGAGGAAGATGATGAAGAGGAAGAAAAGAGGTTTGTTGTTTATTTAGTTGATACTAATTTTACTACGTATTTGTTTTTCTTGGTTTTGTAATTTCGGCTAATTTAAAAGAAAGATGATTTTTTGGAATTGTTTGAATTTTATCATGAATTTTTTTTATTAAAAGAATGAAATTATAGCCATAAATTAATAGATTGAATTAGTAGTTGTTTTTTAGGTGAGTGTTTGCTATTGACTGGTTTTGCATGTATGTTCTTATAGTTGATTAGTTATAGTATTGAAGAATTCGTAGTTATTCTTTAAGAGATTGGTGTGTTTGGTAATACTTAGAATATGGTCGACAGTACGATGCGCATCATGCCCCGACGACATGTTCTTTTCATGCATTTGTTTGAATGATACAGTAGTACATTATGAATTGAAATTTTATAATTTGATTGGAATGTGCATTTCAATGGAAATTTATGAAATGTTTGATTTATTGGTCAAAAGGTTAAAATGAGAGAGAAAAGGAAGAGGGAAATGGTAGGGAAGGAATGGAAGAGAGGAGAAGTGAAGGTGGGGGGAGGGATAGAGAAGGAATTGTTGAAATCCTTAGCTTCGAAAACGTTATTTTTTCCACACTTAGGAAAACTATTTTCGACTTAGGCTCTGTTGGTTCGATGGAAAACATTTTCATTGTAAAATGATTTTAATTTCGGGTGGTTACTTGCAAGAAAAGTTGGCGAGATAATGATAAGGGAATATGGAAGGGTTGGATAGATGGGGAGGAGAAAGAGGAAGGTGGTTTTATGTCTTACGAAAAGGAAAATGTTTTATCCCCTTGGGAGACTATATTTCACTATTGGGAAAATTGTTTTTGATTCCAAATAAACCAAACGAAGAACAATAGGAAACCCATTTTCCTGACCTATTCTTGACAAAATTAATTTTTTGCTAAGCAAACCAAATTGAGGAAATGGGATACCAGCTTGCCTAGAAAATGATTTTTCACCCAACTAAAAATAGAATAAGGGTTTTTGGTCTTTTTGATATCTCTAAAAAAAGTTACCTCACTGGGATAACATAGGTAACTGGCTGCAATTTTTAATGCTTTGAAGCATATTGGGGACGAATATAATTTTGTTTCATATGCAACATCTCCTTGATGTATTGTCGCCTTGTCGGTGTTGGTGTGCCAACAATGTAGTCATGAAGACCTCTTTGCCTTTGATTTTTAAATGCAGTTTGCTTTCTGCCATGACAATTTGCCTTTTTCTTTCAATACCTAGGTCCAAGGATGAGGAGACAAAGAAGAAAAGAAAAGGAACCGGTTTTACCAGATTATGTAGTCTTTCCCCTCAACTTCAAGAGTTTGTTGGTGAACCTGAGATGGCTCGAACTGAGGTGATATTCTACTGTTTCTATCATTTCATTTCATGTTAATCAGGGTTGCTAGACTTTCAATGTTTAAACCGTGGATTCTGTATTGCCAAATTTTGTTTGGCTTCAGGTAGTTAAGAAACTCTGGGCATATATTAAAGAGAAGGATTTGCAAGATCCAAATAACAGGCGTAACATAAAATGTGACAAGATGTTGCATTCCATCTTTCGTGTCGATACCATCAACATGTTCCAGATGAATAAAGCTCTCTCCAAGCATATATGGCCGCTCGAGTCAGAGGAAGGTATATATCGCTTGTTTTGTGATCATTTTTCATTGCCATTACTTATGCTGTCGGACCTCATGAATGGAGCTAATTTTAAAGCTCAAAGAACAAGAATTGACTTGTATACATCAAAAGTAAAAAAAAATCCCTATACAGCCTAAGGCTGGATCCTCTGTATAGGCATTGGGGTAATGATGTTGATGTCGATAAAAGATTAGTATGATATGCAAAAGCAGCTCCTAGCTCCAAGAATAATTCTGACTGCATTAGCTCAATCCAGGAACATTATACTTTAAAGTAAAGTGCACTATTTTGGAACATGGTGAATTAGGATGTCTAGTCTTTGCTCTGTCCTCTTTGACGTGGTTTTATTTCTGGTGCCATCACAATGTTGTTTGTCCTGTATGTTGAATAAGGGGTATGTTGGAAGATTTGCCCTTGAAAAAATTGTCTTCTTATTAATGTCAACCTGGATTACTATCTTTAACTACCAAGGAAGAAAGCACATGAAAGACTGCTTCATGAGTTCTTATTACAGTTTATTGCATGTTCTACTGTGCACATGCACACCGTCTGTATTTCTGCATAAAATGGCTGCGAATTTATGTTTCATAATGTGCATTTTGTAAAAAAAGATAATTTGTCAAACTTGCTTGTAATACTTTTTTTCTTAAACTTTTTATTACAGATAGTCCAATTGATAGGCGGCCTCCGGTAAAGAAGCAAAGACGTCAGAAAGACGAAGGTGATACTTTTGAACTATTGATAATAAGCTGCAAATATGTTTGGCAATATCTTGTATTTGGTCAATTTAATTGCTTGCATATGAGGATGAATGATTGCTGTCATGTTGCCTTTTGTATTTACATATTCTCTTTTCTTTTTTCACCCTTTTTTTTTATAACCTCAATTAGATACAGAAAAATCAAAGCCAAAAGCTAAGCAAAAAAAGGGAGGTACTACTGGTTTTCTTATACCCCTACAACTTTCTGAGGCTTTTGTGAAGTTCCTTGGTACTGGTGAAACTACCCTTAGTAGGTCAGACGCTGTCAAGAGGATTTGGGACTATATAAAGCAAAATCAGCTCCAGGTATGGTGTTGCTTGCCTAAACTATTCAATGAAACTCATACATTCCTTTCATTTTCTCCTTCGTTTTCCTTTTTGGGGTGAGGGGTTGGTGTTGGTGTCATTAACTTGTATAACTTGAAGATGTTTTGCTCACATAATGAAAACAAGTGCGAAAATGCCTGATAATGTTTCTTTGAATGTGCCCTTCCGTTCGTGCTGCAGCATACTTTCAACTTCAACCCCAGAGCAACTTGCAGCTCTTACATATGAGGCTTTATCCAGTACTCGTAAAATTACTCCTTGGTTCTTATAATAGATGTCAATATCTCCTTTTTTGAATGTCTCTAAAAGTAGTCAAATCAAAACATGTAATGTGCACAATATTTGATGGTTAGTCAAAAGTAAGAAAAAGGGTAGGAAGCTATAGTGTGATGATATTCTCTTGAAACTTTTCTATTACTGAATTTGAAAACTATATAGGACAAAGCAAGTGCAATTCATTTTAGCCTGGTTGCCTGTGTATCCTCTTATATTTCAATTGTTGATTTGCTTCTTCATGCTTTATGATTCTATCATCCATGTCACTAATAGTTATGTAATGTGTTATTGTTGACAAGAGAATTTCTACCTCTAAGCTTGACTCTTCTTTAGAATATAGCAATTTATTAAAATGATTTTGGGCCTTCTTGAAAAGCATTGGCAATCTCTGCTAGTCTAAGTTGGTCAAGGGTAAAGCTGTATACTTTTTTACTCTATCCACATTGCCACATTTGTGGTCTTTTGTTCTTATTCTTGAATCTCAATGTCCATAAGGTACATACACTGACAAGTGACAACTGCAACTAATTTGCTTTCACTAAAGTTGAAGAGGCCACCAAAACATATGCTTAGGAATATGAAAGGCAAACCAAACTACTTGAACCTTCTTAGGCCTGTTGTGTTCAACTTATATACCCCTATTTCAGGAAAGTTAAGTTTGGATAAAGGTTAATAAGTTCAGATAAGTTCGGAAAGGGTTAATAAGGGTTACCCAAGTTCAATTTACAACTAAAGTAAGTTTTAATAAGGTCCAATTAGTTCAGTTAAGTTCAACTAAGTTCAGAATAGTGAAAATCAGGTGATTAGAACACACCCTTACTTTGTGTGAAGTACAGGTCACCCATGACTTTTGGAAAGAGAAACAAGATCATAGACAATGTACAACTCTGTAGCTCAACAAAGGTGAGACCCTCTTAGAATGCAGTAAGATTTAAGCTATGATACTAGAGTTTCCCACCATAAGTTTAGAGTTCACAAACATTTTATTTCTACTAGTTGTTCTGTGGCAACTAACTGTAGAATCATGTTCAGTCTTATGTCTAAGAACTATTTCAAACTGGTGCATATTTAGACCTTATGTTTGCACATAAAGAAGTGTTTATTTCAAAGAAAGTCTGCTACTTTATTTGTCTTTTAAATTTGGAAGCTCCTCAAGGACCTCAACTCCTCAAGTATATGGTTTCAGCTTATATAGTTGGGCATGCTCACCTAGATTTTATTTCAACTGAAATGATAGTAGGAGTTGAGCTCATTATGCCCATCCTTTCCACTACATGAAACTGAACAGTGTTGGAATTTAAGCTTTTGGATTGACACATTTGACAGTGCTTTTTTTGCATGTCTAAACTCTCCCATATTAGTATGCATTTTTTAACTCCATTGTCCTCTTACCATGACTATCTACTACAGTTTTTCAAACTACAAGTTATATGGAGTAGCATAGTGGGTTGATCGTAGTTGCACCTATCCAAACAAAAATTGCATGTAGAGTGTTGTTTCTTCTTCGATCCTTTTTTGGAAACTTGTTTGCTTTTGTGAAACTTGCATCGAGATATTATAGGGCTTCATTTAGTTATTTTTTAAGTCTTTGCATATTAACTTTTTCTCACATGGTCTTTAACTTACTATAAATGTTCTCACATCCATACTCTTCTTCTGTATTCTTGTCATAGCTATTTAACAAAATTAAGTGCTAATGTACAGTCCAAGCTAGGTGTCTGATTTTCTTTTCTATGATCTTTATTATATGAGCTAAAGTTTATTTCTGTGAATTTTAAGTATTAGCATCACAAGGTATAGAATCTATTCACAAATTTTCTGCTGGGGAAGACCACCTCTTGAAACAATCTTTTTACTAAATGTATGTTATTAGGCCTTGAGGGTGAAATTGTGAACATCAAGACATCCTTAGTATCTATCTAACTGTTGCTGGAACTGACCATTGTAGCAGATTCTTCATAATATGCTTCCAATAATCTTGCTCAATAGTATGATTTCTTTTTTCCCATCCTGATTAGGAGATTTGTAGCTCACTTCAAAAGTTGGGGTTTGGGGAAATTCTTGGTCTTTAACCGTCTTTCTGATTTCCTAGGCTTATCTAACAGAATACCATCATACCTCTGGAATATTCTTAGTTACTTGGTTGCCCATTTCTTAAGTTGTAATTTTAAAGTTTTGGCCCACGGCATGCCTGACCAACACTACTGCTCTTATGTTTTGAAGGACCCTTCTGATAAGAGGAGAATTTTGTGTGATGAAAAGCTAAAGGAACTATTTGACGTGGATTTTTTCAACGGATTTTCGGTCTCAAAGTATCTAACTGCTCATTTGACCAAAGTAGAGCAATGAGCAGAGTGGCTAGTGTTGGAACTTGGAAGTAGCTCACCCTGCAATGTAGGTGAGCAATTTTGTGGAAGTGCAGCATACCGTGTATACAATTTGAAAAGCAGTAGTGGAATGCAGGTTCGGTAGGATAGTTAACAGTTTGTATTTTTCCTTTTCTGACCCGCTTGACCTTCATGGATGTAATTAGCCTTTTTTAGTTTAATACAAGTGCCTTTGTACCTGTTAGTTTTGTAATGAAGCTGAACTGTGACTCCGTTTTGCATTTTCATGAATCAATTACCATTAGCAGGATAAGTTAGCTAAGCTAGGGTTTTACTCTGCTCAAGTGCCTACCCCCCAAGCCAAGTGCCCCAAGATACCCTTCAGTCTTGTCAAAGTTGTTTGAAATGTCAGTTAATTGTCGATCCTAGCTCATGTGCCCTACCTCTCTACCAGGGCCTTGGCCATGCATGGTCTAAATGGCTTTGTGTCGTGTCGTCCATACAACCTGCTGGCTTAGCAAACCCTCACCTGAGTAGACTGTCTGCAATCGCCTGAGACACTGCCCAACCCTCATGCTTGTCTCTTTGGGTTACTCCGATTATATTTTGACCCTGCAGTTTTTATAGGAGATTCTAAGATAAGCCCTAAATAGAGAAAAACACTTTGTTACATATAGAGAACCAACTATTTGAGTTATATTGACTGAAATCTATGCTCCGAATATATTTTATTATTTTTCTTTTGTAATATACTTCGTATTATATAAACTAGATAATTTTTGTGTATTATACTTTAATAAATAAAATTAATGCTGGTCCATGGGCCGAGCCAAAATCGTGTGAGGACATGCCATGCTGTATGTTGGCTTAGCCAGTTAGCCTAGTAGACTTGTACCGTCAAAGGAAATGCTTGGACTAAACTGTGGCGAAGCCATAACTTAAGGCCTTCTGTAAGAACCACATTGTTGATATTGCCCTTTCTTTGGGCCAAATTGGAAATGGATCTGTGAATGTGGTACAATTGGGCCTGGTCTAAACAACGCCCATATTCCTCTAAGCGTCTTTTTAACATACAGTACTTTTATTTTAAAAAAAAACAAGAGGTACATAGAAGTTAGAAGTTAGAATAGTCTTCTATCGGAACTTAAACCCAACTTATCATTTTCTACTTATTTGATGATTGTTTTTAATTTCGTTTAGTGGGAATTTGTTTGATTTTGTAGGATAGGGAGCAAGTAGAAAGTATTACTAGATTATAAGAGCTAATAAACATAATTTATCTATTTACCAGTTTTTATATATTATTATCCATGAGACCATGACTTTGTCTAAGGTTGGCACCATGAGCTTGCTAGGATAAAGAGTGTGACCTTGCTGGTTTTTGCTTTCTGTTTCTTTATAATTATTATTAATTACCTAGAACTCTAACTACTACCAAATCTATCTTTGTCAAACACTTTTTTTAACCTAATATTTTTAAATTTTGATTTAGTCAAATTATAAAATCTATGGAGTGTTTAAAAAGTCAGTGGCAGATTTAGCTTTTCTCTACACTTGATTTTAGCTAAACTTAATTTTTTTACTAAATAAAATATATTGTATATTTGTTGATTCGTGTTAATTGGCCGCAACACCCTGAAGTATGGCTTAGGTGCACTGAACACCCTGAACTTTACGTAGTAGCCAAAGCACCACCAACTATGGTGGTAGGTGCGACGCGTGCTTTAAATGAAAATTTCCGGCCAATTTTGCCAATATTCTTTAAAGTAATGGATAAAAACAGTGTTAACTAATTAAAAATTTACTTTGTTGATTAAAATAAATTTTTATTGATCGAAACTTAATTTTAAATCAATTTTATGTTGATTTGAATCTCATTTTAAAGTTAGATCATATTCGATAATATTGTTATATTGTTGAATATAAATGTTACGGTATATTTTTAATTAATCAGGTAAGATCAATTTCGACTTAACAAAAACCTTCTCAAGGAATAGGTTAACACCAATTTTGTACAGTAGGTAAAGTTGTGAAAGAAAGATAAGTTTAGGAGAAGGAATCTTGAAGAAGGGTATGCAATGAACCGATTCTCCAAATTCTGGCATGTTCATATGAAATAGAATCAGCCGACACCTCCACATTTACCTGAAAATTGCCTTCTTTTCTCTCTCCTTTTTTTCTTAGTCAAACTGTCACAATTTCATATTCTCTTCGTCCACCAATTTTTAGATTGTCCTTCCCTTTATTTATTTATTTATTTATTTATGGCATTATTTGGAGTGTATTTCAACCCTTCCTTCCACAGTACACACTTCAACCCTTTGTAATATAACTATTCAATGTAGCCTAAGGCTAAATACTCAGCTTTAAGCCTTTAAGTATAAGTTATTTGGTTTGGATCATACTTGGATGGCGTGTTATATTAATCAATTTGAAGTTGGAATCTGTTTGAATCTTGTAATATTGTTGTATGAAGTAAGCCATTCGTCTCATAATACAAAGCCTATTTTTCTTTTTAGGTAAACCAAAATACAATGTTTGTTTCTATTTAAAAGTTGTACTTTTTGACATTATTACCCTTTTTTTTATTAATGTTTTTTTTTTTTTTTTTTTTTACTTTTGACATCAATTTTCAACACTTTCTCTCTCTATCTTTTCAATTATCTCCAACTGCTTTTTCTTTCTTTCTATCTCTCTTTAACCCTACATGCACATATGTAATCATTAGTTTTAAGGAATTTACAACTTTCTTAATTTCTGTAAAAAAACTCAAATAGGCTTTGTATTGTGAGTAGTACTTTTATTATTTTTAAAGTTAATGTTTATCGCCTAATTCCATCTATTTGTGGAATATACTTATCAATATATCATTTGTAAGTACAATGTATGAAATATGATAAATTTTCATTAGGTTAATCCTCGTAAAAAGAAGGGATTTTTGATGAGTCAATAAGGTTTAAACCAATTAGTAATAGATAGAGTAGCTCATCAAACTAGCGTAGTATGACTCGATCAGAAGGTTTGCTTGAGAAGACGGGACATTATGTTATTATCGATTTTTTTTTTCCATAATTAATGTTGAAAAAGTGAAAAACAAAGACATTAATAATTAGGTTAGGAGTAGTAGTTAGTACACCTTTATGATTTAGAAAGATTCCATTTAAACAAGAAAGAAATAGAAAGAAGGACAAAAGGTACCATGAAGAGGGCCCAATTCATGAAAATTCCATGAATATATCAACTTATCGTCACGTGTAAGATGCTTTTCTCTCGTTTGCTAAAATGCTTACGGCGCCTTTAACTGTCCTTTTCTATTTCGTAATCCAAACTGTAGGTTTTTATGCGTCACTATTTATTCTCTTCCCCTTTTTATTTTATTTTTTAGAATCCAAAAATATTTTTTTTGATTCGCATAAAATTTTCTTACTACATCAAGTAAAGAAAAACTTGCGTTGTTCATTGAATCTTTGCCTAGATATTTCCAACTACAACTATGGAGTATATCATAATTCATACCATCCATTATAAAGACATAATTTCGATTGTTTGATTTTATTTGCCAATTATTAGACACATTTAAAATGATGAGACAAATAATAGCAAATGTTGTTTCATTTTAAGACAAACTAGTGGTATAAATAAATATTTGTATACTACGTATTGCCTTTCATTCTAATAAGATTGCTTCATATTCCTTTTAAAAATATCCTATTGAGTTTGTCCTATACCATACATATTGTCATTTTTACTTGTAATGGAAAGAAACAATAATTATTTGTATATTGAGTTAACATATGAATAGATATATAAATTACATTTACTAATTGCAAAGATTTTGATAGCACGAATTTCAATAAACTATAAATTACATAAAAAAAAAAAAATTACATTCAATATCGCCTGTAGAAGACACTTGTTCCTTGTCTATGGAGTAACATACTTAGATTGATGTTTAATTAATTAATTAATTTATTTATTTATTTTTGACATAATACATTGATTGATGATGGACAAAAATTCAACTCAAACAAAACAGGCATTACGTTATTCACTAGACAATTAACTGTTTTCCTAAGTAAGTTTGCAAGCCAAAAGTCTGCTATACATTTTTTTCAATTTTATTTATGATTACATTAAAATGATGATGTTAGTGATCCGACTATAGAATTAACTCAACTTGTACATGAGTTTATTCTTTTAATATTAAACACAAACTTTTATAATATTACACGTAAACACAACGGTTATACCTTTATACCGTTATACGTTCGTAGACACCATAGTACAGGCTAGTATAAAACTATATAAGGAGTAAAATTGTTGCCGACTTGCCGGTTGCCGGTTGCCACATTCTTGTTGCCATACCAAAATAAAAATTCATTGTTTAGAGTTGCACCTTGTTATACTCCCATCCAACCAGCAGTAAATGTAAAATAGAATTACCCAAGAATCCAATAATAGAGATTCTCTGTGGCAAACGAATTCAACAGCTTTTGGATGATTCTTCAAACTGTACTTTTTTTTAATTGTATTTATTAATTTAAAGTGTCACAAATAAAAATTCTTTTGAAAATTGTAGGAAAGCGAGGTGGTAATAATGCTTCATACTAGAAAACATTTCATGGTGGTACACTTCTGAGAACAACACACTACACAAAGATACCCTTTTTTTTTTTGTTTTTTTTTTTTTGGGTAATTGTTCTTGGATTCCTTTATGCTGTATGCCAAAAGATGCTCATCTAATAATGACTTCTCAATATACGTCCAATTTGAGTAATTTGTACACTTTGCACTCTTTTTTATTTTTTATTTTTTTTCATCAATCAATTTGCTTATTCTTTCAATTATAAATTATGTACAATCAATTTAATTAATACTTGTATAGTTTTGACATGCCACACTATGGCCCATATATGAAGTACTAATCATAAGTTACAATATGATTACCTATAAACAGCAAAGGGTTATATGTGTGTATCTACTAAAAGAGATTGCTACTTTTTTTTTTTAAACGACTATCACGAGCATTACTTTAAGGGATGTCATGCTTTTCTTAAAAAGCTTAAATACGATACTGAGTATTATATACTTCTATTTCATATTGTGATGTAAATGTTTCTTTCTTTCTTTCTTTTTTTTTTAAAAAAATTTTTTAAAAAAAGGTTCCAATATATACAAGACTGTTTCTCATATAAAATGCTTAAAGGCGATGAAATCTCCAAATTACACCCCTTTTACGGTAAATTCCCCTTTACTTGGTCTCCCACTTTAGCAAGTTAATTGAACCATTATTACGAAACAACTAATTAATTGAGTTTAATAATTAGCGGTTCTATCATCCATATATCACCAATTATGAAACTTAATTTGTGACCGAGGGGGTATAAATTTAAGAGTTGTAAACCATCCACCCAAGTATATATAGAGTCTGAGATTTTGTTATCTTCTTTGGAGTTATTATTATTCCAGTCTTCTCCAAAAAGAGTCAAAGTAGAAACAAGTGCTTTAATTTGTGCTTAAACTCAGATCAGTTCTTTCATAAGGCCAAACAACTAAGAATTAGTTCAATAAACAACTTTTCATTGACCTAAAAGCTAATCTATCAACTATTATCCAATAGTTTGTTGATTTGTACATAACTAAATAACAATCAACAATAAATTTTTTTATACAAACTACTCGTAGTAATAAAAACAATTCAAAATGAATTGGATGGTCCTAATAAGGTGATCTTAATAATATACAATATACGAAAGACAATAATAATACAAGTAATAACTTGGTCTTCATAATTATATAGTACAAAAAAATAATTAAATATAACAAAAGGCGGTTAATCAAAGATTACTTTGCGGCTAGATTATATTCTGTCAAAATTAGTAAATGTTAATCCATATTTTATTTCTTTTGACCAAAAATCGCCAGATGTATGGAGTAGGAGCAGCCAACCAAGAACGTACAAATACAAAATATATTAATAAAATGAATTTGAAAAAAAAAGAACAAATAATAATTGTAATAATAAATTGATTGGTTAGTCTTTAAGCAAGAAAAAATACATTAAAAATAAAAATAAATAAAGGTGAGGAGATTCTGATCTTATGAAGAAGTGGGGAATCAGATGGCTGGAAAAAGGGTTGTCGGGTTATGAAAATTGGGTGTATTTGATTGAAAGGGAAGCATCTTCATTTATTCATTCATTCATTGTCTTTTTTTTCTCTTCTATCTTCTTGAATGAATGTGTAGAATTTTGGAAAGATTAATTAATTAAGTAACCCCACACTATCTTAGATTCCTTATCTCTAACTCTCTTATCTATTCATCACTCTATCCCTATTTATTTACCTCATTTTAACTTTTTTACGTTATTTCAAACGCATTTTAAAACGTAAATATATCTCTATTTTAATACAAGTAAAAATTATAAAAACTTGATATTAATAAAATATACAATAATGAGATGAAATTATGGCCAAAGTCTCATACTAGTAAAAGTTATGATTGCTTATGAATATGTCGTCCAAACTCAACATACAATTAAAAAAAAAAAATCTAATAAATTCATATAAGTTCAGGTGAATAAAAAACAATCTCAATTGAGTGGAGTGATGGTATAAAAGAAGCATGATAATTTAGGTAAATGATTGTTTTAATGGCTAATCTATACTTCATAACTATTACCACTTATACATTGACCTAGGAATTTGAACATATAATATTATAGTGGGCTAAGAAATTAGTAAAAAGGAATGAAGACTTTGACTTTAGAATTGCAGGCCAATTCATGTTCTATGTAATTAAGAATAAATTTGACTGCTTAGATATTAATTATTATTAATCTAATTCAAGAAAATCTGCAAAACATGGACCAACTAGGATTATTGATCGAGTGCTTGATAATCCAACTTAACCCCATCATGTGCAATACTTTTTTTTTTTTTTTTGAAATCATGTGCAATACATTATTACTACATAAATTAGCCAAAAGATTTTATTTATACCTTTAGCTCGTGTCCTTATTTTTCTTATTAATTAATATTTTTTTTAAGATTGTCCAAGTCAGGTAGATTATCTCAATGTTTACTAATCAATCAGTTTAGTGATAATATAGAAAAATATAATGGGAGGAAAGAGTTGATACAGCTAACAGGTAACAATCACTTACAAAGTTACAAGTAAAATGCAATTAACAAAAGATTTTTTTTAATAATAGTTTTAACTTTTTTTTTTTTTTTAAAAAAAAAACACTAGCAAGGATGTATTAATTCACAATAATAGTTTTACTAAAATACTTAAGTTTTTAAAATATAACCCTCTAGTTACAGAAAAAATCCTAGCCTCTTTTTCTATCTTCTCTCTCCTAAACTTTAGCCTCCATTGTAAATTTTAAAGGGGCTTCTATCAGATTTTTACTGGTGAAAGCCTCAATCGTTTGTTTCTTTTAAGTTTCTTTTAATTCTTAGGTTATAATAATGTCTCCTTCGAAAAAAAGGGTTTATCTTTGTCGAAGGACAAGGTTTTTTCGATCTCCTTCGAAAGAAAAGTTTTTTCGAACTCCTTCAAAAGACAAGGTGTTATTTGCGTTTAATAGGGTCTCCAGTTTTACGGGGCTACGATTGATTATTGCTCGAATTCGAGTAGCAAAATCATCATAAGAAATTTTTTCCTCACAAAACATTGAAGAGCCGACGGATCCACTCAAAAAGTTGTATGAGACAACGAATTGAGAATATGCCGAATTGTTATATCTATGTATTTGGATTCTTAGCACTTCTCCGATTAATTATTGTTTGATTTTGTTAAATATGTTTTCATTATCATTATTTATCAATTATAGATGTCGTATGACTTTAATTAATGAATTTTAGTGTCCTTTTGGACTTCTTTCAAAAAAAAAAAAAAGAATACTTAAGTTTTTAGGAAGGTGATTAAAAAAAAAGGTAAGATTTTAGCTAGGCTTTGATGAATTAAAAGTTAACAAATCAGTGCTGGGTATGACAGGGCCTACATTGTATCCACACTTTTAGCCCAATGGACCTCTCATGTGAGGGGATATGATAGAGTGTAAAACCTATTTCTTGACGTCAACCATACAACATTTTTATCTCGTCACGAATCTCTTCCTTAATTACTTTCCCATGTAGTGAGTTGCACGCATGTTAAAAAAAAATGAATCCCATGAGATTTGATTCTTAAGAGTTTGTTTCGACTGTTTGTTTCATATTATTTCATCTTATTTTATTTTATTTTAGAAAAAAAAGTTCAGAACTAATAAAATAAAATAAATGATTGAATATTTTTTTTTATATATACATAAAAAGATTGATTCACAAATAAAAATTCATATGATATTTACAAAGAGATTTAAATATAACGAGAACTTGACAATTGAATTCAAAAAAAAATATTCTTTCAACAAAGCTATGATCGTTGTTGCAAATCGTACATTTTTCATACTCTCTTTCATTAGGTGTCCTATCAATCTGTTGTAGCTGTGAAATTATTCTCATTCGATTAATCTGTTTATAAGTGAAGGACCCCATTAAAATCTTCATCCATAAAACAACTTGTATTATATTAATCTTATTTTTTTTTGACATGAAGAAGAATATTATCATTATTAAATAGCCACACAACATCTACAATAATAATAAAGATTTGTAAACCACATATTTAGAGAAAATAACATAACTTTTACTATCAAAATCATAACTATTTTGCATATCTGACATAACTCACACTCCACTGCTTCAAACTTGACGCAAGCAGTGATTTTCGATGGTTTTCACATCTTTTCAAATATAGACCTTCGCAATTTATAGAGTTGATGACAAACCCTAAACCAATATGAATCCAAATCTCACACAACTAGACTTGAACAAAACATGAAGTAAAGGAGAAAGGGTCGGAAATAGTCATACTCGACCTAGAAATTAGAAAACGCTAATTAGAGGAGCCCTAAATTATAAAATAAGTCAAACAAGTTAAGTTCAAAATATTCAAGTAAAATAAGCAAACAAAATAAAAAACCGAATAAGTTTATATATAATAAGATAGTATAATTAAAAAAAAAAATCACGATAATTGTTTTTTACCACAAAAATCTCTGAAACTTTAATTTTACCACAAAAAAAAATCTAAAAATTGTTTTTCACCACTTGTTGTCAAGAAAACCGTTAAATTAATGGTTTTTCAAAAAATTATTCGATTTTCGTGCCAAATCATGCTTTTATAGGTTGTGAGAGTCATTTTGAGTCCGATTTGAGGTCAGAACTGGCAAAAAAATCGTAAATGTCTAGTTTTCCGTGTTTCACGCAAATCCAAGTTTTTTTAGTAGGCATAATGAGACATTTACGATAACTTTTTGTCAATTCTGACCTCAAATTGGACGCAAAGGGCCAAAATGACTACCTAAATCATTAAAGAATTTTTAAAATTCCGTTAGATATAATAGTTTTTTTTTAACGGCAAGGGGTGAATAACAATTTTTTTTTTTTTTTTTTTGTGGTAAAATAAAACTTTGAAAAGTTTTGGTGGTATAAAACAATTTCGTGATTTTTTTGGTGGTAAAAGTCAAAATTTCCTAAAAAAAACCAGAGATAAAGAGAGTCTAATCTCATACAGCTAAGATGGAGGGTGATACCACACCATTTTGACCTCAACTTATAATTACTACACCAAACGAAAACAATGCTTATCGGGTTAAATGAGGTTAAGTAATTTAGGGTTAAATATAGACTTCAGGCCTAACGATGGGGTTCAATTTTGCTAACCCTAACAAGTAACAAGAGTATTGGGCTTATTACGTGAGGAGTATGACAACCAAAATGGATATGTCTTGTAATAGAAGAATAAAATAATACTTCTATAGAAATCCAAATCCAAAAAAGAAATAAATGAAAGAAGAAGAAAAAAAAAAAAACGAAAACGCAATCCTGGTGTGTGAAAAATCGCCGATGCACCAAAACAGAATCTTCGCATTTCAATCCAACTTTCCAGCTTTTTCCCTAAACCACTCCTCTGCTCCCTTCATTTCATTTTATTTTTAATTTCAATTCAATTTTCTCTCTCCTCTTGATTCCATTTCTTGTCTTTCTCTCTCCTCTATTTATCACCGTCACTATCCCTTTCCTCCATTTCTGTACTTTAGCTTTTCATTCACTGAATCATAAATTTCATATTTCTCACCATTTTTATTATTATTTTTTTATTTCCCAAAAAAATTGAAGGAAAATAAATAATGGGGTTGGTATGTCCTGAGCTGAGTTTAGATTTGAAACCGAGTTATGTTTCTGAAACGATTAATGGGTTTCTTAGTGAAGTTTCGATGATCGGTGATGTTTCTGAAAGATTAAATAAGGTTGATGGATTTGTCACCCAATTAGAAGCTGAATTAAACAAGATTGAAGTTTTTAAACGAGAACTTCCTCTTTGCATGCTTCTCTTAAAAGAGGGTGGGTTTTTATTTTAATCCGATTTGTGTTTTTATTTTATTCGGATGTAAATGATGTAGACGGGTTTTGATCCGGACTTTCTGGTACCCGTGTTAAGACTTTAACTTACTAAGCGAGTTTGTGTATCGTATTAAAATGGGTGGGATTTCATTGAAATGGGTTCCTTTTAATTCATATAATTTCTTGTGTGTGTGTTTTTGATTTTTTTCTGGGTTTGATAAATGTGGCTTAAAGCTGGAATTTTGTTGTTGTTGTTGTTATTGTTACAGTTTTTGTCTAATTTTGTTATTTTAGCTAAATATTGTTTTTAATGTTATTAAGCTGAAATTGATGAAGATTATGATTTTGTGCAGCAATTTCATATTTAAAGCAAGAATCATCACAATACAAAACAAGAAATGCTCATCAACCAGTTTTGGAAGAGTTTATTCCATTGAAAAAAGAGGCTGAAAACACTGAATTGAACAAAACAAGTGAGGATGATTCTGGGAAAGATAAGAAGAATTGGATGAGCTCTGTTCAACTATGGAATTCGCCTCACTTGATTCGCAATTCGAATTCAAACCAAGTCCAAAACCATGTTTCCGAATCACCAAAGGTAGCATTATCTTCGAATTCTATGCAATTTGGTTATACTTATATAATTATGATCATAGATTAATTGATTGATTTGGGATTATATATTGATTAGATTATTATGTGTTTGCAGGAAGATGAGAAAAAAAATCAAAATTTGGGGGGTGAAATACATGATCTTAGTAAAATTAGGGGAGGATCAAAAGGGTTTGTTCCCTTAGTTCATGGTAATTACCCTACTAGTAATTTCCCTGAGTTAAGAAGGAAAGTGGATAAGGAGGATGTAAGTGTTTCAGGACTTACTTTGGTGGTTCCTGGAATGATCAATCATCCGGAAGAGGATTCGATTTCTAGGGTGTTTAATCCTAAATTAGGGAGCACCCGGGTTTCGAATTCGTCTCCCCCTGCTTCCATTGGACGGCCTTCCCATCAGCAGCCGTCTGCTCGGAAGCAGAGGAGATGTTGGTCACCTGAATTGCATAGGAGATTTGTTGATGCCTTGACACAACTTGGTGGTCCACAAGGTAGTATAACTTCTCCATTCATGTGTGATGTTAAGACTGTTTTCATAAGAATGAGGTTTTTCAAAATCATTTGCTAGGGTATTATGTTAATTTTTTGTGTTAATTTGTATTGGTGTCTTTGTTTCTTTTGAATTTGGGATTGGATTATTTTTAGTTCTTGGCTTCCTTCATCTTGTATAGAATGTTAACTGTAA
Source organism: Chenopodium quinoa (assembly GCF_001683475.1). Classification (NCBI taxonomy): domain Eukaryota; kingdom Viridiplantae; phylum Streptophyta; class Magnoliopsida; order Caryophyllales; family Amaranthaceae; genus Chenopodium; species Chenopodium quinoa. The sequence goes on from NW_018744537.1 coordinate 1,542,800, forward strand.
TTTGTGATTAGCATAGTAATTTTTGTTTAGAAAGTGGAATTCAATTGGTTGAACCATTTGATTTTCTAGTCATTGTTGATTGTGGCAAAGACCTTGCATTAATGTGTGATTGTGACTATCTGATTGCAGTGGCAACTCCGAAACAAATTCGTGAGCTGATGAGGGTGGATGGGCTAACAAATGATGAAGTTAAGAGCCATTTGCAAGTGAGTTTCGAACCCTTTTTGTATAGTTTTTGATAATCTCTGTTGATGTCTTGTTGAGCAGATCACTAAGATGCTGTCTAACTGTCTCTCCTACAATGTGCAGAAATACAGGCTTCATACTAGACGAGTCCCGAATGATTCAGGGAACAAAAACGAGCAGGCCATGAGTGGTTCGTGGACAGCTCAGGACCAATACAGCGAATCCTCGAAGCCAAGCAGCTCGCAGTCTGCCTCACCCGAGGGTCCTCTACAGTTTCCAGGGCTTACAGGGTGTACCTCAACCACTGGAGGTGATAGCATGGACGAAGAAGATGATGATAAATCCGAAACCCATAGCTGGAAAGGTCATGCCCATAAAACAGGAAAGGATGATGTATAGTAAATGTATAACAACTACTACTAGATCAAGTTTTGGCAGATATAATTATACATGGAGAATTCCGTACAAGAACGAACATAGTACTTTAAGTTGATTATTACTACAGCCTAATAACCTGGGTTCGAGTTTATACTTGATAGAGGGCAATCTGGGAT